>NC_086322.1:71192078-72546078 GCF_036172605.1 Pelobates fuscus | reverse complement strand
CCAGCCAGCCAGCCCACAGGCCACCAGTTAGGCTTAAAGCCAGCAAGCCACAGCCTGCCAGCCGCAGCCAGCAAGCCACAGCCTGCCAGCCGCAGCCAGTAAGCCCACAGCCTTCCAGCAAGCCCACAGACTGCCAGCCAGCAACAGTAATTAAGGTAAGAGGAGCCAACTTGGCCTAGGTATCAGCGAGCTATGTTGTGTTGCTATATTGTGAATAGGAACCAGAGTGTTGGAGAGACCCCCCTCCAGGCCCCATTAGACTCCATTGTAGTCTCTAATGGGACCTGGAGGGTATTCTTTCTAACACACTCTCTAAAGGACACTGAGATAGCCTCTGCTAGAAAGACCCCCCTTCATGGCTCATTAGCCCTCAATTGTAGTCTCTACTGGGGCCTTGAAGGGATTATTGCACTTTTGTTCCTTGTGTCTAAAGATTGTGTTGGGTGTGGCTGGAGGCGGGACATGGGTGGCGCTTGCTGTGGTGTATGGGTGGGGCCTGTAAGGGGGCCCTGGATTTATTTTGCCCGGGGGCCCTGAGGGTTCTCAGTCCCCCCCTGTACGTGTGTGCGTGCACACACAGTAATTTGTTTTGTAATATTATATTGTACCGTACTGTAACAAAGGAATGTTTGTGGGCCCAGGACACACTTAAAAACGAGAGAAATCTCAATGTATCCATTCTGGTAAAATATTTTATAAATAAATAAATATTTAATCTTTCCAGCTACAATCTTTAGATCCATCACTACATGAACATTTTACAATACATCAAGAAAATTAGAAAGAAGATAAGGGACTTACAACTTGAAAAAACTGAAATTATTTAAAATGAAGTCCTCTTTTTACTCGCAAGGTAATAAAGTTAAGGAAACAGACGGCAGCAGCATCACAACCGTTCT
Source organism: Pelobates fuscus (assembly GCF_036172605.1). Lineage (NCBI taxonomy): Eukaryota > Metazoa > Chordata > Amphibia > Anura > Pelobatidae > Pelobates > Pelobates fuscus. Next base: position 72,545,179 of record NC_086322.1, on the reverse strand, counting down.
TAAAGAAGCAGGCACTAAAACATTTAATATACTTGACTAACTTAGCAGCAAACTTTTATAATTCTTTGTATAACCTAAAAAATTGCCACAACACCTACCATCCAAACACCAGTGGAAAAAAATAACCATGTTTGAGGATGACATATTGGTTTTATCAGAGCTCATACCACCAAATTAACTCAATCTACTATCAGGCTGTGGGAACGGGTGTTCCATAACTAAAGCAGGGGTAGTTGAAGAACTAAAATGTCCATTATATTTCAACTTTAAAGCGGTGAGATGTAGTTCTGGCCAATCCTGCACAGGGTGTACAGTAGTTTTACACTTTTAAATTATATGCGTTTTATATCCATTTAATTATCAGTAATGCAGTCTCCTCCCAACCTCCTATTATGCTGGTAAGCACTGTTACATTTTGCAATGTTTAAGCCTGGTGCTTCTTTTGCTTTGGTTACATCCCTGCACTCTCTCTCCAACCGTCTCTGATAACCCTCCCCTGGCTCTATGCTTTGAATCCATCACTCTCTCTCCCCTGCTCATCAGACAGGAACTGTAAGTGCTGTTTACTAGCTAGGTAGGACTTGTCTGATACTCTGCACATAGAAATAAAACTTAAAGGGACACTATGGTCACCAGAACAACACCAGCTTAATGTAGTTGTTCTGGTGAGTATAATCATTACTTGCAGGCATTTTAATGCAAACACTACTGCCCCCAAGGGACACTCCCAAGTGATCACTCCTCAGATTGCCACTGGAGGTGCTTCCTGGGGCAGTGCTGAACAGTAGGCAGCCCTGCCATTCAGCATCTCTACGCTCTGCATGGGGACGCTCAATTTCCCTCATAGAGAAGCACTGATTTATTACATCTCTAGGAGTAGGTTCTGATTGACTTAAACAGTGTTTGGCATCGGCCCCATTCCACCTTCTTGCCGATTTCAGCCAATCCAATGCTTTCCCCATGGAGGTGAGTCTTCACCTTTTCTAAGGGAGGAGGGGGGGCACAAGCCACCTAAATGGTGGGTTAAACACTATAGGGTCAGGAATACATGTTTGTGTTCCTGACCCTAGTGTTTCTTTAACTGTTTAGTAATAACGTCTTGCTGACTACATTTCTAATGAGACTTAGCCAGCCATTCAGCTGGCTAAGTGTCTTGAGAAATATAATGTATCTGAACTTGGAGTGCTAGGGGTAAGGAATAAAGGATAAATCAAAATAATAAACTTAACCCCCCCCCCAAATAAAAAAACAAAAAAACAAAGCAATTTGTTATAATCTTTGTAGCATTCAGAGAAGAGGAGAAATGAAACAATGTTTCAGTTTCCCTTCTTCATTAGAAAAGTTTGCCCTGTCTAAACTGGGCTATGATGTATTTAGCTAAACCTTAAAGCAGCACTGTCATTCCGAATCCCGTTTGTTTTTGTTTTTTAACCCCCCTCCCGCCTCCACTACATCCAATTGACCCCTTAGTCACCCCCAAATGCCCCTAAGCCCCCCAGATTACCTATTTATTGATCTTTATTTTCTGCCCCGATCTTTATTCAGGGCGCCGCCATCTTTGTGTGGGTAGGTGAAGTCCCTGTGGGACACGTCATCTGCCCACACTAGATAGCACTGAGATTCCCGCACATGCCCAGTGAAACACCTGGACATGCGAACGGGAATTTCATCGATTCATTCATTCATCAGACAGACGAATGAATGAATAGAAAAATCAGACGAACAAACAAATACCGAATATCAGTGTTCGTTCAGTTTATTACAAGGAGGGAGCTACCTGCTTGCAGCTCCCTCCTTGTAATATGTAAAGATAGAAGCGGCAGGGTGTAGTGCTCCCCGCCACTTCATAAGCCCCCCAGGCCCTCCTGACTCTATGGTGGTCAATATGACCCCCATAATAGTATAAGGGAGATTAAAATCTCCCCAATGCCCCTACTCGCTATACTGCGAGTAGGGGCATGTCTACTAAACACTGAGCAGCCAGTGGCTGCTCAGTGTCAAATACAATCCCTACTATCCGGCCCCCACTCCTGCGTGGCGGGTGGGGGCCATAAATTACAATGGGGGATGGGGACCTACTGTCCTCCACCCCCCCGGCCCCACCCTTGAGCGGCGGGTGGGGGCCATAATGATAATGAGGGGGGCGACCTACTGGCTTGGTGACCCCTAGTCACCTTTGATGGAGGGGGGGGGTTAATTGTTTGAGGGCCCACACCCGCTGCCCAGGGGTGGGTGCCGGGGGCACAGTAGGTGTCCCCCCCCCCTCATTATCATTATGGCCCCCACCCGCCGCCCAGGGGTGGGGGCCGGGGAGGGGGAGGACAGTAGGTCCCCCCATTGTAATTTATGCCCCCCCCCCCACCGCGTAGGGGGCAGAGACAGTAGGTCCCCCTCCCCCCTCATTACCGTTATGGCCCCCAACCGCCGCCCAGGGGTGGGGGCCGTGGGGGAGAAGAGTAGGCCCCCTCCCCTCCTTATCATTATGGCCCCCCACCCACCACGCAGGGGTGGGGGCGGGGGGGGGGGGCAATAGGTCTCCCCCCTTATTTTACTTTAGGGCCCCCACCCGTCGTTTAGGGGTGGGGGCCAATAGGTTTTTATTTTTATTTTTTACAGTGAGGAGCCACAGGCTGTTTAATAGACATGCCCCTACTCGCGGTATAGCGAGTAGGGGCATATTATATACTAATACTAAGTAATCTTTACTTAGTATTAGTAAATGTGGCTGAAAGACCAATTTAGGTCTTTCAGCCTTTTAGTAGATAGCTCCCTGATACCGTGGGAATTAGGGAGTTATCTACTAAGTGGCTGCAAGATGCAGCCACAGCACGAATAGGATCGGAGTTTCATTCATTCGAATGAAATTGCGATCCGAACAAAGTGCTGAATTGCGTTCTAAAACAAACAAACATACTGTTCATATTCAGTTAGAACGCAATTCGGCAGTTTCGGCTAAAATTACAGGAAGCATCGTGGGAACAGGGAGGAAAGGTAAGGATCACGGGAAAATTGCTCTGACCAGCGGAAATGAAGCACACTTTGCTCCTCCGCTGGTCAGAGCTGGTCAAGCAGAGGAATCCTCCATAAGGCAAAGAGTCCCTACTTTGTCTTATGATTTTAAAGAAAACTAGAGCAGACAGGAAGAAACGGAGAACAGATCCTGAGAGAGGGGGAGAAGCGGAAGAGATTGAGGAAAGGTAAGTTTGGCATGACAGTGCCGCTTTAACACAAATTTAAATGGAAAAAAATTAGCATCTCATGAAAAAGGGTTAACCCAAGTTAGGGATCGACCGATTATCGGTTTTACCGATATAATCGGCCGATATTCGGTATTTTCGGCAATATCGGTATCGGCCAATAGAGATACCGATATTGCCGATAATACCTCCCAGGACCGCCAGGCTCATTACAAGCCCGGCGGTCCTGGGGGGGCGGGCAGCAAGCGTTTACTCACCTCCCAGCAGCTCCTCCAGCTCCCCAGTGTAAATCTCGCGAGACCCGCGGCCAGCTCTGACGGCCACGGGTCTCGCGAGATTTACACTGTGGAACTGGAGGAGCTGCTGGGAGGTGAGTAAACGCTTGCTGCCCCCTCCCCTCCCCCAGCTAAGCCAATGCCACTGGACCACCAGGGATTAACATATCCCCCTCCCTGGCAAGGCAACAAGCAGGGAGGGGGGACAACAAAAAATAAATAATAATAATTAAAAATAAAAAAAATAATAATATAAAAATATATATATTTTTTTTTTAATAAAAAATGCCCCCTCACACATACACTCTATTATTATACACATACACTACACAAACACACTGTGTATATAATGCAGTGTGTGTGTATAGTGTGTGTGTATATATATAATGCAGTGTGTGTTTGTATAGTGTGTGTGTATATAATGCACACTATACAAACACACACTGCATTATATACACACACACACTATACAAACACACTGCATTATATACACACACTCTATACAAACACACACTGCATTATATACACTCTATACAAACACACACTGCATTATATACACACTATACAAACACACACTGCATTATATACACACTATACAAACACACACTGCATTATATACACACACACACTATACAAACACACACTGCATTATATACACACACACACTATACAAACACACACTGCATTATATACACACACACACACTCTATACAAACACACTGCATTAGCTACACACACACTATACAAACACACACTGCATTATATACACACACACACTATACAAACACACACACACTATACAAACACACACTATACAAACACACACTATACAAACACACTGCATTATATAAACACTACACTATATAAACATTACACAAACACACTGCATTATATAAACATTACACAAACACACTGCATTATATAAACACTGCATTATATACAGTGTGTTTGTGTAGTGTGTTTATATAATTCAGTGTGTGTTTATATAATGCACAATACACACACTGCATTATATACACACTATAAAAACACACACACTCTGCATTATATAAACACACTACATTCACTATACACACACTACACAAATACACACACTCTGCATTCCTTATATACACACACTATACAAACACACACACTTTGCATTTAGTATATACAGCATTCACTTTACGCACACTACCCACACACTACACAAACACTCTGCTTTCATTATATACACACTAGACAAATACACACTGCATCCACTACACAAACACACACTGCATCCACACCACTCACACTACACAAACACACACTGCATCCACTACACACACACTGCACAAACACTGCATCCACTACACACACATACACAGCTCCCCTGTCTAAACACACTGCATCCACTACACGTGGCATGTATATTTTGTGCATTTACCTTTAGAAATAGTTTTTTATTTTCCAAAATGGTAAATGTACAGAATATCGGCAAATTATATCGGCTATCGGCCTGAAAGTTCACAGAATATCGGTATCAGCTCTAAAAAATCAATATCGGTCGATCCCTAACCCAAGTTCTAGGCAATTTTTCATGATGTTTTTAAAAGTGAAAATTCCAGATAAGTAGTAGACCCCACTAAAGCCTGGTTTAGTTGGGAACGTGATATTTTTTAATGCTGCACTACAGAGATAATTAAATATGTAGTTAAGATTCCCATTGAACAATGTAGAGTGTACAGCAAACAAGATAAATTTCAGTCATGAAGACAAAGGAAAATAATACATCTACTCGTGTAAGTTAAAGGGATACTGTAGTGCCAGGAATACAAACCCTTTATTTACTTACCTTATCCCAGCGCCGATGTCCCTCCTCCGCCCCCCGACGAGCGTGTCTAATGCGCATGCGCAGCAAATGCCGTGTGCACCTTAGACCTCCCCATAGGAAAGGTCCTATAGGAAATCAATGCTTTCCTCATGCAGAGCATGAGGACATCCAACGTCAGATAATGGACCAAAAGTCTGTTACGATTACGGAAACGCCCCCCCAGTGGCTGTCTGGTAGGCAGCCACTGAGGGCAGACTTAGTGCTGCAATGTAAAACATTGGATGAAGTGATTTGGGTGCCTACAGTTCCCCTTTAAGGCACCTAACAGTACTGGTTTTGTTGCAAGGAATGCCCTGGCGTTGTCCCACGGTAACTAGTCAAATTCTTTTAGGAGGGTTTGACAAATTATCTGTGTCCAGCTAGGTTCCTGCAGCTCCTGCTTCTGGTCTTCTTCTGCAGTAGAATCATTTTTGTTCTACAGCATTAAGCAGAGATATGAAAATACAGGCTCACTGGCTTAGAGCATCAACTGGGCACTCACAGCCGAACAGTGCAGACCTGGATCTCCTACAAAGAAAAATAATTTGTGGAGTGGGCCCTCTCGGGACCTAGGTAAGTTATCAAACCATACTAAGTTGTTTGACTACTTCCTTTAGGTTGACGCCATGGCATACTTAGCACCATAACCACTACATCGGGTTGCAGTGGATATTATGCTTGGAGTGTTCCTTTAAAAAAAAAAAAAAGACATTACAAGGTGTTAGCAAATTTGTTCAATGCTACTACTCACAACCAGGATCTGACTGGTATGCGTGTGGCTGCTGTGCAGATCTCATAACCATACAAGAGGAATTTAAATACATTTTCATGGTAACCTGTTAAAATAAAAACAACTGTACCAGTCTAGGGAGTGCCATGCCAGTCACCGAACATACAAGTTTTACAGTCTGCCCATAGTGAATGTAACCATCACGCACAGTGAATTCCTCTCCCTCAGATTCTTCATCATCCACTAAAAAGAAGATACAAATACAGTCATTCATTCTTCAATTAAAAGCATTTCAAGCATACTACTAACTGGTTCTATAGAAATAATTTGAATAATGAATACTTACGGAGGTGAATAAAAAAAGCTCCCCACTGCTGCGAGCTGGCATGGAAATTCCCTCCTTCTACATGTAAATATCTCGTACTCACGGTCTGTGATCGCAGCCGATTGAATAGTGCTACTTTAGTCCCCGATGCAATACACACTGAAAGCAAGCAAGCACATATATTAAATTAGGAGGCACACACTGAAGAAGATGGGTGGTCACTAAAAAGGAGAAAATAAACTTTTGCTCTCTTTAAAAAAAAGTAGTCCACGACCATAGCTACTACAGACTGCTGTAACGTTTATTTACCAGGCGTGCCTTGATCTGTTCCCATCCCCTAATAAAATGTCAAAGTGTTCTAGCATGGTTTTACAACTTAACTTTGTCCTCCCTGCAGAAGAATGCCAATTGATTTAAAGAACCAATAAGCACAATCCTACATTGGCTAAGATTAACTCTATGGAGACATCCGGCTACTGCAGCTGAAGAAGACAGGATGCAGTGCAAGCAACCAGGGGACCCAGTAAGTTGCCAGTGGGCTGTAGTGATTATGGTGCTTGGAATGTTCCTTTAAGCACTTTTGTCTTCATCAGTATTACAAGTGACGTCTCCTAGCTTCTCATTTTTAGACCAGGCAAGTGTCTAGCATGAAAGCAAGCAAAAGAAACTAAAAGAATGATGACAAATAAACTTTGAATAATACTAATATAGTAAAACTAATAATTGCCATAATAAAAAGTAAATGTTAATATATTGGCAATGTCACTGTGCCAGACTGACCAATGCCATGTTGTAGATATTTAATTTTTTTATCGTTTCATTTATTGTTCTTTAGCCTTGACATATGTATTGCGGAATAATCAACAGTACAATGAGAATTATGTTACAATGCCAAAGAGACTCCAGACGCATCATCTTCTAAGGTAAGGAAACATTAGATACTTACAGTCAGCATTTTTCAGTGACTGTTTCTTTTTAGATGGCTTGGAGATGACCTTGATCCGTTTGCTCAGGAACACACCAATGTCGTCACTATTGCCATAAAACATTTTTACTGATAACATGAAGTGCTTTCTCTTGTCAGAGTCGGATATGTACAATGTTTTGGCAGTGCAATAGTTCTGTAGACAGAGAAATAAAAGTACGCTATAATACTAATAATATTTAAACATTATTTTCACTAGACAAACCAGAACAAACTCTGGATTCGGAATGACAATTTCCACGTTTTCCCTCACCATTGGCAAGTGGAAATTTTGCCCTGCCAAGTCGCTGCTACATGTTTCCAGGATATTCCCACCAGTTGGTAATTAGTTTGCTTGGATGGACATGAGTGGGAGGCAGTATAATGCACCAAACACCAACTTGCTTTCTGGAATCCCCGTATCAAACAACAACAAAACCAAATTGCTCAAAATGATATTGACACTTGGAATGTTATAGAGCAATTCACACCCTCCAATCTGCAGTTTACACAAATGTGGAATACAGAGGATACATTTATCTGACTATTAACAAAGAGATGATCAATCAATGCCATCTTGTTTCCAACATTTATGCAAATTGCTCCATAGTAGTAACTTTTCTGTTTTTACAGTGGTATTTCTGAATTTACAAGTACATGTGGACCTCATGCTCACTGTGCCTAGAGGGGTATTATATACACCTGTCCCAAAATAATCGACCAGGGATGCTGAAGATCTTGTGCAGAGCATTTTGGATATGGAGTGTCCTTGCTAGCAAAATGGAGCACAAGTATCCTTGGTAAGTAATTTTTTCCCCTCACCTTTCCTTCCAAATTTAGTTGTTGCATTTCTTGTTCACTGTTACCGATTCCAATAAATGCACACGGCTGAGACTCCTGCTCTGAACAGCCATCCCTCTCCATTTGCTCTTTCTTTTTCTTCCATCCGCTGCCCATGAGATAAACACAAGGAGGTGGACAAAAAAACCTGCGGGGAAAAAAAACAAAAAAACTAATTGTTAACATGAACTATAAAATTGTGTAGAGTAAAAAACAAGATGACCTTGTCGTACCTGGACGTCACCTGGAAGGAGGTTGGAAAGAGATCAGCTGAAGTCGGGAGGAACCGATGAAGAAGGGTAAAGACAGATAGGAAGAGGTATTTAAACGGAACTAGTAGGAGCGCTGTTCGATGAAACGTGTTGGATATTGCAGTGGACATTTCTGGCGGCTGTTTTAATGCTTTAATAACCAATTTTACCTTGCCATATGCAAGTCAATAAGAGGTTGTTTTAAAGGTTTTATACTTCATATCAAGTGCTGTTTTCTCTCTTTTTGTATAATGACTTCTGGAACACTGACCCATTTATAGGACGGATATCCAGAAGCCTCACTTAATAGGAATATCTTGGAATCTCTATACAACAATACCCCCCTTTTTAAACCTGCAAAAGAAGATATAAAATTACCAGGAATTCCCCACTCACATCCAAAGTCCTCTCATGGTCCAACCAAATGCTTCATAAAGGAGCATTTGATTGAACGGTTTCACCAGATCAGAGTACATGTGCACAACCTGAGTTAGTTAGGGGAGCAAAGCATATTTCTAATAATAAAAATAATAGAAAATGTATTAACTTTCACTGGAGATAGGCAAGGGGAGCACATGGAAGGAGAGGGTAGGGAGTAAAGACTAAAGTTTCCCCTTGCAGGTGTGCTACCTGGAAAGCAGAAGCTCTTGATGTCCGGTAAGTGGAGCACTTAAAGGGTTATTCAAGGCATGCATCAGTTATTTTGGGTTTCACCTAAAAACCATGTTTTGTAAGTTAAAGGAATACTGATTGAAAGGACATATGAAGAGGCTTTTTCAGAAGCAAACAATGAGATCATCTATCCTCTAACAACCTCTAATCCCCCTGCCCCCCACACTCATTCCTATTACACCAGCACACAGAAAGCAAGCATGCATACTTAAACTAGATTCAAATACTGCCTCTAGATGGCAATATTGCTTTAATTATGAATGTAGTAACTACTCACTCCGCAGTGAAGAGCGTAACGGAATTATTTAGAAAAGAAAAAGAAACATTTCAGAGTATTTAAAATAAGTCCGAACTTTGTATAAATGCCAAAGTGAAGCCAATCTGAAAACAAACTAATCAAGCTGAAATTCGAATACACAGGGGAAGGCTAACAAATCTGAGGGTCAGCAAGAAATCTAATAAAATGCTTGCTCACAACCAGGCAAAGGCCTATGGCCAGTGGTGTATTTTGGATTTGTGCTGCCCTAGGCACGACTAAATTCAGGCACCCCCAAAATCTAAATTGGCCCACCTAATTCGTGTCAAGGCCACTTTTTTGACTGACAGACACATGCCCTCGTTGATACATGCACTGATATACACTCACCGACAGATACACAGTCATTGGAACACACATACAGTCATTGGCACACACTGTTTAACCAACACACACCGACACACCCACTCACTGACAGGCACACACTCCCAGATACACATAAAATGACACACACTCACAGGCACACCCATTCTCACTGAAAGACACATACACACTTTCACTCACTCACAGACACACACTGACAGCTACACTCACTCACTCACAGTAAGGTGCGTGTGTTAATCTATAAATCTATTAATTGTACTCAAGATGGGTGTGTTTCTATTTTGCAAATTGCTATGGTATGAGGTTATTACAGCCATACATTGTTTCTAATTGCCCAGGAACACGAGGCAAACAAGGCATTTGTCTGGGAGCTTGGGGTGGCATTTTTTGGCGCCCCCCCTGAAAGTGCCGCCCTAGGCAAATGCCTTGTGGTAAATACATCCCTGCCTATGGCACCAGAGTACGTGTTTCAATCGTGAGAAATCTTCATGGGAAGACTTTTTGAGTTCTGGTTGTGGATATTATTTATAAAGCGCCAACAAATTCCGCAGCTCCGTACAAAAATATGAATACAGTCTTCCAAAAAACAGACGGTTTCTAGATCTCGGCTCATGGGCATGGCACTCATTACCATTTGTATTGGTCTGTGCATACTGGAGTCTTTTTCCCCCATTTGTACAGCGCTGTGGAACATGTTGCAAGCAATAATAAAGCAAATTATTTTGCGCCAGAAAGTCCAGCAGAGTCCATATTTAATTTGCTTGACTAAATCTTCAGATGCTGTGCAAGCACTTCACTGTAATATCCTTTTTCTTCATTGCAAAAATAGTTTGTTGATCAGATGCACGCAGCTTTCAATATGTTCATTTTCTATTCAAATTCTCGTGTGTTACAGGACAAGGTAGTCTACATAAAATACTGGGTTCTTTAAACACCAAACTAATGTATTTATTTTTGCACATACTACAATGGAATATAAAACCATCCAATCGCTTTCTAGTGAGTAAACATATCTGAATTTTCTGACTATATCCCAGTACATTGAATTAAAGGGACACTATAGTCACCAGAACTACAGCTTAATGTTTGATGATCTCAGTCAAGGTGGGGGGTTGGGTGGAGAAAAGCCACGACACACCCGTGTGATGCTGGAAACATGTGAGTAAGGGGGGGCTGTTATTTTAGAACCATAGTGTCAGGAATACATGTTTATATTCCCGACCCTACAGCGGTCCTTTAAAATAAATATCACAAAGTTTTAAAAGCAAGGAATATGTCAATATACCAGTCTATCTTGAGTGCATACTAGAGAAGTTCTAAAACAGAAGATGCGTGAGGCATTTAGAATGTATAACTAAGAAACATAGACTGTGACGTCAGATAAGAACCATTTTGTCCATCTAGTCTCTCCAATTTTCTAAATACTTTCATTAGTCCCTGGCCCTATCTTAGATCTATGATAGCTGTATGCCTATCCCATGCATGCCTAAACTCCCTCACTATGTTAACCTCTACCACTTCAGCTGGAAGGCTATTCCATGCATCCACTACCCTCTCAGTAAAGTAATACTTACTGATATTAGTTTAAACCTTTGCCCTTCTAATTTAAAATCATGTCACGATGTTGTGGTAGATACTTTAAAATTTACACTCCTCCTTGTTTCATGGACTCTCCAGGCTTGCAGTGGTGGGTAATTTTAGCGTACAACTTGAAATTTGGAGCCCTGATTAACCTGGTTATGGTTAAATTGTCAATGGTTTAGCCTTGTTCACATGGCCACTTTCCAGTCTGAAACCCAGACTATTTAAACCAATAATTTTATACTTTTTGCACTGAAGACCGGTATTCCTGCTTACTGTTACTAGTGAGAACAGAGGTCAGTCTGGGGTGAATTTTTTGTTTAACCCCTTAAGGACACATGACGTGTGTGACATGTCATGATTCCCTTTTATTCCAGAAGTTTGGTCCTTAAGGGGTTAATATTGTTTAGCAGTAACCATATGTACAGCTATTGTGGTCTTTCACCTCAGCACCTCAAATCATGCAGAGAGCAACTCAAACTTTGCACCTCCTTGGTGACATTCTATCATTAGTAACATCTTGAGTAAGAAGAATACAAACGTATCACCAAAGAGTTACGGAGTTACTCAATATTTGGCAATTGGGACATATGGTAACCCTGGACTCCAGAACATGGTAATTTACAGGTATGCAGACTCATACACATTGCTATTGCCTCTTCATTCAAATTGCCCTCTGGGTTTCAGCTCCTAAACAGGCTGATGAAAGAACTGCATGGTGTTTTTTTTGCCCTGCATTGTTGTAGGCATAAAACTGGAAAAGATACTTGTAAGTCCCCGTTTTTATTATAAACTTGATATACAAGCCCAAGTGGATGAAATGCCAGACATGCGTGCAGGTGTAATCTGATTCTAGCATTTATTTGGGCATCTGATTAATTTCTGATCTGGTTACACAGTTGTTCAGAAACGCAGTATGTGTATCACAAAGCTTCATAAATTTCCCAAGAATATAAGAGCCCAGCAATTTTTTCAACTCAGGACCCACACCTCAAGCCACTCTCTGACATATTACTATATATACTCACAGTATACCAGTCACTTTTAATCAAAATGCCTTAAAATGTACTTCAACCTACAAGTCACTAGACTGTCCATTAAGTTTAGGATTTCATTTAGCATCCATTTTCATTGAAAAACTGGTATATCATTGTTTCCAGTAATTGTGGAAAAAAAACACCAAACCCACAAATGTTTACAAAAACAATATTATAATATTAAAGCCATAGCAATGTCATTTTTACAGAGGTATTTTAAGTATTGTTTGTGCTCTGTCTCAAAATGTATCCTGCATTGTTATGTACTTTTAAATGGATCATGTATGGCTTTATAATTAAAGGGACACTAAAAGCACTAAACAACTTTAACTTAATGGGAGTGGTTTTTACAGTCTCATTGCTCTATTCTTTGCTATTAAGGAGATAAGTAACTTGGTATATGCAGCCAGTCACACCTCCACTACATTTGACCTACTGTCTCCCTACTTGTTTCCTGTAAAAAGAGATCTAATGTTTAAAACTTCCTTAATTACACAGTGTGTTTAATTTATAATGTATTATCTCCTGTTCTATTAATTGCCTCCTGTGTGTGATTATAGTTCAATTAACAGAGCAGGAGATAAGAACTTCCAAAGTAACCACACTGTGATCTGAGAATTGATTGACAATGAAAGCAATTTTTATCATTGAAGCTGTGTGAGCATTATTACACTTTAGTTGTTTTTGTGTCTAGAGTATCCTTTTAAACTTTCATAGTGAGGGCTGTTGATTCTATAATAATTCAGGTATTCTGATCATTATTTTGTTTAATACAAGACATTTTTGCTCATACATATGTGATTGTCAAGTTCCTCAGAGGGCGAGACAAAATAGCTTTTATGACGGCGATTAAAGGAAAAACTGTCTAGACTCTTTGAGGGTCTAAACTCACCGTATTCCCAGATTTATGTTGGTCCACTGTTCTCTGGCATCAGTCTCTTCGCCCAGTATTAAGACAGTTACAGCATCAAAGTGTTGGCTGATCAAAGGCCCCCCTGATGGTTCATAATGGGACTAGGGATCACTTAGAACATGCCTCATATATGGCATTTCTGGTTTGGTCCAGGATGCTGCAAGGCCGGAGGGCTCTCCATCTGTCCGTAGGTGGGATGTCTCCTCCTTCAAATCCTTTGATCCACACCGCAACCAGCTCAGCCTTCGGCATCCCGATTTCGGACCCAACCTAATAATAGTCCGTTAAGATGTTGGATATTCATTATCTTTTCTGGTACGAAGTCCTTGAGTCTCTATAAGGGTGTTCAGCTTCAGTCGACACGGATCTAACTTGTTCTTTTTGCAAAGTGTTTTATATAAAAGATGTATTTTTTTTGTTTAGGGTCAACAGTTTAAACAATACTTTAATAGGGGCTAGCACCGTACATACTTATTTTAGATTTGGTCACCACATTTTATTTTGCATATCGTGTCGAACTATCTTTATTTTCTACTTGAAGAATTTGGCAACCGACTAGGCTGCGAAATACGTATTTAGTCAGAAATGTACTTGATATGCGGTCCAATTTTAGATTAGTCGCACATGTGCACCGATTACGATTTCTTCTATAATTTTAAAATGAGGCGGTATTTTATCCAGTGATATATTGTATTGAAAATGCCATTTATATGCCTCAATAAAAAAGTACAACTAAAAAAAAGGTGCAAATAATCATCAATTTAATAGACGTGTACAAATGTGGCCAAAGGGTCAAACATTTGAAGTGGAAAACAAGGACAAATTCCCATTAACCACTTCCTTGAAAGCATAGCTTCTCCCAACAGTAAAAGATAAAACATATCACATTAGTTTTCAAAATACCGTATATACTCGAGTATAAGCAGAGTTTTTCAGCCCATTTTTTGGGCTGAAAAACCCCAACTCGGCTTATACTCGAGTCAGAGTCTGTATTATGGAAATTTGCATTGCCATTTACAGACTGGGGGAGAGGGGGGCTGGCAGAGCTGTACTTACCTTTCCTGCAGCTCCTGTCAGCTCTCTCCTCCTCCGCGCCGTCCGTTCAGCACCTCGGTCAGCTCCCAGTGTAAGTCTCGCGAGAGCCGCTGACAGGAGCTGCAGGAAAGGTAAGTACAGCTCTGCCAGCCCCCCTCTCCCCCCCACTGAACTGCCACTGGACCACCAGGGAAGGAGAGCCCCCCTCCCTGCCATATATCAAGCAGGGAGGGGGGACGAAAAAAAAAATATATAAATAAAATAAGAAATAAAATAATAAAAAAAAAATTAATAATAAAAAAAAAAAGGGGGTATAAGGACCACTATGGGAGGGGGTATAAGGACCACTATGGGAGGGAGGGGGTGGGTTAAGGATCACTATGGGAGGGAGGGGGTATAAGGACCGCTATGGGAGGGGGGGGGGTATAAGGACCACTATGGGAGGGGGGGGGGGGTAAGGACCACTATGGGAGGGAGGGGGGTGGGATAAGGACCACTATGGGAGGGAGGGGGGGTATAAGGACCACTATGGGAGGGAGGGGGGTATAAGGACCACTATGGGAGGGAGGGGGGGGTATAAGGACCACTATGGGAGGGAGGGGGGGATAAGGACCACTATGGGAGGGAGGGGGGTATAAGGACCACTATGGGAGGGAGGGGGGGTATAAGGACCACTATGGGAGGGAGGGGGGGTATAAGGACCACTATGGGAGGGAGGGTATAAGGACCACTATGGGAGGGGGTGGGATAAGGACCACTATGGGAGGGGGGGTATAAGGACCACTATGGGAGGGGGTGGGATAAGGACCACTATGGGAGGGAGGGGGGGTATAAGGACCATTATGGGAGGGAGGGGGGTATATGGACCACTATGGGAGGGATGGGGGGGATAAGGAACACTATGGGAGGGAGAAGGGGGATAAGGACCACTATGAGAGGGAGGGGGTGGGATAAGGACCACTATGGGAGGGGAGGGGGAAGTAAGGACCACTAGGGGAGGGGAGGGTAAGGACCACTAGGGGAGGGGAGGGTAAGGACCACTAGGGGAGGGGAGGGTAAGGACCACTGGGGGGGGGGGGGAGTGAAGGAACACGGGGGTGGGGGGGGGAGTGAAGGAACACGGGGGTGGGGAGGTAAGGACCACTGAGGGAGGAGGAGGGGAAGTCAGGACATATGGGGGGGGGGGGGAGGGGGCAGCAAAAATTGTTTTGCCTACGGCGGCAAATATCCTTGCACCGGCCCTGCACTCACACACTGCATTCATGCACACACACACTGCATTCATGCACACACACACTGCATTCATGCACACACACACTGCACTCATACACACACACACTGCACTCATGCACACACACACTGCACTCATGCACACACACACTGCACTCATGCACACACACACTGCACTCATACACACACACACTGCACTCATACACACACACACTGCACTCATACACACACACACTGCACTCATACACACACACACTGCACTCATACACACACGCTGCACTCATACACACACGCTGCACTCATACACACTGCATTCATTATACACACACTGTAAATAAATATTCAATTAATATATTTTTTTTAGGATCTAATTTTATTTAGAAATTTACCAGTAGCTGCTGCATTTCCCACCCTAGTCTTATACTCGAGTCAATAAGTTTTCCCAGTTTTTTGGGATAAAATTAGGGGCCTCGGCTTATATTCGGGTCGGCTTATACTCGAGTATATACGGTAATTATATTTTCAACAGACAAAAGCTTGGGTCTCCAAATAGTTTTTGCTCATTTGTGCCATTACAGAGTAAACCTATACCCATTGCACATCAGACGGATCCCTGCCCAAAAGGGAAGTCCTGAACCGAAATGCCAGCAAGTTCTCTCTGCACGAGAGATTACCATTTAAACTTGGGGAGAGCCAATTTATGCATTGCAACAAAAGCAAAAAATACAAAACAAATTATCATTGCACATGACGGTTAATATATAAAAACTGATCTTTTGCTTGAAGAAGAAAAAAATCAAAACAAAACATAATGGAATGAATAGGTTACTCTCCATGATTCAAGTGGCGAATAACTTTTAAGGCCTGACTAGGAATTATCATATATAGATAGGTTTTTTTTATATAACAAAAAAATAAAACAAAACAAATAGTCTTGCACTCCATTTACTGGTGTCTCTGCCCGGTGCTTATCGGCATAGTATAACCAAATTACGTAGAGATGGCACTCTCGGGTCTCCAAAAGTGTAAAAATAAAATGTAACTTTTATTTTCAAAATTTAAAAGATCAACGTTTCAGTTTGTCACCCAAACTACAAACTGAAACGTTGATCTTTTAAATGTTGAAAATAAAAGTTACATTTTATTTTTATACCTTTGGAGACCGTGGAGTGCTATCTCTAGGTAATTTAGATTATATATATATATATATATATATATATCATATCATAAGTCCTACCCAGGCCTTAAAGGGACTCTCCAGTGTCAGGAAAATTATCAGTTTTCCTGGCACTGCAGGTCCCCTCCCACCTCCGGTTGCTGAAGGGGTGAAGACCCCTTCAGTCATTTCACTTACCAGAGGCAGCGACATGTCCCACGTCGCTGCTTCTTCCTCCGCCGCCACACCTCCCCCCCTTCATTATGTCAGCCGGCAGGGGAGACTGATCCCGCCCGCCGGGGAGACCTAATGCGCATGCGCATTAGACCTCTCCATAGGAAAGCATTGAAAAATTGGGGATTTTAGCGACACTGGAGGTCCTCACACAGCGTGAGGACTTCCAGCGACGCTATAGCACAGATAATCTGTGCTATGATCCCGGAAGTGCCCCCTAGTGGCTGTCTAGTAGAAAGCCACTAAAGGAGGAGTTAACCCTGCAAGGTAATTATTGCAGTTTATGAAAACTGCAATAATTACAGTTGCAGGGTTAAGGGTAGTGGGAGTTGGCACCCAGACCACTCCAATGGGCAGAAGTTGACTGGGTGCCTGGAGTGTCCCTTTAAGAGTTACTTGCCACTTGAAGCATGGAGAGTCTATAGTGTCCATCAGTGATCAATACAAATATTCAGGTTCACCTTAGACAAGTTATATTCAACTTCACCTATAGTGACTATATTTGGCTTGCTATTCGAGCGCTCATTGGGATTTGTGAACACTGAAAACCATGTAACAACCAGTACTGCATGCAATCACTTCTTACTTCAAATGGCCTTTACATTCCACGGCACAAAAAACAAAAAACAACTCAAATTAACCACACATAAATTACCTACACATACAGAAACATTCTACAGGATTTTTAGAAAATCTTCCAATGCGGTCATGTCAAGGCTACTTGTGCAAATGTATGCGTTGATGTGAAACCTCAAACAGTTTAATATGACAGATCTACCACGGTAGGAAGTGGTATTTAAACTCATCAACCTTGCAAAATCTAAAACTGGTCACCTCAAGAATTAGTTTATCAGATAACATAAGACCTGAGCTACCAACCAGGGATTCATTTCTCACCACAAAATATACAACGCTTAGTTGATTACCGACTTTTTTTTTATTTATTTTTTATTCAATGTATAATATAAACCCGTTGCCTAATAAAAGTGTCATACAGAGGTGAGAATGGACTGGCTGAATGCGCGCGCATGCGAATTCAGCAGATGACGGGGAAAGAAAGAGGAGAGTCCCCACCGCTGACGGAGCCCGGGGCTGGAGAAAGGTAAGATTTAACCCCTTCCAACCCCTAGAGCCCGGCGGGAGGGGGGATCTAGAGACCCTATAGTGCCAGGAAAATGAGTATGTTTTCCTGGCACTATAGTGGTCCTTTAAAGGACCACTATGTATTCCTGACCGTATATTAAAAACACCATCTTGCCTCCCTAAATATAGTAAAATCTTAATTTCATTTACGGCTGCTGCTGCTGGCTTTACCCCTGATCTGCCTTCTTGGCTGACATCATCAGAAATGTTGTTCAAAGCCAATCACAATGCACATTGTGCAGCACTGCTCAAGGAAGCAACTCTAGTAGCCATCTGAGGAGTGGCCAGTGGAGTTATAACTAGACTGTAATGCAAACACTGCATTTCTCTGAAAAGACAGTGTCTACTGCAAAAAGGCTTAAGGGATTGATTATACTCACAAGAACAAATACAATAAGCTGTAGTTGTTCTGGTGACTATAGTGTCCCTTTAAACAAAGCATTGAGAAGCAATGAAAGGCGAGGGACATTGCCATAGTGTGAGGAGTACAGAGTGGATGCATTATTTTCTATGTTTTAGTTTTTTTTAGCCAGCCGGTTTGCAAAACAGTTAAAGAAACACTCCACGGTTTATAAAAACAAAACAAAAAAAACAATTTAGTAAAAATAACCCTCAAAAAACATGTATTTTTTTTCTACGGTTTTGTTTGGGATTATATGAGCAGGTATAGATATGGTGATTAACTTGTGCATGCTGCTTGTGTTTCGGCTGCTTTGTAGGGTTATATTTGTGTATGTGGGCGGTGTTATAAAGTGTATGTGTATTAGCAGTTTGTGGTATTTGTGGTAACACCTATACGTCTACCTACTTACTTTATAATATGCAATTAATCTAGCTCGACATGTTCTAGGTTTCATAAAACTATGCTGATTTTTTCTAATTACACTATTGTTCCCAATGGAATCCAGAATGTGTTTCCTCAATAACGCTTCAAATACTTTTCCAGCCACAGAGCTTAAACTCACAGATCGACAATTACCAGGCAGAGATTTTGAACACTTTTTGAAATCAGGAACCACATCTCCAATTATCCCGTACGTATTGAGGGCTGGTCCTCACCACACACTGTAATAGGTACTAAGAGATATCTGAAGAACTTCTACTGGGACCTGTTTCAGGCCTGCTCTGGAGGAGATCAACAGATCTCCGCAGCTTGTCTGGGTCTGGCAGCCTCGGGTTGCTACCCCTGGTATAGATTAAAGCTAATACAAGAAGACTTTTCCACGATAAAATTATGTCTAGTAGAGAGTAATGAAATGCGTACTCCATCTAGAGTATTGATAGCATTTTTTGAGGACAGGAAGTGGCTTTGAGAAATGTGGTGGTGGCTGCACAGAGATTTATCTTTCTTTCCACAGGATCTACCAAATTGTTCACAGATGTCACGGGAGTGTGTATTCACCTCACTTGGCTGTATTACAAAATAAAAATAGATCACCGATCGCAATTGTAGTTCTTTTCTTTCCCATGGGTTTTTGAACAGGTAATGCACTTATTTAATTACCGTTATTTAATTACCAGTAATTTGCTTTCTCTTGACTTCCTGCATAGTAAGTCTGTTTGATGGCAGGTTACACTTTGAAGGAATTTATTGATTCCAGATATGAAGAGTTTCTTAGTGAGGAGGAAACCCTCTCCTTCTTTTGCATTTGCTTAGATATCCCTCATCCATCACTTACATTTATTTAAAGGGACACTATAGTCACCACAACAACTACAGCTTAATGTAGTTGTTCTGGTGAGTATAATCATTACCTGCAGGCATTTTCATGCCAACACTGCCTTTTCAAAGAAAAGGCAGTGTTTACATTGCCCCTAGGGACACCTCCAAGTGGCCATTGGAAGTGTTTCCTGGGGCAGTGCTGCACAGTAGGCAGCACTGCCGTTCAGCGTCTCCACGCTCTGCATGGGGACGCTGAATTTTCCTCAGAGATGCATTGATTCAATGCATCATTATGAAGAAGTGCTGACTGGCCAAAAAAGAAGTTTGGCCCCACCCTCTTACCGATTTTAGCCTACGGGAAAGCATTGGATTGGCTAAAAAAAAAGGCAATTCGGATGTCGTCAAGGAGGTAGATCTGGGGTGGGGCCAGCGCCGGCAGACCCGTGCGGTGCTGGAAATAAGGTGAGTTGTAATGACATTTAAGGGGATTGGGGGGGACAAGCCACCTAAATGGCGGGTTTAACACTAAAGGGTCAGGAATACATGTTTGTGTTCCTGACCCTATAGTGTTCCTTTAACCCCTTAAGGACACATGACATGTGTGACATGTCATGATTCCCTTTTATTCCAGAAGTTTGGTCCTTAAGGGGTTAAATCAGCAAACACTTTTAAACAAATATACAAACCAAAATAAAGCAAGAAACAATTTGAAAGGCATGTAATAAAAGTTTATAAACTTACTATAAACTCTGTCCGATTACATTGTTAGGCATGCCTATCAATTAAGGGGGTTTTGTCAGCCTCACAGACCCTTTACCCACCCAGCTCGGTTTCAGACTTGTCTACGAATGACAGAAACTGGGCATCATTGTTCAGCATCGAGAGAGAGAAACAATTTTATCTTTAACCATGGAAAATAATCTTCCAATAATTATAACAGAAGCTCAAATATAGTAATTTAGATAAATGGAGAGGCTATGTATACAACTTGCTGCATTCTAGACTCTGCCTTTAAGAATGTCAATTTAAATAGCAGCCTGTTCTTTATGTTTTTATGAATTGTTGATTATGGAACAGATTAGCCCAGTATAGTGAATCTTAATAGTTCTAGTGTAGGGGCAACAGGCTGTCCTGTTATCTAAAAAAGTGTCTTTCCTTTCTTCCACAATTAATTGTTCTTTATATAGTATCATCTTGTGCAACAATCCACAGAGTTGCGGGACTGCAAAGTACTGGTCTCCCCCCCCCCCCCCCCCTTCATCTACAGAGCCACCGCTCTGAGGGGTAAGGGCACACTTCCGTTTCCATAGTGACCACATAACAACAGACTACCAACTTCCCTGTGTGATCAAGTCAGCGGAAGGTCATAGGCTTAAATAGAACGGTAATATGAAATGGCTTAAAAATATGGGGAAGCAGAGAAGAACAAAAAAAAAATAATGTAAAAAGATTGTCCTTCAAGGTACAGCCCAGAACACACAGAAATAACCTGTGTAAAGGAAATGCCAAAACATTTCAATTTAAAGCATTTTTGCTCATGCATTTCTATACTATTTAATGCACAAGGTAATTTTCTAAAGCAGCAAACGTAAACAGAAAGGAGATCAGTTACAGTTGGTAATGGAGTTAAAAAGTTTTCGCAATTAACACATTACCGGCAATAATTAAAGGAAAACTCCGGACACAAAAAGTCTAGATTCTGTCATATTGGGGACAGTTTGTAAAGTGCCGATTCCAATAGAAATCAGCATTTTCATAAAACATTGGCAAAATGCGTTCAGCCACACGGGCTAGCACATGCCTTCTCAATGAGCTCTACTACCTTTGATTGTTGTGTTGAAAATTGACCTGCCATTTCCAGCTTTTGGTAACAGATTTAAAAAACAAAAAACAAAACCAGGCAGTGAAAACACATGGGGTATAGCTACTAAATTGTTAAAAATATGAAAAGAATTTAAATGGAGTGTTCCTTTAATTGCTTTAGAAACATATACACAACAAAATGCACACTACACTCTACAAATACATATGGAATACTGTGATTGTGGCTATGCAGCCTACGTACCATAAAAACGTATGCTCATTACGTGGGTAATATACAAGGAAGCCCAGGCACCCACTTATTACTGTCGCAGTTTACAAAAAGTCTACCCCTTTGACTTGGTAGTTGTTTTACCTCCTGCCTGTCTGATACAGGGGAATATAATGCATGTGTAATTATCATCCAGCCACAGCTCTTAAAATGTCTTGTGGCCCTTCATGTAAAAGAGCTGGGCAACACAGCTAAATGGGAAGAAGCATGACAATACAACAAATGATGCACTTTGCTTCAGAGCATATGTTCTACCAAAGTATTATGAATTACCAGCTATGTTCAACTGCTCATCAGTAGGATCAGGTAATGGGGCAACGTAAGGTGCATCAAGGACAGCAATTCAAATGATTGTGTTTTAGTTGAAATCAGTCAAATTTGCTTTTAGTCCAAGGTAGAAGTGAAAATAACAAATGCTGAGCTTGGAAATTTAAAGCATTTATTTACTAAATTTTTGAATTCAACACACAGAAAAAAACAAAAAACTTAAAAAACAATGCATACCTTTTTTCATTCCCATAGGATTTCTGTGCAACTTTAGCATGAAGGATAAGTACAGTCTGATCGCCCCTCTCTTTTAAGTAATTCCGCATTGCTTCCCTAAAACAGAATACACACAAAACAAATTTAATTTCAAGCCAGAAAAGTGCATAATTTAACATAGTCACAGCTGGTATAATTTTCTATAAAAGTAGAATTGATTGGGCTGGTTATCTATAAAACGAATAGTGGTCTGGCACTACTAGTGGTGCAAAACCTGAAAGAAAAAAGGCAGATGTAATGTGACACTTTTTATACATAATCACCACTGTATTGAAAGCTACGGTATAAAAAATACTTACCAATTAATGCTCAATTGTTAAAGTTTAATACCCCCAACCAAAACACATATCACTTGCCAAAGTGCAAACTGGTGCCTTAACTGGAAAAGGGTTAGATTGCAATTGACCAATGGCAAATATTTGGAAATTGTACAGAAGAAGATGACAATAATCAGAAATGTTGACATCAGACAAAGGGAAAGCCAGCATTGTTGGAATACATCTACAACAGGATCCTCTATGGATCCAGGAGTGTTCAGATTTCAAATGAAAGCCACCTTCTTACTATGTATTATGGATAAGAACAAAGAGAACAGGTCAACTATGGTTAACCATCTCTTTGAACTGGTGTCAGGCCTACGAAGTAAACAGACACCCGTGCATTTAATTTTAACAGTTTAAATGAATATATTCACCATTTAGCTGGATATGTAAGCTACATACAAAAAGGATCTTCATCCAGGAGGTCGTTATTGACACGGCACGGCTTTATTCAATTGTTGTTAACTGACTCCTTTTCCAAAATTATGCAACACATGTATCTGTACCTGCGCTTATTTATTTAGCCATCATTTAATTGAATAATGAAATGCATGAAATACACCCCTTCAGGAAAGGGAATAACTGCCACCAAACATTCAATGGGTACACATCTAGCCTGCCTCCTATTTCCTGTTTCCACTACAATGCACTAACTTTGATAACGAAAATGTTTGACAGCGTTTTTGCAATATCTCACTATCATTTCTGTTTCAAGTACCATTTAATGTGAAAGATACATTGTTCGTATTAATTTTACATGTACACTTACGAAAATAATTGATTGTTCTTGCAGTCAGACACACTATTTCCATACGACGGCTCACAGATGTAATGTGAAAATAATCTCACATTGACTCACTGAATATATGTTATGCTTATCCTGATGAAAGTTTGCTTTTTTTTTATGCTTTGAGCAAATACAAGTTATGTTTTACTTTTTGAGATGGCCATCTGATTTTGGTTATTGTGTTATCGCTGACAAGCACCGAGCAAGGAATTATTTGATACAAAGAGTGCAGGTCTGTTGGGCGGGGGCGGGGGGACGGACACGGGGACACACACAAGCAAAAATATGTAATATATACAGTATATCATTAAATAAAATGCCATGATGTTTTTTGCATCAGTTATAAAGTGTTTATTCTGTAAGTTTAGTTGGAAATGTATGCCCAAACTGTGCTTCCTGTTGGGTTTTTATACTCCAGCTCAATCCACTTGTTGTTAACACCCTTTGCCCTTTATTATACTATAAAGTGCTGTGGAATAAGTTGGGGCTATTTAAATGCTAACCGTTATAATGAAAAAATTAAAAATAAAACACATTGTAATGCTTAGTTACACAGACCATAAACCCAGTTGTCAGTTTCTCTTCCCACTCAGAAAGATTTTCTTTTACTGCAACTAATGCCACAGTGGTTTTAACAACCGCTTTAAAAACTCCCCATTACTCTCTAGGACAGGCTTCCCCAAACTCTGGCCCTCTAGTTGTTGCTGAACTACAACTCCCATGATTCTCAGCCTATTTCATTTAAAGAATCAGGGAGTTGTAGTTCAGCAACATCTGGAGGGCCGGAGTTTCGGGGAGCCTGCTCTAGGGCATGGAGCGCAAAATTCCTAGAAGTGCATTCCTTATTATGAAACTGGAGGTTCACCTTTAGTAATCAGCATTGGGTCTCAGTTTTTTATTTTCCCCAAACATTTCATCAATTTTCGTCATTTCCAAGAAACCCCAAAGCAGTATGTAAGCAATGAAATGTATCTTATGAGCACTATATCACCCATCCAAAACATGCATCATACAGTGTGCTAATATTCTATGTGATTCAATAAACTTTAATTATTCTTTAAGAGACAGATTTTCACACCTACATTGTTTAAAGCTGCACCTGAATTAGTTCCAAAATGCAGTTGGTAAACGCAAGAGAAGATATGATGGTTTCATACTGCTTTTTGATATCTAATGACAGGATTCAAATAATAATAATAAGAAGAAGAAAAACTGATATAATTACACCTGCTCATGATTACCAAGTCTGTGCCATAAACCAGCTGAAGGAGACAAAAGAGTCAGCTTCAGCTAATTTCTGAAAATTCAGAGATATTTATAAGTTTTCATAAATCAGCAAAATCTTTTAAAAGAGGCATTTCCCTCAAATCCTCCTCCTCCTCCTCCTCCCCCCCCCCCCAAAAAAAAAACAAAAAAACTGAAAATCATTATTAATATGGTGCAGGTTATATAGTGATGGCAAAGTACAATTATTTTTATATCTTGCATTAACACTTTTTTTTTTCAATTTATATTTTTATTGAATTTTTGCACAGAAGCATTCATTCTCGTCAGAGTATGGCATTGGAAAATAAACATTACTTTTCTATTGTGGGTAAACAAGCATTTTGTGGGTGCTACGCCCTGTTTAGAACATGTGTAAACCAGTGGGGTGAGTATGTGCTTGGCTCCCCCTACCTCCCCAAACTTAGGGACTCAGATCTCGCTGTGTGACACTGTTCTGGCCCAGGATGGCAGCATTGTCTCGGGGGGACTGGAGTGTAGGAGGGAATGGGCCTATGCAACTGGTTCATGTGTGCTCTGCCCTATAGACTGGGCACTTGTTCAGAGTATGCGGACACTAAGGCTGGTCGTCTGAAGCTAGGTCAATGACAAGCCCTCTATGGAGCCTTCTTGTACCATCATGCTGGAGTTTTGGCTGTTTTCCGTGCGCTCCGTTGGGGCTCCCTGATCCAGACGGCGAAGTGTCTCTGGGTCATCTGCAGATGTGATCGTGCCTGTTTGGTCTCCAAGGTGCACTATCAGGTCAGCGGTATCGAACCTTCTGGTCTCATCTTCTTGGCCACAGGGGCCAGTTTTCTCTTTTCTACGAGTGTAGCAAATGGGGATGTCACTGAAGAATGATATGGAGGCTCCCTCAAATTTCGCGCACCCCAGCACTCTGGAGCTGGCCATGATGGCCGATCGTACAGCTATGTCTCTTGTGGTGATAAGAGTGTCACTGGGGGGCTGCCGCCGCTTTTCTGACTCTAAATGCCGATTGTATCATGGAGGAGTCCACGCCACCCTTTAAGCCTATGGAGGCAATCAACTTGTGGGTATAAGGGAGTAACGTCGCTCCCCCCACTTCTTGGTGGTCCCAACAAAGGCGGATATTGCGGCGCCTTTGTTGGGACTTCAGGGAGGCCACTGTGCGGTGCAATCTCTGGACCTGCAGTGTGAGTCCGTCCATGCGGGACTCTGTGGAGTGCAGCTGTGCTACCCGGGCTGTGTCTTTCTCCTCTACTTCTTTTAGCTGCTGAGAAACTGCAATAATTACCTTCTAGGGTTAATTCCTCCTCTAGTGGCTGTCTACCAGACAGCCACTAGAGTAACTTCCGGAAATTAAACGTACCTTAGGACTGTTATTGGACGCTGGACGTCCTCACCCTATTAATGAGTACCTCCAGCGTCAGATTTTTCTATGCTTTGCTTTTCTATGGGGAAATCCTAATGTGAGCGAGTTTATTGTGCATTAGGTCTCCCCCGCTGATGTCAGAAGAGGGACATTGGCGCTGGATTCAGGTAAGTGACTAAAGGGCTTTGTTTCCCTTGGCACTATAGAATCCCTTTAACTAATACACTGTTTTGGCTACCACAACATGGATTATACCTAGATACTCATCTTAGAGACAAAGAGTTGGTTAATCCATCACTTACAGAATCTATATAAAAATTAGGGTGTTCGGTTCCCAGCAGGGTCAACAAAGCATTTAATTTTTTTTAATTCAATACAATTACTCCTATTTATTCTGGTTATAATAGCATTAATATCAGTGAGAGGGACCAATGCTTATAAGCAAAAATACCACTCTGTATGATAAAAGACTTTTTAAAATATAATTGTAAATCACACACACTTTATTTTCTCTTCTCAGGTGCACTCTAAAGCAAAATACATTTGCCAATTCTACCTAGACAATACCACCCTTACCAAGGTGTGACAATATTACTAACCAAGGATGAAACCGTTCAAACGATGCTTACCTTGTGAGATATTTGGGTTGTGGCCGCTCCCCAAACTTCCTGTAAACAAACACAAATGAGATATATGAAAATTTAGAAACAAGAATACCAAGAAAAGCTACTTGTCCAGAGGAAATAGATGCACTTTTGTTTTTTATTTACTTTTGAAGAAGTAATAGAGCATCAGACAATGAACACAGAACTAAAAATGAGAAGGAAAAAAAAAAATTTAACTTGTGAAAAAAATTAATAAAGGTATGAATGTCAGCTTCAGGCAGGTATACATTCAGACAAAGCAATTGAATAACCAACTACACAAGCAAACAAGCAAATATAACATATAGTGATGGCAATTCCAGGTGGGGGGAAAAAAAGATGAAATGATGGAATATGTTCTTTTATAAAAATTAGTTTATGAAATGTTTATATATTTAAGCCTATGATGTTTTTATAAAATATATACCATGAAGACTTTTATGAAGGACTTTATGTAAAGACTCAATTGCAATTCCTAAACGCCGAATACAGGCCAACGCTGGAATTCAATTCAAAATACAATTGTATTGCAATTGCAATTGTATTTACCTTGTATTTATTTACTTAATCACTAAATACACTGTACATTTATTTCAAGCATAACACTTCTAGATTTTATGTTCCAAATGTAACAAAATTAACCTCACTCCACTCTTTAAAAAAAAAAAAATAATAATTTAAAATTTTTATTTATTTCAAATTTGTCCACAATGGCTGAAAAATGTCTGGAAATGTTACATCTCTAATATTATATGAGGAAGACAAGTTTTTAACCTGACATTGAATTCCAGCTGAATTTAAATGGATAACGTAAATAAGCCCTCACAATTAAGGTGGTTTGATGCATCTCAAATGATACCAGTCATCACGTACAAATATTAAATTTGTTAGAATACTGCGAACACGTAAGTAATACTACACCAATCATCTTCAAAAGCAGAGAAACTGGTAAAACAATGATTGGCATCAGCTGCCAGTATTACTGTAATCTACACTGAAGTCTAAACACTAACAACCAGAGTAGGACTTTATATATATCTCGAAGACTGCAAAAAAATGTGCACTGGCAAAAATGCAGAAACAAATTTTGGGTTATCTTTGTATCATCCTGACATGGGACATAAACAATATGATGTACTGGTGATCCGTGCCATGACGACATGTCGGAGGGCATCTCCCTATCTTTTCAGTCCAATTCCATGCTCGACTCGGATACAGATCAGCAGCACTAGACTAAATTAAAAAGTAAATGTGCCAAGAAGTACACGTGTGTGCCTGTTTATCTGTAAGTATGTATAGATGTTGTAAGTATGTATAGATGTCGGTAAGTGTGAATTATTGGGTAGTTTGTACTATCTGAGTGCAGTTAACATTTTTGAGATGGAATAAGAGAGAGATCAATAATCAATAATTGTGTTGCTTAGAGAAAAAAAATTGTGAAAAGAAGAATCAGAATGAAGCAACAAAACCCATATTAAAGGTTTAAAAAAACAAATAATAAAAAATAACAACCATAATCTATCATTCCCTAGCAAACTACACTTTACACACACTGGATTCCTCCAAACGCTAAAAAAAAAAAAAATTTAAACTCACCTGAAATCAAGCACCAGACAAAAATCCCTGCGCTGCTCAGCATGCCCTTGTCTGAAATTGTGGTCGCTATCGTGAGGTCCAATTAAAGGCTTCTCACAGAGAAGATTTTTACTGGACCATTTAACCATTTCAGAGTGCATGCACACGCTATGAGCTGGTGATGAGTGGAAGACAGGGAGGGAGGGAACTAGAACCTGAGAATATATGTTGTCAGCATGGTGTGGACTCATAACGACACATGTAATTGACATTTGCCAGTGCGGAGTTCCCGGCTGCCAAAACCACTTGTGCCAGCCGTGCAAATATCTTTGGATGTGCAGTGCTTGAAGCAGAAAAAGTGCACATACAGATTCCTTCCTCCATGACCACTTCAAAAAGCAGAAGTGGTCATGGAGGTTGGATCCACTCTTCAAAAAAAATCAAATAGAAAACAGCCTGCTATAAATTAAATATAACATCTTAGCATCCTCCACCCATTTTTTTTTTTTTTGCTACAGTATCCACTTTATTCTACAGAAATATTAGACACACATTTTAAAAACACAAATTGTGTTGGTTTACTCTTTAATGTTATCTTCTTTTTAACCATATTCTGTGCCAACAAGAATAGTGGAAGTAAGCAAAGGACTTTGTTTATTGATGTGCTACAAGACCGTAATGGCCACAGTAAAAAAAAAAAAAAAAAAAGCAAAAAACTACAAAAGGGCTTACACTTTCCACTCTGCACACTGTGAGCTTTATTAAAAATACAACAAACTCATTACATACTGGAAAATGTTTTTTAGTCATGGTGAAGTGTTAAAAAAAAAAAAAAAAATAAATACTAACACTATCTTAAAATGTCATCTAAACGCCATAACAACTTACCAAAGGGCTTACACTTTCCACTCCCTAATGGTGCAAGCATAGCAAACCCACAACAATTCACTATCTAGTACAGTGGTTCCCAAACTTTTTAGGTTCAAGGCGCCCTTAATATTTTTCCAAGGCGCCCCAAGTCAAAAAGATTTCTAGGTTGTATATATGTACAGCGCAGCAGCATATACTGGGCCCGTTTGGCAGAAATGCTTGCCGTGCAAATCCAGAACCTAATCTTGGAAGGGCACTAGTAGATTATTTAAATAAACAATCCAGGCACAATAACCACTACAGCACGTTGTAGTGGTTATGGTGCCAGTAGTGCTCTCCCAGAGTAAGTTGTCAAACTGTTTAAGAACAGTTTGACAACTTACCTGGGATCTGCCATGATAGGGGCTGTAGAAGGGTATAGGGGCAGTAGAGTGTGTGTGAGGGGTGGAGTGTGTGTGTGTGTGTAAGGGGTGCAGTCTATGTGTATGTGGGGCAGTTTGTGCGTGAGGGGTGCAGGTTGTATGAGGGGTACAGTGTTTGTGGGGGGGTACAGTTTGTGTGTGTGTGTGGGGGTAGGAGGGAAAATTCATAAATATATATATATATATTTTTTTATTTTTTTTTAATTCTTTATGTTTGTAGTGCAGGTCAAGAATAACATACAGGCGTGAGGTACCCCAACGGCAGTCTTCAGGCCAACGTGAAACATTTAAAACAAAGGTGGGGTGTACCATAGTGCATGCACTTTTTTATATTATTTAGTCAAAACTTTCAAACAGTTATAGCGAGGAGTATAGGCCAAGTAATGATAGGCTAGAATATATATAACGGTTTCTGTTGGTCATTAGGTAGGTGAGTGGACCGGGTAGTGTCCGAAGTTTTTAGAGGAGCGTAGGGAAGTCTTTGTTGTTCTCAGGTAAATATTAACTAGTGATAAGTGTGTACGAGGTCGGGTATTGGTGCAATATGTCTATTCCGTCTACCTAATAGTAATGGGTTATCCTCGTGACTGCATTATATTTTGGAGCAGGATTCTCCCAATGTAAGGCACTGCAGTTCTATCAGTTAATGCGGAAGGCTGTCTGGGTCTAGGCATGAATTTGCGGTGTGCAATCACGAAACATGGGGGACATATCTGGTAAGAGGGAGTCTGGACCTACTGGCAGAGTTCATACGTCTGTTAGGCAAATATGCTGTTGGTATAATGGTATTATCTATACTTATGCTGATATGCACGTTTTGGGGGTTTCTTCCCTTTACAGGATGTTCGTGTCTGTGTAACGTGTGGTATGCAATTATGGGGTGTTGAGTCCTTACTTAGCAGGAGGTACCCTGGAAGTTAGAAGCTTGAGGCTCAATGAGGCGTGGCCTGCTCTTTTATCTCCGTTCATTTCAGCTAAAGGGATATATACACGTCCTGAAGGCATACGAGACTGTCAAAATTATAAGACCGGTCAGAGCGGGCTAGCTGTTAAGGTAGAGGACGGAGCTGGGAAGGGCCAGCTGGTCTTGTGAGGTATAGAGAACATGAGATTACAACAATGGAAGATACTGGTTAAAAGACAGCGCCTCATCTATAACATTGCTCGTAGGAGGAGACCACTATAGGTACCGCTGGACATTGTGATCTCGTCTCCCGGGGTGTGCTTAATATACAAAGTACCAAACCAGATTTAAAAAACATAAATAAGTAAAGTAAAAAAAAAAAAATAGATACATAAAGAAAGATTTGCCATAACGTAGGGAGAGGAAGTAATGAGGCTTCTGCCTGTGTGGGTGGCAACACTGTGTATACGGTAGGTTAGATGCCTGGCTCAGCCTATACCCTTAGTTGTCATGAGCAGGGTGTCGCCACGTGAACAGGTGGAGCCGGCGTATGGCCAAGCTAATCGTGTATGTCTAGGTTATTATCTAGATAGCATTTAAGGGAGCCGGTTTGGCAATAATAATAAAGCTGTGATCAACACTGCCACTAAACAAGTAATATAACGCTATTCGTAGGTAGCGGCCTGGGCAACAATGCAATAAATACATGTTAGGGGCATCGGCAACTGTCCTTAACAACGGTGTTCCTGTTCGGGACATTGAAGCCGATTGGCTCATAGCAGTTCAACAGTGTACTATCACAATGTGGGATATTTTATAATGTACCAGTCCAGACGGCGTATGCTCCAAGGCCCGGTGGTCCCGGTGTAACGTGCACGAGGTGAGTGCGACTGGGCCAAGCCTCTGAATGTCCCAAAGTCTCTACGACGTGACAGTTGCATAGGCCTCTGGAGTGGAGCTCTGGGGTACAAACGGAGCGCTCCGATCTGGATCCCAAGTATGGGTGCGTTCAGGGGAGTAGGTGGTGGCATTGCCCGTTGTGGCCGACTCCGTCGGTGTTAGCAGATCTTGGGGTAGGTTTAGTAGTCGGAGAAAGGCCGGGGCGTCCCGTATGTCTTGGATGCTGTGTGTGGTCGACCCTCTTGTGACCGATAGAGTCCTGGGAGGTCGCCACCGATAGCCCAATTTGTGGCTCACAATCCCTGAGGAAGTCGACTAGACGAAACGCGTCGGATTACATCACTTGGGGACTTACTTTGATGCTGTTGATACCACCTGAGTGTGGTTTTTATGCTGTTTTACTTGGATCCTTTTGTAAGTGCATTTGTATATTAAATTAATTCTATATAATTTCTGTCTGCACTATCATTTGGTCTCTTTTATTCCAAGTCTATAGAAGAGTCTGTTTACTTCATATACTGAAGATCCTGCCTGACTGAGGATGATGGGCCTGTTTTACATTATAATCTTGTGAGTTACCACAATCATCTTGCGTGTTATTACATTTTGGTTCTGTAATACACTATATGCGATTTATTTATTTTTACATAGATATCGCTCATTTCATCATTACAAGGTTGTATATATTTTTATATCTGCACCTTAGAATTGCTTATCTTTCATTTTGCATCCCTACTCCTCCTTTGTATTCATACTACTGCTTATTGTTATACTGAAAGCTCTCAGATCTCATGAGTTTAACTGTGGCCTTATGCTATGGAATAAGAAGAAAGGCAGAACGGAGCAAGTATAAATTTATATATTAAGCTGATTTTAAATTTCTGTATAAGGCTTAAAAAAAAAAAAAGCGACAAAGTGAACAGATGTGCACACGACTAAACAGTGAAGAGGTTAATAAAAAAAAAAAACCTTAAAAAAATAAAAAATCAAAAGTTATAAGCAATTTTAACGTATAATGAGATGCTGGAAAGAACATTTCTGATGACACTTAAATATCCAAAGGAAATGGTCTGTTGATGCCTTACCAAAAGGGGAACTTTGAATAGGAACCAGAGGTTCTATACTCAAACATGAATGAACGTGAAGTGTATGAATTCAGAGGTGATGTATATACGAAATAGGAAATAAAAACAAAATATAAAATCTAATAAAACTCTGTACCCACATTAGCTCACGGAATTTGAGAGAGCTCTAGAATTTGTTTGCAACAACCCTAACCTAGATGTTCTACATTTGTTACAAGACAAACTCAAAACAATGTTAGACTTTATAGATTTGATACTGTAACTGAAAATATACTAGATCAACACGGATGTTGAATATTCCAAAATGATAATAGTATGTGCAGCAGCTAACTGGGCAGATATAAATTGTACACTATGGGACAATCTAATATGGGGCTATATTTTTAGGCTTAAGGGGTCAATCTCACTCTAAGTACCATGACACTATCACTGAAATGTAGAAAATATTGTTGCACTTGTTCTCCCTGCTTATAATAGGTTGCAACTTCAGTAAATATCACACAAAAACAAAAACAAACCTGCACTCACACAGTATGTGGCTTAGAAAATCCCTGCACATAGTCATGGTTACAAAATTGTTACATTTAGTTATTAATAAAACAGGAGTGTCCTGTGCAAAATGTAAAGCAATACTATAGTGTGGAATACAATATATTATTCCTAATGCTAAAGAAGAGGTTCACCCTCTCCTCCCTTCTTCCAGTATATGTAATAAAATAAAGTTTGGGAGTTTTTTTACTCCCGTTTTTGCAGCGCTGAGACACCCTCAGCACTGCGCACCTTTCAGCCTCCAAAGACATCAAAGAGGCATCGCCTCCTCCAATCCAATGCTATTAATATAGGAGCACCATGCATGCATGGAAAGCATTGAATCCAATGCTTTGCTATGAGCTTCCAGATCACGTGACAACGTTTTACTCTGTCAGTGCTGCAAAAGCACCTCTAGTGGCTATTTGTAAGACACCAACTACACGTGGAATTAACCCTGCAATGTAAATATTGTAATTTATACTAAACTGCTATGGTTTACATTGACATGAAGTGGTCTGGGTGAGTATAGTGGCCCTTTGAATAAAAAGGATCTGTTATCTAATGTCATCTCAGGCTCATCACAGCACCCGCTCCTCCTCTTCTCAGATAATCCTGTTGCAGGATCTAGGGCCAAGCCAACTGCCTGACCGACTATGAAAGAGTGAGGAGGGTTACATAAGTAGCGTGGAAAGGTGTTTAAGTATTAGGAATTTAGGAATCAATTTGAGATAGTTTATTTTAGATTTGTATAAATCAATTTTAAGAGCTTAATTAATATAAAACATTTTTTGTTAAACAATCAACATTTGAGTGTTTTTATTATTAAAACTATGGCTATTTTGTTGCACTAAGACCGCAAGAGATAGCTTGCCGAAAAAAAGGAAGCTTTTCTAAGTTTATTTTTATCTTCATGCTATACTTTTTACTGTCATTTCCTTTGTAGCCAGGCGGCTGGATTTCACGTGTGTTTTGCATGGTCAGTCATGCATTGTTGGTCAATTGGCTGCCCTGCAAACCGACAATTAATATTCTGAATTGGTGAAAATTCCAAGTTCCCCAGCTGAGCACCACAGAAAAAAAAAAAATCTTTAAGAGATCAAATGGATTATTTGGTTAAAGGCCAATTGTAGAATCTGCTAGACAAGTACTTTGAGGATTATGAACTTAATAAATTGATACAATTGTGAGTTTCGAGTGTTTGTAATTGGCATATAAAAAAAGTGGAGTCCACACCATCACATTTCAATGCATAATTACAAATCAAAATGTAAACACTATGGAACGTTAACATTTTAAATATAAAATTCTAGTACTAATTTAAACTTCAGGTCAAGCACTCATTTTGACCAGTGTTGTGGAGTAAGAAGCAATTATTGGGTTCTTGAAGTTAAAATGTAGACGACAACTAAATGGAGACCTAAATCTATATCCCCACTATACATTTTAGGGGTTGACTTGTTATACGGTACATTTGCAGCATAAGTCAAGCCCCAAAATGTCTAAATTTTGGGCCTAAGCTAGGCCAGTGTATTAGTAAGCTTATGATTTGGGCCCTTATGCTTGGCAGCATAAGTGTTCAAATGGTCATGCCTTATATAAAAATGTTTTTACTTACTGTATGTATCCTGTTTTATGATAAGGTATTTTATTATGCAATTAATAAGATTATTAATGAGCTTTTTTTGATGATAGACTGCACCTGCGTATCTTCCCAGCCAGTCAGCTGTATTTACATTTGGATGGTTAGAGATGCAAAGGGACGGAAAACAATTAAAAATTAAGGGAGGGGGGAGAATTTTTTTCCATTTGGGCTATTTTGACCGTAAAATTTTAAAATCCCTTTGGTAAATAATGCTGTTCGTGTTCACCTGTAATCTGGCCACTTTTCTTTTCCTCCTCTCAGTACAATGGTGAAACTAACAGAAGGACCAAGCTTCATTTACCTGCTTTTTCACTTAAAGGGACACTATCTCACCTGAACGACCTCAGCTTAGTGCAATTGTTCTGGTGTCTATATCCGGTCTTTGCAGGCTTTTTTGCTGTAAACAGTGCTTTTTCATAGAAAATAAAGCATTTATATTGCTCCCTAGGGACATCTCCAGTTGCAGTTACTCAGACGGCCAGTATAGATGCTTCATTGTGCAGGACTTCAGTGTCTCCACCCTCTGCATGGAAGCACTGAACTTTCCCTAGTGAAATGCATTGAGTCAATGCATCTCAATGAGGAGATGCTGATTGGTGCAGCACAGTGTTTTGCAGTGCATGCGCAATTGTCTACCAATGCTTTCCTATGTTAAAGCATTGTATTGGGTGAGATAATTCTGATGATCTTAGCCAAGGACACGGATCAGGGCAGGTCAAGTATACACGTTTGTATTTCTGACCCTAGAGTGTTCCTTTTAAAGGACCAAAGCGATTTTTGCGATGTATGTATTCAACCGCAACTCCCATCTTTTTCATCTATTGCACCAACACATATTATACACCAGAGCCAGCACAAGCCAAACACAGCCCTGACCAATCAGAATCTCCTTTACATGAGTAAAGTTTTGTGTCTCCATGTAGAAGGTGGAGACACTGAATGGCAGTACTGCACATAGTGGAGTACTGCCCCAGGAAGCACCTCTAGTAGCAATCTAAGGGTTGGCCAGTGGAGGTATTCCTAGACTGTAATGTAAACACTGTTTTTTCTCTGAAAAAAGTTTCAGTTTAAAAAAAAAAAAAAAAAAAAAATTAAAACTTTTGAAAGAGTATCTCAAATGGCATATTTTGATCCTTATCATAAGTGCCCAGAATGGTTTTAAATACAGGGACACTGGTGGGGTAACATGGCAGTAAATTGTGCTGAGTTCTGGGCAAGATACTACCCAGCATAGAGATTGGTTTGCGTTCTACTCTACCCTAGAATATAATCCCAAGGGACCACTGCATAAACTATACTGGGCCATAGCTAGACATGTCCGCCTGTATGACTGGAATTGGAGCAAAGATAGGGATGCCAGTTGTAAAATCATTAGAGATACCCAATGATCTGCAGCATGGGCCGAATCAGGTGAATAAGCGCTTGTTTTTCGCTCAGGCACATATTCACAATCACCTGCGTCAATCTCTGAGGAGCTGTCGCCTCCGAATCACCCGCTAAAATTGTATAAGCAGAAAACCTAAGCATTTAGACTGAACTTTAACTACCACTAAACAATCTTAAAACTTTTTTCTGCTTTGTTTAAATTAATGTTTAACTTTTTTTTCCCATTCTTAACCCCTTAAGGACCAAACTTCTGGAATAAAAGGGAATCATGACGTGTCACACACGTCATGTGTCCTTAAGGGGTTAAAGGACCACTATAGGCACCCAGACCACTTCAGCTTAATGAAGACCTGGTTCCTTTTTTTCTTATTTCTCTGAAACTGCTATGTTTATACTGAGGGTTAATCCAGCCTCCAGATCCTCTAGTGGCTGTCTCATTGACAGCCGCTAGAGGCGCTTGCGTGCTTCTCACTGTGAAAATTCACAGTGAGAAGACGCAAGCTTCCATAGGAAAGCATTGTAAATGCTTTCCTATGAGACCGGCTGAATGCGCGCGCGGCTCCTGCCGCGCATGCGCATTCAGCCGATGACGTCGCTAGGAAGGATGAGGAGGAAAGCTCTCCGCCCGGCGCTGGAGAAAGGTAAAATTTTAACCCCTTCCTCTCTCCAGAGCCCGGCGGGAGGGGGACCCAGAGGGCGGGGGCACCCTCAGGGCACTATAGTGGTCCTTTAAGGGGGGGGGGAAAACTAAATACGTTTTTCTTTTAACCTCTAACTAACTTAACACTAAATTTCCAAAAAAAGTCTAACCACCCAAGCTAACCAAATCACAAATAAAAAATTAACATAAATGTTTTTTTATTAATTTAACCTCTGAGAGTATAAAAAAATAAATAAATAAAAAAGAACTGTAATCTGTATTCTGATCACTGCTTGTAGTGATCAAAGAGCAGGGAAAGGGTTACACATGGGTTTAGAGGACTAAAATGAGTTTTAATGTTATTAATACAGTTTAATCACTAGCAGCACACAATGTATCTCTCCATTCTGTCTCTCTCTACAACTAACAACAATTTGGTGGGAGGCGGATCAGAAATCCCAGAATCCCTGTGTTTGCCTCACTTGTGCTTAGACAGCATCATTTGCTATTAATGATCTGCCTCAAACATTAAGGCATCCAGCAATAATAAAAACCCCATGATCTGGCATTAATTTAAGCACATGCTGGAATTATTCCATCATGGATCCTTTTGAAACGGCCAACCATGCCTGAATAATGCCATCATTGGTTCTTAAGGGGAAAATTAAGCCTGGGCTCGACAAATTCCAGGCACCAGCTTCCCTTGGCGACTAGGAAATTTGTCCTGGCATCTGGGATATACGAGTCCGTTCAGCCGCCGAGGTGACCGGCTTCCTGATAACCGAGGCGGGCTTGCAGGCAGCTCGTGGAGAACTGAACGAGGCAGGCGGGTGGGTGGTTAACTGAGTGGGGAGGCGGCGAGGGAGCTGTAATCATTCTGCGCTGCTTCCTCGCGCACCAAGCAGTGATGTCAGGAGCCGTTTAAGGACGTCACTCTTGCCCTGGCATACTAAACCGCGTCCAAGCGCTGAGCAGGTAGATGATCAACGTAGCTCCACTGGACCCCAGGGACAGTATCCACTCCTGCTCTTCCAAAGGTAGAGATGCTGGGTGGACAAATTTAAATAAAATAAATTATAATTTGTGAGTTTGTGTGTTTGTGTGTAAGTGAGTGTGCATGTTTGGAAATCACATGGGAAAGGTGTTTTTACTCACCTTTTTCTCCATGCTGTTCTGGTCTCGCCGTGGCTGGCCCCACCTCATTAGCTGAGTTAATACATTTTTACTAACTGAGCCAACCCAATGCTTCCCACTTATAGGAAAGCATTGGGAGACTACTGTGCATGCTCGGCAAAACACCATGCTGTGGCAATCAACATCTCTTCATAGAGATGCACTGAAACAGTGCATGTCTATGGGGAGCATTAAGTGCTGCACATTTAAGTGATGTGGATTCTGACACCACTGATGGAAAAGATCTAATAGGGATAAATATTGCATTATACTCCTATCTATATAGCACACCTATCTTTAACACATCACTCTAGTTTTCGGAAGTCATTTATGTTTAAAATGGCAACCCTGGCATTTACAGTAATTTTAATATTCCAATTTTAATACAAATTTAGGTTAGCTCAACTGGAAAATGTATCCAAGTCAGCAGTGTTTTCAGTTAGACTGTTTTGACCCAAAATGTGAATTTCCCTTTGAAATCCCTACAATTTGCCAAAAAAACAAAAACAAAACGCTATTCAGTAGACATACCCACAATGAAAATGTCAATGCATTTAATTATGCAATGTTTCATTGCGTATATCTAAAGACAGCATGCAAATGCTGCAGAAGTCTTGCCTCTGCCTTGCTCGTACCACTTGGTGCATATTGCTGAAGAGCCTTACAATGAGGGAGCCAAGAAATGTTACTAGACTGGTCCCCAGGCTGACTGATCACCCTGCAGAAGCCAATCACATGCTTTCTGTTAGTTTCCACTGATCTACAAAATGTTGAACTCTTAGGGATAGATAGGATTAGGGTGGGCAAGAATAAGAGTCAAAACTCTGGAAAAGGTCTACATGAACGGATCGGGCAAAGGGGGTCTCTGCCTGTGCTCCTAGGCAGACCCCAGGAACACGACCGCTGTCGGGGGAACGGCGGGGACCCGGTAAGTACAAAAGACGGCGGGGAGGTTCTATGCTGCCCGTCGGCATTTAGGACCGCCTAAAAAAGAACAGTATGGAACGCCTGCCGTCCATAAGGGGTTAAGGACAGATTACTGTATTATTGTTGTTGAGCTCTGTTATACTATCCAATAATATCGAGCTGCTCAAGAAGATGTACATATGGATTTGGGCCCAAAATAGGGATATTGAGTCGTGCGTGAAGGCTATTGCTGTACACAGCAGCAGAAAGAAATCTGGTGTCCTTACAGTAGTGGGAATCACAATGACTAAATAAAAACTCTCAAATTCACTTAAATGCCCTGATGAGTTTACCTTCAACAAATGTAGCGGATTTGGATTTTGTGACTAATATTAAAGTTTTAGTCTCGGCATGTCAAATTTGCCATAGGTGAAAACTGAATTAAAATATATATTTTTGTTTAGCTAGTTGTGCAAATGTTATTAGGAGCAAAACTTTGATGAGAAAAATGCATATTTAAAAAAAAAAAAATTTCCATACTGCTAGGTTAAGTACGCACATGAGGATTCAGAATAATATTTGTCCCTTAAAATAAGAAAACATTATGAGAGCATTTCAAGACAAAGCACTACATTGTCGTTAAGTGAACACACATAAAAAATGCCCAGAATCTTCCAAAACGATCATTCCAAAAAGGGTTAATGCAGTTTAAATGTTTTCCATGTGGCTATGTTTACAATTCTCACCTCCCAAGCTAACACAAACACATGCTTATCAAGTGTCACTATACTGTGGTTAAAACCAATAGTAGGGTGGCTTATAACTATAAACTGCTGAAAGATTCAGAATGATATTTACCCGGGATTTCTACAAACTATAGTATCATCACTGAATAAGGAAAATAACAGAACAAAAACCACATGAAAAGAAAAAAGAAAAAAAAGAAAAAGTGGTAACATGAAAACTAACAAAAGCATTATAAAAATCTACATATGCCACTCACAAACAGAAGAAAAAGAGAGACATAACTAATTTATAAGTAATGGATGCAACCCCAATGTTTGGTGGAGGATGAATTAATGGTGAATAAGGGAACAAACATGTATAGATAGAAAATTGTATAAACCCTTCTATTAGAAAGGGAAACGGTCACTTCTCTGGAAATATCATCATTGAATAATCACCGATAACTTGTGTAACATTCTTCATGAGACGCTGGGTTTTCGTTTCAAATATATTTTAAAGATTTAGTAAATGACAACACAATCCATTTCAGTCCAGGCACAGCCAAAGCACACAATAAAATCATTGTAACAATGATTGCCAGGGAGTTAAGATGGAGGCACCCAGCACTAATATAAAGAGTTGTGGAATTAAACATTTCATTTTTTTTCACACCTCACTGCAGTTTAAACTACTACTGGCCATTTGCACAGTTATATGATTATGGGGAGAATGTCAATGAATAGCACCCACCTCACCTATCAAGTCTAAAATACCCTAAAAAAGAAAGTGCTTGTATGTATGGCTTCTACCAAGTTTCACCAAGCTTATCCTTCATACAACACTGGGTAGTAATCTCTTGTCACTTTAAAGAATTTACCACATTAAACATTAAAAGAAAGAAAATCAACTTGCTGGTTCCTCACAATTTACACTGCAGCTGCAAACATGTATACAAAGACTTCCCATTACAGATCACACTACTGGACTTCACGGAAACACTTAACCAAGCAAAACGTATTAGGCCACCCACTCTACCTGTAACCATTCCTCAGCAAGCAATGGAGCCTCCAGTCCATTTCAATCTGCTGGCAGCCCTGCTACTAAGTGTGACGGTCAGATTGCAAATGCAGTTCAGCAGCATGTGTGAAGAGATCTAACCACACATAGTAAGTAGGTGGAAGCATTTCCTCTTTACTAAGAACCAAGGCTACTACTTCTACACACACAGTAAGGAAAGATTAAAGCCGAAAAAGGTCAAGAACTGTGGTTTGGTAGAGGATGAAAGGCAAGTAAAACCTAGTCCTTCGCTCAAGATCCGCAAGGTGTATGTTACCTGAATGGAAGAAAAGGCAAGCCCAAAAAGAAAACAAAACCTCTCTCTTTCGTGGAAGCACAGTTTTGTGACATCAGGCACATGATCAGCCTGTTTGCATGCATACCACTAGCTCTAGTAGCAAACCCAATGTTTTTTTGTGAATGATACAAATACAATAACACCCCTAGAAATGTGATTATAAGACAATATCTGCTATTAATAAAACTCTACATGAATACGTCGATGCATTCTTTCCTGATATATAAAAGAAATGTGATTTCGACAGATTTCGACAGAGAAAGTGTCAAAAACCTGAAAATTTGAATACAAGTCCAAAGAAACTATGATGTCAGCATTTTTCATTATCCAAGTGAACTGTAATGCAGCATTGTTAATAGCAACCGTGCCATATTTTCCTTCACAAACAGCAATCTGATAACTGGGTAATAATAGAGAGATTTGAACATACAAAAGCAACATATCTACAAACAACCACTTCTGTATCAGATATAAACACAAATGTATTTCCTTTTTATTCAACTGAGCCAGCACCCAGGCGGGAGGATACGTTCTGCTGAAAAGACTGTAAATCACAATATTTACTTAAGTGTCAGTTTCTATTGACCAGTTGTTTGATGACGTCATGGAATGTTACCCCAGAGACAAAGATCTCCTTGACTACCAGTTCTCACAACACAGTTAACCTAGACTCCCAAAATATGCACAAGAACCTTGCATTGTCTAAAAACTTGACAAACTCATTAAAATTTAATCTGTTAGCAGGAGAAAACTTGAAGGGACACTATAGTCAGCAGAACAACTACAACTTAATATTGTTGTTCAGGTGTCTACTTCTTGTCCCTGCAGGCATTTTCATGTGAGCACTGCCTATTCATAGAAAAGGCAGGGTTTATATTGCATGCTGCAACTGTCTTCTCCAAATCCCACCAGAGATTTTTTTTATGGGGTTGAAGTCAGAGATCACTGTGAT
Source organism: Pelobates fuscus (assembly GCF_036172605.1). Lineage (NCBI taxonomy): Eukaryota > Metazoa > Chordata > Amphibia > Anura > Pelobatidae > Pelobates > Pelobates fuscus. The sequence continues at coordinate 72,503,390 of NC_086322.1, read as the reverse complement.
GGGCACTGTAGAATGTATCAGGACTTCTGCTGCACCCAAGCCTTGGTGGAATATGAGGTATGCTTGGAATCATGGTCTTGTTGGGATGTCCAATGACACCCAAGCGTCAGCTTCCTCATAAACTGCATTGCGTTTTCTCCTAGGATTTCCTGATACTTCAATGAATCTATCTTGCCTTCTACACAATGCAGGTTTCCAGTGCCAGAGGATACAAAGCAGCCCTAGAGAATCAGTGAGCCACCACCATGCTTAACTGTAGGGAGAGTGTGCTTTTCAGTGTATGCTTAATTATTCTTCCTCCAGACATACAGCAGTTTTGTTTCATCACCCCACAGAACAGAATCCCCAAATTTCTGTGGCTTATCAATATGATATTGAGCATATCACAGCTGACTTTTCTTGTGCTTTTTGGTCTGTACTGGTGTTCGTCTTAGAGCTTTGCCATGGAAACTTTCTGCATTTAGTACACGCCTTACTGTGCTCACTCAAACCTCAGTTGTCACCATGTCTTGCTGCAGGTTTTTTGCAGTCACTTTGAGGTTTTTTTTTTTACAACCTGCCTTCTCAGAAATCTGGTTGCAGCCACTGATAGCTTACTTTTTTCAGCCACGTCCAGGTAGTGAAACCACTGTTCCTTCATCTTTGAACTTGCGAATGGTGCATTCAGTGGAACATTGAATGCCTTCGCTATCTTTTCGTATCCTGTTCCTTTTTTGTGAAGGACAATGATCTCTTCTTTTAACATTGTGGACCATTCTTTGTCATATTTCTAACATGCAGTCAAACGTGACACTCAAAAAAAACCTAGCCAGTTCAGGTATTTCAAGTGTTCCAGCTCAAGCACAATTGAATTTGGGGTAATAACTTGAAGCATTCGTTGTTTCGAGCTATTTCAATTGCTTTTGTTAGTTTGTTCATTGCGAACAGCTAAAAGTCTGTACATTTTGACAAATTTCAAGGGAGGTTCATTAATTTTGATTACAACTGTACAAAAAAAAACATTAAATAATAAATATGTTCAGCTAAGGGCAGATTTGTGTAGACATTTTCTTTTTTTCAAAACTGTAAATGTACAAAATATTGGTACAGGCGATCGGCCTGAAAAGCCACAGATTATCGGTATCGGCCCTAAAAAAGCAATATAGGTTGATCCCTAGTAAGAGGACAAGTGCATAAAAATTTATATAAATATGCATGCCACGGCAAGACAAAATGAGAGGTACACAATGCAAGAACAGAGTGTTAAAAAGATGTGAGGGGGCGGAGCCAGGGACTGATCCCGACAAGACGCACATTCTGCTAGCTCCCGCTGAAAACTCACTCTAACCGGCAAAAAAGGCAAAATCACGCTGAAAAACCAACCTGAAAACAACACCGATTGACCCAGGGCACCGAGAGGAACAAGCTGATGCCCTTCTTCCAGCCCTCGAGAACCGGTAAGGCCAAACGCAAAACTCAGGCCTACCGCCAGCCCACACTCCACACCCTGGAGACTTACCTAGACGGCATCTGGGGATATAACGAGCCAAGAGGGGAAAGGGGGAACCCTGCGATACCCGCGGACACTCCAACAACAATGTCACGCCGCTCTCAGAAAGGCCGGCAGAACTCCCCAGCAGAACAACCCGGCATCGGAGAACTGCTGCAACGCAAGGCTCCACCTAAAATGGCAGCGGAGGAGCCCTCCACTGCACTAACACGGCCCACGCTGTCATCCTCACCACGGACTACCTCTGATCCAACGACTCAGCCTCAACCCACTGACCAGCCACAGGCAGCACCAACACCTAAGATGCAGCCTGTACCTCCACCCCTATCACAGGCGGCCACAACAGAAGGGACACAACGGGTCACACTCCCAACCCTTCAGGAATCCGCCACGGAATCTGGGGAACACACCCTGGCCACGAAACAGGACCTCCAAATATGGATGCAGGCACTCCAGGATTTCATTACCGCAGACATAAGCACCATAAAAACAGAGGTACGGCAAAATACAACCAGGGTAACTTCACTGGAGGAGAATGTAGCACAAATCACGGGTGACATGTCCCACCTACAAAAATCCTTACATGACCTACAAATGACCCAACAGGCGCTGGCAGCGCAGATATCCGCCCAGGGGGACCACCTACGCCGCACCCATATCAAACTCCGAGGGGTACCCGCTTCAATTCCCCAAGCCGAAATACCTCGCTACATCAGGAGGCTCCTGAACACGATATTGCCACCCCAAGCTGCCCGAAAAATCACCCTACAGGGCACTTACCGCCTACCACCTGGGCCCAACTCGCCTCCCACGGGAGCAAGAGACGTCATCATCTGCTGCACCACGACGCAAGATAAAATAGCCATACTAACGGCAGTAAAAGGCAAGACACCCTTGAACTTTGAAAATGCCCAATTACTTTTTTTCCAGGACCTGACAAGGGCAACCCTACAATGGAGGAGAACAATGCACACACTAACCAGCCGCCTGAGGACAGCAGGAGTGCAGTATCGCTGGGGGGCACCCAGGGTCCTGACATTCACGCACCATGACAACACCTACAAGGTCATGTCGGAGACGGACATACCTGCCATACTAGCTACGCTAGGACTCACAGAGACACACAGGAATACGGGAGGCACGTCTCAGATGGGGGATCCTGCCACGGCGTCCTCCTTTATACCTCGACCCTCGGGGAGTTCACACACAACTCCCTGACGCAAACCTGTACCCCATAGCCGGATTAATGGGAACTCAGCCGCCTACACCACGGACATGGTCCGATAGGTCTTAACGGACTCTTGATTTGCAACTGTTTTATGCGACTGTATTGTGTGCAATTTTTCATTTTTCCTTTGTATTTGTCTTGTTTTCCCGTTCACACACTTGTTTATGTCGGTTTATACCTCTTAGAATGCAACCGGGCCCACCAGCCCACACTTAGCCTCAGAAGGGACACGCAGAATACAACACTCACCCTTCCCCCCCCCCCCCGCCACCCCCTTGGTTAGGGGTATCTACCAACGCGTACCACAACACCACAACGCACATCACATAGCAACCCGTGGTAACCAGACAAGATCCAGACTAGACTATAGCACCTACCCTGCTCATCACGAACATGCATTAGGCCAGAATAACCAAGAGATGAGCTAGGGCACGTAACAGCACTGAACCTAAACGCAGCTAGGCAAACAACATGGGTGCACAACCCTACACTAGGGACCACACCAGTAACGTAACCTGTTTGAAAAAGTTAAAAATGTGTGCAGACTCAAATGACGAACCACTAACCCGTTTTCCTTTCTGTATGTAACAACATCGTAGTCATTGTAATGCAAGTAATCTTACCATGCACCATTAAAATAAAGAATTTAAAAAAAACAAAAAAACAAAAACAAAAAGATGTGACTGCTCCAGAATTCAAGGTAAATTACAGGAAGATATTAACGACTTTACAAGGAAACGTTGCAGAGAGAAGTGTGTTTTGTTTAAGCCAGTTGGCAATTTAAAAAAAAAAAAATGTTCTCTCTTTAAACTAAGACTTGAAATTAAATGGCTGCTTGCACAACCCTAGTGGGTTCCATTACCATGCTGATTCTTTAACTTTACTCATGGAAGCCAACAGTACAGATTTAAAGTAAAGTTAAAAAATGTAAAAAAAAAGCGCCATCTAATGTTCAACAGGATTATACAGATGTGTACTTTTATTTAAATTGATTTTTAAAGCTTAAAGTCTCACACTGGCCGCTGGGTGAATACGGATTATTTCAGCCACTCAAATGCTTTCCATGGGGAAGTGTTACTGGACCTACTGTGCATGTATGTCAATCACTATCTCCACATAGAGATGCATTTTCCCAATGCATCTCCACGTGGAGTGTTCAGCATCTTCATGCACAGATTCCAGGACTGTAATAGTAGCAATATATTATTCATGCATATTTTGAACCAAACAAAATTTATTCTGGCATCTTAACAATACAACATTTCCTATCAGCCCACAGAGTCTCTCAGCCCACATAGAAGTGGAAGTGGTATATCTATATACAATCATGGTACCTATGTTTTCCCTTCCTCCTACAGACAGACAGAATGTCAAGGTAGGCATTTAATTAGTTTGAAGCCCCTTTACTGTACACAACCCAAAAGGTAATAATTAATTGTAAACCAACCAGGCTGGTGTAAGTGTAGCCAATTTTACTTTAACTACACTGCGAAGTGTGCATAAATATGTCCAAATACCGGATCTGTATATAGGACTTCCCCATAAAACCATACTGTGATATGCCTACATGAAAAGTTATTAAACATAAATACCGTATATACTCGAGTATAAGTCTAGTTTTTCGGCACATTTTTTGTGCTGAAAAACCCCAACTCGACTTTGACTCGAGTCAATGTCTGTATTATGGCAATTTACATTGCCAAAATACAGACAATGGGGCTGTGTAGGAGGGGGCTTGCAGATAGCTGTTACTTACCTCTCCGGCAGCTCCTGTCAGCTCCCTTCTTCTCTGCGCCGGTCCGGTCAGCTCCCAGTGTAAGTCTCGCAAGAGCCGCGTGGTCATAGCGCGGCCGCGAGACTTACACTGGGAGCTGACAGAGGGAGCTGACCGGACCGGAGGAGAAGGGAGCTGACAGGAGCTGCAGGAGAGGTAAGAGCGAGCTCTCTGCCAGCCCCCCTCCACTGAACTGCCAATGCCACTGGACCACCAGGGTGTGAGAGCCCCCCTCCCTGGCCAGCAGGGAGAGGGGACGAAAAAAGTAAATAAAAATATAAATAATAAAATAATAAAAATCATAAAATAAAAATATATTAATATAACAAAAAAATTATAATATTAAAATTATAATAATTAAAAAATAATAAAAATGTCCACCGCCCACCAAGGCTCTGCATCACACTCTGCACTCATACACACACACTGCATTCATACACACACACACTGCATTCATACACACACTGCATTCATTATATACACACACTGTAAATAAATATTCAATTAATATAATTTTTTTTCGGATCTAATTTTATTTAGAAATTTACCAGTAGCTGCTGCATTTCCCACCCTAGTCTTATACTCGAGTCAATACGTTTTTCCCAGTTTTTGGGGGTAAAATTAGGGGCTCGGCTTACATTCGGGTCGGCTTAATCTCGAGTATATACGGTAATAAATATACACGCACGCATATCTATATATCGATATCTATCTATACATACACACACACACACAGGGTGTCTCAAATGCATACACTTTGAATAAATATAAAGTCAGTGTTTATTAACATACAGTTAATTTTCAACATTTAAAATAAGCTACAGAAATTAAAACAAAAAAAAAAAATCATTCCTGCAGATTCTTTTAAATTTTGAACTGTACGTTAAACACACACACACAAATACACAAAATTTCCACTCGCCACTAGTTACTGGCAAGTGACAATTTAGCCTTGGCGAGTAGAAATCCACCCCGGGTTGGTATGCTATGGCAAGCAGAGTCCAGTAACATAGGACTATATATATATATATATATATATATATATATATATATATATATATATATATATATATATATATATCTAGATAGATATATATACCATTAACATATTTATATTCATTTGCACCTCCCTCCACCTCCATTCCTACATTTTTGCTACCTTTCTGTCCTTCCTTATCTTGCTTCCCGACCTGCCCCACTTTAGATAGTATAGTAAAGTTACACGTTCCTATTAATCATCAAAATCAGGTCCTTAAAATAAAAATAATATATATTTTTTTAATTTAGTAAAAAGCTTTCAGATTTCTAATAAAAGAACTACTCTCAACAGGATTCCAGAAACAGGCCAGGAATTCTGTATGAATTAGTCTTACGTTATAATATTCTTTCTTTTCCTTTACCAAAGAATAGTCCAGGCCCTAATTTTGTAAACATCAGATTAATAAAATCCAATAATGACCAATATAGTCTATATTCGTGAAATGGAAACAACAGGACCAGATTATGACAAAGTATCCATACATTCAAACAAATACTGGCTATATAATACTAACGTTGATTTGCACCCAGGCAAATATTTTTGTATACCGTTGAAGGTGGAGTGCCAAGCGATCGGTGGATTTATATATACCGGTATTTATACTGACTCCTAAGTTGGGGGAGTGGCTTCAACAGATTCCAGAAGGAACAGCTAAGATACAGCGCAGAACCCTCAAACTCCCAGGCCACTGGTAGAGGACCCGAGAATCAGCAATAAACATACCAGCCAGGAGGGGTGAAAAAAAAATTATATATATATATATATATATATATATATATATATATATATATATATATATATATATATAAAACCGGGCACCAGGTATTTTTTTTTCACTGTTGGAGTAAAAAAAGCTTGGACTTCTGTATACATGATCTGTTTTAAAGCTCAGACAATCACGAGTCATAAATGCTGCTAATGTTTTACTGTAATGTTAAAAGTCAGCGATCAGTGGGTCTTGTGAAATGTCATCTGGCTGTTCACCCTTCCCTCTGCAGGCCCACACCGCATGACTAGATCCTATGGGCTTGACTTCACAAACTTCTTCATGTTCAGCTTACAAAGGATTTCTATAGTTCAGGATTATCTATAATTTTGTTTTGTATAGAATTCCCATCGTAGGGGTTGGGTTGGAGTCATTTCTTAACGAATGAATCATAAGTGTATCAAAATTAGCTTTGTAACAGTGGTTATGAGCAAAATATATACAATATACAAATTTGATCTATTATCATAGGCATATGCAAGGAATGCACCATAATATAGGACTCTGTTATCCAGTCTTACCCCTGGTTAGTATTCTATAGGCTTTAATTTGCGTGACTGAGTTATCTTATCTTTATTATAGAAAAATCTAATTACTTTTTATATCATGTTATTGCAAAACAAGATACAGATATTTGTACCTAAGAGAAGAGAAAGGGGCTGGACAGGGATTAGAGTGGAATCCTCCCCATTCACAGTCCCTATACCCCAAAGTAATATTTGTTCATAATGAAGTGGCAAAAAAATGCCCGTATAGAACTTGAATGAAATATAAAGAAAATAATAAATTTTTATTAATCCCTCTTAGGGCGGAAATTAAAAAGAAAATAGGTGAGAAAATCTGTGAAAAGTGTATATAAACAGTAAAAAAATAAAAAAATAAGCATATATACAGGAATAGTCTATTGTTAGCTAAGTTCTCCATGCACCTTTAAGTAGTAGTAGTCTCAAGCTACTGAAATAGGTTTCTGAGACAGACAGTGTAAATGTGTATTCATATAGTTTGTAACGATGTCTCAGTGACCACAGTAGCTATTTTAGTGTGCAGGAGAGGAAAGGTGAATCACAGTACTGACATCCCCCTCAAGGGTTAAAGCTGATAGATATCACCCCTAAAGGGAGATAGAAGGGTTATTGATTGTCTGCCATATATTCAGGGTATAACCGAAGAACAAAGGAGCTATTCTTTTGCCTTAATCTGTGGCTAAAATTCGTCAAGATAATCACTCCATAATTTAATGATAACGGGTCCCCTCAGAAGATAGATACAGCAGAGAATCAGTAAGTATACTCATAGGTTCACCCTAATTTAGAGAGGGGATGGAGTATACGGTACAGGATTCTAAGAGACTCACTGAAAGAGTCTCTTAAAGTGGAAAAGCTGACAGTAAGAAATCGTCGCTTCCCTGGTGAGCTTAAATGCCTTAATCTGAGCGTAATTGCTACATAAGCTAAAGTAGCGACGGTAGGAACTGAATATTAGTCGAAATCCTAAATCCCAATTTCTAAAGAACGATCAGATAAACCAAAACTATTCTTCTCCTATTCTAAGCTGCAGTGCACAGGATACCTAGACTACCTGAGCTAAATAGAGACCATGTGGTCGCGGTAAAAACTCAAGTAAAAACTGAGTTATGAGTGTTATGAGTTGTTTTTGTACATGTTGGGATAACATTTATTGTAGGCTTTGATCCAACTCCAGGCCTAAGCTGAAACGACAAGATAACCATCACCAGAGCTGGACATAGGGTGTAATAAAAAGTATTGGTGCATATGCTCTGAATTTGGGTTATTCAAAAGACAACATAATTTAGGAAAATATGGAGTGGACAATAAGTTGCCAGGCCAAACCCCTCCGGTCCACCCGGGGGTCTGACCACTTGGAAACAACTTTTTTGAGATATATAATGGGGATGTTGGATTATCCAGAGAGAGATTTTCTTTTTTCAACAACTACTTGGAAAACTGTAACATCTGAATTTCCCACAAGAATTATATACAAGGGGGTAAATATATGTAAGGATCTCTTGTGTTTTCTCCTATATTATTTTTTGGACTGTTTTGCAATTTGTTATCTGTGTTTCTGTATGTCATTTATTTCTCTATTTTTGTACACAGCACTGTGAATCCTTTTTGTCAGATTAAATGTTTACATAATCAGCTTGTGTCTTTGATCTCTATGAACTCACTCTTCTGAGGAAAGCTCAGGTAAATATGTTACCAAAAGGGTTGATTATATATGTCTGATCAGTAAAGTAAGGTTGTGATCCTATTATTCGACTGTGTGAGGGGCAACCTAAGACTCCCGGATATAATGTCTTGGTGGTGGCAGTAAAGTGTGTACTAGGGTGTTAGTGTAGAAGGGATTGCAGGGGTTAATATAGTGGTTGCTGGGACTAGCAACAGATAACCAAGGATCTGGTGTCATTAAAGGGAAACTCCAGTGCCAGGAAAACGATCCGTTTTCCTGGCACTGGAGGGTCCCTCTCCCTCCCACCCCCCAATCCCCAGTTGCTGAAGGGGTAAAAACCCCTTCAGTGACTTACCAGAGGCAGCGACATGTCCCACGTCGCTGCTTCCTCCTCCCCCGCCGCTCCTCCTTCTGCTTACGTCGGCCGGTGGGCGAGACTCATCCCGCCCGCCGGCCGAGGAGACCTAATACGCATGCGCGGCAATGCCGCGCATGCGCATTAGCGCACCCCATAGGAAAGCATTGAAAATGAATTTCAATGCTTCCCTATGGGGAATAGAGCGACGCTGGAGGTCCTCACACAGCGTGAGGACGTCCAGCGACGCTCTAGCACAGAAAACCTGTGCTAAAGAGCAGGAAGATCCCTCTAGTGGCTGTCTAATAGACAGCCACTAGGGGAGGACTTAACCCTGCAAGGTAATTATTGCAGTTTAAAAAAAACTGCAATAATTACACTTGCAGGGTTAAGGGTAGTGGGAGTTGGCACCCAGACCACTCCAATGAGCAGAAGTGGTCTGGGTGCCTGGAGTGTCCCACTAACCATCGCCCTTCCACACTCTCCTCACTGTCCCAGCTGGGCCAATAGCCCACGTTCATGACAACAGCCAAGGAGGTTTAACAAGGTTTATTTCTAAGATTGCCAATTTTTATTGAAATCAGCACTTTTTGTAAAATTAAAGAAGGCACTTCAGGAAGTAAAGTGCTTTAGGTGTGTGTGGAGTGTTTCTTTAAGGATTCTAATAATGTTAATAATGCCAAAAAAAAAACCCCAAAAACCATATATAATAAGACAAAGCGAATCAATTTCAGAATTATGAGTTACTGCACACTTTAGACCAGCTCTGACAAAGCTTCAGTTTCTCATCCACACCTACAGCACATATGTGAAAGATGCTTGGATGCCAGAATCATTTTGTAGGCAGAGACTATGTATGTCTGTAAATTGACCTAAGAAATCTTTTTTAGTACCCCGAACAAACAAATACATTAAAGGGACACAGCATGCACTATAACCAATTCATCTCTTTGAATGGATTATAGAGCCTTGACTCCACTGGCCCTCTCCCTTCATTCAGAGTTTGAACCATATTCGAGCAGTTTAACACTACATAAGGGTCCCTGATCACCCACACAGTCTAGCCCCTTCTGGAGGTGTGGCTAAGGCAAAGATTACACACTTCCTTGTTGTCGTACTCATTTCATAAAGTCAATGGGAGTTCTGATAAGCTAAAAGCAGTCAGCTGACACACTCAGCCAATCACTGCTGCCAACAGCAGCTGAGGCTAATACTTTCTCATTTGCAAAAGCAGCACAGATGGGATGGGCTGCTGGGGACTCTTGTTTAGTATTATAACATAACATTGAAAACATTAATACTGAATGAGATGATGGCAACAGGGGGCTCCAGACACTATAACCAGAGTAATTAGATGAAGCAGATAGAGTGCCTAAAATAAATAAACCATGTTTACTATGTATAATTTATGGCTACCATGTTAAGGTAGTCTCATCCAAATGCTGCCCCTGATAGGGGGGAGGGGTTAGTTATAGTACTACTCAGGATTTTAAATCCTACTAATCACAGGCAAGCTGGGAGAAGTATGACATCACTTGACAGTTTGAGAGTTTTGAGAGCTATATTTTACAGTGAGTAAAAGAGTAGCTATCTTAATTTGTGAATTTGACCACTAAGGGGCAGCATTGATTCATCCAGACTAAAGCCATTCCTCACAAGCAGTCAAACTACCAATCGAGAGCTGTGGAACACTGCTAAAATTTCACTATGTCCCCTGCAAGTGTGATTTACATTGTGCAAGTGTGCCTTTATTAGTTGTTACATACTAAATATGTGAATTAGCTAGGAAAAACAAAAAAAACTGTGACTTTAAGTTTATCCAATACGTGATCAAAAACCACAGCGAACACAGATATGTTTACACACTAAGTTTTCAATAGTTTAGAAATTTGTAAAAAAAAAAAAATATATATATATATATATATATATAGGTAAAAACACATACAGCAGTATAAATCAGCAGGTATCTAATTAATAAGGTAGAAGCTGTGCATTAATTATTTTTTTGCCGATGTCGTCATAGAAAGCACTCAGAGAGCACACAAAAAATATATATGTAAGCTGCTGCTTAAAATATTGTACTGGCTTGTACGCACCTATACTTTGCTCTAACAAACAGAATTGCATCACCAGGGGAAGGAGAATTCAAAACAACCTGGAAAAAAATATATCTATACCTAAACTTCTCAAGTGCACAGACGCAAGTTGATTTAAAACATTTAGATGGCAAAAAATGTCAAGTTAATTTTCCAAAACTTTCCCAACAAACTAAAAATATATATCTAGATTCTAGATAGTGACGGCAATAGAGTGACTCATTGTGCTATACCAGCAATATTGCACAAAGCCTTACATTTATCATCATGTTTTAGGCATACATTGTGCTTTAGCTATCAGAACCTAAAAAAAAATGGAAATACACCTGAAATGTCTTCCATGGGCTTCTTCCTTGAATACAATGACAAGCACTAAAGCACAGAAACATAGGAGGACGACGACAACGCAACAAAAGCTGTGTACTGCTTCTGTTCAATGGCTGAATATAGAATCCAATCAAAAGGCCCTCATAGCGCTCAGTAGCATCCAATATATCTCTTTTAATGAATAAATAACCAACAATTAAGACACCTTTGGGCTTCATGAATAGATCTAACACAGTGTTAAAACTTTGTGACATATTGAGTGAAAGTCCCTGGTTACTATCTTATCCCTTCAAAGATTTGCTGAAGTAGACCTTCCCACACAGCTTCCTACGAATTACCCTAAAAAGCAATTGGAACAGACAGTAGTGGGTGGACAAGATGACAAACAGTTCTGAGGTCCTGATGAACGTTTTGCTGATAAAACTGAAACTGCCTCTTTTTTAAAAAATGGCTAATAAAAGTAAAATATTATTTAGGGATCGACCGATATTGTTTTTTTAGAGCCGATACCGATATTCTGTGAACTTTCAGGCCGATAGCCGATATAATTTGCCGATATTCTGTACATTTACCACTTTGGAAAATAAAAACAATTTCTAAAGGTAAATGCACAAAATATAAATGCCACGTGTAGTGGATGCAGTGTGTTTAGACAGGGGAGCTGTGTGCGTTTGTGTAGTGTGTGTGTGTGTGTGTGTAGTGGATGCAGTGTGTGTTTGTGTAGTGTAAGTGTTGTGGATGCAGTGTGTGTGTTGTGGATGCAGTGTGTGTGTTGTGGATGCAGTGTGTGTTTGTGTAGTGGATGCAGTGTGTATTTGTCTACTGTGTATATAATGAAAGCAGAGTGTTTGTGTAGTGTGTGTAAAGTGGATGCAGTGTGTGTGTAAAGCGAATGCTGTATATATTAAATGCAGAGTGTGTTTGTGTAGTGTGTGTATATATAAGAAATGCAGAGTGTGTATAGTGAATGCAGTGTGTTTATATAATGCAGAGTGTGTGTGTTTGTATAGTGTGTGTATATAATGCAGTGTGTTTGTGTAGTGTGCATTATATAAACACACTACACAAACACACTGAATTAGATAAACACACTACACAAACACTGTGTATATAATGCAGTGTGTTTGTATAGTGTGTGTATATAATACAGTGTGTGTGTATATAATGCAGTGTGTGTTTGTATAGTGTGTGTATATAATGCAGTGTGCATTATATACACACACTATACAAACACACACACTATATTATATACACACATACTATACAAACACACACTGCATTATATACACACACTATACAAACACACTGTATTATATACACACACACTATACAAACACGCTGCATTACATACATACTGCATTATATACACAGTGTGTTTGTATAGTGTGTATGTGTATATAATGCAGTGTGTGTTTGTATAGTGTGTGTATATAATGCAGTATGTTTGTGTAGTGTGCATTATACACACACACTATACAAACACACACTGCATTATATACACACATACTATACAAACAGACACTGCATTATTATACACACACACACACTATACAAACACACACTGCATTATATACACACACACTATACAAACACACTGCATTATATACACAGTGTGTTTGTAGTGTGTGTGTATATAATGCAGTGTGTGTTTGTATAGTGTGTGTATATAATGCAGTGTGTGTTTGTATAGTGTGTGTATATAATGCAGTGTGTGTTTGTATAGTGTGCATTATACACACACACACACACTGCATTATATACACACATACTATACAAACACACACTGCATTATATACACACACACACACACTATACAAACACACACTATAAAAACACACACACTATAAAAACACACTGTGTTTGTAGTGTGTGTGTATATAATGCAGTGTGTTTGTATAGTGTGTGTATATAATGCAGTGTGTATTATATACACACTGCATTATATACACACATACTATACAAACACACACACTATAAAAACACACTGTGTTTGTAGTGTGTGTGTATATAATGCAGTGTGTTTGTATAGTGTGTGTATATAATGCAGTGTGTATTATATACACACTGCATTATATACACACATACTATACAAACACACACACTATACAAACACTGCATTATATACACAGTGTGTTTGTATAGTGTGTGTATAATGCAGTGTGTTTGTGTAGTGTGCATTATACACACACACACTATTATATATACCACATACTATACAAACACACACTGCATTATTATACACACACACTATACAAACACACTGCATTATATAAACACTGCATTATATACACAGTGTGTTTGTGTAAGGGGGCATTTTTTATTAAATAATTTTTTTACATTTTTATATTAAATTATAATTTATTTATATATTTAATTATTACTATTATTATTGATTTTTTTTGTTGTCCCCCCCCTCCCTGCTTGTTGCCGGGCCAGGGAGGGGGGATATAGCAGTCCCTGGTGGTCCAGTGGCATTGGCTGAGCTGGGGGCGGGCAGCAAGCGTTTACTCACCTCCCAGCAGCTCCTCCAGCTCCCCAGTGTAACTTTAGCGGCCAGCGTGCCGCGCGGAGCATTGCCATGGTAACCCATGGCAACGCTCTGATGGCCGCGGCTCTCGCGATGTTTACACTGGGGAGCTGCTGGGAGGTGAGTAAACGCTTGCTGCCCGCCACCCCCCCAGGACTGCCGGGCTTGTAATGAGCCTGGCGGTCCTGGGAGGTATTATCGGTATCTCTATTGGCCGATAGCGATATTGCCGAAAATACCGATAATCGGTCGATCCCTAATATTATTTACTTTAAGTCCTCAGAGTGCTGTCTTTATGATATTTGTGCCAGATTGCAGATAAGCAACAGGCTTTAACCCCTTAAGGACACATGACATGTGTGACATGTCATGATTCCCTTTTATTCCAGAAGTTTGGTCCTTAAGGGGGTTTTTAAATTTAAAGTGAGGACTTTTTAAACTTTGCACCTATATATTAATATATAGATAGATAGACACACACACACACAGTCATGGGAAAAACAAAGTACACCCTCTGCCGCACTCCCTAAATATACACACAGTCACCCAATAGACGCTCAGACTGCACCCTAACCCAACTAGGACAGACAACGTTACCAACCCAGCCACCAATCGCCTAGATGGCCCGCCCCACAGTGAGATGCCAGACCATAGCCAACCCAGAGTAACCCAGCACTACGCAGTTAGTCTTCAACAAACGGGTTCACCAGGCAAAACCGCCAACGAAGGCAGTCACTAATATCAATGAGACCTAATGTTCATGTTTTACTATATACCTTGCCTTATCTCAGTTTGACACCTTTTTGAAACCTTTTCCATGTCTGATATCACCCTACCCACACAAGTACAAAACTACTTATTACAAATGGCGGCCCTGCAGGAGTAACCAGACTAACAGACCAACCATAACAACCTTGGTTTAGGAATATACTATGCCTCTGCGCAGGCAAAATTCAAGGTACCAATGCTATACCAATAGAGAACGCTATCCTGCTCCCTAAAAGCGCAAGGTTCCCCCCAGTACAGGAACTTGGGGCCACGCCTCATACCAAAACCACTGATCTAACACCATGGCAGGAACGGTAACCTAAAACTCCTTGCACCGCTTACAACATAATCCCTACATGGGAAACCTGTTTGTCTTGCTGATCACTATGCTATGAGGGATAACGCATACACAGCCTCTGCGCAGGCAAACATCAGTATATCACTGCTCTGCCATAGCTATTCAATATATTGTTACATGTATATGTACTGCATCCCCTGCAAGGGAAAACAGTTCCTAAAAATCTGAATAAAAAAAAAAAACGATTTAACACAAAGTACACCCTCTTCAAATTCTATGGTTTTACATATCAGGACATAATAATTACCTGTTCCTTAGCAGGTTTAAAATAAGGTATATACAATCTCTAATGAACAACAACATTTGATACACTACACCGTATTGTGATGTAATTCCAGTAAAATACAAGTTTAGCAGGCTAAGATACTGTCATCACTGTACTGACCAGGTGCAGGAATGTAAGAACTGGAATTACGCGTCCCTCTCCTTTGTATCAGATGAGCCACGTGGTTAGACCGGATGGATGAGTTTAGACTCTATTCATTAAATAGGTTAAGGGTATGTGTGGGTGTAGTTAATTGTGGGAGGAGCTACAGTGCTATATAAGGAATGTACTCTATGTATTCAGGACTCAGACTTTGCTGTATTTTGGTGACGCTAGTCCCTCTGAGTCCCGATCGGTGATCCAATAAAGAATCTCTTCCTTCCTGAAGAAACCTGTGTCCATCTCTCTGTGCTTGGCTTCCGTCAGTTTCTCCGGTATCATTTGGTGCATTGGCCGGGAAGCTCATCGTTCAACGGTAGCTGAGAGGCAGAGGCGTGAGACGGTCTATCTTTGCCCACGTTCTCTACGGCTGCACCCCTGAACTTCTGCGTGGACCTCCCTTCGTCTCGGCGCCACTGGTCTGTTGTCCAGGAGATCATCGGCCTCTACGTGAGAAGTGCTGGGGTGTCCCCGTCGATGAGTGTGAACTCAGGTTCAGGAACGAGGAGGTAAGATAACTGCTGTTTTAGACGGCAGGACCCGCTAGGGGTATACCGATTGTGCGGTAGGCCCAAAGGGGTTTTTGAATCTGTATCTGCCCCCTCTGTCGGAGGGAAGGAGCGAAGGCGCACCGCTCGATCGAACGCTCTTTAGTCAGACCGTTTGATTTGGTTAGTCAGGCGGGGTCCTGGTGTAAATAGCCCTAGCCGGACACCGGTGTCTTGTCTAGACTAGCGTTCTAGGGTGTATATTACGTTCGCTAGGTCGGAGGGACCGGGAGACTAAGCGGCGCCTGTGTAAATTCGGTTCGCTAGTTCTCATCCTATCTGGGCTAAGTGGGAAGGCGTGTAAATTTGGAACCCACTAGACTTTTGATAGTACGACTAAGAGGCGCCTGTGTAAATTCGGTTCTCTAGCTCGTTGTATAGTGCGACTAAGAGGCGTCTGTGTAAATTCGGTTCTCTAGCTCGCTATATATGTGGTGATTGGGCAGTGTGGCTAACCAAAACGGGTGTATATAGTTTTAGGTAGTCCATTCAAGGTACTGGCCAATAGTTTAGTTGGGAATTGTAAATGTGTTAACGATTGTTTTAGTAAAGTGTATATCTTGTTAGATAGCGCGAGCTCAGCCGTCTAGCGAGAGTGTTAATAGTGTGTTGCTGTATTATAGTGCACGGTACCATAACCCTGTATATTTACTGACATTATATAATAAGTACTAATCATTGTCATCCATTGCATGTTTAACACCATAACCACTAATAATTGTATTGTGACCTTAACTTGTGCTTTGACCTATGCTAACCGTACTGTAACCGCTATTTGTAAAAGACGATGTTACTGGGGTGTGTTATAGACGGGTAATTCGTATATAGAGAATTATAGCGTGGGTGACTGTGTAGTTACGCCAAAGGGCATAATATTGATTATATAGTGACTGGTGTAGCAGCTGTGTGTGTACGGGAATTCCCTGAGTGTTTATTGTTATTGTGTACGTTTCACTTGGTAACCGTACCACGTGGTGCTGTTGCCAGAGGAAACGGGTGTGACTGTTGAATAGTACGCGTGTATAGTAATCGTTGTCGACGACGTTCCACTGTTAAATATGGGTGCGTCGCAGTCAACGATTCCGGATCCCTTAGGATGTATGGTTAAGAATTTTAAAAAGGGATTCAAAGTTTGTGATTTTGGGGTTAAGATGTCCCCTGTACGTTTGGTCACTTTGTGCACTAGGGAGTGGCCTACTTTGGTTGCGGCATGGCCGCCACGTGGCAGTTTGGATCCAACTCTGGTACAGCGCTTACACGTGGCTGTATCAGGTAGGCCTGAACTTTACGGCCAGTTTCCTTATATTGATTGTTGGAGACAGGCCGTAAATGACTCGCCAAAATGGCTCCGGACATGCCACGAGGAACAGTGTCGCCTCATGGTAGCTAGGACTTGTTCGTCCACTAGGGCTGGTGTTAGGCCCATTTTGGACACGCCCCCTGAGTCCGAGATCCCTTTGCCGCCCCCTTACTTTCCGGTAAGAGGAAGTGACGCAAATACAGGAAGTCCTGTAACCCTTCCCTCATTACCCTCATCCACTTCCGCTTCCTCCTCCAGTACAGGATCCACCCCCCCTCGTACTAAATCTCCCCTTCCGGAACCAGAACCCACCCCCATTAGAAACGAATATCCTGATTTGGCGCCACTTCAGACTTCCGGTCAAGCTTCATCTAGCTCGGCCCGAAGTGTTCTATTTACCACCTTTTCCCAAAACCAACCTCCCACATCCCCATACCCTATCTCTCCCCGACCGGAACCCATGACTGACGCTTCCCTACGTAGCCCCATCCAAACCCGACAGTTGACTGGTGCCCAACAATTAAAGCACTATCAGATGCCTCTTCGCCTAAATCCCGGGTCAGCTTATATCGATGCCGCAGGTCAAATGGCACACGCTGACCCTGTCTTCGTATATGTCCCATTTACCACTACCGACCTTTTAAACTGGAAGACCCATAATTCCTCGTATACTGAGAAACCACAAGCCATGACTGATCTGTTCACCTCAATAGTACAGACGCATAATCCGACATGGGCTGATTGCCAGCAGTTACTAATGACTTTATTTAACAATGAGGAAAGGACAAGAATAAATCAAGCCGCCATTAAAGCATTAGAAGATAGAGCCCGTGCTTTGAACCAAGCTAATCCAGCAGCATGGGCCGCAACACACTATCCCAACACTGATCCCGATTGGAACGTAAATGGTGCTGATATGGTTCAACTCAGAGCCTATAGAGACGCTATAATTGCTGGCATGAAAGCCGGAGGAAAGAAAGCCATTAACATGTCGAAGACAGTTGAGGTGATCCAGAAAAGCGATGAAGCGCCCAGTGTCTTTTATGACCGATTATTGGAGGCGTACCGCTTGTACACCCCCTTTAATCCGGAAGACGCAGACAATTCCCGAATGGTTAACTCCGCCTTTGTCAGCCAAGCTTACGGAGATATTAAGCGCAAGCTACAAAAGTTAGAAGGGTTTGCAGGTATGTCAATCTCCCAACTAATGGAGGTAGCTAATAAGGTCTATATGAATAGGGAAACAGAAAGCAAGAAAGAGGAGGAGCGCAAGATGCGTAAAAAGGCTGATATGCTAGCGGTAGCGATCGCAGGCGTAGATAAACGGGGCCCAGATAGAGGCAATAATAGATGGAGTAGGGAGCCTTTGAGTAGGGATCAGTGTGCGTATTGCAAGGAAGAAGGGCATTGGAGGAACGAATGTCCGCAAAGAGAGCAGTACGAGAGAGACCAACCCAGGGCAGGCTACGGAAACTTTAGAGGCAGAGCGAGAGGTAGAGGAGGTCCCGGAGGGAGTAATGGTTATAGAGGGAGTAATGGGAACAGAGGAAGTGTTAGGGAACACAGGTATATTCCAGCAGCGCAAAGGTCTCGCGATAGAGAAGGTAGGGACTTTGTAGGATTGGCTGACACGGTCATGGAGGACTATTGATACCGACCGGGCTCCATCCCCCTTGGTCGAGCGGAGCCTATGGTCGATGTATCAATAGGGGGGAAAAGGAGTGCGTTCATGATCGACACTGGTGCTGAACATTCAGTGGTGACTAATCTAGTTGCTCCTCCATCTGGAAGGACTATTACTGTGATAGGAGCAACTGGAAGAAGTGCTGAAAGACCGGTTCTTAAAAGTCGACTCTGTACATTGGGAGGCCACGTAGTAAAACACCAATTCCTTTATATGCCTGAATGTCCAGTCCAATTGCTGGGACGTGATATGCTATCCAAATTACAAGCGCAGATTACGTTCCTACCAGATGGAACAACATCTTTAAAGTTTAATGGACCTTCAGGTATTATGACTTTATCCATACCAAAGGAAGAAGAGTGGCGACTTTATACAGTGTTGACTAGCCAAAACCCTAGGAGTGATGAGACATTATTTAACATACCAGGAGTTTGGGCAGAGAACAACCCACCAGGACTGGCCCGCAATATTCCACCTATAAAAATTGAACTTAAACATGGGGTTTATCCAGTGAGCCTGAGACAATACCACATCCCGCAGAAGGCTAAGAAGAACATCCAATCCTATCTGGATAAGTTCATACGGTATGGTATCCTAAAATTCTGTACTTCCCCCTGGAACACCCCATTGCTGCCTGTTCAAAAGCCCGGTACAGATGAGTATCGACCTGTGCAGGACTTAAGAGCAGTCAATGATGCGGTTGTTAGCATACATCCAGTTGTACCCAATCCATATAACCTGCTTGCTTTAATTCCGGGCGGGGCTACTTACTTCACAGTCTTAGATCTCAAAGATGCCTTCTTTTGCCTCCGAATTGCCGCAGAAAGTCAATGTATTTTCGCTTTCCAATGGGAGAACGCTGTAACGGGCTCAAAACGCCAAATGACTTGGACAAGACTGCCCCAAGGGTTTAAAAATTCACCTACCCTATTTGGTTCAGCCCTAAGTCAAGATCTATTGGATTTCGAGTCCATCCCAGGAGAGTGTGTATTGTTACAGTATGTAGATGACTTGTTGATAGCAGCAGTTACAAAAGAAATCTGTCAGCAAGCAACGCACGATCTACTACACATTCTCTGGAAGGCAGGATACAAGGTGTCTAGAAAGAAGGCTCAGTTGTGTTTGCCAACTGTCAAGTATCTAGGATTCCATATCTCTGAAGGTCAAAGAATTATGGGGCCAGAGAGAAAAGAAGCTGTCTGCCAAATACCAATACCCAAGAATAGAAGACAAGTGCGAGAATTCTTGGGGGCAGCAGGCTTCTGTAGGATATGGATTCCCAGTTATGCGATACTAGCAAAACCTCTGTACGCAGCTATCAAAGGTACAGAGCACGACCCCTTCTTATGGACCCAAGAACAGCAAACGGCATTTGAAGATGTGAAGAAGGCTTTGATGAGTGCCCCAGCATTAGGTCTACCTGATCACACACGACCATTCTACCTGTATGTACACGAGCAAAGAAGAATGGCTGTGGGAGTATTGACACAGTACTTGGGATCATGGCAAAGACCTGTTGCCTACATGTCTAAGCAACTGGATGCAGTGGCCAGCGGACTTCCACCTTGTCTAAGAGCCGTAGCTGCAGCCGCCCTGCTAGTAGCTGAAGCCGATAAACTCACTCTGGGTCAAGAACTTTATGTACGAGTCCCACATGCAGTACAGACGTTGTTGGATTACAAAGGAAATCATTGGTTTAGTAATAGCCGTATGACCAAGTATCAAGCAATGTTGTGTGAAAACCCAAGAGTGCATTTAGAGACTGTAAACACCTTAAATCCAGCTACCCTTTTGCCACAACCTACTGAAAGTCAACATGATTGTTTGGAAGTAATGGATGAAGTATTCTCAAGTAGACCAGATCTTCGTGATTTTCCCATCCAGAACCCCGATGTTCAATATTACACCGACGGCAGTAGTTATGTGAAAGAAGGGATCCGCTATGCAGGATATGCAGTGACAACAATAGACAAGGTGATAGAAGCTCGGCCACTGGCGAAAGGAACATCAGCACAAAAGGCAGAATTAATAGCACTAACACGAGCGTTACAATTGGCTGAAGGTTTAAGAGTAAATATCTATACGGACTCTAAGTATGCGTTTTTAACCACTCATGCCCACGGAGCTTTGTATAAAGAAAGAGGACTACTGAATTCAGAAGGCAAAGAAATCAAGTACGCAGCTGAAATCCTACAACTATTGGAAGCAGTGTGGGAGCCGAAAGAAGTCGGTATCATACATTGTCGAGCACATCTGAGAGGTGATGGTGATGTAACCAAGGGAAATCGGATGGCAGATAGTGCAGCTAAGCGTGCTGCTGAATCAGGAAGACAGGAGTATGTAGGGCATATAGCTGCTCTTATACCAACTCCACTGTCCCAATGGACTCCAGTTTATACAGCTCAAGAAGAGGAGTGGTTAAAGACTGAACCGGGAAAGTATCTGGAGAACAAGTGGTATCAGCTAGAAGATGGAAGAATAGTTATACCAGCATCGCTAGCGGTAGAAATTGTCCAAAATTATCACAACGGGACACATTCTGGGAGAGACAGTACTGAAGAATCTCTTAGAAAACATTTCTACATACCAAGATTGTCCAACTTGACTCAGGCCATTGTACGCAGATGTGTAACGTGTGCTAAGAATAATGCAAGACAAGGACCAGTAAAGCCACCAGGAGTTCAGTTTATGGGGGGACTCCCCATGTCCGATCTACAAATAGACTTTACAGTGATGCCTAAATCGGGTGGACATCGTTACCTGCTGGTAATTGTGTGCACCTATTCAGGCTGGGTAGAAGCATGTCCTACTCGTACAGAGAAAGCAGGAGAAGTTGTGAGATTCCTGCTACGAGAAATAATACCCCGATATGGACTACCCTGTTCTATAGGATCGGACAATGGTCCAGCTTTTGTTCACCAGTGCCTACAACAACTGACTCATATGCTTGGTATAAAGTGGAGGCTTCATACTGCATATAGACCCCAGAGTTCTGGTAAGGTAGAGAGAATGAATAGAACTATAAAGAACCAGTTGGCTAAAATGTGTCAGGAAACCCAACTTAAGTGGAACGTTCTCTTACCCATAGCTTTATTGCGAATCCGCAGTACCCCTACCAGAAGGATGGGCCTCTCTCCTTTTGAAATCATGTATGGGCGACCACCTCCCGTACTTGGTAACTTAAGGGGGGACTTGAGTCAGTTGGGAGAAGGAATTACCCGGCAGCAGGTTGTAGAGTTGGGTAAGACTATGGAGGAGGTACAGAAATGGGTACAAGATAGATTACCTGTGAATATTTATCCCCCTGTTCATAGTTATCATCCAGGAGATCAAGTGTGGATTAAAGAGTGGAATAATGTACCGTTAGGGCCCAAGTGGAGAGGTCCTTATGTTGTTCTTTTGTCTACCCCTACAGCAATAAAAGTAGCAGAAGTGACTCCGTGGATACATCACTCCAGGGTTAAACCAGCAGCAGTCGATTCTTGGCAAGTTACAGCAGATCCAGAGAATCCCTGCAAGATCCGGTTAAAACGCACTACTCAGTCGGAGTAACGAGGAATTATTGTGGATTACAAATTTTATTGTTACAGGTGTGAGTGAGAAGGCCATAATAAAGCCTGTCCGCTTACCATCACATAGTGTATAAGCCAGGAAAGTCTCGAAGGGACACCTGTGAAGATGAGCAGAACTCCATTCCCTGCAGCCCCTCACATCCTGGAAGCTGAGGCGCCATCGCACGGACGAAGACTGAGGATGACGGCGAAAGATGTGCTTTTGATAGTGTTTATTTATATGTGTTTTTATATTCAGGAAGGTAGAGGTACCGACACTCCTAGCTGTGAGGTATGCATTAAGACTACGAGAACAGGTAACCATATTTCCCAAACCCTAATTTGGCATTCACAATACGAATGTAAAGGAGATGTATCGAGATGTAGATACTTAAATATAGATTATAGTGTGTGCCATTTAGGAGTAGGAGAACCTAAGTGCTTCAGTCCGGAGTATCAGCCTCGTACAATTTGGTTGACTCTCAGGAATGGAGATCCTCAGGGGACCCTAATTAATAAAACGGTGTTAGAATCCGTACATTCTTCGGGTGTTCTGCTATTTGATGCGTGTAAAGCGATATCGAGTGGTAGAAAGCCGTGGAATGTATGTGGGGATCTTAGATGGGAGAGGACGTATGGGTCTAACGATAAATATATTTGTCCCAGTAGCAAAAATAAATATGTAAGTCCTAGATGCCCAAATAGAGATTATAACTTTTGCCCATATTGGTCTTGTGTGGGGTGGGCAACTTGGGGACAGACAGTAGACAAAGACATGATAGTGACTAAGTTGCCGACTAGCCCTTATTGTAAGTCTATGGAATGCAACCCAGTCCATATACTCATTAATAACCCCGACAAGTTCTTAGATAAGTATGGAAATTTATTTGGGTTTCAAATATACGGGACGGGTTTAGATCCTGGGACATTATTGTTTATAGGAATAGAGACTGATACGGTATCCTCCCAGACTCATCAAGTATACCATTCCTTTTACGAAGAGATGAGTATAGATAATAAGATCCCCCATAATGCTAAAAACCTGTTCATCGATTTAGCTGAAAGTATTGCCGGTAGTCTTAATGTTACCAACTGCTATGTGTGTGGAGGTACTAACATGGGAGACCAATGGCCTTGGGAAGCAAAGGAGGTAATGTCCGGTTCTGAGGCAGTTGACCAATTAATATCTACACAAGCCGATTATCATATGAGTGTTAGAGGTAAATCTGAGTGGAGATTAAAGACCTCCATCATAGGTTATGTTTGCATAGCAAGGAAAGGAATAATGTATAATACTTCTGTAGGAGAATTAACTTGTCTAGGGCAAAAAGCTTATGATGATGATACAAAGAATACAACTTGGTGGTCGGCTTCAAATGTCTCAGAACCATCTAACCCGTTTGCTAGATATGCCAATTTAAAGGATGTGTGGTTTGATCTATCCATCACATCTACTTGGAGAGCCCCAGCAAATTTGTACTGGATCTGTGGTAAGAAAGCCTATTCGGAGCTGCCACAGGACTGGGAAGGGGCATGTGTGTTGGGTATGCTCAAACCATCCTTCTTCTTGTTACCGATTGAAACAGGTGAGACTTTAGGTGTTAAAGTGTATGATGTGAATCATAGGAAGAAAAGGGGACCCATAGAGATAGGCGCCTGGGAAGATGATGAATGGCCTCCCCAGCGTATTATAGATTACTATGGGCCAGCCACGTGGGCTGAGGATGGTACCTTTGGTTATAGAACCCCTATTTATATGCTCAACCGTATTATAAGATTACAGGCGGTGGTTGAGATTATCACAAATGAGACATCACAAGCGCTCAATCTTCTAGCGAAGCATAACACCAGGATGAGGACAGCAGTCTACCAAAATAGATTAGCCTTGGATTACCTTTTGGCAGTAGAGGGAGGTGTATGTGGGAAGTTTAACCTAAGTAATTGCTGTCTTCAAATAGATGACGAAGGGCAAGCAATAGCTGAGCTTACTAGCCATATGGTTAAACTAGCGCATGTGCCTACTCAGGTATGGAAAGGGTACAATCCAAGTAGTTGGTTTGGTAGCTGGTATGAGTGGTTTGGAGGGCTTAAGGCAGTGGTAGGTGGAGTCCTACTGATTTTACTGTTGTGTCTACTCCTACCGTGTCTTATACCCTTAGTAGTTAGGTCTGTGCAAAGCCTGATAGGAAGTATAGCAGAGAGGAAGGCTGCTGCACAGATAATGGCGATATATAAGTATAAGGCTCTAGATCAGGGAGAACCAATGCAAGAAGATGAATGTTGAAGATTCACATCATAAGATAAGTCTGGTCTGGTTCATGGTAACCTGAGGTATATGCAAACCAAGGTTAAGTGATGCCTCAAGTAATTGTGAAATATCAGAGGCATCAAAGGGGGGAATGTGATGTAATTCCAGTAAAATACAAGTTTAGCAGGCTAAGATACTGTCATCACTGTACTGACCAGGTGCAGGAATGTAAGAACTGGAATTACGCGTCCCTCTCCTTTGTATCAGATGAGCCACGTGGTTAGACCGGATGGATGAGTTTAGACTCTATTCATTAAATAGGTTAAGGGTATGTGTGGGTGTAGTTAATTGTGGGAGGAGCTACAGTGCTATATAAGGAATGTACTCTATGTATTCAGGACTCAGACTTTGCTGTATTTTGGTGACGCTAGTCCCTCTGAGTCCCGATCGGTGATCCAATAAAGAATCTCTTCCTTCCTGAAGAAACCTGTGTCCATCTCTCTGTGCTTGGCTTCCGTCAGTTTCTCCGGTATCAGTATCAGGATTTTAAAAAATAATGCCAAAATAAAGAAGCCATGTGTGAAAAACTAAGTACACCTTATGATTCAATAGCTTGTACAATCGCCTTTAGCAGCAATAACTGCTATCAGACTTTATCAGTCTCTCACTTTGTTGTGAAGGTATTTTGGTCCACTCTTCTTTGTTGCTTCAGTTTATTGAGGTATGCTGGCATTTCTTTATGCACAGCTCTCTTAAGTTCCGCCACATCAATTCAATAGGTTTTAGGTCTGGACTTTGACTGGGCCATTGCAACACTGGGATTCTTATCTTTTTCAGCCATTCAGTTGCAGATTTGCTGGTGTGCTTAGGATCTTTGCCCTGTTGCATGACCCAATTTTGGCCATGCTTGATGGCCTTACATTTGACTCTAGAATTATTTAGCATGCAGAGAAGTTCGGGGTCGACTCAATGATTCCCAGGTCATGTGGCTGCAAAACAAGCCCAAGTAATTACACCTCTTCACCACGGTGCTTGACAGTTGGTATGAGGTGTTTGTGTTGATATGCTGCGTTTGGTTTTAACCAAACATCTCCACTTTGGCTTTGTCTGTCCAAAGGAAATTGTTGCGACAGTTTTGTTTTTTGTTAGATGCAACAGTGCAAATCTAAGCCATGCTACCACGTTCTTTTTAAAAAGAAGCTTTCTCCTGGTAACCCTTCCAAACAAACCACACTTGTTCAGTCTTTTTCTAATTGTGCGGTCATGAACTTTAACATGCTAACTGAGGCCTGTAGAGTATGAGATGTGACTCTCTGGATTTTTGCAATTTCTATGAGCATTGCACCGTCTGACCTTGTGGTGAATTTGCTGGGATGTCCACTTCTAGGAGAATTGGAAACGGGTTTGAATGTTTTCCACTATCGAAAAATGTTTCTCACTGTAGAATGATGGACTTTGAGATTGCATTATAACCATTCCTAGTTTGATGGGCAGCAACTATTGTAATATAAAAATAAAAAGGGTGGTTGGGGGGGTGGAATCAAACTTTTTTTTCTTCACTTGTACATGCAATAATTTGAGCAAGTAAAGAAAACTAACTCAGAATAGATTCCCTAGTTATGGTTGTTAAAATGGCCAATATGTATTGGATTTCAATTAATGTTTTAGAAATTATAAAACAATTATACTGCAAGGCGTTAAAGGATCACTACAGGGTCAGAAACACAAACATGTATTCCTGACCCTATAGTGCTAAACCCACCATGTAGGTGGCATGCCCCCCCTTAGACCCACTACAAAAGTTTAAAACTCACCTTATTTCCAGCGCCCTGCAGGTCTGCCCCCTTTGTGACATCATCAAAATGGACGATTTTTAGCCAATCCAATGCTTTCCCAGAGGAGTGGCCACTTGGAGGTGTCCCTAGGGGCAATATAAACAGTGGCTTTTCTCTGAAAAGGCAGTGTTTACATGAAAATGCCTGAAGGGAGCCATTATACTCCCCGGAACAACTACATTAAGCTGTAGTTGTTCTGGTGACTATAGTGTCCCTTTGTCATGCTGAGATTACAACTTTTATAGTAGACAAATAATACAAAACCTCTACGTAAAAATATATATTTGTCGAAAGTACATCCCCCCATGTAACTAAGAGCATCCTATGTAGGTGTCCACTCCCCTTGCTGGGGCTTAAAAGGTTAGTTTTACTACTTTACTTCCCACAGGTCACTTGTATCCATGCTGCCGCACCGCCTCCCTGGATGATTGGTTATCTCACCCAATTCAATGCTTCCCTATAAAGAAGCATTGGTAGGCTTGTGCACATGCAGCAAAACACTCCACTGCACCAATCAAATGTTCTCTAGGAGAGTCATTTGAGCTATAACAGAGTTTAAGTCTGTCTCTGGTACATCACTAACCAGCCAGGAACTCTGTCAGACATGATGCACAGAATTGAAATCAGCATGAACAGTATGCAGAGACAGGCACCCAATGGCAGCATGGCCCATCAGATAGAAGGAGTGACTCAAGTGGGATGAGGATTGGGCTAAATGAGAGTTTGCCCTCGACGCAGGAACAATGGTAAATTTTAGCTTTATTTTTATTTTTTACTTTTTTCTAAGTTGGGGGGGAGGGAGGAGAGAGCAGGATAGGAAGAGTCACTCTGACCAAAAATAGTGTTTTATCAAAGATGACAGTTCCTCTTTAACGCATGCAAGCTCAGTAATATTCCCAGTCTAGTGAAAACAAGAACAGTGATTTGCTTAAATATCTTAGCCACTTTCTGCATGACAAACATTGCTGGATACAGCCACTGCAGGAGAGAAGTAATCTTCTCTGTGTTTTTTTTTTGTTTTGTTTTTTAAACATCTATACAATAATGCAATACAATAATTAAACTTAAACAATTATTCTATTAAACTCATTTAAAATTAATAAGAAAGGGGGCGTGGCCGTGCAGCGCGCGAAGATGGACGCGTGAAGTGTCGGCTCCTGCGAGGGTGATTAGTTTACCGCGAATAGAGAAGAGGAAAACGCCGTAATTGACCCCGAAAACCACTCACAAGTGGCTCGGAATCATCATGTCACACAAAATTACGAAAAAAACGAAACTACGAGCGGCACAAACCCACATCTCCCCACTTACCCCGCCGCGCATCAAATTCCAAGATGGCGCCGGAGGCCAGACATCTCCAACTGCCAGCTCTGAAAAGAGTGACTGCACCTCTATCTCGCTGAGAACCACGGAGCCGGCGTCAGAACATACCCTGCACTGCATGCTCCAAAAGCTCCAACAATCCATGCAAGCAGAATTTGCCAAATTGGCACAAGATGTCCGCGCAGACATCAGAGAAATTAACGAGCGCACAACTATGCTGGAAGAAAAAACAGAGGAGCTGATAAGCGCCCACAACAAAATGGCTGCGGCCTGTGACACTACAGAATCCAGATTAGCGTACTTAGAGAACAAACTTGCTGCTCAGGAAGACAGAGACAGACGCAACAACGTCCGCATAAGAGGGATACCTGAAGAAATTAAACCAGCAGAATTGCAAGATTATGCAACAGGTCTCTTTAAAGCACTATGCCCGACTCTCTCGATGGAAGAACTCAGGCTGGATCGTATCCACCGCCTTCCAAGACCCAAATTTCTAGCAAATACAGCTGCAAGAGACGTGATTACACGTATGCATTACTACACCTCCAAAGAAATGGTAATGAAAGCAGCAAGAAGCCCTGACAACTTTCCTCCAGAATTTCAACGTGTCAAGCTATTTGTGGACCTATCTGCAGTGACACTTGCCAAACGCAAACATCTATCTCCTATAACAACAGCACTCCGCGATGCTGCCATCCCATACAAATGGGGTTATCCTACTCGTCTACTAATAAGAAGAAATGGAGCGGAACATCAAATCCACACGGTCACAGAAGGGTCAAAAATGCTCAAGGAATGGGACATTCCGGTCACTCTCCAAACCGCATCACCAGCATCCCGAGACCCGGATAAGTCACCTACAAAAATCAACCACAACTGGTCCACAGGACTTAAACATAACTGAATCGCTCCTGACATCTCTCTCGTTTTCCAATTGGTGGCGTGAGCATAGTTTATTTCTTTTATTATGACATTTTCCTTGTTTTTTTCTTCTTTTCTGCTTCTTCTTATGTTATATTTGAAGGTTATTCTCGTAATGTTTATCGCTCTGAGAATCTGTGTTATATGGTAAATGCGATACCTAACGTAATGGGAAAAAGCTTAAGTTAGATTGCAAAGCAGTTAACCCAATCTAGCAAAAATGTGTTATTTATGAACGATGTTATGGAACATAGAGTGTTACAATATAATTATTTTCACCATAGAGTCAATTATGACGTACTAAAGTTTCACCCTCCCCCCGTCTCGCTCCATGGGGCGGATTAAAGACATTCTCCCACCCAGGTTAGACGACCTCAGTCTAAACCTCGTAATGTATATATTTCTCCTCTCCACTTTATCCCCCACCCCCACCCCTCTACCTCTCACACGCCCTCATATGTACACAGTATGCGACACCAACAAACAGATGGTCCAAACCACCAATGAGATAGAACTGGAACACCCAAACACTACTGCTATAACGCCAAATGAGAGACACACCACTTTGGTCCGATCTAATTGGCACACACTAATTAACCTATCTAGAATCATATCCCACTATACATTGTGTAGGGACACCCAAAACATAATAAATGGCTTGAAGTTCAACCGCAGCACTTTGCAAAGCATTTACGATGTGGTTTTATGGCACTGACTATCCTCTCGCTCAATGTTAAAGGTCTAAATTCTCCTCATAAGAGACGGATGGCTCTGGAAGAGGCCTGTAAGGCGAAAGCCTCCGTGGTCTTCTTTCAGGAGACCCATTTTTTACGCTCCAAAATGCCCAAGTTCTCTTCGAAACAACATCCCACAGGTTTCCACTCTGGATACCTGAAAAAGAAAAGAGGGGTATCTACGCTAATCAGTAAAGACGTTACTTTTTCATTACATAAGAAAATAGGAGACAAAGAGGGCAGGTATCTGCTCATCCAGTGCCATATTAACAATGAACCATATACCCTCCTTAACGTCTACGGCCCACACGAAAATCAGGCACCTTTTCTCAACAAACTACTGACGTTAGCAGACGCTCACAAATATGGAACAATAATAATAGGAGGAGACACGAACTTTATTCTAGACAACACTCTAGACTCCTCCTCAGACCTCCGGGTCTCCCGTAAGACCCTTGCCCAACGCGCTACATGCACCAGCGCCATTAAGCAACACCTCCATGAAACAGGTTATGTAGATGTATGGAGGATATTACATCCCTCAGAAAAAGACTTCTCATTCCATTCCCAGGCCCATAACTCGTATTCGAGAATAGACAGGTTTCTCACTCACTCATCCCAAATACCCCGCATCCAAGCCACAAAAATCGGTCTCATAACTTGGTCCGACCACGCCCCGATAACACTCACCATTTCCACCCAATACCCCACCAAAGGGAGAGGCTCATGGAGATTAAATGACTCTCTTCTGAGAGACCCTGACACTGTCGCAAAAATCAAAGCAGAAATGGAATTGTATTTCCAGACTAATTCCGCGGCAGACACTTCCATCCCAACGACATGGCAAGCACACAAAGCGGTAATTAGAGGCCTCTTTATAAAATTGGCTAGCCACGCAAACAAAGAGAGGCAAAAGAGATACACCGACCTCATCCAACAAATCAAAGTCCTAACACACACCAACAAAGATAATCCGTCCCAAGATCTCTACATTCAGCTTAAACAATTACACACCCAACTCCAAGAACTAGAACTAGATAAAACAAATTTTATACTACAAAGATATAAACATAAATTCTTTGCTCAAGGAAATAAAGCAGGAGCAATTCTAGCTTCCAAGCTAAAATCACGGATGATCAATTCAAGAGTAGCTTACTTAGTAGGACCAGACAAAACCAAAATCATGCATCCACAAAACATTGTAGAAACATTTGCACAATACTACAGCTCCCTCTACAACCTCTCAATAGATAAAAATACACACACGCCCTCGATATCACAGATACAAGACTTCCTCAACACGATACATCTCCCGACAATAACTCAAGATGATATAGCCATGCTCACTAAACCGTTCTCAGTTGAAGAACTAAAAAACATAATTGGGAAGCTACCCTCCCACAAATCGCCAGGACCGGATGGTTTTACCAACTTATATTATCAGACCTTCTCCGACACCTTAGCCCCACATCTCACCGGACTTATCAATCACTGCTTCTCCGATGGGGTACTTCCATCGGAAATGCTTCAGGCAAACATTTCCACACTCCCCAAACCGGGCAAACCAGCAACGCTTTGCCAAAATTTCAGACCCATCTCATTGCTTAATTGCGACACAAAAATTTATGCCAAAATAATTGCGGATCGTCTCTCACTCATTCTCCCACGTATAATACATAATGACCAATCAGGTTTTATTAAAACTAGACAAGGCTCTGATAACACAAGGAAAGTACTAAATATCCTGGCTCACATGGATACACACAATATGGAAGGCCTTCTCTTAGCGCTGGACGCGGAGAAGGCCTTCGATAGACTCAACTGGGACTACATGACCCAAGTCCTACTCAAATTCGGATTCCCTAAAGAATATATTACAGGCATTATGGCGTTATACGCCTCTTCTTCTGCTCGGGTATCCAATGCAGGATTCACTTCAAACCCTTTCCACATTACTAACGGCACTCGCCAAGGTTGCCCCCTATCTCCCTTGTTATTTGTATTGTCCCTAGAACCCTTAGCGCAAAAAATCAGACTGAACACCAATATAAAAGGAATAACCATTAACAACACGGAATACAAACTATCAATGTTTGCAGACGATATACTTATCTCTGTAACACAACCTACACTATCGCTACAACAAATTCTTCTTACCCTAGAGGATTACAGTCGCATTTCCTATTATAAACTTAACCAAACGAAAACCCAGGCCTTACCCATTCGTCTCCCAACTACAGAGATTTTACAAATGAAACAAACATATACATTTGACTGGAGACAGACTTCCCTCACATACCTAGGGGTGAAGATCACAAATACTCTCAGAGGCATCAGCACTTGCAACTTTACCACACTACCGCAAACCTGCAAGCTACTACTACACAAATGGAAAAATGTAATGCTATCATGGTTAGGCCGGATAAACACCATCAAAATGATGGTTTTACCAAAATTATTATATGTATTTCGAATGCTTCCAATACCCCCTTTCCCCCTCGCTACTCAAACAATTACAATCTATATTAACAACTTATGTATGGGAGAATAAAAAGCCCAGGTTACCTTTAATCCTTTTACAATCTCCCACTAAAGAAGGGGGCTTGGGATTTCCTAACATAACAGCCTATCACAGAGCTGCCCTGCTAGAACACGCTATAAAATTACACGCCCCGAAACACACGCTACAATGGGTGGACATGGAAAATGGGTACGACCCCAAAGGTTCAGCAATAGACCATATGTGGACCCCCAAACAACTGAGGGACAAACGCAAACCAATCCTACCACTCACCAAATACATAATCCAGGCATGGGATCACCTCCGCCACTCCAAAATTGATGACACTAAATTCTCCATCTGGGCACCGATCACAGCTCTAAACTCGATATCTCCATGGTTATCTTTAAATAAATGGAGGGAAAAAGGGATCTCACGAATTGCAGATTTATGTAAACAGGGTTCTTTGCTACCGTTCCCAGAGTTGAAAACGAAACATTGTCTACCCCCATCATTCATTTTCCCATACATCCAACTGCAAAGTTTAATCTCTGATAAGGTAGCTACATATGACAAGCCTGAAGCCCATAGTATATTGCTGTACAACCGATGCCATTTTACACCGGTTAGGAATAAAGCTCTTACTGCATGCTACAATATATTACTAAATCAGGTTCCTCGGCCAGAATATAATTATAGAAAACTATGGAAGGCCGAATGTGCTCACTGCCCCTTAGACACACAGTGGCTGGCTTCAATACAAGCCCTGAAAGGAGTAACATCCTGTTATTCCCATATAGAAGCCCATAAAAAGCTAATCTATAGGTGGTACTACACCCCTGATAAAATACATCAGATGTTCCCCCAATCATCGCCTAAATGTTGGAGATGTGACAGAGACAAGGGAACAATGACCCATATTTGGTGGGACTGCCCAGATGTAAGACCACTTTGGGAAGAAATACAACACTTGTGGAAACAACTAGGGTTAAACCTCCCACCGATCACACCTCTGTTAGCCCTTTTCCTGCTGATCCCAGTAAAGGTGCCTCGAGCGGACGCCCACATATTATTGATGACAATATTAGCCACAAGGAATATAATTGCAGGCCATTGGAAGAAACTGGGCTGCCCACTACCAGCTTTGATATGGCATAAAGCAAGACAATATCTCAGATACGAGGTTTTATCTGCCACCACTCCCAAACAGATTCACATAGCAAAACTAAATTGGCAAAAATGGATAGACCTAGAACTACAGACAAAATCGAATTTGCAGCTTGCAAGCCCTTTACGATAAATAACAAGTCAAATAAGGTCTAATCTTCTCTCAGAAGACTCCCGATATTAATCACTGTACACCGTTAAGATTCTATCTATAGGCTATAACTGTCCATAAGGAATTGATCCAAGAATAGTGATGGATTAGACCAGCGGCTTAAAACATTCTATGACATTCAATCGCAACTTATAGTTGAACATTGTCAATAGTCGATACTAGATTGATACTCGTTTTTCCACATTATGTTGTATCCTTATTCTCAACCTTTGATGACAAAATACGAAAGGTCTATCGTTTTAGATTAATGTGTGAGTACTAAAGGCTATGAACTTAGGTGATGGAGAGTACCTATATCACTCATGTGAACTTGGGGTTCCTTGTCAAAGATGTACTGTAAACCACAACTGTGTATTTTTGTAAAATTATGTGAACATCCTACACTTGCATCAAGTATTTTACGGTACTATATTGTGTATGTATACCCTCCCTTTCCCCCCCTCCTTTTTCCTTTCTGTATCCCTCCCTCTATTGAAAATTGAAAACTTAATAAAAATTCTAATTACAAAAAAAAAAAAAATTTATAAGAAAATTACTCTACTGACTTAGCAGGAAATGCATATCAACATATTTCCTTTACAGCCTGATAATGCATTTTTTAATGCCAATGGATGACAAGGTTAAAGTTTGCATAATTAAATGGTAAAGGACTTAATGTCAAGAAAAGTATGACTAACGCTCAGCAATGATCTACAATTATATGTTTATTTGCTCCCCCCATTCCCTCCAAAATAAAATAACCTACATATAACACAATACAAATATTAATGTCACAATGAGACCACAGGGATGTTCAAGAAGTTGCATTCAAAATGCCAAATATATGTGAAAAAGTATTGTGTTATCTTTTAGATGTTATCCTGGACATATCTGAAAATAGAAACCTCAAAATCATTGACAAGTAAAGCTGATTAATGTAGTCTAAAATTAAAAACTAAAATGCATAAGGCAAAGTTAACTTAACTACACAAGGAAAAAAAAATATATAATTGTACTGTTGTTACTTTAAACTAATATTTTTGTTTTGTTTGTACATTTGATGTACCGTATATACTCGAGTATAAGTCGAACCGAATATAAGTCGAGACCCCTAATTTTACCCCAAAACACTGGGAAAACTTATTGACTCGAGTATAAGACTAGGGTGGGAAATGCAGCAGCTACTGGTAAATTTCTAAATAAAATTATATCCCCCAAAAATTATATTAATTGAATATTTATTTACAGTGTGTGTATATAATGAATGCAGAGTGTGTGTGTGTGTGTGTGTGTGTGTGTGTATATGTGTATGAATGCAGTATGTGTATGAGTGCAGTGTGTTTGTGTATGTGTTGCAGAGCCTTGGTGGGGGGTGGGCATTTTTATTATTATTTTTTAAATTATTTTAATATTAATTTTTTTTGTTATATTATTATTTTTTATTTTATTATTATTTTGTATAATATTTTATTATTATTTATATATTTTTTTGTCCCCCCTCCCTGCTTGATACATGGCCAGGGAGGGGGCTCTCACTCCCTGGTGGTCCAGTGGATGGGCTGTGTAGGAGGGGGCTGGCAGGAAGCTGTTACTTACCTTTCCTGCAGCTCCTGTCAGCTCCCTTCTCTCACCTCCGGTCCGTGCAGCTCCCTTCTCTTCCAGTGTAAGTCTTGCGGCCACGCATAGCGTTGCCACGGTAATCCGTGGCAATGCTTTGACCCCGTGGCTCTCGCGAGACTTGCAGTGGAGGAGAAGGGAGCTGCACGAACCGGAGGAGAGAGAAGGGAGCTGACAGGAGCTGCAGGAAAGGTAACAGCTTGCTGCCAGCCCCCAACAGGACCGACGGGCTTGTAATGAGCCCGGCGGTCCTGGTCTGCATTATGGCAATATAAATTTCCATAATACACTGACTCGAGTATAAGTCGAGTTGGGGTTTTTCAGCACAAAAAATGTGCTGAAAAACTCGACTTATACTCGAGTATATATGGTATGTATCTCCATATACAATTTATACAATTTGTCTTGTATGTATTCAATATAAGAGTACTGCATATATTGATGTAAAAATATAAAACCTTTAATAAAAAAATATTTGAAAAAAAAAAAAAAGCATAAAGCTTCAACATTTACAATGGTTTTGCTAGGTATCGATTTAAAGTCAGGTCAGCATGCCTGCAAAATTGTAATATGTAGTAAAAAAACACTTTCAATTGTAAAATAACAACAAACAACAAAACATATAACCCAATCAAGAAATTACCCCAACACTTTACAAATAAATAAAAACAACCATACTGGAAACGGGTTATAATTAGATTAAAGGGACACTATAGTCACCCAGACCACTTCAGCTCAATGAAGTGGTCTGGGTGCAATGTCCCTCAGGTTTTAACCCTTTTAACCCTTCAGATGCAAATATAGCAGTTTCAGATTAACTACTATGTTTACATTGCATGGTTAAGACCGCCTCTAGTGGCTGTCTTCTGGACAGAAACTGGAGGCGCAGCTGCGACGCTGGAGGCATATTATGCCTCCATTACGCAGAGCGTCCATAGGAAAGCATTGAGAAATGCTTTCCTATTGACAGCTTGAATGTGCGCACAGCACTTGCCGCACATGCGCATTCTGCTCCACTGACGTCGGCGGTGGAGGAGAGGTCACCAGCGCCGAGGGAGCCCAGAGCTGGAATAAGGTAAGCTGCTGAAGGGGGGGGCACCCCCAGGGCACTATAGTGTCAGGAAAACCACTATGTTTTCCTGACACTGTAGTGATTCTTTAATGAATATTCAATTCACAATATACGGGAGAAAGAAAAAAAAAAAAACACTTCTCAACAATCTTAATATTTTCTGTGGGAAACTTATTTTTACCGGTTAGAAACTGGGACTAATTCTGTGGCAAGTCCTAAATGTTCAGCAATCACTCTGGATATGGTTGCTCCTTGACTCCGAATTGCTTTTAAAAACATGGCCTGTTGTACATCACATCTGTTAAAAGTGAGTATTAGCACATTGTGCAGTTTTTTCCTTCCCTAGGCACGACAACTTTAGATTTATAATTGTCCAATTACTCTAAAACAGTTACAGGGAATATATAATATTATTATATATATAATATTATTGTGGTTATGGTGCCGGGAATGTTCTGGTGCCCACATCAAACTAATTTTGACAAGTTTGATTCCTTACATGTGGCCCGTTGGGCATCAGAAGTAAAACTGTTCAAAAAAAACTGTTCAAAAACTGTTTTACTACTTACAATGGAGGTGGTGAACCAGGACACAGTGGCACCATAACTACTACAGTAAACCGTGCTTGGAGTGTTCATTTAAGCAACTTTTACTAACTACAGGTAATTGTATAAGTGCAATAATAATTCTGTAAACACCTCCATTTCAGTTGAGCTTTCAGTTTTTCAGAGTTGTTATTTTTGCTTCAAGATTTCAGGTCAGGACTCAAGTTAATATTTAGTGAACACAAATCCGTGATTTATATCATTGCTAAAGGACCATTAAAGGCACCCAGATTTCTTCATCTCAATGATGTGTACCTGTATTTCAATACTGCAGTTTTGTCGAAATGACAATGTTTTAGTTGTAGGTTTAACACATCTGTAGTGGTTCTTGTCTTCCTGACAGCCACTGGAGGCGCTTCTATGTGATAATAGAGTCAGACGCAAAGCGCAGCAGTTTACCATGCATCTTGCATCCCAATGCTTCCTTATGGTCACGCAGTTAGGCTGTCAGAGCATTCTTTAAAAAGTATATATATATATATATATATATATATATATATATATATATATATATATATATATATATATATATACCTATATATCTTTTAGTGAATGAATAACGAACAATCAAGGCACCTTCATGAATAGACCTAACATTGTTAATACTTTGTGACATATCGAGTGAAAGTCCCTGGTTACAATCTTTTCCCTTCAAAGATTTGCTGAAGTAGACCTTCCCACACAGCTTCCTCTGAATTACCCTAAAAAGCAATTTGAACAGACATTTGTACAGGTACATAAGATGGAATAGCTCTGTTCTGAGTTTTGTTTAGCAGCAATTGGGTGAATCATGAAAACTTTAAAGTGCAAAAAAATTGAAATCGGACATTTTTCCTCATATGGAAAACCCAATCCTACTAATTATGTTGACACTTTAACAATAAATTAAAGCCCAAGTGATTTATTTAAATAAAAATAATTGTCAGTAATTAAAACAATAATTGAAGAGATTATATATATATATATATATATATATATATATATATATATATATATATATATATTCGGGTCCCAAATCGCACAAAACATATACCTCATAATTCAATATAGACTGTAAGCAGGGCCCTCTTCAACCTATTGTTTCTGTACGTTTTGGAATAGTCTAATTTATTATTATTATTATTATTATTACGGGTATTAATATAGCGCCAGCATAGTCCGTAGCTCTTTACAATATTATCAAAGGGGGAGATTTAACAATAAATGAGACAATTACAATTTATTGTTAAATCTCCCCCTCTGATAATATTGTAAAGCGCTATGGACTATGCTGGCGCTATGTAAATACCAGTAATAATAATATTATACAGTAGTGCTGTTACACAACACTGATCTATCTGGCTGTGTTATTTTAAAGTCACAAATAAGAGGGGTGTTTTCCGAAATTAATGAATCACTAGAATTAACATATGGGTCATGACTGCTATAATAAAGTTATAATTAAAGCTGGTGACATTGTACTTTCTGTTAATAATAATAATAGTAGGGCATAACAACCAGGAAAACATTTTCCATAATTAATGTTTTCTTCCTATATTGACGCAATATACACATATGCACCAAATAATCTCATGGAAAGATACACCACTCTAGTTTTGTTTACGGTAGAGCTCGCACATCTGATCTTCCGGACTGACCACTACACCCACACCTTGGCCAATCATTACATTGGCTTCCTGTACAATTTAGGATCCAATTCAAACTGCTAACATTTACCTAGAAAGCCCTCAAAATGCAATTCCTCTTTAAACCAATATCTTAATGGTGGAGCATGCAAAGAATCAAATGACTTAATAGTAATACTGGAAACAGGAGTTTCTCTCAGATAAATCATTAAAAAAAAAAATATATATATATATATATATATATATATATATATATATAGTGAAAATCTGTGTGGGCTATATATATATAAAAATATGTGGTGATTTCCAATTGGCAACTCATATACTATAGAGCTACAAAATAACTAAGTATTGTAGCAGTTTGTATTTTAAAGGAACACAATAGTCACCAGAACAACTACAGCTTATTATATTTGTTCTGGTGAGTAGAATCATTCCCTTCAGGCTTTTTACAGTAAAAACAGAGAAAATGCAGTGTTTACATTACAGCCTAGTGATACCTCCACTGGCCACTGCTCAGATGGCTTCCTGATGTGCTTACTGGGGCAGTGCTGCACAGAGTGGGGAAAGCATAGTGATTGGTTCATATCATAATGTCTATCGGTGTCAGCCGAGGATGCACATGTGGGGTAATAGTTTATGATTTATAGAAGGGTAAGGGGGGGGGGGGGGGGGGGCTAGATGGTGTTTTTAACATGTTTGTACTCCTGACCCTATTGTGTTTCTTTAAAGGTTCCACTCCACCTTCTGGATGAATGATGATGCTGGGTAGCAACCTCAAAAATAAATACAAAGATCCACTAGCACTGATGGTTTTGTATTTCAGGAATATTTTAATAAAATAAGCGGTCATAACTTGTATAAGCAAGAACCACAAATCCTGGCTCAAGGGTATATGGCAGTGTGCTGTAAAGGGATAGCACCACACACTACAGATAACAGGAACACAGAAACAAACTTCAGGCAACCAGATCAATATATATGGTAAGAGCGTTATTACTTACAGTATAAAAAGCCCCTTGGCTGTACATAGAATATATTCATTGAGCAGCCTTCTCATCTGCAGGATTTTTCAAGAGCTGCTTCACTCTTAGGGTATTCTTCACCTCGTCTGTTAATATTTTGGATGTCAATTACATTATCAATCCTCATTCTACGATTGTAAAGAGCTGCAGGATTTGCTGGCACTAAATAATAATATATCAGCATAAATAAAGTTAACATTTGGCATCTCAATTTACTATGGAGCTCTCTCCACTTATCTCCTTAATTTGAGGATATATTTCTACTCTATTATGGCAGAGGAAGTGTCTGTAGTGGTAGTCAGGACGACATTCACTAGAGGCATGTTAAACCTGCAATGTAAACATTGCCGTAAGAAAGATCTGCAATGTTTTGGCACTGCAGGCTTGAACAGATAAATGTGCTACATCCAGACAACTTTATTAAGGTACCTTTAATGTCCCTTTAAATACAATGCTAGTTACATTTCTTAAAGACAAACCTGGTAAATATTGGATTTGTATCTCACTTCTATGTTACAAGAAACCATTTGTGTGCCCGTTTAAGAAAACTAAATCTGCTTGCCAGCCTCCTGCCCACAGACTATGGGCCCTGTAATATACACTGAGAAAAGTCTCAGTTTGTATATTTGGACGATCTGGTTTGGGAACCAAAAAGCCACACGAACCAGAGATCACCCGGGAGCTTGTTAAGCCTAATTGACAGTTTGTAACACTTTCCACTGCAGTGTTGTGTCTGTCTGGTTGGTCGCTGTTCGCATTAAAGACCATGACGTGGTGGCCATCTTGTTCCCGCGAACGCAGGCAGCGGTGTTTGGTCATCGAGTTCATGGAACGGTTTTTGAATACTGAAACTCCCGAACACCGCTGGACTTCCAGGATCACCTGAGTTTGGTTCTACACAATTTAGAAGGGCACTGTTTGATGGAAACGTTCCCACGAACAAGGTGAACAAGCTCCAGGGCAAGAACATTGACCATGTTTGGTAGTTTGTTCGGTTTTTAAACTACAGAACTAGACCGACCGCAAGCCCTGATTCTCTGGAACGTTTTTTGGCATGGGACCATTCGTGTGATCAGTCAAATTATGACTTCCAGGAAATTCCTGAAACCCTGAACCGATCTGGGTGATTTGGGGATATGTTGGTCACCCAGATCGGGGCTATCAGGGGATGTAACCTTTGTGTGGATTTTTTGTTTTTAAAGGTATATTGGGGGTTTTGTTACAAAAAATTATGTTTTCTGTGCCTGGAGATAACAGAGTTTAATACAGTGCTGACTCAATTATCTCCCAGGCACAGGGGAGGGATTGACCTATTTTGTAATCGTGTTTTTACTGTAGACTACTCTCAGGTCCAGGGGGGACCTGCATATAAGGCTAGTTGTTGCTGCCATTAAATAGATTTGTTTTACCCTTCATGAAGTATAGGCTCATGTTTGGAGGATTGGAGAGCTATATTCACTCTTGGGATTGCTATAATCACTACACTCCCTTGGCTTACACCGATTGCTCTTGTAAGAGCAGCCTGCTCTGCTGCCCACTGAAATCTGGACCCTGATCTTTGGTCCATGGTGGGTGGAGGACAGCAAGACCCCAACCAAGCTGAGGCAGTTAGTGTGGTTTACGGTGGTTATGGTGACCGGTGCTGTGCTTATGGTACTCCAGGATTACTAGGAAGCAGAGATTGACGGAGGTACCCATGGCGGTTCCAGGCAGTCCGTCACAGTAAGTAAAGCCATTTGTTTTCCAGGCTTAAATGCAAGGTCTGCTTACAATGTAAACAGGCAGTTTCCCAAGCTGTCATGGTCGGTCTCTCCTTACTCCTGTAAAGGGAGTGATATCCCTGTTTGTAAGATGCCCTCAAGTGATTTAAAATGTATTGCTGTTTTGGCACATAAAGAGGATAAAGATTATTACAGCATTAAAGCAAAACTACAGTGTTAGGAACACAAAACTGTATTCCTAACACCATAGTGTCCCTCTGCCTCCACCCCATGGCCATTAAAGAATTAAAAACCCTTTAAACCACTTACCTTATTATATCTCCGCCTTCTCCAAAATGAATGCACGATGAGCGCATTAGGCCATCCCCATGGGAAAGCATGAAATCAAACTGAAAAGGCAGAAAGTGCCACTCCCAGACAGCCACTAGAGACAGTCTTACCTGTGCAATAAAAACATTGCAATTTCTCTGAAACTGCTATGTTTTAGATTGCAGGTTTAAGCGGACAGTGACAGTGCACCCAAACCACTACATTAACACGAAGTGGTCTGGGTGGCTGTAGTGTCCCTTTAAACCCCGAGTTGACCCTTACAGGAGAGCTCAAAAAAAGTTCAATAACCCATCAATTAATAATCAAACAATCCCATAAAGCCCTTAATAATTACTTTGACAAGAGCTGCAAAAAGTTATTTTTCTTTTAACGAACACTCTGAGCACCATGACCACTACTGCACATTCTCCAGTGTAGCCTGCTCTCAGCCAGAAGCAATTAGTTTTGATCTAAGCCAGGCAGTGCAGAAATAGAGATCAGAAGCCAAACCATTAGTAAACCGTTTCACCACATACATATGCGGGGATGTGCCAGGGCACTGCTGCGCTGTGTAATGGTTATGGTACTTAGAGTGTTCCTATAATATTTTGAGCCATAAAGTAGGTTCATCCCCATACCACTTTGTTTAGGACAGTAATTGTCACGGAGTGAAAAAGGCACACAGAAGCTTGCGCAAAGAAAAGTAGGTCCTGCACTTGATACCTGTAATTCTATCCTTGATAGACCTTAAAATAAATATGTGAAACATTTTTGTTGGCCATGACAAGAGCCTCCATGTATACGGCTTCCTGCAGTTGAGGCTGTTTAATGTGCAACAGGCAATACCCTAAATACCGTCCCTGATCTGGCATAGAGCAAAGTGGAGTTTTATAAAATTGTATATGTTTGCAAGAGAGGTCTTTCCATTTGACACTGTTTAAAAGAAAACAGTCACTTTTCTCAAAATTACACCACTGACTTAAACACTGAAAATCACTTAAAACTGTTCACCTTTTTCATGAGGTGCTCTGTTTTCTTTTTAATGTATATAGACTGATAGCTCATTTAAACAAGGCCTTCTTCACCTCTGAATATCCTCTGTAGCACTATACAAATGTGAATAATGATATATTAAAGATTTTTCAATGTACATCAAAATACAATTAATTCCTGGAACAGCCAGGGCACACATGGCATTAGAGAAGGTGGTGATTCTCTTCCGCTCTATGCTGCCAAGTGCAAAGCTGTTTTGTTTATTATTTATTTTAACACAAATTGACATGGAGCCAAAATAGAGGCACTCCATTCTTAGACAGAGGTAAAAGCCGGAATGTGGATTTCTACATTTAAATCTGTTATTTCAGACCTTGCCATCCAATGTGTTAAAACAAGGGATAAGAAAATATGCTATTTATTGTAAATCATGAGAAGCAACGGTTTCCCCTTCATTTTAACACTTCTTTAAATAAGCAAATATATAGTTTTAACAACTGTTTTAACAACTAAACTGGATTTTAAGGGGATTATTAATTTGTAACAAGTGTGCTAAACAGACAGTTTCAAAATATAGGTAAAAAAATAGCAGAACTGATACACTGGTGTTAAAAAATGTGTACAATTCTGAACTTCTGATCTAAAAGTAGAAACTTGAAAGTTGTCAAAGTTACATAATTCATGTTCGTTAATTAAACGCCTAAATTACCTATATAAAATGGTCATTTCCGTGGTCTATCATCCATGCTCCCTACCCTCACCCCATCTCTCTAGTGCTGAAGGCATTTGAAAATCCATATGTGGTTTGTTATGCTGCTGAGCAAATCAAGACAAAGTCTGAGGCAGTTTTGATGAAAATAAATACAAAGAGCAACAAAATTATTTCATTTACAATTTGCAAGTGCCGTAGGTAAACCCACTCAAATAAACCAGCCATGTTGAGAAGTTTCACTGACTGAAAATGATTTGTAATAATAGTGCCATTGTCGTTCAATAAATATCAATGTGTGTTAACAATTGTGCAATATCAAACCCATACAAACATGGGAAGCTAGAGATTCTGACTGATGTGACAGGAATGCACAAATCCCCAAAATTAAACAAAATCTTCATAAATGTTCTTTTATTGCACTAGAAGCACACATATTAGTTTTCTAGGAAGAGCTTCGGTCACAGGAAAGTCCTACAGCATTACACCTATTACTAGCAAAAGCTCTGTCTTTTTAGGCCATTAAAGCGTTTCTATTGCAAAATGAATTTCTGCTTGTGTAACCTATTAACCTTCTATCTAGACTAAAAGCAGCTAAAAGCTTGTGGGAAAGCAACAGTTGGTTTGAGCAGAGCAATGCTATTGATCATCCCATATCTAGAACAACTGATAAGCGTATCATGCATTCACACTCACAACTACAAGCAAGCTGTTTGACCTTATTCAATTCTATGC
The DNA here is from genome assembly GCF_036172605.1 of Pelobates fuscus. Classification (NCBI taxonomy): domain Eukaryota; kingdom Metazoa; phylum Chordata; class Amphibia; order Anura; family Pelobatidae; genus Pelobates; species Pelobates fuscus. The sequence goes on along the minus strand of NC_086322.1, from coordinate 72,459,676 downwards.
CGACAGAATGTTACAATCCTACAATTCTTTAAACTAAAATAGTGAATCAATTGCTCGATTTCAAGTTCCATCTACTAGACACAATGCACCACCAATTATAAGAAAATAGTGTCTCAAAATGCAATGTGCAATAAACGTGATCTCAGGGCAACTTTAGAAGTTACTACAAATACTTTCAGATAAACAAAATATTTCTGAAATAGTTTAAAAGTCGAGAACCAATTTGTTTCCCCTTTTCTTTTGAAAGCTTTTTCTAAGTGACAAATCGTAAAGTAATCAACAAAGGGTTGGTGAGAGCTAGAGCAAGTCACATAATCTGATTCAAAATGCATAGAGGGTTGACATCAAGAGCTTTCAAAAGGAAATAACTGCGTGCCATATGCATTCAATGAGGACTCCATCATGCCACCAAACTTAGGCTTCCTAAACCATGATTAGGGTGTGTGAAATATACACTATTTATGTCTAATATTATGCTCTAAAGTTGCAGAAATTTATTTCTGTAGTGCAAATACTCAAGAGGCTGAAAAAATACTATGCTGTAGGTTAGTAGCTCCAAAAATTACATTTTAAGAAGTGCAACATTTTTATTTTTATTTTTTATCAGTGGGAATGGCAGAGGCCACCATAAATATCAATTTCTGATGACATTATGATCTAGACACCCATTTATATAATCAGGTGTGTCATCTCAAACATTAAAAGAAAATTGTAGTTTTTCTGGAATATTTACCCTTGAAGGAAACACACACACACACACACACACACACACACACACACACACTTAAAAAATAACTTGTAAGTGTAAACTTTTTATTTTTGAAATGTTATCTGCGCAATTCTCTAAAGTGAGAACTGTTCTGAATTCAAAGTAAATTTCCCATTTTAGGCCAAAGGGAGTTAAAATAGAGGTGTCCAGATGCAGGATGAAAAGGTGTTACATTGAATTTTCCCTTCCACACTGTTTGACAAATGTAGGGATAAAATCCCAGGAATCAACAGCTCCCCTTCAAAGAGTTACTCCAACCTCCATGACCACTTCTGCTTTTAGAAGTGGTCAAGGAGGAAGAAATCTGTTCATGCAGCGTTTCTGAGTCTAGTTTCACCCCAAACTCTGTCTTGGGCTGCTGAATATGAATTATGTACAAAAATACACCTGTCAATGCACTAATGACAGATATAGTAAGTTTCTACCCTCCCAGGTAGCACAGAGAGCATGTCTATAAGGGGAAAGCTAGCTCTCCCCTCCCTCAACACATTTAGAGCTATTCTGTTTTTAGCTTTTTGTGTGATTATTATTATTATTTTTTAAAGGCAGACAACCTTTAACTTTATTTTAAAGTGTTTTAGTATGGGAAAACAAGGAGATGGATGAATGCCCAAGGCATAAGGAATTAAAATGTCTTTACGATAAAAAAAAGTATGTTAAATTACACACTTCCTAGTAGTCATAACAGTTCATACTAGCAATGTGAACTGTGGTAGCCTTACACTTTCAGCCAATCAAAGCTGCCCATCTTTGCTCAGGCTAATGTTTTCTCATTCGCCAAAGCAGCACATGAAGGCTTCTGGGGACTCGTTTAGCATTAAAACCAATAGCTTATTATGCTCTTCTCTTTTTCTTATTTTCTGGTTTCTACCGCTTATCTCTTTATTCATCTTCAACTTGGTTATTATGGGTCAGACTCTTTACTACCTGCTTAAACATTGGGATGTTTACTGGCTATTTCACCTAGTTTCTAATGCTTTCTTACTGAGGCTTGTATCTCTCTAAAAAACAAACAAAACAAAAAAACATTAAAATAGTTTAACACTAGGGGACTAAAGATACTAAAAGTACTTCAATGAGATAGTGTTCCTTTAAACCCTTTAGGGTCTGAACCAAACACTTGCTATTTTGTATGTACCCCAAGAGGTGGAATAGGAAGACTGGATTCATTAGACACAAGTATAAAATGTTTTCAGAGACATCAAATTTCAAAGAAGTATTGAATACAATAGAGGGACAGAAATTAACATTTTGGTACAAAGTGTGAAATCTGCAGCCAAAAAAAATAACATTTACATACAGATCACAGAATAGCAGTAGCCTTTAGTAGCACTGTGACGACACAAACAAAAACAAAAAAGTTGTAAGCAATCAGAACAGGAGGTTGGAATCCAAACAATACACTCTTCTAAATTGCAGACAGCTACTTCAGCAATAAAAAAGAGGTGACATATCCAGCAAAGACTTACACCATACAACCGATGAATGCAATTAACAGAGACATCATTTATCAAGTGAGTGTCTCAGAGAACTCTGGCTGTGATGTAAAAGTGCTGATCTGGAGAGGTAAAGCAAATATTCTCACACCAACTAAACAAACCTAATCCCCAACCCCTCCTCTGTGTGGGGCAGGTAAAATGGTGAGAAAGTTACATCCTCAAAGTCACAGCATACATTGAAATGCAAAACCACTATTTTTAAGATGTTCTTCAATATCTAGGTTCTACGGTTTGATAAAATAAAGAAATTCACTCTGTTAAAATGAATATTTTTTTTTTTTTTTTTTTTTTTTTTTTTTTTTTTAAATGGTATTTACAATTACTATGCAGGAATGAAAGGTCTTGTTACCATCAACCCAGATGGGACTAGTACAGGGCTTGACAAATTGGTTTTGAATCTAGGAGCCAGCAAAAAAAGTTAGGAGCCAGCTTTTTCCAATGTCAAAAATACAATTCTTAAGGGGATACTATAGTCACCAGAACCACTACAGCTTAATGTAGTTGTTCTCGTGTCTATAATCTGTCCCTCCACACTTTTTAATGTAAACCCTGGCTTTTTTTAGAGTAAAGGCAGTATTTACATTGTTGCCTAGTAACAATTCTAGTGAAAGTCACTCAGACGGCCTCTAGAGTGCATCCTGGGTCAGTTCTGCCCAGTACGCAGCACCTATGTTTTGTGTCTCCACGCTCTGCATGGAGGCGCTGAATGTTCCCCATAGAGATGCATTCATTCAATACATCTCTAGGAGATGATGATTGGCGCAGCGTGGCGTTTTGCCACACATGCGCAATAGCCTTCCAATGCTTTCCTATAGTAAAGCATTGGATTGGCTGATATCAAGTTTGATGATCGCATTCATGGAGACAGGGCCAGCTGCGGCAAGAGCAGCACAGCGTGGGGGCAAACAGGTGAGTAAAAACCCCTTACCCATGTGATTGGAGGGGGACCAGTCACCTAAACACACACACACACACACTCTCAGTCACTGCAATAGCAACACACATTAAGGTGACCACTCAGCCTCCCTAACTGGTGGTTCGGCTTTCCCTGGGGCCCAGTGGGGCTTCAGTCATCTCCCTGTTCTGCTCCATAGAGTGCTGTTTAGTGATGCCGGGGCCGTAATTCCGTCACTTTAGTAATAAAGGGAGAGACCTAGTCCCCCCCCCCACCTCCTGGGTCAAGATGATACCAAACACCTGTTGTGCAAATAAGGGTGATTTGTTTTGTTGTGTTGTTGTATTTATATATAAGATGATAGCAAACCTGTTTGCAACAATATAAATACAGTTGAAACTATCAGACAATTGTGAAGTATTATATATCACTGCGTGTCATTTTGGCCTATTTTTCAAACGGGGTGGTTTTAGGTCTAGCAGCAAAGACCTGGCAGAACAGGGAAGTTGTGTTTCCCATATGACTTCAGTTGCAGAGTAAAACTCTCTCCAGGAAGGTTGAAGACATAAATAATTGTTTCTTGATTATGTCTACATCTCTGCACTTATTTGAAGTGGTGCACTAAATATGCAGTATTAACAGCAGATACCACTCCAAAAATAACTTAATAGAGGGTTATTCCAAGCACCAAGATCACTTCAGTGATCTGAAGTGGTCATGGTGCCAGGAGTCTGTACGTGCAGTGTTTCAGTGTGAAACACTACACATACTGAGTTCAATCCCTTTGCTGTAACTCCACCATGGGCAACATCTTTGGGGCATCATTAGCCAGCCTGGACTAGCTAATGTTAATTCTGTGCGCCATTCATTTGCCAAGAGCAGTCAGCTGATCCTGTCAGACAAAGAATTGTGACTGCATCTGCAGGAGCCGGAGGTGTGCCACCCTACAAGATAGGAGCCTTGAAGCTTGGCAGGGACCCATGTAAGCTGGCAAATCATTGTGCTAAACAGTTAGCCTAATTTCAGGGAAACGAGATAGGCTACTCCTGACATCATCACCACTATAACAAGTTTAGTTTTTAGATGAAAAACGGTTTGAATATCTGAAGAGTGGCCATGTTTCTCTTCCCAGGGGATACATTTTAAATGACCCAATGTATTACTCTTCTGGCGAAATGTTGCTGTAAGGAGATTCAGTTGAGATGGAATGTTTTTTAATCTTCAAAAATAATACTGGAAATACCACTGGTTCCCTTTTTCCATCTTGCAGGTATAAAGCCTTGAATATGTAAGCGAGTGGTTCAAGAAATGAACACCAACACACCACAATGATTTTGTAAATTAATCTACCACAGAATTTCACACATACGTATAGCAAAGTTCTGTGTGCAAAGATCCCATGGGAAAAAAAATGATAGATGCAATTTTCTGATGAATGAAAAGGGTTTTAGAGGGGGGCGGGGCCGGACCGCCATGCCAACTAGATGCATGTCAGAGTAGCTCCTGCTGGCTTTGACTACAAACGCTGATTTCTAGCGGCTAAGCCTAAATCTCGGCAACCAAAAACTGACATCTGCCCATACTGCAACTGCTGGTGTCACTGCTGAAGCCAAATAAGGGCAATCTGAGGTCCTGGTGGGTGTCTCAAGCCTGAGGCCTACTGGCGCTAGGGGTGAGGTGGACGGCCGCTGCCTTACCTTCTTGCCGATTCCTGCACACTGGCTCCTAGATGACACGTCCGGCTGGTCCAGTTTCCCTCCCCCCTGTACCGGTAGAGATTATCCTGGTCCCCACTGGAGAGGCCCGAAGCTGTATGTCGGGTGGTAGAGAGGTGACCCCAGCCCATAGTACAGCGCACCCCAACCCTAAAATAGCCACCAAGCCTGACTGCTGCAACTGCTTTCCTGGGAATCGAGACCTCCACGTCACAGCCAGACACCCCGGCAGCAAACCTGGGATTCCGATAAAGGTCTACAAGAGAACCGGATTCGCGGGAGCAAGATGCAGGCTCGAGTGAAAGCTTGGGGCTGGCGGTGCTGAGGGTGCTGTACTTAGCGGAGACTCTGCTTTTCTGGTATCAGAGGTCATAGAGGGAGTATGAATTCATTTTCTATCTCACTGCAGCATTCTAGCGACATTTCTTTTAAGTTTTGGTTTTGATGGCAGGCTCCAGTGGCTTTTTTACAGTTGTGTTATATCTTTCCTGGCACCTCTTGCGCATATCTATATTTGATTTCAATCTGATTAACATTGTTTATTCCTCTATTATATATATAAAAAATAAAATTAAAAAAAGTGCATAGTGCTTGAAGCCACACTAATGTTTCACTCTGTCTATTGCTATGATTGCACCAGCTGTTGTGGCAGGGCAAATCTGCTTGTTAACCTACGCACAACCTAAATAAAGAATTATAAAAGGGTTTTAGAAGACATCCAAAGCAGCCATTAATTGAATAATGCTTTGAAAACTAAAAAGTAAAGTAGAGGTCAACATTGCATTGTTCCTGAACATTTTGGCCTACATTGACGTTCAATTCACTAGCATGTATGGCTAAATGAATACAACTCCAAGCGTGTTTATCTTTCTGTGGTCCAGCTCTAGGCCTTTTTAGCAATGTATTATTGTGGCATGCGTCTGGGTGTAATCAGAACATTTACACTTCTTCCTGTCTGTAAATCTTAAGCATTAGTTGAATAATCTGCAACAAGATCAGGACAAAATTAACATTTAGAATTTAAAATGTCTGCATTTTCATACTGTACAGCTTACAAGTTATCATTTAAAAAATATATATATAACCAGTCTTCCATTCAGCTTCCCTTAAAGGGACACTCCATTGTCCAAATACAAAAAAAAAAAAAAAAGACACTCCTTAGTAGATATACCCCAAATTAAAACATGAATGCATTTGATAATTCATTCATTTCATTGGGGTTATATCTAAAAACCACTTATAAATCCAGCAGTTTTTTTTCCCTCTGTGCTGCCTTTGCAAGCTCTCCCTTGCTAACCCAGGCCAGACTTTCTGTGAACGCCCAATCACAGACTTCCCAATGCAGCTCAATTAGAAGCCTTTTCAAAGATTCATTTCACAGTCCTGAAGCGTTTTATTTTACAGAAGCCGAAAATATGATGGTTTAACCTCAACCTGTACCTCCTGACCAGTACTCTTATCTCAGCACCTGAACTTATTAATCCTCACGAACAGTTGGGTTGCACCAAATACGTAGGTTATTTATGCACTTTGATGACTATAGAATGCTTCAGTGTTGTGTACAAGGATTATTACATAATTACTAATGACTGTTCTACTACTAACTTATGTTTAGTCTCTCCAGAGCATTATGAAAAGTTTAAAGCTATATAAGTTCTGACAGGACATACTTGTTCTAAAAACACAGGTGATCACAAAAAAAAAAAAAATCAAATAGGGTAACCAGATCCGCCTGCTTACAAGTTTCCCTTGAGGGAAAAAAAACCCTGAAAACTTTAGTGCTGATTGGCAGTACTTGAAAAGTGATGCCACATAAAATATCATGGGTTCTATTAAAGGGACACTATAGTCACCAGAACAACTACAGCTTATTGGATTTGTTCTGGTGAGTAGAATCATTACCTTTAGGCTTTTTGCTGTAAACACTGTCTTTTCACAGAAAATGCAGTGTTTACATTACAGCCTAGTGATAACTTCACTGGCCACTCCTTAGATAGCTGTTAGAGATCCTTCCTGGGTCATGGCTGTCTAAAATCCATCCAAACACTGAACTTTCCTCATAGAGATTCATTGATTCAATTCATCTCTATGAGGAGATGCTGATTGGTCAGGGCTGTGTTTGAATCATGCTGGCTCTGCCCCTGATCTGCCTCTTTGTCAGTTTCAGCCAATACTATGGGGAAGCACTGTTATTGGATCGGGCTACCACTTCTGATGATGTCAGCAGACTGCTTGATTTTCAGAGGCAAACAGCATGCAGATCTACAGCCTAAGGCTTGAATACAATAAGATTTTGCTAGATTGATGGAGGCACGAAGGGCACAGGGGGGGCTAGATAGAGTCAGGAATACATGTTTGTGTTCCTGACCCTATAGTGATCCTTTAGTTTTTCAAGGCAGCACTTGCTGGTATCAGTCTTGATAAAATGCCCTCCCACACTGCATATCTCTCCATAATGCAGAAATGGAAAACCATAGTGAATGGGTCAAAGCTACAGCCCTGATTTTATAAAACTAAGTGGTCCTCAAAGTGATTCTGTTAAATATGCAAAACCACAGAAGGTGAGAAAACAGAAATATTTCAGTTACCCCGATTTCAACATTGATTTCAATACTGTTATGATACTCACGTGCCAATATTAGATATTTTTGTTTTGAGAAACATCTGTTTGGATAAGCAAGCATGGCTATTTGTAAGGGATATATAAATTATACAGAAAACTTCACAAAACACTGACCAAAACTAAATTAAATCTGTACATTGATTAAACAGATACTGTATTAGAGACTAACACAGCTGTGAAGCCAGGGCAACCCCCCTCCATTTTAATCTTGAGTTTTAAAGAATGCAGTCACATTGCTACAGAGATCTGCAAAATACGTATTGCTTCCAAATTCTGTAGTGTCTATAACTACGATTAGCTTTGAGGGCCTCTAGTGTATGTAAATCACAAAAACAGCTGACAAGTCATATTCATGCCATAGCAGAGAACAAATATCACAAAATTCTATCATGTTACAACAACCCCTGGAGTACTGAGTCAATTACCAATAAAGAACTACGATGCAAAACCAGAAAAAAAAAAATACATGCCTCGAGGTCAAATAAATAGCAAATCACAAAAAAAAAAAAAAGATTACGCAACATTTTTGCATATTATCAAAATCTAAATTAGATGTATGTTCTAACTATGCAGCTTATAAAATGTCTGGGAAAATTCTCACATCTGCACAAAAAGTGAATATTTGTTGTGTTAAAGGACCACTATAGGCACCCAGACACAGCTAGGTTTAACCTTTTTTGCTGTAAACATAGCAGTTTCAGAGAAACTGCTATGTTTACCTATGGGTTAATCCAGCCTCTAGTGGCTGTCTCATTGACAGTCGCTAGAGGCGCTTCTCACTGTGATTTTCACAGTGAGAAGACGCCAGTGTCCATAGGAAAGCATTGAGAATGCTTTCCTATGGACTGGCTGAATGCGCCCGCGGCTCTTGCCGTGCATGTGCATTCAGCCAGGGACGTCAAAAGAGGGAGGAGAGTCCCAGCGCCGAGGGAGCCCGGCGCTGGAAAAAAGGTAAGGGATTAACCCCTTCCTCCCCTTCAGCGCCACGGGAGTGGGACCCTGAGGGTGGGGGCACCCTCAGGGCACTATATTTCCAGGAAACAGAGTATGTTTTCCTGGCACTATAGTGGTCCTTTAAACAGGAATACATTTCAAATAAAAAAAAAATCAAGCTTACAGGGGCAGTATAGGCAGCATGCCCACTACAGTGCTACTCTAGTCCTGCCTGCTTTTGTGATCACACTAACACACAATACTGCTTGATAGTGATATCAATTTCACCAAATCTTGGACATTAGCATTGAGAAAGGGCTGCTGCTCTAAACGTTTGCCGCTTTAACTTTGTCCTCAAATAAATTGTGGTAGCACCTGGGTGTGCACACCTATACTGGATGCGCAGGACTCGTGTTTGTTTTTTGGTTGATACACTGTTGGGACTTCAGTGTGGAGTATCTGCAGGACAGGTCTAATTTTTTCTTTGTTTATATTTTGGATTTTTTTAGGCATTTTTTGCCTCAACCTCACCCTATATATAGTAATCACCAAATCTTGGATGGAACAGCTGACACTCAGCTAGTAAGTTTTGGCCAAATTTGGATGAAATCAATAACAACTATAACCATTGAGCTAACTTTGTATTCCTAATTTGTAGTACAACTCAAAGCTTATAAGGTTGGAAGTACAGTATTTGATCTTTCCAGGCAATAAGAAAATCAGACCTCCCAGAGATGCATTTACACAGCCATTTGAGAACTCAGTGGGGAAGCTGGTCTTTGGATGAGTTAGCTTAGGCTAATTAGGCGGTCTTGTCATAGTACTATCTACCAACTGCATATAGAAAAAGTCTCTTGCTGTACAACGTAATGTATTTCAAAGGCTTCCTACAAGGGATAAACTTGCATTTGATATTTCTTAAAAACATATGCAAGTTATCTTTGCTTTCATTACAGAAACATTTTCCTTTACACTTTTTTGGTTGTGTAAAATAATAATGCAGTTCAATCTGCTCAATCCAGAGCAATGATTATCATATAAACTTTGTCGAATTATGGTGGCTTTTGTGTACAAATACTGGGTCCACATAGGTTGTATTGGAAATTTCACATGGCCAGGCAATGTCACAAACAGCCAGATGAGTAGTGGAAGTCTGGGGAATTCCATTTATGTTTATGTATTGTTTAGCTATAAAAGCACCAAAAATAGAATCAAAATAATCTATGGTTGCCAAAAAAGGTGGGTATTGCGGTATTAGACGTTATATAACATGGCATGTGACCCAAGAAGAAAAACCAACCAAGGTAGACGAGGCACAACCACACAAGAATGAAGCTAGCAGAACCCAAGGCATTAGGAACTGAGTAAGTGTAGGTTCATAGACATGTAAGGCAAATGACAAAAAGTGATTTCCTCATGATTCATACAGGTGAGAAACATTAAAGTGGCTTTGTCAAAGTCTGGGTTTTTGTAACATTAGCTGCCATCTTCTTCCAGACGGTCCTCTTAAAGGACCACTATAGTGCCAGGAAAACACTCGTTTTCTTTTTTTTTGTCAGTGAGACAGCCACTAGAGGATTTGAGGGCTGGATTAACCCATTTATAAACATAGCAGTTTCTCTGAAACTGCTATGTTTATAAAAAAAAAAATGGGTTAACCCTAGCTGGACCTGGCACCCAGACCACTTCATTAAGCTGAAGTGGTCTGGGTGCCTAGAGTGGTCCTTTAAGCTCCGGACGCTTCAGCTCCCAGGAGCCGACATCAACATGTACTCTCATTCATGCACAAGAGTACACTACAGGCTTTTTTTTCCCCCTCAGGTAGTTCAGCAAAAAATACTAAGACAAAGTAGTCCTTACTACTTCAGTGAAATTCTAACATGGCCAATGTGAGTTAAGATTGTATATATATGAAATACTTGTTTTGAATGGGGGGATGACGGTGGAAGAGTCGCTTTACAACATATCACTACTGAAAGATTATAGACAATTTTTGAATCATAATGAATATTAAAGGGACACTAGAGTCACCAGAACAACTACAGCTTATTGTATTTGTTCTGGTGGGTATAGTAATTTCCTGCAGTGTTTACATTACAGCCTAGGGACACCTCCAGTAGCCATTCCTCAGATGGCTACTAGAGGTGCTTCCTGGGGCAGTGCTGCACAGTACTGCCAGTGTCTCCCATCCTCTGCATGCAGACACTGAACTTCCCTCATAGAGATGCATTGATTTAATACATCTCTATGAGGAGATGCTGATTGGCCAGGGCTGTGTTTGGCTTGTGCTGACTATAAATGATCAGAAGCTTGTAATTACGGTAATTCTAGGATTACATGCAATTCTTCATTCGTGGTATACCTTCTGACCTTTTCCTGTGGCCTACAATACGTGGGCCAAACAACCAGAACTCTCAAGGCAAGATTCAGAGAACATCGAGGGGCAATTTTAAACGGGAATAAAAAATCTCCAATACTAGTTGTAAACTGACAAACCTTGACTATATTTGAATTAACATATCTTTAGTGACTAAAGTTTTTTTCACTTATTTAACTTGCCACTATGAGGGACTTTTAAATACCCAGTCTTACCCCCGTTTAGTGAAGGAATCTGATAAATCTATATTTTGTGATCCGGTGTTCATTCGTTTTTATACTTTATACTTTTTCTGTGTGGCTGCCAACACGTCCAGTTTCCTTTGCCAACCGGAGTACATCTGCGGGGAGGAGGACTTTATTCAGCATACAGCTTGCCCCAGTGCACGAGGCAAACGCTGCCGTCACCTGCAAGCCGGACAGTGTTTTTGGAACGGAGGAGAGGCTTCAGCCAGATAAGCTTTAAGCGTGGTTCTTAGAAATAAGCACCACAATTTTTTCCTGTAAGGGTTTCTATGTTGGGGAGGGGAGTTCCCTTTTTATGCTAAGACATTAAATACAGTATTACACTATGTTTATTTTCTGTCTTTTTTAAGGGATTTCAACGTATGATTCCAACTCTGTGGACTTCCTCATATTTCTTTGGACCCTGCCATTTAATTATACACTTTGGACTGCTATATTATTCTGCTTCATATTGTACCTTTATTGTTACAATCAGCAGCATTGATACTTTTACGTTCTATATTGTATCACATAGCTGTTGTCAATTGTTGCAGATATATTTGTGTAAGTGTATACCCCCAATTTAATCTAAGGGGACTATCTACTAAGCGCTGACAACACAATCCAAAATTTCTATGCTTTGAATTTGTGAAATTCCTTTTTTGTTTAGCAGCTGCAATCTAGAGGTACTTTGTACCATTCCATATAAGTTGACTATATATATTATTTTGTGCGCTCTCTTTTTCACTTTACAAGATTCAATTATAATCAACTTGTCTGATAAAGGGTATATAAGCCCAACTTGATCCCGATGAACTTCAGTCTTGATAAAGTCTGGTTGACAGACGAAACGCGTAAACGAAGAGTTCATCAATACACCATTGCTTCATTGCTTCACTACTTCAGCACGACTCTCTCCTGGTTTACGGTTCCTGGTGCCGACCAAGCTAGCCTACGTTTAATTTTTCTGGCGGGTTCATCGGTGTGCTCCCAGTTCCTGGCGTGCTGTGTGGCAGATAGGGTAAGCTAACATTGGGAGACCCCCCCAAAACTATACCCTTAGTCTGTACACATTTGCCGGACAGGTTTAAGAGCTCCTTGTTCCTTTTGCCGCTTTTTATCTCGTTCAAGATTTATTTATTTTTTAACTTTTACTATACTCCAGCGGAGGGGCCCCTCACTGGAGCTGTATTTAATTAATTTAGGTTTGTTTTTTAAAATATGATTTTAGGATTTTGATGTTATAATATGAGTTTGTAGTTATGTAGATTGATGCATTCGTATTAAAGCGATCGCTGTTAACTTAAATCGCATCTTGCTCCCTTCTGCGTGTTAATGTTGATACTGTTGCTGGCTGAGCCGCTTTCAGCTACTTTTTATACTTTGTCATACAAGGTTCGAATCTTTCTATTTTATAAAAAAAAAAAACTTATGGTTTTACCATACTTGGGTCCTCGGCTTGTGGATTTAGGATATTGGAGTTAGAGTATACAAATACAAATTAATCTTTACATTACTGAAGTAGTGTAGAATATATAGAATTTGTGTGTAATGGCGCTTAAAAATAGGTAAAGGTATATAGAGCTGCTACCACCTAAAGTGCCGTCCTCTCACAGATTCAATGTGGTAAAGTTACTGAGTGTTTTACATGACAAAACCCAGTAACTTACCCCCCTTGGAAATTAAAGTAACCTAAGGGGGAGATAAAACACAATAGTGTAGGGTAAAAGGGTAATAGTAATAGTAAATTTATTAGTAAAAAATATATATATAACTATAAAAACAACAAATAGTATAATTATCAAAAGTCCAAACTTCTGAGTCGGATGAACTCAGAAGTTTGGACTTTTGATAATTATACTATTTGTTGTTTTTATAGTTATATATATATTTTTTACTAATAAATTAACTTTTACTATTTGTCCATCTGGGATTTTGATCAGTCTACACCCATAGTTCCTGTTGCAACCAAAGAAGGGTATGTGTCCTCTTAAAGACACATTTGCTGGATAACTTAGAGCCAAGTCTTAGGCTCTATATAAGGTGAGCAGCTCCATTTATTTATCTGCACACACTGGTATCCTGAATTTATTACACCAGATATTGGTATCTGTTACATTTTACAGAAAGAGAATCCAGAGAACCATCTTTTAAAGGGTCCGTGTCTCCTTAACCCCTTAAGGACCAAACTTCTGGAATAAAAAGGAAACATGACATGTCACACATGTCATGTGTCTTTAAGGGGTTAAGGACACGTCTGCCTGAGAGATCTGAGCCTGTCCTGTTTAGGCTCAGAACCACGTGAGTGAACCATTTTTGGGTTACTTCACTCAGATTGTATCAAAACACCCTACACTATTGTGTTTTATTCCCCCCCCCCCCCCCCCCCCCCCCCCCTTAGGTTACTTTAATTTCCAAGGGGTGTAAGTTATTTTCCAAGCGCTCCACCTTTCACTGGGTTTTGTCGTGTATAACACTCAGTAACTTTACCACATTACTGAAGTAGTTGGTTTTATTATGATATACATATAACTGGAGCGCTCACACTATTATATTTTTTGATCTATACCTCTATTAGACGCTCATCGACATACAAGTGACATTTTATAATACCCTGATATTGGAAGATCAAAAAATTATTTTCTTCCATTTTTAAGCTGTTATATATTAATCCCTTTTCCGTTTTTGTGCTGACTATAACCCTGCTCTACCTCCTTGACAATCTCAGACAATCCTATGAGAAAGCATTGTGATTAGCTTTTGTACAACACTTCTGATTATGTCATAGATACATAGAATGTGACAGCAGATAAGAACCATTCGGCCCATCCAATCTGCCCACTTTCAAAATAGTCTCATAAGTCCCTGGCCTTATCTTATAGCTAGGATAGCCTTATGCCTATTCCACGCGTTCTTAAACTCCTTTACTCTGTTAATCTCTACCACTTCAGTACTCACAAACTGGATCACTTAGCACATCTCCAAACCTCTGCACTTTTCCATTAGCTGAGTGATTATTACTTAAAGGAACACTACAAGCACCATAGCCACTACAGTGGGCTAAAGTGGTTAAAGTGTCTAGTGTGCTTGTCGTTAATACCTTTTTGATGCTAGGTATGCTTATTCACCTTCTGGCACACATAGCATTACCCTGCTAAATTATAAAAATGTGCATTGTTCAATCCTGTCATGATATTGTTTGTGAAAATAGACCTGTTACTGCTATTGTGGCAGTACAGGACTGTATGTACCATGCATTGCACAACAAAAATAAAGATTTAAAAAAAAAAAAAGTGATTAAAAGTGTCAAGACTCCCTCCTGCCTCTGAAGGAAGCCTCATGGGTGCTCTGCCTGCAAGGGAGAAGATTATTATGTCTGTTGCCAGTGTGCAGTGCGCACTGATGACAGACGTAAGATATGCACAGAATTGACATTAGACAGCTCTGGGCTACCTAAGCCACATGTGATGGGGGTGTAACTAGCTCCAGGCACACAATTAAAAACAACTCTGAACGAGCAGTGTATTCACCCTTAAACTGCACACTTTTTTAATGTACAAAAATAGTTTTAAAAAAATAAAATAAAGCACTATTTTGGATGGAGTAAGCGCAAAGAAAGGATAACTTTACATGCAATTCCATACAGAGGCCACATTTTCCTTGCTTCTGATCCTCCATCTATGCCATCACTAGTATAAAGGGAGGACTGGTTGGCACAGGAGTGGGGGCCTGCTGAAAGTAGAAATCTCGTCAGTAAGCTATGCGTTCTGACAACAGACACCTTTTATACATAGAATTCACATAACGTAGCCAGAGGTGGAATTATACCCTAACTGCAATGTAGGTTTCAAACGGAAATACTGTGCATACAAACTAAGCATGATGACTGCTTCAAAGCACAGTAGTGGTAATGGTTCTTGGAGAAACTCTTTGAAAAGCAATGCTAAATTTCAACATGGACTGTTCCTTTAAATCAAAGTCTGGGACAATAAAACTGGTCACACTAAAGAGTCTTGCAAGCACGCACACACAAACTGCTCTAGAGTAGTAACCATTTGCTTGCAGCTTCTTTACTGGAACAAGAATCACACTAAGTAGCAATGATAAAGATTTAGAGTAAACTAATGTAACACACACAGGGTTATGCCATTATATATGTACCATAATAGTTTTACAGGTTGAACTAGAATAGATTGACACAATAAGTACACGCAAAGGGAAGAATGTGCACATGTCTGTGTAATAAAGGAAAACATACAGAGGCTATAAAAAGGTAACTAATAATTGAGGAAATAATACAATAATCAGTTATTCTGAAAGGCTGGTGACGAAAGGAAAAAAAACAAAAAAAAAAAAAACGTGTTATATGTGGTTTACAAAATGCACTACAGAATCACTGAAGCCATGAAGTATGCAGGATACTAAGACAAAAGCTGTTCTTAGCTTTACAGCCAGTACACAGAATAGGTGCCAATTCTATTTCAGAATGCATCCACAACTATAATCACATATGCCCCAAAAATTCAGAAAGCAGCCCACACCAATCAATACCTTCTCCGTTATGGTAGGGTGATCTATCTGCTGCCCAAGTATCATTGTGCTAAATTTTACAAATGAATAATAGCTCAACAATTTAAAATAAAAGGCATAATTTGAGTCCCTGTCAAAATGTGCGAGAACCAATTCACTCTATACACTAGCATGGTGTGACATTTAGCCACACACAGATTAAATGTGGAAGGCAAGATAACAATACACATTAAGTACTGGTGGTTAAAACAAGAGACTGTGCCTAAATATACAGGGTGGCCCAAAAGTAGGTGTAAAGTATAGATATTTTTTTTTTTATAACATTTATATATGTTTAACACTATTTAATCTTGTAAGTGCTTTTAATGTCTTCATCCATCAACGTTGCAAAATTCCTCTAACGTGTCCAGTACACTGTGACACACAGAACGACACAAATTCCGGTCTGCATCAATGTCCATAAAGTCTTCCGAGATTAATTCTTAATTCGTCTCAGAAACAGGATTATTTACTAGACCGCCCGAAAAAAAAGTCCATCGGTGTTAAGTCGGGTGAATGTGGTGGCCTTTCAATGATGCCACGTCGCCCCATCCAATGCTGTAGGAAGGAGTTGTCAAGGTAGTCCCTTACTGCAAAAGCATAATGAAGACGTGCCCCATCTTCTTGGAAGATCAGTTCGGTGAAGTTAGCCCTGGTTCTGCGTTGTGTCACTACCATGTCACGCAACAAGTTTAGGTAATGGTTACTATGCACAGTTCAATCAAAGAAAACCGGTCCTACAACACCTTCGCTGGACAGTGCACCCCACACTGTGACACCTGGCGGGTTCAGTTCAGATGCCATCGTCAAAAGAGGATTTCCAACTGCCCAATATACACAGTTATGCCTGTGCACGTGGCCCGACAATTTTAAAGATGCCTCACCTGACCAGATGATCTTATCAAGAAGGTCTGGTTTGTTAGAGGTTTGGTTACGCATCATCTCACAGAATCGCAACTGACGAACTGGTTCACCCCTCTTGACTCAAGTTCGCTGTCATCACTCACAATAACAGTAAAGAAAAATAATTATATTATCATACCCATTGTACAACGCTGCGGACTTTGTGGGCACTTTATAAATATTAATCTGCAATCCACTTTTTTTTTTTCCAACTGCCACACTGATATTTAAAGTGTATGTGTACCCATATAATCTGGTCTGATAAATTTCATTGACTCAACTGTATACCTACTTTTGGGTCACCCTGTATATAACAGATATACCAAACGAGAGTCCCAGATTTCATTAACAGCAAGTACAGAACCCCAAAACATGTTACACTTTTAGACATTTAAGTACCACTAGTAACAGATTTTAACAGTACAGTACTCTTTTTCCAACTGCAAAACACACATGGGAAACTATTTCCTACTAAACAAAGTTTTCTAACTCACTTTTGAGTGAAATCTGCCCCTAGCAGATATAGTTCATACCGTACAGAAAATATATGGGGGGGAAAAACAACTTGAAGATAACTTGTGTGAGACTTCCTCGCCTACAGACAGCAACTAAAATTATCACATGCGGCTATCAGTTGATCACAAAAATACAGATTACGGTGTTTGTGACATTCATTACACATAGGCCCTGACTACTGGCAAGGTTTGATATACATGCTAGACAGCCTGATCTGTTCTTAAATGTGATAATCTCACATAGGACCAAAGGATATAATGTCCTACGCAAAAATTATTGCAAAGGGTAAAGGTACACAATCACCATAGAAACCAACTGATCCCGTGTGTGCTCCACGTCACATTTAGCACACAAATACAAATTGATTGATATATATATATATATATATATATATATCAATCATAGTAACCTATGATATACATAAAACCTGAAAACACAGCACCAGGAATATGCAACCATTGCCTGGTAAGAAGTATATATAATTAGTCATAATGTATACAGGTAAAGAACATGTATATCAGGAAAGTGTACACTTATTTAAGGAATACACAAATATACTACAAACACCACCATGAAATATGCAAACATCATAACATATACACACAATGAAAGTGTACAATTCAGCAAGGTACAATATTGGCACACTGTGGATACAGGTATGTGAGTAATGAATATTAATATTTATTGATAACACAGGCTGTAAAGTTGGTGTTTACATACACTCTATGATGGACTCATATACACTATATGTGTACACTGACTGCATGATGGGCTGCCGGACACACGGCACATGTATACACCCTATATGATGGACACATACAGTAGGTATACACACACTATATGATACACACACACTGTGTGTATACGGACACCGTATATGATACACACACACTGTGTGTATACGGACACCGTATATGATACACACACACTGTGTGTATACGGACACCGTATATGATACACACACACACACACTGTGTGTATACGGACACCGTATATGATACACACACACACACTGTGTGTATACGGACACCGTATATGATACACACACACACACTGTGTGTATACGGACACCGTATATGATACACACACACACACTGTGTGTATACACACACCGTATATGATACACACACACACACTGTGTGTATACACACACCGTATATGATACACACACACACACTGTGTGTATACACACACCGTATATGATACACACACACACACTGTGTGTATACACACACCGTATATGATACACACACACACACTGTGTGTATACACACACCGTATATGATACACACACACACACACACTGTGTGTATACACACACCGTATATGATACACACACACACACACACTGTGTGTATACACACACCGTATATGATACACACACACTGTGTGTATACGGACACCGTATATGATACACACACACACTGTGTGTATACGGACACCGTATATGATACACACACACACTGTGTGTATACGGACACCGTATATGATACACACACACACTGTGTGTATACGGACACCGTATATGATACACACACACACTGTGTGTATACGGACACCGTATATGATACACACACACACTGTGTGTATACGGACACCGTATATGATACACACACACACTGTGTGTATACACACACCGTATATGATACACACACACTGTGTGTATACACACACCGTATATGATGGACACACTGTGTGTATACACACACCGTATGATGGATGGACACACTGTGTGTATACACACACCGTATGATGGATGGACACACTGTGTGTATACACACACCGTATGATGGATGGACACACTGTGTGTATACACACACCGTATGATGGATGGACACACTATGTGTATACACACTATGTGTATACACACACCGTATGATGGATGGACACACTATGTGTATACACACTATGTGTATACACACACCGTATGATGGATGGACACACTATGTGTATACACACACCGTATGATGGATGGACACACTATGTGTATACACACACCGTATGATGGATGGACACACTATGTGTATACACACACCGTATGATGGATGGACACACTATGTGTATACACACACCGTATGATGGATGGACACACTATGTGTATACACACACAGTATGATGGATGGACACACTATGTGTATGTGTCCACCGTATGATGGATGGACACACACACCGTATATGATGGACACACACACACCGTATATGATGGACACACACACACCGTATATGATGGACACACACACACCGTATATGATGGACACACACACACCGTATATGATGGACACACACACACCGTATATGATGGACACACACACACCGTATATGATGGACACACACACACCGTATATGATGGACACACACACACCGTATATGATGGACACACACACACCGTATATGATGGACACACACACACCGTATATGATGGACACACACACACCGTATATGATGGACACACACACACCGTATATGATGGACACACACACACCGTATATGATGGACACACACACACCGTATATGATGGACACACACACACCGTATATGATGGACACACACACACCGTATATGATGGACACACACACACCGTATATGATGGACACACACACACCGTATATGATGGACACACACACACCGTATATGATGGACACACACACACCGTATATGATGGACACACACACACCGTATATGATGGACACACACACACCGTATATGATGGACACACACACACCGTATATGATGGACACACACACACCGTATATGATGGACACACACACACCGTATATGATGGACACACACACACCGTATATGATGGACACACACACACCGTATATGATGGACACACACACACCGTATATGATGGACACACACACACCGTATATGATGGACACACACACACCGTATATGATGGACACACACACACCGTATATGATGGACACACACACACCGTATATGATGGACACACACACACCGTATATGATGGACACACACACACCGTATATGATGGACACACACACACCGTATATGATGGACACACACACACCGTATATGATGGACACACACACACCGTATATGATGGACACACACACACCGTATATGATGGACACACACACACCGTATATGATGGACACACACACACCGTATATGATGGACACACACACACCGTATATGATGGACACACACACACCGTATATGATGGACACACACACACCGTATATGATGGACACACACACACCGTATATGATGGACACACACACACCGTATATGATGGACACACACACACCGTATATGATGGACACACACACACCGTATATGATGGACACACACACACCGTATATGATGGACACACACACACCGTATATGATGGACACACACACACCGTATATGATGGACACACACACACCGTATATGATGGACACACACACACCGTATATGATGGACACACACACACCGTATATGATGGACACACACACACCGTATATGATGGACACACACACACCGTATATGATGGACACACACACACCGTATATGATGGACACACACACACCGTATATGATGGACACACACACACCGTATATGATGGACACACACACACCGTATATGATGGACACACACACACCGTATATGATGGACACACACACACCGTATATGATGGACACACACACACCGTATATGATGGACACACACACACCGTATATGATGGACACACACACACCGTATATGATGGACACACACACACCGTATATGATGGACACACACACACCGTATATGATGGACACACACACACCGTATATGATGGACACACACACACCGTATATGATGGACACACACACACCGTATATGATGGACACACACACACCGTATATGATGGACACACACACACCGTATATGATGGACACACACACCGTATATGATGGACACACACACCGTATGATGGACACACACTCCGTATGATGGACACACACTCCGTATGATGGACACACACTCCGTATGATGGACACACTCTGTATGATGGACACACACTCTGTATGATGGACACACACTCTGTATGATGGACACACACTCTGTATGATGGACACACACTCTGTATGATGGACACACACTCTGTATGATGGACACACTCTGTATGATGGACACACTCTGTATGATGGACACACTCTGTATGATGGACACACTCTGTATGATGGACACACTCTGTATGATGGGGACACACTCTGTATGATGGGGACACACTCTGTATGATGGACACACTCTGTATGATGGACACACTCTGTATGATGGACACACTCTGTATGATGGACACACTCTGTATGATGGACACACTCTGTATGATGGACACACTCTGTATGATGGACACACTCTGTATGATGGACACACTCTGTATGATGGACACACTCTGTATGATGGACACACTCTGTATGATGGACACACACTGTATGATGGACACACTCTGTATGATGGACACACACTGTATGATGGACACACACTGTATGATGGACACACACTGTATGATGGACACACACTGTATGATGGACACACACTGTATGATGGACACACAGAGCCCGGCTCCCATCATTGATCCCCTGGTAGCGGTGACACCGGGTAGCAGTCAGTCAGTCACACGTGTAGCCCTCACAATACACACAGCTCCCTCTCTGTGTCTCTCTCGTTCTCGCTCTGCCATAAAGCCGCCGCCGGCTGCCCGGGGCTGGGTCGGGGGCCGAGTGATCCCGGGAGGCGGCTAGCACAGCCTGTACCGAGCGGCTGCCGCCCTCCCCGCTCCGGACCCCGGCCTCCCAGCAGCGGATCCCCGCTCCCCCGGATCCCCTCACAGCCGCCCAGACTCCCAGACTTACCCTGTCACAACAGGCGCCATCTTCCACAAACTCTCGCCAAAACTCCAAACCTCGCGAGGACTGGCTGCTGGCTGAACACGCCCACATATGCTGGCCACGCCCATGTTGTCCCCAGAGTTAGCCACGCCGAGCGCCGCGTGCGTCAGTCAATAACCGAGAGTGTCTGTTAGTCTGTCCATAACTTACTGTGTGTCAGTCTGTCTGTCCATAGCTCAGTGTGTGTGTGTGTGTGTGTGTGTGTGTGTGTGTGTGTGTGTCAGTCTGTCCATAACTTACTGTCTGTCAGCCTTTACATAACTCAGTGTGTCAGTCTGTCCATAACTTACTGTGTTTCAGTCTGTCCATAACTCAGTGTGTGTCAGTCTGTCTCTCCATAACTTACTGTGTGTGTCAGTCTGTCTGTCCATAACTCACTGTGTGTGTTTGTCAGTCAGTCTATCCCTGGCTCAGTGTGTGTCAGTCTGTCTGTCCATAACTCACTCTGTGTGTTTTTCAGTCAGTCTATCCCTGGCTCAGTGTGTGTCAGCCAGTCTGTCCATGGCTCAGTGTATGCGTGTCAGGGAGTTTATCCTTGGCTCAGTGTGTGTTTGTCAGTCAGTCTGTCCCTGGCTCAGTGTGTGTGTGTGTGTGTCAGTCTGTCCCTGGCTCTGTGTGTGTGTGTGTGTCAGTCTGTCCCTGGCTTAGTGTCTGTCTAGTCTATCAGTCAAAATTCGTACCAGGTTCAGTATGTCCCCAACAGTCTGTCTCAGTGTATGTCACAAACTGTTGCTGGCTAAGTGTGTGTCAGTCTCTCTGTCTCAGGCTTAGTGTGTATTCGTCTGTCTGCCTCTGGCTCAATGTGTGTGTGTGTCAGTTAATCTGTCCCTGGCTCAGTGTGTGTCAGTCAGTGAGTGTATCCCTGGCTAAATGTGTCTCAGTCCATATGGCTCAGTGTGTGCCAAGTCTGTCAATCCATCAGTCAGAGTCTGTCTCAGGCTCAGTGTGTGTCACAATCTGTTGCTGGCTAAGTATGTGTCGGTCAGTCTGCATCTAGTCCATTGTGTGTTTGTCAGTTAATCTGTCCCTGACACAATGTGTCAGTTTGTAACTAGTGAGTAAAGGCACCCACAGGCGGACACTAACCAAGTACCACAACATCCAGGGCAGCTCCACTCCAGCACATATATGTACAAAATGACCAAGCACTCTGGTTCTGTCCAAAATCAGATTTACTGGATATCATGATAGCACGGTAATGTGGGCTTAAGAAGAACCTTTATCAAGCCTGCTGTGATATCCAACAGGCAGACCTGCTTGTGGGCAGTTCTTGGTCCAGTTCCAGAATAGCACAATGTGTGTGACCTTCTGTCCCTGGCTCATTGTGTGTTAAGTATGCCTATCAGTATGTAGCGTATGGGAGTGTGTGACTGCTATGGTAGTTAGTCATTGATGTTGTGTACAAATATGTAGCTAAGTGTGTGTAATCCCATATAGTCATCCTTGTGTGTGAAATTCTATGTAGGAGTCAATTCAAAGTGCTAACCCATCCCCATAAAGCACTGAAGAATTCTAGCCCCTCTTATATCTCATCACAGATCTATAGGTATGCCCCTTCTCTGTCTCTGCTCTGCCCGTGACCTTCTCCTGTCCTCTGCTCGCACCCGTACGGCCAACTCACGCTTGCAGGATTTCTCACGGGCGGCTCCCTTCCTATGGAATAGCCTGCCTACCGCCATCCAACTCTCCCCTAGTCTTCAATCAGTTAAGAAGTGCCTTAACCCCTTAAGGACACATGACATGTGTGACATGTCATGATTCCCTTTTATTCCCGAAGTTTGGTCCTTAAGTGGTTAAAACCCATCTCTTTAGGAAAGCTTATGGCCTCTCAGATTAAAGGACCACTCTAGGCACCCAGACCACTTCAGCTTAATGAAGTGGTATGGGTGTCAGGTCCAGCTAGGGTTAACTAATTTTTTTATAAACATAGCAGTTTCAGAGAAACTGCTATGTTTATCAATTAGTTAAGCCTTCCCCCTATGTCCTCTAGTGGCTGTCTCATTGACAGCCGCTAGAGGCGCTTGCGTGCTTCTCACTGTGATTTTCACAGTGAGAGCACGCCAGCGTCCATAGGAAAGCATTATGAATGCTTTCCTATGTGACCGGCTGAATGCGCGGCAGCTCTTGCCGCGCGTGCGCATTCAGCCGACGGGGAGGAGAAGAGGAGGATCGGAGGAGGAGAGCAGGAGGAGATCTCTCTGCCCAGCGCTGGAAAAAGGTAAGATTTAACCCCTTTCCAGAGCCGGGCGGGAGGGGGTCCCTGAGGGTGGGGGCACCCTCAGGGCACTCTAGTGCCAGGAAAACGAGTATGCTTTCCTGGCACTAGAGTGGTCCTTTAACCTCTACCTCACATACCTGTCTCTTGATCTCTCCTAAAGGGCAGCACTCTACTCTCTCCTCCAGCTCTGCTTCACTCCCACCTTATTTGATTGCTATTTCCTGTCCTAATGTGTTTTATACCCCACCTCATATAGACTGTAAGCTTGTTTGAGCAAGACCCTCTTCAACCTATCGTTCCTGTAAGTTTTCTTGTAATTGTCCTATTTATTGTTAAATCCCCCCTCTCATAATATTGTAAAGCGCTACGGAATTTGTTGGCGCTATATAAATGGCGAGAATAATAATAATATGTAGACTGCTTTGTGTCAAAGTATGTAAAATTCTATTTAGTCAGAGTGTGAAATTATATTGTTTTAGTGAACTTGCAATGAGGTTCTGTCTCCTTGTATGAAATTATATTTAGGTGTCCTTATTTCTGAGTATGAATACAGGGGAAATGCCCATCTGAGTGTGCTGCTCACTTATTAAGCATGGTGTAATATGATATTTATGTACATAGTAACAAAGCACCATATATTGTTATAAAACATGCTATGATAATGTTATTTTATCCTATGTTCATTTCTAACTATGATGTTCTGTATTAAATCTTTGTTGTTGTTTATCAGGATTAGCTGATCAAGCAGCACTCTGTGTCAGTACTCATGGGGTTAACCTGGCAAGCTTAGCAGAGCCCAGACAGCCTGCAGCCAGAGAGGAATGGTGGAGCTAGGCTGCTGGTGTCACAACCTCATCTTCTCAGACACAACAGGCGTGGGAACTTTACTGGATCTCGCGAGATCTGCAAAGCAGTTCCCCATGAAGGCTCATATATCGCGAGACTTGCCTCAGACAATAAGCTCTGGGCTCTGTAGGGAGGGAGAGTGTGTGAATGTGTACTATACTGTTTATCATTATGTTGCTGGGATCATATTCCCTCGGGTTGTTTATTGCTAAACGTGTAGGCTGTACAATCATTTTAGTCAATGCTACTTCCTTTACACTTTTTTTTTTTTCCAACGCTGAAAATTATAGATGAACACTGAGAATCACAGTATTTGTTTGTAATTCTCAGAGAACACTGAGAATCGAAGTGTTTGTAGTGAGGATTCCAATAAAGAATCTCAGAATCTGTTCCCTGCATGCTTCCTCATGACACATTTGCTGACAGTCCTTAGGAGTTTGCAATCTAATTGATTTTGTAGGATCTGCATAAATACCAAGGCTTTGCAGTGCATAATTACATCATATCCATCTTCTGTCTGTTGTTAAAATAAATATGACATTATAATTGTTTTGGTAGCATAAAAAAAAAAAAAAAAAGGTTGTGGTCTGATCAAAATATGATAAAACAAGTCAGACAGTGGGAGAGATGTCTGTAGGTTGGGTAAAAGCTAAGTTTAAAGGAACACTCCAAACACCGAATTCACTACAGCCTACTTTCCCTAGCCAGTTCCCTAGCCAGTGGCGTACACATGACCCATGGGGCCCCGGTGCGAAAATTGATCCGTGGGCCCCCCCCCCTCGCGCTTACTCTGCGCAGGCCGGGGCAGCAACACATGGCGGCGGGCACCTGGTCGCAGGGGTTGCGACCGCGGTATGTACGCCACTGCATGCAGATGCACCCACACTTAAAGGACCACTACAGACACCCAGATCACATCAGCTCAATGAAGTGGTCTGGGTGTCAGGTCCCTCTAGTTTTAACCCTGCAGCTGAAAGCATAGCAGTTTCAGAGAAACTGTTATGTTTCACTGAGGGTTAATCCAGCCTCTAGTGGCTGTCTCACTGACAGCCGCTAGAGGCGCTTCCGCCATTTTAAGACACTGAACGTCCATAGGAAAGCATTGAGTAATGCTTTCCTATGGGCGGTTTGAATGCGTGCGCGGCTCTTGCCGTGCATGCGCATTCGGAGCTGAGAGGCGGAGGGATCCCCAGCGCCATGGGAGTCCGGCGCTGGAGAAAGGTAAGTGCTGAAGACACACACACACACACTCTCACGAACAAATGCATACACACTAGCTAACAGACACACACATTTACTGACAAAGACACACTCAGCGGCAGACATACATACACACTCACTTACAAAACATACACTCTCACTGACAAACACACACTCACTAACAGACATCAAACAGACTCACTAACACACACACACTCAGTAACAGACACACACAGTAACACACTCACTGACACTCACTAGCAGACACACACTCTAACACAAACACCAACACTCACACTAACGCTCACACACTAACACACACACACACACGCTCACACACACACTAACACACACACACACACTAACACTCACTCTCACACACTCTAACACACACACACACTAACACACACACACTAACACACACACACTAACACTCACACACTAACACACACACACACTAACACACTCACACACACACACTAACACTCACACACACTAACACTCACACACACTTACACTTACACATGTTTTTTTTTTAATTTAATCCCCCCAGCCTCCTTACCTTTTGGAGTGCTGGGGTCCAGTGGTGCTGCTGGGCTCCTGGGGGGGCCGGTCACCCGGCGGGCTGGCTGGTCCTGCGGGCGCGCGAGGGAGCACTCTCCCCTGAGTGCTTCCTCTTCAGCTCCCTCGCGCGCCGCGTACTGATACCGGCGCCGGAAGATGACATCATCTTCCGGCTCCGGTATCAGTGCGGTGCGCGAGGGAGCTGAAGAGGAAGCACTCAGGGGAGAGTGCTCCCTCGCGCACCAGCCGGCCGCCGGGTGTAAGCAGGGCCAGCCTCGGGGGGCCCGGAGGTGGCCGGCTCCTGGGCCCCCCAGGAGAAGAGGCTGGCCCAGAGCGTACATACCGGGTCGCAGGGGCGGCCGGGCCCCCTGGTGGGCCGGGCCCGGTCGCAGCCGCGACCCTGGTATGTACGCCACTGTCCCTAGCCGCATCCCTGCGTGTTTTGTCAAACTGTTTTATCGTTGTTTCACACCTAGCTCGACCGTGCTTCTTAGAGCAGGAGAAGACAAATGTCTGTATCTTTCAAAAAGTTTCTTAACTCAATAATTGGTTTAAAGCGCTCAGCTGACACTCTCAGCCACTGAGTGAACGCATCCAGCTTCTACTGCAAGCGAAAAACAAGATGCAGAGCAGGTATGTGGCTGGACCCACGAAAGTTTCAAACAGTGCTAAAACGATTACACCAGGATAGTACTTGGGCTTTCCTTGCAAACATAACCACTACTGCGGACTAGTTATGGTGCTTAGAGAACCGTTTAAGGTTTTTTACAATAAGGTTATTATGGTATAACAGTTTTGCAATTAATTTGTCAATTCTCAATGTAATAAATAAATCTATTAGAATCTTACTGGCATTTGGATGTTGCCTACATTTTGATGCACCCTGTTATATGTATCTATACCAGCTGTCTACATTTAATTAAAGGGACACTATAGGCACTAAAACATCTTTAGCTAAATTAAGCAGTTGTGGTGTATAGATCATGCCCCTGCAGTCTCACTGCTCAATTCTCTGCCATTTAGAAGTTAAATCACTTTGTTTATAAACCCTAGTCACACCTCCCTGTATGTGACTTGCACAGCCTTCCTAAACACTTCCTGAAAATGAACCTATATAGTCTAGGTTTCTGTATTGCACATTCTGTTTAATCTATAATTTTGTATCTCCTGTTCTGTTAATAGTCTTCAAGACGCTGTAGGAGCCTCCTGTGTGTGATAGTCAACGATACATATGTAATAAAATGCACAAAGACACCATTTGCTTTGTTGTTGTTTTTTTTTATTTTTTTAAGCTTTTAATTGCAACTTCATGCAACATCTCTTATGTTATCAAAAGTAGGGCTGCATTTTTATAATTATTAAATAAATATATTTTTATAATCAAGGGATGATGGCTAGTATTTCATTACATTTGTCTGGTGTTTCAAATATCCTATGTCATTTCTAGTGATGAAGAGAGACAGCAGTTCCTCTGTATGTACTGTCTGCTCATGGAACTTGTGGCATTTGTGTGCAAATTTAAGTACTGTAAACAATTATTTTAAAATGTTTTACCTTTAATTCATGGGAATTTCCCCAATGTCCGATCACTATGCTAGAGTCCATTTGCAAACAAGTGAAAGAAAGGCATTTGGCCAGAGGCAACATCAAATGGGACAAATACTGTTAGGTCTGTCTCTCTACTTAGCACAAACCAAGCAGCTGTACAAGGTCATTAGTCTGAGTAAATAACAATGGGCCCTATGTTTGAACTCTTGGGATTTCTCCCTTCATCTGACCACTAACTTCCTGTTTTTTTTACCTGCTTGGTGTGATGGATAAAATAGACGAGGACCTATTTGGTGATCTAAATATAAAAAAAGATAAGGTAAGTAGTCAGGTCAACCGGTAACCAAGTAGCCACATAGATTCAATAAAACAGATTTTTTTAATTTATTTTTTAAATAAAGTGAAATCTGTGCTTTATCTCCTTTTCTGTACCACTTGATTTTCTTCATCAGTTGGTGGTTACATATTTGGATATGTATTTTTAATAAGCCCCTGCTACCATGAATGATGGTTGAAAAGAGAAAGATTTGTGTTGCACCAGAGTTACCTACCTTGTTCTTTCTTCAGGACATGAAGTACAGGAGTAGGGAATGTACACTTGCAAGCTTTCAGGTTCTAATACCTGTAGGAAAACACTTCTAAAGCCCTATAGACTATAGGCTATTCTTCTTCAGATTCTTTTGTAAGAGACATTAATTAAAGAGAAGAAACATTTTGTTGTATAGTGCCAATTATTTCTGCAGCCCAAGACTATTTTTAAAAATAAATGTAGATTTGCTTGCCACTGTATGTTTCTATCATTAAAGGGGAACTATCACTTTTATGGAATTTACGCAATGGCATAAACACTGAAAATCATCTACAACTTACACTTAGTTTTCTTTGAAATTTATGTTATAGATTAGCATATGGCATCATAATCTAGTTCAGATAAGGCAAAGCCAGGGCAAACTGTACAAATGAAGAGGAGAAATAGCAACATTTAATTTGTCCTCTTCACTAGAGCCACAAATTTGGGGTTAAAACCGTTGCCAAATGGCACCCGCTCTGAAGGTATGCATTGGCCACATAAACACTGAGCTGTTGGTGTTCCTAGAAACTTCTTCTTCATAATAATAGCACTGATAATTGACCTAAGCAAATCTACTGAGAAAGGATTTTCAGAAACTGACTTGTGGCAAATGTAGCTTCCTATGAAAGTGCCACATTTAGGGTCACTGAGCTCTTCAGTACGACCCCCAAGTGCTTGCCAATGTTTATCTATGGAGATTTCAAGGCCATGTGCTCAGGGCCGGCGCGTCCATAAGGCAGCACAGGCGGCCGCCTTAGGGCGAACCAGCTCTGGGGGCGCAAGATTTCAGTGACCGGCAGGAGGGAAGCGCTCCCTCCTGCCAGGCCACCTTCTGGACCCCCGGCGCGGCTGTGCTCTAATCAGATGCGGCGAGGGAGCTCTAACCTCTCTGCTCTGCTCCCTCGCGTGCCATTTGCTGATGCCGCGGGAGCCGGAATATGATGTCATATTCCGGCTCCCGGCATTAGTAGACAGCCTGCGAGGGAACAGAGCAGAGAGGTTAGAGCTCCCTCGCCGCATCTGATTAGAACACTGCTGCCCGCGGCACTGAAGCCCCACTAGACCCCAGGGACAGATCCACTCCAGCTCTCCAGGTAGGGAGGCTGGGTGGACATTATTAATAATTTGTGTGTGTCTGAAAGTCTATGTGTGAGTGTGTGTTTATCTGTGAGTGTGTGTGTCTGTGTATGTGTGAGTGTGTATGTGTATGTGTCTGTGTGTGTATGTGCTTGTCTGTGAGTGTGTGTGTCTGTGAGTGTGTGTGTGTCTGTAAGTGTATGTGTGACTGTGTGTATGTCTGTAAGTGTATGTGTGTGTGTGTGTGTGTGTGTCTGTAAGTGTATGTGTGAGTTTGTGTCTGTGAAAATGTGTGTCAGTGTATGAGTGTGTCTGTCAGTGTCAGTGTCTGTCAAATCAGTGAGAGTATGTTTGTCATTGAGTCTGTGTCTGTCAATTAGTGTGTGTCTGTCAATGAATGAGTGTGTGTCAGATCAGTGAGTCTGTGTCTGTCAGTGACGTCTGTGTGCTTGTCATTGAGTGTGTGTGGCTGTTAGTGTGTATACACCACTGAGTGTAGCGTGGCAGAGCGGAGTGCGGTACAGGTGCCAGACTGACAGGAGGTGCTCACTGAGAGAGGGGGAATGCATCTTTGCCTATGTACCCAAAAATCCTTGCACCGGCCCTGCATGTGCTGGATTGTATGCAACTGTTAGCAATGGATGAACTCAACAAGTAGTAGGGGTGTCCACATACTTTTGGCCGTTTAGTGCAGGAAGGAAGTAGGGATGGGAAGTCATCTTACATTTACCACATCGTTGATAGCTCAGTGTTACTTCAAACTTATATATTTATGAGTATTGATAAAATACATGAGCTAACTAGTCACTAACTAGTTTATTCACGTTGCAGTAAAATGCGTGCATATATTGCTGCTGGTATTGCAGCACTGGTGTAAGGCTGTTCCATACTTTGCACAGGAATAGTCTGTTACCAGCTTGGAATTCTCATGTAACAGAACTGGATAGAGTAGTAAAGTCAGTTGCCTACGGATTCTGATAATTTATTTTCCACTTGACTCTGTCTCCGTTAATGACTTAACACACAGGATAGGCAGTAGGTATGCGCATATGTTTGCCTCCAATGTGCATCCTTGCTTCACACAGACACCCAAGCGCACACACACCCGTAACCCCACTCTGCTGCTGCATCCCCAGTTTGTTATAGGAATACTCATGAAATAGTATTTGCCAGCAGATGGCGTGGGAATGCCAACTCCCTAATAATCCTTCTTCTAATTTTCCACCTCCCCCTTTACTTATTCCATTGCTCACCATCGGCACAGACATGTTACACTCTAGAAACACCCATTTTCTTGTATCACTTGTGCTCCTGCTCCACAAACACACAGATAATTTGACCACTTACATTCTCACCTACACACAAACATCTAATACAATTGCTTGACTGTATGACCCTTAAATAATAAATTATTTAAATTCTTAGCCAAAAAGTTTTTTTTATGTACATTTAGAGGGTCTTAGGTTTATTTAATCATGACTAAGGTTACAGGGCTTAAAGGGACACTCCACTGTCCAAAAACAAAATAAATAAAAACACTGTTTAGTAGATTTACCCCAAATGAACATTTACCTGCATTTAATTATGTATTTTAAAATTGTGGCTATATCTAAAAACAGCTTGCAAAACCTCTTGTCTTGCCTATGCAAGCTTTCCTCTTCTAACCCTGTCCAGACTTTCTGTGGCTGTCCAATCACAGACTTTACAATGCAGCTCAACAAGGAGTCTTTTTGCAAGTCAGGTGCTCTGGGCTAACGAATCCAGGATGTAACACTAATTCTAAAAAATAACAACAGTAAGTATAGGCCTTCTATACTATATTGACTTCATCAGTCCTATAGCTTCTTTTCAGGCCATGTAAAAAAATACATATTTCTGAAAAGGAATTGCCGCATGTATCATATTTAGAGAAAGTCTGAAAAACATTTTATGGGTAGCACAATTTTGTGAAATATTGGAAGACTAATCACAGACTAATCCAAGTGAGGCTCAGGAACAAGTAGTAAAACCCAAGAGAATAATATCCACGGTTAATAATGTAATCCAAAAGTATCCCATCACTTTTCCGAATAACTGGACGACACACAGCATCAGGAGCAGAACTGAAGATTTATTCCACACACTCAGCTTATAAGCCTTTCTCCCATGCAAGGGAGACACCCACAATAATTAGTACAGTAACCAATCATTTACACGTTACCTCCCACACATCTCCTCCCCTCAGCTTACCAGATAATTACATTGTACAGTACATGGTTTTCCCCTGTTTTTTGGATGTACCCCAAATTTACCAGATAGATCCCTAAATTTAGTATCCCCTGATAGCCCTAATCTGGGTGACCAACATATTCAAAAATCACCCAGATTGGACCAGGGGTTCGGGAGTTAGGTGGAAGTGTTCGTTTGACCGACCGCACACAAGGCAGTAGCCAAAATTAGTTCCATACAGTTTGACCTGGCAGTGGGTCTTTGTTCGTGGGGTAAAAGATGCGAAAATCCTTGCCATCCATAGCTGTAATACCGTTCATATGAATCCCCTTGTTCGTGGGATTCATTTAACCGAACGGCGGGCTGTTCGTACGTTTGGTTCGGTACTTATGGAACTCTGGAGGTCTTAGCGGTGTTCGCATAGTTGAGTGTCCGATTTGGGTTCCAGACACTCGACGACCAAACACCGCTGAGTATTCGTATGGCAAGATGGCCGCCGCCACGAGTTCGTATGCCGAACAGCGGCCATCCAGGGAACACACACAGAGCATTCGTTTACTTGCTAATTAGACTGCGGTTAGCACCGATCGGGGAGGTAAACTAGGGGCACACTTCTCTCTGGGTGGTCTGATTGTTCAGTAGTTTGTTCGTATGACGAACGGAGTGGTTTACCGAACAATCAGTCGAATGCTGCATACAATACAGGTATACATAAAACAAATGAAACGAAAATGACCTTATTACACGAATGGTTAAAGACAGCCCATTACAATCCGCTACAAAATTAATTTTTGCCTGTGATGTATCCCTCCTGGTAACACATTTTTAAGTAAATATAAATTATCATACTCTTGCCTTTTGCTCCCTTATTATGTTCCCAGGAAAGTCTCAATACTTTCCTGTCAGAGACTTCTGATTACCTGACATACAAAATTTTAAAGCGCGAGAAGACTTTATAAAGGATTTTCCTGCCTTGAAAGCACAGTCTGTGCAGAGCCTTTGCAGGGCTCATCTGGATTTTGTTTTAGAGAACTTTTATTTTTTCATCTTTTCTTTGTGCGATGTGCATGTTTTTTATTTATTTTATTTATAATTTGTTCTTTATTGTTTTCATAAAAGACGTCAAGCCACCAGACAAGAGGGGGAAGGGGTGGGATGGGGGTAAAAGCCCTCTCTTTGGTGTTAAATTTAATTTCACAACGAAAGCCAAATTGCAAAACTGAGGCAAAAATAGCCAAGTTGTGACTTCGACTGAGTTTTTAGTTTTTTTGAGAATTTTTCCAGGGCAAGTACTTTTGCTTCAGTTTTCCCATTTGGATATAATTCCGATTTGGGACTTTGATAAATAACACAGTTTGAGCCTTAGTCGCTAAAACCCACCTGTAGTGTAATAAAGAACACTGCAATATTTAGGCAAAATAGATGGTTTCAAAAAAATCACAGAAGTTTTTTCCCATGTGATGCAGTTTGTTTTTATTTTTTTTAACCGAAGAATATCACATTTAGTAAATAAACCAGAAAATCTTTTTTTTTTATATCAGTGGCACTAAGTTATTTTTTAAAGGTATTGTTGTCATGACCTGAAATTGAGTTGATGGGAAACAGATTCTCTGTGAATGTTCTGTCATACTGTGCAGGTCATATTGATGGAGGTCACACCTTGAAACTCCAGCAACCTCCATCTATCAAAATGTTTGTGCTCATCATCAGTGGTACCATACACACCATACCCAGATCTGAGATCCTCTGGGTAAAAATAAGACAACATTAGCATATGATAAAATGAAATAGTTATGATGCTTGGCATATCATTTTAAGTTAAAATTAGAAAGATATACTTTTAAAATATATACATTGATGAACTTGTTTTACCAGCAAGAGACATATTACCATTTTTCACCACCAAGCTGTTGTAAATACAATAGAGGCACCATAAAGACACATGCCATACACAATATCTACAAGCAGAGGCATAACTAGAAGTCACTGGGCCCCCTCCCATGTGTCTCACCCCACCCCCCCAGCCATCCCATGTGTCTCATTGTCCTCCTCTAGCCCCTCCATGTGTCTCATCCCCAATCCAGTCCCTCTAACAGCGGGCCCCGAGCCAGTGAGGCTGTGTACTGGCCCTGAAGTAATACCTGCGCCCCGCGATCTTAATGGGTCGCAGCTGGGTCGGACCCCCTGGAGTGACAGGCCCAGTTGCAGCTGCGACCCCTGTGATTATGGTAGGTACGCCACTGTCTACAAGGGGGTTTGACAAAAAGCTATCTAGTTCTGCTGTCAATTAAAGCAGCTCTGCCACCCCAAACTTACCTTGTTTCTTCTCCTAAATCTGTTATTCTTTTCTGATTTGTTCTTGTAAAATACAGAAGATAAATAGGGACTACTTTGTTTTATCTATGCTTAACAAACCGTGACAAAGGGTGGAGGTTAAGATAAGCTTCACTTACATTGTCAAGGTTTGTCAAGACATTGGGGTGGCACCCGCCAGCCTGAAACAAGAGTCCAGTGCATCATTAGAACTCCGAGGACCCATGACGCCCAGCGGGTTCTCAGGTAAGAGGCTCTGCAGAAGTTGGAAGTGCGTCACTGGACCAACAAGGTGCATAAGAGTCCAGATGAGACTTAGGTATGGGGACAACCATTTCGAAATGGTTTGCCCCATTACCAGACTGTAATGGTTATGATCATTTAGTAGAGTCACCTATAAATTGCAAAATAGACATAGGCTTCTATAGTGAAGTATGCTTTAGTTTAGTGTACTCACAAGATAAAAAAAAACAGTTTTTAAGCTCTCTTATGATTGCCTTTTACTAATTGTATTGGTTATGATGCTTGGGGTAGCCCTTTAAATCAGCACTACTTTTGCTTTCTAACTAACTGGATATAGCACTGAAGGAGGTTTAGAAAAGCATCATTATTGAAACCAATTGGGCAGTCAACATAGAAACCAGTGCAATTGTAACTGTGTGGAGTGAATGAGCTCAATATGCATAGAGAGAGCAATAAACTGTCACTAAATCTAAGAAATTTAGAATGTGTCAAAGCAGGCAGGAGTCGGACAAACTAGAAACAAGGTCAGACAAGCAAAGGTTAAAGCCAGGCAGCAAAGGTTCAGGATCAGGAAGCAGTTTTAAAGCCCTTAGCAGGAAAATACCAGAGTCAGGGGTCAGGCAAGCAAAGTTGAAAGCCAGGCAACAGAAGTTCAGGATCAGAAAACAGGTTTAAAGCCTTTAGACAGTTCAGACTGATAATGGAGGTTTGTAAACATTAGGGAGCTCACAATACATCTTAGCAATGAGTCTTAGGTGTACTGGGTTTAAATCAGGAAACGTAGACTTGTGCACCAGTGAAATTTTTGTTTCATAGGAATTAATTTGTACTAAATAAAAATAAAATTTTTCTTTTCCGAATTTAGTTCGTAAAACATTTATTTTTCGAATGCACTTCGGTAAAAAATGATTACTTTTCATCCATTAGGACAAAAGTAACACTGCGCATGCACCAAAAAAAAGCAAGGAGGGAGCCGGCGGTGCTACCAGCTCCCTGATGTAATAAATATGATCAATTCCTTCCACCCCCCCCCCCCCCCCCCCCGCATTAAAACCTATGGGGGTCACTACGGCCACCATATTAATAATAGGGAGTGTAGCGGAGCTGCAATATGCTGATACTGAATATCTCCGCTGTAATCCTCTGGAGCTGGATAGGAAGCACTGTTTAGTAGAAAAAGCCCAATCCCCGAGTAACTGGACGACACACAGTTCTGGTAGTTAACCTAACTTTTATTTTGATCACAGGGGGTCTCCAATACAATAAAACAGGGGTTTCAATCCCAATATCCTTTGTGCCTGAGAGATAATTGTGTGAGAAAAAAACTATAATCCAATTATCTCTCAGGTACAGAAAATCCATACAAAATTACAGTACCCCAAAAGTGTACCCCCCATACTTAAGAACCCCACAAAAAGTACATTCCCGGATAGCCCTGATCTGAGTGTATAACATATTCAAAGAATACCCTGTTCGGTAGTTCATATCTCTCAAACGTCGTTCGTATAGGTGGACGGGAAATAGAACGGGCAGCGGTCTAAATTTAACTGGTGTTCGTTTGAGTGCGTAGCCGAAAAGAGTTCCAGGCACTCGACAACCAAGTAGTGCTGCCCACTTTCGGGAGACAAGATTATTTTGTTCACCACGTGCGTTCAGCTATACCACCCAGGGGTAGCATTCATTAATTACTTCCCTTGCGGTTTCACACTTAAGTTGCTGGTGTAAATGTTCTAATGGGGTACAGGGGTTGTCCTTGTTAGGGAGACGAATGGATATTGTTCGTATGAAGTACTCCCGAATGGAAAAAGGGTAAAAAAAATGAGTGGAAAACACACAAAATAGGTGGTATGG
Organism: Pelobates fuscus; assembly: GCF_036172605.1. Taxonomy (NCBI): domain Eukaryota; kingdom Metazoa; phylum Chordata; class Amphibia; order Anura; family Pelobatidae; genus Pelobates; species Pelobates fuscus. The sequence goes on along the minus strand of NC_086322.1, from coordinate 72,423,131 downwards.
TCCACCACAAAAAAAAAAAACTCCCACATGCTCCTGCTCGCAGAATGCCACAAGTAGGGGCATGTTGCCTATACAGCGAGCAGCCAGTGGTTGCTCGCTGTCATTTAAAACTACTAGTGACTGGGCAGCTATGGTGGGGAATTCAAATAACTAAAATGGGGGGGACACGTGCCCCGTCTCAGGCTGCAGGGAGAACCAGCGTTTTTTGTTTCTCCTCCGTGCTGTGGGGGTTAATTCTCCTGCAGCACGGGGTCTATTAAACAAAAGAACTGAAACAAAAAGGTAATGCATTCGGCATTTGCCCTTTTCTTTCGTATATAATTCGTATGTAGGACTTTCGTTTATGTTATAGTAAACGAATACGAAAAACTTGGGTCAAGGTTTAAAAGGGATGCAAATGTCATGGAAACTTATAGTATCAGCAGGTGCCTTGCTGTTATGAGACGCCGGGGGAGGCAGGGGCACCACACTTACAGATGTCAACTCCAGCAGAGGATTCTCGTGAGTCGTGGCATGCCGGGATTGAATGCTGAGTGACAGCAATGCACCTGTAGATCCTATTAGTTTCCATGGTATTTGCATTGCTTTTAAACCTTGACCCACATGTTCTATTATAACAACATAAATCTACCCCCTATATCCAGTTTCTATCAGCTAACTTATTATTTATGTGTTTTTAAAGAAAATAACTAAAATGGACTCAAATGGACATAGCTGAGAGCACTCTAAATTTGTATTGAAAACAAATATCAAAAGGAAAATGTGAAGTGAAATATTCAAACAAATTAATGCAGATCATGTAATGCAACATTTCACATGCACAGAGGAATGCATCCCTCAAGTTCTCTATAGGTCTTTTATAGGACAAAGCAACAGACAAAACAATAGGGATACAGCCAATGGCATAGTTAGAGCAGGTGCAGCTGCAACTGGGCCCGTCACTCCAAGGGGCCCAGCCACTCTGTCAACTCCGCAACAGGGGTGGTGCGACCCGGGTTCCGCAGTTGCTGCACCAGCTCGCGATGTGCAGTTGCCCGATGACCGTCAGGAGGGGGACGCACAACACAGTGCTCTCCTCCCGTCAGTCACCTCCATGTAGCGTGGCTGAGCAGACCACTGACTGACAGGAAGTGCACACTAAGAGAGGAAAGGAGATTATGGAGGGGCTGGGGGAAGGAATGGAAATATATAGACAGGCTGTGGAGAAAAGAAGACATATGGAATGGCTGGGGGGCTAGGGGACACATGGAGGGGCTGGGAGAGGAAAGGAGACACATGGAGGGCTTGGAGGGAGAAAAAGAGACACATGGATTGGATGGGGGAGGAAAGGAGAAATATGGAGGGGCTGGGTGTCAAGGTTGCGGTAACCTTTACACAAAAAGGATACCCACAAAGTGAGGGACCAAAAGCCATATTGCCAAGCATAGGTGCCAGGTGCAGGTAAGTCTGTGACAGAACCTCCCGGGAGGAAATTCCCACCGGGTGTGAAGCACCAGGCTTGTACAAGTGACAGATATGAAATGAATGAACTATACTCCTTCCAATGGACAAAATACTGAAGATTACTCGTAAGGAATCTAGAGTCAGGGAAAGCAGTGACCTCGTACTCCTCAGCCCCCTCAATAGAAACAGGATGGGTTGCAACTGGGAGTTATGAAAGACATTAGGCATACACATGGAACAAAGTAAGTCCAAAGTATTGGAAACAGGATTCAACTTGCGCAGGATGCAGAAAGGACCAATAAAAGGAGAAGCAAATTTCATGAAAGGTACTCGGATATGGATTTTACGGGTAGAAAGCCAGATCCAGTTCCTCACTAGGTAGGAAGGAGCTGCAAGATGAGGCCTATCTGCCTGAGCTTTCTGCTCTGAACAGAATAAACCAAGACCTGGTGTGCCTACTCCCAAAAATAACGCAAACCAGCCATCTGCTCATCCAGAGCTGGCATTCCCCATGAGGAGAATGCAGTCAGGAGAACAACAGGATGCTGACCATAGGCAACTTAGAAATGGCTAGTTCCTGAGGATTCGTGAGTCGCGTTATTGTGATCAAACTCCACCCAAGGAAGCTGGTCAACCCATTCATCCTGGTGATGAGAAACAAAGCAACACAGATACTGCTCAAGAGACTGGTTAGCACGTTTGGAGCATAATGGGGGGGGGTGTGAGACACATGGAGAGGCTGGGGGGGATAAGATACATGGGGGGCCTCCAATTTATACACCAGAGCCCGGTGGTTTCTAGTTACAGAGTTACCTCTCGATACAGCACTCCTGTGTTCAATTGTCTTGCCATGATCCCAAATGGGTAAGTCATTTTTTACGATGCAAATGCAAAAAGCAAATTCATGCAGCTACAAAAGGTGGGGTTTTAGGGAATTAGGAAAGGAATTTTGAAAACCAAATGAATGCATTTTCTTAATTGTTCCAATGTATTAAAAATGGATATTAAATTTGATGCTTTAACCCCTTCAGGACCAAACTTCTGGAATAAAAGGGAATCATGACATGTCACATATGTCATGTGTCCCTTAAAAGAAATGGCATTTCTCCAATCTGTGCACAAACTAACAAATGTCAATAAATTGTTTCCTCTATTGTGCAAGAATATTCAAAGTACAGTTCATATATAAAAAAAAAAAGTTACATGTAGAAATACATTATCGTAAAAGGCTAGACTTTAAATCTTTATTATGTCTGTACAGGACATGGTCTTGGTTTAGTAAAAACATTTGAAAGTATCAACATTGTAAGAAGGGATTTAACTTGAATTAAATCAGTTTTAAAGGATGTGGGAATGGTGCGGTTTGGGCTATGTCTAGTTTAGGTTGGCTAGTGGCTAGGCTGTTTAACCCCTTAAGGACCAAACTTCTGGAATAAAAGGGAATCATGACATGTCAGGCACGTCATGTGTCCTTAAGGGGTTAAAGCATTAGAGATTTGCAAGAAACCATTATACAGACACAAATAAAGCCTTTGGTTTGGATGTCTTTATGTTAGCCATAATAATTGAAATAAAATGCCAGGAAATTATATATATATATATATATAGGTCAGACTGAATGTTACATTACGCATTGAATATACCAGTTATTAATTTAGAGTTACAAAAATGTTGCTGAATTCACAAAGGAAATTGCTCATTTTGGGCAAAACAGTCAAATTAGAAATCTCCAACTCAATTATTTTGGCCTAAATCTTGTCATTTTCTTGTTAGTTCTAATTAATTCTGGTTTGGTGAATACATGTGCCGTATACAAGTCTTTTAGGGAAATAACAATTAAAGTATAATATTGTGCTCTTAAAGGGTAAGCTAACAAAAAAAAAATACAATCATAGTACAATATTGCTTTGAATTTGCGTTCCGTTGCAGTGGTGTATTTAGGATTTGTGCTGCCATAGGCAGGATGGTGCACGGGCACACCCCTAATTAAAATTTTCCACACCCCTTCCTGTCAAGGCCACATTTTGACTGACAGACGCTCACTCACTGACAGTGAGTGACAGACTGACAGACTCACACTTACTGACAGACGCAGTGGCGTACATACCAGGGTCGCAGGGGTCGCGGCTGCGATCGGGCCCGGCCCACCAGGGGGCCCGGCCGCCCTGCGACCCAGGTATGTATATCACTGGGCCAGCCTCTTCTCCTGGGGGGCCCAGGAGCCGGCCACCTCAGGGCCCCCCCGAGGCTGGCCCTGCTGTCACCCGTCTGGCGAGCGCACGAGGGAGCACTCTCCCCTGAGTGCTTCCTCTTCAGCTCCCTCGCGCACCGCACTGAAACCGGAGCCAGAAGATGACGTCATCTTCCGTCTCCGGCATCAGTATGTGGTGCGCGAGGGAACTGAAGAGGAAGCACTCAGGGGAGAGTGCCCCCTCGCGCACCCGCCAGCCGGGTGACAGCATGGCAAGCAGCACCACTGGACCCCAGGTAATCCCCTCAGCTCTCCCACAGGTAAGGAGGCCGGGGGGACTAAATTTAAAAAGAAAAAACATGTGAGTGTGTGTTAGTGTGTTAGTGTGTGAGTGTATGTTAGTGTGTGTGTGAGTGTGTGTGAGCGTGTGTGAGTGTGTGTTAGTGAGTGTGTGTGTGTTAGTGTGTGTGTGTTAGTGTGTGTGTTAGTGTGTGTGTTAGTGTGTGTGTGTGTGTGTTAGTGTGTGTGTGTGTAAGTGTGTGTGTGTGTGTGTGTTAGTGTTAGAGTGTGTGTGTTAGTGTGTGTGTCTGTTACTGAGTATGTTTGTGTGCATCTGTTAGTGAGTGTGTGTCTGTCAGTGAGTGTGTATGTATGTCTGTCACTGAGTGTGTGTCTGTCAGTAAATGTGTGCGTCTGTTCATGAGAGTGTGTGTGTCTTAAGCACTTACCTTTCTCCAGCGCCGGACTCCCTTGGCGCTGGGGATCTCTCCGCCTCGATCTGCCTCTCAGCTCCGAATGCGCATGCGTGGCAAGAGCCACGCGCGCATTCAAATCGCCCATAGGAAAGCATTACTCAATGCTTTCCTATGGACGTTCAGCATCTTCTCAATGAGACAGCCACTAGAGGCTGGATTAACCCTCAGTGAAACATAGCAGTTTCTCTGAAACTGCTATGTTTTCAGCTGCAGGGTTAAAACTAGAGAGACCTGGCACCCAGACCACTTAATTGAGCTCATGTGATCTGGGTGTCTGTAGTGGTCCTTTAAGTGTATGTGTTTATGCATGCACTGGCGTACATACAGCGGTTGCACGGGTCGCAGTAAGCGCGCATGCGGGGGGGCCCACGGATCAGTTTTCGCACCGGGGCCCCATGGGTTGTGTGTATGCCACATTCTGTATCCTTAAGGAGGTACATTCACTGTAGTGTCCCTTTGGCATCAATAAAAATAGGAGAAGAGTGCTTCTGACGGGTGCAGTATTTTATTCTTTGCATAGAAGTGTGCAGGAATGCTCTGAACACCACCAGCGTCAATATCTTTAGCACCGTGAAAACTGTAATAAGACATGGAATACAAATACATTTGCTTACAGAGAGGATTATAAACAGAGTTATACAGTGGAGTTCAGTTACTTGCATACACACAGCAAAATTATATCAAATCACCTTAATGGAATACAGCTCACATGTAGAAAGATTTGGGCAGCAGTCCGGGCCGGCCTTAGGCCCTTAGGCGAACTGCGCGAAAAATCTTGATACCTTAACAAAAAACTGAAGGAAACAGTAAAGGAGCACATACTGGTCCTTAGAGTGGCCGGGCTGGTACCAAGACAGATAAATTAAATGCCTTTAAGCAGACAGAGAACAAACGAGAGACAGGTCAAGGTCTAGGATAGGCATAGGCAACCTTTGGCACTCCAGCTGTTTTGGACTACACCTCCCATGATGCTATGCCAGCATTATGGGTGTAAGAGCATTATGGGGGATGTAGTCCACAACATTTGGAGTGCCTAAGGTGGCCTATCCCTGGTCTAGGATAACAGAGATATACAGAATCGAGGTCAGGATAACAGAGAGCAAGAAACAAGCCGAGGTCAGAAAACAGTAAATCCATTACACAGTATAAACACACTCTCACACGGCAAGGAAACAAGGACAACCAGGAAGTATGTATACCCTATACTAGGTTGCAAATGGTTACAGGGGACCATGATGTCACAAGTGTGTATACATTATGCCAAAGCACCACATAGACTGACATAATAAAAAGAGACCAATGGAAGGGTTCCATGTCATACTTGATGTCATAATGAGGCACCAGGAAGCTAGGGATGAGTGGGTGTGCATCAGAATACAGAAGAGCAGACGAGACCTCATTCCTGTGATAGGACAGGTACATTGTGACTCCAATCCCTTGTTAGGAAGAGTAAAGGCCTGGCATCTATTGGCTTATTTTTCTTTATTCCATGCAGACCGGAAGTGATGTATTGCAACTCTCCGCCTGAATTGCACAAGAGGGGATTCAAAGTGAATTTACAGTGAGTTTTAAATTTAAGCTCAAAATAGCCAAACTGAAAACAAAATTGACATGGAGGTTTGTATTTTTTTTAATTTTTTTTTATATAATTTGGCTATTTTCTCCTAGATTTTGAAACTGACTTTGAATACATTTTGAATTCTTAGAAATTCTCACATTAGTAAATGACCCCTGATTGTGCTTTGCTACGATTTTCCTCCCTTTGTTTATCAGTTGCCGCTACCTATTGAGGACCATATATTGGCTTGCCATTATAAAAAAAGAGATGTACACCATGGCCAAGAAGGGGTTGAGATGCTTCCATTGATTTGTTTATTTGAATTTAGCCTATTTTTGTAATTCTGGCAATGGCCTCAATTTAATATTTTTAGATACACTTTACAAATGATTTTCATATTTTTGGGTACATTTCTAAAGTAATATTTTTTTCATAAATATTAATATATTAAATTATATCTCATGATATATAAAACAGATGAAACTAAGAGGCCTGCATTCACCTGAACATGCATTCATGCAATTAAGGCTCACTGAAACCTCAGTGCTTGTTGTCAATGAGTCTTCCTGCAAGTCTTTTGCAGTCAATTGAGGGATTTTCACAACCTGCCTTCTCTCAGAAATCTGGTTGCTGACGTTGATAGCCTCCTCTTTTTGCCCCATCCAGTTAGTGTAACCACTGTGCCCTCACCTTTGAACTTGCGAATATGTTCACTATGCTTCCAACAGTGTCTCTAGGAACATTCAGCGCCTTCACTATCTTTTTGTATCCTGTTCCTTGTTTGTGAAGGGCGACGATCTCTTATCTTAACTTTGTGGACCATTCTTTTAATGTAATCATATTTCTAACAGGCAGTCAAACTTCACACTCAACAAACCCCTAACCAGTTCAGGTATTTCAAGTGTTCCAGCTCAAGCACACCTGATGCAACTAATGAAGCCCTTGATTAGTTGCATTAAGTGTGCTTGAGACAACACCTGTTTTGCGTATTTATGCTATTGTGAGGGATTCTATTCAGGGGATTGAATAATTTGAGGCTGGAGAAGTCATTATAGGTTGCATTTTCAGTTGAATTTGGGGAAACCACTTGAAGCACTCATTGCAATGAGCTATTTCAATTGCTTTGTTTGATGTGTTCATTGCAAACAGCTGAAAGTCTGTACATTTTCACAATAAGCCTGATTTTCATAAGCCTGGATGTTTAATAATTTTGTTAACAACTGTACATATGTATAAATATAAGAAAATATTAAAAAAGTTTTCACAATAATATGTCAAATTTGTAAAACCTATACAAAATATTAAATTGAGGCCTATGTTAGGGTTATCTATTAAACATTGATTTGTAGTGAATTTAAATCCAAGTGGCAACATTATGTTAACAATTATTAATCTGGAAAAAATTCCCCAACTCCACTAAAGTATCGGCGTGGCTATTTTTGACTACATTTTGCCATCAAATTTACTACAGTTTGGAGTTTAGGGAATAACCATTTCTATTTTGTAAGTGCACTTCTTATTAAAATGCACACAATATGTATAATCAGGGCTTAACATTTCTAGTTTAGGTCAGGACTAACTTTTTACTTGCCATTGGCTAGTAGCAAATAGAAATTTTGATCCCTGCGTATATATTTTCTATTTTTATTTTCCGAATTTTAATTACTGAAATATAGATGCAAGATTACACATTAAAAATGAAAGAAACAATATATTAACTGTTTTTAGCTTTTTACCTTTGGAATGGTGTTTATATTTGCTAAGGCTCTTGATAAAACATACTTGCAGCTTTTTTTGTTGATTTAAGTATGATTAATCACATTCTTAAAACTTTCATAGAATCAACAACATTGTTCAGTGAGCTTATCAGTTAAAACACCTTCACCTTTCTCATTTCTCTGTGCCTCACTAAACTAATGGCCAAGGGAAAGATAATGCAAATTAATTGACCATATGTTATTGGTATTATAGTATCACACACCTTATGTTTCTGAATCAAATTCGTATTCCCTTCCATATTATAAAATCTATTGAGTAAGGTCCTTATTCTGTTTAATCTTATACTGGTTAATCGCTACTTTATCATGTGGCCCTGTATTCTGAAGGCTAAAAAAATCTAAATGAAAATGTGTTTTAGCTTAAAGAGAACCTATAGTCCCAAAAATAGTATTTTTTTCACGACTATAGGTTCCCTGTTATCAGAGTGACCTCTGTCTAAACCTTTTTTCTTAACAAATGTAACGGCATAAAGGTTTACTTACCTTGTTTCCAGAAAGACATCATCGGTGTGGCTGCCCTATCCGCCACCATTGTCAGCAACATGCTGGCATCTTCTGTCTTCTTGTCCAATCCAATGCTACTCATGGAGGAGTGTTGGGGACAAGAATCACATGCACAGTTAGAGCCATGATCCTCCAGTCAAATGTTCCCTATAAAAAGCCTCAAAGGTGGTTATGTGTAAGAACCAAGTCGGCTTTGGTTTTCACAGTGAAAGCACCTTTAGTGTCTACCCTGCAAATATATCTCTAAAACGGCAATGTTTTTAAATGGCAGGACTACAATGCCAGAGGCACTACACGCAGCCCATGTCATTGAGATGAAATTATCTGGGCGCCTATACAGTCCCAGTCACCATAATCACTATAGCATGCTGTTTTGGTATTAGGACAGGAGTGTCCTGGCATCCCCCAGGGTAAGTAGTCAAACCATCTGTAAATGGTTTTAAAACGTATGTGTGGTTCACTGGGGTCTAATCACAAGTTATTTTCCTACCAGGAGCTCCGCTGAACTAATACCTGCCATGCAATGTGGGCTTATTGACACAGAGTCTCAACTGAGATTATTCGGCCAATGAGCTAAGCACTGCATCAGTTGCAATCTATTTGACTGCTTACACTGGGAGAGTACCAGGGAACACCTGGCACCATAACTACTTCAGTGGACTGTAGTGGTTATGGTGTCTGGAGTGTCTTCTTAGTTTTCTAACAATGTGCTATTTTATATATTAAAATGGCAATGGTAATATTTATATATGGATCTTACTCATACTCATATTGACTGCTATGGAATTGAATTCCAAATGATATAAACATAAGACAAAGTAGGGATTAACTTAACCAAAACTTGGCAGAGGGAGTCATAACTGTTACTAACGAGACCTTATCTATGGAAGCTCGCACAGTCTCTCAGGATCGTCCAATCAGAGATGGTTTACTGTGCATGCGCATGTGTGTGACAACATATAGGTTAATGCAAAGTAAATCACAATGAGAGAGCCTCCCAGGTCAAGATTTTCATTCATTAAGACTTAATTATAGAATAAGCTATTAAGTGCAAGGTGGCTAGTAACAGCGTCAACCATTGAAGTATTCTACATTTAGATATTTTGGATGTTAGATTTGCTCCTCAAATTGTGTGTATTGCTGCAATACCTGTACACTTTCTTGTATATAGAGCCATCTAGGGGAACCAGTGACCAGCTGTGTTCTACTAAGTTGTCCCTGATGTCATGCAAGCAATGGTTTGTCTTCTGCTTGAACGATATACTATTGGTAGCTCAACAGCTTGCAGAGATTTCTTTGTCCTTTTTACAATATTTGTTGCATTATAGCTTCGTAATGTCTTGCCTTTGAACAACAGTCAGCTCTTCCTGTAAAAGTGTGGTTACCATCTTTAGTTTATTTCCACAGCCTATGGCACACCTAAAACATAACTTTGGTTTAATTATATGTTCACCCATGAGAAAGTTACTAGGCTTCAAACCAGTATCTCTGCACTCATCTTAACCAATGGGTAGAGAGGTAGGCAGTACCATTTTATGTTTGTTTAGTTATTTCTTTTAGGTTCTGGATGACTGTGTGCATATCAAGAAAGAAAACGTTTTGCACGCAACTATAGTCGACCAAATAACTGTAACGTTCACTTTATTGAGCTTGCATCCAAGAAGAAGTATCCCAAAAATATGTTTTTTTCATATTTAAATCCAAATAAGATAAGAAGGCAAGGCCTACTCTGAAAAAGGCAAAAAAATATAAGTGTAACTATAATAAAGTTACAACATTTCGATACATAATTTAATGTGATAAAACAAATATTTGTTCTAGCTTAAAATCAGCGAAGAATAAATGCGTCAGTATTAGTACCTGTGATAACTGTTCTGCTGATGGTGGTATGCTTTTAATTAATAGGATATAGACACACATCCTCATTACGTACACATGGTGTATTTTTGTTTTTGTCTCGAGTGACGAGCAGTGATTCCAAGTGTTAAAGGAAAGAGATGCTGTCTTGTGTGTATATGAGGTGTGGTTTTATCTGAATACTAGCAGAAAACCTCAAACGTTCCCATGGTGATATTAACAACAAAGCAAAACAAACTCCAATATCAATAAATTCTGCAGCAAAAGTCACAGCAACACAACACTGTGGCTTCACCTAAAGAAACAGGTTTATTGAAAAGAGATTTCTTTTTGTGTCGGCTTTCTGTTATTGAGGTCCACGTTCAATCCATTATTCTGCTTTTGTGTCCAACTGTACACTGCTTTATCCATATCATTTACACATAATCCTGACTTTTCCGACATAATGCCTGGAAAAATAAATTGCAAAAAAACAGATTTACAAAAAAAACAAAAAAAAAGAAAAATAAATTGCAAAAAACATATTGCTTTTAATTCACTATGGTTTGAATATCTCTCATAAAGATTGCATTTGCCCAATATTACAATAAAACAACCTTGTCTATTTATCAGGATTACATGACATAGTAATGCTTATGATTTAAAGTGAACCTATCATGAAAAAAACAGCTTACATGAAATCGCTACCATATTCATTGAATTTACTGTATACAATAAAGATACACAATGTATTCAATGTAAAATATAAAGATTTACTCACTTTGGTTCCATTCCAATACCGATTCGTTGGTGATATTCTTCATGTAGAATCCACCACCTGACTGTCCTCCACTCCACTTTGTCTTCTTTCAAAGTCTTCTTTGATTTGCCCTGCTTGGGACGCATACCCAAAGCAGGACAAATCTCGTAAGCGAAGTCAGCACGCGGGATTCGTTCCCAACATGCCGACGTCACGTCACTATACTCCCTTGCCTGCCCATACCACCCACAGCACATGGAAAGCAGAGGGACCTCCTGTGGAGGATCTTTTCTGCTCTCCCTTGTCAGTCAATTCCTCGGCATGCCAAGGCATTGACTGACAGCTGGAAAAAACTAAATATATTTTAAAATTTGTTTTTCTTCTAATCTCTACATTTGCACGGAAAACTGCTAACACGATGTATAAATAAAATCGTATGTTAATTCGCCTTTGGGGCATGACAGGTGCCCTTTCAGGTCTTTCTGTAGCTGTTTAGTTAGTAAAGCTCCCCCTGCAGGTGTCTTGTATCACATTTTGAAAATTTCTTTTTTGTCTCTTTAAGGGACACTGCTGGCAGTTTTGTTGAAATGTATTTTGTTGATACTTAAAGGAATACACAACAATCCTATAAGCACTGTGGGTTACTGAGATGCTTTATGGCTGCTTATCACTCTCTTAAAAAATATGCACTTGACAGATTACAGATTGACAAGTTGCACTGTTCAGTATTGTCTCATAGTATATTGACATTGTCTCCCTTTCATGTTTTGTTTGACAAGGATTCGATTCTAGTTCTCTTATTTGATCTCTATTTATTTACATGTTAGATTTGCTCCTCAAATTGTGTGTATTGCTGCAATACTTGTACACTTTCTTGTACATAGAGCCATCTAAGGGAACCAGTGACCAGTTGTGTTCTTCGTAGGACTCCCTGATATCATGCAAGCAATGGTTTGTCTTCTGTGTGAACCACATACTATCGGTAGCTCAACAGCTTGCAGAGATTTGGCCTTTTTACAATATTGATTGTATTGCAGCTTTGTAATGTACTGCCTTTAAACAGACAACTCTTGCTGTAAAACTGTTGTTACTTTCTTTAGTTTCACTCCACAGCCTATGGCACACCTGAAACATTACTTGGGGTTTGAGTACAAGTTCACCCGTGTTCTTTAGTCACTTCCTCGTGATCATCTATACTAGACAGAAATGTATGACAAATTCAATGCAGCCAAATGACTTCTATGCACAAAATCTCTGCTCTAATTAATGTGGACTCTGCTTTCCTATTACACTTCAGATACCCTTGATACCAAGGCCTTTTAAAAACACCTTATTTTCATCATGTCTTTGCAGTGCTACCCGGATGGGGGGTATGAGGGGTGTAACTTGGCTACGAAGGTCATAATAATACAGAGATAAATGTGTGGCAATTATATTTTTCATTAATGGGATATCTATAAGGATATAATAACTGAATTACACACCTATGTAATCAAGAGTTCAAAATGAGCTAATTGAATTTAAATCTAAATTTTAAAAGCTTACGTACAAATAAATAGTAAACATATAGATAGATTACACATACTCTATATTTTGAACAATAAGAACATAATTCATAAACTGGAGTATATTCTAATCAATGAATTAAAAGTGGTTGTATTGAAGATAGAGGAAGGGGGAGAGTGTTTGATATTTGTATTAATACCTATTTAATGGGAAGTGTGTACAGTTCTAAGCAAGCTGTTATTTCTTATATGGGCTGTTGTTCCCATAGATGAATTTTATTTGAACAACAATGACTTGCAAGAAATTGCAGTTGAAACGTGTCTTTCCAATGTCCAGCATGTCATGACATACATTTATTAATTGAAGAAAATACTTGATCCCAGAACGATGTGATAAGGGACACAACACATTATTTGTTCACGTGAACCAACACCTAGGCAATTTTCTCAACAAACATAAGATATAATTTTGAGACTTTTTTTTACAATTTGCAGTAGGCATACAGTCATGCGAATCTAGGAGAAGCTGCTTCACTTCTGCTTGGTAAGGGAGATTTATCAAAGCAAAAACAGGTGCTAATCTGCAGCAACTTGGTACAAAAAGGAATATTGGAAAACAACTGAATCCCTGTTCTGTTCAATACCTATAATTTAATATTGACCAACGCTATATGCAATGATATGGGAGGTAGGGTGGCACTTGATCCACAATTGCTACAAAGCTTTTTTTAAAATTAACTAGTTTTAGTAACAAACATGAACTATTAGATTGTCACGTTCTTTAAAAAAAATTATATGTTAAGCAAGTGTAGTAAAAAATACATTATAAACCTTCGATTTTCAGTTATATAAACTAAAATGCATACAATTCCTAATTGCACTTGTATAGTACTTACATACACATGCTATATAAAATATTTATACTAATATACTATTATATATAGTGTGGTGGAAGCTCGCTAGAAATTAAATTTAGTAGGCCGAGATTTCCACGTGGCATATGTGTAAATGTTGGTGTATCAGTTAGTCAGTTACACGTAGCTAAGATACAATCAACACTGTACTGAGCGAGTGCAGGAATGCAGAAACTGAAAACACTTCCCCTCCTCCATTGTTCTGGGTGAGCCATGTGGTCTAACAGGTAAGGGAAGTTAGGCTTTGTTCAGCTGATTGGGTAAAGAGTATATGTGGGTAGAGTTAACTATAGGAGGAGCTATATGTCTATATCATGCATTTACACAGTCAGTTCTGGGCTCAGATCTTGTTGTATTTTGGTGACATTAGTCCCTCTGAGCCCTGGTCGGTGAATCTCTTCCTTCCTGAAGAAACCTGTGTCCACTTCTCTGTGCTTGGCTTCCGTCAGTTTCTCCGGTATCAATAGTAAAATAGTATGTGTACACACACACCATAGCTTAACTGAAAAAAAAAACGATTACTTAGGGGCAAATGATGTTATATTAGACTAACATGATAATAAGATAAAATATTCTCATGTTACATTTATGGTAAAACAATACAGTAATAACGTTTAAAGAACTCTGTCTGCTATCACAACATCCTGATGTAGTTATAATCTGATGAGCTCAGGTCTTTTCTCTATTGTAGCACAGTCAGTGTTATTGCTGGTAGGTTATTATACATTGCTACGATGTTGAATTATGAGTTGATAATTATAATAATGATAATTATTTCACACAAATATACTGCATCCGATTAAAATATATATACCATATATATATATATATATATATATATATATATATATATATATATATATATATATATATATATACTAAATGAGATTGCTGTAACAGATCTTCCTACATGGTACTAGATTTTGTAGGTGGCCATATTTTCCAAAATTACTTTTACATTGCTTTAGAATTCACATTCATATACTTCATAATCACACTACACTACGAATTGACAATTATTTACCTAAAACATTGTAGAAGTTTTTCTTTGAATCCTGTGTGCATTGCTAGAAGAATACAGTAGCCAAACAGGTTTGTTCACTGTCAAACAAGATCGAATAACCCAGAATACAACTGTATGTAAGAATAGTTTGTCAAGAAGGGTCATAGGGTATAGACGAAAAATATTTACATATATCAACAGTGAGTGGGATGTTAATTTTGTGATGTAATTTATTAAAACCATAACTGCTTCAAATGTTAGATTTTGGCAGCAGGGGTAAACCGTTGGCAGCAGGGGTAAACCGCCCACCTAGTCTGCCCATTACCTACCGAACTGCACAAGATTTGGCTCAGTACAGCAAAGTATCTATCTCAAATGTTTGTGACCTTTTCAACTGTAATGGGCTGCCAACTCTGACAGTTGGCTTTTATGCTCATCTTCGACTCTTTCATACCTGTCATGTAAACTGAATAAGGATAGTTCTACACAAAGGACACTGATAGATTTGGCCATCTAGAATTATTTTAAAGTGGCAACCTCCTGAACCCTCCCCCTGAAAAATTAGTGTAACGGATCACCTGGTACCCCGACTGGGTACCTCGGTTGAAGGAGTCTCCTAGTGCTTCCTGAGGTTCCTGAGGACTCAAAGCACTGCAGCAGACACGACAACCACCGAACCGGAGAAGCATCCGAATGCTCTCAAGCATATGAATGCTGTAAACAGCTGAACAGGAAAAGCATACAATCAGCTTACACTCCTGGCAATCAGCATACAATCCAATTCCCCAATAACGAGACGACACTTCATTTTGAGGTCAAGCTGAACTGACTGTACTGGCACATACAGCCTCTTTTATTCACAATCTACATACATAGTACTGCCCACAGGGTTTTACAGAACAACCAATAGCACACGTACATTACAGAAAACACTCCCAGCAATTATACATAAAATCCTCCCCTCTGCCTGTGATATAATTATGGTACACAATGGGTTAACATAATTATCACAAGCAGGAAAAATAAAAACATTTTATTCATGTACTATAACTTTAAAAATATACGTCCAATCTTCATAAAAATATATTCAGAATCAGAACACTTTAAACATAAACACTCTCAAGAATCAGACCAATCCATCCAGTAGATCAAAAGTTAGCTGGGAGTCCTTTATGACCGACCGCAAGCACATTTTCCTGCCTATTTTACACAGAAAAATGACTAAGTCCCATTCGAATGCACGAACGGGGCCGTTCGTGCATTTAGCTTAGTATAGAAGTGAGTTCAAACTGCCGAACGGGACTTAGTCTCTGCAGCTGAAATCGGAGTGTAGGAGAAGGTAAGGGTCAGCGGTGTTAATTGAAATGTGTAGCCGATTTCAGTTCCATGGATTTGGCTACACATGCCGCTGACCTCGTTCGAATGAACAAAGATAGCCGCCACGTGTTAGTTTGTCGAATGGCGGCCACTTTGACTACTTCGGCACTTCGGCTACATCCGAAGTGCCAATTTAAAGCTGCAGAACTGCTCCAATACAATTTAAAGGGGCAGCAAGTCTTTTAAAATCCAATCTGCTAAAATAGTCTTTTAACAGGCAATATCTTCCAGGGGCCATAGTCTTAAAGGGGCATTGTTCCCAAAAGTCACAGTATGTCCCCAGATGGTTCTTAAAGGGAATCTCCAGTGCCAGGAAAACAATCCGTTTTCCTGGCACTGCAGGATTCCTCTCCCACCCACCCCTCAATCCCCAGTTGCTGAAGGGGTAAAAACCCCTTCAGTCACTTACCTCAGGCAGCGACATGTCCCACGTCGCTGCCTGCTCCTCCCCCGCTGCTCCACCTTCTTCCTCCATCGGCCGGTGGGCGAGACTGATCCCGCCCACCGGCCGAGGAGACCTAATGCGCATGCGCGGCAATGCCGCGCATTAGCGCACCCCATAGGAAAGCATTGAAAATGAATTTCAATGCTTCCCTATGGGGAATAGAGCGACGCTGGAGGTCCTCGCACAGCGTGAGGACGTCCAGCGACGCTCTAGCAAAGATAATCTGTGCTAGGGACCAGGAAGTTCCCTCTAGTGGCTGTCTAGTAGACAGCCACTAGGGGAGGACTTAACCCTGCAAGGTAATTATTGCAGTTTATAAAAAACAGCAATAATTACACTTGCTGGGTTAAGGGTAGTGGGAGTTGGCACCCAGACCACTCCAATGAGCAGAAGTTGTCTGGGTGCCTGGAGTGTCCCTTTAAATGGCCAGCAGCAGCATAATATAAAATATGCCCAAATACTGTATTTAAAGGGCCAAATCTCCCAGGGGCCATAGTCAGCAGGCAGGAGGCGGGCAAACAGGCTTCTCCAATGCCCAGTGGCGAGGTTGGTTTCGCCACAGTTAGTATTTCAGAAATATAGAATCTTTATAAAATACTCATTTTGACTGTGTTGGAATTTCACTAAAATTCCAACCCAGTCAAGAGATATACAGAGACAAAGTAGGGACTCAAGGCATAGTCTAAGATACAATCCCAACAGCTATCGCCAGTGACGGCTGCAGGGATTAGCTGTGTCTTTGGAGGATCCTGCAGTCTCATGTGATCTCCCATAGACTTTAATGTGTACTCTCACGCATGTGATGGAGAAGTTCAGGTAAGTAATCTCACCTTTACCTGCCCCTCGCAGCCACGGGGCCACAGTGCCAGTGTTGCTTTACCTTTAATTAAAGTAACATCTAATGCTTTTTGGATGCAATCATTTTTGAGGTTCCAACAGAAAGTTACATTCTGTTTCTTGCCAGGATTTTCTATGTTTTATTTGTCTTCTTTAGTGTTTTGAAATTGCATTATTTGCCTTTTAAATGTTTTTTTTTTTGTATGATGTAATCACGCCTATATTTGATATAAACACTGAGTAGCATTTTGGTTGTTATATACCTTTGTTCCTAGTGGGTCCATAATGTGTTTCTTGTTCTGCTTCTGGACAGCTTTGCTTATAATGCTGTAAACTTAAACTATTCCATAAAATGGGTTGTCCCTATGGACTGAGCCCTCTACATTTCAGGTTAGTCCCAGAAAAAAAGGGTCCAGCTCCCTAATTAATTGGACCATCTGTTCCGCTATCTGCAGATCTCTGGGCAAAAGGAAATTGAAAAGTTCTAAAAAGTATTTTAGGATAATGCAATATCTATACTAACATGGTCAAATAGCTGGTCTGTCTCACATCCAATATAAATTCAGTACGGAGTAGAAATGTTGTCACATTAATATTCCCCATAATTTTCTTCCTTCTCTTTCTCCTAAACACTATCATGGAAATCTAAGGTAGTAAGAACATTTGGGATGGAAATATTTATGAACTCAAACACACATCATATGCATGTCCCTTTGGTTGTATTTCAATAACTTTTTTTGTAGGGCATTCTATTGTAAGGAGTCATAGAATTCTCACAGTTTTCTAAACACATTCCTTTATGACCTCTGCTAGCAATTAAAGTATGTGTAATTCAAAAGAAAATCTAAAGTTTCAAAGATCTATACAGGACCAAAACTCAGTGTTTTCAGATGACACAATGTAACGTCTTTGTAAATAAAAAATGAGTAATGCTTTCCTATGGGCGGTTTGAATGCACACGTGGCTCTTGCCATGCATGCGCATTCGGAGCTGAGAGGCGGGTCGGGGTGGAGAGATCCCCAGCGCCAAGGGAGTCCGGCGCTGGAGAAAGGTAAGTGCTTAAGACACACACACACACACTCTCATGAACAGACACACACTCAGTGACAGACATACATACACACTCACTGACAGACACACACTCACTGACAGACGCGTACAAACACATTCAGTAACAGACACACACACTAACACACTCACACTCTCACTCACACACACACACTCACTAACATACACTCACACACACACTCACTAACATACACTCACACACACACTCACTAACATACACTCACACACACACACACTCACACATGTATTTTTTAAAATGTAATCCCCCCAGCCTCCTTACCTGTGGGAGAGCTGAGGGGATTCCCTGGGGTCTAGTGGTGTCACCCGGCAGGCGGGCAGGCTGTCCCCTGTGTGCTTCCTCTTCAGCTCCCACGCGCGCCGCGTACTGATACCGGAGCCGGAAGATGATGTCATATTCCGGCTCCGGCATCAGTGCGGCGCGTGAGGGAGCTGAAGAGGAAGCACACAGGGGACAGTGCTCCCTCGCGCGCCCGCCAGCCTGCCGGGTGATACCAGGGCCAGCCTCGGGGGCCCTGGGGTGGCCGGCTCCTGGGACCCCCAAGAGAAGAGGCTGGCCCAGTGGGTACATACCTTGGTCACAGGGCTGCCAGGCCCCCTGGTGGGCTGGGCCCGGTCGCAGCCGCTACCCCTGCGACCCCGGTATGTACGCCACTGCCTCCCTTTTACCCCTTACTCATATCAATTTTCCAATTCATCCACTGAGGCCATAGGATAAATGGGGTTTAGGTTGGGGGGGGGGGGTTCTTTTTATATCTTCCTTTCACACTACACATCTAGAACCTATCTCTTCCCAACACCCCGTCTCCCACTCAGCAGCTGCTGTCTACCCCAACACGTACAACAGTTAAATAACAAACAAACAAAAACAAAGAGCCTCCACACATACACCCTCTCCAAGCCCTTTATCATCCAACCACCCACATTCACCATCCAATCATACCCCAAACTAGTCTCATACAATAATCCAATCAAACACCCCAAACTAGTTGCATTTACCCGTTCAATCACATACTCCAAACTAGTTGCATTCTCCCATTCCATCATATATTCAGTTAGTCCCATTCACACATCCAATTACACATTCTCCAAACTCTTTGCATGTATATCTCCTAAGGATGTGCTATAGGATTACAGCATTGAGTATTATCTAAAAGCCAGATAACTTATAACAATGTTGCATATTTAGAAAATAAATCAAAAGACAAATTCTACAGAATAAGGTTTCATGCAGACAACTGAACATAGGCCAAAATAGACCCAGACACAATACTTAACAAAACTGTTATAATAGTAGGTTGGAGTCTGTGCTCTCTTTTGGAATATTGTCACCAGTTCTTTGACATAAAACAAACACTCTTATCACCATAACCACTACAGTTCGCTATAGTGCTTATGGTTCCAGGAGTGCCCTGGTGCCTCCTCATTGAAAGGAGTCGATTTTGAATGGTTTGACTTCTTTCCTGGTGTCCCCCGGGCACTGATCACTTCCAAGGTAGAGCCAAATGTTCCTAAGTAAGTTTTGGGCTTTTTGCAACTTAAGCCCTGCACCAACTGGACTTTGCTCAGGAGAGCAAACAAAAGTTGCTGCTAAGGGACTTCTGGCTCTCCAGAGATGTCAGTGGAGGCACAGCCTGGTCTGGTAGACAGACACTAGAGGTGCAGTACACCCTCAAAGGTAATTATTGCAGTTTATTTAAAAGTGCAATAATTACCTTCGCATGGTTAAGGGGCCTGGGACTATGCACCCAGACCACTTCAATAAGGTGATGGGTGTAAACTTTTTTTTCCCTTTTAAAATGCATGTTGACCTACACTAGAAGGTGTTGCAGCAAAGACGTGCTGGTTTTCCCATATGTTTTTTAAACATCAAGTAATGATGCTGATTGTTTTTCCATCATCCTTTCTCTGTATGTTTCTGGTAACATTAGACTTGTAGCATGCTATTAATTCTATTGTGAAATGTAAATATAATGTCAAAAGTACTTCCTTTAAAGGTTTTTCATTGGCTGCTGAATTCTTTGGAATACTTAGAAGTGCTTTTTTTGTGTGTTGTGCTTCATATTTGACTTACACTTTTCTGTGCGATGCGCCTACCCCATTTATCTTCTGTTTTTGTTATAAGATGAATAGTTTCACCATATGTGCATAGAGACTTAGTAATAAGTTTGTAGCCTCTAATATAAACAAAACTAGTGAAATAATTTCTGGCTGGTACTTATGCAGTAAGCTTTCAGCCTATAAGCAACTTTCAAAGTGTGTATTGCTGTTAGCTCAGGCTTATAACCTGTTGAAGGTGAGTTAATTAGGTAATTAGGTTGATATACTATTCAGAAGAAATTCAGTCTCACCAATCACTAATGCAATGAAGGAGAAGTTACAGCTTAAAGGACCACTATAGTGCCAGGAAAACATACTTGTTTTCCTGGCACTATAGGGTCTCTATGTCCCCCTCACCCTCAGGGCCCCCCTCCCACCAGGCTCTAGGGGGTGGAAGGGGTTAAATGTACCTCTTTTTCCAGCACCGGGCAGGGAACTCTCCTCCTCCTTTCCTCCTCCATATTGCCGTCATCGGCATAATGCGCATGCGCGGCATTCTGAATGCTTTCCTATGGACGCTGGCGTCTTCTCACTGTGAAAATCACAGTGAGAAGCGCGGAAGCGCTTCTAGCGGCTGTCAATGAGATAGTCACTAGAGGCTGGAATAACCCTAAAGTAAACATAGCAGTTTCTATGAAACTGCTATGTTTACAGCTGCAGGGTTAATCCTAGATGGACCTGGCACCCAGACCACTTCATTAAGCTGTAGTGGTCTGGGTGCCTATAGTGGTCCTTTAAAAGGAACCTCTTTTGTGGTGGAATCTCGGTAAAAATAAATTTAGTAGGCCGAGATTACCACGTGGCATGTGTACGTGCATATGCTGACGTATCGATCAGTTGGTTGCACGAGGCAAGATACGATCAGTAGTGTACGGAGCATGTGCAAGAATACAGGATGTAGTATTCCCCCTCCTCCATTGTGCTGGACAAGCCATGCGGTCAAGCAGGAAGTTAATTCTTATTTGTGTTGATTGGTTAAGAGAATGTGCGGGTGGAGCTTAATATGGGAGGAGTTATATGCCTATATAAGGAGCCTGCACTATTGTCCGGGGCTCAGAACTTGCTGTATTTTGGTGACGTTAGTCCCTCTGAGTCCCGATCGGTGATCCAATAAAGAATCTCTTCCTTCCTGAAGAAACCTGTGTCCATCTCTCTGTGCTTGGCTTCCGTCAGTTTCTCCGGTATCATTTGGTGCATTGGCCGGGAAGCTCATCGTTCAACGGTAGCTGAGAGGCAGAGGCGTGAGACGGTCTATCTTTGCCCACGTTCTCTACGGCTGCACCCCTGAACTTCTGCGTGGACCTCCCTTCGTCTCGGCGCCACTGGTCTGTTGTCCAGGAGATCATCGGCCTCTACGTGAGAAGTGCTGGGGTGTCCCCGTCGATGAGTGTGAACTCAGGTTCAGGAACGAGGAGGTAAGACAACTGCTGTTTTAGACGGCAGGACCCACTAGGGGTATACCGATTGTGCGGTAGGCCCAAAGGGGTTTTGAATCTGTGTATCTGCCCCCTCTGTCGGAGGGAAGGAGCGAAGGCGCACCGCTCGATCGAACGCTCTTTAGTCAGACCGTTTGATTCTGTTAGTCAGGCGGGGCTCTGGTGTAAATAGCCCTAGCCGGACACCGGTGTCTTGTCTAGACTAGCGTTCTAGGGTGTACATTTTGTTCGCTAGGTCGGAGAGACCGGGAGACTAAGCGGCGTCTGTGTAAATTCGGTTCGCTAGTTCTCATCCTATCTGGGCTAAGTGGGAAGGCGTGTAAATTTGGAACCCACTAGACTTTTGATAGTGCGACTAAGAGGCGTCTGTGTAAATTCGGTCCTCTAGCTCGCTATATATGTGGTGATTGGGCAGTGTGGCTAACCAAAACGTATGTAGATTGTTTTTAGGTAGTCCATTCAAGGTACTGGCCAATAGTTTAGTTGGGAATTGTAAATGTGTTAACGATTGTTTAGTAAAGTGTATATCTTGTTAGATAGCGCGAGCTCAGCCGTCTAGCGAGAGTGTTAATAGTGTGTTGCTGTATTATAGTGCACGGTACCATAACCCTGTATATTTACTGACACTGTATATAAGTACTAATCATTGTCGTCCATTGCATGTTTAACACCATAACCACTAATAATTGTATTGTGACCTTAACTTGTGCTTTGACCTATGCTAACCGTACTGTAACCGCTATTTGTAAAAGACGATGTTACTGGGGTGTGTTATAGACGGGTAATTCGTATATAGAGAATTATAGCGTGGGTGACTGTATAGTTACGCCAAAGGGCATAATATTGATTATATAGTGACTGGTGTAGCAGCTGTGTGTACGGGAATTCCCTGAGTGTTTATTGTTATTGTGTACGTTTCACTTGGTAACCGTACCACGTGGTGCTGTTGCCAGAGGAAACGGGTGTGACTGTTGAATAAGTACGCGTGTATAGTATTCGTTGTCGACGACGTTCCATTGTTAAGTATGGGTGCGTCGCAGTCAACGATTCCGGATCCCTTAGGTTGTATGGTGAAGAATTTTAAAAAGGGATTTAAAACTTGTGATTTTGGGGTTAAAATGTCTCCTGTACGTTTGGTCACTTTGTGTACTAGGGAGTGGCCTACTTTGGTTGCGGCATGGCCGCCACGTGGCAGTTTGGATCCAACTCTGGTACAGCGCTTACACGTGGCTGTATCAGGTAGGCCTGAACTTTACGGCCAGTTTCCTTATGTTGATTGTTGGAGACAGGCCGTAAATGACTCGCCAAAATGGCTCCGGACATGCCACGAGGAGCAATGTCGCCTCATGGTAGCTAGGACTTGTTCGTCCACTAGGACTGGTGTTAGGCCCATTTTGGACACGCCCCCTGAGTCCGAGATCCCTTTGCCGCCCCCTTACTTTCCGTTAAGAAGAAGTGACGCAAACGCAGGAAGTCCTGCAGCCCTCCCCTCATTACCCCCATCCACTTCCGCTTCCTCCTCCAGTACAGGATCCACCCCCCCTCGTACTAAATCTCCCCTTCCGGAATCAGAACCAACCCCCATTAAAAACGAATATCCTGATTTGGCGCCACTTCAGACTTCCGGTCAAGCTTCATCTAGCTCGGCTCGAAGTGTTTTATTTACCACCTTTTCCCAAAGCCAACCTCCCACATCCCCATACCCTATCTCTCCCCGACCGGAACCCATGACTGACGCCTCTCTACGTAGCCCCATCCAAACCCGACAGTTGACTGGTGCCCAACAATTAAAGCACTATCAGATGCCTCTTCGTCTGAATCCCGGGTCAGCCTATATCGATGCCGCAGGTCAAATGGCACACGCTGACCCTGTCTTCGTATATGTCCCATTTACTACAACCGATCTTTTAAACTGGAAGACCCACAATTCCTCGTATACCGAGAAACCACAAGCTATGACTGATCTGTTCACCTCCATAGTACAGACACATAACCCGACATGGGCTGATTGCCAGCAGTTATTAATGACTTTATTTAACAATGAGGAAAGGACAAGAATAAATCAAGCAGCCATTAAAGCATTAGAGGATAAAGCCCGTACTTTAAACCAAGCTAATCCATCAGCATGGGCCGCAACACATTATCCCAACACCGATCCCGATTGGAACGTAAATGGTGCTGATATGGTTCAACTCAGAGCCTATAGAGACGCTATAATTGCTGGCATGAAAGCCGGAGGAAAGAAAGCCATTAACATGTCGAAGACAGTTGAGGTGATTCAGAAAAGCGATGAAGCGCCCAGTGTCTTTTATGACCGATTATTGGAGGCATACCGCTTGTATACCCCCTTTAATCCGGAAGACGCAGATAATTCCCGAATGGTGAACTCCGCCTTTGTCAGCCAAGCTTACGGAGATATTAAGCGCAAGCTACAAAAGTTAGAAGGGTTTGCAGGTATGTCAATTACCCAACTAATGGAGGTAGCGAATAAGGTGTATATGAATAGGGATACAGAAAGTAAGAAAGAGGAAGAGCGCAAGATGCGTAAAAAGGCTGATATGCTAGCGGTAGCGATCGCAGGCGTAGATAGACGGGGCCCGGATAGAGGCGATAGTAGATGGAATGAGGAACCTCTAAGTAGAAATCAGTGCGCTTACTGTAAGGAAGAAGGGCATTGGAGAAATGAGTGTCCGCGAAGAGAACAGTCTGAGAGAGACAGACCTAGGTCAGGTTACGGAAACTTTAGAGGCAGAGCGAGAGGTAGAGGAGGCCCCGGAGGGAGTAATGGTTATAGAGGGAGTAATGGGAACAGAGGAAGTGTTAGGGAAGACAGGTATATTCCAGCAGCGCAAAGGTCCCGCGATAGAGAAGGTAGGGACTTCGTAGGATTGGCTGACACGGTCATGGAGGACTATTGATACCGACCGGGCTCCATCCCCCTTGGTCGAGCGGAGCCTATGGTCGATGTATCAATAGGGGGGAAAAGGAGTGCGTTCATGATCGACACTGGTGCTGAACATTCAGTGGTGACTAATCTAGTTGCTCCTCCATCTGGAAGGACTATTACTGTGATAGGAGCAACTGGAAGAAGTGCTGAAAAACCGGTTCTTAAAAGTCGACTCTGTACATTGGGAGGTCACGTAATAAAACATCAATTCCTTTATATGCCTGAATGTCCAGTCCAATTGCTGGGACGTGATATGCTATCAAAATTACAAGCGCAGATTACGTTCCTACCAAATGGAACAACATCTTTAAAGTTTAATGGACCTTCAGGTATTATGACATTATCTGTACCAAAGGAAGAAGAGTGGCGACTTTATACAGCGTTGACTAGCCAAAACCCTAGGAGTGATGAGACATTGTTTAACATACCAGGAGTTTGGGCAGAGAACAACCCACCAGGACTGGCCCGCAATATTCCACCTATAAAAATTGAACTGAAACTTGGGGTTTATCCAGTGAGCCTAAGACAATACCACATCCCGCAGAAGGCTAAGAAGAACATTCAATCCTATCTGGATAAGTTCATACGGTATGGTATCCTAAAATTCTGTACTTCCCCCTGGAACACCCCATTGCTGCCTGTTCAAAAGCCCGGTACAGATGAGTATCGACCTGTGCAGGACTTGAGAGCAGTCAATGATGCGGTTGTTAGTATACATCCAGTTGTACCCAATCCATATAACCTGCTTGCTTTAATTCCGGGCGGGGCTACTTACTTCACAGTCTTAGATCTCAAAGATGCCTTCTTTTGCCTCCGAATTGCCGCAGAAAGTCAATGTATTTTCGCTTTCCAATGGGAAAACGCTGTAACGGGCTCAAAACGCCAGATGACTTGGACAAGACTGCCCCAAGGGTTTAAAAATTCACCTACCCTATTTGGTTCAGCCCTAAGTCAAGATTTACTGGATTTCGAGTCCATCCCAGGAGAGTGTGTCTTGTTACAATATGTAGATGACTTGTTGATAGCAGCAGTTACAAAAGAAATCTGTCAGCAAGCAACGCACGATCTACTGCACATTCTCTGGAAGGCAGGATACAAGGTGTCTAGAAAGAAGGCTCAGTTGTGTTTGCCAACTGTCAAGTATCTGGGATTCCATATCTCTGAAGGTCAAAGAATTATGGGGCCAGAGAGAAAAGAAGCTGTCTGCCAAATACCAATACCCAAGAATAGAAGACAAGTGCGAGAATTCTTGGGGGCAGCAGGCTTCTGTAGGATATGGATTCCCAGCTATGCGATACTAGCAAAACCCCTGTACGCAGCTATCAAAGGTACAGAGCACGACCCCTTCTTATGGACCCAAGAACAGCAAACGGCATTTGAAGATGTGAAGAAGGCTTTGATGAGTGCCCCAGCATTAGGTCTACCTGATCACACACGACCATTCTACTTATATGTACACGAGCAAAGAAGAATGGCTGTGGGAGTATTGACACAGTACTTGGGATCATGGCAAAGACCTGTTGCCTACATGTCTAAGCAATTGGATGCAGTGGCCAGCGGACTTCCACCTTGTCTAAGAGCAGTAGCTGCAGCCGCCCTGCTAGTAGCTGAAGCCGATAAACTCACTCTGGGTCAAGAACTTTATGTACGAGTC
The DNA here is from genome assembly GCF_036172605.1 of Pelobates fuscus. Taxonomy (NCBI): domain Eukaryota; kingdom Metazoa; phylum Chordata; class Amphibia; order Anura; family Pelobatidae; genus Pelobates; species Pelobates fuscus. The sequence goes on along the minus strand of NC_086322.1, from coordinate 72,397,002 downwards.
CCACATGCAGTACAGACGTTGTTGGATTACAAAGGAAATCATTGGTTTAGTAACAGCCGTATGACCAAGTATCAAGCAATGTTGTGTGAAAACCCAAGAGTGCATTTAGAGACTGTAAACACCTTAAATCCAGCTACCCTTTTGCCACAACCTACTGAAAGTCAACATGATTGTTTGGAAGTAATGGATGAAGTATTCTCAAGTAGACCAGATCTTCGTGATTTTCCCATCCAGAACCCCGATGTTCAATATTATACTGACGGCAGTAGTTATGTGAAAGAAGGGATCCGCTATGCAGGATATGCAGTAACAACAATAGACAAGGTGATAGAAGCTCGGCCACTGGCGAAAGGAACATCAGCACAAAAGGCAGAATTAATAGCACTAACACGAGCGTTACAATTGGCTGAAGGTTTAAGAGTGAATATCTATACGGACTCTAAGTATGCGTTTTTAACCACTCATGCCCACGGAGCTTTGTATAAAGAAAGAGGACTACTGAATTCAGAAGGCAAAGAAATCAAATACGCAGCTGAAATCCTACAACTATTGGAAGCAGTGTGGGAGCCGAAAGAAGTCGGTATCATACATTGTCGAGCGCATCTGAGAGGAGATGGTGATGTAACCAAGGGAAATCGGATGGCAGATAGTGCAGCTAAGCGTGCTGCTGAATCAGGAAGACAGGAGTATGTGGGGCATATAGCTGCTCTTATACCAACTCCACTGTCCCAATGGACTCCAGTTTATACAACTCAAGAAGAGGAGTGGTTAAAGACTGAACCGGGAAAGTATTTGGAGAACAAGTGGTATCAGCTAGAAGATGGAAGAATAGTCATACCAGCATCACTAGCGGTAGAAATTGTCCAAAATTATCACAACGGGACACATTCTGGGAGAGACAGCACAGAAGAATCTCTCAGAAAACATTTCTACATACCAAGATTGTCCAACTTGACTCAGGCCATTGTACGAAGATGTGTAACGTGTGCTAAAAATAATGCAAGACAAGGACCAGTAAAGCCACCAGGAGTCCAGTTTATGGGGGGACTCCCCATGTCCGATCTACAAATAGACTTTACAGTGATGCCTAAATCGGGTGGACATCGTTACCTGCTGGTAATTGTGTGCACCTATTCAGGCTGGGTAGAAGCATGTCCTACTCGTACAGAGAAAGCAGGAGAAGTTGTAAGATTCCTGCTACGAGAAATAATACCCCGATATGGACTACCCTGTTCTATAGGATCGGACAATGGTCCAGCTTTTGTTCATCAGTGCCTACAACAACTGACTCATATGCTTGGTATAAAGTGGAGGCTTCATACTGCATATAGACCCCAGAGTTCTGGTAAGGTAGAGAGAATGAATAGAACTATAAAGAACCAGTTGGCTAAAATGTGTCAGGAAACCCAACTTAAGTGGAACGTTCTCTTACCCATAGCTTTATTGCGAATCCGCAGTACCCCTACCAGAAGGATGGGCCTCTCTCCTTTTGAAATTATGTATGGGCGACCACCTCCCGTACTTGGTAACTTAAGGGGGGATTTGAGTCAGTTGGGAGAAGGAATTACCCGGCAGCAGGTTGTAGAGTTGGGTAAGACTATGGAGGAGGTACAGAAATGGGTACAAGATAGATTACCTGTGAATATTTATCCCCCTGTTCACAGTTATCATCCAGGAGATCAAGTGTGGATTAAAGAGTGGAATAATGTACCGTTAGGGCCCAAGTGGAGAGGTCCTTATGTTGTTCTTTTGTCTACCCCTACAGCGATAAAAGTAGCCGAAGTGACTCCGTGGATACATCACTCCAGGGTTAAGCCAGCAGCAGTCGATTCTTGGCAAGTTACAGCAGATCCAGAGAATCCCTGCAAGATCCGGTTAAAACGCACTACTCAGTCGGAGTAACGAGGAATCGTGTGGATTACAAATTTTATTGTTACAGGTGTGAGTGAGAAGGCCATAATAAAGCCTGTCCTCTTACCAACACATAGTGTATAAGCCAGGAAAGTCTCGAAGGGACACCTGTGAAGACGAGCAGAACTCCATTCCCTGCAGCCCTCACATCCTGGAAGCTGAGGCTCCATCGCACGGACGAAGACTGAGGATGACGGCGAAAGATGTGCTTTTGATAGTGTTTATTTATATGTGTTTTTATATTCAGGAAGGTAGAGGTACCGACACTCCTAGCTGTGAGGTATGCATTAAGACTACGAGAACAGGTAACCATATTTCCCAAACCCTAATTTGGCATTCACAATACGAGTGTAAAGGAGATGTATCGAGATGTAGATACTTAAATATAGACTATAGTGTGTGCCATTTAGGAGTAGGAGAACCTAAGTGCTTCAGTCCGGAGTATCAACCTCGTACAATTTGGTTGACCCTCAGGAATGGAGATCCTCAGGGGACCCTAATTAATAAGACGGTGTTAGAATCCGTACACTCTTCGGGTGTTCTGCTATTTGATGCGTGTAAAGCGATATCGAGTGGTAGAAAGCCGTGGAATGTATGTGGGGATCTTACATGGGAGAGGACGTATGGGTCTAATGATAAATATATTTGTCCCAGTAGTAAAAATAAATATGTAAGTCCTAGATGCCCAAATAAAGACTATAACTTTTGTCCATATTGGTCTTGTGTGGGGTGGGCGACTTGGGGACAGACAGTAGATAAAGACATGATAGTGACTAAGTTGCCGACTAGCCCATATTGTAAGTCTATGGAATGTAATCCCATCCATATACTTATAAATAACCCCGATAAGTTCTTAGACAAATATGGCAATTTATTTGGGTTTCAAATATACGGGACGGGTTTAGATCCTGGGACATTATTGTTTATAGGGATAGAGACTGATACGGTATCCTCCCAAACTCATCAAGTATACCATTCCTTTTATGAAGAGATGAGTATAGATAATAAGATCCCCCATAATGCTAAAAACCTGTTCATCGATTTAGCCGAAAGTATTGCCGGTAGTCTTAATGTTACCAACTGCTATGTGTGTGGAGGTACTAACATGGGAGACCAATGGCCTTGGGAAGCAAAGGAGGTAATGTCCGGTTCTGAGGCAGTTGACCAACTAATATCTACACAAGCCGATTATCATATGAGTGTTAGAGGTAAATCTGAGTGGAGATTAAAGACCTCCATCATAGGTTATGTTTGCATAGCAAGGAAAGGAATAATGTATAACACTTCTGTAGGAGAATTAACTTGTCTAGGGCAAAAAGCTTATGATGATGATACAAAGAATACAACCTGGTGGTCGGCTTCAAATGTCTCAGAACCATCTAACCCGTTTGCTAGATACGCCAATTTAAAGGATGTGTGGTTTGATTTATCCATCACATCTACCTGGAGAGCCCCAGCGAATTTGTACTGGATCTGTGGTAAGAAAGCCTATTTGGAGTTGCCACAGGACTGGGAAGGGGCATGTGTGTTGGGTATGCTCAAACCATCCTTCTTCTTGTTACCAATTGAAACAGGTGAGACTTTAGGTGTTAAAGTGTATGATGTGAATCATAGGAAGAAAAGGGGACCCATAGAGATAGGCACCTGGGAAGATAATGAATGGCCTCCCCAGCGTATTATAGATTATTATGGGCCAGCCACGTGGGCTGAGGATGGTACCTTTGGTTACAGAACCCCTATTTATATGCTCAACCGTATTATAAGATTACAGGCGGTGGTTGAGATTATCACTAATGAAACATCACAAGCGCTCAATCTTCTAGCGAAACATAATACCAGGATGAGGACAGCAGTCTACCAAAATAGATTAGCCTTGGATTACCTTTTGGCAGTAGAGGGAGGTGTATGTGGGAAGTTTAACCTAAGCAATTGCTGTCTTCAAATAGACGACGAAGGGCAAGCAATAGCTGAGCTTACTAGCCATATGGTTAAACTAGCGCATGTGCCTACTCAGGTATGGAAAGGGTATAATCCAAGTAGTTGGTTTGGTAGCTGGTATGAGTGGTTTGGAGGGCTTAAGGCAGTGGTAGGTGGAGTCCTACTGATTTTAATGTTGTGTCTACTCCTGCCGTGTCTTATACCCCTAGTAGTTAGGTCTGTGCAAAGCCTGATAGGAAGTATAGCAGAGAGGAAGGCTGCTGCACAGATAATGGCGATTTACAAGTATAAGGCTTTAGATCAGGGAGAACCAATGCAGGAAGATGAGTGTTGAAGATTCACATCATAAGATAAGTCTGGTCTGGTTCAAGGTAACTTGCGGTGTATGCAAACCAAGGTTAAGTGATGCCTCAAGTAATTGTAAAATATCAAGAGGCATCAAAGGGGGGAATGTGGTGGAATCTCGGTAAAAATAAATTTAGTAGGCCGAGATTACCACGTGGCATGTGTACGTGCATATGCTGACGTATCGATCAGTTGGTTGCACGAGGCAAGATACGATCAGTAGTGTACGGAGCATGTGCAAGAATACAGGATGTAGTATTCCCCCTCCTCCATTGTGCTGGACAAGCCATGCGGTCAAGCAGGAAGTTAATTCTTATTTGTGTTGATTGGTTAAGAGAATGTGCGGGTGGAGCTTAATATGGGAGGAGTTATATGCCTATATAAGGAGCCTGCACTATTGTCCGGGGCTCAGAACTTGCTGTATTTTGGTGACGTTAGTCCCTCTGAGTCCCGATCGGTGATCCAATAAAGAATCTCTTCCTTCCTGAAGAAACCTGTGTCCATCTCTCTGTGCTTGGCTTCCGTCAGTTTCTCCGGTATCACTTTGTTTCACCAGTAAGGAAAAATCATTCACATCACTGCAATTTACCAATGCATTTTATCCAAGACTGGATTTAGGATGACTACAATTTCACAAAAACATCAGTGTTATTTAATGTGCCAAGGGGAACAGCTTATAAAATAATGAAAAGTACAAACAGACAAGTTGAATCAGCAAAGTGCATCCGCAGGGTTGAGGGGGCAAGAAGGGGCACTCTAACAATATCAGATTATGTGTGAGAACTCATAAATCTGCTTGCTACACATCTGGGTTGCAACTAAGTCTCACTTTTGGAACCCAGTAAACCTGCAGACACAGCAGAATCATAAAGTAAAAAAAAATTCCCAGATTTTACTAGTAACATGACGTAAAGTCATGATTTTATTAAAGACACGGAGGCTCATATTATGCATAACTCTTTCTTTATTTCCTCAGCAGCAAAGATAGAGGAATATAAATATTATCAAAAATGAAAGAAAAACTGTACAGGCACAACAGGCAACCAATCACATAATAGAGGAAGTAGCTATATAAGTCCTGTGTCTCCCACAATCCCCCTCTTTCTTGCGAAACCGAAGACCAGGTAAGATGAACGATGTCCCACTTGATCCAAACAGGAAACGGGAAACAATGCGCCACCGCTGCCGGGTCCGGCCTCCAACTGTAGAACTTCGGCAGCTGGGTGTTCAGCCGTGATGCGAACATATCCATCTGGAATTTTCCCCACAACATGTCCAGGCTCTGGAACACCGAAGCGTGTAAACGCCAATCGCCAGAGTCTCTTAAGTGTCTGGAATTCCAATCCGCTCCCGAATTGTCCAGACCCGGAATGTGTTCCGCTGTCACCGAGATGTTGTTGTAGAGGCAGAACTGCCAGAAATCTTTTGCTAGAATCGCCAACATCTTGGACTTCGTACCCCCCAGGTGATTTATGTAACGGACCGCCGACACGTTGTCCATCTTGAGGAGAACGCAGGAATTCGCCCGTCCTGGGGTAAGGCTGCGGATGGCGAATGCCCCTGCCAGGAGTTCCAAGCAGTTGATGTGTAACGACTTCTCCATGTCGGACCATCTGCCTCCTGTGGAAACGTCGCGACAATGAGCACCCCAGCCGTGCAAGCTGGCATCGGACTTGATCACTACGTCCGGGATGGAGCCGAAGATGGCTCTCCCGTTCCACGCCTCAATGTGTGCCAACCACCACACCAATTCGTCCCTGGACTCCGTTGATCAGGACACCCAACTTCTGTAGCAGGTTGGTAGTCCACTCCAGGTGTAGAAGGAGATCCTCCTCTGATTGGGACAAAATCAGAATGTCGTCCAGGTAAATAATGAGGCGAACCCCGCGGGTTCGGAGGAACGCCACCACAGGCTTAAAAAGCTTGGTGAAGCACCAAGGAGCCGAGGAGAGACCGAAAGGTAGGCAGGTGAAGCGCCAACGACGCCCGTGCCATGTGAAATGGAGGTAGTCTCTGAACTCCAAAGCAATGGGTACCGTGAAGTAAGTGTCCTTCAGGTCCAGTTTGGCTAGCCAGTCCGACTGGCGTAGAAGGTCTCTGAGGCAGTGTATACCTTCCATCTGGAAGTGTTGGTAACGTAGGAAGGCGTTGAGGGGGCGAAGGTTTATCACAGGGCGAACTCTGCCCCCTTTCTTGGGCACCAGGAACAGATTGCTCGTAAAGCCTTTGGCGGCGAACGGCAATTCCTCTATAGCGCCCTTGGACAACATTTCCACGACTTCCGCGGAAATCATCTCGTCCTGATCCGGTGGAAGAGACAGTTCTCTGGGGGAATAAAGCTGGACAGGCATGGAAAAAAACTCTAGGCGATACCCCCTTACACATTGTAGAACCCAAGCATCCGAGGTGATATTTTCCCACTCTCGGTAAAATAAGGCCAGCCTCCCCGCCACTTGAACGGGAGGGAAAGAAAGGGTACTCACCGTAAGGACGTCTGCTGGGGGTACCACCGCGGGGGTATCTGGAGCCCCAAGCCCGACCTCTGGCTGGGAAGAAGGGAGGGGTTCTCTGGTCCTGAAATCCCCGGGAGGGAAAAAAGGAACCTCTGGTTGCGCGGAATGCGCCTCGGAAACCACGGCCAGGTGGACGGTTCCTGCTACGCCCGGCCCCTCCGAAAACCTTAGGCGTGAACACGCGCTTCATGTTCGCTTGCGCCTTGTCAATTGCAGTGAAGGTCTTGACATATGACCCCATGTCCTTAACAAAGGAGGTGCTGAACAGCAAACCCTCCTCAGTCGGGTCAGGTTCCGCCACAGTCATAGTGGCCAGCTTAGGGTCGATCTTTAAGAGGATTGCCTTACGCCTCTCCGTAGACATCGCCGTATTGGCGTTCCCCAGTAAACATATGGCCCGTTGGACCCAACCTATGGCCACGTCCATATCTAAAACTGCGTCTCCAGTTCTAGCAGAATCTAGAAGCTCGTATAGCTTCGAGAGGGGTCCCAGAGTATCCAGGATATTGTCCTGGCACCCATTGAGGGAATGGTCAAGGCCCTTCTTGGGCTTCCAGCCCGACTTATTCAAGAACTGGGCAACCTGCGGGTCAATGTCTGGGGTCTTACAGGCAGCGCCCGGGAGGGTAGGACGTGGGCATTCGGCGCGCAGTTTATTGCGGCCTTCTCTAGAAAGGGGCGTGCGGATGCGCTTAGCCACATACTGGGCCACATATATGGTCCACATATATGGTCCGGGGGAACCCATTCAGCGGACCGGGGGTGACGCAGGTCATCTGGATCAAACAGGGGGTTACCCAGTGGGTCAAGGATTGCTTTGTCATCCCCAGAGGGGCCTAATATCTGACCCCGGGCCTTGGCAGAGGACCCCAAGGGGTTCACGCCCGTAAGGGGCAAATCCTCTCCAGATTCATTTTCATCAAAGGAGTCATACTCCATAATGTCGGATTCGTCCTCCACACTCTGGTCGGTATTGGACCCATCATCAAGGGCTCTAGCCCGTTTCCACAATCTAGCCTTTTTAGCCCGGCCAGGGGCTCTTTTGCGCGTGGGGTGCGCGCCATCTGTGACCGCCTCCAGCGTGTCAGTCATGGCAGGCAGAGACTGCATCGAGGAATGGGAGCCGACATGTTTAGATTTGGCCCTTGCCTTACGGGCTCCAGGCACAGTCTGAGCAGGAGAAGGGGACCCCGAACCCATAGGGGCAGGGGTGGCCAGAGCAGGTAAAACTAGAGAGTGCAGGGACTGAGAAAAGGAGGTAGAGACAGCTCCCATGGCTGAGGCAATAGCCTTCTGTATGGAGGAAGCCATAGTGGCCTCTAGCAATGTTTGAAACTCCTGGGAGGCCATAGCACCCTCAGCACTGTCTAAGTGCAAATCCCCTGAGGGACCTGTAGGCCCATCATCCCTATCCTGCATGGTAGTGAATAGGTATAGAAAAAACGAGCAGAAAAACTAACTAAATCTGAAAAGGGCACAAGGGAGAAAAGGGTTGAGTAGCCCACAGAAACAAACTTGTGACAAAAAGCAGACCGGTTAGTGTTCCCAGGGGACCAGGGCATACGATGTGACCGACCGCACGGCAGCACAGAGAGGAACGAGGTCCATCCAAAATGGCCGCCGCGTGAGAGGGAAGGTGCACGCAACCTGGCACTCGACGGGGGAAGGGGCTCGTGCACCCGACCCGCCGTGCCAGCCCGCGAGCGGGGAGGGAGTGCGCACTCAGCCGCGGCCGGAGGAGGAGAGCGGCCGCGGCAGACAATACAGTGCCGGGTTCCGTGCAGAGGCACGAGGAGGCAGGGGAGGGCAGGGAAAAGGACCTCCCGGCCGGGAAGTGGAACACCCGCGGGGACCCAGAGGGAACACTAACGGCAAGGTAAAGGGAAGTAATATAATGTTTAAACAATGCAATAGCACAGTAAAATGGCAATACAATTAAATGCAAAAACCAAAACTGATTACAGAGAGAACACTTATCTGTCTGAGGAAGCAGCAAAGAAAGAGGGGGATTGTGGGAGACACAGGACTTATATAGCTACTTCCTCTATTATGTGATTGGTTGCCTGTTGTGCCTGTACAGTTTTTCTTTCATTTTTGATAATATTTATATTCCTCTATCTTTGCTGCTGAGGAAATAAAGAAAGAGTTATGCATAATATGAGCCTCCGTGTCTTTAATAAAATCAATATGACAAATACTATAATGTTAACAAAAAGGATATCTGAATTGATAAGCCGAGTGCATAGAAACAAATTATCTGCAGTGATGATATTAAAGGTGCACTCAAACATTTCTCCATGACACCAGATAAAACAACATTAACTCTGTGCAATTGCTTGCATGCTTTTATGCATTGTCCATACTGTCATGCCCCCTGCAAGCACAACCAAGTCCCCCAATTTGCTGCAATATGAGATGTTTAAACAACACACTGCTGTAGCACTGTGCTTGAACATTTTGCATTCCTCCAGTATACTCCTAAATCGGGTTTCCTGATTTCCTGGTGTTCTGACAATGGCTTTGTTAATCTGTTGATCCTGATTCAGTAACAAACTTTGGCTAATTTCCTGACTGTGCTTACTATTTGCTCGTAACCCTGACCTCAGATTGGTCTGACTTTTCTCCTGGATTTTCCACTGGCTCCTGTTACTGTGCGATGTTTCTGATCTGCACTGATAGACTGTATATTGCTCTCAAGGTAACCAGAACTGATATACTCTGTATCTAATTTACCAGTGTTTGTTATATTCGATTGCAACAAAACATTGTGAGCTTCACAAAACTAGGCTCGGGCAAGGTTGCAATTAAGAAATTATTTATATCCAAAATAAAGGTACAAATATTAAGATCCTGGTTTAAATGGACACAGTAGTCACCAAAACAACTTTAGCTTAATGAAGCAGTTTTGGTGTATATATCACGCCCCTGCAGTCTCACTGCTCAATTCTTTGTCATTCGGGAGTGAAATAACTTTGTTTATACAGCCCTGGTCACACCTCCATGCTTATGACTTGTACAGCCTTTCTAAACACTTCCTGTAAAGTGATCAAATGATTACACTTCCTTTCTTGCAATTTCTGTCTAATTTAGAATTTCTTACGAACTGCTCTGTTAATAGCTTTCTAGAGGACCATGTAGGAGCCTCTTGTGTTTGAGTAAAGTTCAATTTACAGAGCAGGAGATAAACTTAAGAACAAGTAAGTTAACATCTGATTGAAAATTAAACCATTTTTTTTTTCATGCAGGCTGTGTGAGTCATGGTCAGGGGAGGTGTGTCTAGGTCTGCATGAACAGAAACAGAAGTGATTTAACTGCCAAATGGCTGAAAACTGAGCAGTGAGACTTCTGGGGCATGATATATACACCAAAAGTGCTTCATTAAGATAAAGTTGTTTTGGTGACTTTAGTATCCCTTTAAGGTGCACACAACCTTGGTATCTCTTTGAAATGGAGAAAATATAGCAATCATTCACCCTATATTCAAAATCAGTATAGGCTTGCAAGCGGTTAAAATATGTATGGATTTCGAGGACTGAACTCAAAGCGATCTTCCAGTGTATCACATGGTATTCTGTAGAACAGTGGTTCTATATACAGAAATCGAAGGGAAATGATTTGATGAATGATTTGATCTCTTTCTGGTTTCTGTAGACATCCCTGCAGATGTATTATTATTATTATTATTATTATTAATATTATTAATATAATTTTATTATTATTTGCACAGGATTCATTATGAGATAAGTGTTGGCTTCTTTATTATGATTTTTTATAAATTATAATTTTATTTCATTATCAGTATAATGCATTAAAAAGGGTTGCTTGCAGCCTGGAGTGTCCCTTTAAACTTTTATTGTCCCACAATGCTGTCATATTTCCCAACAAATGGGAAATATGTACAACTTCTTTTCTTTTCTTTTTTTTTTTTTTTCAAATGACTTTAGCAGCTTCTAACAAGTTTCAAGTTTCACTGGATTGGACTAAGACCCTTAGTTATCTAATGGATTAGATGGACTGCTGCCATTTTTTTTTAAAACTCTGTCGCAGAACGTTGACCTCTCTGTCTCTGTCTCCCTTTAGCCAGTATTATCCTTCCTTTTGTGCACTGCCAGAGTTTAGAACTACAACACAGCAAAGTTACAAACACCTCTTCTGATGACATTCTTCATTGTTTCCTGCCAAATATCAGCTTTCCCTGCAGCTGTGGTTTGGGACACTGCTAGTCCACCAAATGATGTCATTCACATATTTTAGGACCTCCTAGGCAAGTCGATTATCCTTCCTTCTCTTAAATCAAGAAAAAGTGAACCATTAATATTACACTTTCCATTTCAAACATGTATCTATGGTTTTGCCTTTTCATATTTTTTTTTATATATATATAGCTGCACAGTGTTGTAATTGATTTTTTTTTATATATATATATTTCAAATAAATAATGGATCAATAAAGTGGACTTATTTTTTGGAAATAATCAAAATTCCAATGTCCCTGGAAAAAGATGCTGAATAGCATTGGTAAAATCTTATATTTAGAAAATGCATTGTTTGGGTATAATGTATAGCATTTGCTTCAGGTTATAAAAGTTATTTAGGGTTCTTGCCAATGCTGTGTCCATGCACAGAGCTTATGTGCCTTTTATAAGGAGCATTTCAGTGTTTACACAAACACACTGACAATATATTACCGGCGACCCATTACAGTCCATGTAAAAACCTTTTGAAGTTTGTACCTGTCAGTTTTAGGTCTCTATGTTGACCCTCCTTACTTGCATCTTAAAGAGTGCAGACGGGATGTCAGCCAATTAACCCGTCCTGACGCTATTATTATATGAATATTTAAACCTGTTTCCCCCCTCTTGGGCCAGTGAGATTGTGTCTATTCTTTACGTAAATTCTGATACTCTAATTTCATTTATTTCTTATATGAACTAGAGCGCATTATATCCAAATACCTAAATATCTTCAAATTTAATCTAGCTGCTGGTTTAAATTGTTCCAGTAATCTAGCAGCACAAGTACAATTGGATTCAAATGTGAAAATACGCGCAGTCATTATCTACAAACTTCTTGAAAGTTTTGCATTGCGATATTTACATTTAACTTCTTTCTTTTTTTTCATGTAATATAATACAGTTAAATCTCTTATCTGTGTCTGGTCATTGAAAGTGAAGAATCTTCATGTTCTGGATATTTAAATTAGTTCTTAATGCTCCGTTTTTCATTTCTACTAGCCCTATCATTACAGTGACATGATGTTAGCCTTTAAATCACGAGGGATTAAGAACTTTTAAGTCTTTGAAAATTAAAAGTGTACTTGTATCTTTCATATTCAACACAACTCGTGTATAAAATAGAAGTATATATATATATATAGTTCTTCTTCTTGGCCTTAACTCTGCTAGACTTAACTCTTGCTAAAAGAAGACCTTAATAAATTGTATTTTCTTATATATATTCTGATATTCCAATACATACCCTTTTAGTGAATAAAAAAGTAAAATGCAATATATAGGCATGGGCTCAGAGATTTCAAACTGATAACAGAGTCTATATGTTGGGACTGTAATAAAAGATGTTATAGAATATTTCAGTGTAGATTTTTTTTTTACTTAAAACAAATAATTTATTGCATAAAACCTACCGAAAGAAAAAAATACAGTATAAAGATAGCATTTCAAGTCTGATTGCCAAATATGATTACAATAGACAAGCATGTTACTTGATTCTTATTTTTTTTAGTTAAAAGGTTTTGATAGCCATTAGAAACCAATTCTTATCCTCATAAGAGACTGATCATTACACAGCAAAAAAAAGTTTATGATCACAGTGTTGAATTTGATGTACAGACAGTTTTTTGACGTGCCTAGGAAGATTACCAAATACACCCATCATACTAGCTTGCCATAAAAGAATGAGTAGGAATAGGTGAGTTCCTGTGTAAAAACATAAATGTCATATAGCACTCTATATACTACAATAAGATGTGACAGTGAAAAATAATGAAAGTGGAACCAACAAATCTAAATGATATTGAAGATCACATCAATAACTCATATAGTGTAATTTCTTTCAACACCATATGTTGTGAAGAGATTATGTTTAGTCTACCAGTAATCAGGACGTAAGATGTAGAACCAGTTGAGTGTGCCTGTATAGGTTTATGGTATGTTCTTCAGTGGGTTGGATTATTGTTGAACTTGAAACCAAGGTGTCTGAATTGTCAACTTTCACTATGAGAAAAACAACATTATAGTCTATCACACCATGTTACAGTCTAAGACGCCATTTTACAGTCTATCACACCCTGTTACAAGCTAACATGTCATGTTACAGTCTATCACGCCATGTTACAGTCTATCACACCAGTTCACAGTCTATCACACCCTGTTACAAGCTAACATGTCATGTTACAGTCTAACACGCCATGTTACAGTCTTTCACACCCTGTTACAGTCTATCACACCCTTTTACAGTCTATCACGCCATGTTACAGTCTATCACACCCTGTTACAGTCTATCACACCATTTTACAGTCTATCACACCATGTTACAGTCTAACACGCCATGTTACAGTCTTTCACACCCTGTTACAGTCTATCACACCATTTTACAGTCTATCACACCCTGTTACAGTCTATCACACCATGTTACAGTCTAACACGCCATGTTACAGTCTAACGCGCCATGTTACAGTCTTTCACACCCTGTTACAGTCTATCACACCATTTTACAGTCTATCACACCCTGTTACAAGCTAACATGTCATGTTACAGTCTATCACGCCATGTTACAGTCTATCACACCAGTTCACAGTCTATCACACCCTGTTACAAGCTAACATGTCATGTTACAGTCTAACACGCCATGTTACAGTCTTTCACACCCTGTTACAGTCTATCACACCATTTTACAGTCTATCACGCCATGTTACAGTCTATCACACCCTGTTACAGTCTATCACACCATTTTACAGTCTATCACACCATGTTACAGTCTAACACGCCATGTTACAGTCTTTCACACCCTGTTACAGTCTATCACACCATTTTACAGTCCAACACACCCTGTTACAGTCTATCACACCATGTTACAGTCTAACACGCCATGTTACAGTCTAACGCGCCATGTTACAGTCTTTCACACCCTGTTACAGTCTATCACACCATTTTACAGTCTATCACACCCTGTTACAAGCTAACATGTCATGTTACAGTCTATCACGCCATGTTACAGTCTATCACACCCTGTTACAGTCTATCACACCATTTTACAGTCTATCACACCCTGTTACAAGCTAACATGTCATGTTACAGTCTATCACGCCATGTTACAGTCTATCACACCCTGTTACAGTCTATCACACCATTTTACAGTCTATCACACCCTGTTACAAGCTAACATGTCATGTTACAGTCTAACACGCCATTTTACAGTCTAACACACCATTTTACAGTCTATCACACCCTGTTACCAGCTAACATGTCATGTTACAGTCTAACACGCCATGTTACAGTCTATCACACCCTGTTACAGTCTATCACACCATTTTACAGTCTATCACACCCTGTTACAAGCTAACATGTCATGTTACAGTCTATCACGCCATGTTAAAGTCTATCACGCCATGTTACAGTCTATCACACCCTGTTACAGTCTATCACACCATTTTACAGTCTATCACACCATTTTACAGTCTATCACACCCTGTTACAAGCTAACATGTCATGTTACAGTCTATCACGCCATGTTGCAGTCTATCACACCCTGTTACAGTCTATCACACCATTTTACAGTCTATCACACCCTGTTACAAGCTAACATGTCATGTTACAGTCTATCACACCCTGTTACAGTCTATCACACCATTTTACAGTCTATCACACCATTTTACAGTCTATCACACCCTGTTACAAGCTAACATGTCATGTTACAGTCTAACACGCCATGTTACAGTCTTTCACACCCTGTTACAGTATATCACACTGTCAGGGTACCTGCGGTCTCTACCTCCGAAAGAGGTAGAGACTTAGCTGTTCCTCCATCCAGACGGCCTGATGGCTCCCTTTCCCACGGTCTATCCGGTCATGCAAGGCCGGCCGCGAGGGAGTGACTGCCTTTTACAGCATCTAGGCAGGAAGTTGTCATCAGGACACTCCTCCGGAACGACCTGCCACTCAATTGCTGCAGGACCAATCAGGACGCCTCGGAGGCGTGGTTACTGCTCTGAACAGGGTATTTAACAGAGCTTCTTTCATTAGCTCATTGCCCTGTCGTGGTTCTAGCTTGTTCTAGTCACTCAGTGCTTGTGTATTCTATTATCCCTTTTGGTTTTGACCCGGCTTGTTTACCTTACTCTGCTTATCCCTGTTACCCTTGATTCGGCTTGTCTCTCGCTTACCTGTCTTCTGTTACCCTCGACCTCGGCTTGTCTTTGACCATTCTATACTGTACTACTTACGTTAGTCCGGCCATTCTAAGGTCCGGTATACGTATCTGGCTACTGTTTGTACTCTGCGTGTTGGATCCCTGTCCCGATCCTGACACACACCATTTTACAGTCTATCACACCCTGTTACAAGCTAACATGTCATGTTACAGTCTAACACGCCATGTTACAGTCTATGACACCCTGTTACAGTCTATCACACCATTTTACAGTCTATCACGCCATGTTACAGTTTATCACACCCTGTTACAGTCTATCACACCATTTTACAGTCTATCACACCCTGTTACAAGCTAACATGTCATGTTACAGTCTATCACACCCTGTTACAGTCTATCACACCATTTTACAGTCTATCACACCAGTTCACAGTCTATCCCACCCTGTTACAAGCTAACATGTCATGTTACAGTCTAACACGCCATGTTACAGTCTATAACACCCTGTTACAGTCTATCACACCATTTTACAGTCTATCACGCCATGTTACAGTCTATCACACCCTGTTACAGTCTATCACACCATTTTACAGTCTATCACACCCTGTTACAAGCTAACATGTCATGTTACAGTCTATCACGCCATGTTACAGTCTATCACACCCTGTTACAGTCTATCACACCATTTTACAGTCTACCACACCCTGTTACAAGCTAACATGTCATGTTACAGTCTATCACACCCTGTTACAGTCTATCACACCCTGTTACAGTCTATCACACCATTTTACAGTCTATCACACCATGTTACAGTCTAACACGCCATGTTACAGTCTTTCACACCCTGTTACAGTCTATCACACCATTTTACAGTCTATCACACCCTGTTACAAGCTAACATGTCATGTTACAGTCTAACACGCCATGTTACAGTCTATCACACCCTGTTACAGTCTATCACACCATGTTACAGTCTAACACGCCATGTTACAGTCTAACACGCCATGTTACAGTCTTTCACACCCTGTTACAGTCTATCACACCATTTTACAGTCTATCACACCCTGTTACAGTCTAACACGACATGTTACAGTCTATCACACCCTGTTACAGTCTATCACACCATTTTACAGTCTATCACACCATGTTACAGTCTAACACGCCATGTTACAGTCTATCACACCCTGTTACAATCTATCACACCCTGTTACAGTCTATCACACCCTGTTACAGTCTATCACACCCTGTTACAAGCTAACATGTCATGTTACAGTCTAACACGCCATGTTACAGTCTATCACACCCTGTTACAGTCTATCACACCATTTTACAGTCTATCACACCATGTTACAGTCTAACACGTCTATAACAGAGAACTTTCATAATTTCCTGAAGTCTAAATGAGGTGATGTTGGTTCTTTGCACAGTTCTGTTAATGAACAGGTTACCAGAGACAGTAGTTTGTATTTTCCCTGTATATGGCTGCTCCTCTTTAAGTCAATATTTAAAAATTGCTTTATTTTGCACAATAACCTTTTCACTTGAACCATATGAAAAGTCTTGGCATAAACCAAGCATATCATAAACACGGCACCAATCTAAACTATACTTGTATTGACTTCATCACAGTCAATCATGTTAGTATGACATTATATATCCTTCGCAAAACCATGTAGATTCTTCCGTATAACATTGTTGCTCACCTTGAGTCCCTGAATATTAAACGTTCAAAAAACAAAAAAGATTTATACACAGGGAGCTATATAGAAACAGGCTACATAGTTGTAGTTTTGGTGATACAGAAGCTTTAAGCAGGCAGGTTTGTTGTGTCAAGGATAAGAATTTGTTCTCTTTTTTAATATTTGCTTTTCCACAGTCCATGAGAAAATCATGAAAGATGAAAATCGGTTGGTTTGCTGTTTCTACGTTAGGAATTTTGAATACTCATAGGTGAATACTGTCTGGCTCTGGGGCTTGGTTTACATTAACTGTAAATTTCTGTAGCACTTTATCCTGTTATCATATCATAGATTTGCTGTAAATATTTGTAACAGTGATTTGCAGCCATAGTCTTTTCTTTGCTCTATACAAGAGAAAAGAAAGTTTTTGTAGGGTGGTAAATATAGGATTATTCTAATCACTATGATAAAGAGGTTGGAGAAACCCTGTAACTAATACTGATTTCAAAGGGACAACAGTTTCATTCTAAACTTTTTTTTTTTTTTTAAAAACAATTCCCATAGTTTGAATCACAATTAGAGTATTCTGATTGGTTGGTTTGGAAGCCAACCAATCACATTGCTCTGACAGGCAAGTCATAGTATTGCATTTGAGACATTCCTATCAGAAGGTATTTTTGTCCTTATAGAAATTTATATCTATCTTAAGTGAAAATCTACCTTTATCTCATTACGTGAAAGGGATGGTAAGTGAGGCTAAATTTAAGCCCATGTGTATCTGAAATTGAGAGATAAAGTGTTAATTGAATTAATGGCATAGGATTTGGTAAAGTAGCCAAGCCAGTTCATGTAGTTCCACAGTTCCAATGCTGCTAGAGGAGGGGGATCATATACCAGGGAGAACAGCAAAGTGGGATATTAATAAGTATCCTTTTTTATTAAAATAAAGGCATTGTATTATTCTTTCATTTATTAAAATAAATTGTTTCTAGGTATTATATATTAATTATATATTATATTAATTATATATTATATTAATTATATAATATTATTATATATTAATATTATATATTGCTTCTGTATATTCATTTTCAGTAAAATAATGGTACACATATATTGCTGTAATTTCTGTTGGCTTAATAAGCACAAGATAAATCTGCAAAACATAGCATTTTATGCCAAGTTTGTTTAGAGACTGCACTCGCTGATCTAATACAAACTGAAATTGGGCTCTGCATTTAGAAATACATAAACAGTAAAAAAAAGTTGTATGGGATTAACTTGGACAGAAGCTCTGAATATTTAACCATTTCACGGCCCTAGGTAAATCAATTTGATTCTAATAACAACTCAGATGATTTAAATTACATTTTTGGCCTTTATTCCACTACTTAAATTGCAGTGATACAAACCTTTAGGAATTTTATAAACACAGGATACATATACTGGTTAACCACTTCTCTGGGAAGCAAAACCGGGAGAAATTAACTTTAAGAAAACATTAAACGGTAAGTTTAGATCCATTTTTATAAATGCCTTCAATTATTAAATATTTATATACTGGTTTAAGATTAATATCTAATTTATTATTGCACTATGTGGTCAGCATTTGTATTACAATATATTAGATTAACAAATTTTACTATTTTTTTAATACATCATATCTCTTAGAATATTCCCCTTGATGTCCCATAAATTAGATGTGCATATGCATAACAGGATATGTAAGAAAGATTTTTTTGGCATTAAAATGGTCTGCAGTGATAGCTGATGGGAGATAGCAAAGTGCGGTATGTAAAGCTGCTTGAAGACCCACTCTCTGCTATATTTTGGCAAATATCAGAGCCTATGCAGTACACAGTAGTCCAGGGATAGGCAATCTTTGGCAATCCAGAAGGTCCAGGTGTGGACTACATCTCATCTAATGCTCTTAGCTCTTGCAGGTGTAATGCTGGCAAAGCATCAGGGGTGATGTAGTCCACAACATCTGAAATGCCTACAACTGCAGTAGTTCTTAGCTCATGTAATGATAGCTTCTGACGCATTAGCATTTGATTAAAATGCTGACACAGACCTTATGAGTTTTGCATAATGTTCTATCGTTATGAAAACAGAAGAGTAGCAATACTGCTTTAACATACATTAAAGGAACACTATAGTCACCTAACTTATTTTAGCTAAATAAAGCAGTTTTAGTGTATAGATCATTCCCCTGCAATTTCACTGCTCAATTCACTGTCATTTAGGAGTTAAATCACTTTGTTTCTGTTTATGCAGCCCTAGCCACACCTCCCCTGGCTATGATTGACAGAGCCTGCATGAAAAAAAAACTGGTTTCACTTTCAAATAGATGTAATTTACCTTAAATAATTGTATCTCAATCTCTAAATTTAACTGTAATCACATACAGGAGGCTCTTGCAGGGTCTAGCAAGCTATTAACATAGCAGGGGATAAGAAAATCTTAATTAAACAGAACTTGCAATAAAGAAAGCCTAAATAGGGCTCTCTTTATAGGAAGTGTTAATGGAAGACTGCAAGTCACATGCAGGGAGGTGTGACTAGGGTTCATAAACAAAGGGATTTAACTCCTAAATGGCAGAGGATTGGGCAGTGAGGCTGCAGGGGCATGTTCTATACACCAAAACTGCTTCATTACGCTAAAGTTGTTCAGGTGACTATAGTGTCCCTTTAAAAAATTAAAACATAAAGTTAAATAAAAAAACAACGTTGACTGCATTGCTGCATTATAAACAATTACACACCTGAAATGGTTAAGTATTATTGCTTAAAATAGTTTTGGATAAGGAAAATTTCATTTTTAAAACTTTAAGTTTGGTTATTTGACGGTTGAGTTTCGCAATTAATGTGCAATTTACTCCCTGTTAAATTTTGCACATCTGGTTAATGTTTCCAAAACAGGGGTGAAGCCAGCCAAAATTAACACTTGGTGAATTAACATTAACAGCAACAGCAACATCACTCATTAGACAATTAAATTACACATTACAAATTACAAAAAATAAAATAAATAAACATTAGTTTTTTTCATAAATGTTCTAGGGAAAATATCCTAGTGTAAACTAAAACACCTCCTGGCCTAATAGGCTGAGTTACTGGTGGGGGGATTTTTTTGTCACTACTGCAGTTAAGTAAAAAATTTCCTGTAGTGCACCTTAGCTCTAAGGATTTGCAGCAACAGACTCTTGGCAGCTAGTCCTGTATATACAGCTGCTGTAACAGTGAAGCAGCATGGCTTGGCCTGGCAGGGTAATGGAGACAAAAAGAGCTGGCATATGTTATTAGTTCCAGACCACTGGAACGGCTACACCACCATCTGCTAGAGGTCAGAGCAGTTGTCAAGGTCGGCGTCTGTCTTGAATATAATAAATGTTTTCTGCAGTGGGTACACACAGCAGTACATGTATACACAAATAATGCCAAAACCTGCTCTCAAGACATAGGCTGCACAAAGCTGTGTCACTTTACACACAATAGAACACAAGAAAGTTGATCTGCATCACAAAAGCCAGCTCCCTAGATAGAAACCTTTTAATGTCAGGCTGATAGCAGGAGTCGGCAAGTGAAAAAAAAAAAACTGTTGTAACATACATAAAAGAAAAGAGAAGCCTCAAACTTTTTTTCTTTTCATTGAAATAATAAAGTCTGAATAGATCATTGACCACAATGACGCCATCCACTGCGTGATGAGATAGCAAGGATTAAACAGGCACATTGCAGGTATAGGGAATGAGTCGCGTATTAAGTGACAGCTTGGCCCTCTTAACGATAAATTGTGAATGGGTCACAAAGCACCGTGTTCTATTAATTCATTCTTAAATGGCCTTAATGTGTCTTTACATAAATATAAGTGATGGGGCTTTAGTCACTAAATAGAGTTAGGGGGGAAAGGACAGCCAACATGTAAATGTTTGACTTTAGTCTTACAGGCTTATACATTGAAGTTTCAATTTCATTTTTGTTTTGTGAAAAATAGTCAAATTAAGAAAACAGCTT
Source organism: Pelobates fuscus (assembly GCF_036172605.1). Taxonomy (NCBI): domain Eukaryota; kingdom Metazoa; phylum Chordata; class Amphibia; order Anura; family Pelobatidae; genus Pelobates; species Pelobates fuscus. Next base: position 72,376,213 of record NC_086322.1, on the reverse strand, counting down.
ACTTGTAGAATTTGTCTTTTTATACTGTCTAAACTCTAAAATTCACTTTTAATTTAATTTTAATTTCTGGCAACTTGAACTTAAATAATTATTTGGCTTTGCTAACCCATCACAAACTATGAAATCCCAGCATGCTCAATTCTCTGTCATTTAAGAGTTAAATCACCTTGTTTATGCAACGCTAGCCACACCTCCCCAGCTAAGACTTACACAGCCTCCCTACACACTTCCTGGAAAATATATCACATTTTGTAATTTCCCTTATTGCAGAGTGTGTTTAAATTAAAATGGTTTCATTGCCTCCTAGAGCTTACTTCTGCCTCCTGAAGTTCAACTAACAGAGCAGGAGTTCAGAACATCATGGAGGCTGTGTGCACCACATCCAGGGGATGTGTGGCTAGGGCTGCATAAACAAAGTGAGTTAAAGTGACTCTCTCATTATACATCAACTTTATCTAGACAACCAGAAACAAATATGTGGGATACGGCTGAAATAAATCTAAAAGGAACATAAAACATATAGATAGTGAAGTACAATTAATACAATCAATCATGCGCTAAACATGAATGCACTCACAAAATTTAAGTAGATAAGTAGATATCGCTCATAAGGTGCCTCCCCTGATGAAGTGGGGGGCTGGTAATCCCCTTCTTCGTTATGAGGTAACCGATGGTACTCAGGACTTCAGACGGGTGATGATAGAAAATCAATTTGTTTTTATTGATATAAAAGGTGAACAATCACCATCAATATAAAATATAAAGTAAATATTTGAAAGAAAAAACTGTTTGGTCCTACGTGTTTCGTTCTGTAAGGAACTTCCTCAGGGACCGCAATAACACGTAAAATCAATATACAAAATTACAGAATGTAAAAAATATCTCCTATTCCCCCCATCTCCAAGTCCCTTTAAATAGGGCTAATCCCTATGCCCATAGGTGGATCCGTGGGTGGCTCCGATCATCCATGACCCCATTGGTTCGACGAGAGGTCTTCTCAGCTGTTTGTCATCTCTGTAACTTCCTTATAATCAAATTTGACGCGTCCGAAATACCGGAACCGGAAATGCATATGTGTAACGGACCGTTTCACTTACAAGAGGATAAAACCCAGTTTAGGCGATATCCCCCTTTCCCATAGACCAGCAGCTACTGCAAGCACCAATCTCCCGGACTGCAAACTGTACAAATCTTCCAGCTCCCGAACTGGAAACACACGAACCCTGGAATCAGCCGAACAGGAAAAGCATACAATCCGCTTACACTCCTGGCAGTCAGCATACAATCCAATTCCCCCAAAAACGAGACGACACATCGGTTTGAGGGTCAAGCAGAATCTCAGGTCTGGAACACCCAGCCTGGTTTTTATTACGGTTGTGCACATACAGGACACACCCAGGGGGAGGCATAAAACAACCAATCAAGTAACAGTACAACCCACACATCCCCTCCCCTCAGATAAGCAATTAACATAATTATTACATACAGTAAAAATACAGTTTCCACACATACTCTGTAACTTTAAAACCATACATCACATTCACATAAAAATACATATCCACAATCAATCCATTCAGGGGAACAACATATTAAAAATTGGGCCAGGGGTTCAAAAGTTAGTAAAAGTATCTTTTGGGCCCTGGCTGGCAGCATGGCAAAATCTGGCTCAAACAGTAAAAGTAAAACATCCCCACAATGCATCATGGCTTCCTCCCTTCTGCCCTGGAGATAATTGGAGAAGTAATCCAATTATCTCCCAGGTCAAAGACAAAACTCCGTTACACATGTGGGGACCTAAATACAGGATTATGTTTTAAAATATATAAGGTTACTTTCTATACCTTAAACACAGACATGTAACATATCCCCAGATAGCTCAGGTCTGCGTGCACATTATTAGGTGAATGGCACGCAGACCACATAAGTACAGTTTAATTGCCATGGAGCCAAAGTCTTTCCCATAGTCTTTCATTATATGAATAGGCTCCATGGCATAGCTATCTGGGGGTATCACTGCTCACACAGGGCAAGTACCGAATGGCCCCCACTGTGTTTAAAGGGCCAGAATGAGTGACATGCACTCTGTTAGGGCCGAATACGTTTTGTAAAAGGGCCCAATCTCCCAGGGCCATAGTCCAAAGGCAAGAGGCGGGCAAGCAGCCCCCTCCAAGGACACGTGGCGAGGTCGGTTTCTCAACACTTCTCCCCTTTACCCCCCAGACTAACAGGGTATCTGACCTCCTGCCGGTCAGTGCCCTGGTTAGTCCAGCAACCCACCCACAAAACAGAAACAGCAGTACAGCCCACCCACAATAACTGGTTACTACACCTGGGTAGAGGAGAACTTTGTCCAGGTCCAGGTGTCTCACCACGGCTGCGTGGGGGACTGGTAGTCTGCCTTGGTGGGTTGCTGAGTGGGCAGAGACCAGCGGTACTCTGCCCTGGTGCCAGTACTACCGAGGAAGTAGCCTGGTTGGAGCCTGGTTGTGGGAGGGAGAGCCCGACTGTCTCCCCTCTGGCTACACTGCTCTGTGGCTGGGGGACAGGACCGACCATCCCTACCCCTTGGGCTGTAAGTGCAAAGACTACGGTCCCATCTGCACAGTTGCGGGGCTCAACATCTCCCCTTGGTGGGTTAGGCTGCCGCTGGAGAGAGGGTGTAACAAGCTCCTCTCTCTGGACTGTCAACTGCCGCTGGGGAGAGGGGTTAACAGGCTCCTCTCCCTGACACTCTCTCTGCTGGTGGAGAGGGGGACCAGCGGTCTCCCCTTTCATTATTTTGTCCTGCTGCTGGGGTGTGAGACTGACGGTCTCTGCTCCCTGCAGGACACACTGCCGCTGGGGAGGAAGGACGACACCTTCAGCTCCCTGGGGTACACACTGTCGCTGGGGAGGAAGGATTGCACCCTCAGCTCCCTGGGGTACATACTGCTGCCAGGGAGGAAGGATTGCACCCTCAGCTCCCTGGGGTACACGCTGCCGCTGGGGAGGAAGGACGACACCTTCGGCTCCCTGGGTTACACACTGCCGCTGGGGAGGACGGACGACACCATCAGCTCCCTGGGGTACACACTGCCGCTGGGGAGGAAGGACGGCACCTTCAGCTCCCTGGGATACACACTGCCGCTGGGGAGGAAGGATTGCACCTTCAGCTCCCTGGGGTACACACTGCCGCTGGGGCGGAAGGACGGCACCTTCAGCTCCCTGGGGTACACACTGCCGCTGGGGAGGAAGGACGGCACCCTCAGCTCCCTGGGATACACACTGCCGCTGGGGAGGAAGGATTGCACCTTCAGCTCCCTGGGGTACACACTGCCGCTGGGGAGGAAGGACGGCACCTTCAGCTCCCTGGGGTACACACTGCCGCTGGGGAGGAAGGACGGCACCTTCAGCTCCCTTGGATACACACTGCCGCTGGGGAGGAAGGATTGCACCTTCAGCTCCCTGGGGTACACACTGCCGCTGGGGAGGAAGGACGACACCTTCAGCTCCCTGGGATACACACTGCTGCTGGGGAGGAAGGACGGCACCTTCAGCTCCCTGGGATACACACTGCCGCTGGGGAGGAAGGATTGCACCTTCAGCTCCCTGGGGTACACACTGCCACTGGGGAGGAAGGATGGCACTTTCTGCTCCCTGGGACACACACTGCCGCTGGGGAGGAAGGACGGCACCTTCAGCTCCCTGGGGTACACACTGCCGCTGGGGAGGAAGGACGGCACCCTCAGCTCCCTGGGATACACACTGCCGCTGGGGAGGAAGGATTGCACCTTCAGCTCCCTGGGGTACACACTGCCGCTGGGGAGGAAGGACGGCACCTTCAGCTCCCTGGGGTACACACTGCCGCTAGGGAGGAAGGACGGCACCTTCAGCTCCCTCGGATACACACTGCCGCTGGGGAGGAAGGATTGCACCTTCAGCTCCCTGGGGTACACACTGCCGCTGGGGAGGAAGGACGACACCTTCAGCTCCCTGGGATACACACTGCTGCTGGGGAGGAAGGACGGCACCTTCAGCTCCCTGGGATACACACTGCCGCTGGGGAGGAAGGATTGCACCTTCAGCTCCCTGGGGTACACACTGCCACTGGGGAGGAAGGACGGCACCTTCTGCTCCCTGGGACACACACTGCCGCTGGGGAGGAAGGACGGCACCTTCAGCTCCCTGGGATACACACTGCCGCTGGGGAGGAAGGATTGCACCCTCAGCTCCCTGGGGTACACACTGCCGCTGGAGAGAAAGGACGACACCTTCAGCTCCCTGGGATACACACTGCCGCTGGGGAGGAAGGACAGCACCTTCAGCTCCCTGGGACACACACTGCCGCTGGGGAGGAAGGACGGCACCTTCAGCTCCCTGAGATACAATCTGCCGCTGGGGAGGAAGGACGTCACCTTCAGCTCCCTGTGATACAATCTGCCGCTGGGGAGGAAGGACGGAGCCTTTAGCTCCCTGTGATACAATCTGCCGCTGGGGAGGAAGGACGCACCTTTAGCTCCCTGGGACTTACTCTGCCGCTGGGGAGGAAGGACGGCACCTTTAGCTCCCTGGGTTACACACTGCCGCCTCAGGGGAAGACGGCTAACCTCCTCGGATGCAGCCTCTACTCTGCTGCTGTAACACTCTTTCCGCTGAGCATGCTCTCCGTCCATCCTTGAGTTTCGCTTAGCCATGACCTGCTTCCAGATCCCCTAGAATATCTCCATGGATACATAACCCCCATACTGGGCCATTCGCTGCCTCACCTCGGCCAGCCCATAATCTTCAGCGTCAGAGCCTTCCATACTTGTCTGCTCCAAGTCGCAGGATACCTCTGCTGCCAGGGGCGCTGCACGAGTGCTAACGTTGCCCTCAATTTGTAACTCCAAGGAATTGGTGTTCTGTAGCTGTCCTTCTGGCTGTAGGAACGATCCCGCCGCTTGCCACCAATTGTAACGGACCGTTTCACTTACAAGAGGATAAAACCCAGTTTAGGCGATATCCCCCTTTCCCATAGACCAGCAGCTACTGCAAGCACCAATCTCCCGGACTGCAAACTGTACAAATCTTCCAGCTCCCGAACTGGAAACACACGAACCCTGGAATCAGCCGAACAGGAAAAGCATACAATCCGCTTACACTCCTGGCAGTCAGCATACAATCCAATTCCCCCAAAAACGAGACGACACATCGGTTTGAGGGTCAAGCAGAATCTCAGGTCTGGAACACCCAGCCTGGTTTTTATTACGGTTGTGCACATACAGGACACACCCAGGGGGAGGCATAAAACAACCAATCAAGTAACAGTACAACCCACACATCCCCTCCCCTCAGATAAGCAATTAACATAATTATTACATACAGTAAAAATACAGTTTCCACACATACTCTGTAACTTTAAAACCATACATCACATTCACATAAAAATACATATCCACAATCAATCCATTCAGGGGAACAACATATTAAAAATTGGGCCAGGGGTTCAAAAGTTAGTAAAAGTATCTTTTGGGCCCTGGCTGGCAGCATGGCAAAATCTGGCTCAAACAGTAAAAGTAAAACATCCCCACAATGCATCATGGCTTCCTCCCTTCTGCCCTGGAGATAATTGGAGAAGTAATCCAATTATCTCCCAGGTCAAAGACAAAACTCCGTTACACATGTGGGGACCTAAATACAGGATTATGTTTTAAAATATATAAGGTTACTTTCTATACCTTAAACACAGACATGTAACATATCCCCAGATAGCTCAGGTCTGCGTGCACATTATTAGGTGAATGGCACGCAGACCACATAAGTACAGTTTAATTGCCATGGAGCCAAAGTCTTTCCCATAGTCTTTCATTATATGAATAGGCTCCATGGCATAGCTATCTGGGGGTATCACTGCTCACACAGGGCAAGTACCGAATGGCCCCCACTGTGTTTAAAGGGCCAGAATGAGTGACATGCACTCTGTTAGGGCCGAATACGTTTTGTAAAAGGGCCCAATCTCCCAGGGCCATAGTCCAAAGGCAAGAGGCGGGCAAGCAGCCCCCTCCAAGGACACGTGGCGAGGTCGGTTTCGCCACAATATGATTCAATGCTTCCGCGTTTCGGATGCGTTCCACCTGCGTTCCACTTCTATCGTGTTCCACTTCGATCTTGGGAGGCTGTATTATTAACTTTAAAAGTTAAGTATTTTTACACTTGATATTTTACTACACCTGTATACTACTGTGGTGTTTATATTGTGTTGTTTTGCCATAAACATTATCTAGTCTGCTTCTGTACAGGTCCTTGTGTCTGCATCTGTTTTAATATTGTTTTTCCGAGTGCTCTAGTTTACATTAAATAAATAAAGAAAAGTAGGTACTACTGTTCCTTATGTATAGCAGTCAAGTTGACAAATATTGACAATTGGCGATGCTTGCAGCAAAGTTCTGTTTCAGTTGCCAATCAAACCCACCCACAATTCATCAGTAAAATCAATCCCATAAAAGAGTAAACAGCAGACATCATGCACAGAGGAAAACAAAATGGCTGCACGCAGATATTGAGATATAGCACAAGAAAGAAAAGATAATGAATATAGGACTGAGCACTGGTGTGTTGCACAAAATGCAACAACATTTTGGATCAAAAGAGAGCCCTTGTCAAGGTGTTGAGTGTATTTTTAAACCTTCTACAAATCCTCTCTTTGGCCTTGAGGATCGAACAGGCTGTTTAATTGGTGCATTAATTAATGTAACAATCTAGCTTGCTGTATATGGAGTTAGACGCGAGAAAGGATGGAGATACACTGTGGGAATAGGATAATAATTTAAGAGTAATTTGTTAATATGGGAAATTGTTATACCAAAAGAGTAGGTATGAACATGTTCTTTTAAGTATATAAACCCATTGCTGTCTAAGCTTATTTTTTTCTGAGTGGAATCAGGTAAGGAAATTAATACATTATTTTACAAATTTCATTTAATTTTATAAACAAACAGTACTGATATGTGTTGGTTAGCTTTTAGCAGATTTAGGGCACGGTATATTGTTTAGACAAGAATACCACAAGAACTGTTTTCGATCATTTTAATGTTAAAATAAAATGCTAAAAACCCAATAAATTACCTAATATCCTGTGTAACTTCCCTCGGGGTATATTGTTGGACAGTATGACTAAATGAATGACTAATTATGAAGAAATCAACTGAAAGTCGGATAACCTGACTCATTTTGTATTTTTTTTGGCAAACAGAAAGTCTAGCAATTAGATGCATTATATGTAATGCATATGATTTGTTTGTCCTTTTTTTTGTTGTTGCTATTTACCTGCTTCATGGATAGTTTATGGAACCTCTGGATTAAGGTAGAGCGTTCAGTGGAATGTTCTGGAGTTACGCTTTGCCCAGTCTTTACTTGACACGTCAGTAAAGTAAGCATCTCCAAATGTGCGGAGTAATTTCCTGTCAGTATGGCTGGTTTGTATGTATTTAGCTTTCATGTATTTCAATTGTATGACAAAAAAGAGCACAAAATTAATCATTGTTTTTATTTGACAAAAATAGGATTACGGAGGCCAAAATCTATACACTGGCTAGGAAATCAATGCAAGACATACAGAAGTAGCCAGTAGCCCAAATGTCACAGATATAGAACCTGTGTGTAGCTCAAATGGTAAACTCAGTGGAATATGTAATGGTCGATCTGTCCCTTGGCTCACACTTCAAGCATCCAGCTACCAAGATGCACAATCAAGATCCATAACTTAAGTTCTGGCTTCCTGCATTGCTTTTTAACCACGTTGGTTTCTATTTATAGCTTCTCTATCTGTCGTATATTATTTTATATATCCATAGTTCATGCTATTTGTAGCTTAGGGTACATTTCTAGAAATAATTGTACATGGTTAGTTTGTAAAAAGCTTACTTTTTTACATTTATATTGAGAATAAATTCATCAACCGTGTTTACATATGTATTGACCCCTGTGCATATAGTGATCAAGTTGTAGTTAATCTTTATCATAATATAAATACCAGAGCTGAGTCTTGCAACAGTATACTTCAGGTTATCTATGAGGTCTCTTATTAGTCTCCTGCAGGCCTGCGTCAATCTTTGTACAGTCATGATAGTTGATGATGACATTGGCAATAGCAGTGGAACAATCAGACTTCATTTACATTTTCCTAATGGCCATTGTGTATGTTAGGCATGTGCATTGGGGCAAATTTTCGGTTCGGCATTCCGAAATTCGAGACTTTCGCAATTCGGAACTTCGGTTCGGCACTTCGGCACTTCGGAACTTCGGCATTTCAGAATTTCGGGACTTCGGGACTTCTCTTGCAGCTGCTTAATAGATAACTCCCTAATTCCCACGGTATTAGTGAGTTATCTACATAAAGGCTGAAAGACCTAGATTGGTCTTTCAGCCAAATTTACTAATACTAAGTAACAATTACTTAGTATTAGTAAATTTTGCCCCTACTCGCTATACCGCGAGTAGGGACATGTCTATTAAACAGTGAGCAGCCTTACACGCTGTGTAATTTGACTCATAACTCTGATTGGTGGATTAAGTAACCAATCAGAGAGTTATGAGTCAAATTACACAGCGTAGGAAAATTCCAAAGAACTTTCCCATGCTGTGTAAAATGACACAGAGCACTCTGATTGGTAGATTTTAAGCCAACCAATCAGAGTGCTGTGACAAATAAATGTAGAGACTTACCTGTCAGTCTCTTCATTTATCTGTCAGAGCACTCTGATTGGATGGCTTAAACCCACCAATCAGAGTGCTCTGAGCCTAATTGCAGGGCGGGGCAAGGCTTTATAAGCCTTCCCCCGCCCTGCAGAGCTCAGTCTGCGCGGAGCCCTCCATGGGTGAAGATGGATTATTTTTTTGTTTGTTTGTTTTTTTTGTTTTTTTTAAGTGCGTCGGTTATTATGGATTTTTTATTTGCCCTTTTTTGAAAGAAAACATTGAATCGTAAGTTGGATTTTTTTTTACAGGTACTTAGTTAAAGGTCCCCCCTCATTATTTTTAGGGTGAGGGGGGTAGGTAGGGGTTAAATTTTTTTTGGGGGGGGTGACTAGGGGTTTGGGGACCCCTAGTCACCTGGGGGTAACATTTTTATTTAGGGCCCCCAGCCGCCGCTCAGTGGTAGGGGCCAGGGGGAGGACATTAGGTCCCCCACTTATTAGTATTTAGGGCCTCCACCTGCCGCTCAGGGGTTGGGGCCAGGGGGGAGGACGTTAGGTTCCCCCCCTTATTAGTATTTAGGGCCCCCACCCACCACTCAGAGGGGGGAGGACAATAGGTCCTCCCCATCATTTTACTTTAGGGCCCCCACCCGCCTTTAGTTTAAAAGCACCCACTCACACGTCGTGGGTGGGGGCTCAGGAGGGGGGACCTATTTTATTTATTTTTTTTAACAGTGAGCAGTCAGAGGCTGGTATAGCGAGTAGGGGCAAAATTTACTAATACTAAGTAATTTTTTCTTAGTATTAGTAAATTTGTCTTAAAGACCAATTTAGGTCTTTCAGCCTTTTGGTAGATAACTCCCTAATACCGTGGGAATTAGGGAGTTATCTACTAAGCAGCTGCAATAGAAGTGCCGAAGTCCCGAAATTCTGAAATGCCGAAGTTCCGAAATTCTGAAGTTCCGAAGTGTCCAAGTACTGAAGTACTGAAGTGCCGAAGTTGCCGAATTTCCGAAGTGCCGAAGTCCTGAAGTGCTGAAGTGCCAAAGTTCCGAAGTCCCGAATTGCGGAATTCACGAATTTCAGAATGCCGAACCTAACCGAAAATTTTCCCCAAGCACATGCCTATTATGCTATTAGGTGGCAACAAAGGAGAGAGTAACCAGTGGTCATCCATCCTCAACTTACTAGACATGATGATTGAATGGTCGGGATTGAACGTTAAAATAGAAAGCTTACACTGCAATTATTTGTCTAGTACAGATTTTTCAAGATTTGTTGGTTTGGAGGTGCCCATTCCTTTTTGTAGACGTAAACAGAATACACTTGTGTGAATCAGATTCCACAGCATATTCTAGAATTTCTTGTGTAGCTGTTTATTCTAAGAATACCAAGGCAGTTTCGGCAGGTGAAACAAATGATATATATTATAAAATATCCATTCCCATTCTCGTTGATCACTTTGAATATACTGTGTTTATTATTGGGTCAGCAAACTGTATATATTTCCATACATGTATCATTATGTCCAAAATATTTTCTAAAATTTGTTTTTCCATTCCTTATTATAGAAGCTGGTAATAGGAAAGTTATTTATAGCAAAACTAAATGTATTTTCCCAAATGTCAACATGTGTTTAATGATAACCTTCACATTATCATTGAATATTTACATTCATGATAAACTGCTTTATAAATTAAAAAATAAACATAAGGGAAGTTTCTCCCCCTCCTGACTAACAAGCCTGCTAAGGTTGGTTTATATAGATTATTTATTTTCTTTTTAAAACCAAGAAATGATATATCCTATAAACAATGGTATTTGTTGATTTGACATAGTACTGTATCTATTTGGATTTTGCCAAGGCATTTGATACAGTTCCACACAAAAGATTAGTGTTCAAACTCAAGGAAATCGGTCTCGATGAAAATGCTTGTTCTTGGGTAGAACATTGGCTTAAAAACAGAATACAAAGAGTTGTCGTTAATGGTAAATTTTCAAGCTGGACAGAGGTGGCAAGTGGTGTCCCTCAGGGGTCTGTTCTGGGACCCCTTCTATTTAACATTTTTATAAATGATCTTGAAGACAGCATTGAAAGTCATGTTTCAGTGTTTGCAGATGACACAAAACTTTGTAAAATAATACAATGTGAGCAAGATATTACTTTGCTGCAGAAGGATTTAGATAGACTGGAGGACTGGGCACTCAAATGGCAGATGAAATTTAATGTTGAAAAATGCAAAGTTATGCACTTCGGCGTAAAGAATACACAAGCAACGTATACCCTTAATGGAAGTGAATTAGGGATAACAACACACGAAAAGGACTTGGGAATTGTTATAGACAACAAACTATGCAACAATGTGCAATGTCAATCAGCAGTGGCCAAGGCCAGTAAGGTATTGTCATGCATAAAAAAGGGCATTCATTCTCGGGACGAGAATATCATTTTGCCTCTCTATAAATCACTGGTAAGACCACATATTGAATATGCTGTGCAATTTTGGGCACCTGTTCTAAAGAAGGATATCATGGCACTAGAAAAAGTGCAGAGGCGGGCTACAAAATTAATAAAAGGAATGGAACATATCAGCTATGAAGAAAGGTTAACAAATTTAAAACTATTTAGTTTAGAAAAACGTCGCCTGAGAGGGGATATGATAACATTATACAAATATATTCGAGGCCAATACAAACCATTGTGTGGAAATCTATTCACAAACCGGACTTTACATAGGACACGAGGTCATGCGTTTAGACTAGAAGAAAGAAGATTTCGTCTAAGGCAAAGGAAAGGTTTTTTTACTGTAAGAACAATCAGGATGTGGAATTCTCTGCCTGAAGAAGTGGTTTTATCAGAGTCCATACAGATGTTCAAACAGCTACTAGATGCATACTTGCAAAGACAGAATATTCAAGGATATAATCTTTCAATGTAGGGTAATAACTGCTTGATTCAAGGATAAATCTGACTGCCATTCTGGGGTCAAGAAGGATTTTTTTGTCCTAGCTTGTTGCAAAATTGTGCTTCAAACTGGGTTTTTTTTGTTTTTTTTTTTGCCTTTTGGATCAACAGCAAAAAACAGGTGTGAGGAAGGCTGAACTTGATGGACGCAAGTCTCTTTTCAGCTATCTAACTATGTAACTATGTAACTATGTATCAATGTTGGTCTTGGCAGATCTCATTGGCTGCCTTGACTTCTAGAAATATGTTGATTGTGGTGTTAAAATATTATGAGTTCTCAACATAAGACATACCCTTGGACCATTGCCTGAAAATGTCCATAGTTACTTCTAGGATATTGCCTGGACCTGAATTTAATGCCTTTAGAGCATTCATTAAACTATGGATTGTCAGAAAAACATAGAAAAAAAAAAAAAAAATATGCCTAAAATAGCCAAATAGGAATAAGTCTCCAGCAGCTACTTGTCCAGCTCAGCTATTTTGACTTGAAATTCCCTGTTCAGTTTCCTGACAGTTTTTAGGTTAGTAAATAACACTGTCTAGTGGCAGAGAGTTTAGGATCAGACCGGAATTGTTCTGGGGTTTGAAACCTTGCCTTAGTAAAAATAGTAAAACATTACTATTTCCTCATTTCCCCAAGTCTGCTGCCTTGGTGTTAGACTTGACTCCAATCTATCCTTCATCCCCCACATTCTATCTCTCACTTCATTTGGACACAAGCACCTAATATTTAAAAAGTTTGTCCTTGTCTGAGTGCTGACATTACTAATTTGTTATTTCTCATTCTGACTGCTGCACTAACCTACTAAATACCTTTCCTCTCTCTCGAATTTCCACTTTCAGTCCATCCTGAGTGCCTTTGCCAGGCTAATCCACCTTACCTATCGGTCTGTATCTGCTGCACCACTCTATGAGTCCTTTCACTGGCTTTCCATTCACAGCAGAATTCAATTCAAAATTCTCTCCCTGATCTACAAAGCCGTTACTAATGATGCTCCACACTTCCTGTCCTCACTAATCAACTAGCCCTCCCCCTAAGATCTAACAATGACCTGCTTCTTGCATCTTCTAACAAGACTGCAGGAAGTAGGGACTACTTTGTCTTTGTATTTTTCCTATGCTTGACTTTCGCAGACTCTGGGTGAAGTTTAAGTAAGCTCCACTTCCTGTGTCTAGGAACGTTTTCCCAGAATACTCACCTTTCCTCCATATTTCCACGTTGCCTGTTAGGTCAATGTTATGTAAGGCAACCCAAAAACTCACAAACCCTAATCTACTGAGAGAGATATACCACATATTACTAGACCTTAGAATGGCCGGATTTTTTTTTTTAATTCTTTATTTGTACATGACAGAGTAAGCAGTAGTACAATAACATATGGCTTGTGCAAAAGCCAAGCAATAGTGTGCATGTGGTTGCCGTCTGTCCAGGTTTTACATTATATAGCTATAACATAAACATAAATATAAATATTAGTTAAGATAGCACCTGAAATCAGGTGCAGTGAGTCCAGGAGTCAATTCACTCAGTGAGGCTTTTTATAGATTAAATATAAACATAGTAAAAGGAATAAGGATAAACCTAAGTGAGGTAAGGTGAGAGAATAGGTCTAGCACTTTTGTGATCTGGCATATGCGGCACTAGGTCTCCTGGTTGCTGTGTCGAGCATCCCCGGGGGTCCCGCGGCTCCTTTGTGGGCCTTGGGCCATGACCCAGGCCCGGGTCCCCCCAAGAAGGCCCGAGCAGTAGCATGCCGATTACCCCCGAGACCCCACCCACAGAGCACCCAGCCTTCGGTCTTGTGTCAGCGACCATGTATGTTTTTCAAGTAATGATTCATTAACAGTAACGTGCTTTTACCATATTATGTTTTCATTTTGGTTACACCATCAGGGGTGTGCCAAGCAGGGTTCGTAGCTCTAGGTGTATATTGTTTCCTTGGAGTTCGTCTCCTCTGGTGACCGCCACGCCATCATGTCACCTCCGTTATGCTTGTCAGCAGGCGAACACAGCAGACCCCAGCCGAGACCCCCCAGCCATCGTCTTCGAATCCCACACATCGGTACCAGCACTATCTGCAAGTTTAGCTCTCTCCAATATGCGTGTAGATACCGGTTAGTTGCTTGGCACCGGAGATAAGGGCTGTCCCCCGTCTCCCCAGTTTACCCCTTCCCGTCAGTGTCCATCTAAAAGCGTGTGTCATTTCAAGTTGCTCCCAGAGATCCCATACCCTTTGGAAGGAGGCCGTTGTGTTGCCTGTGCTGTCAGTCTGTCCATCAAATAATTGTCTCTAATTTTAGAGAGGACAAGAGATAGTTGGGGCATCTCAGGTTTTATCCAATGTTGAGCTAACGCTCTACGAGCTGCCAAGTAAATCATATTCAATAATCTTTGGTCGTATCTGTCCAGCTCCTCCGTGGGTCTGGGCAGCAGATATGCCCATGGGTCAAGTGTCAGTCTCTTTTGTAGGCCTACCACACCCTGCCAGTATTCTCTAACTCTGGGACAGTGCCACCACATGGGTATGAAGTCACCCTTTTCCCCACACAGGCGCCAGTATCTGTTGGACAGATCTTCATGTGGCATTGTTTGACAGGGGTCGTGTTCCACCGAAATAGCGTTTTGTAAGCTTGTTTCTGTAAGGAGGTGCATATGGATATTTTCGCACAGGCCTCCCATATGCCCTGCCAATATGTCCCCTCTAATGTTTCTCCCAAGTCCGCCTCCTACCAGTTTGTATATTTTAGTGTTCCCCATTCCCTGGATTCTGAGCTGATGTGGTTATAGAATAAGGATATTAGTTTTGCGGGCATAGATTCCTTAAGGCATACGTTTTCAAAAAAGGTCAAGCATTTGGCTATTGCTGTCCTAATCTCAACGGTTCGTGTGAAATCCCTGAGCTGTATATAGTGAAAGAAGTCTTAGGTGCCCAGTGGGGCAAGTGATCTTAAGTGTTCATATGTTACTATTTCATTGTTAACGTATAGATGGATGTAGCGTTGTAGACCCGTGACTAGCCCTCAGTCCTGGCAGGAACGCTCTATTCCTTAATACCGGGGTCATCTCTATTCCTTAATACCGGGGTCATAGAATGGCCGGATTTAATGTATAGAAAAGTCAGGGAGAAGGCCAAGAAAACAGGACAATTGATAAACACGCCAAGAGGTCAGGAACACAGAGATCAGGGAAATGATTCAAAACAAGCCAAGGCCAGTAATAAATACTCAAATACATTAGAAATGCACTTTTGGGTATACGAGAACCACAACAGGGCAACTTGCTCAGTCAAGCTCTGACTTTAAATAGCCAGAGCACTTAAACTATTAGTTGGCATCATTTTAGAGCGCCTAAAGTCCAGAATTCGTCCAAATGGCGTGTCGGTGCGACTGACTATAAACAGACATGCATGAGTCCCGCCATCGGATCAGGGAGAAGGTGCGCCATTTACAGCATTTTGCCCTTTCTGAACATCCTGTGAAGCCGGCATGTGCGGGAGTTTGACCACACAAGCTAATATGGGCAGATGATGATGATGCAGTAAAAGTAATTTCCAGGAACATTAAGATGGAGGTGCTTAGGAAATACTGTAGATCAATGAATGAATGAACAATAGAGTAAAAGAGTCGGGAGAGAGTTTTTTTTTTTTTTAAATGGATGCGCCCATCCTCATTCTCAGCCCCTGTGTTCTGTTTGTCACCCCTCTTATCCATCTTGTAAGTTCCCATTAGAATAAGGTCCACCACTCTTCCAATATTTGTTTGTTAGATTTTGTATTTTCACAGATGCCTTTGTATTTTACTTCTACCAATTGATCCCACATACAGCGTTACTGAATGTGTCGCCTCTTCATAATAAAGTATAATACTAATAATAATCCAGCAAGAGCAGGTAGTGAGATGAGTCCGTGCAGAAATTACATCTCTAGTGTTGCTGTTGAATATATACTATTGGTCCTTTTTAAGCCAATATGAATAACCAAAAATAACCAGGTGGTTCATTTTTATTTCCGTTCATGTCTACAATTATTTTCCATAAAGTAAGAGAGACACTTATGGGAACAATCTGCTTTGGTAATATTTAATATGTAGCACTGATATCATGAAGAATATTTATATTGTAACCTCTGCTATTTTGGTGTCTGACTTCAGCTATACTTGTTCAGAATATTTATTAGTCTAACTTTTTCATAAAATTTTAAATAGAAATGGCATCGTGTCTTTGTAACAGAGCTGTATCCTCATTATATTAATGTTCTGAAATTATTTATTTTATTTTTATTTATTTTCAATTTGCTTCAATAACAATACAAACAGAAAAGAATCACCGTCAACAGGGAAACATTTTGTTTTACATTATTTTCAATATAGGTGTTACTACCAAGTAATAAGCTGGTCACAATGTGACCATTTATAGAAAATATTTTTGAAATAATCTGTCTTTTGTCTCATGAAAAAGAAGCTAAATGTTTACATATGTATTCTATAGGTGCCACAGAAAAGGACTTAAATCGTCCATGTGTTTCATTCAAATATTTACTGCTACATTAATATTGTATTAGTGCTGGAACTATTGGTCACAAGAATCAAAACCTGGAAACCCAGCATGGTTTACCAAACACATTCTTTGCTAGTTTAACCACTACTGTTATATAGAAGGAAGCTAAATAATTTATAGACCACAAAATGGTGACTGCCACATCACTGTTAATCTCTGTCCATGGTACTAAATGCCATTAAATGATCTTTATCCTCACTTATATCTGCTCTTCCACGTTGTGGTCCATACGTGGTTAGAGGATTCCTGTACACTGATCAGTCAGAACATTAAAACCACTGACAGGTGAAGTGAATAACATTGATTACATCATTACAATAGTACTTGGCTAGTACTAATAGGCAGGGAATGAATAGTCAGTTTTGAAATTCACGTGTTGGAAGCAGGAAAAACAAGTATTCAAAAAGATCTGAGTGACTTTGACAAGAGCCAAATAGTGATAGCTAGACAAAAGGGTTGAATCATCTCCAAAACGGCAAGTCTTGTGAGGTGTTCCGGGTAAGAACTGTTTAGTACCTACCAAAAGTAGTCCAAGGAAGGACAACCGGTGAACCAGGGTCATGGGCATATATGGCTCATTAATGCATATGGTGGGCAAAGACTAGCCCGTCTGGTCTGATCACACAGTGGAGCTACTGTTGCTTAAATTGATGAAAAACGTAATGCTTGCCATGGTAGAAAGGTTTCAGAAAACACAGTACATCACAGTTTGCTGTGTATGGGGCTGCGTAGTCAAAGAGCTACCAGAGTGCACATGATGACTCCTGTCCACCACCAAAAGTACCTACAATGGGGATGTGTGTCAGAACTGAACCACAAAGCAGTTGAAAGAAGGTGCGTGGTCTGATTAATCAGATTTTCTTTTAGATCAGGTGGATAGCCAGGTTGCATATGCATTGTTTACCTGGGGAAGAGATGGTAGCAGGATACACTATGGGAAGAAGGAAGGCCAGCAGAGGCAGTGTTATGCTCTGGGCAATATTTTACTGGGAAACCTTTGATCCTGGCATTCATGTGAATGGTACATTGACATGTACCACCTACCTAGAGATTGCTGCAGACCACCTACACCCCTTCATGGCAATGATGTTCCATATTGTCAGTGGCTTTGTTCAGCAGGGTAGTGCACCTTGCCATACTGTAAAAATTGTTCAAGGTGTTGGCTTGGCCTTCAAATTCCCTAGATCCCAATCCAATTGAGCATCTTTGGGATGGGAGGGAGAACTACACAATATAAGGCAGGTGGTTTTAACGCTGTGGATGATCAGTGTATATTGAGTAGTTGTAGTTCACTGAATGTCAAAAGACTTCTCAACAGTGAGTTGTGGAGGATAAATAATTACTTCATACACTATTAAGCAGTCTGAGTTTCTTGTTCAAACTTTTGATTATATGACTGATGCTTTTCAAACATTTCCAAGGGACTAAAACGTACATTTGTATCATATAGGCTGAGCTTTTCAATAACCTAGATGCATTTAATATTTAAAAATGCGATTTTTTTTTTTTTATAATTAGATCTATTCAAACAGACTGGAATAAAAATTCATATGAAGAACCACAGTCTTGTGGATACATAAAGGTCTGCAAACCAGACGGTAAGGGTGTATAAAGAATCTAAATACAACAGAATAAGGTAGTGCAAGTTATTTTTTTTTTTAACCCCTTAAGGACCAAACTTCTGGAATAAAAGGGAATCATGACGTCATACATGTCATGTGTCCTTAAGGTGTTAATATAATCTTTATTGTTTTATTCATATAAGACTATACAGAGACAAAGACAAAAAACAAAAAAGACGGAGGCAGAGCAGACGTGTAGTGCAGTTGCTCCCGAATATTTTGCTGAATCTGGGGCATTAACCCCAGTAAATCTGGGGGCATCAACCCCAGTAAACAAGCAGAAAAAACCCTACTCTGATGACCCTTGAATTGGGGATGCTCTCCTGCACACGTTGGTACCTCACATGAAGCGGCACTCTACCGGAGACCCACGACACGATGCGGCAACCTACCATAGATGGAGCCAAGGAGAGGTGGCCAATCTCCTTGGGCTCTTGTCACTCACCCTGGTGAAACAACACTCCTACCTCCCTCCTCTGGACCGGCTGGGGATATCCCGGTCCCCACTGGGCTGTGCAGACACCACTACCCTGCACTCACCCTACTGTACACCGCAGAACTCAAAATGGCAGCTTACCCTATAACCAAAAGTAAGAGAGAGAAGAGGGGTTATGGAGTAGAGAAACTACTACCACTGCCCCAAAAAAAGGTTAGAGGAGGTATACGGGGCTTAACCCCCAAAGTTACATAGAAAAAAAGTGGAAAAACTGAGTAGGTAGTCCACTCACACAAGGTAGGTAGGACTCCTAATCCATTAAAAAGTACCTCCTAAAGTAAAGTGTCACATATACACCTATATATGTGACACTTTACTTTAGGAGGTACTTTTTACCTTGTGTGAGTGGACTACCTACTACGTTTTTCCACTTTTTTTCTTACCCTATAACCACAGCACAGGGCCTGCTCTCACCACCTGAGTCTACCCACGACACAATAGCAAACTTTCTACACCGCCTGGACAAACACTTCCAGACCTTTTGGGAGAGGATTCAGACGCATCTCCAGAGCGCATCACCACAGCGGCAAGAGGTTCGTGAGGAGAGCGGTCTACTGGGGAAATTGGGGCCCTCTCCAGGTACTCCTGAAAAACCAGCGCTTTGCAGAAAAGCCACTCACCCCCCCAGGCTGAGAGCCAACCATGTACAGCCTCAGGGCATCCAGTACACTGCCGGGGAGTCCTGAGTCGCCGGCATATTATATCACTCAGATCCTCAAATTTAATGCGGACTAGGCGCAGAGGGAGCAGTCCTGCAGCTGGCTTACACAGGTCGGACGGAAGGTGGAGAGGTCCAAGGCACATGCTGCCATCTCCTACCACAAGCAACTTACCACTGGTCCTGCATGGGCTCATGCTCCACTTATCCCCATGCTTCACTCTACTACTCCCTCGTCCTTCATGGGGGCTAATGTGCTCAGTGTCTGCCTCGCCATTATGGGACTGTGACTGCCCCAGAGGGGCATAGGACGTATAAATGATGTACTCAGGGAATTCATTTACTCTTTTGGTTTATTTGGACGATATTTTGGTGTATTCCCCTGATCTTCAAACTCACCACTCACATGTGAAACAGGTTCTGCAGACGTTGTTGAAAAATAAACTTTATTGTAAATTAGAAAAGTGCATTTTTGACCAGACTGAAGTCCACTTTTTTGGGTTACAACATCTCTGCATCTGGGTTTCAAATGGATCCTAAAAAACTAGAGGCTGTACTACACTGGCCATTACCCTCTGGTTTAAAAGCCATTCAAAGGTTTATTGGTTTTGCCAACTATTACAGAAGATTCATCAAGGGATTTTCTTCTGTTATTTTCCCATCACTAATATGACTCGCAAAGGGGTTAGTAGCGCGGTATGGTCCAAAGAGGCTGTGAATGCTTTTGAGAGTCTTAAACAAAGATTTGCCTCTGCGGACATACTAAAACATCCCGACACCAGTAAACCTTTTATTTTGGAGGTTGATGCATTCGAGACAGAGGTAGGGGCTGTTCTCTCTCAGAGAGAAAGCCAGGGAACACCATTGCATCCTTGTGGCTACTTCTCCAGAAAGCTGTCTCCTGCTGAGTGCAACTACGATATTGGCAATAGAGAACTGTTGGCCATTATTCTTGACCTCAAGGAGTGACAACATCTTTTGGAGGGTTCCGAGGACCCCCTGTTGATCATAACCGACCACAAAAACCTGGCATATTTAGGGGATGCCAAACGTTTGCCATCCAGACAGGCTAGATGGTCACTGTTCCTTTCATGTTTTAACTTCCTCATTACTTATAGACCTGGTTCTAAAAATACCAAGGCTGACGCCTTGTCCAGGCAATTTTAAAATGAGTCAGCTCCGGAACAGGTGACATCTCCTATTATTCCGCCAGAGTGTATTATTGCTACTACTGTCCTCTCACTGTTTTCTCAACTGCTTGGCACCATACTGGAGGCCCAGCCTCAGGTGCCCAGTGGTAAACCGTGTGATAAACTGTTCGTTCCCCTATGTGAAAGGGTTAATATCATGAAAGTGTTCCATGACAATGTAACTGCTGGACACCCGGGCATCAATAAGTCCACTGCCACGATCACTAGATCATTTTGGTGGGATTCACTCAGGAAAGATGTAAAGGAGTATGTGCAGGCATGTTCTGTGTGTGCAGTTTCTAAGGTGACTCATACACTTCCTTGTGGCCTGTTGCAGCCTCTTCCTGTTCCTGAGATTCCATGGTCCCTCTTGTCCATGGACTTTATTGTTGAGCTTCCTAGCTCTGCCGGGTCCACTACTATTCTCATGGTTGTAGGCCGATATTCTAAGATGGCTCACTTCATTCCTCTCAAGAAGTTGCCATCTTCGCAAGAATTGGTCCTAATTTTTATACGTGAAATTGTCCGTTTGCATGGCATCCCTCACAATATTGTGTCTGATAGGGGCTCTCAGTTTGTGTCCAGGTTCTGGAGGGCGTTCAGTAAACAATTGGGGATTGATCTCTCCTTCTCCTCCTCCTACTATCCACGGATCAATGGTACAGCTGAGAGGGCTAACCAGTCATTAGAAGTTTATTTGCATTGTTTTGTTAATAGCACACAGGACAATTGGTCCGAACTTCTCCCGTGGGCCGAGTTCGCTAGAAACAATGCTGTTCATGACTCCTCTGGGCACAGTCCATTTTTTGTCAATAATGGTAGGCATCCTACGGTTTTCCCTGCGTTTTTTTCTGATACTGCCATTCCTGCTCTGGATGAGCGTCTTGCCTCCATTCAGGATACCTGGGTTAAGGTTCAAACTGCTCTGGGGGCTGCTGCTGAACGCTTCAAACATTTTGCTGATAAGCGTAGGAGTGCCAACCCGGTGTACCAAGTGGGTGACCGGGTTTGGTTGTCATCTCGCAACATCAAGCTTAAGGTCCCTAGCATGAAGTTTGCCCCCAGATTCTTACAAAGTGCTTCGTAGGATCAGTCCAGTGTCTTACTCTCTGGCTCTTCCTGCATCTTTAAGGGTTCCCAACACTTTTCATGTGTCCTTAATATAACCTCTCAACTGCAATAAATATACTGTTCCTTGTGTTCCTCCCCCTCCGGTGGTGGTGGGTGGTCAGAAGGAGTATGAGGTATCTTCTATTGTGGATTCTAGGTTTTCTCGGGGCACTTTACAGTACTTGGTTGTTTGGAAAGGTTACGGTCCTGCTGATCGTTCTTGGGTTTCGGCTCCTGACCTGCATGCGGGCCGTAAGATCCAAGCTTTTCATGCCAAGTTTCCTATCAAGCCCGGTCCTGCCCGGTGGGCGGTCTTCAGGTGGGGGGTTATGTCACATATCCATCTGACACTTTTCCCTCACCTGGTGCTCAGCGGCCAGAAGCTTGCAGTCCTGACTGTCTCAGCATACAGTCTGGCACCGGCCGCTGCACATCCACTGGCGGAAATAACCCAGCGCGCACACGTGACCTCGTGTGCGCGCTTGCGCGCGCGCACCACACACGCACATTTTGGAGCCAAAATGCCGCTCTGACCAATGGGAAAGGGAGGATGGGTATAAAAACCTAGTCTGACCTCCACTCAGTGCCCTGTCGTGGTTTCCCTTGTGGTTGTCTGAGAGCGCGTTCCTGTTTATAGTTTTCTACCTGATTTTTTACTTTGACTTTGCTTATTGACTTCTCTATATTCTGGTATCCTGACTCCTGGCTTTCCTCATCGCTGCGTGCCTTTCTGTGTTACCTGACCTCGGCTAGTATTCTGACTATTCTATGTACGTTAAGTCGGCCATTCTAAGGACCGGTAATACGTTACTTATTTGTCATCCAAGCTATACAGTTCTGCGTGCTGGATCATACAGTAATCCTGATAGATAGGGGATGTCTCGTGTTCCTGTAAAGACTCAGAATCAAACTGTTTAGATAAGGCATCAACCTTCACATTTTTGAGACCAGGTCTGTAAGTTATAAGAAAGTTGAAGCGAGACAGAAACAAAGACCATCTAGTCTGTCTAGAAGATAGACGTTTAGCATCCCCTATATAAGCCAAATTCTTCTGGTCTGTAATGATCAAAAGTGGATCCTTGGAACCTTCCAATAGATGTCACCACTCTTTAAGTGCTAGGACAATGGCCAAGAATTCTCTGTTGCCAAAATCATAATTGCGCTCAGCGGGAGACAACTTTCTGGAAAAGTAACCACAAGGATGCAAAGGGGTGTCCTGACTCTCCCTTTGAGAAAGAACCGCTCCTACCCCGGTTTCGGAGGCATCAACTTCCACTATGAAGGGTTTGCTGGTGTCAGGGTGTCTCAGTATGTCGGCAGAAGCAAACCTTTGTTTAAGAAGTTCAAAAGCCTCTCTAGCTTCCTTAGACCATACCGTACTACTAGCCCTCTTACGTGTCATATTGTTGATGGGGGCTATTACAGAAGAAAACCCCTTGATAAATCATCTGTAATAGTTCGCAAACCCAATAAATCTTTGGATGGCTTTTAGTCCGCTAGGTACTGGCCACTGTATAACAGCCTCTAGTTTCTTAGGGTCCATCTGAAAACCAGATGCAGAAATGATCAAACAAGCATTTTTCCAATTTACAATAAAGTTTGTTTTCCAGTAAAGTCTGCAATACTTGTTTGACCTGTTTGTGGTGGGTTTGAAGGTCTGAGGAATAAATAAGGATATCATCCAAATAAACCAGGACAAATGAATAGATATAATCCCTGAGTACATCATTAATAAAATCCTGGAATATGACCGGTGCATTGCATAGGCCAAAAGGCATAACAAGGTACTCATAGTGCCCGCATCTATGTTAAATGCCATTTTCCACTCATGATTTTCCTTGATTCTTACCAAATTGTATGCACTCTGAGATCAAGTTTGGTAAAGATCTTAGCACCCTGGAGTCTATCAAACAATTCGGAAATGAGAGGAATAGGATAGGCATTCTTATCAGTAATCTTATTTAATGCTCTGTAGTCAATGCATGGACGTAATTCTCCATCTTTCTTTTCTACAGGAGAGGATGATTTCCATATGTGGCCCTTGTTTAGTGAGTCTTTGATATATTCTCCCATTATTTTACTCTCCTGTGGCGATAAGGCATATACTGCCCCTTTAGGTGACATAGCGCGAGGTAACAAATTTATGGAGCAGTCATGTGACCTGTGAAGAGGTAAGATATTGGACTGACTCTTACTAAATACTTCCTTAACCTCCCGGTATTGTATGGGAACTTTGGGGGTTTGAGGTGTAGTAGTGGGTAATTTAATGGTACCCACTCTCTTGGTGAGGTGTAACACACTTCCCATTACAATCCTTGCCCCATTCCAATATTTCCCCATTAGCCCAGTCGATATGAGGGTTGTGCTTACTAAGCCAAGGAAAGCCTAATATGATAGGGCAAGAAGGAGATGCAATAACTTGGAATATTATATCTTCCTTATGTAAGGCACCAATAGATATGTTAATGGGCAAGGTTTCATGGGTAATTAAGGGTTGAGAGAGTGGTCTCCCATCAATAGCCTCAACGGCCAGAGGTGATATTCTCTCCTTGATAGGTATAGCATTCTTTTTAACAAAATTAACATCAATACAATTTCCTGCTGCACCTGAGTCCATCAGGGCCTTGCATGAAAAGTTATTTTTGTTAACTATGATCGTAATATCAAGGAGAAATTTATTTATATTATTCCCAGAGGACGTATCCATTACACCTAAGACCTGTCCCCTTAGGGTTCTTAGGTGCGGTAGTTTTCCAGACGTATGGGACAGGTACTCCTCATGTGTCCCTTTTTTACCACAGTATATGCATAGACCCTCTCTTCTCCTATGTTGTCTTTCTGCCTCGGACAGTCTAGTGACCCCCAACTGCATAGGTTCGGGTTCAGACTGTATAGAGAGGTCAGGAACAACCGGTCTGGAGAAATGAGGTGCTAATGGCAAAGCCATACGTCTGGTTTTATTTCTGGTTCTGAGTCTATCATCAATTAGCATAATAAACGTAATAAACTCATTGAGTTTTTTGGGTAGTTCTTTGGCAGCAATCTCATCCAACATAGTCTCAGATAATCCCTTCTTAAATGCTGAGATTAATCCGCTGTTAGTCCAGTCTACCTCGGAAGCCAAGGTGCGAAATTCTATGGCATACTCCGAGATAGACCGGTTCCCTTGTCTAATATGCATTAGGGCAGTGGAGGCGTCATCCTCCCTGCCTAATGGTTCAAACGTAAGTTTAAATTCTGAAAGGAATTCCTGGTGATTGTGTGCAATGCTCCTAATACTCTCCCATAACGGATTGGCCCAAGCTAAAGCTTCACCTTTAAGTTGGTTCATCAGGTAACCAATTTTAGCTCTGTCAGTAGGAAAAGATCCCGGTGAGGCCTCAAAATGATACCCAATTTGGTTAATTAATCCCCGGCATTCTTGAATATTACCATCAAAATGCAGGGGAGGAGATAGGGAGATAGTAGGTGCCTTATGTACTACAGGAGGTACATTAGGCGGAGGTTACACAGTTGGAGAAGTCGCAGGTTGCAGATGCGCTGTTCGAGTAAGGAGCGTACTGAAGGCCTGGGCAAACTGATCCATACGGTGATCATTCTCCACTAGCTTTCTCTCGCAAGCAGCCATGTGCTGACACAATTCTACAGGATCTATATCTATTACTAGTTGATCCAGCACGTAGAAATGTGTCACACAGATGACTAATAGGTAATGTATTACCAGTCCTTAGAATGGCCGGACTTAACGTACCAAAGTGTAGTCACGATACTTGCCGAGGTCAGGTTATACAGAAAGAGACACAACGATAAGGGAAAGACAGAAGTCAGGGACACAGAATACAGGGAAGTCAAAATCAAAGCCAAAGTCAAAAAACAGAAGAAACTTGAATCAGGAACGCGCTCTCAGACAACCACTAGGGAAACCACGACAGGGCACTGAGCAGGATGAGAACTGGGCCTAAATACCCCTCCTCTAGATCTGATAGGCTGTAACCGGCTTTTGACCCCAAAGGCAGTTACCAGGATCCCATTTGCATAATTGCTGCTCAGCATTAACCCTTCTGTGGATTTGGTTGCTGCTCGGTACAACTTTTCCTGTGTGGACAGTAAATTCCATTAACCACATTTTTATAAGCGGATGAATACGTGACACTAAGGTTCAAAATATGCCTTTTGAAACACCCTGGGGTGTCTTCTTTAGGAAATGGTATGCCTTTGTGAAGTAATTGGAAAACACAACCTACTAAAAACATTCCAAAGTGGGACATGGACACAGCGTAAAACTTTGAACTTAAAGGGAAACTCCAGTGCCAGGAAAACAATCCGTTTTCCTGGCACTGGAGGGTCCCTCTCCCTCCCACCCCCCAATCCCCAGTTGCTGAAGGGGTGAAAACCCCTTCAGTCACTTACCAGGGGCAGCGACAGGTCCCACGTCGCTGCTTCCTCCTCCCCCGCCGCTCCTCCTTCTGGTTACGTCGGCCGGTGGGCGAGACTGATCTCGCCCGCCGGCCGAGGAGACCTAATGCGCATGCGCGGCAATGCTGCGCATGCGCATTAGCGCACCCCATAGGAAAGCATTGAAAATGAATTTCAATGCTACCCTATGGGGAATAGAGCGACGCTGGAGGTCCTCACACAGCGTGAGGACGTCCAGCGACGCTCTAGCACAGAAAACCTGTGCTATGAAGCAGGAAGTGTCCTCTAGTGGCTGTCTAATAGACAGCCACTAGGGGAGGACTTAACCCTGCAAGGTAAATATTGCAGTTTTAAAAAAACTGCAATAATTACACTTGCAGGGTTAAGGGTAGTGGGAGTTGGCACCCAGACCACTCCAATGAGCTGAAGTGGTCTGGGTGCCTGGAGTGTCCCTTTAAATATCTGTCTCTCAAATGTGCCCCTTTAATGCTGTCATATACCTAGTAAAGGTACATACAGCTGTACTGCTGTACTTAGATGACATAGCTGGGCAACATATGAAGTATTATACTGCCGTAGCACACATAAGGTTTGCAAAATATATATCACAAACTCATTGTGTGTGTCAAAAAGGCATAACAAAAATTGCTTATTAGAAACCTCCAGCTCCAATTCCTGTCTGGGCTGTCCCACCCGACCACCAGGGATAAGGTCCTCCACTCCCTAGCCCAAGGTGTGATTGGAGCAGATGTGAAGGGTTATAACCTAACTTGTGAAAATGAACCAATCGCATCCAGGCTGGCACTGATCTGTGGGACCTTTTCGTGTCACATGGGGATCAGGGATTAGCCAATCTTTGTTCCTGGTGTCTAAGGACCATATTATTCAGCCATGGTCCCAGGGTTCTGGTTAAACGAGCGCAGACAAAGTGCTACTGGAAAACGGATTGATCATCTTGTAAAGAGCCACAGTGCATTTATAGAACCAAAGCAGAAAGCTGAAGCCAGGGGCCAACTTATATTTACATATTTCCACAATCACCTGGATCAAACTAGGGCATCTGGGCCTGTGGGGTTTCTTGCAGCTGATTTGCATGTTTGGCCCGATTTCCATGGTAACAGATCTCCTTTGGCCGATCCAACAATTAAGTGTGTGATTGTTGGATTAAGGCTATCTAATGGACTCAATAATCTGGCTATACTCTATTTGGCCACAGTACAGAGCATTGCGTTGGGAACAAGACATAATTTGGAATGCATGCAGCCTGCAGGGCACCGGATCAGCACTATCTTTTTGTGTGGTGGGCTGAGCAAGAACCCCTTGTTTTTGTAGATGCACGCAGATATCACGGGCCTGCCAGCTGTCTTGTCCAATGAAGTGGAGTCGTTGTTAGTAGGAGCCTCAATTCTTAGAGCCTGTGCTTCCGGCAATTTTCCATCAATCCAGAATGCCATGAAGAAAATGTCCAAAGTTGGAAATGTAATTCTCCCCAACATTCAAGACAAAAGATTTTACGATAAAAAGTACCAAGTATTTCTGAAGTTATATGAACACCAGCTGGAATATTAGGCTATTATGAAAGGAATCTAATGAGACTGCTCCCCTCTCCACATTGGCCGGAATGCCAGACAGAAAGGCTGCTAAACAGAACTGAGTGTATCAAATAAAAGATTAAAGACATAATGTTTGAGTGTGAGCTTATGTTAAGATCTTAGTGAGAAATTACATGCCAAGACTGTCTTGGTGGATACAGAGTCATGAAAGAGTTAAAAATATCTCAACATGCTGTTTTTATACTAATTAGACTGTGGTAATAGCTACTCATTGTAGTAGGGTTCTATTCAAAAAAGTGACATAAAGAAATAGGGGGTTGTGCCTCCTTTTGCACTGTATTTATAGTGGCTGGGGCAAATAAAGTCAAGAATATGGACCCCAAAAAAATGCTTATTACCACTACACTTGGTACAAGCAAGCGGAAAAATATGCCTTTTGAAATACCCTCGGGATCAGTTACCAGGATCTCATTTGCATAATTGCTGCTCAGCATTACCCCTTCTGTGGATTTGGTTGCTGCTCGGCACAACTTTTCCTGTGGACAGTAAATTCCATTAACTACATTTTTATAAGCGGATGAATACGTGACACTAAGGTTCAAAATATGCCTTTTGAAACACCCTGGGGTGTCTTCTTTAAGTAATGGTATGCCTTTGTGGGGTAGTTGGATAATCAACCTACTAAAAAAAAACTCCAAAGTGGTGTATAGACACAGCGTAAAAATTCAAAGTTTGAAAAAACATAAATTACTGTGTCTTAAATGTGCCCCTTTAATGTTCACATATACCTGGCAAAAGTTACATATGGGGGTATGGCTGTGCTCAGATGACATAGCTGAGCAAGATAGGAAGTATTATAGAGCCGTAGCACACATAAGCTTTGCAAAATATACAGTATAAACTCACTATGTGTGTTAAAAAGGCAGAAGAAATGCTTATTACCACTACACTTGGTACAAGCTAGCGGAAAAATGATTTCACGCTAAGGTTCAAAATATGTCTTTTGAAATACCCTAGGTTGTCTTCTTTAAGAAATGGTATGCCTTTATGGGGTAGTTGGAATAATCAACCTACTAAAAATTTTGAAAGTGGAGTATGGACCCAGTGTAAAAATATAAAGTTTGAAAAAAACCTTAAATGGCTGTGTCTCAAATGTGCCCCTTCAATGTCCACATATACCTGGCAAGGTACATATGGGGGTATTGCTGTGCTCAGACGACATAGCTGAGCAACATAGGAAGTATTATAGATCCATAGCACACATAAGGTTTGCAAAATATACAGTACAAATTCACTGTGTGTGTCAAAAAGGCAGAAAAAAACATTTATTACCACTACACTACAAGCTAGTGGAAAAATTATTTCAGGCTAAGGATCAAAATATGGGTAGAAAATGGAAATAGGGATACAGCTAGCTGTATCCCTATTTCCATTTTCTACCCATCTGATATAGAGGTTCTAGTGGGAAAGACCTCTAGGGAAGCTATCCAGTTTGTATTCAGTTAAGTACATTTTTCAAATTTTTCTGTGATTAATAGATTTCTTCTACCTAAGTATAAGGTTCAAAATATGCCTTCTGAATTACCCTGGGATGTCTTTTTTAAGAAATGATATGCCTTTATGGGGTAGTTGGAATATGTAGCCTGCTAAAAAATTTCAAAGTGGGGTATGGACACAGCGTAAAAATTCAGAGTTTGAAAAAAACTGCAATGGTTGTGACTGAAGGTACATACGGGGGTATTGCTGTACTCAGACAACATAGATGAGCAACATATGAAGTATTATAAAGCCGTTGCACATATAAGGTTTGCAAAATATACAGTACAAACTCACTGTAGGTGTCAAAACTACACTTGATACAAGTTAGTGGATCCTACGCTAAGATTCAAAATATGCCTTTTGAAATATCCTCGGGTGTCTTTTTTAAGAAATAGTATGCCTTTTTGGGGCAGTTGGAAAAAGCAGCCTGCTAAAATATTTCAAAATAGAATATGGACCCATCAAAACCATCTATCGTTCCTGTAAGTTGTTTTGTAATTGTCCTATTTATAGTTAAATCCCCCTCTCATAATTTTGTAAAGTGCTACGGAATCTGTTGGCGCTATATAAATGGCAATAATAATATGAACATTCACACTTAGAAATCTGAAATTGGGGGGCGGAGCTTGCTCATGAACGAGAGCAGACGCATCTTCTTGGGGCTCCTCAACAATCCTGCAATTTGGGGCAATTATTCCTACAATTGCCAACCATCAAAGAGAGAGACACACTGCTAATACCCAAGGGGGCCTCCCAGCCCGGACGGATGCCGTTTATATACGCTACGAAGCCGAGGAAAGTGAAACACAAACCTCCAGCCTACTACCGGCCTAATCTGTCCGAGATTGAAGCGCTCCTAAGGGGATCCCCAGCAACAAACCCCCGCAGCACACAGCACAGCGGACGTGCAGGGCGAAACACTCAACATGGGACGCCGTTCCCAAAGGACGCCCGCTGGCACAGTGCTGGAGACAAGGGATATCGGAACCCTGCTGCAGTGTACATCACAGCCCAAGATGGCGCACGCGGAAGGCCCAAAGGCCTCCACTTCAACTAACCCCGAGGTAGGGGCAGACCCACAAGCACAGCTCACAGTCCCAGACAGGACACCCACTATATCAGCTCCACTAGCGGGGCAAGAACTTGCCACCAAACAAGACATCCAAAAATTCCTGCTGGACATTAAGCAAATGCTAGCTGCTGACACAGCTGTACTCAAGGAAGAGGTTAAGGCGGTAACAGACAGGGTCCGCGTCTCTGAAGAAGACATCTTGGATTTGCGAGGCAACATGTCTCACCTGCAAGACGCTCTTCGGAACGTTGAATCCTCACAACAAAACCTGAATACATGCTTGGCTGACATGGAGGACAGAAGCAGGAGGCACCACATCAAGGTGAGGGGCATACCCGACGGAGTCCCATCGGAAGAGTTGCCACACTATCTGAGGCGACTGCTGGCCACTATTCTACCCCAACACACAGCCAGGAAACTGACCATAGACGGGACATATAGGCTGCCAATGCACCCCCTAATGTCACCCGCGATGTAATAGTCCGGTGCTCCTCTCTACAAGATAAACGAAGCATCATGGCCGCAGTGCGCGACAAAACGCCATACCTGTTTGAGAATGCACACCTCACGTTCTATCAAGACCTTACTAGGTCCACACTGCAATGGCACAAATCGCTCAGACCGATCACCGGCCGCTTGCGGGACGCTGGCCTGACCTATAGATGGGGACCCCCAAGGACTCTGACCGTGATTTACCTGTAACGTATTTGACGCACACCCCACGAAACAAACACCTTTCACCCACACCTAAGCGCCTGAGTCGGCTGGACCATTAAGCTCCACAGAGCATCTACACAGCCCACACCACTCAAAGCCTTAAGCCGGACGCACTGCCATACCCCCCCTACCTCAACCCCCTTAAGGTTCGGGGCACCTGTCATATCACACAACACAAGACGCCTAAAGCACGACGCACCTGAAACCGACACCCCCACAGCATAATTACCTTACCCCTTATCACCCACAGGCACCCCGTAAAGCAACACTACAACCACAAACACTGCCACTCATACAGACTGGATACACCCTGCTGACAGAGACTTTGCCTTACTACAGCTGTACTCTGACTAATGATGCAGGGATGCATGTTTTCTCCTCTCCCTGTCTCTGTGTCGTGGATAATGCACCATAGCATCACAGCGATTTTATAACGCGTTTAAAAATGCATGTTTAGCGAAGCTTTCTCTTGCACTACCATACACCCACATGACCAGATTAAGCTAAGTGCTCAGCAATTCTGTGTATTCTTCTATCTAGACATGATTATCTCGCTTGCTTACATTATTTTAAAAAGGGGCAGCAAAACAAGGTGCAACATAGTCAGCTATCAAGCTTAGTCAGCATGCATATCACAGGGACTAGCTAACATTTCACAGCTGAATATTACTTTAACTCCTTAACAAAGTTCTTGCATGCAAGCAGTGAGTTTCTCAGCACAATCTAAGTTTTATGCTACCCCAATTCAACTCAACTTAATAATTTTTCTTATTTTTACTATTGTTATTATTATGACGGCAAAGGTCACACTCGTCTGTATTTCATTTACAAGATCACCACAACTGCCAATCTGCATAATCTCTCATCGCAGACCATGAGTATATAACCTGTTTAAAGAAAGAATGTGCAACTTAATCCTGTCATGATAGTATGTGTTTTACTACGCCTGCTCCTGCAATTGTGGCTGCGCAGGCCTGTTTGTAAACCCTCTTGCACGAAAAATAAAGAATGTAAAAAAAATAAAAAAAATCTGAAATTGACAGGTCTCTTTAACAGAACTGTAACTTCACAAATTGTGTCTAGTTAATACATTGGACATATTGTTTTACTCAGAAGAGGTAACTGAGCATACTTAGGGGGAATTTATGACAGTGTCACTTATCAAATGTACAAAGTACCCTGCAAAAATGCAACATGTATGTAAGAAAATTTCTTTTTTTTTCTCACCACAAAAGTTTAAATAAATTGGCAAAATAATTGTGACAAGTTAAGGCATAATATATGCCTAATAAGATACCCTAGAGTGTCTGCTTTCTCATATGGAAGGCATTTGTGGGGTTATTTGAACAGTCAAACTGCTATAATGCCAGACGACGACCCCACCCACAAGGTTATACTTCAGAAATTATAACAAGACAACATTAGTGCATCTAACGAGCTACAAATATAGCGGGACCGCAGACTTGCGGGACACAAATAGTTCAACACACATCACACCGAGTGATATAACGGGAGAGATACGTCCCGAACGGCACAGGCCACCACCCGACACACAACCCATGTAGAATTACCACTGGGGGGGACCACTGCCGAAGCCTGGCCGGGAGAACTGACCGGCGGTAGCACTGCCTATCCACCCAGATACACAGAGCCACCTTATCAAGGGGCACCACCTTACCCCTTACACCCACGATCGACCACACGAAACACACACTTTAGAACCGTCAGCGGAATAGCGACATACACAGCTTCCGACACACCTTACAACCCTCACATAGTCTCAACACTCACACACACACCCACACACAGCTCCTGAACTTCTAGCTTCCTTTCCCCAACTTGGTCCGCACCCCCTTCCTCTCTGCCCCAGACAGCCAAACTCAGGGTAGCGCCCGTGCCCGCCCGCTCGACAAGGAAACAGCAGCCCTCGTGGAGATAGATTCTGCCCCGTTGACTGGGTGGAGGCCCGGGGTCCGGACAGCATGGCGTACACACCCGCACCCTTAGTGATTCGAACACAAAACTGCAGGGGACTCAACACCCCGGAGAAACAGTCACACCTTCTCCGCAACCTCAAGCAGCAACACGTAGCAGTGGCCCTCCAACAAGAAACACACCTCAGGCCAGAAACCAACAAGCTGCTGAGAGACAACTGCTACCAAACAAACTTTTATAGCAACCCTTCCTCACGAAAAGCGGGGACGGCGATATTAGTGGCATCTCACTTACAATTCACCCTCACGGACAAGATGGAGGACTTGGGGGGACGATTCCTCTTCATTAAAGGAGAGATTGCAAGAAAAATGTACACGTTCGCCACGGTTTACACCCCAAACAGTGGACAGGCCAGCTTCCTCAGAAGAACACTGGTGCGGCTCTCCCGATTCACGGAAGGAACCATACTATTTGGTGGGGACCTCAATATACCCATGGACCCTCGAAGAGACACCTCCACAGGAAGCAGCAGCGTCCCAGACTCAGCACTTAAAATAATACGTAAAGCTCTTCGAGACATGAGACTGGTAGACACCTGGAGAGCGCTGAGACCAGAACACAGGGACTACACCTACTACTCCGCGCTGCACCACAGATATACCAGAATTGACTACATATTTGTGCAACAAGAAGGGCTCACATACCTACAGAGGGCTGATATCCTCACCACGACATGGTCGGATCACAGCGCGGTGCAAGTACACATGAGATCGCCACTGTTCCGACCAGCAAGAACCACGTGGAGGCTAAACGACTCCCTGCTGATAGATCCGGCAATACAGGCACAGGTGGCTGAGCACCTCACGCAGTATTTCGCGGAGAATGCCACAGAAGGAGTATCGGACATGACGGCGTGGGAAGCTCATAAAAGCGTCATCAGGGGGTCACCTCATCAGAATTGCCATCCGAAGAAAGAAGGAAGCTAGCCACCAGATCATAGTCCTCACACGGAAAATCAGCAAACTGGAATTGACCCACAAACGCGACCAACAGGAGCAAACCTACAGTGAGCTACTATGCACCAGACGACAACTGGCTGAGCTTCTTGAACACAGACATGTAAGAACAATACAACGCTCACGAGCATTCTTCTACAGGCACGCAAATAAAGGAGGCAGACTCCTTGCAAGGATGCTGAGAGACACACAACGTAGGGCACAAGTCCACACCATCTGAACGGCACACGGTGGCACAACACAGTTTCCGAAGGAAATCGCAGATGAATTTGAGAGATTCTACACAACGCTGTACAACACGCATGACGGGAACAACGGGCGCTCCCCGAACAGGAGGCAGGCAGCCGCAACTGAATACCTGGCCAACTTACAACTACCTACCATTGCGCCGGCCGACGCAGAGGAATTGGACGCGCCTATCACTGAGGAAGAAGTACGACGAGCACTAAAAACTGCAAAATCGGGCAAAGCCCCAGGACCAGACGGCTTCCCGGTGGAATATCTCAAGAAATTCGGACATATACTGCTACCGTACCTGACCAAGGCACTCAATAGCATAAGGGACGGACACACCTTCCACAGGGAGGCACTGGCAGCTATCATCACAGTGATCCCCAAACCCGGAAAAAACACCGAACACATTCGTATCGCCCCATATCGCTCCTTTACGCCTTAAGATCTTGGCACTGAGACTACAAACCCAGATGTCGCGATTAGTACACCCAGACCAGACAGGCTTCATACCAGGGCGGGAAGCAAGAGACTGCACTCTGAGACTGTTTGCCATTCAACATCTGGCCAGACGCAAGGCATCGCAACTGCTGCTCCTCTCCACGGACGCGGTGAAAGCTTTTGATAGGGTGGACTGGGTCTTTATGTTGGAAACACTACATGCCACAGGTATGGGCATGGGTATGCTTACCTGGATCGCTGCGCTCTACAGCGGTCCGACCGCCAGAGTCAGGGTGAATGGTGCACTTACAGACGGATTCGACATCAAAAATGGCACGAGGCAGGGATGCCCACTCTCGCCCCTGATATTCGCCCTCACCCTGGAACCTCTACTGGAAAACATCAGACGAAACGAGAGGATAGCGGGACTAAGACATAATGCACACGAACACAAAGTAGCCGCATATGCGGATGATATGATGTTCTTCCTCGACAATCCACTAGACTCAATCCCACCTCTTATGGAAGAATTCAAAACCTATGGCCGGTTATCCGGACTGAAACTCAACCTGACCAAATGCGAAATCTTCAACGTCACGGTTCCGGATAACGACTGCGAGCAACTGAGGGACAGTTCCCGTTCCACTGGTGCAAGGACAGGATGAGATATCTAGGACTATGGATAACACACACAACCAAAGACATCTACACTCATAACCATGCCCCACTCCTAACACACATCACGGAGGACCTCAGACGATGGAACTACCCGCACATATCTTGGATTGGACGAATAGCGGTCTTAAAGATGAATATCTTACCACAGATATTGTATATCCTACACACGACACCGCAAACCATTCCCCACACATTCTTTACGACGCTCAAGACAACATTCATACAATATGTCTGGAAAGGGGAAAGGGCCAGGATCAGCTACGACAAACTATGCCTTCCGAGGAGCTGGGGCGGGCTTGCCCTACCCGACATCAAAAGATACCATCAGGCAACTGTCTTACAGAGACTTAAAGAACTTCACTTCGACACACCACACAAACGATGGGTCCAGCTGTGGAGGGACACAGCAGACAAAAACCTGCATACCCTGATTTGGAACAATGATAGGGACGCCCGAACGCTCCTCGGGGACGACTCACCCCTCACGCACACCCTGACACACTGGTCCGCAATGAGGAAAGAACAGCAGATCTCACCTAAGCACAGCCCCCTGATACCTATCCCATACAACCCAAACCTGGGGGATAGCCTTCCACCAACAGCCTGGCCAGCCGAAGACAGGGAAGGATATATACCGATTCATGCAGTCTTGAACAATACGGGAGTTCGACCGTTGAGGGAAATCGCGGGAATAGAAACGCCTACACTAATGCATCAATTCCACTACATCCAACTACAGCACTACTATCACAACCTGCCCCGAAGGAACAAGATACACAGAGGACTAACATGGTACGAGAACTTATGCACACAAATGCCTGAATTGGAAGGCCGGGTGTCCGCTCTGTATCAGTACCTACAGACATCCCACCGCACTGCCAACAACCTATACAAAAGACAATGGGAGGACTGGACGGAGGAGACCTTCACGGATGAACAGTGGGGAAAAATATTAACCCTACAACACAAAAGTGCCTCCAGCACCCATTACCAGGAGGTAAATTATAAGCTCCTGTCACACTGGTATCGCACTCCATCCCTGATCACCCGATACAACCCGACAATGCCAAACACCTGCTGGAGATGCGGGAGGACCCAGGCACCCTAAAACACATCTGGTGGGATTGTATGAAAATAAAACCTTACTGGGAGAACGTACAACGGGAGATAAAACGAATACTTGACGAACCCTCAGACCTAACGATGGCAGCCGCTCTCCTGCATCACACAGAACGACCAATTCCCGCCTACCGGAGATCGATACTGAGGCATTTACTAAACGCGGCCAAGTCCCTGATCCCTCTACACTGGAAACAGGAACACCCACCCACGATAGAAGAATGGACACGCAGGGTGGAAGACATCAGGATAGCAGAGGCAAAAATAGCAGAATCCCAAGGGAAACATGACAAACATGTGGAAAAGTGGACGCCGTGGATATTACACGGCACGTAAGTGCAGGAAGCCGATGAGAAACACTGAGACGGGAGACGGGGCGATCGTCGGGGGGGGGGGGGGGGGCGGGCCCGGGCGCACTGAGGAGGAAGGCAGATAAACTCCCCTTCCCGTTTTTCCCCATCCCCACCCCTACCGTAGCACCCTCCAACCTCCCTGTACCACCCCAGGGTACTCACGACCGCAATGGGAGCCGACGGCACAGGGAGCTCACCTATCGGATCTGAAAGCGGAATAGGACTGCCTGACAACAGGACACCAACCCCCTACACACTGGAAGGGACTGAGGAACACACACGGGGACACACTAAGAACATACAGGAGCTGACACCACACGCAGAAGGAGAGAGGGAAACACGACACAGTCACAAACACATCATGGACAAATCCTCACGCGGTGTTATAACCGCAACAGACAAACGCTGGAACAGACAACACACACAGGAACGGCAACCACAACTCACAACCACAAGGTGACAGACAGGAAAATCGGTGCACTCCTCTAGGAGTCCACTGACGGCCTGATTTCATACATACCTGACCACTAGTAATGAACCTGAGATGAGCGCATAGTGAATCCGAACACGACAGCGCACAACGCAGTAATCTAGGAAACCTACGAGTCTAAGCCCACACTTCACTTCCCACAGACGCAGGTGTAGACACCACACATGGAGCCGAACGGTTCCCGACACACATAGCACAGCTTACGATCTCAAGGCATTTATATAATCGACGAATGTTCATAGCTGTCATGCGCCTTCATGACGGATTACGAGATGAGTGTATACACGAAATAGGACCTGCGAGTCCAATAAACAATGGCTTGACATAAACTAACAATGAACCACGAGCAGCCATGTTATCCAGTAATAATTCTCACATGTTATGTAACCTGAAAAATTTATATGCCATATGGGACATGCGAGTACAAATAGTTGTTATATTGCAATTGAAAGCAAAAAAAAAAAACCTTTCAATAAATTCATATTTACAAAAAAAAATAAAAAAATAATTATATAATGCCACAAAATTAGACATAGGACCATCTATGAAAATTCCAACTATAGAAACTGAAATTGCATAGTCTCCTATATGTCACTGTAGCTTCACAGAATAGTGGTAAAGGCATACAATGGAGGTATCGTTGTACTCAGCAGTTGTAGCTGCACACAATATGGGGTTCTGTGCAGTAATAGCACACAACAGCTTTACAAAATACACATTAAAAAAAACCTTGTTATATGTGTATATGCCAAATAGAGAAAAAACACAATTTTACTCCAATATTTAGCAGAGATTGACGGTGAAATGGCCAAATGTAAAAAGTGTCAAACTAACCTTAGGTAAATAGCCTGTGATGTCTACTTTATATAAATATATACTTTTGTGTGGCAATTTTGTTTTCTGTGATGGGTATTAAACATCCAAGATAAACATAGCAACTTCTAAAATTGTTTCAAATTGAAATGTCATTTTAGACCTTGTAGTTTGTGACCTCTAACTTTCAAAATAAACTGAAATCCTACACATATTATGTACTATGTAAATCAAGACACATAAATTAATTGATTTTGAATTACTTTTCCTAAGTTGGACATATTATGCACATGTTATTATTGACAAAACTTGGAAAAAATATATATATTTTTTTTCCCCCCATTATTTTGCATTTTTTTGTGTAATAAATGAGAATTTATATATGTATATGTCACATCAAATTAAAGCCCTTATTATCGTCTAAAAAACAGTATACAATATGTGTTAGTACAATAAATGAGAGAGATGTATATTGCAGTTGAACACAAACAGCAAAAAATGCAAACATTGCTTCTGAAGCTGTGTTCCTAAGGCGTTAATAATGATTATTTTTATAATTTGCTCATAAACAGGCTAAATCATTAAAACTGCAATTACAATGGATAAAAACAACAAATAAAACACTACATGGAAGCTGGGGTTTACTCTTTCTAATTACCTTAAGGTAAAGTGCAGGAAAAAATTTGCCCTCCATGCTTTTCTTCCAATGGATGTACTTTTTCAAGACTGTCAAAACAGACTACATCACAGAACTGGTACTGGTGAGCCAATCTGGTTCTATTACTCCTGTTTCAGTGCAGTTCAGTACTTGGCAATTGCTGGTTTTATCAGTTAACTGTTGTAGTGATACTTACCCTACCATGAGCTGGCCAGGGTTACTACCATGAGCCGTCCGGGGTACTTACCCTACCATGAGCCTGCACGGCTTGACCACTGCTTGTTCCAAGCAGGCAGCATGCACCGATCTTAATGAACGGTCATGCGGCCTACTGCATGTACTTAAGAGCATTACTCGAGACGCAAGAAGCAATGGGAGGTAGTCTCAAGCTCCCATTGGTCCACGCAATTCCAGCTCCCCCATGCAAGCACGTTTTGGGGGCGCAGGCATGACATGGACCAATCGCAAGTGATTGATAGCATTCCTTGTTCTCTTGTATTATTGTTCTGGTATTGACCTTGGCTTCGTTCGGACTCTGTGTTTATCTCTAACCCTTTCCTCTATTGTTTGCCTTTCTGATTGATTACCGTGTATCGTTTTTACTGTCTCTCTGTTACCTTGACCTCGGCTTGTTACTGACTACACTTTTTCTCTGTTCAACGTTGAGTCCGGTCATTCTAAGTCCCATTTATATGTTATTTACCTGTCTTGTCCCCTGTTGTCCTGAACTCTGCTTGTTGGAGTATTACACCATGACAACTGTCAGGGTAATACACTGGAACCCAGCTAAAGCTACAGTCCAAGAAGTTAGAACACATGGATAGCCCCAAGAGCAGACTCAGACAGTCCAGAGATCAGTAATCCTGGGGGAGCACAGGTTAAAACTTAACAATCTTTCAAACTACTCTTTATCAACCAGCAATGCGTCTATTGCTACTATTAGCAAATAGTGACCGTTTTATGACTGCAAAATGTCACAAGTAGTAATAGGAAGTTACAGGCTGCCATTACAAAAAGTCAAGTAACGGCTAAGTAGTGACTAATGGCTCTCTTTATTTTCTACTTAAAAACAAAAAAGGAACCCAAAGAGAGAAATACTCAAACCTTGTGTTACAAATAAACATATTTTTTCACTGTAGTAAATACTCACACCATCTTACAGACAGATTCCTTCTTCCTAATCACAAACGAGCTCCAAATGAGGAACAGAAAATAGAAAGTAATGTATAGTGTAGTATTTTATTACATTCAATTTGACATAAAAACTGAAACAAATAGCACTCACAAACAAATGCACAAAGAAACAAACATCAATGTTTGCAAAACTGCATTTGCCCTCTCTGGGACAGTGTAAAACTCCCAACCAATCTGCTAATTGTCTAGTTAGCCACTGGATTGCAGCTGGTTCCAAACTCTTTTTGCAACTCATTACTGGCTGCCTCTAAGACATAAAACTTAAAGAGGTTATTAAAGAGATTAATGATCGTAGAATCTCGACACATCCTAGTGACCAAAAACATTTTTTTCCAAACTTGCCAGATTAACAGGACAGCCACTAATTGCCTGTTACTACTTGCCATACAGAGTGAATTGGGTATGCTCAATTGTTTGTTTCTGTATTTTACCGGCAAGTAATATGCAAATGGTTGATATCTGTATCGTCAGCCATTTATAGAAAGAGGCTACAAAAATTTAGCAATAAGGTTGGAAATCTGATGGTAGTTTGCAGCCATGAAAAGATACCAGCTGTAAATAGTGACAACTTATGGCAGCTATGTACTGACAAGGTAGTTGACAACTGCATAATATTTAGATACAAATTTTAACTAATTATCGCGTTAACATTGGCTATATTGGCTATACCTCACTGATGATACCTTACAAGGTTGAAACGATCATCTGGGGTTGCTGTATCTCCTGTTTAGAGGGAACTTGCTGGCATTTCGGATCTGGACTGCCCTGAGGAAGGATTTCTCAAGTAAGTTGTTTATTGTCATAAGAACAGATATTGGGATAGGACCTGCCAAGAATGGGGTAAATGGACTTTGTGGCAGGCTTATGCACTGTATAATCATATACTGCAACTAAACTCCCATTACGTTTGCTTAAATGAGGTGTTTAAAAAAAACCAAAAAACATCTATTAATGTAATACTTTAAAATTAGTGTTTAGTGAGTGAGTGGACTGAATATATCATATAGAATCCAGTGCACTCACTCACTAAACACCAATGTCAAACCTCACAGAATGTCTATGAGTTACCAGATTAGTCCAGTGATGCACATGTACTGCAGTAGCTCTAAAAATACATTTTGTATTGGATTAAGAAAAGCTTGAAACAACAAGCTTTTAGAATGCCCTCCCTTTATCAACTTTAAAGTACTGAACAAAATCACTGCATGAGTGTATACACAAAGGAGCGGCAAGGTAAATGCAATCAATAATAAAACCATGAGCCAAGTGTAAAAATAATGTATTATATGGTTTGCGTTTTGTCATGTATATATGTATCTTACAAGCCACAAATCTATTCATTTATTGTTAGTGGTAACTTATGTGCATAACGTTCTGCAAAAAAAATGATGTTTTTAATGTATTGCGTCAGTGCTCTAACTTATGTTATTTTTATAAATACTGAGTAATGAATGCTTGGAGCTTTTTCCAGAAAATAAAAATGAATACTTTAACTCCCATGCTATAAATACTGGAAAAACTTACAACGCGTAAATATTCAGTAGAGTTAGGCACATTACTCTATTGGGAAACATTCATCTGCAGAGCTCTGGCTCTGTGTCAAAGGGAACATGGAATTCCTTCTTTATAATTTCTAATGATTGCTATTTAATTTCGGTCTATCTCTGCCAGCTGGAAAGTCTGTCTCTAAAAAATGTCTCTCTTTTCTCTATATAGTTTCTATCTATAGAAAGGGAAAAAGTGGGACTAGAGAAAGTCCCTAAATAGAGAGTAATACAAAGCAAAGATGGGAGGTCCCTACCTTTAATAATCCTAAAGGGAAACAAATGGGAATAGGACAGGTAATCAAGAGATAGGAGTATGCCAGCAAAAAGAGTACAAAAAATCTCGGATGCCCCCTGCAAATAAAAAGGCTATCTGACAATATACTAACTGAAGGTAGAGACTCCCCTTAACAAAATCACTTAGAGAAGGATCTAAAGTAGTAGAAATGGCTTGAGGCTAGTTTGACAGAGGCACAGAGAGGAGTAAACCTCTACAGGGGTACACTAAAGAGTCCCAGAAATAAACCTTGACAGGAATCCTGTATAGAGAAAGCTGTCCCTAGGTACCTCGGAACTGTGAGGAAGCCACTAGTGCCTACCATGGCCGAGATCCCTACCTGTCCTAATAGCTTAAAAATAAATTAAATTAAATTAAATTAAATCCATTAGTGCTACCAAAAAGTGCTAATAAATAAATAAAGAGACTAGCTCGACGCGCGTTTCGGCGTTTCAGCACGCCGTCGTCAGGAGCAATGAACTGTTGGAGTTCCCTATAACGGTTTAAATACCTTTGTATGTGATCAATTGTTAAGTGTTGCCGACTGTGTAGACCACGTGGTCCGCCTTGCATGCTTGTTGCTCATTGGTCTAGCCCCTCTCCGGTACCTCCTCTTACTAGCCGCGTCATCTGACGTGGTCCCAGTGCGAGCG
The DNA here is from genome assembly GCF_036172605.1 of Pelobates fuscus. Taxonomy (NCBI): domain Eukaryota; kingdom Metazoa; phylum Chordata; class Amphibia; order Anura; family Pelobatidae; genus Pelobates; species Pelobates fuscus. Next base: position 72,334,264 of record NC_086322.1, on the reverse strand, counting down.
GAGAGGTGTGGTGCTAAGATTCATTAGTGCCCACGTGTTGTTTGGCCTGTCTGTCATCTCATGAACACACCCTATTGCCGGTCGTGTCATATGACGCGGTACCTGACATGGGCAGAGGGACGTACTATCAGACGTGGGCGAAACCCGTATACGGACAAATGGGGAATAATTAACCCCTAAAATGTTGCGGTCAGGGCTTACAAGAATTATAATGCATAGTTATATGAGTTGACCAATGTATTAAATAGGTTAAATGATACTACAAGTATCACAATAATGTGGCATGACTAATAAATACTATGATGCAAAATGCATCCGTCAAATTGAGCACCAGAGGTTAAGTTGTTATGTGTTCTGTAATTCATCTATAGAAAATGGAACAATGGATAGTATTGCATGTCAGATTCCATATGAACCTCTATTTTAGAAGATATAATCATACATGAAGAGACATAAAGTGACTTAGTGAGAATATATACAAAGATATATTGTGATGTGTATATTTACAATGACAAGTTTGTGTCCATCCTAAAGGACTGGTGGGGATCACCATCATTTAATTACATCCAAGATGAGAGGAGTATAGAGATAAACAGGGTGGTTAGAGGAAGGCTGAGAAGGAAAAGCCCTCATTCAGACCTGTGGGGGAGAGGGTTTTGAGTTTATAGATCCAATAGGATTCACGTTGTCTCAGTTTCATGTCCCAGTCTCCCTTCCGTTGAGTTTGTGGAATGTGTTCTATCCCTATGAATTTTAATTTATTGGCAGAGTTCTGATGATGGATTTTCAGGTGGCGTGAAATTGGGGTTTCCAGGGGTCTTCTGACTGAATTAACGTGTTCTCTAATCCTTAGTTTAAAGGGTCTGAACGTTTTCCCTACGTATTTCATGCCACATGAGCAGGTAAGTAAATAGTTGACACCCTCTGTCCTGCAGTTAAAAAATGAGCGTACGGGAAACATATCCTTGTTATTGCTATTTGTGAAATCCTTAGACTTTAGGTCAATTAATTCACATGCACTGCAGTGTCCACACCTGTATGTCCCCTTCGGTAGGTAGTTTTTACCTCCTCTTTTTAGGGGAGCAAGATGGCTCTGTACCAAGGTATCACGTAGATTTTTTCCCCTCCGTGCCATCACAGAGGGAAACGTGGTAACTACCTGTTTGATTTGTGGGTCACAGGTCAGAATTGGGCAGTATCGCTTCAGGGTACCCATCATGAAGTCCCAACCTGCGTCATATGTGGCAATACAGCGGATCAATTTTTGGTCTTGTCCTTGTATCTTGTTGTCAATCAAGAGTAGTAGTTTCTATCTATCTATCTATATGTCGTGAGGGAAAAAAGTATTTGATCCCGTGCTGATTTTGAACATTGGTCCACTGACAAAGAAATTATCCGTCTAGAATTTTAATGGTAGGTGCATTTTAACAGTGAGAGACAGAATAACAAAAAACAAATCCAGAAAAACGCATGTCAAATAAGTTATCGATTGATTTGCATGTCAATGAGTAAAATAAGTATTTGACCCCTTCGACTTAGTACTTGGTGGCAAAACCCTTGTTGGCAATCACAGAGGTCAGACATTTCTTGTAGTTGGCCACCAGGTTTGCACACATCTTAGGAGGGATTTTGTCCCACTACTCTATGTATTCTATCCTCTCCAAGTCATTAAGGTTTTGAGACTGACGTTTGGCAACTCAAACCTACAGCTCCCTCCACAGATTTTCTATGGGATTAAGGTCTGGAGACTGGCTAGGCCACTCCAGGACCTTAATGTGCTTCTTCTTGAGCCACTCCTTTGTTGCCTTGGCTGTGTGTTTTGGGTCATTGTCATGCTGGAATACCCATCCACGACCCATTTTCAATGCCCTGGCTGAGGGAAGTAGGTTCTCACCCAAGATTTGACGGTACATGGCCCCATCCATTGTCCCTTTGATGCGGTGCAGTTGTCCTGTCCCCTTAGCAGAACCCCCCCCCCGCATGTTTCCACCTCCATGATTGACATTGGGGATGGTGTTTTTGGGGTCATAGAAAGCATTCCTCCTCCTCCAAACACAGCCAGTTGAGTTGATGCCAAAGAGCCCGATTTTGGTCTCATCTGAGCTCTTTCACCCAGTTCTCCTCTGAATAATTCAGATGTTCATTGGCAAACTTCAGACAGGAATGTACATGTGCTTTTTTGAGCAGGGGGACCTTGCGCACGCTGCAGGATTTCAGTCCTTCACAGGGTAGTGTGTTATCAATTGTTTTCTTGGTGACTATGGTCCCAGTTGCCTTGAGATCATTAACAAGGTCCTCACGTGTAGTTCTGGGCTGATTCCTCACCGTTCTCATGATTATTGAAACTCTACGAGTTGAGATTTTGCATGGAGCACCAGACCGAAGGAGACTGACAGTTATTTTGTGTTTCTTCCATTTGCGAATAATCGCACCAACTGTTGACACCTTCTCGCCAAGCTGCTTGGCGATGGTCTTGTAGCCCATTCCAGCCTTGTGTAGGTCTACAATCTTGCCCCTGACATCCTTGGACAGCTCTTTGCTCTTGGCCATGGTGGAGAGTTTGGAATCTGATTGATTGATTGCTTCTGTGGACATGTGTCTTTTATACAGGTAACGAGCTGAGATTAGGAGCACCCCCTTCAAGAGAGTACTCCTAATCTCAGCTTGTTACCTGTATAAAAGACACCTGGGAGCCATAAATCTTGCTGATTGATAGGGGATCAAATACTTATTTCACTCATTGACATGCAAATCAATTTATAACTTTTTTGACATGCGTTTTTCTGGATTTATTTTTTTTATTCTGTCTTTCGCTGTTAAAATACACCTATCATTAAAATTATAGACTGATAAGTTGTTTTTCAGCGGACAAATGTTCAGAATCAGCAGGGGATGAAATACTTTTTTCCCTCAATATATCTAAAAACAGATACATTTGAAGTTCCTTCAAGATAGCACTGCTAAGAAAAGGAAGGGATCAGCAAACCATTTCAATTCTTCAATTCAATATATTCTTTTGAAACTGCAAATTTTATCCTACAGATTCCTGCACATAAGTGGCATATTGGAAAAACAGGGGTTTTGTAAGTTGTAGACCAGTTTTTGCCTTTTAACGTATAAATTACAGCTCACAGAAACCTAATTGAATGACCAACTGTGGAACTTGCAGGTTTGAAGGGACAGAACCAAAGCTGTGACATCATGTACTAATTTACAGGAATCCTGAAGAATCAAGTATTTTAGAATGGAGGATGTAGGACGCTAGAGCAGGCAGAGTTAAAGGGACACTGTAAGCACCAAAATAACTTTATAATTTAATAAAGTGTGTTTGATGTATGGATCACATCCCTGTAGTCTCACTGTCCAATCCTCTGCCATCTAGGAGTTTAATAACTTTGTTTATGCAGCCATAGCCACTCCTCTCATCGCTATGACTCATGTAGCCTTTCTGCACACTTCCTGAGAAAAAGTCTAATTTTTAAATTTTCTCTATTGTGTGTTTAATTTAGACGTTCTAACACACTATGCATATCATAAGAAGATCAGTTAGAAATTAAAACCTTTTTTTAACAGTGGCTGTGTACCCTAGGGGAGGTGTGACTAGGGAGTTAGAGTGATTTAACTCCTAAATGGCAGTGAATTGAGCAGAGGGACAGCATGACCTATGCACTAAAACAGCTTTATAAACTAAAGTTGTTTTTGTACTTAGAATGTCATTTAAAGATGCAGAATGCTGCACAAAACATTATTAATTATTTTTAATAAAAAACAAAACAAAACAATACAATATTGATCATCCTAAAATACACAGGTAATTATTTAGGACAAACTATTTAAGTTGCATAAACATTGCATTTTTGCTGAAAGAGTTTTTGCTAAACAGTGGAAATCTCTCTGGAGAAGACAACCTTCAGTACTCCAGATGTCATGGATTACATATCGCTTCATGCTCTTTCAGCCATATGATGTCAAAGAATCAGGCGAGTATTAGTCCGCAACATCTGGAGTGCCGAGGGTTGCCTAACGTTGCTCTAGATCAGGCATAGGCAACCTTCGGCACTGCAGATGTTTTGGACTACACCTTCCATGATGCTTTGCCAGCATTATGGGTGTAAGAGCATTATGGGGGTGTAGTCCACAACATATGGAGTGCCAAAGGTTGCCTACCCCTGCTCTAGATCATCAACTAGCTAACCAGCTACATTGGACCTTATGGTCAGCAACAGGTGAACATATTATTTAGTGGAGACAAAAAGTATGTGCATGGAGTCTCTACCACTCTGCAATATGCAGAATATTACATATTCTATGTTCCTATTCATTATACTATTTTATACTATTAGGCTATATTATCATAGTTTTTACCCATTAGATATGTTTATATTTTTTACATTTTTATTTCTGGGTCTGCATATTTTATGATCTGGATTTTGTTTTGTAGTTTTGCAGTGTGTGTGTTATTTATCTGGAATTTATCTGTGAGAAACCACTGGGTGTTCACTGTTGTCTAAAACATTTGTATTTTTGTGGATGCTTTTAACCACATCCTGTTTTTCACACTGGCTTCTGTTTAAACTTGTGTAGTCATTACCTAAGGTTAGCCAAATTTCTTGGTGCTTTTCACTTAGCCACCCAAAACTCAGTTTCCTTGTTATCCACTTTTGGGGCTGCTATTTGTGGCTAATGACGAACTCATATCATAAACCCTCTTGACTAACCAAGGTGTGAACTCTTTTTTTTAATGAATTGTTTTTAATACATGGGTTTGCTCCATGCCCATTAACAGCTTAAGCTTCCTTGGACTCCCTAATTACCTACTGATTCTTCCATTCGAGTACCCAGTGATGCAGTAAGTGACTGTCTGTTACCCTCCCCTATGAAGTCTTCTCCTCTTACTCTGGCTGTATTACTCCCAACCACTGTGAATTTCAAATTTTTTATTTTTTTTTAAATCCTTTATTTTTGTAGTGCGTAAGAAAATAACATTCGCCTGCGAGGTACCCCAAAGGCCATCCTCAGGCACAATACAAACCGCTGAACATAGGGGGTACAGGGTGAATCGAGCACATTTTTCATAACAATGGGGATGGTATCGCTTGGCATTGTTTAGATATTAGCGTGATGACATATATTTTGCACATATGATTTGTGTTGAACGATTGCGTAGAGAATTAACATGAAGAATTTGTATAGTCAGTTGCATAGGGCGGTTGCTCAATTAAGTTGCAGAAAATGAAAATACTAAAAATACAACCAAAAGAAAATTGCATGGACCACGTTTACATATCTGTTATATAGAGCGATTCGATGGAAAGCTTGCATGAGCCAGTGGCCTAAAGCAGTTGCCTAGTGTGTCGTATAGAGTGGTAACATTGACCTACAACTGAGTGCTATGGTTTAGGTCTATTCGAGTAGATTTAGACTGCCAGTGGTTAACCGAGCAGTAGTGAAAAAGTGTGGAGGGGGAAACATCATTAACTATAAACATGTGGCCTATGTCTAAAGTGGCCTATATGCCTGGTGGTGTGCACGGCATGTTGTTCCTCTTATTGTTTTCTTTCCTTTTATTATTCTCTATTGTTTTAAGCTTAGTTTTGCAGTGCAGTTAGTTCTGCAGTTTTGCAATGCAGAAAAGCTGTACATGAGACTCGAAGTGCCCCAAACACATTCTTCGAGTATTTCCCTCGCGCAATCTGCGGGGCGTGTAAACATCAGGCATATTTTAACAATATTATAAGCAAGTTTCAACTTGTTTAGAGTAACCATTGAATAAGGTCTGATGTGTTGTAGGTTTCCCGGTTTAGTGTGCATGTCTGATGCGTGTTATGTCTTTGGTGTGGCTGTGAGTTTCTAGGTTACGTTGTGTGCCAGTGAGCTGACCGTATGTGGCTCTTATTGCTTGTACATTATATAGATAAATCTCGTCTGTCATCTGTGGGTATACTTAGCTATGAGGTTAGAGCCGTCTGTGTCCTTATTTGTTTCCCACGTCCCTCCGTGATCGCTTAAGGCAGATGGGGGGGGGGGGGGGGGGAGTGTTGAGATGGGAGTAATCTTTGGGGTCAGGTTATAACAGCTGAGTTTTGTCACTGTCATGTATTATGGTGGAACATTATAAAAGAGAAAGGTTGAACAGGTAAGAATGGTTTAAAAGATCAACTAAACAGGCAAGCAAGAAAAGAACTGGTTGAGAGTCAGTTCAGTGTCTGCCGAGAGTTCATGTGGTGGCCGCTGCATAGGAGCCTCTTCTAAGTTGTCCCTGTATGAAGGCTGTCACTTTGTCTGGATCCCATCTGTGTGAAGGGCCGGCTGGGTCAGTAGGTGCTGTGCGCCGTAGGGCATCTTGAGGAAGTCCCAGTTTTAGTAACAGTTCCCGTGCACCCAGCAGGTCACTGACCTTGTGTGTCTCGTTGCCTTTTACGATGCTTATGGTACGGTTGAGGCGCCATCTGTATGGGAGTCCGTGTTGGCGCAGGAGCTCAGTGAGCGGTCTCATGGACCTCCTCCAGGCCAGAGTGCTCCCCGAGAGGTCTGCAAAGAAGGACAATTGCATTGATTCAAATAGGTATGGGGAGCAGTCCTTGACCGCCGCTAATGTTGGCGCTTTATCCTTGCGTTGCTGAAAGCAAATTATGAGGTCTCGGGTAGCCGCCAGTGGGGCACTTGCAGGTTTCTGGGTCCTGAAGACAACGTCTAGGGTGACTGCTTTAGCGTGTCGTGGCTGCAGTAGGGCTCCCAGGAGCCGTCGTACGAGTTGCGGCAGTTCAGCTTGCGGTATGTCATCCTGGCACCCCTCTTACTTTCAGGTTATTCACCCGCCTTGTGTCCTCTAGGGAGGCAAATCTCCTTTCGAAGTCATCATTTCGGCTTTGTAAACCCTTGATCTCCTGTTGTAGGGAGGAGATATGGGCAGAATTGGTCGTGGAGGTTTTTTCCAGTGCGCCCAGTCTGCCTGATAGCCCTTGTATGTCCGTGCGGATGTTAGCCATGTCCGCTTGTATCGTGGCTTGGAGGTCTGCCAAAAGGCTTTTGAGCACCGCTGTGGTCACTGGTGCTGTGTCAGGGCTTGGTGGCTGTCACGTGGGTACAGTCAGGCTGGGTAAGTCAGGTACCTCTTCGCTCAGGGAGAAGTCGTCCGAGACTTCAGAGTATGTCTCCGTGTAGTCGGCCATCTTGGGCCTCGTTACTCCGTGGGCCTGCCTCCACATGGCTCCGATGTCCAGGCCTTGTCTGGGCTGATCTGGCTTCTGTTTTTTGGTCTTTCGACCCATGATGATTTCTCCCACTGCTTCTGGGTGTTTGCCGATATTTTGGTCGGGTGTTGTACCCTAAAACAGGTACGTTTGGGATATATTCTCCGGAGCTCTAGTGCCATGCGTCTTGTCAGCTCCGCTGCTTGGCTCCGCCCCAGAATTTCAAATTTTTAATTAAAGGCACCAGATACAATGCAGAATCTGTAAAACAAAAAACAAAACAGGAATTCCAAGTCTGACATCACAGCATGGCAGTAACACCAGATAGATAGCAGGGCCATCCATGAAATATGCGTAAAATAATCTAGTAACCGAGCATACATCTTGAGGTTGGTAAGACATTCTACCTCGTCCAGAAAGGGGACCTCTGCATCCACATTCATTGCCAGATGTGTATCTGTTAGATACATTGCATAAATAAAATTAAAATAACAAGTAAAAACTCTTCTGTTTTAAACTTATCTTTTTTTCTCGGTAGTCTTCAATGTGAAGCTGTGACCTGCTATTGGTTTGGGTATCTGCAAGCCATTGAACTGTACACTTTCATTGGTTCTATAGAAAAACGTTTAACATAGCTAAAACAAGCCAATGATAGAGCCATTCTACCATATTGGCTATACCAACCAAAGAACTGAATAAATAGCCAATGAAAATAAACTATGCAATGACTGACAGGTACAATCACCAATAGCAAGCTTAAGAATGGCTGCCACCAACAGGGTGACATCTCCCAAGAAAAGGCGCACTCAGGAAGTTTGTAACAAATAAAGTGAATTGCTTTAGTAAGGGATATTGTGAAAGAAATATGTCAATGTTTCAGTCTACATGCGAGACCTATTTTAAGACCTTATTGAAAATAGTTTCTAATGTAAACTGAAATTTCAACTCTTCTTGGAAGATACATTTGATGGCCAGAGGTACAGCACCTGGGTGCAACAATAGAAGGTAGAATAGTACTCCAGAATTTTCTAAAAATATTAAATATTTATTCAAAATATTAACGTTTAAGATTTACAACAAATCTTTCAGCAGGACTTTGTATACCAGCTTGCCGGATTAAGCACCAGGTATTTAGATATTGTTAAGCTGACCTCTGAGTCAGACTACTTTCAGTGTAATATATATTCTTTTATGACAGAAGAATACATTTTATTCCCAAAAGTAAAAAACATAAGCTTAGTTCACTGCCAACTTGTATAAAAAAAAATCTACCCATCTACCAGTATTATTCTGGTAAAGTTATTAATATACAGAAAGCTGAATTTTAAAACATGTCAGAATGAAAATGTTATTGGAGCTCTGTTCCATATAGTTATTTTTGAGCCGTATTAAGCATGCATAGCAATTTACCAGTGAGGTGCGTATAATGCCTCATTAATACTGCTCACTGGTTTGGCAGCAGACTACACATCAATACCTACTTTAAAAATAAAAATTGGGTATTTATGATTCATAGCATTAGAGACATTAACATATTTTTTCATACACTTAACCCCTTAAGGACACATGACATGTGTGACATGTCATGATTCCCTTTTATTCCAGAAGTTTGGGGTTAATAGACTCCAGTTTCCATCACCATGATTTTATATCACACATTCTTTGCTTTTCCATGAAGAATAATATAAGGGAAAATATATTTTGCAAACTCAGCCATGTTGAAACATATAACATAAAACAAAATGAAATAAAACCCCAGGAAAACTTTGCAGCACTTGTCCTTAGGCTTGAGCAACATGTTCGTGTGCATCATCTCTGGATGAAATTTTAAAATAGCTCTGTTCAATCTATGTTTATTAACAATGTAAAAGAAAGAATACATACCTAAAACGACTTTACATTTCCAATAAATACAACCCGGCAGAGAGTTGTACTGATTAAAAACAAAAAAAGGTATTTCCCCCTCCACACTCTGTCACTCCCCTCTACACTCTATCACCCCCTCCACACTCTGTCACTCCCCTCAACACTCTGTCACTTCCCTCAACACTCTGTCACCCCTCCACACTCTGTCACTCCCCTCCACACTCTATCACCCCCCTCTAGACAGTCATCACCCACCCACACACTTTCATCCTCCCACACACTGTCACCCCTTCACTTGTCACATTCACATTAACCGCTCCTGATTCTGTCACACTCACCCAATACAACCATGTCGCATTCACCTCCCCTCGCTCTGCCACACTCACCCTATCACATTAACCCCCTAATCTTATCACACATACACCTTTTCTCATACCGTCACATTCACCTCCCAGACTTTACCCTGTCATACTCACCCTGTCAAATAAACCCCCCTAATCCGTTTATGCTCACCTCCCATCATCCTGTTACACTCCCTCATCCAACTGTACCACACTCATCCCTAGCCCTGTCAGTCCTGCACCCTGCAACACTCACCCTGTCATATTAATGCTGCTTATCCATTCATACTAACCCCTTCACTCACCATGTCAATTAACCCACCTTAATCCTGTCACATTCACCCCCACTTGCCCTGTACACTTACTGCTCCAACCAAGCCACATTCACCCCAACCCTGTGATACAACCATGCCATATTCACCATGTCACATTAACCCCTTACTCCTGTCACACTTACCTCCCATCACCCTGTAAAATCCCCTCTTCCAACCATGTGGCACTTACCCTCCCTCATTCTGTCGCACTAACCCCTGAATCCTGTCTCATTCACCCCATAGTCCTGTCACACTCACCCTGCCACAGTTACCCCTTTACTCACCCTGTCACAGTCACCCCCTGAAGACAATCAACATACACAAACAGTCATAAAACATAGCCTCACCATAAGCAGGGCCAGCGCTTCCTATAGGCCAACTAGGCAGCCGCCTAGGGCGTTGCTAAAAGGGAGGCGCCGGCCCTGGATCTTTTATTACTCAAACACAGAGACCGCCCTTCTGTGTGTGAATAATTATACTTCTCATTTGGCCGCCGGCTATGTTACCGGGCGCAAGGAACTTACATGGCTGCTGACTAGCGCCCGGTGTAACACTGGTCCGGCCGCATCCACTTCAGCCTGCTCAGCCAGGCCCCCCACAACTACTCCCACTGGCGCAGCAGCGCAAGGACACTTCAATTTCTGGCTCCCGCCCCTTTCCATGTATGTAGGTCCCCCCCCTATTGGTATTTAGGGCCCCCACCCGCCGCTCAGGGGTGGGGGCCAGGGGGGAGGACAATAAGTCCCCACCCTATTGGTATTTAGGGCCCCCACCCGCTGCTCAGGGATGGGGGCCAGGGGGGACGACATTAGGTCCCCCCCCCAATTTGTGTTTAGGGCCAGCACCCACCGCTCAGGGGTGGGGGCCAGGGGGGAGGACATTAGGTCCCCCCCCTTATTCTTGTTTAGGGCCGCCACCCACCGCTCAGGTGGGTGGGGGCCCATCACTATTGTGGCCAGAAAGAGTCCCTGTGGGTTTTAAAATTCGCCTGCTATTGAAGTATATGGCGGTTCGCCGGGTTCGCGAACATTTGCGGAATTTCGCGTTCGCCATTCGCGAACGGAAAATTTAATGTTCGCGACATCACTAGTAAATGATTATAGAATATGTAAGGAAAATGTCTATGACACTTATCTGTAACTTTAACATTTGGTAAATTATATTTTATTATTTTTGTTTTAAATAACGCCTTCACACAGGCACTTATGTATAGATACAAAAAGAGAAGTCCTGCGCTTAGTCCCATTACTACTGGGACCAGCAGCAATGACTACAATACACATCAGCCCCAATATATAGTAAAAACCAAAGAAAAAAATGTTACTTGCGCTTTCTCCTTAATCCCTATGTATATTTAGACAAATGGAGGTCATTTAGTTGCTCCAATGGCCATTGGAGGGAATGCCCGCCTGCCAACGTCAAGGCAGACCCCCCTAAGCGGGTCCTAACACTGACCCTTCAGCTTGCTTCCTTGAGCCTCCGGCAAAGATATCTCTAATGAGACAGAAAGGGGTATTTTTTATATACACCCCTATACTTATTAACCCTTAATAGGGAACACATGGGATGGGCAGCAGCATTGTAACCAGGCTGTGTGATACAAAGTAAATACAAATACAAAAAGAGAAGTCCTGCGCTTAGTCCCATTACTACTGGGACCAGCAGCAATGACTACAACACACACACTTATGTATAGATGACTGCCAGGCTATACAACCATACCTCGCAATCGAGTATAAACGATTAGCATAATTGCTAATTAAAATAGAAAAAATCCCAAAGGTCAAGGTGTTTGGAGAGGAGAGCGAAAATCCATCTACCAAGACACACTCGACTGAGGGTGTGCCCACATAAAGGGTACTCGCTCCCTTGGTGTACAAAGTAAGGAAAATAATAAATCTTTATTAGAAAAACGTACAGAGACTATATAAAATACATGGGGTATAGGAGTGGGGATTGGCCCATGAGGCTGTACTGACAGTGTGGGGGGCAACAGGGTACATACAGGAAGAATCACTTAAAAAAAACTGCACCTAGACACCTAGAAGCTAATTTCTCAAACTAGCATGTGGTAATAGAGTGTCTAAATAGATATATATATAGCACCTGACCGCAGATAAACCCTATAGTGCCAGAGTGTCTGCATAGAATATAGCCAAACTGCTATTCTGGGAGGGATACCCCAAAACACAGGGTGTCCTTCCCTGGAGTATATGATGAGCCATAGTCCTATTATATAAATAATAGTTCGATCAAGCAGAAAAGGCTGACTGCACTAGTGAGTTAAAGTGGGATCAAAGGCATAATATAAGGGGAAGGAAAAGTAAAATCATAATTGAAATGGAAAAATACCCCCTTATATGGAGATACCCAGATAACTCAATTCATCTAGATAGTAGTCAGCCCCAAATTTCACAAGTAGTGAGTTGCTTGTAAAAAGGTAGATGCAGACAAAGTAGCAGTTGTTAGTAGAGTGCTATTGTCCCAAAATAGTGGTTTTAGGAGGGGATACAAAGTTGCAGTAGTATAAGGCTGCTAATTTTTAGAGCTGTGGTTCCTCAAAACGTAGATCCAGAGACAAAAAGCTACCCCTGTCTCTCAGATACAGAGAATGTCTCCCATCCAGCCGGACCCAAACACCCACATATTCCCAACCCCATGCGCTATAAAGTAAAATCAAAATTCAACCTCAGCCTAAGTCTAGCGTGTAAATGGCAAAGTGTAGCGTTACTCACCTTTTCCAGGGGCCGGCCGCGGTCCTCTCTTCAAGCCGCGCGCGGTCATGCTGCTGCACGAGCCGCGCGCGGCTCATCCGACTGCTCACACAGGAAGGCGGGCAGTGACCGCGAGAAGCGGTCACGTGTCCCGCCTGAATCTAAGAGCGCGCCGCGAGTCTCGGCCGCGCTCTTAAAGAGACAGTGGGAGCCAAAATTGCCAAAAGGCTCCCATTGGCCCCTGTCATGCTTCACACCCCATGTACTTACCTTTTGGGGGTGTGGATATGACAGGAGCCAATCACATTAGTTCAGATGCTACATATACTTACCTTTTCCCTTAATTCCTTGCCCTATCGTGGTTTCTGTTTCAGTTCCCTTTAGCGCTTGTTGTGTTCAGTTGTGTTCCTCCGTATTTGACCTTGGCTTTGTATTCTTACTTTGTTTTCGCTTTATCCTTGTCTGTTCTGTTTGCCGGCTTGCTGTTTCCTGTGTACCAGACCCCGGCTAGTACTCGTTTACGCTGTCTCTTTGTGCCCTTGACCTCGGATCGTTCCTGACTCTGTACTTCTCCTATATACGTCGAGTCCGGCCATTCTAAGGTCCGGTAGACGTATCTCTCCTCTGTGCTGTCTTCTGTTTAGCTGGATCCTGCGTGTAGGGGTATATTCTCGTTACACAAAATAAAGTACCTAATTAGGCTAAGCGTCTTACTCGACTCGCGTTTCGGCGCCATGTGGCGCCTTTTTCAAGAGCGGTGAGGGGGTCCCGTCACCGCCTGAGTTTTAAAGGGGCTAGTGCCCGCCCCTCCCGTGACGTCATGGCCAATCGCATGAGGCCGCGAGGGGGGGGAGTCAAGGGCTGCTTGAGCCGGCAACAATGTCGGCTAGGAGACAGATGTGGGATTGTGGTCCCTCAATTAGAATATGTGTGCCCGAGTAGAGAGTTATCTTAGGAGGGCAAACCCTTGAATAATAAATAAAGCCTCAGTATGGTAGATAGTTAGAGAGCAGAATCTACTCTCTTGATGTCATTCTTAATGCAGAATGACAAAAAGTATACATATCATATTTAAAGTAGTAAAAGGTATATGTACAGTTTTGAAATAAATTAAACCAAAAGGAGTTAAAGCTGTATGAAGACTGTACCAGATGTTAGTGTAACTTAAAGGTGAAACATACCAAATATTAATGAAACATAAAGATTGCAGACATACACACATATGGTAAACATAGGAGATGTGAAAATTCTTATAGAAAGGGAGAAAAAGAAAACCCCTCATTTAGGCCCTTAGGACTCAAGGTCTTCAATCGGTAGATCCAGAAACATTCCCTTTGCCGGAGGAATTTGTCATAATTGCCTCGTCTGGGATTCTTTTTTACCAGTTCTAGGCCACAGAAGCGTAGCCCCTTAGGGTCGCTGTTGTGGTATTCGCGAAGGTGTCTGGAGATAGGGGTTTACGCTGAATATTTACTGGATCTGATGTGTTCCTGGACACGTTTCTTAAAGGGGCGGAATGTTTTACCTACATATTTTTTGTTACATTCACACGTAAGTAAATATACAATCCCTGATGTGTTGCAGTTAAAGAAAGAAGTTATGGTAAAGACCTTTTTCTCCAAACTGTCTTTGACTATTTTAGAGTCTTTTTTCATAAATTTACATGAGATGCACCTCCCACAACTATAGGTTCCAGTTAGAGGAGTCTGGAGGCATGTTGTAGGGGGTGGGGTTGTGGTTTTAAGGTGACTTGGGGCCAAAAGGTCTCGTAGATTTTTGCCTCTTTGAGCCGTAATGGAGACATTGGGGGACAGTACTTCTTGAAGGTGCTGGTCGCTAGTTAGCAATGGGCAGAAGCATCTGAGGGAACTTTTAATATTTTCCCAACCTGCATCATAGGTGGCAATTAGGCGTATATTTTTCTTAGAGTCCTCTGATGGTTTGGGGGTGTCCCCGCTCAGCAAAACATTGCGATCTGACTCAAGTGCTCTCTGGTACGCACGTTTGAGGCACCTATTGGGATAGCCTTTTGCCTTAAAGTGACCTCTTAGTTCTTTGGCCTTGATCTTGAATTCGTCAATAGTACTGCAGTTGTGTCTAACCCTAAGGTATTGCCCCGTAGGGATGCCTTTTTTAAGGGGTGTCGGGTGGAAACTGTCCCATCTCAGAAGGTTGTTGGTTGCCGAGGGTTTGCGGTAAAGAGTGGTGTGTAGTTTGTTTTCAGTTTTTATAGAGATCGTTAAATCCCAAAAATTTAGACTTTGACCCCCAAATTCATTCGTGAATCTAAGATTTTCATCATTAATGTTTAGGATACGGACAAACTCGTTGAACTCTTGAGGGTTCCCCAGCCACACTATAAACACGTCATCGATGTAGCGATGCCAAAGGTGAATCAGGGGAAGGTATTGAGAAACATCTGACTGTTGGGATAAATGCTCCTCCCACCAGCCTAGATGAAGGTTGGTGTACGATGGGGCACAAGCCGTCCCCATCTTAGTTCCCATGATTTGATGGTAGTACTTGTTTTGGAATGTGAAATAGTTATGTGTGAGAATGTATTCAAGAAGCTCCAAACACAGTGTAGTGTGTGTTGTGGCAGCCTCACCTCGTTGTTCTAGGTAGTGGCGTATATGGCGAATGCCATTAGAGTGGGGAATGGATGAATACAGAGCTTCAATTTCCAAGCTGCATAGTTTCGCCAGAGGAGGTACCTCAAGATTTGTTAAGAGAGCAAGGGTCTGTTTTGTATCCTGTAGGTAAGAAGGAAGTCTTTCAACGAATGGTCTTAGAATTTTATCAATGTATATACTACCATTCTGTGTCAAATTTTCTATGCCTGAAACAATCGGGCGACCTGGAGGTAAGGTCATACTTTTGTGTACTTTGGGCAGGCAGTAGAAAGTTGCTATCTTCGGGTAGGGATTGAGGATGAATGCATATTCATCCCCAGATAGCAGCCCTCCACTGCGGCCTCTGTCCAGGATCTCCTTGTATTTTTTGAGAAAATCATTAGTGGGGTCAGCCCTTAGAATTTTGTATGTATTCTCGTCTTCCAATACTTTGAGAACCATTTTTACATAGTCTGTACGGTCCATCATGACGGTATTACCGCCTTTATCCGCGGGTTTCAGGATGATTTCTGTATTATTTTTCAAAGACTTCAACGCTACTTGTTCCCTGTTTGACAGGTTCATATTGGGGTGAAAGTCGAGGGATCTGATGTCTAGTTTATCAATTTCGTTTTTCATCGTTTCTAGAAATAGATCGATGTTACGATAGTTCCCCAGGTATGGGGTGAATTTACTTTTAAGTTTTAAATCGGTGTACTTTGGATGGCTAGTTTCATTGTTCTCTTCCCACAAATCCATGAGAGTCATAAGGCAATCATATTCTCTATTGGACATGCCATGAGATTTAGCTTTCTGTTCCTTATTGATCTCATGGAATTTGTGTAGAGCAAGCTTCCGAGCAAACAGATGAAGGTCTTTTACCCACATGAATTTGTTGAGGGGGGGTACCGGCACAAAGGAGAGCCCTTTCTCTAAGAGTGAAAGGTGGTCCCTGCTAAGGGTCTGTTTTAAAAGGTTAATGACTCTTAGGTCCACTGAGGGGCAATTTTCATGAGTCAAAATCTTCTCCTTCCGGGTCTCCTGCCTCTGTTTACTTCCCTGTTCCGTGTGGGGTATCTGTTTTTTCGGGTTTCCATACCATCCATGTGGCCCAACTCTAAAAAATTCACCCCTTTCTTAAGTATTCCTTTGGGATTAGTATACGTGGGGGTAGTTGAAGTTTGTAATTGTTGGTCAGTATGTGATCCGCCAGATGTGTCGTTATCTGTGTCAGAGGACTCGTAGTCTGATGTTAGGTGATTGTCAGAATTGGTCCTAACTCTACGGTTAAAGTGTTGGTAGACTCTATTTGTTTGGTAATCTCTTGAATCTCTCACAAACTTTTGATGTTTGCGTATTTTGATGTTATTTTGAAATTTATCTAGGTTAGTTTTTAATCTAGTTTCAAAGTGAGTAAATTCTGGATTAGACTGGTATTGTTGTGCTGTAGCAATCTCCTGTTCGAGATTACGGTTAACTTCAAGGATCTTATCTTTTTCAAATTTTATTAAGATCTCCATGAACCGCTTAGAGCATGTTCCGGCAGCGGACTCCCATTCTTTCATTAATTCAGGATTGTCTGTATAGGATGATGGTAGATTACGAACCCTCAGACCCCGGGGAATCATCTCCTTCTTAATATAATTTTCAAGGGATGAGACCTCCCAGCTAGATTTAATCTGTTTTTGGTAGAGGTTTTGTAGATTGTTAAATGCTTGGTTAATGTCAGGAGTAAAGTTTGAGTGATCTAATAGTTCAACTGAGAACACATTGTCTGAGTCAATACACCAGAGATGGCTGTCTGGTTTATTAGACAGAAACCCCGCCATATTGGTGTGTATGTTTACAACAGTTATATTGGTAAGTTTTATTAAATGGTAAAGTCTAATAGTCTAATAGTCCTGGTATTAAAACCCCATTATTAGTATTGCCATGTACGTAGGTCCCCCCCCTATTGGTATTTAGGGCCCCCACCCGCCGCTCAGGGGTGGGGGCCAGGGGGGAGGACAATAGGTCCCCACCCTATTGGTATTCAGGTATTGGTACCCATGAGCGGCGGGTGGGGGCCAGGGGGGGACGACATTAGGTCCCCCCCCAATTTGTGTTTAGGGCCAGCACCCACCGCTCAGGGGTGGGGGCCAGGGGGGAGGACATTAGGCCCCCCCCCTTATTCTTGTTTAGGGCCACCACCCACCGCTCAGGTGGGTGGGGGCCCATCACTATTGTGGCCAGAAAGAGTCCCTGTGGGTTTTAAAATTCGCCTGCTATTGAAGACTATGGCGGTTCGCGAACATTTGCGGAAGTTCGCGTTCGCCATTCGCGAACTGAAAATTTAATGTTCGCGACATCACTAGTAAATGATTATAGAATATGTAAGGAAAATGTCTATGACACTTATCTGGAACTTTAACATTTGGTAAACTATATTTTATTATTTTTGTTTTAAATAACGCCTTCACACAGGCACTTATGTATAGATGACTGCCAGGCTATACAACCATACCTCAGGGAGCCGCGACAATGTAAGTCTCTGAACGATGAATACAAAGACTAGCTCTCTGTATCCAACGCTGCAAGAACACTATTCAATATATCTACAGCTCCATATAAACACACAAGGTAACCCCATATTATTTTCTCTAATATGGTTAGTGGGGGCCTCATTTTTGAGTTTTTCCTTAGGCCATTCAAAGTCTAGAGCCACCACTGCTGCTGGGATTGGACAAAAGTTGACAGCGGAGCTCCTCATTTTGGTAATTTTTGTCATCCTCAGGGTTTACCGTACGACAAAGTAGTTCCTACTTTTTCTTATAACATCTTTGGACGATATAAAGATTAAGACTGCATTGGAATTCCAACGCAATCTTAATCATTTTTTTATAAAGATTATATCTTTATGAAATGCTGAAAAGTGACAGATGCGCTTTAATTCCGAACAAACTAAATATATATTTGACTGTCATTCTTACGTTCTTCTATTCCAGCAATTTCCACTACAAGCCTGGAATGGATTACATTTTTATTTAACCGTCTGAGTGTAATGACCCTCCTATGGCCCAGAGCATTTAAGCTGGAAACTCCATTAGTTCTTTCTATATTTTCCTGTTATCTTGAACTTTGATGCAAAATTTGACAGAAGCCAACATTTTCGTCCTTAAAATACAATTTCTGCACATGTGTCAATTCTTTAGACTGTGGGCTAAATAGTAACTATTTGGTACCAACACAGGACTACACGGTAAGTTAAAACTTAATAGTTAATCTGAAGGAAGAAAAATCTGAATGGATTTCCTAGATCTCACGAAATCCACCTTTGGCATCATGTCAGCTGGGACCATGCCACGAATCGTGCGTACAGTGTTATTCCTTCTGATGTTATTTTTTCAGTGGACTGAAGCTAAACTACATATGAAGAATTAACCCCCATAATGAAAATATTTTCTGGCACTATATCGTTTATCTAACAGGAAGTTTGTATAGCTGCAATGGTTTGATTTTAGTGCCTCTGCTTATGTTGTGGCTCATAAATGAATAATTCACAGACAATTTTGAAACAAGGCTGACATTCTTTTATAGAGAGGAGGGTAATTATGAAAGTGTGCATGGGGTGTTTACAGAAAATTAGACTGGCTCCCTGATCTTCCAGCAACATTGATGTCAGTAACTTGCCTTTTTAATCACCTTTTTCTATAATTTGCTGTTAGAATATTGCAAGATACTGTTAGCAATACAATATGATTACATTAGGATTGCATAGTGTGAAACAAATATTACGGGGTACTAATTATTTATTGGACAAGTGAGTTCAAGTCTTTGTAATCAAGTTCTTATGGTCCAAATAAAGAGATTGAGATTGCCAAACTCGTGTTTAAGGCAAGGGTAGGCAACCTTCGGTACTCCAGATGTTTTGGAACCAACGTGGACCCTCGATGCTTCACCACTGTTGTGGTGGAATCTCGGTAAAAATAAATTTAGTAGGCCGAGATTACCACGTGGCATGTGTACGTGCATATGCTGACGTATCGATCAGTTGGTTGCACGAGGCAAGATACGATCAGTAGTGTACGGAGCATGTGCAAGAATACAGGATGTAGTATTCCCCTCCTCCATTGTGCTGGACAGGCCATGCGGTCAAGCAGGAAGTTAATTCTTATTTGTATTGATTGGTCAAGAGAATGTGCGGGTGGAGCTTAATATGGGAGGAGTTATGTGCCTATATAAGGAGCCTGCACTATTGTCCGGGGCTCAGAACTTGCTGTATTTTGGTGACATTAGTCCCTCTGAGTCCCGATCGGTGATCCAATAAATAATCTCTTCCTTCCTGAAGAAACCTGTGTCCATCTCTCTGTGCTTGGCTTCCGTCAGTTTCTCCGGTATCATTTGGTGCATTGGCCGGGAAGCTCATCGTTCAACGGTAGCTGAGAGGCAGAGGCGTGAGACGGTCTATCTTTGCCCACGTTCTCTACGGCTGCACCCCATAACTTCTGCGTGGACCTCCCTTCGTCTCGGCGCCACTGGTCTGTTGTCCAGGAGATCATCGGCCTCTACGTAAGAAGTGCTGGGGTGTCCCCGTCGATGAGTGTGAACTCAGGTTCAGGAACGAGGAGGTAAGACAACTACTGTTTTAGACGGCAGACCCACTAGGGGTATACCGATTGTGCGGTAGGCCCATAAAGGGGTTTGAATTGTGTATGGAATCTGCCCCCTCTGTCGGAGGGAAGGAGCGAAGGCGCACCGCTCAATCGAACGCTCTTTAGTAAGACCGTTTGATTTGGTTAGTCAGGCGGGGTTCTGGTGTAAATAGCCCTAGCCGGACACCGGTGTCTTGTCTAGACTAGCGTTCTAGGGTGTATATTTTGTTCGCTAGGTCGGAGGGACCGGGAGACTAAGCGGCGTCTGTGTAAATTCTGTTCGCTAGCTCTCAACCTATCTTGGCTAAGTGGGAAGGCGTGTAAATTTGGAACCCACTAGATTTTTGATAGTAATCGACTAAGAGGCGTCTGTGTAAATTCGGTCCTCTAGCTCGCTATATGTGGTGCTTGGGCAGTGTGGCTAACCAAAACGGATGTAGATAGTTTTAGGTAGTCCATTCAAGGTACTGGCCAATAGTTTAGTTGGGAATTGTAAATGTGTTAAAGATTGTTAGTAAAGTGTATATCTTGTTAGATAGCGCGAGCTCAGCGGTCTAGCGAGAGTGTTAATAGTGTGTTGCTGTATCATAGTGCACGATACCATAACCCTGTATATTTACTGACACTGTATATAAGTACTAATCATTGTTGTCTATTGCATGTTTAACACCATAACCACTAATAATTGTATTGTGACCTTAAATTGTGCTTTGACCTATGCTAACCGTACTGTAACCGCTATTTGTAAAAGACGATGTTACTGGGGTGTGTTATAGACGGGTAATTCATATATAGAGAATTATAGCGTGGGTGACTGTATAGTTTCGCCAAAGGGCATAATATTGATTATCTAGTGACTGGTGTAACAGCTGTGTGTGTACGGGAATTCCCTGAGTGTTTATTGTGTTATTGTGTACGTTTCACTTGGTAACCGGACCACGTGGTGCTGTTGCCAGAGGAAACGGGTGTGACTGTTGAATAGTACGCGTGCATAGTATTCGTTGTCAACGACGTTCCTGTGGCGAAACCGAACTCGCCACGTGTCCTTGGAGGGGGCTGCTTGCCCGCCTCTTGCCTTTGGACTATGGACCAGACTTTATGGGAATGTGATACCCCAGATAGCCATACCATGGAGCCTATCTATATAATGAAAGACTATGGGAAAGACTTTAGCTCCATGGCAATTGTACTGTGTGAGTAGGATCTGCGCGCTATTCGGTAGTTTTGTGCGTGCAGATCCCAGCTATCTGGGGATAGGTGAAATGTCTGTGTGTTATGTGTAAATGTGACTTTATGTATTTTAAAGTGTTTTATGTTGTTTTGCAACCATGTGGTTAATGGAGTCTGCCTTTAGTCCTGGGTAATTGGATTACTTCTCCAATTAACTCCAGGGCAGAAGGGAGGAAACCAGGGTGCATTGTGGGGATGTTTTTCTGCCAGCCAGAAAGGAACAAAAGATACTTTTAGTAACTTTTTAACCCCTGGTCGGATTCATGCCATTTTTTAATATGTTGTTCCCCTGAATGGATTGATTGTGGATATGTATTTTTATGTGAATGTGATGTATGGTTTTAAAGTTATGAAAGTTGTGTAAAAGTATATGTTACACTGTATGCATAATGGGATTATGTGTCACACTAAGGGGAGGTGATGTGTGGGAGGTAACATCTATGTCATTGGTTCTTTTATGCCTCCCACTGGGTGTGGCCTGTATGTGTGAGTTGGAAATAAAAGCCAGGCTGGATGAGCCAGTCCAGAGTTCCTGTTTTACCCTCAAAGTGATGTGTCGTCTCATTATTGGGGGAAGGATTTATTGTATGCTGTTCCAGTTGACTGCTAGGAGTACAAGCCTATTCGTATGGTTCCTATTCAATGGTCTACAGCATTCATACGCTTGGGAGAATTTAAAGGTTTCTCGGATTCGGTGATTATGGTGTCTGCCAGAGTGCTTGGAGTCCTCAGGAAGCACTAGGAGCATCCATTAACGGAGGTACCAAGTCGGGGTGCCAGGCGATCCGTTACATTGGTGGCAAGCGGTGGGATGGCGTCCTAGTGCGAGGTAAAGCAGCTCAGAGACACTGTTTGGATTTACAAATTGAGGGCAACGCTAGCACTCGTGCAGCGCCCCTGGGAGCAGACTAGTATGGAAGGTTCTGGCTCTGGAGATGATTGGCTGGCCGAGGTGAGGCAGCGAGTGGCCGAGTATGGGGATGATATACCCATGGAGACACGCCGGGTGATCTGGAACCAGGTCATGGCCGAGCGAAACACAAGGCTGGACCGAGAATTCCGGTTGGCGAAAGAGAGGAAGTATGCTCAGCAGCAGGAGCGTTACAGCAGCCGAGTAGAGGCTGCATCCGAGGAGGTTAGCCGTCTTTCCCTGAGGCGGCGGGAAGAACCCGAAGTGGGGGTCCTCATAGACTGGTCCTGTGAGGAACCACAACAGGCAGGTAGAGATGGGACCAAGGTCTCTCCACCGGGATGCTGGGCAGCCGGCCCAGATCCCCAGCAGCAGCCAGAGTTGCCAGGTGGGGAAGCAGGTGGCCCTTACTCACAAATGTTGAGGGGCCTCACGGATTGGTCCTGGGAAGACTCACAGATGGCAGGTGGAGATGGGACTGCGGTCTCTCTACCGGCCCTACAGGGATGCTGGGCAGTCGGCCCAGATCCCCAGCGGCAGTGTGCGTTACAGGGAGCTGAAGGTGCCGTTCTTGCTCCCCAGCGGCAGTCTACGGTGCAGGGAGAGGAGCCTGTTATCCCCTCTCCCCAGCGGTTGAAGGTGTGTAAGGGAGAGGAGTTTGTTATTCCCTCTCCCCAGCGGCAGCACAGCTCACCAAGGGGAGACAGTAAGCCCCTCACCAGCGCAGATGGGACCGTGGTCTCTGCGCCCTGCCTACAGGGAGTACAGAGGGTCAGCCCTGCTCCCCAGCGGCTGAAAGTGTGTAAGGGAGAGGAGTTTGTTACCCCCTCTCCCCAGTGGCAGCTTAGCACACCAAGGGGAGACAGTAAGCCCCACACCAGCGCAGATGGGACCGTGGTCTCTGCGCCCAAGTTACAGGGAGCTGAAGGGGCCGTCCTCCCTCCCCAGCGGCAGTGTGATTTGTTGGGAATTGGGAGCCCAGTCTCCATTCCCCAGCGGCAGAGTATACAGCAGGGAATGGAGAGCCCAGCCCCCTTTCCCCCTCAGCAGGACTCTGTGCTGGGAGGAGAGACAGTCGGTCTCCCTCCGCAGAGACGGGAAGTATGTATGGGAGAGGAGATTGTTACCATCTCTCCCCAGCGGCAGATCATTAATGTACAGGGAATAGAGAGCCCAGTCTCCATTCCCCAGCGGCAGAGTGTTCTAATGGGAGAGGAGCTGGTTACCACCTCTCCCCAGCGGCAGCTTAATGTACCAGGGGGAGACTGTAAGCCCCACACCTGTGCAGATGGGACAGTGGTCTCTGCACTTCCAGCACAGGGGGTAGGGACGGTCGGTCCTGCCCCCCCACGACAGGGCTGTTTAGCCAAATGGGAGACAGTCTGTCTCCAGCAGCAGAGCTGTGTACCCAGAGGGGAGACGGTCGGTCTCCCCCTCCCACAACCAGGCTACAATCAGGCTACTTCAGTGGTAGCGCTGGCACCAGGGCACAGTACCGCTGGTCTCTGCCCACTCAGCAACCCACCAAGGCAGACTACCAGTCCCCCACACAGCCGTGGTGAGGCACCTGGACCTGGACAAAGTTCTCCTCTACCCAGGTGTAGTAACCAGTTATTGTGGGTGGGAGGTACTGCTGTTTGTGCTTCATGGGTGGGTTGCTGGACTAACCAGGGCACGGACCGGCAGGAGGTCAGATACCCTGTTAGTCTGGGGGGTAAAGGGGAGAAGTGTGGCGAAACCGAACTCGCCACGTGTCCTTGGAGGGGGCTGCTTGCCCGCCTCTTGCCTTTGGACTATGGACCAGACTTTATGGGAATGTGATACCCCAGATAGCCATACCATGGAGCCTATCTATATAATGAAAGACTATGGGAAAGACTTTAGCTCCATGGCAATTGTACTGTGTGAGTAGGATCTGCGCGCTATTCGGTAGTTTTGTGCGTGCAGATCCCAGCTATCTGGGGATAGGTGAAATGTCTGTGTGTTATGTGTAAATGTGACTTTATGTATTTTAAAGTGTTTTATGTTGTTTTGCAACCATGTGGTTAATGGAGTCTGCCTTTAGTCCTGGGTAATTGGATTACTTCTCCAATTAACTCCAGGGCAGAAGGGAGGAAACCAGGGTGCATTGTGGGGATGTTTTTCTGCCAGCCAGAAAGGAACAAAAGATACTTTTAGTAACTTTTTAACCCCTGGTCGGATTCATGCCATTTTTTAATATGTTGTTCCCCTGAATGGATTGATTGTGGATATGTATTTTTATGTGAATGTGATGTATGGTTTTAAAGTTATGAAAGTTGTGTAAAAGTATATGTTACACTGTATGCATAATGGGATTATGTGTCACACTAAGGGGAGGTGATGTGTGGGAGGTAACATCTATGTCATTGGTTCTTTTATGCCTCCCCCTGGGTGTGGCCTGTATGTGTGAGTTGGAAATAAAAGCCAGGCTGGATGAGCCAGTCCAGAGTTCCTGTTTTACCCTCAAAGTGATGTGTCGTCTCATTATTGGGGGAAGGATTTATTGTATGCTGTTCCAGTTGACTGCTAGGAGTACAAGCCTATTCGTATGGTTCCTATTCAATGGTCTACAGCATTCATACGCTTGGGAGAATTTAAAGGTTTCTCGGATTCGGTGATTATGGTGTCTGCCAGAGTGCTTGGAGTCCTCAGGAAGCACTAGGAGCATCCATTAACGGAGGTACCAAGTCGGGGTGCCAGGCGATCCGTTACAGTTCCATTGATAAGTATGGGCGCGTCGGAGTCAACGATTCCGGATCCCCTAGGTTGTATGGTAAAGAATTTTAAAAAGGGATTCAAAACATGTGATTTTGGGGTTAAAATGTCTCCTGTACGTTTGGTTACTTTGTGCACTAGGGAGTGGCCTACTTTGGTTGCGGCATGGCCGCCACGTGGTAGTTTGGATCCAACCCTGATACAGCGTGTACACGTGGCTGTGTCAGGTAGGCCTGAACTTTACGGACAGTTTCCTTATATTGATTGTTGGAGACAGGCCGTAAACGACTCGCCAAAATGGATTCAGATATGCCACGAGGAGCAATGTCGCCTCATGGTGGCCAGGACTTGTTTGTCCACTAGGACTGTGGTTAGGCCCATTTTGGACACGCCCCCTGAGTCCGAGATCCCTTTGCCGCCCCCTTACTTCCCTACAGGAAGAGGTAACGCGAATGCAGGAAGTTCTATACCCCTCCCCTCATTGCCCTCATCCACTTCCGCTTCCTCCTCTAGTACAGAATCCACCCCCCCTCGTATTAAACCTCCCCTTCCGGAACCAGAACCAACCCCCGTTAGATCTAAATATCCTGATTTGGCGCCACTTCAAACTTCCGGTCAAGCTTCTTCTAGCTCGGCTGGGAGTATTCTATTTACTAACTTTTCCCAAAATCAAGCTCCCACATCCTCATGCCCTATTTCTCCCCGACTGGAACCCATAACTGACGCCCCTCCACGTAGCCCCATACTAACCCGACAACTGACCGGTACCCAACAATTAAAACATTATCAGATGCCTCTTCGTCTGAATCCCGGGTCAGCCTATATCGATGCCGCAGGTCAAATGGCACATGCTGACCCAGTCTTCGTATATGTCCCGTTCACGACTACCGATCTCTTGAATTGGAAGACCCACAATTCCTCGTACACTGAGAAACCACAAGCTATGACCGATCTGTTCACCTCGATAGTTCAGACACATAATCCGACATGGGCTGATTGCCAGCAGTTATTAATGACTTTGTTTAATAATGAGGAAAGGACAAGGATTAATCAAGCGGCCATTAAAGCGCTAGAGGATAGAGCCCGCGCTCTGAATCAAGCCAATCCAGCAGCATGGGCCGCAACACATTACCCTAATACCGATCCCGACTGGAATGTAAATGGCGCAGATATGGTTCAACTCAGAGCCTATAGAGACGCTATAATTGCTGGCATGAAAGCCGGAGGGAAGAAAGCTATTAACATGTCGAAGACAGTTGAGGTGATTCAGAAAAGTGATGAAGCGCCCAGTGTCTTTTATGACCGATTATTGGAGGCATACTGCTTGTATACCCCCTTTAATCCGGAAGACGCAGATAATTCCCGAATGGTGAACTCCGCCTTTGTCAGCCAAGCCTACGGAGATATTAAGCGCAAGCTACAGAAGTTAGAAGGGTTTGCAGGTATGTCTATCACCCAACTAATGGAGGTAGCAAATAAAGTATACATGAATAGGGAAACAGAGACAAAGAAAGAGGAAGAGCGCAAGATGCGTAGAAAGGCAGATATGCTAGCGGTAGCGATCGCAGGTGTAGATAGACGGGGCCCAGATAGAGGCGATAGTAAGTGGAATGAGGAACCTCTGAGTAGAAATCAGTGCGCATACTGTAGGGAAGAAGGGCATTGGAGAAATGAGTGTCCGCGAAGAGAACAGTATGAGAGAGAGAGACCTAGGACAGGTTATGGAAACTTTAGAGGCAGAGCGAGAGGTAGAGGAGGCCCCGGAGGGAGCAATGGTAATAGAGGGAGTAATGGGAACAGAGGAAGTGTAAGGGAAGATAGGTACTATCCAGCAGCGCAAAGGTCCCGCGATAGAGAAGGTAGGGACTTTGTGGGATTGGCTGACACGGTCATGGAGGACTATTGATACCGACCGGGCTCCATCCCCCTTGGTCGAGCGGAGCCTATGGTCGATGTATCAATAGGGGGAAAAAGGAGTGCGTTCATGATCGACACTGGTGCTGAACATTCGGTGGTGACTGATCTAGTTGCTCCTCCATCTGGAAGAACTATTACTGTAATAGGAGCAACTGGAAGAAGTGCTGCAAAACCGGTTCTTAAAAGTCGACTCTGTACATTGGGAGGCCACGTAGTAAAACATCAATTCCTTTATATGCCTGAATGTCCAGTCCAATTGCTGGGACGTGATATGCTATCTAAGTTACAAGCGCAGATTACGTTCCTACCAAATGGAACAACATCCTTAAAGTTTAATGGACCTTCAGGTATTATGACATTATCCGTACCAAAGGAAGAAGAGTGGCGACTTTATACAGCGTTGACTAGCCAAAACCCTAGGAGTGATGAGTCCTTATTCAACATACCAGGAGTTTGGGCAGAGAACAACCCACCAGGACTGGCCCGCAATATTCCACCTATTAAAATCGAACTAAAACTTGGGGTTTATCCAGTGAGCCTAAGACAATATCACATCCCGCAGAAGGCTAAGAAGAACATCCAATCTTATCTGGATAAGTTCATACGGTATGGTATCCTAAAATTCTGTACTTCCCCCTGGAACACCCCATTGCTGCCTGTTCAAAAGCCCGGTACAGATGAGTATCGACCTGTGCAGGACTTGAGAGCAGTCAATGATGCGGTTGTTAGTATACATCCAGTTGTGCCCAATCCATATAACCTGCTTGCTTTAATTCCGGGCGGGGCTACCTATTTTACAGTCTTAGACCTCAAAGATGCCTTCTTTTGCCTCCGAATTGCCGCAGAAAGTCAATGTATCTTCGCTTTCCAATGGGAAAACGCTGTAACGGGCTCAAAACGCCAAATGACCTGGACAAGACTGCCCCAAGGGTTTAAAAATTCACCTACCCTATTTGGTTCAGCTCTAAGTCAAGATTTATTGGATTTCGAGTCCATCCCAGGAGAGTGTGTATTGTTACAATATGTAGATGACTTGTTGATAGCAGCAGTTACAAAGGAAATATGTCAGCAAGCAACGCACGATCTACTACACATTCTCTGGAAGGCAGGATACAAGGTGTCTAGAAAGAAGGCTCAGTTGTGTTTGCCAACTGTCAAATATCTGGGATTCCATATCTCTGAAGGTCAAAGAATTATGGGGCCAGAGAGAAAAGAAGCTGTGTGCCAAATACCGATACCCAAGAATAGAAGACAAGTGCGAGAATTCTTGGGGGCAGCAGGCTTCTGTAGGATATGGATTCCCAGCTACGCGATACTGGCAAAACCTCTGTATGCAGCTATCAAAGGTACAGAGCACGACCCCTTCTTATGGACTCAAGAACAGCAAACGGCATTTGAAGATGTGAAGAAGGCTTTGATGAGTGCCCCAGTATTAGGTCTACCTGATCACACACGACCATTCTACTTGTATGTACATGAGCAAAGAAGAATGGCTGTGGGAGTATTGACACAGTACTTGGGATCATGGCAAAGACCTGTTGCCTACATGTCTAAGCAACTGGATGCAGTGGCCAGCGGACTTCCACCTTGTCTAAGAGCCGTAGCTGCAGCCGCCCTGCTAGTAGCTGAAGCCGATAAACTCACTCTGGGTCAAGAACTTTATGTACGAGTCCCACATGCAGTACAGACGTTGTTGGATTACAAAGGAAATCATTGGTTTAGTAACAGCCGTATGACCAAGTATCAAGCAATGTTGTGTGAAAACCCAAGAGTGCATTTAGAGACTGTAAACACCTTAAATCCAGCTACCCTTTTGCCACAACCTACTGAAAGTCAACATGATTGTTTGGAAGTAATGGATGAAGTATTTTCAAGTAGACCAGATCTTCGTGATTTTCCCATCCAGAACCCCGATGTTCAATATTACACCGACGGCAGTAGTTATGTGAAAGAAGGGATCCGCTATGCAGGATATGCAGTAACAACAATAGACAAGGTGATAGAAGCTCGGCCACTGGCAAAAGGAACATCAGCACAAAAGGCAGAATTGATAGCACTGACACGAGCGTTACAATTGGCTGAAGGTTTAAGAGTGAACATCTACACGGACTCCAAGTATGCGTTTTTAACCACTCATGCCCACTGAGCTTTGTATAAAGAAAGAGGACTATTGAATTCAGAAGGCAAAGAAATCAAGTACGCAGCTGAAATCCTACAACTATTGGAAGCAGTGTGGGAGCCGAGAGAAGTCGGTATTATTCATTGTCGAGCGCATCTGAGAGGAGATGGTGATGTAACCAAAGGAAATCGGATGGCAGACAGTACAGCTAAGCGTGCCGCTGAATCGGGAAGACAGGAGTATGTGGGGCATATAGCTGCTCTTATACCAACTCCACTGTCTCAATGGACTCCAGTTTATACAGCTCAAGAAGAGGAGTGGTTAAAGACTGAACCTGGAAAGTATTTGGAGAACAAATGGTATCAGTTAGAAGATGGAAGAATAGTCATTCCAGCATCACTAGCGGTAGAAATTGTCCAAAACTATCACAACGGGACACATTCTGGGAGAGACAGCACAGAAGAATCTCTCAGAAAACATTTCTACATACCAAGATTGTCCAACTTGACTCAGGCCATTGTACGAAGATGTGTAACATGTGCTAAGAATAATGCAAGGCAAGGACCAGTAAAGCCACCAGGAGTCCAGTTTATGGGGGGACTCCCCATGTCCGATTTACAAATTGACTATACAGTGATGCCTAAATCGGGTGGACATCGCTACCTGCTGGTGGTTGTGTGTACCTATTCAGGCTGGGTAGAAGCATGTCCTACTCGTACAGAGAAAGCAGGAGAAGTTGTGAGATTCCTGTTACGAGAAATAATACCCCGATATGGACTACCCTGCTCTATAGGATCGGACAATGGTCCAGCTTTTGTTCATCAGTGCCTACAGCAACTGACTCATATGCTTGGTATAAAGTGGAGGCTTCATACTGCATATAGACCCCAGAGTTCTGGTAAGGTAGAGAGAATGAATAGAACTATTAAGAATCAGTTGGCTAAAATGTGCCAGGAAACCCAACTTAAGTGGAACGTTCTCTTGCCCATAGCTCTATTGCGAATCCGCAGTACACCTACCAGAAGGATGGGCCTCTCTCCTTTTGAAATCATGTATGGGCGACCACCTCCCGTACTTGGTAACTTAAGGGGGGATTTGAGTCAGTTGGGAGAAGGAATTACCCGGCAGCAGGTTGTAGAGTTGGGTAAGACTATGGATGAGGTACAGAAATGGGTACAAGATAGATTACCTGTGAATATTTATCCCCCAGTTCATAGTTACCACCCAGGAGACCAAGTGTGGATTAAAGAGTGGAATAATGTACCGTTAGGGCCCAAGTGGAGAGGTCCTTATGTTGTTCTTTTGTCTACCCCTACAGCGATAAAAGTAGCCGAAGTGACTCCGTGGATACATCACTCCAGGGTTAAACCAGCAGCAGTCGATTCTTGGCAAGCTACAGCAGATCCAGAGAATCCCTGCAAGATCCGGTTAAAGCGCACGACTCAGTCGGAGTGACGAGGAACTTTGTGGATTACAAAATTTTATTGTTTCAAGGATTTGGTAAGTGAGTGAGAAGGCCATAATAAAGCCTGTCCGCTCACCGACGTATAGTATATAAGCCAGGAAAAGTCCCGAAGGGACCCCTGTGAAGACGAGCAGAACTCCATTCCCTGCAGCCCTTACATCCTGGAAGCTGAGGTGCCTTCGCACGGACGAAAACTGAGGATGACGACGAAAGATGTGTTCTTAATAATGTTTATTTATGTGTATTTTTATATTCAGGAAGGTAGAGGTACCGACACTCCTAGCTGTGAGGTATGCATTAAGACTACAAGAACAGGTAACCATATTTCCCAAACCCTAATTTGGCATTCACAATGCGAGTGTAAAGGAGATGTATCAAGATGTAGATACCTAAATATAGAATATAGTGTGTGCCATTTAGGAGTAGGAGAACCTAGGTGCTTCAGTCCGGAGTATCAACCTCGTACAATTTGGTTGACTCTCAGGAATGGAGATCCTCAGGGGACCCTAATTAATAAGACGGTGTTAGAATCCGTACATTCTTCGGGTGTTCTGCTATTTGATGCGTGTAAGGCGATATCAAGTGGTAGAAAGCCGTGGAATGTATGTGGGGATCTTAGATGGGAGAGGACGTATGGGTCTAACGATAAATATATTTGTCCCAGTAGTAAAAATAAATATGTGAGTCCTAGATGCCCAAATAGGGATTATAACTTTTGCCCATATTGGTCTTGTGTGGGGTGGGCAACTTGGGGACAGACAGTAGACAAGGACATGATTGTGACTAAGTTGCCTACCAGCCCATATTGTAAGTCTATGGAATGCAATCCAGTCCATATACTTATAAATAACCCCGACAAGTTCTTAGATAAATATGGTAATTTATTTGGGTTTCAAATATATGGGACGGGTTTAGATCCTGGGACAGTATTGTTTATAGGGATAGAGACTGATACGGTATCCTCCCAGACTCATCAAGTATACCATTCCTTTTATGAAGAGATGAGCATAGATAATAAGATCCCCTATAATGCTAAAAACCTGTTTATTGATTTAGCCGAAAGTATTGCCGGTAGTCTTAATGTTACCAACTGCTATGTGTGTGGAGGTACTAACATGGGAGACCAATGGCCTTGGGAAGCAAAGGAGGTAATGTCCGGTTCTGAGGCAGTTGACCAATTAATATCTACACAAGCCGATTATCATATGAGTGTTAGAGGTAAATCTGAGTGGAGATTAAAGACCTCCATCATAGGTTATGTTTGCATGGCAAGGAAAGGAATGATGTATAATACTTCTGTAGGAGAATTAACTTGTCTAGGGCAAAAAGCTTATGATGATGATACAAAGAATACAACTTGGTGGTCGGCTTCAAATGTCTCAGAACCATCTAACCCGTTTGCTAGATACGCCAATTTAAAGGATGTGTGGTTTGACCTATCCATCACATCTACCTGGAGAGCCCCAGCAAATTTGTACTGGATCTGTGGTAAGAAAGCCTATTCAGAGTTGCCACAGGACTGGGAAGGGGCATGTGTGTTGGGTATGCTCAAGCCATCCTTCTTCTTGTTACCTATTGAAACAGGTGAGACTTTAGGTGTTAAAGTGTATGATGTGAATCATAGGAAGAAAAGGGGACCCATAGAGATAGGCGCCTGGGAAGATAATGAATGGCCTCCCCAGCGTATTATAGATTACTATGGGCCAGCCACGTGGGCAGAGGACGGTACCTTTGGTTATAGAACCCCAATTTATATGCTCAACCGTATTATAAGATTACAGGCGGTGGTTGAGATCATTACTAACGAGACATCACAAGCGCTCAATCTTCTAGCGAAGAATAATACCAGGATGAGGACAGCAGTGTACCAAAATAGATTAGCCTTGGATTACCTTTTGGCAGTAGAGGGAGGTGTATGTGGGAAGTTTAACCTGAGCAATTGCTGTCTTCAAATAGATGACGAAGGGCAAGCAATAGCTGAGCTTACTAGCCATATGGTTAAACTAGCACATGTGCCTACTCAGGTATGGAAAGGGTATAATCCAAGCAGTTGGTTTGGTAGCTGGTATGAGTGGTTTGGAGGGCTTAAGGCAGTGGTAGGTGGAGTCCTACTAATTTTAATGTTGTGTCTACTCCTGCCATGTCTTATACCCTTAGTAGTTAGGTCTGTGCAAAGCCTGATAGAAAATATAGCAGAGAGGAAGGCTGCTGCACAGATAATGGCAATTTATAAATATAAGGCTCTAGATCAGGGAGAACCAATGCAGGAAGATGAGTGTTGAAGATTCACATCATAAGATAAGTCTGGTCTGGTTCAAGGTAACTTGTGGTGTATGCAAACTAAGGTTAAGTGATGCCTCAAGTAATTGTGAAATCTCAAGAGGCATCAAAGGGGGGAATGTGGTGGAATCTCGGTAAAAATAAATTTAGTAGGCCGAGATTACCACGTGGCATGTGTACGTGCATATGCTGACGTATCGATCAGTTGGTTGCACGAGGCAAGATACGATCAGTAGTGTACGGAGCATGTGCAAGAATACAGGATGTAGTATTCCCCTCCTCCATTGTGCTGGACAGGCCATGCGGTCAAGCAGGAAGTTAATTCTTATTTGTATTGATTGGTCAAGAGAATGTGCGGGTGGAGCTTAATATGGGAGGAGTTATGTGCCTATATAAGGAGCCTGCACTATTGTCCGGGGCTCAGAACTTGCTGTATTTTGGTGACGTTAGTCCCTCTGAGTCCCGATCGGTGATCCAATAAAGAATCTCTTCCTTCCTGAAGAAACCTGTGTCCATCTCTCTGTGCTTGGCTTCCGTCAGTTTCTCCGGTATCACTGTTACTGCTGTAAAAAGCATTTTGGGAGATATAGTCCACAACATCTCTAGTACCGAAGGTTGTCTACACCAGGTTCAACAGATGGATTTATTTCTCAAACCCGTACATGGTGAAAATGTCTTCAAAAAGTATTGGTATGGTGCAATTGTAATCGCACTAGCATCATTCATAGTTATTATCATCATCTGTTACTGTGGCAGTACATATCAGGTTTGAAATGATAATTTACCTATGAACTAGAAAATGTAGCATATACTAAAGTGGGATATTTAGCTTTCTATGTTATGTTTTATATTTTTATGTATCTGCACTTTCATGCGGGTGTATCTCTTGCAGAGGAAGTGGTCAAATTAATTTCTAGAGATATGCCATCAGACCCATTTAGCTATATATCATGCATATTTAAAAATACTCCCGGGCGCATTACTTGTCTGAAAAACTGCATTATGACACATGTCCTTTCCTTGTGGCATTTCCCGAAAATTGTTCCAAGTTGTTCTTAGCAATTATTGACCATTACACACGGCATTCTAATAGGGATTTACTCATTATTTGAAAATGGAAATACAAACTAGAAAAATAACGGACTCTGGAATTTTTTTGTATATCAGTTATTTGGTCTAAAGTGTGCAATGCAACTGTGAATCCTCCACATTTAGGAAATAATCTATTGATTACTGTCAATTATATAAGAATAAAAAGGTATAAACAATATACCAGCAAGTGGAGCGCTATAATGAATATTAATATAAATAATGAGGGGGTATACTCACCCCTCCAACATAGTGATACAATGTGTCCAAATGTACATACAAAGTAAAACAACAAAAAGAGAGAATATAGTGCAGATGGTTTACAAAAAAAAAAAATGAATAGTAGTAGCAATTGGTTGAAACCACTCACGTGGGTTGGAGCCTATAAGCTATTGGCTCCGTAAGTGACTCCTTTTTGCTCTTGAGGCAGCAACACACCCCTTTATCCCAAACGATGTTCTCCCGAAGATATGGAACAAGCAGAGAGAGAGAACCTCATAGGTGGTATTGTACAGATAGTGTATACAAAATAGTGAGATAGTAATGGTTATGCTCGCCTTAGACAGAGCCTTGAATTCCTGGCTCTGAGGTTTGTTGGCAATATGCTAATTTATTGGGATAGCATTCCCCACATAGTGTTCCTGGAGGCTAGAAAGGACTATATGGACTGATATAAAAAATAACGATTTATTGTAGAGATAAAAAATAATAAAAACAATATTAAGACTTCTCAAAAGCATATAAGCTAAAAGGTAGAAAGTCCAAGTATAAAAGTCCAAAACTCCAGCTAAACGCGTTTCACTCTTGTATGAGCTTCCTCAGTAGCTGTCAATTACCTAGAACTTGATAATTTGCCTTTCAGTAATTATTCATTTTTTGTATTGATTTTCAAGATTAAGTGTATTTCATGTGTTATTTTTTTTTTTTTTAGCTTTCCATGACTTTCCCATGCACGCCATATCCAAGAGGGGATTTTAAATGTACACCATTTGCATTTTTCTCCTCTGACTATTTTGCGAGCTTTGCGTACCACAGTTCTCTCCTGCTCATTTGACATGGGGTGATGAAAAATACTCAATTTACTAAACATATCTGGCAGAGAGGTTTGTGCTAAATCTTTAAATTAAAAGACCACGTCTCCCACATAAAGCATTTTAGCTTGCTGAAGTCCTTTATGTGTCCGCAGAAAATCAACACTTTTATCATTGGAGGAGACACACTTCCCTGGCTGTCATTAAGCATGCACCTGACTTCCTCCCTTTGCCATGGGGTGTACTACAGCTCAGTGAGAAGCATTGGAAAGCCGCTATCTTGTGATTCGCATACCCGTAGCTGCAGCATAGATGCTTCTCAATGAGAAATCTGGTTAGAGTATTTTGGGAATAAGAGAAGGCTTACACAGGCTGCAGCCACAACCAACCTCTAAAATGCAATAAACATGCTTAATATTCAGTTTTACAAAGGGTTAAGGTAATCTGATATCTGATATGTCGGTTGCTATTTAAACGACCCTGAACCATTCAGGATTTCATAATCTCCTCCAATGAGCGCATGTGGCTATTTCATTAGTAAAGGTGTATCTGCCAAATTGTTTAAGCTGCTAATCGATCTTCCATGCAGTAAATATATCTTGTTCTAGTTTTTATCCTCTTCAGTAAACAGACCCATCTATGAACTATTGCTCCACTATGTCTCAAACGCTTTTCTTAAAGAAACAGCCTCCACCAATCAGAGAGTGTGTTGTGTCAGAGACTGCGCTAACTATAAACTATGAATATTGATCTTTAGTATATTGTTCTTTAGAATATTGGGCTTATCATTTAACAGCTCAGAAGTTGTTTAAATGCAAAAAAGTGTAAATACATTAAATAAGCTCCATTTCTGTAATAATCAGAAATGTAGTGCCATATTTAATTTGTGGGTGCAAATACCCATGATCAAATTATGGAAAATACAGATTAAGGAACAGTGCATTCACAAAAAAAACACAGTATTACATTTTAGAAGACTATTTGAAATCTTAGCAAACAAATATAGGGATTCCATCACACCATGTTGCCCTATTGTGGTCAGCACACTGCATCGCAGTAACCCAATACCAGTGGATCCTACACTAATTATAACATGGGGATAAACATGCTAACTGCAATACTAACTGCTTAAACTACATCCAGTGGCTCTTCTCAAATGTATGCTTTCCTTATTGTGTAGGGGCAGGGTGTTCAACCTAAAAGGAATCTGACCTAAATTCCAAATATATATTAAAAAAAAGGGAATACCCAGAACTTCCATTTCTCAGAAGGGGGCTGCCGTATAGACCAAAATATATACAAAATACATTTTAAGGAGCAGCACACACACACACACACACAAAATGTTTTACATTCTACAAGGCTACTTAAAATCACCTATCTTTGCAAACAAAATTGTGCAATATGTAATTGTCTAAAATACACACAGGAAGGTTCAGCGCTAAAAAAATTAGTCTCTCTGTTCCGGAGAAATAGATGTGAGTGTATTATCTTGATATACTACACTACATAGTACATATTTCTGTTTCTATTTCATACATTGGACGACCTACCTAAATCAAGAGACGCACCGCAAATCCTCAAGTGCATCAAATTGGATCTATTTTCATATCTCCATATATTGAAAGTGTATCTCTTTTTCTTCCACATCCCATTTGACAACCATACTACAGTATATCATTTTCCATTGTCCCATTTGTCTATGAGGACACATCAAGGAAGTACTCCCACTTCTCCGTACAAATATGGGGACTTAGTTACGTCACACTACACCAATATCGGTGGGTCATACACTAATTTTAACATGGGAGATAAACTTGGGAGATACATTTATTGGCATCCAGTCCCCCCTCCCCCTTGTCACAGAGCTCCACAACAATACAACTCTCAGTAATGTGCCTATTAGTGTCTCACAGAGCTCTTCAACTATAAAAACAGAGTAATGTGTATTTTGTATGCCAGAGCTCCACTGTAATAAGTCTCACTATAATATGATGTAGTGTGTGTTTTCTGTGTGTATGTGTTAGGCGTGATGGCTGTGTGTGATATGTATGCTATGTGTTGGCTCTGTGTGATATTTGTAATGGGTGTATTAACTGTGTGTGATATGTGTGTGTATTGTCATATTTGTTCTGGGTTTATTGGCTGTGTATGATGGGTACTTAACTCAGATAAAATTATGCATGTAGGTCTATGTGTGAATGCAGGTGTATATTTTTGTAGAGTTACAGTGATATATACAGACAGTTATACACACATGCCATTACAGGCAGACAGTCACACACACACACACACACACACACACACACACACACACAGTTTGACTGTCTGTGTGTGTGTGTGTTACTCTTTGTGGCTGTAAGTATGTATGTGATTGTCCGCCTGTACCTGTTTGTGTGTTTGTCATTGTCTGCCTGCAAGTGTGTGTGTGTGTGTGTGACTGTCTCACACACAGTTGCAGGCAGACAATAACAAATACACACAGTTGCAGGCAGACAATGACAGAAACACACAGGCAGACCGTCACATACATATGTACAGCCACAGACACAGTCAGACAGTCAGACAGGCAGACAGTCACACACATAGTTGCAGTCACACACGCAGTTACAATCACACACAGGAAGGCAGCCACACACAGGCAGACAGGCAGGCAGTCACACACACACACACACACACACATAGGCAGACAGTTACACACATAGTTACCTGTGTTGAGTGGAGGTAGTGCAATTCCTGGGGTCTGGTGGTTTTTGGGGAAGCAGGGTCTCCTTCCTGCTTCCCCCTACCTGTGAAGCTTTTGCTTCTGGGCTCTTGTAGCTCCACCCCCGCAGCAATCGAGACCCTGCCTCTGCCACTCATTAAGCCACCCCCGACACTCGACAAGCTCCGCCCCTGCTGGCATGTTTTTTTGGTTGCTATTCCTGGGTGGAGAATACTGAAATCCACCCGGGTAGCTAGACATGTGTCCGCCACATGGCGCCCCCTGCTGCCATGGCACCCAGCTGCACAGCTCGCACACCCCCAGGCGGCCACTACTGTTCTGCACATTGCGGGGTCTGTCTTGGCAGAGTAGGCACCTGCCTTACTGCACAACATGTACCTACTCTGCCCACATAAACTGTTTGGGGGAGAGGAGCACCCCCAAGTTTAAAGTCTTGACACACACAATACATCCACTACACAGAAACACACACTTCATCCCTTATGCACACTGATATACAATGCATCTTCTACAAACACTGGATTCCCTGTATACACACACACACCCCATATCCTCTACATAGAAAAAACACAAACACACACACACACACACAAACACATTCCATAAACACACTCATTACATCCTCTACAAACACAAACTACATGCCCTAAACACACACCACATCCCCTATACACGCACACATTACAACTCCTGTACACAAACTTGCGACTGCCTATAAACATTAGCTACATTTTACTGCAAGTATGGTACTGCCTGTTTTATTTTTTCTAGTTAAAATATCTAGGTGCATCTTATATTCTGAAAACTATGTAGATAAAGTGAGAACTGTTCGGAATTCAAAGTGAATTTTAACTTCTCTTTTTGACTATTTTGGCGTATGAAATTTTGAAATTCACTTTGAATTCACATTCAATTCCCAACAATTCTCACTTCATCCAAAAATATGGAGGGCTTCATTCTTCTTTAATAGTAAGGAATTCTACCATGTGTTCCAAATAAATTTATAGAAGGAGTAAAATCCTTATACAGCCATGGTCAAAGTGACACAGTGCACATCTATGTCAGTTACTTTTGAAGTTTACTAACCTGCTGTTATCAGCTACTTATAAAACGTATGGTTGATCAGAACTCCTCGAGACTATTCCAGTTATTTGGTCCATTTTCACACTACCTCATATCTACCCTGCCCCCAGACACGAGCCTAATATAACTAATATCTAATATCTAATAACTAATGCATTGTAAATAAAGCATGTGCAGTGTACACAGAATATGACTCACAGGCTTGTGGTAGCTATGTGTAAGACACATAAAACCACAGCGGAAAACTCAAACTATACCATTGCTCTGACATTGATACATTTAGGTTTCTCTAAAATAGTAGTAATTACAATAAGATTCCTTTTTTTCCCATTACTATAGTCAGAGCAAAAGGTCACCTGACGTCTTTGTAATAACACACACAGACACTTTTTGTTTTTATAAAACCATACTTTGGTGTTGAAATCTTGTTAGTTTGACTATTACCGTGTTTCTCTGAAAATAAAACATTCCCCCGAAAATAAGCACAAGCTTATTTTCGGAGGATGCTTGTAATATAAGCCCTACCCCGAAAGTTCGCCAATCTATGGTCAGGGAACTCTCCAACATCATTGCTATGGATGAAACTGCAGTGTTTATGTGCCAAGTATGTCAAAAGACAATTGATCGCTCTGGCAGTGCGATACTGGAGCGCTCCCTGCAATGTCTAGACAAGATATTCCAACAATTCTGCGACCAGCTGGAACAAAGCCTGACAGCACAGTCGCCTATTCTCATGAATGAGGTGAAGAGGAATGGTAATGGAGGGCCAAACGAGTCACTCATGCTGGCTGCCAACCTGGGACAAAGGCCAAATGGAGGACACCTCCACGGCATCACCTATGACGCCAGAAGACAGCACCCGCAAGGAGAAAGACTCGAGTCTGTGGATCATGGATGACCTTCCAACAGGCCTGGGGCTGGAGAGGGGTCACTCGATGCCCACACTTCACCGTTGCCGTATGGACCCTCCATACGCCTGCTGTTTTACTGCCTAGTCTAGGCACTGGCTGACTGTGGACACTAACCGGGTATCAACGATCTCTTATCGTATTATATTTGCTTTATATTATATTGCTTTATAGCTTAAGTAAAATGGCAGAGTTTTACATGTGCAGAGATGGTGGCAGTTTGCTAGATCTTAGTGGCCTACTAAATTTGCATTATACACCTAACACATGTACAAAGTATAATATAACTGACCTACTATTGACCGTGCAGCACTCCTCCACCTATAATGCAACTGGATGAGCTCATATAGTCCCATATAGCATCGCTGATAAATAATAGCCCGGGGGGCTCCCCAAGCATTGCACTGCCATGGCATGCTGCGCAGGCAAACCAGATCGTGAGGCACTACGGAATCTTATTTAGCTCGATATTCCTGTCTTTAGCAAGTTTATGATATCATAATCTTTCCTGTTTACCTCGTCTGATATACCTTGTCTTATTATTATTTAAAAAAATATGGCAGCCTCACTTAGGAGTTTGCTCTGACCTACGTTGACTCATATGCTTTATGTTTATCTGATATAACTCCTTTTTTCTATTCTGTAACCCATGAATCACATGCCATAATAAAAGAAAGATTTACAAAAATAAGACATCCACTGAAAATAAGCCCTGTGTCTTTTTTTGAGCAAAAATTAATATAAGACCCTGTCTTATTTTGGGGGAAACACGGTAACTGAAGGTTATTAAAGCAATACTATAGTGTTAGGGATACATACGTGCTAACACTATAGTGTTTTGTACCAGTTTAGGTGTGCAGCCCCTGCTGCGAGTGCATGAAAAAGGCTTTACTTGCTGCATTGATCTCTCTGTGGCTTCCCTGCCACCTTGGCTGAGATCATCTGTCTTCCCCATAGGAAAGCATTGGGAGATTAGTGTGTATAATCTGAGTTTGACTCGTTTCTCAGCATGGAAGCGCCTCTAGTTGCTGTCTGAATCAATGCATCTCTATAAAGAAAATTCAGCGTCTCCATGCAGAGCGTGGAGATGCTGAACGACATTACTACCTACTGGGCAGCATTGCCTCTGGAAGCACCTCCAGTGGCCATCTGAGAGGTGTCTATCCTCTAGTTCAACTTTACTGCATTGAATTGAGACAAATATTGTAGGTAGTGTACTGCCCATATTCTTTAGGTCAGGGGTTAGCAACCTATGGCACATGTCCCATGCATGGTATTCAAGGTGCCTTTCTAACAGTGTAATCCGAGCGGTGATTGCAGGTGGTGAGGGACAATCCTCAATATAGCATAGCATTATTGAGAGTTTTGTATCTTTGCAGGAGTGTTTTTAATTTGATACAAGATTAAACAGGTATAGGAAGTCAATATAAATAAAGGCAAAATGATGAGCTATGTGAAGACTGGAAGGTGAGCCTGGCAGCAAGATTCATTACGCATTGTAGAGGGATAATGTGGGTGAAGACCTTTTAGGAGTGGCTTACATAGCTCTCAGAATTAGAAGGTATGAAAACGGAACATGGGTAAGGCAGGCATACCATGAGTGGTCCCATCTGTAAAGCAGACAATTCCACCAAAGGATTGTCAGGCTGGCCCCACTCACGGCACTATATGTGTAGAGTATTTTGACTTTTTTTTTTTTGCCTGGGCATGGACTTAAAACTTTGACTGCATTTTGTAAAGCGTGAATGTACCTTGATGAACTTGTGCTATGGTGATTGAGATCATTTTCCAGGTGACTGAGAACAGTGGTGTATTTTGGATCTGTGCTGCACTAGGCATGATGGAACTCGGGCACCCCCTAATTTACATTTGCCCTACCCCTTCCTGTCAGTGTCACATCTCTTCCTGTTAAAGACTAACACACACACTTTGATTGACAGACACACATTCTCAGATAAACTGACATACACGCACACTGATTTCACACGATCTGACAGACACACACAATCACTGACTCACTCACAGACACACACTGACAGACGCACACAATCACTGACATAAACACACAATGATGCAGACATATACTCACTCACAGGGCCGGCGCGTCCATAAGGCGGCACAGGCGGCCGCCTTAGGGCGCACCGGCTCTGGGGGCGCAAGATTTCGGTGACCGGCAGGAGGGAAGCGCTCCCTCCTGCCAGGTCACCTTCTGGACCCCCGGCGGGCGGCAGCGTTCTAATGAGAGGCGGCGAGGGAGCTCTAACCTGTCTGCTCTGCTCCCTCGCGCGCCGTGTGCTGATGCTGCGGGAGCCGGAATATGACGTCATAATCCGGCTCCCGGCATCAGTAGACAGCCCGCGAGGGAGCAGAGCAGAGAGGTTAGAGCTCCCTCGCCGCCTCTCATTAGAACGCCATCTACAGATCGGTGGACATTCTCTGGTCATTAATACGGGGCAAAGTAACTTGGGGGACTCCTTGACCAATTATTATTATTATTACCTATCCTATTTTACAGAGATGAACAAAAGGAGCGTTGCATAACCCATCCCAACATATTAAATCCCCATGCTTTAGTTTACAATGGGATCTTTGAACCATCACTTGTTAGTGCATTCAAGTTTTGGATGAGATAAATTATGTTGATAGCTCAGGTCACTGATATTTACTAGTCTTTCTTTTAACTTTGTTTTTGGTCTGCTGACAAATTGTAATGTACATAATATTCTACCATACTAATTTGTGGTCCTATTGCTAGTACTAATGTTTGTCGGAGTGGTATATATGACCAAAAAAAAAAAAAGGTAATGAGAGCAAGCGTTTACAATCTAAATCTCCCCTTTATTAGGAATCAAATGTTTCTAGCAGGGAGCCTCTACGTTTGAATGTCAGATGTATGATATTTCCCCTTTTAAGTTGTAAAATATTTTATAATCCTTATTAATTATATACCCATTTGCTCTTGTGTATAAATTAGAAGTGCAGTTAGGCACATTTGTGAATGACTCTTATATGTAATGTAAATGTCTTGCCTGTGAGGAGATTTGCCAACTGCTATTTGCATCGATATAATAAACAGAAACATATACCTGAGTGTGTGTCTGAAAGTGTATGTGTGAGTGTGTGTGTCTGTGAGTGTGTGTCTGTGAGTGTGTGTGTGTGTGTTTGTCAGTGTGTGTGTATGTGTTTGTCTGTGAGTGTTTGTCTGTATGTGTTTGTCTGTGAGTAAGTGTATGTGTTTGTGAGTGTGTGTCTGTGTATGTGTTTGTCTGTGAGTGTTTCTGTGTGTGTATGTGTCAGTGTATGAGTGTGTTTTGTCAGTGTGAGTGTGTCTGTCAGTGTGTGTTTGTGAGTGTCTGTCAAATCAGTGAGAGTATGTTTGTGATTGAGTGTGTGTCTGTCAATGAATGAGTGTGTGTCAGATCAGTGAGTCTGTGTCTGTCAGTGACGTCTGTGTGTTTGTCATTGAGTGTGTGTGGCTGTTAGTGTGTATACACCACTGAGTGTAGCGTGGCGGGGCGGAGCGGAGCGCAGTACAGGAGCTTCTGTTTCCTGTACCCGGC
Organism: Pelobates fuscus; assembly: GCF_036172605.1. Classification (NCBI taxonomy): domain Eukaryota; kingdom Metazoa; phylum Chordata; class Amphibia; order Anura; family Pelobatidae; genus Pelobates; species Pelobates fuscus. Next base: position 72,291,540 of record NC_086322.1, on the reverse strand, counting down.
CAGGCTGAGAGGAGGTGCTCACTGAGAGAGCACTTCCTGTCAGTCCAGCCAGGTACAGAAAACTGAAGCTCCTGCAGAGGGTCTGCTCCGCAGCGCTACAAGACAGGTAGGAGGCACAACAGGAAGGGGAGTGTGACCGCTAAGAGGGTGGGGGGTGCACCAAGAGACAGAGAGGGGAGGGGAGAGAAAAACCAAGGGACAGGAAAAAGAGGGGGGAGGGGAGAGGAACACTAAGGGACGGGAAAGAGGGAGGGGCTGGTTAGGAGGCACATAGGTGAAGATGTTAATTTTAGAGGGGGGAGGGGCGGAAAAATTCATCTTCGCCTATGTACCCAAAAATCCTTGCACCGGCCCTGCTCACTCACTCACTCACTGACACACACACACATCCACTCACAGACACATGCACTGACAGGCATACACAATCACTCACAGACACAAACTGGCAGACACACACAATCACTCAGACACACAGGCTCCCTCACAGACACACACTGACAGGCATACCGACACACACACTCACAGACACACATTCACAGACACACACAATCACTCAGACACAAAAACACATTCACTGAAAGACACACACTCACAGACACACACACACAGTCACATTATATATCACTCTGCGGCAGTGAGGGAGGGAGCTGAGCAGAGAGAGCTCACCAATCAGCCTCCCTCACCGCCCACCTGGAACTCAGCTAGCTGTCTGCCACCAGGCTAACAAGGTATTTGCCTAGGAATTTCATTTGGGGGTGGCGTTTTTTGCCACCCCCTGGAAAGTGCCACCCAAGGCAAATGCCTTGTTTGCCTCGTGGCAAATACAGCACTGACTGAGAGTGTGAGAAATTGACCTGATGTTTTTTCCATTGATCTGAAAGGAGAGTGAATTTTCAAATATCCTAATTACCTCCCTCAAAAATCCAGTTCTCTATTGCTCATCCACAGGGAGTGCAGAATTATTAGGCAAATGAGTATTTTGACCACATCATCCTCTTTATGCATGTTGTCTTACTCCAAGCTGTATAGGCTCGAAAGCCTACTACCAATTAAGCATATTAGGTGATGTGCATCTCTGTAATGAGAAGGGGTGTGGTCTAATTACATCAACACCCTATATCAGGTGTGCATAATTATTAGGCAACTTCCTTTCCTTTGGCAAAATGGGTCAAAAGAAGGACTTGACAGGCTCAGAAAAGTCAAAAATAGTGAGATATCTTGCAGAGGGATGCAGCACTCTTAAAATTGCAAAGCTTCTGAAGCGTGATCATCGAACAATCAAGCGTTTCATTCAAAATAGTCAACAGGGTCGCAAGAAGCGTGTGGAAAACCCAAGGTTGCAAAATAACTGCCCATGAACTGAGAAAAGTCAAGCGTGCAGCTGGCAAGATGCCACTTGCCACCAGTTTGGCCATATTTCAGAGCTGCAACATCACTGGAGTGCCCAAAAGCACAAGGTGTGCAATACTCAGAGACATGGCCAAGGTAAGAAAGGCTGAAAGACGACCACCACTGAACAAGACACACAAGCTGAAACGTCAAGACTGGGCCAAGAAATATCTCAAGACTGATTTTTCTAAGGTTTTATGGACTGATGAAATGAGAGTGAGTCTTGATGGGCCAGATGGATGGGCCCGTGGCTGGATTGGTAAAGGGCAGAGAGCTCCAGTCCGACTCAGACGCCAGCAAGGTGGAGGTGGAGTACTGGTTTGGGCTGGTATCATCAAAGATGAGCTTGTGGGGCCTTTTCGGGTTGAGGATGGAGTCAAGCTCAACTCCCAGTCCTACTGCCAGTTTCTGGAAGACACCTTCTTCAAGCAGTGGTACAGGAAGAAGTCTGCATCCTTCAAGAAAAACATGATTTTCATGCAGGACAATGCTCCATCACACGCGTCCAAGTACTCCACAGCGTGGCTGGCAAGAAAGGGTATAAAAGAAGAAAATCTAATGACACGGCCTCCTTGTTCACCTGATCTGAACCCCATTGAGAACCTGTGGTCCATCATCAAATGTGAGATTTACAAGGAGGGAAAACAGTACACCTCTCTGAACAGTGTCTGGGAGGCTGTGGTTGCTGCTGCACGCAATGTTGATGGTGAACAGATCAAAACACTGACAGAATCCATGGATGGCAGGCTTTTGAGTGTCCTTGCAAAGAAAGGTGGCTATATTGGTCACTGATTTGTTTTTGTTTTGTTTTTGAATGTCAGAAATGTATATTTGTGAATGTTGAGATGTTATATTGGTTTCACTGGTAAAAATAAATAATTGAAATGGGTATATATTTGTTTTTTGTTAAGTTGCCTAATAATTATGCACAGTAATAGTCACCTGCACACACAGATATCCCCCTAAAATAGCTATAACTAAAAACTACTTCCAAAAATATTCAGCTTTGATATTAATGAGTTTTTTGGGTTCATTGAGAACATGGTTGTTGTTCAATAATAAAATTAATCCTCAAAAATACAACTTGCCTAATAATTCTGCACTCCCTGTATAGTGGAGGCTGTGAAGGATTTAACATGGTGGGGCACTAGACTCCACTGCGCACTTAATCCTATATCCTGTACCGCTGATCCTGTGAGATCGTACCTTATTCAACACCATAATCCTATGGAAACATATATTTGAGAAAAGGAAATTACATTAAATATGTGTAAAAAAAATCTTAAAACTAATAATTACATTATAATGAAAACAGTAGATAATTGTGGATCAACAATATCTGGTGGGGTGCTGCCCAACCTGCTCTTATGCATGATCCTACACTCCTCCTCTATGATTTGGAGGATGCACAAGTGAGCCAAGAAGTACATCACTTATTTTTCCCCTCGTAAATAAGATATTGCAATTACCACGTAGCAACATTAAAAAGTATGTCAAAATCTATCTAATAGGAAAAGTAATGCACATTTGTATCCAGGGGAGGTGAACCTTGCTGATAGACACCTATAGGCACCTGCCTACCATACCTAATGGCAAATTCCCTTCTAAGGAATAAGAGCAATTGAGGCAGTCCCCAATTTAGGATAACTACAATTACCACAATTCTTACCTTTGTTTGTGGTCATGGAAAGTAAATTGCACAAAAGCTAAAACAGAACGTGCAAGCTCTATGGTAAGATGGGAAAAATGTATTCTAGTTCCTGTATCTTCTAGAAAGAAAAGTTTGAAGATTTTTAGTTGTGAATAGAGTTGTTACCTCAACATATAGCAACAAAGCTGAAACCTGTGGTTAAGTTCAAATAGACAATATTTAATAAATTAGAACTTTTATCCAAATTAGTCTTTTCCATCTCATTTAAGTATACATATTCTGCTCTGTAGCAAAAATAATTGCCAAACACAGACAATATTACACTATTGTAGTTCTATTTTCTCTCCTAGAGTATCACACTAGGTTCCAGATTGTATTGTAACCATTCTAAGGTTGTACTTTATTTTATATTTACTCTATGTATGGTTTATTACACCATCTTCTGTGTTTGAGCAATTCACTTAGATTCTCCCTGTTTGGTATTTTTATGTGAATTTGTGTGTTTGTGTTGGTATGTGTACAGGTATGCTTGTCTAGGGAATACTATCCAAACGTCAATTGAGGCTAATTGTTACAAGTCTTAGATTTTAGATACAAACGTATTACCTAAATTGACATACTTAATATTTAGTCTAGATAAATGAAAACAAAATATGATTGGTAACATCTCCTAAGACGCTATGTTCTTTCAAACTGAGAAATGATAAAGGACCCCTGACGAAGGTGCACACGTTGTGCACCGAAACGCGTTGGGCAACCTTGGAACTTCACAGGGCACTTTATACACACTATCACGTTGGTGTATCATATCATGCATACTTTAAGCATGATTATTTAAATTAGCACGGAACTTTTCCTTTTCTCTTATTCCAATCTCTGACTGTTAAGTGAGTTTACCAGGGAAAAAGGCTTTTTCTCAATCTATGCTTTATCATTTCTCAGTTTGTAAGAACATAGTGTCTTAGGAGATGCTATCAATCGTATTTCGTTTTCATTTATCTAGACTAAATATTAAGTATGTCAATTTAGGTAATACGTTTGTATCTAAAATCTAAGACTTGTATTTCACTAACTCCACATATTGGAGTGAACATTCACCCTCCCTATATTCTGTCAAACAGAATTACATTCTGATCACTAACTACTAATAGATTCTCTTGAGGATCCCCCAATTTTGGCCATTATGCATAAAGCCTATAAATGAGGGGATAGCCTTGAGTGCTATTCTTAGCCAGAGAAAAGCTTAACAGCTTTAGTACCTACAATTAGACTCTCTCATTATCGTTTTTGGACAGTGAATATTTGCATAGTGTTTCACTTAAATCCAGTGTATATCAACAGTCAAAATTAACTTTTGTTTTGATTGCAGATATTTTCTTTTTTTTCTTTCAATTTGTAAATAGGGATTTAGCCCCAGACACCACTGGAGTGTCTCCTTGGTGATTATATTCAGGGTAGGAGGCTTAGCACTAGCAAACCACCTTAAACTGAATATTTCTATACTTTAAAATAAATGTTCCTTTAAATGAATAATAAATGTTATTTAAAGAATTCTACCTTTATTTTTTTCATTTTTTTTCAAGTTGTCTCTGTCAGATCACAACTGCCATTGGGCAGAGTATGAATATGACTCTGTTTTCTAGATGGAGATAAAGAGATATGTCAGAGATGTAGCTAATTAAAAAATTATAATGCTCCTGAGGTTTTATGGAGATATTAAACAACAAAGGTGAGATTTTGACACCTTCAGGTGTCTTTATCAAGCCAGGATGTATACTAAAGAGATGTTGACTCGTGTAATGTGCTAATTCTAGTAGCTGCCTTGAATCTTATTCTTGCTTGTTCTTGTTTACAGTATCAGTAAGCATGTATTGGGATTTTTTTTTCATCTATGTTCACACCCAGAGCCAGCCCATAAAGCCCAAAGTGGTTCCAATGTACCTAGGCAGAACTTTAAAGGACCACTCTAGTGCCAGGAAAGCATACTCGTTTTCCTGGCACTAGAGTGCCCTGAGGGTGCCCCCACCCTCAGGGACCCCCTCCCGCCCGGCTCTGGAAAGGGGAAAGGGGTAAAAACTTACCTTTTTCCAGCGCTGGGCGGAGAGATCTCCTCCTGCTCTCCTCCTCCGATCCTCCTCTTCTCCTCCCCGTCGGCTGAATGCGCACGCGCGGCAAGAGCTGCGCGCGCATTCAGCCGGTCACATAGGAAAGCATTCACAATGCTTTCCTATGGACGCTGGCGTGCTCTCACTGTGAAAATCACAGTGAGAAGCACGCAAGCGCCTCTAGCGGCTGTCAATGAGACAGCCACTAGAGGACATAGGGGGAAGGCTTAACCCATTCATAAACATAGCAGTTTCTCTGAAACTGCTATGTTTCTGAAAAAATGGGTTAACCCTAGAAGGACCTGGCACCCAGACCACCTCATTAAGCTGAAGTGGTCTGGGTGCCTAGAGTGGTCCTTTAATGGGACACATAAAGGAAATAAAAAATACTGTTTCAATATTCTCAGGTAGTCACCAATAACTGGGTGTTTGTTTTTTTAAATGACAAGGTATCCAAATTCCCTCTACAATCTGATTTTCCTCTATTCTTTTCCTCAAGACATGGAATGGTCAACACACAGTTGGCCAGTCAGTGAGCTGCATGTAGGCAGGATGTGATCTATGAACACATGATTGGACTCAGCTGGGACAGTGAGGCCCATCCAATGTTATCACTGTCTGTCTCTACAGCTTAAAATTACACTGTACATATGCACATAAATTGAGTAAACTCATTCAGACTTATTATGAATAAGTAAATAAAAAAATATATATTTGGAGCAAATGACATAGGGATTGGGAATTTGAACAAATGGCATTGTGGATTCCATTTGTGGCAAATGGCTTGCACATAGAGATTGTCATGGTGTTGTAAATGGAGGCATTGCACAAGACTGGGGATATTGGGAAATCGCACTAGAAGCATATTACTTGGGGCAATTCAATGGGGAAGTATGGCTTTAGCATGGGGGTTAAATTGGATTACAATGGCGGATGAGCAATGAATCAGTGTAACTTGGATTTGTACTTGATGTGAAGGAAGTTCCTTTATATGGTCCTGGCGTCAGGAGGTGGTGTTTATTTATCCAGCATTTGGCAGAATTTTGGCCTCAAATCCACACAGCACAATACCTTGTGATACCCTGTTCACATGGACAACTCCAATATTGACTTTCCTTTATGTAAAATCACATTTTAACACTTTACTTATCTACGTCACATAGGAGATGATTTTACATTAATAAGGGTGGATCAGATACTTTATCACACTTTCTTATTGATCAATAGGGATGTTCATGGGCAAAAAATTCTGCACTTCGGCAATTCGGGACTTCGGCACTTCGGTTCAGTTCGGCACTTACGAAATTTGGGACTTCGGCAATTCGGGACTTTGGCAATTCGGCACTTCTGTTCAGTTTGGCACTTTCGAAATTCAGGAATGCAGCAATTCTGGACTTCGGCACTTTGGGAATTCGGCACTTTCACACTTCGGGAATTTGAGACTTTGGAAATTCCCTAACCCTACTCCTAAATCTAACCCTACCCCTAACCCTCCCCTGACCCTACACTTAAAACTAACCCTAACCCTAACCCTACACCTACCACATCCCCTTAACATGAGGAATGTAGGAGTAGGGTTAGGGGTAGGGGTAGGGTTTGGGTGAGATTCCTGTCATCATTCCGTTAAGTTTCCCTCCCTCTCCTGTTTTGCCACTTTTCAGAAATCCGAAGCACTTCGGCACTTCCGAAATTCGGCACTTAGGAAATTCGTCGATTTGGCACTTCGGCAATTCGGACATACATAAGCATCTGAATGTCCGAATTGCCGAAATTTGTCTGAATTTAAATTCAGACCAAAATGAATTGCACATGTCTATTAATCAACCTGTTGTGAACAAAGCATTGCCATATATAAGTGCACCCTAAACCTGGGGCAAAGAACAGGTAGATCTCCAGTTGATGCTTGCCCAGTCTTACAACTTTTTGGCCACACCTGCCCAAAGTAATTTGTGTACAGGGCAAATCTTTATTACTATTCATGTGGCTGGCAAAATGAAATCTTAATTGTTTACAATATTATGAACAGTGGAGCAATGAGTCAGTATAGCATTTCAAATATTTTCTGATTCATTCAAAAGCAGTAACAGTAAAATCAAAACGCTGGACTTTTACTCTTATAGTAGAGATTTATTTTGGAATCTGGAAGTGTTTATAATCTGGTATTTACAGGAAAATGTAGGATTTCTGAGTCACAGTATAATAAGACTAAAATATTTCACCAAGAAAGATATATTAAGCTTTTTCTAATTTTCAAGTATGTACTGGGAAGAAATTGTACATTAGATGAGCGAGCCTGTGTGTGTTTGTGTGTGTGTGGGTGTTTTTCTTTCAATAGATCTAGCATGTAATGGGTGATATTGGCAATTATTTTGAGTGGAGGCAAACCCATCATCAGCTCCCCTCAACAATAATTGGAAACATTTTATTCACTTTGTTATATGCGTTATGATCAACTAGTTTTTTTATACACTTATTTCATGAGGAAGACCCCCCCCCCCCAATAAAAAAAATCAGTCAAAAATCAGTCTGGATTGTCACGATTCCATGTCTTCTCTCTTCAGTCTGGTGCCACTGTCTTTCTGTGGTGCTGTTGTGGGCTCCTGCACCCTGACTAAAAAGATCTGACACTGTTCCCAGCTGGCCCTACCTTGTAATTATCTCCTCTCTTTTTAGTTGAGACTTGCTCCGTCTTGTTTGCCAGTTCATTAAAATTGTTTTAGGTCTGGTCTATGAATGATCCACAGTGTTCTAGAGCAAGCTGCTTTCATGAGCGAACCTCCATATTTAACATGTAGAAAAGTAAATTACGAAGATTTCCTTTTTTTTTTTAAATCTTGTGATTTTGAAACATTGTTCAAGGTAACAAAGACTAGAAGGCAGGCAGGTTATTCCTTTAAAACTTACCAAACATGTGGGGAACCAGCTAAACCTATCCCAGGGTGGAACATAACACAGCGTAATTCAGTTATTGAACACAATAAAGTCATTGATGTAATAGTACTCACAAGATAAAGCAAGATAAAAGCATCCAGGGGTCCTCCCCCAACATTTGGCACTGTAACAGTGTACTAGATGACAGTTACTCCAATGGGATAGACGGTAACAATGGTCCTACGCTTTGTCTCCCGATTTGGGACATCCTCAGGGAGTATATTTAAATTTAACATAAAAAACAAACAACCATAACCCTCCCTGACAAGTCCCAATTTAAATTTCCATCTCATTGGTCCTCCTGGGGGTGTGTGAGCACCTCACTCCTCGTGAGTAGATAATATTCTTTTCAGCTGAATCCAATCATGGGAGTTTGTGAAGCATGCACTTAAAATTTTTGGACTTTGCGATTCTAGGAAGTGACGTCTGCGTTCGATATCCCAATGTCTGCACTCCATCTGTAGAATTGACACAAATCAGAAGTGTGACCTATGTCACAATAATTATATAGTGCAATTTGCAAATAACTTTACAGTGAGCATTATAAAACTATACAATAATGTTTACCCTAAATCCACATTATAATTATCAATATTCTGACATGTCTTTTTAAAGTAGTTAATAATAAATGATGAATTCGGTAAATCTCCTATTTAAATTTAGCTTTAGGGATAAGGAACCCCAAAAGGGGGAGATTTATTAGGAGGCCATGTGCGAAATTGGATTTTGAGTTAATCTAAAAGACAATTAACACAACAAGAAATATGTCTGTTGGAGAAAGGTTTAAAATCTTCCCCTAGTAGAAAACCTAATAATTTTGACCTATTTATTGATTTGCAAAAATAAAGGAACAAAATAAACCATTAATTACTAATCATCACCTTTTAATAAAAAAAAGTCCATATACAATCCTGTACAAAGTAAGGGAGCATATCTGGAGATATTTAAAAAAAATAGTACGTCAGGATTTCAGAAATACTAACATTCTAACTAATCAATACTAACACACATAACCTAACTAAAGAGTAATCTATTTGTTTAACCCCTTAAGGACCAAACTTCTGGAATAAAAGGGAATCATGACATGTCACACATGTCATGTGTCCTTAAGGGGTTAAAGACTATACAAGAAAAGAATGACAAAGAACAAGGGAACAAGGGAGGCGGACAAAGGAGGTGAGATTGTTGTTATATCCCGAGAGTACTTATCTTGAGGGACTCAAAGATGTACCAAACAATTCCACCACTCAGTTCAATGGAGCCCTTAAAATATAAATTAAATACAAAAAACAGTAAAGGAAGGCACACTGTCCACTAATGATTTCAATTTTCTTTTTAATTAACATCTTATTTTATCTTTTTTTTTACTTTCCTCCCAAGGTTTACAAGAATGTAAAATTTCCACCATGTTAATAATAAGTGGCCTAAATTTATTAACAGCTAAACTATCATCATTCATAGATTTTTATTTACAGAAATATGCTCAGGAAACTACACCATATGTGAAAGATTCTAAATCTATTTTGATAAATGGAAAACATTGAGTTGAAAGATGAGTATAGTTTGGCGACATTAGGTTTTATTTCTTTAAATACATCAGTTAAATTTACAGGCAATTAAGTATTTCCTTATAAAAGATCAGGATATTTCAAGAGAAATAAGATAATTCATTCAGATTAATATTAAATTTATTTTAGAGCGTAACTATTTTCCATTTGATGATCTTTTTTTCCCCCACAGTTGATTGGTGTGACAAAGGCTTCTTTCCACGAATGTTTGCCTTGAACTCCTGGAGGAGTGTTGAAGCTGGCCTCCTGCCCACCGACTATGGTGCGGGACCGGAGACTCCGTTCATAAGTTAACCTGTCTGGCCACCCCAGTGGATTTTCCTCTCTGCCCCTGGTTCGGCACTTTCCCTCATTGAATCGAACGCACGCTACCTGGCGGTTGCTAGCATGAACAAACTCACAAACAGTTCTCAGCGTTACTTAGTGGCAACTGCTATGGAACTATATTCGACATGAGGACTTTGTGGTTCCCAGTTGTCTTGCTTGGTAGTTTGACCCACTTTCCAACCCGCCAGGAGATCGCTTTTTGTTGGGAAGGTACCCGAGACTATGAGGAACAAATGCTCCCTGAGTGCAAGGAGGAGCAGCTTGTATTTTGGCCACAGAAGCCCCAGAATGTTGACCTTTACCTTATTGGTGATTCCCATATACTGCATGGATCTGAGCATTATATGGACAACTTGGGTGCTCACATCAGGGATGTTTGGAGATATAGGACATGTGTGGTTCCTGTATGTTTTTATTATGTTTTGGGATACTTTAATGTTTTCTGTTTTTATGTTTGTCTCTCTCTATCTGGGAGATAATTAACTTACTGGTCCTTAACTGATTTTAGGAGTATATAAGGGTTGTTGTCATTAGCTTGGCTAATATAGCTTGGTTGCTTCATCTAAGTGTTGCTTCTAAGTGTGTGTGGTTGGAGATATTCTGGAGATAACCTGGAGGTAATCTGAGGTATTCAGGAGGATAAATAAAAAGTAAAATTTTGTTTGATTTAAATTATTCACCTCATTGGAATGGCAGACTTAGTTCAGTTTAATAGTTGCTTTGCATTTGTTTCACGTTCCACTTTTTGGAGGTTTGGTTTGTGGCGGAACCCGCCTTGCCACTGGGCATTGGAGGGGCCTGACTGCCTGCCTCCTACCTGCTGACTATGGCCCCTGGAAAATTGGTCCGTTTAAAGAACTATATTTGGGCATAATGGATTATGTATGACCTTACTGGCCCTTTAAGAACCATCTGGGGACATACTGTGGAGTTACTGGGTGACCACCATTTCATGTATCAGAGGCACATGGTGAGAACAACTGATGGAGCACATGGTGAGAACAATGGATGGCGGCCATTTTAACTCACAGACATTGTTGTGACTTTTCTACACGGTGCCATCTCGCCGGTATTTGGCACACAAAGACATCGTGCAGTAGTTTTAAACTATACAACAGGGGACGCATTATACAGTAATTATTTTTTATATAATCTGTATATGTTCTGCGGAATCTGCATTAAACTGTATCTTCCAAACTGGGTGAATTTTGGATATGTGGTTCACCCAGATCCCCTGGTTCTGATGATATACTTTATATGGGGTTATTGCATGTGTTGATGTCCCTGTGATATTTTTTATAAAACTGTATTCCTTTGCCTGTGATAATGAGATTACCCATTGTGTCCAGTAATCCTATTACAGGCAGAGGGGAGGATTTTGTGTGGGAGTGTCTGTGTGTATTGTACCGATTGATTGGTAGTTTTGTCCCTCCTTGTGGGCGGACCTGTATTCTCAACAACTGTAATAAAAACCAGGCTGGGAGTGCCAGCCTCAGTTCCTGCTTAACCCTCAAAGTGAAGTGTTGTCTCATTATTGGGGGAGGATTTATTGTATGCTGTTCCAGTTTGACTGCTAGGAGTATAAACCTATTTGCATGGTTTTCCTATTCGGCTGTATACAGCATTCAGAGGCTTGAGAGGATTTATATGCTTCTCAGATTCGGTGATTGCGGTGTCTGCCAGATTGCTTGGAGTCCTCAGGAAACGCTAGGAGCATCCTTCAACGGAGGTACCCAGTCGGGGTGCCAGGCGATCTGTTACATGGTTGTTGTCTAATCTGTAGACAGTTCTCTATCTTGCGGCAGGAGATTGTATTTTTGAAGTCTGAGCTTTGTAAATTATCTGGTAAACAAACTCAGGCTGGAACTGCTGCAAAGCCACTGCCGCAGAGACATAATAGGAATGGCAGATGGATTACTGTAGGATCTGGTAGACTTAGAGTTGTGGATAAAACATAATTCATTTTCTGCACTTTCAGAGTTTAATGGTGTTATGGAGATAGGCACTGAGGGTAGTGGTGTTGTGGAGAGAGGCACTGAGGGTAGTGGTGTTGTGGAGAGAGGCACTGAGGGTAGTGGTGTTGTGGAGAGAGGCACTGAGGCTAGTGGTGTTGTGGAGAGAGGAACTGAGGCTAGTGGTGTTGTGGAGAGAGGCACTGAGACTAGTGGTGTTGTGGAGAGAGGCACTGAGGCTAGTGGTGTTGTGGAGAGAGGCACTGAGGCTAGTGGTGTTGTGGAGAGAGGCACTGAGGCTAGTGGTGATGTGGAGAGAGGAACTGAGGCTAGTGGTGTTGTGGAGAGAGGCACTGAGGCTAGTGATGTTGTGGAGAGAGGCTTGGAGACTATGGTGAGGCCTAATAGAAAGCAGTTGTTGTTGGAGGATTCCATCATAAGAGGTGTGGAGATGGACAATGGTGGTCTTGTGAGGTGTCTTCCCGGAGCTACTGCTCACAGAGACAGGAGACGTGTCTGTAATATTGTTAAGCGAGCAAAGCAGGAAGGGGAATTGGATGTACTTGTCCATCTAGGGACAAATGACTTGGCTTGCAATGAGGTTTCAGAGGTTAAGAAAGTTTTTAATTTTTTAATGTTTTTGCCAATGATATACGGTAGGTTGCTTCCACACTGTCATTCTCTGAAGTTCTGCCTGTGCATAACACTCAGAATGACAGGCAGATGCGTATTAGGGACTTTAACTTGTGGCTTGGTGAATGGAGTCGGGAGCAAGGATTTGGCTTTATTTCTCATTGTAGCTCTGTTTGGAATGGAAATAAACTGTACAAAAAAGATGGTTTGCATCTTTCTCAAAAGGCAAAAGGGTGATAAAACATCAATCCAATTGTCCCCCAAAACAAGGACAGAAGGTGCCTGTAGCAAGTGTGTTAAAAAATTATAAGCTTAGAGTCATGTCTACAAATGCTCGCAGTTTAGGGAATAAGATCCATGAACTTGTGGCAATAATGGCAACTGATAGTGTAGATTTAGTCGCTGTTACTGAGACATGGTATAATGAGAAAAATGACTGGGACATAGCAATACCAGAGTACTCTTTATATAGAAAAGACAGGGAAGGCAGGAAAGGGGGAGGGGTGGCCCTGTATGTGAAGGATAGCATAAAATCTAGCCTAATAAAAGTTAGTGAGGTGAACATAGAGTCCGTTTGGATTCCGTTAGAATTTGGTAATCACACAGTAATTCGTGTAGGTGTGATTTATATTCCCCCAGGAGAAATTGAAGAGTTAGATAATCTACTAGTTGAGGAAATAGCTAAAATGACAATGAAGGGGGAAGTTATCATCATGGGTGACTTTAATCTTCCTGATGTGAATTGGAAAACAAAAATAGTTGCTTGTGCCAGGAGCACACATATTCTAAACTCCCTACTGGGATTGTCTCTAAAACAAGTCGTTGAGGAGCCAACTCGTGAAGAGGCCATACTAGATTTAGTGTTAACAAATGGAGATTTGGTATCCGATATTACTGTAGGTGAAAGTTTAGGATCCAGTGATCATCAGTCAGTGTGGTTTAATATAAGAACAGTGACTGAGTCACACCACACAAAAACAAAAGTTTTAGACTTTTCTAAAATTAGAATATGTGTAAAGGAGTCATTATCAGACTGGAGCAATTTAAATGGCGTCCAAGAGAGATGGGATTATTTAAAAGTTGCACTACTGAAGGCAACAGAAAATTGCATTAGGCTTGTCAGTAAAAGCAAAAAATTCAAGAAACCACTGTGGTACTCCACAGATGTGGCCAAAATAGTAAAAAACAAAAAGTTAGCATTTAGGAATTATAAAAAAAAAACAGAGTGAGGAAGACAGAATGATCTATAAGATTAGGCAGAAAGAGGCTAAGCAAGTTATAAGAGCTTCCAAATCACACACAGAAGAGAAAATAGCACAGTCAGTAAAAAAGGGGGACAAAACCTTTTTTAGATACATAAATGAGAAAAGAAAAGTAAAACAAGGATTAGTTAGATTAAAAACAAAATAAGGAAGGTATGTAGAAGAGGATAAAGGTCTAGCTGACTGCCTCAATTAATATTTTTGTTCGGTATTTACAGATGAAAATGAAGGAGAGGGACCTCAGTTAAGAAAAAGGATAAATGAGTTATTTATTACACGTGAGTTTACAGAGGAAGAGGTTCTATTTCAACTGTCAAAAGTAAAGACAAATACGTCTATTGGACCTGATGGAATACATCCAAAGCTATTATAAGAGCTTAGTGGTGTACTAGCAAAACCATTAACAGGTTTATTTAACCAATCATTGATAACAGGAGTAGTGCCAGAAGATTGGAAGTTGGCGAATGTTGTGCCCATTCACAAGAATGGAAATAGGGAGGAGTCGGGCAACTATAGGCCAGTAAGCCTTACTTCAGTAGTGGGGAAAGTGATGGAAACCATGTTAAAGGATAGGATTGTTGAACATCTAAAAACACATGGATTTCAAGATCAGAGACAACATGGGTTTACTTCAGGGAGATCATGCCAAACTAGTCTTATTGATTTTTTGGACTGGGTAACTAAAATTATAGATCAGGGTGGTGCAGTAGACATTGCTTACCTAGATTTCAGTAAGGCTTTTGACACTGTTGCACATAGAAGGCTTATCAATAAAACTGCAATCTTTAAGTTTGGATTCCAATATTGTTGAATGGGTGAGGCAGTGGCTGAGTGACAGGCAACAGAGGGTTGTAGTCAACGGAGTATATTCGAAGCTTGGGCTTGTCACCAGTGGGGTACCTCAGGGATCTGTACTTGGACCCATTCTCTTTAATATTTTTATTAGTGATATTGCAGAAGGTCTTCATGGTAAGGTATGTCTTTTTGCTGATGATACTAAGATATGTAACAGGGTTGATGTTCCAGGAGGGATAAGCCAAATGGCTAATGATTTAGGTAAACTAGAAAAATGGTCAGAGTTGTGGCAACTGACATTTAATGTGGATAAGTGCAAGATAATGCATCTTGGACATAAGAACCCAAGGGCAGAGTACAGAATATTTGATAGAGTCCTAACCTCAACATCTAAAGAAAGGGATTTAGGGGTGATTATTTCTGATGACTTAAAGGTAGGCAGACAATGTAATAGAGCAGCAGGAAATGCTAGCAGAATGCTTGGTTGTATAGGGAGAGGTATTAGCAGTAGAAAGAGGGAAGTGCTCATGCCATTGTACAGAACACTGGTGAGACCTCACTTGGAATATTGTACGCAGTACTGGAGACCGTATCTTCAGAAGGATATTGATACCTTAGAGAGAGTTCAGAGAAGGGCTACTAAACTGGTTCATGGATTGCAGGATAAAACTTACCAGGAAAGGTTAAAGGATCTTAGCATGTATAGCTTGGAGGAAAGACGAGACAGGGGGGATATGATAGAAACATTTAAATACATAAAGGGAATCAACACAGTAAAGGAGGAGACTATATTTAAAAGAAGAAAAACTACCACAACAAGAGGACATAGTCTTAAATTAGAGGGACAAAGGTTTAAAAATAATATCAGGAAGTATTACTTTACTGAGAGGGTAGTGGATGCATGGAATAGCCTTCCACCTGAAGTGGTAGAGGTTAACACAGTAAAGGAGTTTAAGCATGCGTGGGATAGGCATAAGGCTAGCCTAACTATAAGATAAGGCCAGAGACTAATGAAAGTATTTAGAAAATTGGGCACACTAGATGGGCCGAATGGTTCTTATCTGCCGTCACATTCTATGTTTCTATGTTTAACTCAGTTATCTCCCAGGCACAGAGAAGCCTAGAAGGGTCTTGTATTATATGGAGACCTCCTGTTGGGATCTGTGCATAAAAGGATGAGTTTGGCTCATTAAAGTCAGTTGTACTCTCAGAACTGTGTGTGGTTCAGTTAGTGGGAGGAGAGAGAGAGCTATTCACTTTTCAGCTCCTTGTTCCAGCTCGTGGAGGATTCAGCGACTGGGGCAGAAGCTCTGAGGTTTCCCCGGTTCAAGCTAGGAAGTGATCCTTGGCAGAGGTAATGC
This sequence comes from Pelobates fuscus, assembly GCF_036172605.1. NCBI lineage: Eukaryota > Metazoa > Chordata > Amphibia > Anura > Pelobatidae > Pelobates > Pelobates fuscus. The sequence continues at coordinate 72,275,566 of NC_086322.1, read as the reverse complement.
CATGGGGACCCAGTTTGCCCCCAGTTATATGTATCTATATGAGAACTGGGTAGATAGCCTGGTCCTCTTGCAGATATATATCGATGTGATAATTATTAAGAAGAGTTCTGAAATATATAAAAAATTGCTATAGTCTAAGGCTCACATCTGACTTTTAAAAAAATAGGATACTTTTTTTTAGATATAATCTTTTATGGGGAAAAACAACAAGTAAAGTAAAAATGTTAATTCAAAAAAATTGATGGTAACAAGTCCCATAAATCCACAGGAAAAGCTGCCACCACAAGCCATGGTCGAGAGACATCTAACAGAGCCAGATAACAAGGGTGAGAAGGAATTGTACGAAAATAGATATAGATAAGTCCAAGCAGATATGATAAAATATAAACCAGTGAAAAAATGTTCTAAGAAATATAGTATAGAAGGAAAGATAAGATAACCAATAAGGAAAGGGGAGATCTATTGATTAAGAAAAAAGGGGAGAGACAAAACATTTAACACACAACATTAAAATTGTTTTTTTATTTTGCTGTTTGTGACGATTGCTGCCAGTGGATTATCTTGTGGAATCTTCAAACTTATCTAATATTATGGATGAATATTATCTATATCACATGGACCAGTGGCAAGGTGCACCTGTATATTGTGTATTTAGTGGATTATGTTTTAAGTGAAATAATAAATCTGTTTCAAAATAATCTCCTCTAAAGATGAGCTATAGTGGTTATAGTGCCAGGACTTTACTAGCGCCCCCACCCCATGTAAGTGCTCAAACCATTTGTTAATTGTTTGACTTCTTACAGGGGATTTGCTAGCGCTGTTCCTTACCCCTTTCCTTCTGGTCTGTTAGTTCTCCAAAGTTTTGCAGTGCAATGCCAATTTGTTGGCTGAGAGAGCACTGCTGGACTGCTCAGACAGAGTATTTTTTAAGTTCTCTGAGAGGCAGGGAGTAGTGTCTGGCAGACTCCAGGTAAATTGTCAAACTGTTACAAAACAATTCGCCTACTTACATTAAGAGGGTGCCGGGGCACTCCTAGTACAATAACTCATGCCTCACAACTGTCCTGCTTTTGTCAGGACAGTCCAGATATCATGGTCCTGTCCTGCCATCCTGATTTTGCTCCCGGTGTCACGCAACCAGGGACATTAGGGAGCAGTCCTCGAGAAGCACAGCGTGGGCACATAATTTGATGTGCTTGCACTGTGCAAGGACCTTTTAGTGTTCAGAACCACCTACTTCTCAGGCGGTGCACCAATTAGGGGCATCACCAGTGAAGCAAGTCGCATCACTAGAAACACCCCATAGGGAAAACGGCCCTGTCTAAATTCCCCAAGTGGCAAATTTGAGAATTATGATAATTATGATAACCACTACAGCATGCTGCAATGGTTACGGTGTTTGGAGTGCTCCTTTTACTACTTGCTAACTAGTGCACCAATTCTTGTGCCCATGTATAAAATTTGAGTTTTCTACCTGTTTTAAGATCCAGCAGAAGAGCACAGACTTTAGTTTTTGGGGGTTCTCCCTCATATACTTTGCTGGAACTCTATCAGCATTAAAGATGGTCTTGAGTTGGTGACTCAGAAAAGTAAGATATTTCTCATAAATTCTTTTCATACTTTCAGTAAAGCCATGTGTTCTTCTACCCAGCATACACAGGAAATGCTGCATGAAGTGTTTCCTATAATCTCTAACTGGGACATTAGCTCAATATAGATGCAGTCATTTAAAGATGACAATTTATTTTTTTGGCTTTTTTTCTATAAGTCTTTATTGTTTATTTTTAAATGATAAAGTTACCTGCGCACTACCCCCAAATCCCTATGCACATTTAATTACCATGAGGTTTTTAGTATCACTTCAACAGAAAGTAGAGAGTAAGTTTACCTGCCCCACCAAGGCAAACCGGTGAGGAATGCCCCCCCCCCCTCCTGTTATTTAAATGGACATAGGGATTTGGGATAATGCACAGGTAACTTTTTTTATTTTTTGCTTTTATTCTCTGTATTTGGGCTTATGAATACTATAGCTGCTGCCCAGGAGTAGTGGGAGTTTGAGCACAATGTTTAATTTTGTGTGTTTGTATTTTTAAATTATAATAACCTGGTTGGTGGTGTGTAGTAAATACAGTTATTATACATAAAATACACCATTTACATCATAGAACAATGTTTTATTGTTATAAATTTCATTTTATTAAATGTTATTCTCATTATGCCTTGATTATTAACTGAATGTGAATTTAATTAGATTTTATTAAACTGGGCAAAAGGAGAACTTTTGTGGACCCTGGAGCATGTCTTGCTTACCAAGAGTCATGAGAAAAATATGTCCCAACTTTTCTCACTTGCGGAAAACAACAAACTTGTCAAGAAACCTGCATGTTATGAGATCTGTAGGTAATTCATGATATGATATTTCTAACAGTAATTGGGGTTAAGTTAGGAATAACACTAAATGAAAAGGACATGGGAACAAATATATAAGATGCCACTTTGATTATCCGGGGCAGTTTTGGGCACTAGCTCATGAGAAGGATATTACATAACTAGAAAAAGTGGAGAGACAGGCTATAAAATTAATAAGGGGGGTGGAAGATATTAGTTCTTATAGCATGCAGGGGTGAATGTATATGTAGTGTTGGCGTTTACATTCAGGGAGAATTTTTTTTAAATGTTAGAAATTGAATACAGGGTGCGTTTGTGTGTGGTGTCTGCATTTGAATGCAGGGGTGCGTTTGCGTGTGGTGTAATTGTTTGCATGCAGCTGCGTGTTCACATGTACACGTACATTGACACACATGCAGATGCACATTGCCACACAAAAATAAGTACACATACACTGCCACACAGAAATGCACACAGACACATAGAAGCTGCACCATTGCTAGTTCTGCGCCTGCATTCAACAAATACATTGTGATTAATAATAATAATAATAATAACAACAAAATATTTAACCAGGAAAAGTACATTTGGTTTACTCTTGTTACCAAGTCCATCCTGGGGATATTACTTTTCCCCAACATCCAGGGAATGTTACTACATTAAGATTGTGAATAAATGCAATAATTAATACATTAAGAGACAAGACATGATGTGCAATGAGTGCACCTGCTTGATTAGAAATTGTTTTGGAGTATATATAATATTCACAAAAAAAATAATCTAAATAGTATTCACCCTGAAAAATCTTTGTAGTTAAAAAACTATGGTGATTTTCACACAGTACTATAGAATAAAATGTAGGTAATTGCTATGTCTCCACTATTGTGTGTTTCTTTTGTTTTAAGAACAGGGTTATTAACCAATCCAAATGCAGCCTGGATTTGAAAACCCAATGAAAAATAGAAATCATCAGATTTTCAGTTTAGAAATTTTGCTGTAGTTGAATTCTATCAAATCTAACTATTCTGTACCAAATAAGAAAATCTTTTAACATAGGATTTGGTGTTTGTTTTAAAAATCAGCCATTATTGCGTGTGGATCCTAAATAAACTGGGTTATTCACTAGTGTATGAATGCAGTCTAAATGTTGACGATCTTCTGGTGAAAATCAACCGATTTTCAGTGAATTTGCAGTTCAGAGATACAGGTAGTATACTAAAGGTAGATTAGTATCAGGTAAGCAGAATTAATTGAAACAATCCAATGTTTTATGAAAAACCAGTAATTCTCACATGCAAATCCTAAACAAAGTATTGGTTATGTATATTTTCAACAATGGCTTTCTATTGGATCAGTTCCATTTGCCATCATATTCACAAAGTAGATTAATCATTTATTTATTTTTTGCAGTGGGCAAATAGTTATAAAACATAAAAAGTAGCTACAGAACTAGTTTGATTTCTCCAGCATAGACTTCCTCGTCCACGCTGGACATTTCCAGAGGTTTGATTTAGACGTGCTACAGTGTGGTGAGCATGATGGTTTTTTGTTTTGTTTTTTAACAAGGTTATTCCAAGCATCATAACCAAAATAGCTCACTGTAGAGTTTATGTTTCTGGAAGAACCCAGGCAATATTCCCCGGTGCCATTTAGTAACAGTTTGACTGCTCCCTGCCTCCTGCTTCGGAACTTCCGCCAGCGCTCCTGAGCACATTTCCCTGGCCATTTTGCAGTCATCCTGATTTGCTAAAACACCCAGCATTCTATCAAAATGCACTTATGATTTCCTGTTATCTTTAAACATTAACTGTATTTATTTCAGTTCAATCTGAGAACAGTTCATTGAATTAATTGTTGTTATTACTTAGTTTGGGTTAGTGGTACATTCTGTGATATGCAATGGTTATCATTTACAGCCAGGAAGAGATGCATTGCATACCGTGTAATGCAATACTGTTTAACAGATACATCACTTTGCCCTTGTATATCTGCATTAAAGGTTTTATATTAGTATTGGCAGAGCTGGGGTGGAGCACTTGCCAGTCTCCAGCAACATTTGCAATGGGAGGGGGAGGTGGGGCAAGAGTAACCAAGACAGAGTGGCGTAGTGGTTATGGTACTTGGAGTGTTGCTTTAAATTTGGTACGGCAAAACTAGCTTTGTTAATGTATTGATAAATGTTATCCGGAATGATTGCCATCACTTAAGTTTCGAAAAATTATTTACACCTGAATCTGCATCTAATTTTTGGATGTCTTGATAGGTGCTTTGTCTTTTAAGCTAATACATTAAATTACATGAATGCTCCAACCACCATAACCACTACAGTGTGCTGTAGTGGTTATGGTGCCAGGAGTGCACCATAACCTAATGTAAGCAGTCAATATTTTAGAACGGTTTGACTTTTTACCTGAGGTCTGCTAGGCGCTGCTCCCTGCCTCCACTACGTAAGTCAGACAGTTGTAATATCTCTGTCTGAACAAAGCCTGGCGGTGTAGTGCTTAGCTCTTTGGCTGAGTGTGATGACCAGATGCTCTAAGCCAATGCAGGAACGTCAGGATCTCAGTCAGATGTAGAAGAGGCAGAAAGTAGCGCCTGGCATTTCAAAATGGTTTGACGACTTACAATGGGGGGGAGAGGGCCAGGATAATTCTGGCACCATAATCACAACAGTGTGCTGTTGTAGTTATGCGGCTTGTAGTGTTTCTTTAAAATTCACTGTAATATTTTTATCGTTGACATTCAGCTTTTGATCGAAGAAGTTCATTGAGTGCATTCAGCATGAGGTGTTGCAGAGGAGTTGAAAACAATAAAACTGGTCATCGAAACACTAAAGCATAATAAGTTACAATGTGTAGGAGGACAGTTGTCTAGACATATAATTCATATTGCTACAAATGTAGGCTAATCAAACTTTACCTGAAAATGATAGCGTCATCTTTTAGCTAGCAGGCGACCATGTCTAACACACGTTGCACAGCAGTAATGTGTTTAATTCTAAAATCGGAATGTCACGGGGAAGACATGTAAATCATATGACAATTCTGAAAACATGAGACAGGAACATCATAGCTCTGAGTCATGTTAAAGCTGCAACCACAGGTGATGAGGAATGTGCAAAAAATATTTTGAGGTTTCATTTTTATCTGAAGTGAAATCAAGATAAACCGCGTTTTAATGTCATTGTTGAATCTACGTTTGCAGAAGTTAGTTGCAGAAAGCAAAGAAAACAAAGGATGCATGAAATCACCTATGTGAAGAAAGTACTTGTAACTTTATAGATATCTCATCTAAGACAGCATTTGCACAAAAAAGAGAACAAAGAATTCAATACACACCGTTGAAAAAGCTCTGGTCCATCATCATTTAACATTCCACTTTTTATACAGGTTGGGACAGAATTCAGAGTACGAATTGACAGGTATATAACTTCTTTGTTAGTTGCTCAGTTGTTTTGTTGCAGGTACATATTATAACTAAGTCTTGGGAGATTTATCATGGGCAATTTCCCGAAGGAATAACGAGTACAAATGGTGGAATTTTATTTTCAAAGGTCCATTATTTTGACACAAAAAAAAGGCTTGCCGCCACCACTTCATTGTAAACTGTCATGTACGCCTCCAATTACTTCCTGTGGGGATATCTGAAGGAGCGGGTCTATGTGAACAAACCACGTATAATTGGGCAGCTCAAGGAGAATATCTGTGCAGAATAACATTAACTAATATTATGAACAATGCAATCCCGACTTTGCGAGTTGGCAAATTAAAAGATGTCATGTTCCGTATCTAGACAAACAAATCTGTGTCAGTGTGTGTCTCTAATTGTATGGGCCAGTGTGTGTATCTGAGTGTGTGTGTCACAGTGGGTATCAGTGTGTATCTGAGTGTGTGTATGCCAGTGTGTGTATCTGTATGTCAGTGTGTATATCTGAATGTGTGTGTCAGAGTGTGTGTCTGTGCTAGTGTGTGTATCTGAGTGTGTCAGTATGTGTATCTGTGTCTCACTGTATATCTGAGTGTGCATATGTGCCAGTGGGTGTATCTGTGTGTATGAATCTGTATGTAGATGTGTATATCTGACTGTGTGTGTGTCAGTGTGTATCTGAGTGTATGTGACAGTGTATGTATCTGGGTCTCAATGTATATCTGACTGTGTATGTGTCAGTGTGTATCTGAGTGTATGTGACAGTGTATGTATCTGGGTCTCAATGTATATCTGAGTGTGTGCGTATGTGCCAGTGAGTGTATCTGTTTGTATGTGTCAGTGTGTGAATCTGTAGGTCAGTGTATATATCTGAGTGTGTGTGTATCTGTTGTGTCAATATGTATCTGAGTGTATGTAAATGCCAGTATGGGTATCTGTGTGTATTTGGCAGTGTGTGTATCTGTGTGTTAGTGTGCGTAACTGTGTGTCAAGGTGTGTAAATGTGTCAGTGTGTTAATAGTGTGTGTAAATAGTTGCAATATTTGTTAAATAAATAGTTGTGTTCTTTCAAAATAAAATGTCATGTCCTTGTTCATACATGTTTGGTGGCTGTGTGTATGTGTGTGTGTGTGTGTGTGTGTAGGTGTGCAGTCAGTTGGATGATCAAAATTTGACTGGTATAAATTCTGGTTTATTTCCCGTCTTGTACTATGCCATTGGCTAACCGTGCTGGGGGCAGTTACAATGATCAGTAGTGGTTATGGAGCTTACAGAGCATTTCTCTAGACAGCTAAACTTACTTGAATATTCCAAGTTAATAGAGCACTTGAATGTGTACACAGAGATACAGTTATATTTAACAATTTTATACTATCTGCTTATCGATTAAAATACCGTAATTACACTTCTTACAAACCATTTAAAAAGAACAGATATATACATATACACTGGACAAAGCACCATTCAAACAAGCAAAGAAAAAGACCAACATATATTTTATTAGAAAATATTATGCAGTATATACTGTTTAACCCCTTAAGGACCAAACTTCTGGAATAAAAGGGAATCATGACATGTCACACATGTCATGTGTCATTAAGGGGTTAATACAGGTATTCTTCTAAGGGTTTAATTCCTCCCACAACAAATGTGAAAGTGAGAGATGCACATTTCTTGGTAAGGTCTTTACATTCAGGAATTGCATTTACCAATATTATTTAAAGAGCAGTAGTTTCAGAATGATTCACCAAGAAGTAACACCTATGAACTTTGTATCAAGTCTATGAATTGACACCTGCTTGTTAAAAAAAAAAACAAAAAAAAAAACCAGAGATTTTCAGAACAGATTGTATTACAAAGATATGACATGCTTAGGTAACTGTGTATTAAAAATGGTTCTACACAAATCGTTCTAAAGATTACAAGAATTGGACAATCCATTCAGGTACACTATACCTCAAGGAGATAAAGAGAGGAGAAAGTCGAGAGAAGTTGTCAGGTTTCTAAATACGAATTGGGGGGTAACCCCTATTGGTGAATACAACAAAAAGAAGAAATATACTAATAATATAAGTGGGAGGGAGAGAGACAATACGAAGTTATCTCCTACATACCACCCCAACTGGAGTTAGTACCAAAATAAGCAGCCCTAAGTAATACATGTCCACAATGCATGTCCACAGAAATAAAATGTAACTTTAATAGAAAGATTAAAATGATGTCAAAAAAATAATAAAAATAATGATAAATCAGTAAAAAAAAAACGAAGGCTGAGATATAAAATCCCATCAACGTAAATGTAAATAGACTTAAATGCCCTAGTCTGTAGCAACATTCGTGGGTGTAATAGAGGGTAAATAGAAGGAAAACCCTGCTGCAGGTTATCTAAAATACCATATAGTCAGACCTCCAACTCCCAACTCTCTACGCCACAGCTAAAGGAAACGAGTATGAACTCTCAGTGGTAGAAAAAAACGTCGGCGGCTGTATAGTTCAGCCGGCTATCTAATTATAATGTCTAAAGGTTTACTAAGCTAAGTGGTAATCCTGGAGAGATTCTATCTAATAAATCATGTCTGTCCCCTGTCCAATCTCCACTTCCCACTAGCTGCTAAAGTAAGCGTCCCGATGCGCGTTTCGCCGAAACTCGGCTCTTCCAAGGGAGGAAGCAGGGATTTCCTTCTATTTACCCTCTATTACACCCACGAATGTTGCCATCAGATTAGGGCATTTAAGTCTATTTACATTTACGTTGATGGGATTTTATATCTCAGCCTTCGTTTTTTTTATTGATTTATCATTATTTTTATTATTTTTTTGACATAATTTTAATCTTTCTATTAAAAGTTAATTTTATTTCTGTGGACATACATTGTGGACATGTATTCCTTAGGGTTGCTTTTTTTGGTACTAACTCCAGTTGGGGAGGTATGTAGGAGATAACTTTGTATTGTCTCTCTCCCTCCCACTTGGATTATTAGTATATTTCTTCTTTTTGTTGTATACCTCAAGGAGCTTGCAGGCGGTGTGATGACTAGTTTTGTCTTTGTGAATAGCATTAGATACCAAACGAACAAAGGAGTGAATTCCAAGGAGAGCGGCCCAGTACTAATGTTAAAGTTGAGGGTTTAAATTGCTCTGCTAGCAACCAGGTGTCAAATATGACAAGTAAAAACCAATAAAACTTGCCAAGGATAGTAACCATTTAGCATCTGTTGGCTGTCCTCCAAGTATGCGTCTTCTCCTTCTGAATGTATTAAAATATGATACAGTCTGTTGATTTAGTTTCCATTTTACCAAATGTGAAGTTTTTCGGTAAAGATCTGGTAACATTCAGTGTTTCAATGTAAAACGTTGTTGTACGGCTGTGATATCCTTTTTAAAACTTTGAGCGCAGAGGGTTCACTGCTGTATCCAGATTATATAACCTGTGGTGATGGTTTCACATTATTTATTTATAAAATATTTTACCAGGAAAGATACATTGAGATTTCTCTCATTTTCAAGTATGTCCTGGGTACCATACCTGGGTAACATACCAGGGGACACTATAAACAATATAAACATTTTATCTTATTGAATTGTTGATAGTGCCTGGATCCCCTGACACTGTCCCTCTACTTGATGTTAAACCATTTTCAAGCATTTAACAATGAATGAGGGCCCCTGGCTGCTTACAGCCAGCGGAGATTACACTCTGCCTTAGTCATACCAATTTAGACCAGCAATGACCAGCTGTGATAGGCTAGGAGCAGTCAGCCAATCAACACTGCTCATTGTTTTCATTAATGTTTCCTCATTAACCGAAGCTGCCCAGAGGAAATGGGTAGCTAGGGACTCTCGTTTAGCAATATACCATTAAAAATGGATTAAACTGTTTTCAAAGTTTCACTCTTCGTTTTTTAAAAGTTTATTACATTCAATGAAAGTTAACTACATTTTTTTTAAATTAAGTATATTGATTTTTTCGAGAAAAATGTTACTATTATAATCTAGCCGAGCAGACATTGCTTTAACCCCTTAAGGACCAAACTTCTAAAATAAAAGGGAATCATGACATGTCACACATGTCATGTGTCCTTAACCCCTTAAGGACCAAACTTCTGGAATAAAAGGGAATCATGACATGTTACACATGTCATGTGTCCTTAAGGGGTTAAGGGGTTAAAATAAAAAAAATCTCCTTATGTTTTAAATGCTTTACATTTACAATTATTTATTTATTTTGCTTGCAATGTCAGGGGTCTAAATTCCTTCTTTCCTTTCGATCTTGCCCCACCCCTACAAAGAGGTCCATTGGATGTTTCATCAATGTTCAAATATTTCTACTTTGTAAAACTTCCAGATTTGTTTACGAAGATGAGCAGTCATTCTGCTAAAACACCTTTACCCAATATAGAGTGTAAATTACAGGGTACAAACAGAGTGTATTTTAAAGTGTGATAAGGAACTTGTTGCAGTCAGAATATTTTGCTCAAATTAAATTATAACCTTTTCCTGTAAACCCTATGCAATCATCGGTGCTTCTACTGCTGATTTACATTTCCATTCCATAAAATATACCCAGAAATAACATTTGACACTCGTTTACCCCATGTTGCTCCTGGGCATCAATCCAAAATATTCTTATCGTCAATATAAATAAACCACAGTAAAGCGAAAAATTCCATGCCAAATCCATTTATGCGCACGCTTGTTTTGGTTTCCCAGTTGTTATTAAACTATTAAATACACAAATAAATTACGAACATTAACTCTACAAAATATGGATTTCTCCTCCCCTCGTTTAAAGGGTTAAAATGTTTATATCCTAATGTTGTAACCATGTATTCCTAATAGTTTTTTATTTTTATGATTTTTTTTTTTTACTGTATATATTCTGGAACATAATATTCTGGGACAGATTCTACGAGCCTACATCTAACTGTCAGTGATAAGTTATTCACAAGACAGAAAACACATACTCACCTTTTATAAACCAGTCTGGGTCCACGTGGCACTGTCTACCACAAATATGTGTGGCTAGGGCATAATGTGTGGCTGTCCCTTTAACCCCTTAACCCCTTAAGGACACATGACATGTGTGACATGTCATGATTCCCTTTTATTCCAGAAGTTTGGTCCTTAAGAGGTTAAGCTTACTTCATCTACAAAATGGATAATGGGCGGTACATAGTCTGGATCAATATCCCTGCACCATTTCTTTATAGATCTTTGTGGATGCCTCTAATAAGAATGGGACATGATGTTCTCAATACAGTGATGGAAAATGCTGTAATCACTATACAAGCTGTACATCTCAATGACGTGTTCTGGTTGCCTATAGAAGTCCCTTTAACCAAAGTTGTAGAGATTCCCCACAAGCTTAGCAAAGAACTCATTCCCCATTAGTCTAAAAGGAACTTGAATGTAGTGAACTCTGAGCAATTTCAACGGCTTAGTAATTAGGGAATTTGCAAACATAGATTTTCTCTTCATTTGACGGTCAACATTGATAACTTGAAATGACATCTTTTACTGTCGAAGAAGGTCTGTAAAATCTCCCACATTGCGATACTTAAATACATTGGATACAAGTGAAATGTTACTATTATGCCATTCTACTCTTTTTAATATTACACTTTACGTACGGTTACATTTACACCTATATTATATTTGTATGGGTTATTAGTGCAGCAATATGCAGCTTGATTTACTAATTGGTGGTAAAACTGCCATTGTTGCTAAAATAAGTTGTCATTGAAATTTAGTAAAAAGATCTCATATGAATGTGCACATTCAGTAATCCACCCCATAATATGTGGGAAGGGATAGGTTTTCTAGATCTGGTTGGTATGACTCCCCTCCAAACACACACAGAATGGAGGAAGAGTATAGAGGAAGAGTATAGGCCTTACATATCCACATACACGTATATAAAAACATGCACATTTACATACATATCCCTGAACATTGCAAATAATAATTTCACTCATAGCTAAACATTATATAACTATAATAAATAATAATTTGAAACGTTTTATTATTTTGCAATTACACCCCTTTAATGGACACTAATCTACATACCTAGACCTTGCAGAAATTGACCGTGTATTTGGACACTTTTAATGAATCCTCTGTGATAGAGAGGGTGCTAACCTAGAAACTTGGTTATACTATCAGAAGATATACATATAAAAAATAAAAAAATACGGGATTGACTTAAATAGCCATATATACAGAGAAGGATAGGTAAATACATACAGTTACACACAGATATACACACACACATGTGTGTGCCAGGGCTTGGAGGCGGGCTTAGGCAGAAGGTATATAGGGATTGGTGGGTTAGAAAGTTAGGGGCTGACCTATATAAATATGCAGCCATCTTAGTAAAGTTTCTTTTAACTGTGCTACCTGTCTAAGGTTTGTGTGCACTTGGGTGTCCACGGATTGGGCCTGGTTGTGTCTTTTCTTCTTTTTCTGCAGGATGGATAAGATGCTGGAGGGGATCCGGAAGGCGACCGTGGGGCCGAGTGGAGTCAGACCCGCCTCGGTTCCATGCTGAAGGCGGTGGATCAAGATGGTGGCAGCTGGGGTCCCCCGGTGAGGACCAGGAGGCCAGCGGGCCGTGACCCACGGCGCCATCGCAGTGGTCAAGCGATCGAGTCTCCACACTGCTGTGGAGCCTTTGGAGGGGTGTGGTTGGGCAGGCAGCTGCCCGTGTTTCTGCCAGCAAGGGGGCAGGGAGGCACACGGAGTGCAGCATGTGATGGAGCCCCTGACAGGAGTCGGCAGCGTGGTGGCTGGGTTGGCTCAAGAGCCACATGGAGCAGGCCATCCAAGATACAAATTTATTCCTGACACTATAGTGTTAAACTAACTATTTAGGTTACCAGACTCCCTCTGATTGCGCCGGTCTTGCTGCGGTTGGCACCATCTCCATGAGATCATCAATCTTGATTATCTAAGCCAATCCAACGCTTTCCAGTAGGAGAGTATTGGGAGGCTATTGCAGAAGTGTGTCAAAATGCCGCATTGTGCCAATCAGTATCTCCTCATAGAGATGCATTGAATCATTTGAGCATGGAGATGGTAATCGTAGGGGCTGCACACTGTGCCGCACTGGACTCGGAAGCACCTCTACTGGCCGTCTAGGTTACTGCCACTAAAGGTGTTACTAGGCAGCAATGTAAACACTGCCTTTTCTCTGACACCAGATAGGCTATAGACACTGGGACAGTCTTTAGGCACCAGAACCACTATATTAAGCTATTGTGGTTCTGGTGGCTATAGTGTCCCTTTAAGATGTTATTTTTGTCGTTGCAAATAAAGCTTTGTTAGTTAAAAAAACAAAAAAAACTGTCTCCTAACTTTTTTTTAGCTGGTTCCTAGATTCCAAGCAAATGTGTCAAGCCTTGTATTATCTGTATCTCTGTTGTGTGTGTGCAGTATTTTCTTGTGTAGAAGGGGCCATTTTTCAATGGGTGGGTTTCCCCTATTCAGCTTAGTAGAAATCACTGAGTGGAAGCACTCTAAGAATAAAGAATTTCCCAGCAACTGCAGAGACTCAGGTTTCCTGTCACCAGCGTCAATGAAATACGTAACTGCCATGTATGCAAGCCTGACTGCGGAGCAAAGTAAAAAAGGGGTTACATAGTTATATCTGAGAAGTGCACATTACTGCGTATTATCTAACATGTCAACATAGCACCAACCTCATCATTTTAAATGTCTTTACTATTTTACTGTGTTTTAAATGTTTTTGCTATACATGTGTGAGAGAAGCATATGTTTTTTTATTATTTTATTTTTTTAGTCTTTTGTATTTATGAACAACTTGCCTTCCAGTGAGCTGAATTTAGACTTTTCTAGCCCTGAGTATTGGAGGAGTCAAACTGTTGAAAAAATAAATTCGAATATAATAGCTTGTTCTTTTTATTTGGATTTAGCAAAGCCATATTTTGCAAAGAATGTTCCTAAAAAGTGTAATGTAATCACGCTAGTGGGATTCATCTTTCTTCCCCAAAGACTTTGTTTAGTTCTCAGAACCACATTTTGGCTCTTGTTGTATACCACATGCTGTCTAAAAACAAAGCAAGAAATTCACATTATTCCCAGCTTTTCGAGCTAGGCTAATGTCAGTCTACTTGGTGTCCCCTTGTGACAATCTGATTCAAGAAGATAGTGAGAAACATACTGTATGACAATGGAAATTCTGCTTTTCTAAATAGGTCAATAGTACATGTTATAAGTATTTAGTTCCAATAGAATCAGACTTGAAACTATTATACAATACTTCCAGTGGGTATCTTTATGATTTGTAGACATTAGTACAACACAGACTAGGGTTAGCAAATTTCCCATGTAAAGGAGCCACACATTTATGAAATGGCCACGTTAATAAACTTTATTTAAAAAAAAAATTATATATGTTTTTGTAGAAAAAGAAGAATGTATTTTTTTTTTTAGCGTTCCACGTCATTTGATGTCATTTGCAGAAGTTGTAAGACTTTGTGGCTTGGTTTCAAAGATCTGGTTAAATTCAGGTCTCTTTGGCAGTGACTGTGTTTATAAAATGTGTTGTACCTCTATTCTAAAACTCAGAACTTCAGAATATATTTTTTTCAAGGCTGTAGGAAATGGGTTGGGAAAGGGATGGGGGTGGGGGGGGGGGGGGGGGCTGGAGGGGGTGGGGGGTGCTCACGAATCCACCTCCAGAAATTCAGGTGTAGCTTTTTCAGATCATATCATTCAGTGTTGAAGAAAGATATATGTTAAATGAGTCAGTTATCACATTCTACTAACAGACTGCCTAATTATATTGTACCATTTGTCTTTGGCTCCTACGCGCCATGCTGCTCTCTATAGGTACTTTACAAATAGGTATTTCAGTGCATTGACATATACATTAATACTTGGTAATTAACTAAATAAAAACTATTCTCACATGAATTACAATACAATCTAACACACGTACATTATTAGATCACAAATGTATCCTAATGCAAGCTGACTTCAAGGCAAAGGTTCAATGAAGAGTGACGTTCTTTAATAAAACACTTGAAGAAAGTAGGTTCCACAACGGCTGTGCTTCATGTGCTGGCAATGAGAATGGTATGATTGTGATCCTAAAGGGCCTTTATTTCTTGAAGCTTGGCTTGCCTTAGAGACTACAGCTGTTTGGGCCAAAACTGTAAAAATGTCAGACTTATAAAATATCCCAGAGCCTCAAACACTGACAAGTTCATGTTCAGGAGAAAAGTCTGCTTCTCTTGCTACAGTCATTGACATGAATACATGTTACTATGTCGAGGTAATTCACTAATGTATGAACTATTGGAGTTCAAAATTAATTTCAAATTTAGGTCAAACTTGAGAAATTCTCTTGGAAACAAATCAGTTATTTTTTCAGCTTGTCAATCTTGGCCTAAAATGTAAATTTCAATTAATTTTGAATTAATTAATGTTGAATTCCTAACATCTCACTCTTTAGTGCATAATCCAGTCTGTGCACTCATAGCTGGGCTGACCTCAGCTCATGTACAAGAACACTCAATGCACCATATCCACTACAGCCCACTGTAATGATGTAGGTGGTGCATGTGAGAATAGCTATTGTTATTGTAAATTTACCAAGTATTATGGTATTTGTAAATGCAATACACTGAAATTCCCTTTGGAGTGTGCCTGTAAAGCCCTGCCCAACACTGCCCTATTATTTCCCACCCATATCTATATAAAGTGTGACTACCATTTACGTAAAGTAATATGTATTGTTCTATATGTTACGTACTTCCAGGCAATATGCAGGAGAATTGCAGGAGATTTTTTTTTTTTTTTTAAGACTGCATTGGAACCATCTTTGTTGGATAATCCATTTTTGATTTCTTAAAGTGGTTGGACCCTTTTATGCTGTATAACACAGTCCTACTCCTTAAAAAAGGGAACGTGGTACTTTTTCAGTAACTGTTAGTATTATCACTATATACATAAAAAAAATTAACAAGATTATTCACCAAAGTGAGAATTGAAAGTGAATTTCATATTCAAGATAAAAACAGCCAATCTAGAAGTATTCTCTAAGTCAACTATGTGGTTAATTTGGCTACTTTGGTCCTAAATTTGAAATTCACTTTGAATTCACGTAGAATTCTTATTTTCATGAATCACCCTGTACAACACATAACGCTAATACTCATATTTGGAGAACATATATTTTAGTGAAAACTAATACAAATGTTGTTAACAACTTACTGTATTTTTTTTACAGAACCTCCAGTAAGTCATGAAATTTCTACCTCCTGTGATGTTAAATGTATTGTTTGTGACCATGATTTCATGATTCTAATTCACATGGCTAGTACAAATAAACGTTTTCATTGGTGGAAGAGTTTCTGATCTTTTTAACTAAAGCACACAAAATTAGAGTTTATATATTCTAAGTTTGAATGTAACTTACTTTGTAACTTGGGATAATTTTTTTTATCTAATTACAGTTATTCCAGAAAAAAACAGAACATCAAAATTGAAATTAGTAAAAAAAAAAAAAAAAAAAAAAATCTGTAGCATTGACAATGTAATATGCATATATATATATATATATACAGTATATGTAAAGTTTTTTTTACAATATATAAAAAAATGCAGATACATTTTGAGCCTCTACTTTTGTTTGTCTGTGCGCTTGATACATGAGAATCGTGGGATAAAATACAGATAACAAGTTCAGGAGTCAAAGATTGATATTTCCTGTTTTTATCTAGTTGGGCTGAGGTCATATGGGAGGGTAAACACCAAGTTTCCCGTTGTTAGGAGCTAAACGTGTTTGGTTCAGATTGAACTAGTTCTCAGTGGTATTGGGTTTTCCCCTGTTTGATCAGATTTGGAGTGTGCAGTATACTTTCTGGGGACAACAAACACAAATACAGTATGTTGCATAGTACTTCTGCACCTATTGCATTAGTTATACAATCACACAGTAAATGCATATGATGTGATGGTGATTAGGTGTAGAGTAAATAAAGATAGACATTAGCTGAGCACTACAATATTAGGAATACAAAAAGTGTATTCCTAACGTTAAAGTGCCCTAATCACCATTTAAGTAACCGGGCTTCCCTGCTAGGGTTCAAAATGTGAGTTTTACTTATCTCTTCTCCCTTGCAGCCCTGATCTCTGGCGTGTGCTCCACCTCAATGATCTCAGCCAATCCAATGCTTTCCCATAGCAAAGCATTGGAAGGCTACTTAGAATGTGTGGCAAAACGCCGTACTGCACCAATTATATGGTGGAAGCAACATTAGAGGCAGGTTGACCCTGCAACTATAACATTTCCGATCCTACTGGCAATGGTTTCAGCTGTAGGGTTAAAACTAGGGAGACCCAGACCACATCACTGTGATGAAGTAACCTATGAATCTATAGAGTCCCTTTAAACATCACACACGTGGATGAAAGTTTCCATGCTTGTGACAACTTATTATCTAAAGAAGGTTCAAGGGTTCTTTTTATATGACATTAGATTAATGTGTAATCTTTCAAAATGAAATAAACCATTGTTTTATGTATTTGGTTACTGACATTAGTTTATAGGAGACAAAACAAAAAACCTCTGTTAGCTTGAGAAAGTCCAATGAACTATGAAGGATACTACAAAAAAAATAGTAGATGCATGATGAAAGCCATGAGATCACTATGGCAGCAGATAACTGTTGTGATATAATTGACTGTAAAACTGATTCCATGTTATAAAAGACCACTCCACACCCATAAACCCCAGTTTATAAAAGTGCTTATTTCTATGAACTGCCGTTTTTGCAAGCTCTTTTAAGATATGCCCAAATGTATGCAGGTATTCATGGTCAGTGTATCTACTAAATGGTGGTTTTGATTGAAAAAAAAATCAGTCTGGAGTGGTCCTTTAACCCCTTAAGGACACAAGACGTGTGTGACATGTCATGATTCCCTTTTATTCCAGAAGCTTGGTCCTTAAGGGGTTAAGTACACTTCAGGGTCTTCATCAGTGAAGTTCCTTTTCCAATTGTCTGCTCTCTTTCCCATGTGTAATGGAAGTTTGCTGATTTCTGTGCCATGGTAAGCTATGGTGTATCTTTGGGATTCATTATATGAGTGTTTCCCAGGCATAAACCGGGTTACTCTTGGAAACTGTTTGCTGACTAGTTTTCCACTGTTGTTTATTGATGTACTTATATCTTTGAGTAAGTATTTGTTAAAAAAAAAAACAAGTAAAATAAAATAATGTGTTATTTAAACATTGATTACTAGCATGATAATTTACTAAAGTGAGAATTGTCTGGAATTCAAAGAAAATTCAATGTGAATTTCAAATTTAAGATCAAAATAGCTGATGTAAATAAATAAAGAATATTAAAAACAAAAACAGCTCAACTGGAAGAATCCTCTAAATTGAATTCTATGCTTCCAGTTCATCTACTCTAAAAGTGAATTTAAAATTCACTTTGAATTCTTCATAATTCACATTTAGGGAATAACCCCGCCAGTATAAGCCTGACATCTGCTCAAGGGTATAGCCAAACTTCGAATGCCCACCTGTTGTCCTTGATGTTCTGCTTATCTTCACTAACAACTTTGCACCAGTTTACAGAACAGGATGCTTTAAAAAAACTTCTCCCCTTGTGTACTGTTTCAGCACCTCATAGAGGTAGCAAACAGCTTATAAATTCCAGCGCAAAAATAAAACATATGTAGAGAAAATTAGAGACCTACAGAAATGGCAAAACACATAACACCACTGGAATATTGATTGGTTTCTGGTTGCCTTGCAAGACCAGTTATTGCAAGTAAAGACTGATGAGAAACACATCTTCGTGAGCTTTTTGGACTATGGGAACTCACATGTGCCCACAAAAGAAGATCAAGCTCTTCCATAGGTCCTCTTAATTTCAGTTGAAACTCCAATAAGTGAAACTGTTGGAGTACAAATATGATACACCTTCCTGCAGTCACATCTGCCATGAGTTGAAGAGAGAAGAGGGTGGCATGGAGGATGAAGAATGCTAGCTACATGTACATCCTTCCTTTCTCTCTTCGGGCAATATCATCCAATCGACATATCACCTGGGTGGGTCTTTCCATAAAATGCAGGGTGACCGATCGACTTCATGATAAAGAATCCAACAGCATTTACCTCAGCACAGAGAATCTAACTCCACAATAGACTCATATTGGTTGTTGCAATTTTCCTATTCCATTAAAATGTGGTCCTAGTCAGGAGAGAATGGAGGACAAATGGCCACGTAGATCTCACAAGAAAACCAGGTGAAACATTTATTGGAAGCTGAACTCTCTCACGCCATAGCTTTGATAATGAACAGGTATTTTATATAAATGACCAGATCATGTATTTGTAACTAAATAAAGTAAAAACATAGCATGCACATATACATATACATGGATTTCAAATATTAACCCCTTCAGGACGGAGTCAATAGTGCACGTTCTGATCAAAACAAAACGTAAACAAAAACTAGAATTTACGCTACATGTCTGTTCAACCGTAGTTCCCCTCTTTCAAATTATATGCACCCACACTTATTATATCTCATTTTGTTCAGGAGAAACAGGGCTTTAATTTACCATTAACTATTCATATATGGAACATAATTCATTATGTATAAAATTTAAAAAAATGTGAGAAAATAAGATTTTTTTTTAAATTTGTATTTCCGTCTGACATTTTAGCTGTGAATGTCATAATACTGTTAGGTTTTACTGCACAAAAATGCACATATTTGTAATCAGCGATGTCTCACGAGTACAACAGTATCCCTCATTAACAGGTTTTATGGTGTTTTGGAAAGTTACAGGGTCAAATATAGAACGTTCCATTTTCAAATAGAAATTTGCCAGATTGGTAATGTTACCTTTGAGACGGTGTGGTAGCCCAGCAATTAGAATTACCCCCATAATGGCATACCATTTTAAAAAGTAGACAACCAAAGGTATTGAAAGTGGGGTATGTTTAGTCTTTTTTAGTAGCCACTTAGTCACAAACACTGGCCATATTTGTTTTTGTGTTAAAAAAGCAAAAAACGAATATTTGCCCAGTGTTTGTGACTAAGTGGCTACTAAGAAAGACTGGACATACCCCACTTGCAATACCTTGGGTTGTCTACTTTTGCAAATGGTATGCCATCATGGGGGTAATTCTCATTCCTGGGCTACCATACGCTCTCAAAGGCAACATAACCAATCTGGCAAATTTCAATGTAAAAAAAATTAAATGCAAGCCTTATATGTGACTCTCTAACTTTCCAAAACACCATGAAACCTGTACATGGGGAGACTTCACTAAACACAAATATTAGTGTTTTAAAACAGTAAAAACATATTACAACAATAATATAGTCCATAAAAGTGCAGTTCGTTTGTAAAAAATGCAAAAAACTTAACTTTTACTTAAAATAATAATAATAATAATATGTTATGTAATTATATACCAATATATATATATTAATAACAAAATACAGTTAGAATGAAATTACATATGTATATTTAATTTATATTACATTTTGTTTCAATATTTTATTTATTAATTTTATTATTTTATTTATTTATTATTGTAATTATACGTATTTATATATATAATATATGTGTATATATCTATTATATATATAATATATGTATATTATATATATGTAACGTCATTCTAAGTGTATTTTAATACTAATATATGTACTTATATTAGTATTAAAATACACTATGTATGACGTTAAATATATATAATATACATATATATTATATATATATAATATATATACATATATTATATATATATAAATATATTTATTTTATTTTTAAACATGTCTAATTTTTTTTTTATACTTCCCACCAGCAGGGGGACTGTCTGATATTTTAGACAGTCCCCCTGCTGGCAGATCCACAGCCAGCTATAGGGGGCCATGTGATCGCTCTTTGAGAGCGATCACATGGCCCCTGGGGGCCTGATTTGCCATGGGAGGGCTGCCTGGGCTGTGAGGCAGTCCTCCCGAAGCGGAGCGCCGGGAAGGTTAGTATCCCGGGCGCTCCAGGGCTTAAAGCCGTTACGGCGTGCTATGCCGTCACAACGGCTTTAACCCCTTAAGGACCAAACTTCTGGAATAAAAGGGAATCATGACATGTCATACATGTCATGTGTCCTTAAGGGGTTAAAGCCCACTTAAACCGTGACGGCATAGCACGTCGTTGTCACGATACTGGGGAACCCAACACGCTAACACACACACAGACACACAGACAGAAAGTGTGCAGTACCGGTCCTTAGAGTGGCCGGGCTAAGCACACACAGAATAGTCAGGAGACAAGCCGAGTAAGGGGAACCAGAAAACAGAATAACGAGAAACAAGCCGAGGTCAAAGGGTAGGAGAAAGTCACAAAGTCAGTATAACAAGCCAGAGAGTACGTAACCAGAAAGCACACGTTCAGAATCAATACTATAAAGCAAAGACCACAACAGGGCACAGATAGACAGGAAAGGTAAGTATTTAAATCCTAGCCTGAATCCTGATTGGCTAACCACCAATCAGTATTAACAAACACACGTGGGGGATATCTATACCCCCCACTGTGTTTGTTGCACTGTAGCTTTAACGCCGGGTCACGTGAGTGACCCCGGCGCTTAGATAATAGTGCCGGCTCCCAGCGTGCAGCGTTAGACATGCTGCCGCTGGGAGGAGGAGAGGAGGACGCGAGCGGCGTGTCAAGAAGAGAGGACGCCGCTCGCTTATCGGTAAGGGGAGAGGGGACCGCGGGCGGCGACGGACCGAGGGTGAGTGCTGCGAGAGGATTGCAGCCTCCCCTCACCGCTGCCCGCAGAGCCCTGACATAACCCCCCCCTCGAAGACCGCCCAGAGGCTTCAAAGGAAACCGCGCGTGAAAGGAGCGGATCAAAGAGGGCGCGTCCAAGTCAGAGACAGAAACCCACGGCCGCTCCTCCGGGCCGTAACCCTTCCAATCAACCAGATACTGCAACCGACCTCGAGAGAAACGAGAATCAAGGAGAGCAGCCACCTCATATACGTCACTAGAGACCGCGCGGAGGGCATCGGAACGCCTGAGAGACCCAGAGAACCGATTACAGAGCAAGGGCTTCAAAAGGGAGGTGTGAAAGGTGTTAGGTATGCGCATGGAAGGGGGCAAGGCCAGGGAGTAAGACACAGGATTCACCCTACGCAACACCTTATAGGGACCAAGGAACTTGGGCGCGAACTTCATCGAGGGAACCTTAAGGCGGAGATTCCTAGAGGACAACCAAACCCTATCACCCGGAGCATAAGAAGGAGCCGCACATCTGCGACGATCAGCAAATCTCTTTTGAGTAGCAGCAGCACGACAAAGAGCAGCATGGACCTGATCCCACATCTTCCGTAAGGAGGCGAGGTGCTCGTCCAAAGCGGGCATTCCCTTGTCGGAGAACACACCGGGAAGGACAGCGGGTTGGAACCCATAAGCCACCATAAAAGGACTTACGCCAGTAGAAGAATGAGACACAGTGTTCCTGGCAAACTCAGCCCAGGGAAGGAGATGGGACCAGTTGTCCTGGTGTGCATTCGTCAAACAGCGTAAATACAACTCCACAGACTGATTTGCTCGTTTGGCAGCTCCATTAGATTGCGGATGATAGGAGGAAGTAAACGATAAGGAGACCCCCATCTCAGCACAAAAGCCTCTCCAAAACCGAGAGACAAACTGAGGGCCCCTGTCAGATACAATATCTTGTGGTATACCATGCAAGCGGAACACTTCTTTGGCAAACACCTGAGCCAACTGAACCGCAGAAGGTAGCTTCTTAAGCGGAATGAAGTGCGCCATTTTGGAGAACCTATCCGTTACAGTCAAAATTACTGTCTGCCCATCAGATGAAGGAAGATCCACAATAAAGTCCATGGATAAGTGTGTCCACGGTTTCTTGGGTACAGATAGGGGCATAAGGAGTCCCAGGGGTTTAACATTAGGGGACTTACACTGTGTACAGACACGGCAAGCCTGCACGTAATCTACCACGTCTTTTTTGAGTGAGGGCCACCAAAACTGTTGGAAAAGACCCTTGTAAGTCTTGGTAACCCCTGGATGACCAGCCGTTTTGGCTGTGTGATATAAAGTTAACAACTTCTTTCTGTCTTTTACTTTCATGTACAGCTTACCAGTAGGAGTCTCAGAGGGTGCTTGGGATTGGCATGACTTGATACCATCAAGAAAAAGAGACGAGATAACCAAATGGGTAGTAGCTATTATATTAGTTGTGGGTACAATGGGCTCAGGAGTGGAGGTAATAGAATCTACAGGTTCGTACTGGCGGGAGATGGCATCAGCCTTGACATTTCGATAACCAGGCCTGTATGTGATTATGTACTGAAAACGTGAGAGAAATAAAGACCATCTAGCCTGACGAGAGGATAACCTCTTAGCATCTGCGATATAGGATAGATTTTTATGATCGGTTATAACCAGAATCTTGTGTCTAGCTCCCTCTAACAAGTACCTCCATTCTTTAAATGCCATCACTATAGCTAATAATTCCCTGTTCCCAACGTCGTAATTCTTTTCAGACTCTGACAAGCGTTTTGAAAAGTAACCACAGGGAAGGAGGGGTTCGTCATACGATTGTCTTTGTGACAACACTGCTCCTATACCTGATTCAGAGGCGTCTACTTCCAGTACAAAGGGAAGGGAAGGATCAGGATGGTGTAACACAGGGGCAGTGGCAAATGCTTTTTTTAGAGTCTCGAAGGCCACAATAGCATTAGGATTCCAAACCCTGGGGTGTAAACCCTTTTTTGTCAGTTTAGTGATAGGGGAAATAATGGATGAGAAGTTTTTAACAAACTTTCTATAATAATTGGCAAACCCTATAAATCGCTGTATTGCCTTAAGTCCTTGGGGAAAGGGCCAGGACAGTATAGCTTCCAATTTTGAAGGATCCATGCTGAATCCTTGTTCAGAAATAACATAACCCAGGAATTGTACAGAAGTTTGGTCGAATAAGCATTTCTCTAATTTACAATAAAGACCATTCTGCAACAACCTTTTAAGCACCATCCTAACATGAGTATGATGTTGATGTGGAATTATTAAAAATCTTTATTGTACTTGTATTGAATTATTGTACTAACTCCATTTTAACTTTATACTGTGACTTCGTCCTCCATTTTGTCCTCCTAACCTGACTTCTTCAATCCTCCATTTTGTCCTCATGACTTAACTTGTTCATTTTAAAACTACATTACGTGACTGAACTTCTCAACCCAATTAATACAGTAGACAAAGACCGTGTTTCCTTCAAGGACAAGTACCAGGAGGTGCTGGCTACTCCTTAAGACTTGCTGGCTACTCCTTAAGAGCTTGTAAGATAGTACAGTTTGAAGGCCACAGAACACAGTAGTAATGAAATGTTCTATTCATAAGAGACCTTGCACCTGGACATAAAGCCTGATATCACTGACCGTGTAAAATGACGCTTAGGACCCCCTTGTCCCCCACCCGTGTCCAGAATAATCCCACCTCTGATGGGTGGGCACGGGACTAACCTCTTAATTTTACTAACCAATAGGTAAGACACTAACTCCGTCACTTAACAATTAATCCAATTGATGATGTTTATTTGCTGATATTCTAATAATCAATGATGACGCAAAATGCCTCTTAAAAGGGCCTGCGCGCCCGCTTTTTCTTCACTTGCCAATAAACTTTCTCGAAGTTATTTTAACCTGAACCTCGTGTGTCAGACTTAATTACTTCAGCGTATATACGCAATTTAATTTTATTGATTTGGACAGGAACAGATAGACTCTGAACTTTTTGGTTTACTTTCAAAAAGTACCATAACAACTTGGCGCCCAACGTGGGGCACCGGGCTATGTCTGGCCGGTGAGCCGTCCTAAGGAAGACAAGGGTGGACGGAGGAATCCAGGGGGAAGGAAGGGAGATTGATCACCTCCAGATACACGGTAGAGACTTCTGCAGAGCCACCGGTACGTTCCGGCCCCTTTGATTGACCCGTCCACGTGTCTGTGACTGCTTCCCGGGAGGACATCAAAGACAGGTAATATCTTGCCCGGTGCCTCGTTACTCACTTGTTTACCTGCATTTTAGTCTATCTGTTGCCTGGGTGTGTTTGAATTGTTTGCCTGTTTCCCCATTTTGAGATAAAGGGGGGGTGGACCTGCAGGGGATTTGCCTGGGGTTCTGTCTTGCTTGTTTTCCCCTTTTTGGGATAAAGGGGGGTGGACCTGAGGGGACTTGCCTGGGTCTTCAGTGTGTCTGTCTGTTTGTATTTTACCTCTTTTGGGATAAAGGGGGGTTGACCCGTGGATGTGTTCCTGGGGGGTCTTCTGTTGCCTGTTTTACCTCTTTTAGGAACCACGGTGCTGTGGTTGTAAGGAAAAAGAGGGGTTGACCCGTGGATGTGTTCCTGGGGGGTCTTCTTTGCCTGTTTACTTCTTTTAGGAGCCTCGTGGCTGTGGCTGTAAGGAAAAAGAAGTTTGTGGAACTGTGGGATCTGTGTAGAATCACAGTTTCCCTGTGATCCCGTTTTGTGTCACTTTGATAGCCTAGCTAGCTTCACTGTGCGCGTTCGGACTATCCAGCTCTGGTTGAGTTGGGGACGTCCTGACCCGGACCATCCAGCTCTAGTTGAGTTGGGGACGTCCTGACCCGGACCCTTCGGCTCTAGTTGAGCTGAGGGCCCACCGATTATTTAATTGTGATAGGAGACCTAGCCTTGTGGCAGGGGACTTTGTTTCCTGGGGGAATTCAGGCAGGTATTGCTTGTTTTTCGCATCACGTAGTAGTGGGACTTATAAAGTGGGATTTATAGGGGCACTACGGGAGTGAGGATAGACGTGGCCACATTCTTGTGGACTGCAGAGTAGAGGGAGGCTGGAAAGGATTTCGGGCCGGTGTTAGCTGTTATCCTTGGCCGCTGGTAGTGAGACTTATGAAAGTTGTTCTCCGAGCGGGGACACTACGAGGTTGAGAAAGGTGACTTTGGAGTAAGCACATGTAGAAGGAAAGGGATTATTGCTGATTTTATTTGAACTGTAATGCATGCACTGTATTTCAATTGTATTGTTGTCTTGTCTGTTTTATTAGGAGTCTCATGAACTCCTGTGTCTGTCTCTAAGGATTTTTCCTTACCTTTCATCTTTTCTAAACTTCCTATATTATTATACTGTCCACTCCCATTTCTCTTGAAAGAGAAGTGATTGGTCACACACTTCTCACCTCGCTCCAATCCGTGTCTACCACCCCGGGTAGGCGGATTCAGTGACTAGTCTACGTTTTGGGAAGACGCACCTGAGAAAATCCCACGATTCTCGGGTGGCAGTCGAGCACTGTAGACGTTCTTGTTCAGTTTTCCTTCTCTCTCCCTATATCTAGGACGCTGGTATAGGGGTAAAGGGATTATGGGACAGGATTTAAACAAGCCCAGTAAGGGCTGGTTAGCATGTGATTTAGTCGAAGACAGAGAGGGTGAGGAAATGGTTAAAGGTGTTGAAAAGATTGCAAAAGTATGTAAGATTGCTGTACCGACATGTGGAAGATTGCAACCAGAAAGTTGGCGTAGGTTACTGACGGAAAAGAAAGGCAAGCTTACAGATAATGGTTTATTAAAGACTGCCGAAGCATGGTATAGAGTAGCGAAGGCTATTCAGCTAGAAGGTTGGGTTGAGGAAGAGATAAATCACAAAGGTGTGAAATTGTTTGTGTATCATAATACTTGTGTTGCTGGGGTCTACCCTCAGCCAGCGCCCAAAACCGGCGCCCAGGGAATGTCTATCCCCAAGGTTCAGTCAACCATAAGTGATAGCCAGCCGACTATGTTCCCCACTCCCAATCCTCCTAACACCCATCCCATTACCTCCCCTGTCTGCCCGGTCCTGAATTCTGATGGATCTTTCTTTTCCCCTTCCCCATCTTTGACATTCCCATCATCCTCATCCATCCCTACGCTACCTGCTATACCTTCCCCTACCATTTCATCTGCCATCCCTTCCCTACAATCCCTCTCCATTAATGATCCCCTCCCCTCTGCATCCGCCCAGCCAACCACCTCGTCCACCCTCACCCCGGCTCCTCCCTCTACACCCACCCCTACCAATCCCTCTCCGTCCCCTCCCATCTCCGCCCCAGCCCAATACCCCACCTCCTTTCCCTCCCCAGCCTGGCCCTACCCCTTCCCTTATCCCATGGCCCTGCCCTATCCCGGATATCCACTACCCCTTCCACAAGCCACTCCCCAAGTTCCGGTTATGCCCAGTCCGGCACAGGTTGTTCCGGGTGTGCCCACATCTAACATGGCCGCCACTCCTTCCCTTAACCCTAATGTAACACCTTTTCCGGCCACCAATATGGCGGCCCCCAGTTCGGCCCTGATGCCGGTAATTCCCGGTGACTACCTATCCCCAGGTTATGACTCGCTAGCCACCCCTGCATCCGGGGCTCGTTCCCAACCACCGACCCTTTCACCTCATGCGGGCCCTGCACCACGTAAAAGAGCCAATATCATAGAATTCGATGATGACGAGATGGACAGGGTGTCCCATGTCTCATCGGAGCTTGCCGCGGGAGCCCCAACTCATCGTTCTATCGATGACCCCTTTGGCCACAAAGGTCGGGGAGAACAGGCCCCTCCTAAATATGTTGCTTTTAATCCCACTCAAGCTAGTGCTCTAATGAAATCACTCCCTGACCCAGAAAAGCAGCCTATGCCCTTCTACCGAGGGATAGTTCAAATTCAAAAGACTTATTCCGCCGCATGGCGTGATTTACTGAGCATTTGTGCTATCAAAGCAGGGGATGCATATTGGCCAAGCATGGCCCGACACCTCAGTACAGATCTGCTCAGCAGTGATGTTGATTACCCCTCTGGAGTAACTTTTTGCACCCAATTAAGAGAATGGGCTAAGGACAAACTTGCAGATCAGGCTGCTGGCCTTACTGATGTTATTCAAGATAAAGGAGAATCAGTGGAAAGGTTTCATGCAAGACTGTATCAAATGTTCACAGATTTGGGGTTTGATCTTACAGATAAGATTCATTCACAAATGCTGTCAGGTGCGTTTGTCCAAGGTGTTAAAGACTCTATACGCAAAGGAATCATTGCTGCACGTCCTGAATACAAGGTTGTTCCCTTGGATACCCTGCTTTTAGTTGCTAGAGGTCTGGAATCTGTTCAGACCCCAAGAAGACCCAATCCAGCTCCACTCATGGTGGCCCGCGCTACCCCCGTCACCTCTGGCACCAGGGGTGCCAGATTAGAGGATGTAACTTGTTTTAATTGTGGGGCTCAGGGACACTACAGAAGTGATTGTCCGGAACCTAAAAAAGAACCCGGGGCACCCAGAAAGTTCTCTAAGCCTGCCCCAGGCCCCAAGACCGAGAAAAAGATTCCAATTATTGAAGAACCAGATGATTAGGAAATTGGCAAGCCTGTGTCTGTGACCCCTGTCATGGCAGTGTCTACAGGGGACAAAGGGGGGCCCCTTGCCACAGTGACTTTACCCATTGAAGGCCACCCCACCACATTTCTAGTTGACACAGGTGCAGCCCGTAGTGTTCTGCGAGAACAAGACCTGCCAGACCCATCCTTCCTGTCCAGT
Source organism: Pelobates fuscus (assembly GCF_036172605.1). NCBI lineage: Eukaryota > Metazoa > Chordata > Amphibia > Anura > Pelobatidae > Pelobates > Pelobates fuscus. The sequence goes on along the minus strand of NC_086322.1, from coordinate 72,247,130 downwards.
ATTGATGTCTCTTGTGTTGGAGTGGATGGCCAGCCAAGACGTAGCCCTTTAACATCTCCGCTGCGAGTTGGTTCTAGCCTGCTCGCTCGCTTTGTAGTATCCTCCACATGCCCCATTAACCTGTTAGGTGCTGATGTCCTCTCACGCCTGCAAGCATCCATCACGTTTACCCCGGATGGGCAGGTAGAAATGTTTACACCCCTGTCTGTATCAGACACTTCAGCCCTATGTTCTTTGCCTCTGATGCTGCATTTAGAAAAGCCCCGTGAGGAGACAGCAAAATTAAGGTCCAATTTCCCAGAGGAATTAAAAACACAGGTGCCCGCAAAGTTATGGTCCTCAGGCCCAGAGGACATAGGTCACCTAAATGTTCCCCCTGTGGTGGTAAAGCTTATTCCTGGAGCTAAGTTACCAAGAAAACCACAGTATCCATTAAAACCAGCACAGTCAGCTGCAATTTCTGTCCACATTAAGGCACTCTTGGAGAAGGGTGCCCTTGTCAAATGTAAATCTGAATGCAACACCCCGTTATTTCCTGTGAAGAAGAAGACTCCGAAGGGTGAGCCAGAGAAGTACAGGATGGTTCAGGATCTCCGTGCTGTTAATGAAGCTACAGTCCTGGACACCCCTCTTGTACCAAATCCTCATACTCTGCTTTCTGGAGTCCCACCATCTGCAAAATTCTTCACAGTTATTGACCTAGCAAATGCTTTTTTCAGTGTCCCACTGGACCCATCCTGCCAATATCTGTTTGCTTTCACTCATGAGATGCAACAGTATACCTGGACTGTCATGCCCCAAGGGGCACAAAATTCACCAAGTCAATTTGCAAAGGCCATGGCCACCATCCTTGACCCGTGGCAAGCCGAGCACCCAGAAGTTGTTCTGCTTCAGTATGTGGACGATTTGCTGCTCTGTGGAGATGACATACCCACCACCGAAGAGTGCTCAATTAGTCTGCTTTGTTATTTGGCAGAACAAGGATGCAAAGCTTCGCTCATCAAGCTACAGTTCTGCCAACCTTCAGTAATTTTCCTTGGACACTGCCTATCTCAAGGTACCAGACATCTTACTCGGGACCGGGTAAGAGCTGTGCTGGATATTCCGCCTCCAAGGACTTCTAAGTCTCTTCATGCCTTCCTAGGCCTCATTTCCTACTGCAGAGCATGGATCCCAGAAGCCTCTCTGCTCATGCAACCTCTCTATGACGCACTTAAGTCTGACCCCTTCTGTTTAACTAAAGAAGCTATGGACAATTTTACTGCTCTCAAACGAGCCATTGCTTCTGCTCCTGCCTTGGGCCTCCCTGACTACTCCAAAACTTTCAAATTGTTTGTCTCTGAAAGACAAGGCCACGCAACAGGAGTGCTCACCCAAACTAATGACTTAAGAGGCCGCCAGAGGCCTATTGGATATTTCTCATGTCAACTGGACATTGTGGCCAGAGGGACTCCTTCCTGCCTCAGGGCTGTTTTTGCTGCGAGAGAACTCATAGAGAAGACCTCAGACCTGGTCCTTGGCCACCCTCTGGTTGTTTTGGCCCCTCATGACATCTCTGCCATCATCAACCAAGTCCAGCTCAAGCACGTGTCTCCAGCCAGACACCTGCGCTTACAGTGTCATCTTCTTTTGCCTGACAACATTTCCATCCAAAGATGCCAGGTGCTTAATCCGTCCACTCTTCTTCCACTCCCTGAGGGGGGTATCTATTATGGATTTATCACGGATGAAACCTACATTCACCTGCTCTGTGGATGTATCAAGAAAGTCATGCATCCACATTTGACATTTTATGAAGGCGAAAAACCTCTCTGTGAAGGCCCGGATTACGCCTTCTGCACCATGTGGTACAAACCGAACATTACTCCTGAACCTTGCTATGAAGATGAGCTTTACCACCGGACCGATGTAAAGCTCACTGCACAAGACTTCTATTGTGACTCTGAAGGCAATAGCATGGTCTTGATCCAGCTACCTCAACAACTTAACTACCTTTACCGTCATTGGGATACTGCTATCCCACATATTCCTGTTACCAAGTTGAAGACAAGGTCATGGAATGATCTTGGGCCTATGGCAAAACTATGGGCCACCATGGATGAAGAACAGCTACAGGAAAATGGTATTGTCAAATACCCAACAACTGACCTTCTAGAAGCATGGCCACGCCATTTCCTGGAAAAGGAATTCCAAGATCTGGTCATAAAGAATGATTATGACCCAGAAACACCTCATGACTGTTTTGAACAGATGAAAATGGAAACAGTGCACTTACCAACTGTGCATGAGAACCCATTACCAGATCCGGATTTTACCCTGTTTGTGGACGGATCGAGATATGCCGATGAAGGTGGAACATATCACACAGGATATGCCGTAACCACAACAGATGAAGTTATTAAATCATCATCCTTACCACCAGCAATGTCTGCACAAGAAGCTGAATTACAGGCTCTGACTTCAGCCTGCAAAATCTCCGAAGGAAAACGTGCCAACATCTATACAGATTCAAGATATGCTCTAGGCGTGGCACATGACTTCGGCCTAATTTGGAAGACTAGAGGATTTCTTACCACCGCCGGTACACCAGTCAAACACAGCACTGCAATCAAGGAGCTAATGGATGCCCTCCTACTCCCCAAAGAAGTGGCCGTTTTGAAAGTAAAGGCCCATGGGAAATTGGATACAGATGAAGCAAAGGGCAACCATTTGGCTGATCAGGCTGCTAAGTTAGCGGCCAGGGATTTGCAGGAAGTGGATGAAGAAGTGTCCGGACAAGAAGAAGAAGTCCCTATTTTTGCCCTGCAAACCCTTCCTACTGATTTGCGAATTTTACAAGAACAGCAAGCTGCAGTCACTCCTGAAGAAATCCAGAAATGGAAAAAGAAAGGAGCTGTCCAAAAGGACGGAATATATTACAACAACTTCAAATTTTGTCTTCCCAGAAATTTGTATCCAGCAGTTGTCCAATGGGCACATGGGCCTGCACACCTGTCAAAAGAATTGATGGCCGCCCTCATACAGAAGTATTATGAAGCACCTGGAATCACAACATTGATCAATAGCTTCTGCAAGGCCTGTGTCATTTGTGCAAAATGCAATCCAGGAAGACCAGTTAAAGTACCTGCGAAACACCTGGCAAAGCCCATGTACCCCTTCCAGCGAATTCAAATTGACCACATCCAAATGCCCAAGAGTGGGCCCCATGAATATGCACTAGTCATAGTGGACATGTTCTCAGGATGGCCAGAGGCATACCCAGTGGCCAATATCACTGCAAAAACGACCGCAAAGCGCCTACTTACAGATATTGTATGTAGATTCGGACTCCCAGAAGTTATTGAGAGTGATCAAGGCCCAGCCTTTACAGCAACTGTGACTAAAGAAATTTGGACTGCTCTAGGGGTGACTCTAGCCTTCCATACCCCTTACCACCCACAAAGTAGTGGTAAAGTGGAGCGCATGAATGGCACTCTAAAAACCAGAATGTTAAAAATGTCACAAGAAACAAAGATGCCCTGGCCAGAAAGCCTACCAATAGCTCTATTTAGTGTTAGACACACACCTAGAGGGAAGCATTCACTGTCCCCATATGAAGTTCTATTTGGGACAGCACCCAGACTAGGTTGTTATTACCCGCAGCAGTTGCAACTCCAATCAGATGTTTTAGTAGACTATGTAACTGAACTTGCAAATGTCCTAAACAAAATACATGCCCAAGTTTTCTCTTCAATTCCAGATCCCGAATTGGATACAGGTTCCCATAACCTACTCCCCGGAGATTGGGTCCTGGTTAAGAAGTTTGTGCGGAAAAATACCCTAGAACCGAGATTTGACGGTCCATTCCAAGTTCTCCTGATTACCGCAACCTCCGTCAAATTGGCCGGTAGGCCAAATTGGATCCACGCTTCCCACTGCAAGAAATCTCCTGCCCCAGAGGAAGCGAATATCGCACAAACATGTATCTCTGGTACATCTTCTCCTTAATTAGCCTTATGAAGGCCCAGCAAGTAGCCATTACCAAAGACATTAGTGGGTACACCTTCTGGTATAATTCATCATGCACCCAGGTGGCTACTTATACCTTTGACTATTGTGATATTGTAGAATGCCCATTTCCCACACCACAAATCCAGAGCATCTATAGAGATATCCCTCATTCGAAAGACCCATATGTTTGTGTAGTTGACAAACAATGGGGGCACAATTGTGACCATTGGGGGGCGGCGGGGTGGAATGCCGGGCCTGCCTGGGGTTACAAACCAAAAAGTGCCGTAGCTAAAGTAGATGATCATGGTAGATCGCTTCTCCAGAGAATGACTTTGAGAAAGCCTGGGGGGAGCACACCAATGAAGTTAATCCTTAACATTGAACGCCCAAGCCCAACAGATGCAGACCAGTATGTGATGGGAATGTACTGGAAAAAGGGTTCCTACCAGAAATTAGGGCATTTCTACCTTAAAGATATGTGCAACTCTTCTGAGTGGCAAGGGGCCACCCATATGGTCCCTAACCCATTAAAACCTCATATCCAGACCTTTCAAGACATGATGGCCATTGCTAACCCCACTTTTGAAGATACCATGGCCGCTGAAACAGGTTTTAATGATGTAAATTTATGGTTAGAATGGATGAAATATAATGCTAATAAGCATAATAGAACCGCATGTTATGTGTGTGGAGGTGCCCGGCCTCACCTGGGTACCGTACCTTTAATCCTACCCGTAGATATAGAAGAATGTGTTTTAAGCCTTTTTGCCTATCACTATAATTTTAACAGGTCCATATGTATTGCATGGACAAAGGAGTATCCTCTTCTAGCCAAAGACGTCAAACCCCCTGATGGTATTACCGTATATAAAGGTAATTACACTTGCTATGCCATGTACGATGGTATTGGTAAATTTGTAGGTAACTTTTCCAAAGGCTATTGTGCTACATATAGAACTGTCCCTGTACGTTTGTTGCAACATCACACTAGGTCACTAGGGGACATTTATTGGTTGTGTGGGGATTTACAGCTAAGATCCAGAATGGACACAGAATGGTGGGGAGAGTGTACTTTAACTAAGGCCATTATGCCTATACATATTATTTCTGACACACACCTCAACACCCATGAGTTTAGCCACACTAAGGTTAAACGTGACGCCCCAGTGAAAGGAAGTTTTGATCCTCATGTATATATTGATGCCATTGGAGTGCCCAGGGGGGTGCCCAACGAGTTTAAAGCTAGGGATGAAGTTGCTGCAGGATTTGAATCAATTTTTACCATAGTTACCGCAAACAAGAATCTGAATTGGATAAATTACATTTATTATAATCAACAGCGTTTTGTCAATTACACCAGAGACGCCCTCCAGGGATTGGCCGAACAGTTACAGGCCACATCCCAAATGACTTTTCAGAATAGGATGGCCCTAGATATGATCTTAGCCGAAAAAGGAGGGGTTTGTAAGATTTTGCCCGACACTATGACATGTTGCACCTACATCCCAGAAAACACAGGCCCTAATGGTAAAGTCACACTAGCTATAGAAAAATTAAATGACCTGTCTGAAGAGTTAAAAAGGAATTCTGGGATAAAAGATCCCTGGGAAAGATGGTTTGGTTGGATGACAGGATGGCAAAAGGCTTTAATGCAGATTGGTATGGCTATACTAATTTTTCTTTTTATTTTTGCTCTTCTCTTTTGTTGTGTCCTCCCATGTCTGAGAAAATCCCTCATGAAGACTGTTGACCAAGCAGCACCCACTTTGACCCATCTCGAAGTTGATGACCAAGAATTCCAAGACATCAACTCACCCTGTCTGCCGCTGCAAACATTCCCTTTTGTCGATAAAGTGCAGGAATTCTAGGAAGGGACTAGCTCAGGGACAGCATCTGTCAGTGAATGGTAAAGGCCCCATGTGGAGAAGTGGTGGGTTAGCTGCCATGGGATACCCTTGGGTGTGAAGCGTTCGAGAGCCATACTGACGGATGGTTAGCCTATTAGGGTCAGATCTAGGGACAGCCTTGCACTTTGCATTAACATCTAGCTGGCAGCCACGGGGTTTCTGTGCCTTTGGGTTAACACGTCTTCTGGTACTAACATAATAAAGTTTTATCTCTTAGAATCTAACATTTCATAGGGGGGACTGATGTGGAATTATTAAAAATCTTTATTGTACTTGTATTGAATTATTGTACTAACTCCATTTTAACTTTATACTGTGACTTCGTCCTCCATTTTGTCCTCCTAACCTGACTTCTTCAATCCTCCATTTTGTCCTCATGACTTAACTTGTTCATTTTAAAACTACATTACGTGACTGAACTTCTCAACCCAATTAATACAGTAGACAAAGACCGTGTTTCCTTCAAGGACAAGTACCAGGAGGTGCTGGCTACTCCTTAAGACTTGCTGGCTACTCCTTAAGAGCTTGTAAGATAGTACAGTTTGAAGGCCACAGAACACAGTAGTAATGAAATGTTCTATTCATAAGAGACCTTGCACCTGGACATAAAGCCTGATATCACTGACCGTGTAAAATGACGCTTAGGACCCCCTTGTCCCCCACCCGTGTCCAGAATAATCCCACCTCTGATGGGTGGGCACGGGACTAACCTCTTAATTTTACTAACCAATAGGTAAGACACTAACTCCGTCACTTAACAATTAATCCAATTGATGATGTTTATTTGCTGATATTCTAATAATCAATGATGACGCAAAATGCCTCTTAAAAGGGCCTGCGCGCCCGCTTTTTCTTCACTTGCCAATAAACTTTCTCGAAGTTATTTTAACCTGAACCTCGTGTGTCAGACTTAATTACTTCAGCGTATATACGCAATTTAATTTTATTGATTTGGACAGGAACAGATAGACTCTGAACTTTTTGGTTTACTTTCAAAAAGTACCATAACAATGTGTCTCCAAATCCGGAGAATATACCAGTATGTCATCAAGGTAGACTACGGCACAGACATGCAGTAGGTCTCTAAGGACATCGTTTATGAGATCCTGAAATACGGCAGGAGCATTACACAATCCAAAAGGCATGACTAGATACTCGTAATGCCCACTGCGTGTATTGAACGCCGTTTTCCATTCATCGTTCTCCTTGATACGAACAAGGTTATAAGCCCCCCTGAGGTCTAGTTTTGTGAAATATTTAGAACCTTTGACACGATCAAACAACTCCGTAATGAGAGGGATCGGATAGGCATTTTTAATCGTTATATTGTTTAGTGCTCTGTAATCTATACACGGTCTCAAATCGCCCTCCTTTTTCGCCACAAAAAAGAAACCAGCACCAGCCGGAGAGGAGGACCTTCTAATAAAACCTTTAGTTAAGGCTTCCCGTATGTACTCCTCCATGACCTGGTTCTCTTTCTCAGAAAGAGGGTAGACCTTACCCCTAGGAGGCATAGTACCCGGTAATAGGTTAATGGCACAGTCATACTCACGGTGTGGAGGTAACTTATCTGCCTCCCTTTTTTCGAAAACCAATGCAAGGTCTGCATATACAGAAGGGACAGAAACAGAAAGTGGTTTAGCTGTGGGCACGTTGAGTAAACAAACGGGACGTACCTGGGCCATACAGTCTCGTTGACAAGATTCCCCCCAGGAGAGTATATCTAAACAACCCCAATCAAGTACTGGGTTGTGTTTAACTAACCAGGGAAAACCCAGAACGATGGTAGCAGTAGGGGAGTCAATTATTTGGAAGGTTAATCGTTCCTTGTGTAAAGCACCCACAGACATAACTATATCTTGGGTTTCATGGGTCACTAGAGGTTTCTCAAGTGGTCTACCATCTATGGCCTCAACGGCCAAGGGTGTGGCCTTTCGGATCAAAGTCAGGGCTGCGGTTTTGGCAAAGTTCTCATCCATAAGGTTGTCTGCCGCACCTGAATCGATCAAGGCTTTGGTTGTTATAGTGGTTTTATTGACCAAAAGAGAAACTGTAATAAACGGTCTGGAGATGGACACATGAGGGGACAAGGTCATAACACCCGAGGCCGACCCCTCTCTGGGCCTTAGGTGCTGTAGTTTCCCTGTAACTTAGGGCAGGTATTACAGTGGTGCCCCCTCTTACCACAATAAAGACATAACCCCTCCCTTCTACGATACGTTCTTTCAGCCTCAGTTAACCCTGTAGCACCCAGTTGCATGAGTTCGGGGGATGGTTGCCTAGGAGCGGGTAATGCTAGTAATGCAGTACTGGGTAGAGCAGGTAACACCAATGTATCCAGCCGTCTTTGAGTACGCCTCTCTCTAATACGGTTATCAATAAGGATTACATAGTCTATAACATCATCCAGAAGAACAGGCAGTTCCCTGGATGCTATTTCATCCAGTATGTAAGCGGCCAAACCCTCCTGAAAGGCTGTTACGAGGGCGTCATTATTCCAAACCACTTCAGCTGCTAGAGTGCGGAATTCGATAGTATAATCCGCTACAGATCTGTTACCCTGTCGAACCCTAAGCAGAGCTTTGCCAGCAGAGGCAACCCTACCGGGTTGATCAAACGTGCGTTTGAATGCTGACAAAAAATCTGCAAAGGACATAGGAGACATGTTTTCCCACATGGGGTTTGCCCATGCTAAAGCTCTCCCAGACAGGTGGTTTATCAAAAAGGCAATTTTGGACCTGTCGGTGGGATAGGAACGTGGATTCATCACCAAATGAATGTCAATTTGATTGAGGAAACCACGACACAAAGCTGGGTCACCACTATAGCGCTGTGGCAGTGTCATATGGACTACATGAGAAGGAACGGGTACTGGAGTGGCAATGGGTTCGGGCACAACAGCAGCCGCCTCCTGGACGGCAGGCTGCAAGTGTGCAGTACGAGCCAGTATGGTCTGTAAAGCTTGAGCAAACTGATCCATACGGTGGTCCAAGCCATCCATTCTAGATTCCTGATTAACTAGGAGCTGGGGTATGTCAGCAGGTTCCATTATGGCCCTGTTGTAATGTCACGATACTGGGGAACCCAACACGCTAACACACACACAGACACACTGTCAGGATCGGGACAGGGATCCAACACGCAGAGTACAAACAGTAGCCAGATACGTATACCGGACCTTAGAATGGCCAGACTAACGTAAGTAGTACCGTATAGAATGGTCAAAGACAAGCCGAGGTCGAGGGTAACAGAAGACAGGTAAGCGAGAGACAAGCCGAATCAAGGGTAACAGAGATAAGCAGAGTAAGGTAAACAAGCCGGGTCAAAACCAAAAGGGATAATAGAATACACAAGCACTGAGTGACTAGAACAAGCTAGAACCACGACAGGGCAATGAGCTAATGAAGGAAGCTCTGTTAAATACCCTGTTCAGAGCAGTAACCACACCTCCTAGACGTCCTGATTGGTCCTGCAGCAATTGACTGACAGGTCGATCCGGGGGAGTGTCCTGATGATGACTTCCTGCCTAGATGGTGTAAAAGGCAGTCACTCCCTCGCGGCCGGCCTTGCATGACCGGATAGACCGCGGGGAAGGGAGTCATCAGACCGTCTGGATGGTGGAACAGCTAAGTCTCTACCTCTTTTGGAGGTAGAGACCACAGGTACCCTGACACAGACAGACAGAAAGTGTGCAGTACCGGTCCTTAGAGTGGCCGGGCTAAGCACACACAGAATAGTCAGGAGACAAGCCGAGTAAGGGGAACCAGAAAACAGAATGACGAGAAACAAGCCGAGGTCAAAGGGTAGGAGAAAGTCACAAAGTGTCATGCCTTAACTATGGTATCCTCTTACTTCCTGGTTCCACGGAGCCTAGCCACACCCCTTTATGACACGGTCTGCCTATTTAATCTGACTGCACCAGCTGATCAGGGCTGGATTATTGAACTACGTTCCTTACTCACAACCCGGCTACAACTTCGTTGTGAAAGCCTCTGCTACCAGACCGGACTGAAAGACTCTGCAAAGTTCCCTTCACCTCTCCTCATCCACGACTAAAGATTAAACACTCTTCATACGCCTCTGAGGAGATCTCGGGAACCAGTATTCTATGTGCCGGAAGCTAAGTAAAACCAATGTGATAAGCGTTGCATCTAAAAGCTGTTATTACCTGTCTGCAAAAGTCCTTCAGTAAAAACAATCCCGTTACAGCTAACTTCAACTCATACTTCATATCAGTTATCTGCATCAGTCTTGCTTCAGTTAAAGTATGGAACAGCTATTGTAATTACTTATCACCTAAACCGTTAACTCTACTAAGAGACTCCTTATTGATTCAGTGTCTGCAATTTACTATCGTTTACTACTTAAAGCTACAGTGCCTGTAACTGTGGACTTCAGTTATCATTTACTACTTAAAGCTACAGTGCCTGTAATTGTGGACTTCAGTTATCATTTACTACTTAAAGCTACAGTACCTGTAAAGTGGAATTAAAGTCTTTACCTTTTACTTTCTTTAATAAATATTCAAACTATACGAAATCTGCAGTTGTGTTCCTTCATAACAAATGTTTAGACGTGACAGAATAATCCAGCCATTGTAATGGATCCAGCAGATTTCGATTCTACTATAACTACGTTGAATCAAAGAGTTAATGCACTAGCCCAAAGTGTGCAAGACCTGCAAATTACTAACGAAAGACTTCTCACTTATATCAGAGATTTACAAACTCATACTCCTCATACTACTCTGCACTCGGCTAGTGATCCTGCTGTGTGTAACCCTGAAAAGTTCTATGGAAATCGTTCCAGATACAGGGAGTTCCTCAACTCTTGCAAACTTTTAATTGCTTTGAAACCTCGATCCTACCCTACAGAAAGAACTAAAGTTTGTTCGGTTATCTCCTTTCTAAGAGGTGAACCTATGTCATGGGCCCATTCCTTTCTGGAAAACGATGACCCCATTTTAGATTCACTGGATTAATTTTTTGAAGCCATGTCTCTCCTCTATGAAGATCCTAACAAACAAGCTACAGCTGATTTAACAATCAGAACACTACAGCAAAGAAATAGACCCGTTGAAGATTATATTGCTGAATTCAAAAGATGGGCTATAGAAACGCAATGGAATGACATCACATTGCGCAACCAGTTTCGAATTGGTTTATCGGAAGCTGTAAAAGATGAATTATCTAGAACAGAACTCCCTACTAATTTGAACGCTCTAATTCGCCTATCAATCAACATTGACAGAAGATTAAGAGAAAGAAAGGCCGAAAAGTCTCTTTTTCTTTCAAAAGACCGCAAACCTTTCACTCCCTCTAAAGCTCCAGAAAAGACTTCCTTAACAAGTGAACCTATGGAACTAGGGGCTCCAAAGCCTCCTGACAACCCATCTGAACCAATCGAACCTATGGAAATAGGGATAATAAGAAGTCCCGTCACTCCTGAAGAGAAAAATCGAAGACGTATGTTAAACCTCTGCATGTATTGTGCCTCTCAAGTTCATTCAGTCTCTGATTGTCCTTCATTGAAACGGACAAAAGGCAGAAGGCAGTCTCATGCCTCTTCCATCCTAAGTGTACTTCCCTCTACAGCAAATACTCAAATGTCCCCTATCGTTCTTGTATTACAGTGGGACAATAAAAGAATCATAACCAAGGCTGTTATCGATTCCGGTGCAAATGGAGTATTCATCGACTCAGCCTTTGTAACAAAGAATAAAATTCCTTGTGTTCGTAAAAGAACTTCTGTACCTGTTAAAGTGATTGACGGGTCCCTCATCTCATCGGGACCAATACTTCATGAATCCATCCCTCTAAAAGTAACCATCAATCATACTCATACGGAAAGTCTTATATTTGATGTCATCTCATCACCATTTTTTCCTATTATATTGGGGATCAACTGGTTAAGGAACCACAACCCTCAAATCTCATGGTTTCCCTTCTCTCTTGCATTTGATTCTGATTATTGCAAGAAAACATGCCTGCAACGTATTCCAATTCTTCAGTCTACGAAAGAACTAGCTAAAACCTCATGTTGTTCTGACACCGAACTGGAGTCTCCTCCTCCTACAATCATTGGTGAATTAAAGAGAAAGTTTACAACAGCTCCTATCCTTCAACTTCCAAATCCTTCATATCCTTATGTCCTTGAAACGGATGCTTCGGAATTTGCAATTGGAGCTGTCCTTTCTCAACACAAAACTCCTCAAGTACCTCCTTCGCCTAAAGTCATTGGAATCTTATCTTCTCTTATTGACGACATTAAAGGTCTCAGTGAAGATGCTCTTGAACTTCCTAAATCAATGAAATTATCTAAGAAAAACGGTCTCTACTATTTCAAAGACCGGATTTACGTGCCTCCCTCCTTCAGGATTAAAATACTTGAATTTATTCATGATTCTCCTCTGGCAGGTCATCCAGATATGAAAAAGACCCTTGAATTGTCTAAAAGATACTGTTGGTGGCCTCGTCAAGACCAAACTATCGAATCTTATGTCAAATCTTGTTCTGTAGCAGACGCTGGGAACGCATGCTTGATACATCCTTCACCACGGCACAATGGGATAAGATCCTCATACTGCACCATAAATGTTCGTCAAGTTCCCAATATCAAGAAACCAACTATAAACTTCTCTCATTTTGGTACAGAACGCCTGATAGCCTACACAGGATATTCCCAACTATACCGGACACATGCTGGAGATGCGAGGATGACAGAGGCTCGCCGCTACACATATGGTGGGACTGCCCACTCATTAAACCATTTTGGGAAGAAGTACAACGGAAAATAAGGGAAATCTTGGGAACGGATGAAATCCTAACCGCGGAGGCGGCCCTCCTACATTCCACAACAGACCCCATAGGGGCATACAGGAGAAGCATTCGTAGACACCTGCTAAACGCGGCCAAAGCGCTGATTCCACTATACTGGAAACAGACGAATATTCCTACAATTACGCAATGGACGGAACGAGTAGAAGAGATATATAGAGCAGAATCAATACAGGCCACCCTTCTGGGTCTCGAGTATAAGAATATGGAGAGATGGCGCCCGTGGCTGCTTTATGTGGCAGACCAAAGCTCAGACAGGAACGTTCGTCTGCGGACCCGAGGAACCCCGCACCCACATCCGAATGGAGATTGAGCCAAGCTACGATCCACGCGATGCCATGGGCACGGGCAGTGGAAACCCCCACCCACCCACCTCACCCCATCTATCCCTCTTTTCAAACCGCTGTCTCATCTTACTGCCCCCCCCCCCCCCCCGCCTCTGTATCTCCCCCTTCTATCTCTCACTTAACATGCCTTTCAGTACTCGGACAAAGCTCAGTGACTTAATCGAAAAACAGAAGTAGCTCGATACAACCCGAGATTACTAACGGTTGCTTCACACACTTGCATTCACTCATCAGATTAGAGACACACACCTCAGCCACGGTTTCACAAAACACGAACATGGAACAACCCCACACAGCAAATGACCACTAAATATGACCTGACTATCATAACCGCCTTATGGGAAAAGCAAACCATAGGCGGATTGACCGAACCCGAAATACCCTACAGGCTGATATAACATTCGAACTATCAGACTACCTAATGCCTACGCCACACCTTGGTCACACATGTGCCTACTCTGACGGGTTAAGCTTACTCTCGCACCACTCCTTTCTAATGCACATCGCGTCCCAATTGTTATCCATACAATATTCACTGGGAACTGCATGTTACCAATACTATGATTACCTGTTCAATTTAAAGTTACTTGTTATTATACACAGTTCAGGACACGTTCCGAAATGTCTGTGCTGAACGAAGTCGTTTTAAACTTAAAAGCAGACGAAACTCAAGCCAATTAGGCCACATGACGACATTTCATGCTTGTCTTGACAAAAGCTTTATATCGGACTTCATGTCAATGTCACTTGTTTATCCTAAGCTTTATGTTACTGTTATATGTGTTTCCATGAGACCTGCGTGTCTATTACGTTATATCTTGACCATCCTGCTGTAATTTGAACCGAAGACACTAATAAAGCTTGTTGAACTCAAATCTTGTTCTGTATGCCAAAGATCCAATCAATTGTCCTTGTTGAAGCCTCATCATCCTGACCCTTTCCAAAGGAATGTCACTACTTCTCCTGACCCCATACTGGTCCAGGGTGAAGAAGAATACGAGATTCAAAGTATACTGGATTCAAGGATCCATCGTGGCTCCTTACAATACCTCATCAGATGGAAAGGATATGGAATTGATGAAGATACATGGGAAAACTCCTCTGTCGTTTATGCCGACAAATTGGTTTCCAAATTTCACAAGAGTTACCCTTCTAAACCAAGTCAATAGCACCCAGAGGTTGCTCATTAAAGAGGGGGTACTGTCATGCCTTAACTATGGTATCCTCTTACTTCCTGGTTCCACGGAGCCTAGCCACACCCCTTTATGACACGGTCTGCCTATTTAATCTGACTGCACCAGCTGATCAGGGCTGGATTATTGAACTACGTTCCTTACTCACAACCCGGCTACAACTTCGTTGTGAAAGCCTCTGCTACCAGACCGGACTGAAAGACTCTGCAAAGTTCCCTTCACCTCTCCTCATCCACGACTAAAGATTAAACACTCTTCATACGCCTCTGAGGAGATCTCGGGAACCAGTATTCTATGTGCCGGAAGCTAAGTAAAACCAATGTGATAAGCGTTGCATCTAAAAGCTGTTATTACCTGTCTGCAAAAGTCCTTCAGTAAAAACAATCCCGTTACAGCTAACTTCAACTCATACTTCATATCAGTTATCTGCATCAGTCTTGCTTCAGTTAAAGTATGGAACAGCTATTGTAATTACTTATCACCTAAACCGTTAACTCTACTAAGAGACTCCTTATTGATTCAGTGTCTGCAATTTACTATCGTTTACTACTTAAAGCTACAGTGCCTGTAACTGTGGACTTCAGTTATCATTTACTACTTAAAGCTACAGTGCCTGTAATTGTGGACTTCAGTTATCATTTACTACTTAAAGCTACAGTACCTGTAAAGTGGAATTAAAGTCTTTACCTTTAACTTTCTTTAATAAATATTCAAACTATACGAAATCTGCAGTTGTGTTCTTTCATAACAAATGTTTAGACGTGACACAAAGTCAGTATAACAAGCCAGAGAGTACGTAACCAGAAAGCACATGTTCAGAATCAATACTATAAAGCAAAGACCACAACAGGGCACAGATAGACAGGAAAGGTAAGTATTTAAATCCTAGCCTGAATCCTGATTGGCTAACCACCAATCAGTATTAACAAACACATGTGGGGGATATCTATACCCCCCACTGTGTTTGTTGCACTGTAGCTTTAACGCCGGGTCACGTGAGTGACCCCGGCGCTTAGATAATAGTGCCGGCTCCCAGCGTGCAGCGTTAGACATGCTGCCGCTGGGAGGAGGAGAGGAGGACGCGATCGGCGTGTCAAGAGGAGAGGACGCCGCTCGCTTATCGGTAAGGGGAGAGGGGACCGCGGGTGGCGACGGACCGAGGGTGAGTGCTGCGAGAGGATTGCAGCCTCCCCTCACCGCTGCCCGCGGAGCCCTGACAGTCGTAACGGCGTTAAGGGGTTAAACCTTAGTGATTTCCAATCCATATCATCCTATCATGTAAAGGTATTAGATTTTCCAACATGCCAAAGAGATCTTTGATATATATATATATATATATATATATATATATATATATATATATATATACTTGAGTGGTAATTGTCCTACACTTAGATTTATAGAGTAATAGTGTCACGTAAAAATAAATCCTGATGTGCATAACATTCTCCGAAATGATGCTATGTTAGTCATATAAAACAATTTTTGTTCTCACTCCAATGACAGCAAGTCAACACAAATCCTTTTATTAGACCATTGCATCATTGACAATGGTCCCTACAGACTCATTTGTCTGCACAGTGAAGAACCATGGGAGGCTCCAAAATGCATATTTTTAAAAACTGGCTCAGAATCCTTGTAGTACAGGATAATAAAATGTTAAGACCGCTAGCATTTCACAATACAATCCACTCATGCTGGGATTTTCTAAGCAACGAAGGAAGGATAGACAAGTGCCAATGGTCGTGAATATTGAGTGACATATTTTAATTGGCAAGCTTACTTAAAACCATCTAGACCACACTACATACAGAATCCAGCAACACACTTAAGACCAATAGACTATATTCCTCAGGTCTGAAACAATACTGATCAACATGATAGAGTTTAACACTTCATTTTGGTATTTTGGCATCTTGTCTACTGGACTAATACAGCTAATCCAATCTACAATATATATATATATTGTTTTTTGTATATTTTGTATCTTATCCTAAAGGCAAACTTATATATACAGTATATGCTTAGTGTTTAGGAGGTATTTGTTTAGTGATCTAATGATATTAACCCCTTAAGGACCGAGGACGGTTCAGGACCGTCATCGGCATTTTTGCGTTGCCGACCGGTGACGGTCCTGAACCGTCCTAACGGTCCAATGTACTTACCCGATCGCCGTCGTTCCCCCGGCCGCGATCAGTGGTGCTCCCATTGTGGGGAGACTGCCTGCAGCCCAGACAGTCTCCCCATGGTGGATTAGGACCCCTGTGGCCATGTGATCGCCCAACAGGGCGACCACATAGTCACAATAGGTGTCCATGTGTCTGCCTGCAGGGGGACTGTCTGTGCTGACAGGCAGTCTCCCTGCCAGTGTAAAATCCTAAAAAAAGTTAAAGTTAAAGTTAATAAATAAAAATAATAATTATATATATATATATGATATATAGACGTATATTATATATATATAATATACGTCTATATATCATATATATAATGTCATACTAAGTGTATTTTTATATTAATATGTACATTACACTTATAATTAAATTACACATGTATATATATATATATATATAAAATATATATAATAACTATATATATTGTATATATATATATTATTATAAAATACAAATAATAAGTAATTTAAATTAAATAAAAAAATTAAAAATAATAATAAAAATTAAAAAAAAAATTCTATATGAAATTTTATTCTAACTGTATTTTGATATTAATATATATATATATTGCATTCTAAGTGTATTTTGATATAAATATATATATATTAATATCAAAATACAGTTAGAATAAAATTTCATATAGAATTTTTTTTTTAATTTTTATTATTATTTTTAATTTTTTTTATTTAATTTAAATTACTTATTATTTGTATTTTATAATAATATATATATATTTATATCAAAATACACTTAGAATGCATGTAAACACTGGGTATTTTTAAACTCAGGACAACATTTTAAATCGATTTAGCAGTTTTTTTCATTCGCTTTTGTAGATGAGTAAAAGATTTTTCACATAAAAGTCAAAAAACATGTATTTTTTTTCAATTTTTCATCATATTTTTTCATTTTTTTAAAATTAAATTACATGAGATTATATAAATAATGGTATGTAAAGGAAGCCCCTTTTGTCCTGAAAAAAAACAATATATAATTTGTATGGGAACAGTAAATGAGAGAGCGGAAAACTACAGCTAAACACAAACACCACAAAAGTGTCAAAAAGATGCCTGGTCGCAAATGTACAACATCGCAAAAACAGTCCGGTCCTTAAGGGGTTAAGAAAGTATAATAGTCTTCTCTGCTTTAAATGTTTCCAAAAAGCTGTGTAAAATGCTTTTATTTTATAAAAAGAAGAAAATAAATAAACAGGTAATTAAAGATAAACTTTGAACATAAAGCATTTAGACTTTGAACAGTCAGACCCATCTTTCTTGTTTTATAAAAGTGCCAACTTAAAAAGAAATCACCACTTTTCGAAGTTCCATCTTCCTGGCTCTCAATCAGACAGAATGGAGAAGCATTGGATTTAGTACTTCTCTACAGGAAACATTCTATTGACAGAAGGCAGAGATTGTGTCGCATGCCACATAGCATCCTAATGCTTTTCCAAGAGAATCATTGGGTTAGCCCAGGCGATAATAACTGATCTTCTGGGAGCTCTGGTTTAGAAGACTTCCTCGCTGCTAGATAAGAGATAAGTAACTTCTATTTCAGGGCATTTTGAGAGCCCCTAAATTTAAAAAAAAGAATTCTTCAACATTAGAAATAAACAGATTTCTTACATGGGACTGTTCATTTAGCAAGACCTGATACACAGTAGGTATCAGTATAGTCATATTACATAGTTACATAGTTACATAGCTGAAAAGAGACTTGCATCCATCAAGTTCAGCCTTCCTCACATATGCTTTTGCTGTTGATCCAAAAGAAGGCAAAAATCCCAGTCTGAAGTGCTTGAAGCGTCATGAGACTGTATAACAAGCCACAAGTTCATGCTCAGTGTTATAGCAGAGTAGGCACCTGCTTTCCCCACATTGCAGGTGCCTACTTTGCTAACACTTACCCGGCCGGGGAGGAAGGGACGGTGGAACCATTGAGGGAGCTCAGTTTTGCTGCTCCTCACTGCTCCCTCGCGCAGGCCATCTGAAGTGAAGCCGGGCGCCGTAATATGACGTCATATTCCGCCACCCGGCATCACTAAACCGCACACAGGAGCAGTGAGGAGCTGGGAGGACCCCAGGGAGATGCCCCCCATCATATCCATAAGGTAGGGAGCAATAAAGAAAAGTATGTGTAAGTGTGTGTGTGTCTGTCAGTGTGTGTGTCTGTCTGTCAGTCAGTGAGTGTGTGTGTCTGTCTGTCAGTCAGTGTGTGAGTTTGTCAGCAAGTATGTGTGTCTGTCAGTGTGTGTGTGTCTGTGTCAGTGTGTGTGTGTGTATGTGTATGTCAGTGAGTATGTGTGTGTGTCTGTCAGCAAGTATGTGTGTGTCTTCAGTGTGTGTGTCTGTCAGTGAGTATGTCTGTCTGTCAGCAAGTATGTGTGTGTCTGTCATTGTGTATGTGTGTGTGTGTGTCTGTCAGTGAGTATGTGTGTGTGTGTGTCTGTCAGTGAGTTTATGTATGTGTGTGTGTGTGTGTGTCTGTCTGTCAGTGAGTATGTGTGTGTGTCTGCCAGTGTGTGTGTGTCTGTGTGTGTGTCTGTCAGCAAGTATGTGTGTGTCTGTCAGTGAGTTTGTGTGTGTGTCTGTCAGTGTGTGTTTCTGTCAGTGTGTCTATATGTGCGTGTCTGGATGTGTGTGTCTGTATGTGTCTGTCTGTGCGTATGTGTGTGCGTCTATAAGTGAGTATGTGTGTGTGTGTCTGTCAGTGAGTATGTGTGTGTGTGTCTGTCAGTGAGTATATGTGTGTGTGTGTGTGTCTGTCTGTCTGTCAGTGAGTATGTGTGTGTGTCTGCCAGTGTGTGTGTGTCTGTGTGTGTGTGTCTGTCAGCAAGTATGTGTGTGTCTGTCAGTGAGTATGTGTGTGTGTGTGTCTGTCAGTGTGTGTGTTTCTGTCAGTGTGTCTGTATGTGCGTGTCTGTCAGTGTGTCTGTATGTGTGTGTCTGTATGTGTCTGTCTGTGCGTATGTGTGTGCGTCTATCAGTGAGTATGTGTGTGTGTCTGTCAGTGTGTCTGTATGTGTGTGTGTCTGTCAGTGTGTGTGTGTGTGTGTGTGTCTGTGAGTGAGTATGTGTGTGTGTCTGTCAGTGAGTCTGTATGTGTGTGTGTCTGTCAGTGTGTGTGTGTCAGTCTGTGAGTATGTGCGTGTGTGTGTCTGTCAGTGAGTATGTGTGTGTGTCTGTCACTGAGTGTGTGTATGTGTGTGTGTGCGGCCCACATAAACTTATACCTTGTTTTTGTGGCCCATGCCACACTTTGAGTTTGACATGCTTGCTGTATCACAATACCTGGGAGAAGTGAGCAATGAAATCTCTAATAACAGTACATATCTATTGAGAGGGTAAAAGACTCCTTAATAAACATGGAGGTTGGTGAATGCGGTTAAAGCTAGCAATGCTTTACTAAAGATAAATCTATATCATATAGAAGTTCATATATGTGAAAATAAGCATATAATCCACTGTTAATCCTGAGACTCGTCCAGATTAAAATTCTAGTAGAACAATAGGTAAATGCAGGGTTATTACACCAGAAGAGAAGTGGGAGGTAATATAGGTGAATCTGGCATTTGGCAAGTAATATAACAGGAACAGCTTAGAATAGTTAATTGCAGCTTACACGGATAAAGAAAAACAAGGCAATCCTGTTTATTTGAGCTGAAATTGAAGTAGCAGAAAGTCATTTGGAACTGTGAGCGTATCAGGCTTCTACACAAAGAAATAAAAACCTCTGAAATTGAAATACACATACACAATTAAATTACCTTCCAGTTTCCCCATGTGAAATATTATAGATTACTGAAAGCAAGCATAAGGAGTTTTAGTACAGAGCGGAAAGGTCTATGTGAAAAATTATAGAGTAAGAGCAACACTATTATGTGAGGAAAATTAAGCACTGAATATAGAAGGTAATTGTGGCGGAACCAACCTCACCACCGGGCACTGGAGAAGCCTGGTTGCTCGCCTGCTCCCTTTGGACTATGGCCCTACAGGTTAAAGCTTTTATTTTCCCTGCAGAAAGGCTTGTTCGTTCCTTTCTGCCGGGGGTTCGGTAGATTCCAGCTACCGAACAAACTACCGTACGAGGGACCACCTGGGAGCTGAAGAGTGCCGTCAATTGACCGCCCAGAAGCTGCGGTCAACCGCAGCTTAATTGATGAACGCTGGGTGGCCTTTGTTCGTTTGCCGAACACGTGGCAGCGGTGTTCAGCGCTCAAACTATGCAACTGAAAACGGACACTTTATTGCGCAAACACCGCTGAGCCGCCAGCCTCCTTATCTCTGCATTCGGTAATGGAACCGACTGGCTGTTCATTCGGTAGTTTGACCGTATGAACAGCCTCACCCCAGATAGCCATGTCATGGAGCCTATTCGTGTAACAAAAGACTATGGGAAAAACTTTGGCTCCATGGCGATTGAACTGTATGTATGTGATCTGAGCGCCATTCGGTAATAATGTGCGCTCAGATCTAAGCTATCTGGGGATATGTAGAATGTATATGTTTTATGTACTAAATGTATCAGTATGTAAGTTTAAGTCTTCTATTGTCTTTTTGTCTGCTGTGGGTAATGGAGTTTTGCCTCTGTCCTTGGAGATAATTGGATTACTTCTCAATTATCTCCAAGGCAGAGAGGAGGGATTGTAAGGCATTGTGGGATTGTTTAAAGGTGTATGTCTGTGATTGGTCAGTGTCCTATATGTTTCCCAGTTTCCCATCTGGTCCCCTAGGGGAGTGTCCACCTGGTGGGAGACCTGCATAAAAGCCGGGCAGTTAGCCCCAGTAAACCAGATTCTGCTTGACCCTCAAACCGAAGTGTTGTCTCGTATTTGGGGGAATTGGATTGTATGCTGATTGCCAGGAGTGTAAGCGGATTGTATGCTTTTCCTGTTCAGCTATTCCAGTGTTCGTGTGTTTCCAGTTCAGGAGATTGGGGAATTCAAGTGTGTGCAGTTCGAGAGTTGGAAGATTCATGTAGTTTCCAGTTCGGGAGATTGGGGAATTCAAGTGTGTGCAGTTCAGGAGTTGGAAGATTCGTGTAGTTTGCAGTTCGGGAGATTGGTGCTTGCAGAAGCTGCTTGTCTATCTGGAAGGGGAATATCGCCTAAACGGTTTTTAACCTCTGGTGAGCGAAACGGTCCGTTACAGTAATATACAAACTTAAAAAAATATACTCGTTTAGACTTTAGTCATGTTCACAAATTTTCAATATTTAAGTTAGGGAGCAATTGGGAAACAAGAACTATGGAATATGGTATCAAACAAAATAGGAAGTGATTTCTTCTGGACAGGAAAAAAAGCCAGGCTATGCAAAATGTATAATATAAACAAAATGAAAACAAATAAGTAATCTGAATACAAGTCTTATATAATGTATAATGTTTGATAAAAAAACGTCCTCTTGCAAGATAAAGGTTATTTCGTGGTTATATATGACCTCTGCAGCTCTTTCTTCATGTGCACCCTGTTCCAAATTATTATGCAAATTTTATTTTTCTCATTTACCTAAATAATTGATGTAAATAACAGTAAGCATGATTCTCATGTTATCTGGGAGGGAGGGTCTGCTGCTGATTGGCTGGAATGTGTCTGCTGACTGTGAGGTACAGGGTCAAAGTTTACTCAATGATGCCGAACAGGGGGCGAACTGAACATCGCATATGTTCGCCCGCCGCGACGACCGTGAACAAGCTATGTTCGCCAGCGAACAGTTCCCGGCGAACTGCTCGGGACATCTCTAGTGGTAGGCAGAGACTGCTGGATGTAAGTTATTCCAATACTCTTAGCCTAACATTCGTAGGTGGATTCAGAGGACAACTCAGATGGACACTGCATGGTCCAGTCTCAGTGCTACATATGTAGGCTGCTAATTCAGACTTAATTTTGACTTTGGTGAATAAAATTGTAGGTATATTTCTTGTCAGTACATTTAGCTCATATTATTGAAAATCTTAAGAAGAATAAAAACCACTCAGCATTTGAGTAGTGAACAAAGAGTCAAAATGAAAACAAAAAAATCTAAAACAGAGCTATGAAACCGAAACATTTGAATGCACTTGATCTTATCTTAAAGCTTTCAAGATGCTGTGATGCACAAGAAAGAGGGTTGAAATAAATAATTATGCACACGGCAAACCACATAATAAAGCAATTTACATGAATTAGGTTAAAAAAAAACAGGAAAGGCAGATAACTCTCTAAACAGACTCACAAAACAGAAAAGTAAGATGACTGACCCACGGGGAAAAAGAACTCAGGAAAATAGAATTTACCCCCCTCCTATGTGCAGGGAAATAAGTAGAAGAATACACAAACAGACATTTAGGTATTAAAAGGGAAAGTCATTTTTCTGGAACTTCTACCATTGAATAAATAATTGAAAATGACCTACAACTTGTGTAAACTTTTTCATGAGTAACTGACATCATAATCCAGTTTAGACGAGGTAAATCCAGCTCAAACCATGTAAATGAAAAGGAGAAACAGAAATATTGTTTTAAAGCGGCACTGCCACCCCAGTGCAAAATGAGTATTTCACAGAGATAAAATCTTTATGAAATACTCATACTGACTGTGTTGGAGTTTTACTGAAATTCCAAACCAGTCAAAAGATAAAAAGAGACAAAGTAGGGACCACGAAATAGTGATGTCAGCTCCTGGTATTGAAGCATCAGCAACAGAAAATGACCAGCTGAAACAAGATGGCGGCAACCGTGAGGGACGGGTTCAGGTGAGTAAATCTCACCTTTCCCTGGCCACCGGAGTGGGGGTCTTTGTAAATTATGCAAAGTCCCCAGATGGTGAAAGTGCCGCATTAATTCTCCTTCTCTGTATGCTTTGTCTATGTGGGCTATCAGGTTCGTACAGTAATGACTTACAGGAAGCTAAGAAGGAGGCACCCCATTGCAGGATAAAGAGGTGATACATTTGCAGCAGTTTAGCAGGCAGTAAATTCAAATTACCCCATCCACTGCATACAGACGTGGGGAGTAGACATTAGCAATACCGATAATGTTAAAAAAACAAATTATGAAAGGTTAGAAATGGAGGTACAGGTATGGGAACACTGGTTCATAATTCCATTCAAACCTCTCTCCTACTCATAGAGAGTGTGAATAAGGCAGCAAACACACATTTCCCATGTTATCTGTGTCTGTTGATTACACCATGTGATGAGAGTTTGTCTTAATTGCCCTAAACCAGGCTTCCACAAACTCCGGCCCTCCAGATGTTGCTGAACTACAACTCCCATGATTCTCGGCCTATCTATTTCATTTGTAGAATCATGGGAGTTGTAGTTCAGCAACATCTGGAGGGCCAGAGTTTGGGGAAGCGTGCCCTAGACCAGTGTTTCCCAACCCAGTCCTCAAGGCACACCTACCAGTCCAGGATTTAGGGGTGACCCAGTTGTGTCTAAGGTGTTTTTTCTTTTTTTTTCTAAAAACACCTTAGACAAAACTGGGTAATCCTTAAATCCTGGGTAATCCTTAAATCCTGGGTAATCCTTAAATCTACACAAACACATGATGTTCCCTTTAAGTGTTTAGTCACTAAGTGATTAAACTGGCTATACAGGAGCTGTTGTTATGTTTATAATATATAGTATTTAAACAACTTCTTTAAGCATCATAAGTTATCTAAGACCTCAATACATTAACCCCTTAAGGACCAAACTTCTGGAATAAAAGGGAATCATGACATGTCACACATGTCACGTGTCCTTAAGGGGTTAAAGCCACAATTCCCAAACATCATTAACCAAATCATTTGCACATTTTAGACTTTCTTCCACAGTAACCATATTACCAAATGATTAATTTGTGTCTTGTTTTTACTGCAAGAAGCCAAATATGTGACGGTTTATAATCTGCTTTTAATTTACAGTTTGCATTGTTTTAAGAACATGCATGAACCCATTACTGAGCAATGGATACTGGAGTCCAAAATCTAAATATCTGTTTAATAACAACATTCTTTAGCTGTGAGCTAATACTCTGTGACAGATAAACACATCAAACACACAAATACCTTTTATTTTAAATGACGTGTTTACCATAAATTACATCTCAGAGGTATTTCAGCTTTTTAAAGTTTTAGCCTATTTTAAACCAGTAATCACTATTGATCTGTAGGAATAGCTAACACTTGTTTATCATTATCTATATTACACAGTTCACTGTGCAACGAAAAAATATGTTGGTTTTTTTTACCACAATTTGTGCTGTTGTTTAAGACCTGAGCATTGCATTTAGTAAATTGGTCAGACTGTTTCGAAGGAGAAAATTCCACATGTAAAATGAAAAATAATTAGCAAAATGTAGGCAAAAATATTCACAAAGGAATTTATCTAAGGTAGGAATTTTTTCCAGTTTTCAGTCTAAGATTTGCAAATTCATTTTAGTTTCATACTATTCACTGATTAATAAAGACATTTCTGCTTTCTTTCTCTTTATACTGTTTGGTCTGTCTGTCAGTCCCTGGCCGTGCAAATTACTAGAATTAAAGATTTAAAAATAAGAAATTTAAAAACAATCCAGGGGCTGTAAAGTAACAGAATACATAGGGTAGAGTGTTCTAATAAATGTGAACAGAATATTACCAGAATGGAGAGTGAAAAAACACTTGACGAAAATTAAGCTACTTTTAGAATAGTAATAAAAGTTTGTTGCTAGGTATCAAATTGTATTTAGGGTTTAAATATCCTTAATAATTTTGAGGAAGTATTCTATCAGGATACTTAGGCAAGGTTTAATAATTTGCTAATAGAAAGCAAAACTTGTTAATTTACATGTAAGTACACATATGTGGCTGTGTTATAGTCTGGAGTTGTATTGCTGGTGATAAAGTTGGTGGGTCTCTAAAGAGACCATGGCGAATAGTACACACTTTACTATAGTTACATTATATTATAGTATTTGTTGGTCCCCTACATTCTATTAGTTACATTATATTATAATATAGTATCTGTTCCCCTGCATTCTATTATAGTTACATTATATTATAGTATAGTATCTGTTCCCCTACATTCTATTATAGTTACATTATATTATAGTATAGTATCTGTTCCCCTACATTCTATTATAGTTACATTATATTATAGTATAGTATCTGTTCCCCTGCATTCTATTATAGTTACATTATATTATAGTATAGTATCTGTTACCCTGCATTCTATTATAGTTACATTATATTATAGTATAGTATCTGTTCCCCTGCATTCTATTATAGTTACATTATATTATAATATAGTATCTGTTCCCCTACATTCTATTATAGTTACATTATATTATAGTATAGTATCTGTTACCCTGCATTCTATTATAGTTACATTATATTATAGTATAGTATCTGTTCCCCTGCATTCTATTATAGTTACATTATATTATAATATAGTATCTGTTCCCCTACATTCTATTATAGTTACATTATATTATAGTATAGTATCTGTTCCCCTGCATTCTATTATAGTTACATTATATTATAGTATAGTATCTGTTCCCCTGCATTCTATTATAGTTACATTATAGTATAGTATAGTATCTGTTCCCCTGCATTCTATTATAGTTACATTATATTATAGTATAGTATCTGTTCCCCTGCATTCTATTATAGTTACATTATATTATAGTATAGTATCTGTTCCCCTACATTCTGTTATAGTTACATTATATTATAGTATAGTATCTGTTCCCCTGCATTCTATTATAGTAACATTATATTATAATATAGTATCTGTTCCCCTGCATTATATTATAGTTACATTATATTATAGTATAGTATAGTATAGTATCTGTTCCCCTGCATTCTTTTTTTTTTAATTCTTTATTTTTTCTGTGCGCAAGATAATACAGAGGTTCACTATGCCACAACAGCATAAGCAAACCGTGATAACAATGTAGAGCATATAACGTGGCACATTTTTTAAGTATAGTAATAAACAAGCTCAATTACAGGCTTAACAATGTTTTACTGCATTGTAGTGTAGTATGTAAGTAGCTTGGCGGTGCGTTGCTAAATACTACTGCAGTGAATTGGGTGCTGGGACCTACTAGTCTGTGTGGGAGCGAAGACGTGTGATTTGAAGCAACGTAACAACAGACAAGGAGTTTAGTATTTACGTGTAATTAGTGAGTGAGTGAATAACTAGCCGAGCTGGTAGGTTAACACAGTGTACCCCCACGGCTTTGTTCCTTTAATCTTATTTGCTGTATAGAGATTACCCCTGCTTGTGGGTGAGTGAAGGCTGTCTATGTGTTATGCATCGCAGCCCTGTGGTCCGTAAATAGTGGTGTGTGGGGACATATATATATGAAATGCGTTCAATAAGTAGATGAACTTAGCTTGATACATTGAGTCTCTCGTATTTGGACTGCTTCGGCAAACTAAAATAACAAGGAAATCTTAACTAAATAAAAAGTTAACTTGGCCAACTTGTGAACAGCTGTGACAGCGGTGATGTTCTCTGTGTCTCTGTGGCATGGGGGTACTCAAGGCAGCAGACTGCGGTTACAAGTCCCCTAAAGTCCTGCAATGTCTGCATTTCAGCCTATACCTTGTGCAGCTGTTGGGGATTGCCATAGCTTGTCCTGGAGTGTCAGCAAGTCAGTGCTCCGTTTGGGTGGCAGCTTGTGGGGATGGACTGGCCCCTGGACAGGTCCTTTCATGGTTGGGGAGGCTGAGCGGGGTGAGAGATGGCTCCAGTGCTTTGCCCCGCTCGGGCGCTTCACTCGTTTCTGCCGTCGGATCACTGAGCAGCGGGCATTTATGGTGTTTCTGCTGTTGGCAGAGCGGGGTAAGGCAGCCCACCGGCTCTTAGTGTATGCTATGGGCTGCTCCTGTGTGCTATTAGCCATGGTGCTTTGGGTTTTCCCCTTTGGGGGGTAATGGGGTGTCTTGCCTGACTGCCGTTGTAGGAGGCAGCGTGGTCTCCATCTGCGCGGGCAATGCTTTGGGGCTGGGCCCCTAACAGTCGTCTTAACGAGCAGACGGGCTCTTGACACTGTTGGTGTGGGGGCCGCTGGTGTCGGGGGCCGTGCAGGTCGGCTGGCTATTCTGTTCCAGAATTGGTCACAGATCGCATCAAATCTGGCCCTGAAGAGTGTGCTCCATTCCTGGCTCTCCAGCTCTGCTTGTGAGAGTGGGGGCACCGCTGCGGCGGCCATTTTGGGTACGTCGCCGAGTTTCATGCTTGCCGCTGGAGGTATGTGCTGTTGAGACAGGCTTACCCAGTGGGGACCGGGATGACCCCCGCCGGTCCAAAGGGGGGGGGGAGAGTACTGCGGGGCCTCTCTGTGAGTTGAAGAGCGAGGAGATCGGCCGCCTCTCCCCAGCTCCACTCCCAGTGGGCCACAGTAAGTACGGCCGGGCATTCTGTTACAAAATTCGTCGAGTGAGGTATCTGTCTGCTCGCCCGGAGGACCCTGACCCAGATAGAGCTTGTTGGGTAGTAGTGGGGTACAACCGCTGGGAGTTATGCCCCAAAATCTGCCGGTGTCGGAGGAGCTCAGGCTCTGCACGTCTTGCCAGCTTGAAGGTCAGGCTCCGCCCCCCCTGCATTCTATTATAGTTACATTATATTATAGTATAGTATCTGTTACCCTGCATTCTATTATAGTTACATTATATTATAATATAGTATCTGTTCCCCTACATTCTATTATAGTTACATTATATTATAGTATAGTATCTGTTCCCCTGCATTCTATTATAGTTACATTATATTATAGTATAGTATCTGTTCCCCTGCATTCTATTATAGTTACATTATATTATAGTATAGTATCTGTTCCCCTACATTATATTATAGTTACATTATATTATAGTATTGTATCTGTTCCCCTGCATTCTATTATAGTTACATTATATTATAGTATAGTATAGTATCTGTTCCCCTGCATTCTATTATAGTTACATTATATTATAGTATAGTATCTGTTACCCTGCATTCTATTATAGTTACATTATATTATAGTATCTGTTCCCCTACATTCTATTATAGTTACATTATATTATAGTATAGTATCTGTTACCCTGCATTCTATTATAGTTACATTATATTATAGTATAGTATCTGTTCCCCTGCATTCTATTATAGTTACATTATATTATAGTATAGTATAGTATCTGTTCCCCTGCATTCTATTATAGTTACATTATATTATAGTATAGTATCTGTTCCCCTGCATTCTATTATAGTTACATTATATTATAGTATAGTATCTGTTCCCCTACATTCTATTATAGTTACATTATATTATAGTATAGTATCTGTTCCCCTGCATTCTATTATAGTTACATTATATTATAATATAGTATCTGTTCCCCTACATTCTATTATAGTTACATTATATTATAGTATAGTATCTGTTCCCCTGCATTCTATTATAGTTACATTATATTATAGTATAGTATCTGTTCCCCTGCATTCTATTATAGTTACATTATATTATAGTATAGTATAGTATCTGTTCCCCTGCATTCTATTATAGTTACATTATATTATAGTATAGTATCTGTTCCCCTGCATTCTATTATAGTTACATTATATTATAGTATAGTATCTGTTCCCCTGCATTCTATTATAGTTACATTATATTATAATATAGTATCTGTTCCCCTACATTCTATTATAGTTACATTATATTATAGTATAGTATCTGTTCCCCTGCATTCTATTATAGTTACATTATATTATAGTATAGTATCTGTTCCCCTGCATTCTATTATAGTTACATTATATTATAGTATAGTATCTGTTCCCCTACATTATATTATAGTTACATTATATTATAGTATAGTATCTGTTCCCCTGCATTCTATTATAGTTACATTATATTATAGTATAGTATCTGTTCCCCTGCATTCTATTATAGTTACATTATATTATAGTATAGTATCTGTTACCCTGCATTCTATTATAGTTACATTATATTATAGTATAGTATCTGTTCCCCTGCATTCTATTATAGTTACATTATATTATAGTATAGTATCTGTTACCCTGCATTCTATTATAGTTACATTATATTATAGTATAGTATCTGTTCCCCTGCATTCTATTATAGTTACATTATATTATAGTATAGTATAGTATCTGTTCCCCTGCATTCTATTATAGTTACATTATATTATAGTATAGTATCTGTTCCCCTGCATTCTATTATAGTTACATTATATTATAGTATAGTATCTGTTCCCCTACATTCTATTATAGTTACATTATATTATAGTATAGTATCTGTTCCCCTGCATTCTATTATAGTTACATTATATTATAATATAGTATCTGTTCCCCTACATTCTATTATAGTTACTTTATATTATAGTATAGTATCTGTTCCCCTACATTCTATTATAGTTACATTATATTATAGTATAGTATCTGTTCCCCTACATTCTATTATAGTTACATTATATTATAGTATAGTATCTGTTCCCCTACATTATATTATAGTTACATTATATTATAGTATAGTATCTGTTCCCCTGCATTCTATTATAGTTACATTATATTATAGTATAGTATCTGTTCCCCTACATTCTATTATAGTTACATTATATTATAGTATAGTATCTGTTCCCCTGCATTCTATTATAGTTACATTATATTATAGTATAGTATCTGTTCCCCTGCATTCTATTATAGTTACATTATATTATAATATAGTATCTGTTCCCCTTCATTCTATTATAGTTACATTATATTATAGTATAGTATCTGTTCCCCTGCATTCTATTATAGTTACATTATATTATAGTATAGTATCTGTTCCCCTACATTCTATTATAGTTACATTATATTATAGTATAGTATCTGTTCCTCCACATTCTAATATAGTTACATTATATTATAATATAGTATCTGTTCCCCTACATTCTATTATAGTTACTTTATATTATAGTATAGTATCTGTTCCCCTGCATTCTATTATAGTTACATTATATTATAGTATAGTATAGTATCTGTTCCCCTGCATTCTATTATAGTTACATTATATTATAATATAGTATCTGTTCCCCTACATTCTATTATAGTTACATTATATTATAGTATAGTATATGTTCCCCTGCATTCTATTATAGTTACATTATATTATAGTATAGTATCTGTTCTCCTACATTCCATTATAGTTACTTTACATTATAGTGTTGAATTTCACAAGTAGCTGATAGTTCAGTAAAATGTCTATAAATCTTCATCAGAAGGAATGTGATTGCTTAAGTTTGAGTGTTTAGTTATATGTTTAAAGTGTTTAGTATAGAGCTCTTTTTCATTGAAAGGACTCTGAATGGTGACATTAGTATTACTCTGTCATCTGCTATCAATAATTCTGTATAGATAGATTGTGATTCAAGCATTACTTGGTAGTCATTTATTATTTAGTAAGATAATAAATGCAAAGTCCAAGTTGTGCAGAATTTGTTTCTTAAAGTGGTGCTGTGACCAGCCCTCCATTCCCCTACCCAGCTTCCACCCCCCCCCCCCCCCTCCCTCCACAAAATGGGCATTCAAGAAGTGTCAGTCCCCCAGTTGTCACCAGTAAGGCTGTATAGAAATGGCTCTATCTATGGATCTATGGAGGATCCTACAGTCTCCATACGGTAGAGTACAGAAGAAGCAGCGCCCACAAGGGATAGGTTCAGGTAAGTTTGTCAGCTCCTCCTATTCACCGTAGGTGGTCTTTGCAAATCATGCCAAGTCCACAGATGGTGATAGTGCCACATTAATCATTATCCCAGACACGTTCTTTAATAATGAGGTCTGGAGACTGGGCAGACGAGGTCATTACAATAACTTGTCCTTCTCTTCACTTGAAACTTCTTCAACATTCCATTAATATCCTTTGTTATGTTTGTTTTGTGGCCTGTTATATATGTTTTCAATTTGCAATGAGTTGGAGAAACTTATATAGCAAAAAAGCACTGTCAATTATCACCATTTCACTTCCACTGTATGTAGACTTAATTGTTTTTTCTGCGTAACGGTCAATATTTTCCTGCTAATAATTTAGTTTACAGAAAATAGCCTACTGAGTCAAATATAAATACACTACGTATGTAAAATGCATACGACTTGGCTATGATGATTTTGCTGCTACGAGTGGCTCTTCATTTTAAATAACATGAATAATAAGATGTGGAGTGCAATGTAACTTACTGAGATAAAGCTGTGTGTGATTAGATATTGATGTTTTCAGTCAATCATAACATAGATGAAAATTAATATGTAATATTTATTTATTTATTTATAAAATATTTTACCAGGAAAAGATACATTGAGACTTCTCTCGTTTTCAAGTATGTCCTGATTCCACAAAACATGGCATTGATACAATAGGATACAATATTACAAAACAATATTAATACACAACATATACAAAGTTTAACATAGAACAGGTAGGAAATATTTAATCAACCATGGCACTTGCATTCTGTTTTGAGGTATGTAGAGAGGGATCTCTTAAAGGATTTTAGGCCTGGGGAAGATTTGGAAGTGTGTGGGAGGTCGTTCAATAATTGTCGTTCCATAAATGTCTATGTGTGTTCATCCATTTTGTATGCATGTAAGTGAGTGATATGCATGGCTGTATAGGCTTGTGAATTTATATGGACTGCTAAAAAATATTTGTATATCACACGTTCACCCTTATTTACTTATAGCACTTTTGTAGCACTTGGTGTGCACATTTGCAATTGTTTGCGATGCCCTTGTTTTTTCTATTTTTTCTATTTTTGTAATTTTCTTAGGGTGAAAGAGCACCTGCCTTGCAAAGACTTCTCATTGAGCAGCATTGGAATGCCTGTGATTGGACAGACACAGAAAGTCTGGGCGGGGCTAAAAAGGGAGGGCTTGCAAAGGCTGCAGACAAGAGATCTTCAGTTTGTGCAAGCTCTTTTTAGATATAACTCCAATGAAAAAATAGCACACAATGTTGGTACACTATGTCAAAGGGTTCCATTGGAAAAATAATTAGGGACCACTGACCTAAATGGTGACTAGAGACCTTTAGCATTAGAAATACACATTTGGATTCCTAACACAATAGTGTTCCTTTAAATTATGAGAACAATAAGCAGGTTAGTGACTAAGACTAAAATCTAAAACTAAATTGAAAAATAAAAAAAGTTGAATTGGAGATTTTTTTTCAATCCAGGTATTCTGGTTTATATTTTGCAAGTCTATTGTGAACATAGGGTTTACATACCTACATGATCAATTTATGAAATCGTTTTTTTATATAAAATTACTGTAGGAGTTCCAGTCTTCCATGTCGTGTTCATGTACTACTTGCAAACTAAACCTTTAATTTTTCTAAGCAAAGTGTGACAAAGTCTCGCTCAATGCCTGATAGACAACTTCATCATGAACTTTTTTATCTGAGGTAACCAGATGCACAGTATTAATTTTGTCGACTAACAACGAGACTAAAACAATTCAGATGACTAAAATACAACTAAAACTAAAATGGCTTTTTAGTCAAAAGATTTTGACTAAAACTAAATTGAAATTTGCCGCCAAAATTAACACTGCAGCAGCACTGTGTCAGGCTAAAGGAAACCCAAGGTCACATATTTTTTTTTTTAAATAGGAGGTTTGCATTACAAAATAGAAAAGCCTGCCTACTGTTTTAAAATGTACTTGAGCTCTAATTCATACCAATATCATTTGGCTCCAAAAACCACACTTCCGAAAGAATAAGATGATTTTGAGGCCATGGTTAACGGACACCCTATCACTTCATGGGGCCTACTAAGAGAAACAAAGTTTACATTATAGCTTCAAAGAAGTCCTAAGGGTGGTAGATTTCTTAGGATTGACAGGGATATTGACAATGGACAGGTTATTATGTAAAATGCACATTTACTCCACTTTCTTCCCAGATTAGCTGGCTACCTTGACACTAACCCTAACACTGTGTGGATTATAGGGAAACCTTCAATACTGTTATGGACCCATATTTGGACAGGTTACAGCCAGAGGCGTAACTAGAGACCACGGGGCCCCGGTGCGAAAATTGCCCTGGCACCCCCCCATAGGTCTACCCCCAACACATGCAGACAAACAGATACGCATGCAGACACACACACACACACACACACAGGCACACCTATACAGACACATAGACAGACAGACACACACACACACATATAGACACACAGACATATACACACACTCACACACATACAGACACACATACAGAGAAACATTCATATATACACACATTCATACAGACACATACAGACACAAAAAAACACATACATACAAACTCACACACATATAGAGAGACATACATTGTACAGCAAATGCTAATGCCAATCATTGATTATAGGGACGTAGTATATGCACCTTCACTGCAAACCCACCATAATCAACTTAATACATTGTATAACTTGTTCTGTCCCTTTGTGCTACAATGTAATTACAGGACCAACCATTGTAACATGCTAAAAGAACTAAACTGGCTGTCGCTGGAATCCAGACGCACCCTTCATCTTTCCAGCCTTGTGTTTAAGAGCTTTTCTGGGAAGCTCCCACCCTACCTGAGCAGAATGCTCTCCCCGGCTGTTCCCAACTCCCACCTCCTATAACCTCTGATGCAGTCCCAGCACTTTATTTAGTCTACCTCAATACAAAAAGAAAGCAGCTCGATTCTCCTTTTCCTACAGAGCGCCGAAATTATGGAATGACCTCCCGCACACTTTCAAATCTTCCCCAAGCCTAAAGTCCTTTAAGAGATCCCTCTCTACATATCTATAAAACAGAATGCACCTGTCATGGTTGATTATATATTTCCTACCTGTTCTATGTTAAATTTTGTATATATTGTATATTAATATTTTTTTGTATTTTATTGTACCCTATTGTATCAATGCAATGTTTTGTGGACCCAGGACATACTTAAAGCGGCACTGTCATGCCGAATCCCGTTTTTTTTTTAACCCCCCTCCCGCCTCCACTACATCCAATTGACCCCCTAGTCACCCCCAAATGCCCCTAAGCCCCCCAGATTACCTAATTTTAAATCTGTATCTTCTGCCCCGATCTTTATTCAGGGCGCCGCCATCTTTGTGTGGGTAGGTGAAGTCCCTGTGGGACACGTCATCTACCCACACTAGACAGACTGTGAGATTCCCGCACATGCCCAGTGAAACATCTGGACATGCGAACGGGAATTTCATCTATTCATTCATTCATCAGACAGACGAATGAATAGAAAAAATCAGACGAACAAACTAACACTGAGTATCAGTGTTCGTTTGTTCGATCAGTTTATTACAAGGAGGGAGCTACCGACGTGCAGCTCCCTCCTTGTAATATGTAAAGACAGAAGCGGTGGGGAGCTGTGCTCCCCACCACTTCATAAGCCCCCCAGGTCCCCCCCTCACTCTATGGGGGTCAATATGACCCCCATAATAGCACAAGGGAGATTAAAATCTCCCCAATGCCCCTACTCGCTATACCGCGAGTAGGGGCATGTCCACTAAACAGTGAGCAGCCTGTGGCTGCTCACTGTAAAAACATAAATGGTAATAAGGGGGGGGGACCTACTGTCCTCCCCCCTGGCCCCCACCCCTGCGCGGTGGGTGGGGGCACTAATAAAATAATAAGGGGGGGGACCTACTGTCCTCCCCCCCGGCCCCCACCCCTGCGCGGTGGGTGGGGGCCCTAATAAAACAATAAGGGGGGGGACCTACTGTCCTCCCCCCGGCCCCCACTCCTGCGTGGTGGGTGGGGGCCCTAATAAAACAATAAGGGGGGGGGACCTACTGTCCTCCTCCCCCTGGCCCCCACCCCTGCGCGGTGGGTGGGGGCCCTAATAAAATAATAAGGGGGGGGACCTACTGTCCTACCCCCCGGCCCCCACCCCTGCGCGGTGGTTGGGGGTCCTAATAAAATAATAAGGGGGGGGACCTACTGTCCTCCCCCCCCTGGCCCCCACCCCTGCGCGGTGGGTGGGGGCCCTAATAAAATAATAAGGGGGGGGGACCTACTGTCCTCCACCCCTGGCCCCCACCCCTGCGCGGTGGGTGGGGGCCCTAATAAAATAATAAAAGGGGGGGACCTACTGTCCTCCCCCCTGGCCCCCACCCCTGAGCGCTGGGTGGGGGCCCTAAATAAAGATAGGGGGGGGCCTACTGTCCTCCCCCCTGGCCCCCACCCCTGCGCGGTGGGTGGGGGCCCTAAATAAAGATAGGGGGGGGGGACCTACTGTCCTCCCCCCTGGCCCCCACCCCTGCGCGGTGGGTGGGGGCCCTAATAAAATAATAAGGGGGGGGACCTACTGTCCTCCCCCCTGGCCCCCACCCCTGAGTGGTGGGTGGGGGCCCTAAATAAAGATAGGGGGGGGACCTACTGTCCTCCCCCCTGGCCCCCACCCCTGTGCGGTGGGTGGGGGCCCTAATAAAACAATAAGGGGGGGGACCTACTGTCCTCCCCCCTGGCCCCCACCCCTGAGCGGTGGGTGGGGGCCCTAAATGAACCCCCCCCCATCAAGGTGACTAGGGGTCCCAAGCCCCTAGTCACCCCCCCCCACCCCAAAACATTCTAACCCCTACCTACCCCCCTCACCCTAAAAATAGTGAGGGGGGAATAAAATAACTAACCTGTAAAAAAAATAATTAAACTTACCATTTGACGTCTTCTTTTTTCTAAATTCTTCTTTCTTCAGCCCCCAAAAAGGCCAAATAAAAATCCATCATACCCGTCGCACTTTAAAAAAAAAAAAAAAAAAACGAGCGCAAAAAAAAAATTAATCGATGTTCACCCATGGAGGGCACGCCGCGTACTGAGCTCCGCAGGGCGGGTCAAGGCTTATATAGTCTTGCCCCGCCCTGCAATTAGGCTTAGAACACACTGATTGGTTGGTTTAAGCCAATCAGAGTGCTCTGTGTCATTTTACAAGCGTGGGAAAATTCCAAAGAACTTTCCCACGCTTGTAAAATGACACAGAGCACTGTGATAGGATGGTTTTCAAGCCATCCAATCACAGTGCTCTGTGTAATTTTACAAGCTTGGGAAAGTTCTTTGGAATTTTCCCACGCTTGTAAAATGACACAGAGCACTGTGATTGGATGGCTTGAAATCCATCCTATCACAGTGCTCTGTGTCATTTTACAAGCGTGGGAAAGTTCTTTGGAATTTTCCCATGCTTGTAAAATGACACAGAGCACTGTGATTGGATGGCTTGAAATCCATCCTATCACAGTGCTCTGTGTCATTTTACAAGCGTGGGAAAGTTCTTTTGAATTTTCCCACGCTGTGTAAAATGACACAGAGCACTCTGATTGGCTTAAACCAACCAATCAGTGTGTTCTAAGCCTAATTGCAGGGCGGGGCAAGGCTATATAAGCCTTGATCCGCCCTGCGGAGCTCAGTACGCGGCGTGCCCTCCATGGGTGAACATGGATTAATTTTTTTTTGCGCTCGGTTTTTTTTTTGTTTGTTTTTTAAAGTGCGACGGGTATGATGGATTTTTATTTGGCTTTTTTGGGGGCTGAAGAAAGAAGAATTTAGAAAAAAGAAGACGTCAAATGGTAAGTTTAATTTTTTTTTTTTACAGGTTAGTTATTTTATTCCCCCCTCACTATTTTTAG
This sequence comes from Pelobates fuscus, assembly GCF_036172605.1. Classification (NCBI taxonomy): domain Eukaryota; kingdom Metazoa; phylum Chordata; class Amphibia; order Anura; family Pelobatidae; genus Pelobates; species Pelobates fuscus. The sequence goes on along the minus strand of NC_086322.1, from coordinate 72,210,086 downwards.
GGTGAGGGGGGTAGGTAGGGGATAGAATGTTTTGGGTGGGGGGGGTGACTAGGGGCTTGGGACCCCTAGTCACCTTAATGGGGGGGGGGGTTCATTTAGGGCCCCCACCCACCGCTCAGGGGTGGGGGCCAGGGGGGGAGGACAGTAGGTCCCCCCCCTTATTATTTTATTAGGGCCCCCACCCACAGCGCAGGGGTGGGGGCCAGGGGGGGAGGACAGTAGGTCCCCCCCCTTATTATTTTACTAGGGCCCCCACCCACCGCGCAGGGGTGAGGGCCAGGGGGGGAGGACAGTAGGTCCCCCCCCTTGTTATTTTACTAGGGCCCCCACCCACCGCGCAGGGGTGGGGGCCAGGGGGGGAGGACAGTAGGTCCCCCCCCTTGTTATTTTATTAGGGCCCCCACCCACCGCGCAGGGGTGGGGGCCAGGGGGGGAGGACAGTAGGTCCCCCCCCCTTATTATTTTATTAGGGCCCCCACCCACAGCGCAGGGGTGGGGGCCAGGGGGGGAGGACAGTAGGTCCCCCCCCTTATTATTTTATTAGGGCCCCCACCCACAGCGCAGGGGTGGGGGCCAGGGGGGGAGGACAGTAGGTCCCCCCCCTTATTATTTTATTAGGGCCCCCACCCACAGCGCAGGGGTGGGGGCCAGGGGGGAGGACAGTAGGTCCCCCCCCCTTATTATTTTATTAGGGCCCCCACCCACCGCGCAGGGGTGGGGGCCAGGGGGGAGGACAGTAGGTCCCCCCCATCTTTAACCCCCGCGCAGGGGGGGGGGGTTATTAGGTGTTTTTTTTGTTTTTTTTTACAGTGAGCAGCCACAGGCTGCTCACTGCTTACTAGACATGCCCCTACTCGCGGCATAGCGAGTAGGGGCATATTATTTACTAATACTAAGTAATCTTTACTTAGTATTAGTACATTTGGCTGAAAGACCAATTCAGGTCTTTCAGCCTTTTAGTAGATAGCTCCCTGATACCGTGGGAATTGGGGAGTTATCTACTAAGCGGCTGCAAGATGCAGCCGCGGCAATGAATAGGATCGGAGTTTCATTCATTTGAATGAAATTCCGATACGATCAAAGTACCGAATTGCATCCTAACACCAATGGAGAAACTCTTCTCATTCTGTTAGGATGCAATTCGGCAGTTTTGCCGGCGTTCTGTCTAAGTGACAGGACTTTCGGCAATACTGACAGGAAGTATTGTGGGAACTGGGAGGAAAGCTAGGGATCATGGGAAAATTGCTCTGACCAGCGGAAATGAAGCACACTTTGCTCCTCCGCTGGTCAGAGCTGGTCAAGCGGAGGAATCCTCCATAAGGCAAAGAGTCCCTACTTTGTCTTATAATTTTAAAGAAAACTAAAGAAGAATGGAAGAAAAGAATAACAGATCCTGAGAGAGGCGGAGAAGAGGAAGAGATTGAGGAAAGGTAAGTTCGGCATGACAGTGCCGCTTTAAAATCTCAATGTATCTTTTCCTGGTACAATATTTTATAAATAGATAGATAAATAAATAAATAATACATACAGACACACATACACTAACACACACACAAAGTGTTTCAGTCACTGTCCATTTTCCTACCTTTTAGGGTCCAGTGGTGGCTCAGGCTGATGGGAGACAAAGTTCCCACTCTGACTCCCTCCTCTCCTTCCTCCGCCGCGGCTTACGGTGTTTAATTCTAACTGGTAGGTTACATTTCACTTGCAATATAAATGTATATGACTTGTGACTGTAATGCCATTTAATTTAGAGTCTGGTGGACATGATACACAATACTTTAAGGACACACAACATGTGTGACATGTCATGATTCCCTTTTATTCCAGAAGTTTGGTCCTTAAGGGGTTAAAGGGACACTCCAGGCACCCAGACCACTTCTGCCCATTGGAGTGGTCTGGGTGCCAACTCCCACTACTCTTCACCCTGCAAGTGTAATTATTGCAGTTTTTTTTTATAAACTGCAATAATTACCTTGCAGGGTTAACACCACCTCTAGTGGCTGTCTACTAGACAGCCACTAGAGGGCACTTCTTGCTCTACAGTACAGAAAAGGACCTCCAGCGTCGCTCAATTCCCTATAGGAAAGCATTGAAAAGCATTTTCAATGCTTTCCTATGGGGAGCTCTAATGCGCATGCGCGGCATTGGCGCGCATGCGCATTAGGTCTCCCTGGCTGGTGGGCAGGATCAGTCTCGCCCACCGGCCAACGTAAAGACTGGGAGGAACGGCAGCGAGAAAAAAACAGAGCCGAGGGACATTGGCGGGGTCTCAGGTAAGTGACCTGAAGGGGTTTTCACCCCTTCAGCAACCGGGGATGGGGGGTGGGAAGGAGAGGGTACCTGTAGTGCCAGGAAAATGGATTGTCTTCTTGGCACTGGAGTTTCCCTTTAATGTTTCATGGTAAATGTCAGTGCCATTTTATAGAAATATTTCAGACATTTATTACTGAACCATTTAACTGTGAGTTTGGTCTCAAACTTTGCTTTTCGTTCAATAAAATAGAACTTCTCAATTGTTACCAGCTTTGACTCATTTTGAATTCCTCTAACTTGGGTGGTGTTTGGTGTGATTTGTCTAGTTTGAAACATAATTGGTTACTATATGTTTGTTTGCTTTATGTATTTTATTGCTTGACTTTTATTTCACATGTCAAACAGGTCATTCCTTTTCAGGGATTCAGCCAACTTTGGAAAATACATTATGCAGTCAATAAATAGGATATCCAGATACATATACGGTAGTTCCATTTACACTGTTACTATTCCACCAAATTAGGCAAAGATTTGAATATCATTGAGCTCAACAACTGTTCTGTTATTTCTCTTGTTTGATGGAAAAACATATAAAACAGGAATAACATGTTACATTTAAAAAAATATTTAATATTGTTCAACTTTTATTGCCTTTCTGTTTAGAATGGCATATTAGCACTTCTAATGCTCACATTTTCTCATAGAACTGCACACATAAATCAGATTTATATTTAAATATGCTTTATCAGTTTATGAAACATCTACAATTGTTTTCTTATTAATTCTACTTAGTTCTAGCAAACGCAATGTATTATGTGTCATCATATCTTTGTTATTCTTTGTAAATTATGTGGAAAATAGTGTCATCTGGATTTCCTTCAAAATGAACATCCAAACTTCTTAAGAAGAAAGTTAAAAAAATAAAATTTAAATTCTGCCTTTCTACCCGGCAGTGATTTAGATCAGGAAAACTACATATCAGGAGATTTTCAATACCAGACAACACCTATTACTACTATAATGTACGAACAAAGCCAAAAAAGAGCAACAGTCATGTTCCCTTGGGTAATTTTATCTTACTTCTTAGAGAAAGACATCTTTTCTTCTTCTGTATGTATATCATCGGTGCAAACATTACAGCTAAAAGGTTCAAGAGGACTATGCATCAAACACGTTACCCAGACTTTGTAAGCTGGTCTGTCAAACAACATGAATAGGTTCCATTAAATGAAAGGTTAATTTTATTTGCAGATATATGCCTTCAGTCTTGCCCTTAGGTAGATATGCCCAGTGCTAAAACAGACTACAGGCCTCTGAGTCACAATATTCGGACTCCTCTACTCTCTTTATTGTCTTTATGTATATATAAAAACCCAGTACCATCCTTATACTACTACAAGGATCCATACAAAGCTGTATTAGGACTCCTATGGACTGTCTATGCATGAAAGTAGATAATCCACAGAAGCACCATATCTGCATACAAGATAATCGGAAAACAAATAAACACAAAGTAAACAAAAATAAAAACAAGTCAACACAAAGTCTACTTCAAAATCAACTATTCTTCCTTGAGAAAGAATTTTCTTGATGTTACTCAAAAACACAGGCCTAAGATTATGAATACTTATGGCAGGGGTGTCCAAACTTTTTTCAGAGAGGGCCAGATTTGATGAAGTGAACATGTGTGATGGCCGACCATTTTACCTGACATTCTTTGTACCATTAAAATTAAATGCAAAGTAAGTATTTAACCCCTTAAACTGTTTTTGCGATGTTGTACATTTGCGACCAGGCATCTTTTTACACTTTTGTGGTGTTTGTGTTTAGCTGTAATTTTCCGCTCTCTCATTTACTGTTCCCATACAAATTATATATTGTTTTTTTCAGGACAAAAGGGGCTTTCTTTACATACCAGTATTTATATAATCTCATGTAATTTAATTTAAAAAAATGAAAAAATATGATGAAAAATTGAAAAAAATACATGTTTTTTTACTTTTATGTGAAAAATCTTTTACTCATCTACAAAAGAGAATGAAAAAAACTGCTAAATAGATTCAAAATGTTGTCCTGAGTTTAAAAATACCCAGTGTTTACATGCTTTTTGCTATTTTTTTGCATGTTATAGGGCTATAAGTAGGATATTGCGGTTTCAAAACATACATTTTTAAAATGTATCAATAGTGACATTGTAACACTATTATCTGTCATAAATCGCTGAATAACACCCCACATGTACATATTTTTTTTAAAGTAGACAACCCAGGGTATTCAATATGGGGTATGTCCAGACTTTTTTAGTAGCCAGTTAGTCGCAAACACTGGCCAAAGTTAGCATTCATATTTGTTTGTGTGTGAAAAAAAGTAAAAAACTAAATTGAACGCTAATTTTGCCCATTGTTTGTGACTAAGTGGTTACTAAAAAAGACTGGACATACCCCATTTGCAATACCTTGGGTTGTCTTCTTTTGCAAATGGTATGCCATCATGGGGGTAATCTCATTCCTGGGCTACCATACGCTCTCAAAGGCAACGTAACCAAACTGGCCATTTTCAATGTAAAAATATTTGACCCATATATTTGACCCTGTAACTTTCAAAAACGCTATAAAACCTGTACATAGGGGGTACTGTTATACTCAGGAGACTTTGCTGAACACAAATATTAGTGTTTCAAAACTGGAAAATGTATCACAACAATTATATCATCAGTAAAAGTGCTGTTTGTGTGTGAAAAATGCAAAAAAAAGTCACTTTCACTGACAATATCATCGCTGTGATATGTTTTACTGTTTTGAATCACTAATATTTGTGTTCAGCGAAGTCTCCCGAGTAAAACAGTACCCCCCATGTACAGGCTTTAGAGTGTCGTAGAACGTTACAGGGTAAAATACAGTGATAGTAAATTAAATTCTCTGGACTTTCGGCCTGGGTTGGCAGGCAGGTCCCTTAAATTGCAATCAATAAAATAACTTAATTATGTAAAAATATTACATAAATACGCACGTAGAATTTAAATATATATGCTTATTTATATATTTGAAGTCTACGTGTATATTTATATAATTATTTATGTAATTTTGTATATGGACATATGAATAGTTCGTATTCTTTTTATTTTTTTATATATACATAGATATATATACAATTTCATTCTAAGTGTATTTTGATATAAATATATATATATTAATATCAAAATACAGTTAGAATAACATTTCGTATAGATATATAATTTTTTTTAAAATTTGTATTATTATTTTTACATGTTTAATTTAATTTAAATTACTTATTATTTGTATTTTCTAATAATATATATATATACAATATATATAGTTATTATATATATTATATATATACGTGTGTAATTTAATTATAAGTGCATTTTTATATTAATATATGTACATATTAATATAAAAATACACTTAGCATGACATTATATATATGATATATAGACATATATTATATAGGTATAATATATGTCTATATATCATATATATATACACATATATAATAATAATTTTTTTTAATTAACTTTAACTTTAATTTTTTTATGATTTTACACATGCAGGGAGACTGCCTGTCAGCACAGACAGTCCCCCTGCAGGCAGACACATGGACACCTATTGTGACCATGTGGTCGCCCTGTTGAGCGATCACATGGCCCCAGGGGTCCTAATCCACCATGGGGAGACTGTCTGGGCTGCAGGCAGTCTCCCCACAACGGGAGCACCGCCGATCGCTGCCGGGGGAACGACGGCGATCGGGTAAGTGAATCTTAAAGTTAGGACGGTTCAGGACAGTCATCGGTCGGCAATGGAAAAATGCAGATGACGGTCCTGAACCGTCGTCCGTCCTTAAGGGGTTAATGCAAAGTTTATTCTGTCTCTCTTTTTTATGTGTCTTCTCTATTTCATTCTGTCTCTCTTTATTAGGTGTCTTCTCTCTTTATTATGTCCCTTCTCTATTTCATTCTGTCTCGCTTTATTACGCGCCTTCTCTCTTTCATTCTGTCTCTCTTTATTATGTCCCTGTCTCCCTTCATTCTGTCCCTCCAGGGAGAAGGAACCAAATCCCACAACGTCGACGTGCAACAGATCCCGCGATGTCCAAGAGATTGCGAGAACACAGACTGAGGATGAGCAGTGGCTGCATGTCCATCTGCATTCTTGCAATCTCTTGGCCCCGAGTGAATCCCCACGCGCCGCTCAGGACGATCCAGGGATCCAGGGATCCTGAGTGGCGCTCGGCGGTTTACTGTGGGCCACAACAGATAGATTAGCCAAATTACCTGTGGGGCCATATTAAACCAGAACACAGACCGCAATTTGCCCGCGGGCTAGACTTTGGACATGACTGACGTATGGCCACAAAAGACTTGTGAGCTGACCCAACATAAATATCACCGATAATAGCTAATTTATTAACAGATCAAAAAAAAAACTGTATCCCAGATATCTGAAATGGTATGTCTGTATATAGTGTTTTGCATGTATGTTTTTGTTTGTTTATTAAGTTCTATTTGATCAAATTCACCTTTGCAGTTGGCATTTGTGAAATATTGTATTTTATTTGTAGTATCCTATAATTGTTTCATCAACATTTGTAATATTATGTTCAGAACATAACCAAAGTCAAAAAAATAGAATTATTAAAAAAAAAAATTGCATTAGCAAAACAATAGCTTCCAGCTGTTTTCAGGATGGACCTAAAGAAACCGGAAAAAAATTATGTACATTTTGTAAACACACATTGACTCACAACTATATGACCAATCAGTCTTGGCAAAAAGCAAATATTTTCCAGATAGCTTTGTGGACTATAACAGAAAAGATATTAAGATAAATAATTAGAGTTAGGACTAGTAACAAGGCCAATATCAGAACAATAGTTAAACTAGTGCATGCAGTTGCAGGGAGGGTGATACCAATAAGATGACGACACAGTGTGCTGGTCTCTATGGGGAACAAAGCCTTGGCCCTAGTATTATTATTATTGGCATTTCAATGACTCCAACTTATCCCACATCATTTTACAGTGATAACAAGGGAGGAATTTAATAACAAATGAGACAAACTATTACAGTTTTTTACAGGAACAATAGGTTAACGAGGACCTTGCTTGAACACGTATACATGAGAGCAAGATAGAGCCTTTTGCCCACAATTTAAACCACCATTTGGGATGCTAAAGAATCACTGTCCGTACCTCAACAAACACTATTTTCACAGTGAAGTATGGTGGTGGCAGCATCTGGCCATGTCGGTGCTGTTTATTTGCATGGTCTGGGAATCTTAAAAGAAGAATGAACACAGCAAAATACAGGACAATGTGGCAGGACAGTCTTTTTGGACTACTAAAAAGATGAAGCATGGGAGAAAATGCACCTTTAAGCGCGACAATGATGCCGAGCACAAGGCAAAAGCAACATTTCGATGGTTGTAGAATAAAAAAAAAAGAAAAAGACTACAGTGGTATAGTCAAACGTATAGAGAATTTGTGGCACTAATTGACAATTTCAGTGCACAAGCACCACCCAACCTGCTTCAAACACCTGGAGGAAATCTGCCAAGAGAAATTGGCAAACATTACTCCCATCCAGTGTGCAAAGCTGGTGGATACTTACCCTAAAATGCATAAAGCGGCACTCAGTTCTCCCCTCAGTGTACCTGTAACTGTAACTTTTTATACTTGCTGTTTTGTATTGTTATTTTTAGTGAATGTATTGTTTGCTTTACTTATGAGCTCTCTTTCTGCATTTCTTGACTCTTCTAGCCCTAATTACATTCACCTAACTGCGTTCTTTTTTCTATTCCTGTCTAGAGTCCTGCTTCCATCCATCTAACCAGCCAACAGAAAAAAAAGAGAAACTTCATTCTCACTAACCCATGCACCATCCCTATACCTTGATACTCAATGACCTATTCCCTCTGCTACCTCTTGTCTCAGCTACCCATTTTAACCCTTAGATTGTAAGCTCACAGGCTATCTAGCTAAATACTTTGTATAACAGATTTTTTTTAAAAAAATATTTATTGAAAAAGTGTTTTGTTTGTTGTTGTTAATATAAACAACACATACATCATACAACAATAAAAAAGAAAATAATAAAAAAGTTTAAAAAAAAATAATTTACTTTAACAACCAAAGCCACAAGCCAAAATATCATTGTATAACAGATATTTAATGGCTACCTCTCAGCTCACAGGCATTGCTTGCATTATCTTTTGTATTGCTCTGTGTATTTGTTCAACAATTTTATGATTCTCACCTCACAAATACATATTTGTCAAATATAGGGGACAAGTAAACATAATATTAAAAATCCTGGAAGTGGCAGTTCCCATTTAAAGCTGTTATTACAGATGAAGGTGGCCATCAATAAACTCAGAGTCTAATTTTGTTCATACAATCTTTTTGGCCCCTCGTTGCCACTGTATTTATTTTCAAAATTCCAGGGAAGACGATGACTATTAACTTGGCCATCCTTCAGTGGTCTCAGATCTCTAACTTTTTTTTTATGAATCTGTTAAAGCATAAATGAAAACAAAATACATTATTTTTTTTCATTGTTAAAAGAGGGATCTGTGAGTTACTGTTTCCATTGAAAGACATCTCAGATCTGGGAATGACTTCAAAAGAAAGTCAAACGTACATATTCTCTTCGAAATATTTCTTTAAATATTCACTACTGGTACTTAGCAAAAAAAAAAAATCAACATCTGGATTGTATTATGCCCTGGAATGTATGAAGGTATTACAATAAAATGTGGCAAAATATTAGTTGCTGTTCAGAGATAGATAGATGCATTAACAAAAAATATATATATTATTCAATTCTTTTTTTCTCCATTGAAAAAAAATTGAGGGATGTAAATTTGTTATACATTCCTTTATGTGCAATCCTTCAGATCGCAATAATTTGTGCATTAGAATAAATGTAATGCGGAGCACACTGTAGATATAATAGTATAGAATTTAAAAAAGTCAAGTATTTGTAAGGAATCTGTAACTTGTTTTGTAGGACAGCAGACTTCTAAAATACAAGCAGGAATATAATATAGCTAAACGTGTTGCTTGTGTTATAACAGATGTGTTTTTGCAACTGTCTAAGATATTCAGATAAAAGATACAAAGATACTATATAATATAGTGTGGGTATCCAGGATATAAAGATAAAAAATGAAATGTAAACAAAGTATAGACTTCAGATAAATGATAAATGAGTATATATATATAAATACTGTATAAAAATGTCTTTGATATAAAGTCCCAAATAAGATATAAGACCAAAATTGCAGAGAGTGGATCAGACAATAAGTCCCAAGTGATCTATAAGTACGGGAATTATACTTTTAATATATATAATTTTATCTTTAGCATTTTTTAAATAAATCTGAACTTTATTTCAATGCGCATTATAATAATGGCCAAATTAAACACATTTCTTTCTTTAATAAAGATATAAAAATTATCTCAAATTTTTTAGTAAATGACATTTATAAAAAGACAGATCGGTGCATATGCACAAAGAATATAAGGGGAAAAAAATAACTAATTTTAAAAAGTTCTACCGCTTTACCCTGACTGTTACCTCTCCTTTTTTTTTTTTATTCAAGGTTTTTATTGGTGACATATAATAAGCATTAAACATCGATACAATAGTATACATAGCAGGTCATATAGCATCGCTGGGCAAGCCAGTAAAGTATACAGTTTTTGTTGCAGGCTACGGATGTACATAGTATGCATTGTAGGTCGTACAGTAGGTATTTTCAGCTACATAGTGCATTTCCTTAGTGCAGGTAACTTGCAGGGTGGGGTAGGTAATAAGAGGCAGCCACTTGTCGTGGCTTCAGCGGCTTCTGTGTTGTTGGCGGTGTGTTGGTCAAGTGATATGTCTTGGCAAGCCGAGCACGGCGTTTGGAGGTGGATGGAGGGGGTTTGTGGACAGCAGGGAGACACAGTCTTGGGTTCTCTTTTAGGTAGGTCTGCTCGAGGTCCATTGGGCAGTTGTCGGTAGGTAGGTGCGTTTTGAGGTCCAAGGGTCCGTCAGTTAGTTTCGTCCTGTGTGTGTGGTTGTCACGGGTGTCTCTTTGGTGATAGTCGCTTTCCTCTGGTGTCCTTGGGTTTTGATCGTTTGGGTGTTGCGGGTCGGTGTGTTGTCCCGTGGGGGTGTCTCCTATGTGTCTGGTGTCTGAATATGCCAGTTTTGTGTTCCGGTTAGTGTCGGGGTGTCTCGATCGGGCAGATAATGCTCCGGATCGTGAGGGTTGGGCGGTGTCTGATATTGTGGTATAGTGGTCTTGGGTATTGGACTCCTGGGCAGTCCTGTTGGGGCGATTCATCTCATGTCTGGTGTTTGCAGGCCGTGGGGGGTTTTTCGTGAGTGCTGTGTCATGTAGTCGGTCTTGCAAGTGACCTCGCAAGGGTCTCTACTTGGGTAGGTCGTGTCCCTGGGCTAATGTGTTGGTGGTGGGTCATGTGTTTAGGGGTTTGTTGGTGGGGCGGAGGGATGGGGAGTGGGTTAGTGGGGTAAGGATATTGCAGGTGGGAGGGAGGGTAGGTGCAGGCACAGGCAGGGGGAGGGTGTGGAAGGTCAGCGGGGGTAGTGGGTGTCCGGTCCTGGGTCTCCACCCCAGCCCTCCCCCCCCCCCAGGCCCGGGTTGGCCCCTCCCCTCGCCCCCTGGGGTCATGGTCCCTTTCTCCGGGACGCGGGGTAGCTCCGGCTATAATTGTATCTTTAGATCCAGGATACTCACACTAGATTGTATAGTGTACTATCTTTTATCTGTATGTTGTATAGGATTTGGTGAATTCCTTTTCTTTACAGTTTTAGAGCCAACATATTTATTGATTTTATTTGCCCTGTTTTATTTCCTCTTATCCAAGGGTAATATTCCCTTTTGAGAATATCAGGAATTTGCATTTAAGATATTCAAATGCCTACATCATTTTTCTCCCCACACACACTATTTACCCCAGTAGCTTTGTCAGCGACCTTTATATGCTTCTAAACAGTCTCTCCTTAATGTTATAACACAGAAAGATTCAGTTATGGAGATTTGGTTTGGGGTCTGGAAGGAAACCAGCACCAACTGTAAAGGATGGTGGGTATAACTTTGCTTAATCATTTATTCAATATTAATAATGACATGAAAGCAATGATTGCATGTTGCTGGGGAAGCATTGCTGCAGGTAGTTTCCGAAGTTGCCATTCACACCTTTTGCAGTGCATAAATTTATGTTTGTTATGTATTTATGAAATGTTTTACCAGGAATGATACATTGATATATCGCTAGGTTTCAAAAAAGTCCTAGAGCTCTTTATAATTTATTTACAGATTTTTATCGATGTTTGTTATACTGAATGAGTAACTTGTACTTACTATTAAAGTATGGAAAGTTTTTATTTTGCACATTCAAAAACACTTAGCATGTTTTAGAATATGTGGTTTGTAGTGATGTCGTGAACATGAAATTTTCCGTTAGCAAACGGCGAACGCGAACTTCCGCAAATGTTCGCGAACGGGCGAACCCGGCGAACCACCATAGACTTCAATAGGCAGGAGAATTTTAAAACCAACAGGGACTCTTTCTGGCCACAATAGTGATGGAAAAGTTGTTTCAAGGGGACTAACACCTGGACTGTGGCATGCCGGAGGGGGATCCATGGTAAAACTCCCATGGAAAATTACATGTTGATGCAGAGTCTGGTTTTAATCCATAAAGGGTATAAATCACCTAACATTCCTAAATTGTTTGGAATAACGTGCTTTAAAACATCAGGTATGATGTTGTATCGATCAGGTAGTGTAAGGGTTACGCCCGCTTCACAGTGACAGACCAAACTCCACATTTAACGCACCGCAAACAACCGCAAACAGTCCATTTGCACAACCGCAAACTCCCCATTTGCACAACCGCAAACTCCCCATTTGCACAAGGTTGGATACCAAGCTAGCCATGTCCCGTTCCTTGTCCTCACTGATGTAATTGAAGGTCTCTTCCTCCACCCAGCCACGTACAACACCAAGGGTCCCCGAAAGGTGACAACAAGCACCCTGTATTTTTTTTTTAAATGTACACTACTGTTACACCAGATATGAGTTGCACTGGTGTGACACTGTGCCCTGGCAGGCCCTGAAACGCACACGTGTGAAGGAAACTGACTGCTATTATTTCACAGTCAAATTTCTAATTTTTTTTTAAATGTACACTACTGTTACACCAGATATGAGTTGCACTGGTGTGACAATGTGCCCTGGCAGGCCCTGAAATGCACACGTGTGAAGGAAACTGACTGCTATTATATTACAGTCCAAATTTTTTTTTTAAATGCAAGCTATTGTGACACCAGATATGAGTGGTGGCACTGGGACCACCTTAAAAATTGGATATCGCTAAAAATCATGATCACTATATACTAGACATGTGCAAACCGTTTCGGTCCGAATTAAAATTCAGCCGAATTTCAGATAATTCGGACATTCGGGTGCTTCCGAATGTCCGAATAGTTGAATTGCCGAATTGCTGAAGTCCCGAAGTGCCGAAATTACTGAATTTCCGAAGTGTAGTATTGCCGAAGTGCCGAATTGCTGAAGTGCCGAAGTTGTCAAAGTGCCGAAGTTCCAAAGTTCCGAAGCACAGTATTGCCTAAGTACGAATATACTTAAACCCCAGTGAAAGAAGAAGAATGTTACACTGTATACAATTTCAAATAAAAAGTATACAAACAAGATTCAGCTGTAAGCATTTGCAACATTTACAACAATCAAGTAACACACATTCATATAAAATGTAAGTTACTAAGCCAGTCAGTGTAATGACAGGAACTAATAAGTAGATAACTCCCTAATTCCCCCGGTATTAGCGAGCTATCTACTAAAAGGCTGAAAGACCTAAATTGGTCTTTCAGCCAAATTTACTAATACTAAGTAAAAATTACTTAGTATTAGTAAATTATGCCCCTACTCGCTATACCGCGAGTAGGGGCATGTCTATTAAACAGTGAGCAGTCTGTGGCTGCTCACTGTTAAAAAAAATAAAGGGGCGTGGCTTGGCGGTCCGAGAAGATGGCTGCCTAAACCTTGTACTCCCCGCTGGCTCAGCACAAACCTCGCCGAACCCGCATCCAGACCGCAGCTATGGGGAAAACCCACCGAACGGCAGACGCACAGAGACCCGCGGAAACCCCTAAGGGGACCCCGACCCCCTCCATGAAACACTACCTGGTGACACCGGCGGACCTCCAGTGCCAGGCCTCCAATGACTCCACGGCCTCAGGCTTCTCAAGCCTGTCATCACCGAGGGGGGAGCGGACACGCACAGAGAACGGAACAAAGGCATCAGGGGAATACTTGCCCGATATTGTTTCCCTCCTGAAAGATTTACCCACGAAAGCTGACCTACAAGCTGCGAATTACGACCTGCGTACTTCTCTCACCACAGAACTCCACGCGCTGCGGGAAGATATTCAAGGCCTCAGTCAGAAGGTGGAGCAGCTGGAAGCTGACTGTGATCACATGTCAGTAGCACAGACTGCGAACACAGACAAGTTACAGCAGCATAACACAATCCTCAAGCAATTAGCACTGCACGTTGAGGATCTGGATAATAGGGGCAGGAGACAGAATATATGTGTCAGGGGGCTCCCTGAGGACTTAGACAAAACGGCACCGATCCAAACCACGCTATTGGAACTATTTAATAAGCTACTCACCAGACCACCCCAGACACACATAGGCTTTATCCGAGCCCATAGAGCACTGAGACCTCAGGGGCCCCCGGAGGGACCACAGAGAGACGTTATTTGCTGCCTGGAGAGCTTCCAACTGAAGGAGGAGATCCTCCGCAGGGCCCGAAGAATGGAAAAGGTGCTCCTGGGAAACACCGAAATCCAGCTGTTCCCTGACCTCTCCCCAGCCACCCTAGCATACCGGAGGGCAATGAAACCGCTTACCAGACAACTTCAAGCGGCTAACATCAGATACCGCTGGTGCTTCCCCACAGGGATACAGATTACGACACCCAAGGGCCCCTTCACGGCGACCAACGATGAAGAGCTCGCGATCATCCAAAGGGAACTTCACCTGGCACCGGAGAAGCTGAAGTGGCCAAACCCACTCACCTTCTACACCGCTAACCGCAGAATACCAGGTACGGGCCCCATGCCCCAAAGAATCAGGAACCTCCGCACACAGATGACAAGACCCACAGGGGCACCTAACTAACTGAGACGGGCACTCCGCCCTTATAACTAACCCCATGGGAAGATACCTGCCGCGGTCGCAGGCTGCACACCCCTCGCACACTCACGCATTGGAACAATCTGGGACGCTCCAAGGTCCGGTCCCCTGCCGGGTAAGGCACCGGGGGCCCTGGCGCCCATGCCACCCGCCGCACAGGCCAGTGGCACGATGCCACCTACAGCACGAAACGGACAATGAGACCGGGAGGGGTGGGCCTCACCGATCACTCGTCTCGCAAGTCCTGTTGGTTCACCGCACATTGTGACGTGGTTGGAAAGCTCTGGGGGGGGAGCGCCGACCGGGGGGAGCCCCGTGGGGCCACAGCAGCCAGCGATGATCTGTTTGGAAGCGCGCTGGGTCCCCTGGGCTCTACCCACTCGGGGATCCCTTGGCCCCCACCCCATGTTTGATATGCAATACCATCGACCACGAGATGGGGACTTACACCTTTGAGTCCTGGGAATATAAGCTCCACCGCTCACCCATGCAGCAGGTACCGGGGGGGCGGGGGGAAAGTGATACCTGGCTGAGCTGGGAGCCCGGTGGGGGGGGACCAGAGAGGGGGGGGACAGGCCCTACAGAGCTCATTACCTACCAAGGGGAGGGGGGGTCAATGTTTTGCTTTATTATGCACTGGTATTTATGCTGTGGGCTACATGGGGTGTGGGATGCGCCGACTGGGGGGTGCCCTGAGGGACCGTAGTGGTCAGTGATGATCGGTTTGGGAACGACCTTGGTCCCCGGGGCCCAACCCACTCGGGGATTCCTACACTCAGCTGCCGGTTTGATGCTCTGACTGGGTATAACACGCATTAAGCGGAGAAGGAGCAAGGTGGCAGGGGGTCGGGAGGTGAGGGTGGAGGGCTTGATGAGCATGTTACACGAAAGTTCTTTTGTCCTGTTACAATTTCTTGTTGAGTTACTGCCGTTACATGTACTTATTCCTTTGGCGAGGATACACGACAGGCTGCTTTATTAATACACAATGAGCCGTAAGTCGGGGGGCGGGATACTTTGACTGGGAGGAGCCCCGAGGGACCGCAGTGATCTGCGACAACCGGCTAGGGAGCACACTTGGTCCCCTGGTCACCACCAGGGCCGGACTGGGGATACAAAGCAGCCCTGGAAAAAAAAATCTATGCCAGCCCCATTGTCGCATGTAATATGTAAGGATATGTCTTGCCACCCCAGATAATAGAGTAATATATATATAAAAAAAAAAATATATATATATATATATATAGATATATATATATATATATATTGCTTTTTCTAATATAATATATTGGTCCTTTCAGAGTAAAACATTTAATTATACAGTAAGCATACTCACATGCAGACACAGACAATCTCACTGACACACACAAGCTCATTGATACACAGCCTCATAGACAAACAATTTCACTAATATACATAAGCTCATTGACATAAAAACACAAGCTCACTCACTAGCAGGCACACACACACACACACACACATGCAAGCAAGCAAGCTCACTAGCAGGCACACACACACACACACAGCTTAATGTAGTGGTTCTGGTGTCTATAGCCTGTCCCTGCAGGCTTTTGAATGTAAACACTGACTTTGCAGAGAAAAGGCAGTGTTTACATTGCTTCCTAGTGACACCTCTAGTGACAGACACTCAGACGGTCACTAGAGGCGCTTCCTGTGTCAGTGCGGATTGGCTGAGATCATCAAGCTTGATGATCTCAGTCATAGAGGCAGAGACCAGCACGACGTTGGAAAAAAAAAAGGTGAGTAAAACACTATTTTTAAAAACACACACAGACACCACGACTGACACACACACACACACCATGACAGACACACACACACCATGACACAGACACACACACCATGATACAGACACACACACCATGATACAGACACACCGTGACACAGACGACACAGACACACACAGCATGACACATACAGACACACACACACAGCGTAACACAGACAGACACACACACAGTGTAACAGAGACAGACACACACACAGCATGGCACAGATAGACACACAGCATAACACAGACACACACACACAGCATGACACAGACAGACACACATACACAGCATGACACACACACACACACCATGATACAGACACACCGTGACACAGACACACGACACAGACAGACAGACACACACACACACAGCATGACACAAACAGACACACTGCATGACACAGACAGACACACACAGCATGACAGACACACACAGCATGACACAGACACACACACACACACAGCATGACAGACACACACACACACAGCATGACACAGACACACACACACAGCATGACACAGACACACACACAGCATGACACAGACACACACACACACACAGCATGACAGACACACACACACACACACACACTTTTTGGTACCTGTGGGTGGGCAGACTGATTGCTGTGCTGGCGGCCGCAGGGGAAGCTTTTCATGAGGCCGCTGGGGGAGCAGGCTCTTCTGGGGGAGCAGGCTGTTCTGTCTCTGCTCCCCCTCCCTCGAGCGCAGCTTAATGAGACCGGAGCCGGAATATGACATCATATTCCGGCCCCGGTCTCTTTCTAGCGCGCGAGGGAGGGGGAGCAGAGACAGAACAGCCTGCTCCCCCAGAAGAGCCTGCTCCCCCAGCCGCCTCATGAAAAGCTTCCCCTGCGGCCGCCTTTCAAGTTCTCCCTATGGCCGCAGGTCACCCTGGCCCCAGGTGCCGACGGCCCACCGGGAAATTTCCCGGTATCCCGGTGGGCCAGTCCGGCCCTGGTCACCACCCACTCGGAGATTCTAGGACTCCTTCGACTGCCCTAGTGGATTGGGTGACAAGATATAGGTGCGCAGTACCCTCTAACCCACTGGTGGGAGAGGGAGCCACTGCACCCTGACGCTCATTCACACGCGTTGTCACTCGCAACGCAATTTCCATATCACTGAACCACATTTTGCTAAGTCTACCCCTTCCTCCCTTTCCTCCCCGCTTCTTCCCTCCCCCCCTGCTCCCTGACATCCCTTACCCGCCCCACTGCCACGGACCCCCTGACAGACACGACCACGGACATGTCTAGAGACTGCAGACCGGCCACCAGCCCCCTGACACCGGCCCCCATCACGGTAACTACAATGAACGCCAGAGGGCTGAATAAACCAGAGAAGTGAACAGGAGCCCTTAGGGATTTCCAGGCGCAAAAGACCTCCATGGTATTCATACAGGAGACACATTTTCAGGAGGGGGCAAGGCCCAAGCTAACAAACCAGCATTACCCTGTAGGCTATTATAGTGACTTCCAGGGTGGGAAATCTAGGGGAGTGGCGATTCTCCTACACAGACGGCTCCCGTTCACAGAGCTGGGGGTCTTGTCTGACCCGGAGGGGCGCTTCTTATTCCTTAACGGGAAGATAACAGAAAGGACATACACCTTTGCTACCGTCTATGCCCCTAACAAGGGCCAATATAGGTTCCTGGCCAGGATGCTCCGCGCCCTCGGGCGTTTCACAGAGGGGTTTGTGGTGCTGGGGGGAGACCTGAATGTCTCTTTGGATCCTAAATGGGACTCCTCACAGGGGCAGTCACATCTCCCTGCGCAACACATCACAGCATTCAAGACCCTCCTCTCCAGGGCCCACCTGGTAGACTGTTGGAGGGCATTTCACCCCGATGAGAGGGATTACACATATTACTCACACCCACACAATTCATACACACGCATCGATTACCTATTCATGTCACATTACCATCTTCCCCTGGTGCTCGGGGCTGACCAAGGGACTGCGACGTGGTCCGACCATGCACCAGTGACAGTCACACTGCGGTCTCCCCTGTTCAGACCCACGGTGTCAAAATGGCGATTAAATGAATTCCTGCTCGCAACACCTGACGTTGCAGCAGACATAGAAACGGCACTAAAAGACTACTTCACGGACAATACACAAGACCAAACCTCCCCCGCTGTGCGATGGGAGGCACATAAAAGCGTGATCAGGGGGCACTTTATACAGAAAGGCGTACACCTCAAGAAACAGAGGGAAGCCGCTCCAGTTTATCACAGACATACAACATCTAGACACCCTCAACAAACGATCACACCTCCCCACGCATCAGGCCACACTCCTCACCCTACGAAGGGAACTCACCACACTCTTACACACTCCACATCATAGGGCAGCACTGCGGCATAAGGCGTTTTTCTCTATTCACGGAAACAAGAGCGGCAAACTCTTGGCGCGCATGCTGAACAAACGGAGACAGGACACATACATTGACCGCATGCGAAATAAGGGGGGCACCCTACACAAACATCCATTCAAGATACAAGAAATCATACGCACTTATTATGCGGAACTGTACTCCCTCCCACGACCACAAAAGGCAGTACAGACACAAAGACTAAAGGACACAATAGACGCGTACCTCCGGACACACGACCTCCCCTCCCTGACGAAGGAAACGAAAGACCGGCTGGAACAGCCGATCACACCCGAGGAGCTGGCACACGCCATTAAACACACTACACACAGGTGTCCAGGCCCGGACGGCCTGCCTATCAAGTATTACAAGAGCTTCGCGGACACCCTATATCCACCACTGCTTGAAATGTTTAACAACATCAGAGAAGGCCGAGAGCTCCCCAAACAAGTGCTCATGGCACACATAACCTTACTACCGAAAGAAGGAAAGGACCGGGAACTGTGTGGGAACTATCGACCCATATCCCTCATAAATACTGACCTTAAACTCTTGGCCAAAGTTCTGGCGACTCGCCTCCAGTTGCATATCCCGACCTTGGTACACGCGGACCAGGTGGGGTTTGTGATGGGAAGCGAGGCCAGAGACAATACCATCCGGGCCCTCACGCTCATGCACGGATGGACTGGGGACGACAGAGGCCTTCTCCTACTCTCTACGGACGCGGAGAAGGCCTTTGACAGGGTCTTCTGGGAGTATATGTTTCAGATTCTAGCACACTTGGGAATGGGACCATTCCTACAGGGCTGGATCAAGGCCTTATACGCCCAACCAACCGCGCAGGTGGTGGTTAATGGGGCGCTCACAGAAGCGTTCCCCATCTACAACGGAATGCGTCAGGGATGTCCCCTGTTGCCGTTACTTTTTATCCTAGCATTAGAACCCTTCCTGACACACATACGAAGTCACCCTGACATCACAGGAGTCCAAACGTTAGACACGCACCATAAAATAGCCGTCTACACGGATGATCTCCTGTTTTTCATAACACACCCGGAGGTATCCCTCCCCAACCTTCTACGGGCTTTCCGGACCTTCGGGAACATATCAGGTCTTAAGATCAACTTCGCCAAATCGTACATTCTGAACCTAGACATTCCCACACAGAGGGCAGAGCATCTCCACCAGAACTGCCCATTCCAATGGGCCCAGGGTAAAATACGGTACCTGGGTACCTGGCTGATGGTCAAAGAATCAGACCTCAACACGACTAATTTCACCCCAATGCTGTCCAAATTCCAAACAGAAATGAGAGAATGGGCTCTTCCACACATATCCTGGCTAGGCAGGATACAAGTCGTGAAGATGAATTTCTTGCCCAGACTACTCTTCCTCTTTCAAGCCCTACCCATCATCCTGCCCCATTCGTTCTTCACTACACTCCGACGGGCACTAGGGGAATTCATATGGGATGGGAGGAGACCCAGACTGAAGTATACCCTACTCACACAACCCAAAGATCGGGGTGGCTTAGCCCTACCAGACTTCACGCTTTATTATAAGGCGGGCCACCTACAACGCATTCTGGAGTGGTCCAAATCAGGGGTCACTAAACTCGCGGAAAATCGCGGAGGAAGCAAGGGCGGGCATTCTGGCCGCACTCCTCCCGTGGCTCCCCAGACGCGAAGGGGGAATGGAGAAACATTACTCAACATATACCAGGGCGACACTGCAGGTGTGGCGCAGCAACACAGGACGACACGCATTATCCACATACCCATCGCCACTCCTCCCCCTCACCCATAATACAGATTTCCCACCAGGCTAGGACCCTGGGGCGGTGAAGACACTGGTCAGGGACCCGTTGCCACGGTTAAGACACGTATGCACCAACCAGGGATTAAGGGACTGGGCGGACATAGGTAAAGACACAGATCAATCTTTCATAACCCAATTTAAATATGCACAAGTGCGTAGCTTTGTAAAGACCTTCCCACGGGGAGCAAGACTGGGTAGAGATCTCACAATCTTCGAAAATCTATGCGCAGACCCCAATCTACTGCCGCACGGGGTCTCACTCTTATACTCCACACTGCAGCTACACACACCAACAGCACCCCCAAAATGTATGGGAAAACGGGAGGAAGTTCTTCACCGGACCTTTAGTGAGGCGGAATGGAAAAAGATCTGCCACATCACCCATCACTCAGTCTTTAGTAAAAGTCAGGAGAACGCATTTAAATTACTATCTCATTGGTACCGCACACCAGACACGATACACCACATATCCACACACGGATCCCGTCACGGATAAATGTTCTCCAGTTTATTACCCGTTTCTTCTTTCTCTTATGTTACGTGGGACCTGCGAGTCCGCAACACGGTTTTACATGCTTGCGCAAGATACGCATTTGATAATAAAAAATGTTCAATAAAGAAAATATTTTAAAAAAGGGTCCCCCCTCCCTGAGTGGGTGGGGGCCCTAAAGTAAAAAAAAGGGTGGAGAACCTATTGTCCTCCCCACCGGCCCCCACCCCTGAGCGGTGGGTGGGGGCCCTAAACAAGAATAAGGGGGGGACCTAATGTCCTACCCCCTGGCCCCCACCCCTGAGCGGTGGGTGGGGGCCGTAAACACAAATTGGGGGGACCTAATGTCCTCCCCCCTGGCCCCCACCCCTGAGCAGTGGGTGGCGGCCCTAAACAAAAATAAGGGGGGGACCTAATGTCCTCCCCCCTGGCCCCCACCCCTGAGCGGCGGGGGGGGCCCTAAATACATATTTAACCCCCTTTCCCCAAGGTGACTAGGGGTCCCCAAACCCCTAGTCACCCCCTCCCCCCAAAAAATAAACTCCTACCTACTCCCCTCACCCTAAAAATAATGAGGGGGGACCATTTAACTAAGTACTAAGTAGTGGATTAAGTAACCAATCAGAGAGTTATGAGTCAAATTACACAGCGTGGGAAAATTCCAAAGAACTTTCCCACGCTGTGTAAAATGAAACAGAGCACTCTGATTGGTGGATTTCAAACCAACCAATCAGAGTGCTGTGACAGGTAAATGTAGAGACTTACCTGTCAGTCTCTTCATTTACCTGTCAGAGCATTCTGATTGGATGGCTTAAACCCACCAATCAGAGTGCTCTGAGCCTAATTGCAGGGCGGGGCAAGGCTTTATAAGCCTTCCCCCGCCCTGCAGAGCTCAGTCTGCGCGGAGCCCTCGCCGGGTGAAGATGTTTTTTTTTATATATTTTTCATTTTCATTTATTGATTTGATTTTTGCCTATCTTGTTTCTTGACAGGCTTTATATCGAAAATACCTGCTATATTTATTATTAAATAAAGGAAGGCCTTGTGGGTGACCCCCACCTTTTTTATCTCTGTCACTTTGTTCACTGAGATTATTATTGTGGGTGACCCCCACCTTTTATTCACTCTTGATAATCAGTTTATTACAAAAGGTGTCTTAACACCACTATTACAGTAAAGGGTGAACCCCTCCTGCAAAGAAACGCACTATTTAAGTGATCCCACACTTTACTTAATATTCAGTGGTGAACCCCACTGTCTGTTATTATAGTCAAGTGGTGAACCCCACTGTTTGTTATTATAGTGGTACAACCCACTTGTGTATTTTAGTGGACAACCCCACTGAATATTGTGTGCCGCCCTTTACGTGTTAAACTACACAAAATATTTTGGGTGACCTCCATTTATAAATCTGACATAACACACTTGGGTGAACCCCATTCAATATCTGCTTTCTTAAACTTGACTATTTGTCAGACCGCTCTAAAGACCTACCATGTCTGATAATAATGAGCCCGCAATATCCCAAGAACTTAGAGCTTGGCTGGTCTCAACCATTGCCGATTCCATCCCCAAGGCATTAGCAGCCTTCCATGAGAAGACTTCTGCCGAAGTCAATCCTACCGCACGTTTGCTTTCTGACTCCGAGGACTCTCAGCCCTCGGATCAGGAGGTTACACGCAAGCGCCCTTGGAAAGGGGATAGTAGGTCTGCGGGCAAGGGTAAGGCTCCTGCCAAGTCCCAAAAATTGACTGCCACTCGCCCCGCCCATGTTAATTCCAACCCCTTAGAGGGTTCTACATCCCACACAGGCGACGGGGTTGAAGATTATTACCTTGGCTATTCTGATGAGGACCCCTTGGCGAATGCGCTAGGGGATACCCCATCGGAATTTTTATTACACAAAAGAGACTTTTATTACACAAAAGGACGCAGATGCAAAGATACCTATACAGAAAGGACCCGATTCAGACATACTTCTGGATGCTTCGGGTGTCCCTTTTTTCGACCCCAGGGTCATCAGGCATCTACGGTCGGCCGAATGGGCCCCACCAGACCATATTTCTAGCTTCTGCAAGATGTGGTTACGTAAACCACTTGAAAAAGAAATCAGGGCGAAACTCAGAGCCGAGTGTCCTCGACCAACCATTCCAAACAAGGTGGCTCTCACGCCAGAGTTTGACCCACTATTTGTGACTTTTCTCACCAAGACGGGGAAAGACCCTCGCAAGGGCATTGAGCAGGGTCTTAAGACAGCCCAGGATAAACTCCTGGACATCGCTGGCCCCATCATTCAAATTTTCATATTAGCAGACGAAGCCATAACTAGTGGGGAATTTGACCCAAACACAGTCAGAGAATGGGCCCAAAGAGCCTTATGTTTCCTGGGAAACGCAAATGTGGCAATATCCACTGAGAGACGCAGGGCGGCACTATACAAGCTAGATGCTAAATTATCCGATCTGAGCTCCCGAGAACTGGGACCAGAGGCCAATGGATTACTGTTTGGAGACTCGTTTATGAGGGAACTCTCCAAACATGTAGCGCTGTTCACTACCTCAAATAAGGCCCAATCCTCCTTGCGCAGGGTTTTTCGTTCCCAGTCAGCTCGTTTTTCTGGGAGAGCTAGACGTTATAGAGGCTGAACGAACAGCAGAGTTGCCTTTACAGGCTACAGGCCTCGCCCTTCGGAGAATTATTGGCACTCGGGACAACCCCGACCCTATCACAGGCAATTATTCACCAATAGAGGATCTATCCGGGGACGTGGATCTGCCTCCTTGCGCGGACGAACTGCTCCAGGTAAAAAATCTACCTTTTTTCAATGTACCTATAGCAGGTCGACTAACCATTTTTTTCCAACAGTGGGAATTGCTTTCTCAGGATCTATGGGTCCTACACACAGTCCAGGGGTTCAAAATATATTTCCTTTCCATCCCCTTCCAAGACACACCACCTACACCACTACAGATGTCTGCATCAGACAACCTGACACTACAAACAGAACTGCGCAAACTAGTAAAAAAAAGGGGCGATAGAAAAATCCCCGTTCCCACATACATTTCTTAGCAACATTTTTCTGGTCCACAAAAAAACTGGAGACCTACGCCCAATTATTAATTTGAAAGACCTGAATCACTTTGTCAGGTATCGTCACTTCAAGATGGAGGGCATCCATCTGCTCAGGGACCTCCTTTGCGTGGGAGATTGGTTCTCCAGATTCGATCTCAAAGACGCATATCTCACAGTCCCTGTTTCTCGCAACCATCGAGCATTCCTTCAATTCCTCTGGCAAGAGGAAATCTGGCAGTTCACATGCCTCCCGTTCAGGCTATGCTCCGCACCATGGTGTTTCACGAAACTGATGAAACCAGTGATGGCGCTTCTCCAATCACAGGGGGTTCGGTCCATCATATATCTGGACGACATCCTGATAATGGGTCAAGACTCAGACCTTTTACGCCAACACACGGACATGACGACGGCCTTACTACAAAACCTAGTTTTTGTAATACATTTTCAGAAGTCAGCTCTGGAACCTTCCCAGAAGGTTCAGTTTCTTGGTTTTCTAATAGATTCCGTGCAGGCGATTTTACAACTACCCTCCGCAAAAATCAAAATCATAAAAGAAGACATTCGCAAATTGTTATCAGCCCACCAGATTCGCCTACGCGATCTGGCCCATACCATAGGCCTACTGTCCGCCTCTATCCAAGCCATTTACCCAGGACCTCTACATTACTGATCCATGCAACGGCTCAAGACATATTACCTACACCGTTCCACCTCCTACGATCAGTACATCTGTCTAACAGACGAAGTTCGTATAGAACTTCACTGGTGGCTTCACAATATGAAAGCCTGGAATGGCAAAGCCATTTTCGGATCACAACCAGACTTCATTCTGGAATCCGATGCCAGTCTCCTGGGATGGTGCGCCACGTGCGCCAAAGGGTCCACCGGGGGAATATGGTCCCCCTCCAAACAGGCACTGCACATCAATTGCCTAGAATTGATTGCATGATCTTTTGCGATTCGCAGTTTCGCAAAAGATTGTTTCAATTGTTCACTAGTACTGCGCATGGATAACGTCTCGGCAGTGCGCTATGTGAATCGGTTAGGAGGCTCCCGATCCAAGCTACTGTCCGACCTTACCAAGGAACTCTACCAATTCTGCCTAGAGCGGAATTTATCCATCAGAGCGGAATATCTTCCAGGCACGGACAACCTAGTCGCAGATTGGTTCTCTCGCCATTGGAGGGATGTAAGCGACTGGCAATTGGACCCCCGCTTGTTCTATCAAATTCATTGTCTTCGCGGGCCCCTCACACTGGACCTGTTTGCATCTCGGCTGAACCGCCAGACGGAGGCCTTTATCAGCTGGCTCCCAGATCCCCAGTCCTGGGCAGTCGATGCCTTTCTACACATTTGGCCGGAGACAGGAGCTTATGCGTTCACGCCTTTCTCCATGATCCAACGCACCCTTTACCGGGTCAAAGCCCTAGCAGTGACGATAGTTATTGTCACTCCACTATGGAGAGCCCAGACTTGGTTTCCAACCCTGCTAGAACTGTCTGTGAATTGTCCAATTCTACTACCTCGATTCCCCGACATCCTCAGGAATCCAGCAGGGCACTGTCATCCACTCGCCCTTCAGGAACGGCTCCAACTTTTTTCCCTTCTAGAAGCCTGGCCCTCTAATGAGAATTTGACGCTACGCCAACTCCGCCCAGGCCCCCCAGCTTCTGAGACCTCTTTAGAGGTGGCCACAGGTGTGTATAAATAGGAGGAGTTTTATAGTCATGTCACTTTTATTATTTTCTTCATGCAGCACAGATATTATTTGCAAATGTGAGTATACTCATTCAAGCACCAACACTTTAATTGTTTAGTTGTTACACTGTTTTTAATTGCTTTTATCACTCTTTATTGTATACTCACTTTGCTCTTACAAAGAAATTAATTTAATACACTGTTGCTTATGTTTAGCACTAGTACTATTTAATTTATCTCCCACATTTTTGTTATTAGCGTAGGACCCACTGATATTGGGGTACTTTGAAGCAGTAGTGGGCTTAACATCATATGGCCATATGGTGGAACTAAATCCCCATATTTATTCTCTTAGATAGGCGTTTTAGAGTAGCCTTCTTAGTTGTGAATTTTTACATGTCTGAGTGCGCCGTAACTAGTTTTTCTGTATGAATTTTGGTCAATGCGGCAGCACCTTTCATGCATAATGCATCTTTCGGGTGTGCCCCCAATCTCTCCTTTGTGCAAATATATTTGGAATCCAGACCAGATTCCTTTGGGGTTAAGCACCCCGCCCAGGCCCCCCAGCTTCTGAGACCTCTTTAGAGGTGGCCACAGGTGTGTATAAATAGGAGGAGTTTTATAGTCATGTCACTTTTATTATTTTCTTCATGCAGCACAGATATTATTTGCAAATGTGAGTATACTCATTCAAGCACCAACACTTTAATTGTTTAGTTGTTACACTGTTTTTAATTGCTTTTATCACTCTTTATTGTATACTCACTTTGCTTTTACAAAGAAATTAATTTAATACACTGTTGCTTATGTTTAGCACTAGTACTATTTAATTTATCTCCCACATTTTTGTTATTAGCGTAGGACCCACTGATATTGGGGTACTTTGAAGCAGTAGTGGGCTTAACATCATATGGCCATATGGTGGAACTGAATCCCCATATTTATTCTCTTAGATAGGCGTTTTAGAGTAGCCTTCTTAGTTGTGAATTTTTACATGTCTGAGTGCGCCGTAACTAGTTTTTCTGTATGAATTTTGGTCACTGCGGCAGCACCTTTCATGCATAATGCATCTTTCGGGTGTGCCCCCAATCTCTCCTTTGTGCTACGCCAACTCTCGGCCAAACTGGCCTTACTCCTATGTCTGGTATCCTTCCGTAGGGTCTCCGATATTCGAGCATTTTATTTCCACGCAGTAGTTTTATCGCCTGGAGGCGTTAAGTTTCACATCACCAGACGAACGAAGACTAATTCTTCCTCTGTATTCTATCCTTACTTTCCGAATAGACAATCACTCTGCGTGGCGCTCTGCGTAAGGCACTATATAGATACCACAACCACTCTGCGCCCCCCTACAGGACCCCTTCTCGTGTCCTATGTCAAACCACACAAACCGGTATCCGCCCCCACCGTCACACGGTGGATCGGATGGATACTAGCACAAGCAGGTATTGACTCATCTTTTGGTGCGCATTCCGTCAGAGGAGCAGCCGCATCCTCAGCCTTTCGTGCGGGTAGCTCCCTCTCAAACATTTTGTCGTCTGCGGATTGGTCCAGAGAGTCTACCTTCCGTACATTCTATTTCAAACCTATGCCACATGCTGCATCTTCTATCATATAATAGTGTTAAAACCGCAAATATGAAGCCTCCTGTCTTGCCATAAAATTAGGGATTACTCTAGCTTTAGTGACTGAATAATCTAAATTTTATTAACGACAGGAGGCGAATATTTTCCCTCCCTTCTTGTTTTCATAATCATTCATACCCCCCCCCCCCCTTGGTAAGTTGCTACATATTTTTTCTAGCCGTTTTGTTTCAGACACATTTACACATCATTTATACCACAACACTCTAACCAAGAGTTTGATATGCTTAACAGTCGGCTTCAGCAAGAAAGAGGATTTGGGAGGAGCTTGATGACATCATATAATACTGTTATACACTCTGATTGGTTGAATTGTTTTTATACTATTGTTAACTATCTCTTTGCTGCTGGGAGGATCAGTAAAGAAAGATAAGCAAATATTCGCCTCCTGTCGTTAATAAAATTTAGATTATTCAGTCACTAAAGCTAGAATAATCTCTAATTTTTAAATCTAATGTTTTGTGTGATATATTTTATTTTTTTATTAATGTTTGCTTAACATATTATTGAGAACACCAAGATGGCATTGATTTGTATTCTAACCATATTGGGGGTGGCAGTGAACGCATCCAGTTATGACCATATTTAGTGATGGAAGTGTATACTTTTAACATGTTAATTCATGTTGATTGTTAATATTCATATATATGTTTTACTCTCAGTAATGAATGTATTAGCACCTGAGGAAAACCCCTTGAAGGGTTGAAACGTGTTGTGTTTTATTATTGAATGAAATTTACATATATTTCTTTTAACTGTGGAGGTCCTGATTTTTGGTGATACCAGCGGGTTCCTGAATATCTGGGAGTCGCTATCATCTACAGCTCCATTCGATATCTCCCGTGGAAGATGATTTACATCATAAGTCCTGAGCCTACCTCTAACTGGCTCTAAAAAATGTTGCTTGTGGTAAAGTGTTTATTTTTCTGGAGACTGCATGACCCTGCTCGTCTCCACGTTCCCCCATCCCCCACCCAACCAATTTCTGCAGGAGCCCCTGAGAGTATCCACCCTATATAGCCCAATTTCCTTCATTGGTTATTATGTGTTATTATAGGTTATTTCGTTTGTGTAGGATATGTGTCAAGTGTTGTGGAGGTATTGTTATTTGTGGTGTTTTTTGTTTGTTTTTTGTTTTTTATGTTTGTTTCTTTTTTTATAATTTCTTTTTTTGGAAATGCACTGTTGTGAGTGCCCTTGCCCTGGAGCCTGTTCCCTAGCCCTGTGGCAAGTTCCTGGCAGCCAATGTGGGACCCATTCGGTTCAGGGGGTGCTGTATGGACATGTTCCTCATCTCGTGGTCTGGGGGGGCGCTTACCCGATACCCCCAGGCCCAAAAGTGTGCGTTCCCATGTCCCTGCTGCCCCACAGTACCTGTTTGGCCCGCTAGGCCCTGGCTGTGTACAGGAAGTTCCCTTCATGTATACCTTGCTTAGGATATTCAGCCGGTCCCTGCGATGCTCAGTGTGGTTCAGTTTTCTCTGGCTTTGTACCATTTGCGTGGTAGAGCTGGGATATCTGCAGATGGTGCCGCTCTGTGTCGCAATCCCCAGTGTGTTCAGGAACTGAACTGGATCAGAGCCCGGCTGTAGCACGTGGGACCTTCCGTCCTTGAAGGCCAAGAGCTTGAAGGGATGTCCCCAGGAACTGCGTTGATGCAGAGTATTTGATGGTGCCTTCTCTGCTGCGCCATAGAACTGCTTCTTTCATGTGGTAATAATGGAACTTTATTATTATGTTCCTGGGCTGAGTGTTATCTGCCCTTCTTATGCGGAGTGCCCTGTGGGCCATGTCCAGCAACCATTGTTCATGCGGGATGTCAGGCAGTAGTGGCTTCAGTATGTCAAGCACCAGGAAGATTTTGGAACCCTTATACCATCTCTATGCCATCATAGTCAGAGCCTGCTATACGTGGCTCTGAAGATTGAAGAGTTGCTAATTGTCCTTCTCACTTTTAATATTTATTTTTAACTGTATTATGCTATGAAATTGTTTTTACATTTTCAGACTAACTGTGAAGTCGACCACCTCTAAGTGATGGACAAAAGAGATTAAGTATTTTTTGTCACATTTACTATCTATTGTGGTGTGTTATTGCGCTCCCTAATCTGGTTATAAAACTTTTTGTTACAAAAATTCCATAAACCATTAGCAAGACTGATGTTGGAAGGCAGCCATGCATCTGCAGAAAAAAAACTGGTATTGATAACTATTACTATTACAAATGTGATGAAACTTTTGTTTTTCCACAAATAAAGAACACACAGAAAAATATTCTTACATTAGTACATTTCTGGTAACTAAAATAAATCAAACACCATCACATCAAAAAGTTACGTTTTCAATAACTGCACCTGAATACGTCTGTTCCTTTATTTCGATCTGTCTGTGTCTCAGATTTATGAGGAGACTGCATTTCTCAATACGTATCTTTGATCAAACATCAGAGAGCTAAGTTATCCCACCTTATTGGTGGATACTCTTTCATAGCCCTTTTGGGCAAATATTATTTGGCCTGAATCAGCCAGTAAAGTGAGGTCAGTAGTGGCTGTGAGTTTTAGGCTGATGTGTTGAGTAAGAATAACAATATGCACAGGAGATTAGGCAAAGTTCCTGGCAGAGTCTGACTAATTGGTTGCCAAGATATTCTGTACGCAGTTTGTCTTTAATTCTTGAAAGCGTTGTTTGCAACAAGTACCAGTATTCTATTTTTTTAAAGGCCTCAGACATATGTAGTAACTGCATGGTTATATAGAATGGTAAGAGCTTTACTGTATCAGGAAGTTTGTAGAAGATCCAAATATTCCTATGGATCCTACTATGTATGAATTTGTTTTAATTGTGGCTTAATTTCCTCTCTGGTGAACCACAAAAAAACAACAACAAAAATTTCTCTGCAAACTACATTCCCAATCACCTAAGAAATCTGGCAAACAAATATATGTGCCTATTGTGTATATGTATTAATATTAAAGTAGAGATTGTAGCCGTATGTCACAGTTCTCACCGCGACATCCAGACGGCCTAGATGAGGTCGCCCCAGAAGTGCCCGATGAGGGACTTGAACCTGGGTACTCTGTAATCCTGGACCTGCTCTCTTGCCTCGGAGCCACTATACAGCTCTAGAAATTGCCTGAAGTATAATCTTGCCTTGTATCCAGCACTGGGGGCTGGACGTTATTCTGTGGCTGCTCCAACATTCTCAGCACACCTGTGGCCAGTGGCGTACATACCAGGGTCGCAGGGGTCGCGGCTGCGACCGGGCCCGGCCCACCAGGGGGCCCAGCCGCCCCTGCGACCCTGTATGTACCCACTGGGCCAGCCTCTTCTCCTGGGTGGCCCTGAAGCCGGCCACCTCCGGGCCCCCCGAGGCTGGCCCTGCTTACACCCGGTGGGCAGTCAGGCTGGCCGGTGCGCGAGGGAGCACTCTCCCCTGAGTGCTTCCTCTTCAGCTCTCTCGTGCACCACACTGATACCGGAGCCGGAAGATGACGTCATCTTCCGGCGCCGGCATCCCTACGCGGCGCGCGAGGGAGCTGAAGAGGAAGCACTCAGGGGAGAGTGCTCCCTCGCGCACCGGCCATCCTGTCTGCCCGCCTAGGAGCCCAGCAGCACCACTGGACCCCAGGGAATCCCCTCAGCACTCCAAAAGGTAGGAGGCTGGGGGGATTAAATTAAAAAAAAACATGTGTAAGTGTGTGTGAGTGTTAGTGTGTGTGTGAGTGTTAGTGTGTGTGTGAGTGTGTGTGTGTGTGTGTTAGTGTGTGTGTGTTAGTGTGTGTGTGTTAGTGTTAGTGTGTGTTAGTGTGAGTGTTGGTGTTTGTGTTAGAGTGTGTGTGTGTCTGCTAGTGAGTGTCAGTGAGTGTGTTACTGTGTGTGTCTGTTACTGAGTGTGTTTGTGTGTGTGTGTTAGTGAGTCTGTTTGATGTCTGTTAGTGAGTGTGTGTTTGTCAGTGAGAGTGTATGTTTTGTAAGTGAGTGTGTATGTATGTCTGCCGCTGAGTGTGTCTCTGTCAGTAAATGTGTGTGTCTGTTAGCTAGTGTGTATGCATTTGTTCGTGAGAGTGTGTGTGTGTGTGTCTTCAGCACTTACCTTTCTCCAGCGCCGGACTCCCATGGCGCTGGGGATCCCTCCGCCTCTCAGCTCCGAATGTGCATGCACGGCAAGAGCTCCGAATGTGCATGCACGGCAAGAGCTCCGAATGTGCATGCACGGCTCTTGCCGTGCACGCATTCCAACCGCCCATAGGAAAGCATTACTCAATGCTTTCCTATGGACGTTCAGTGTCTTAAAATGGCGGAAGCGCCTCTAGCGGCTGTCAGTGAGACAGCCACTAGAGGCTGGATTAACCCTCAGTGAAACATAACAGTTTCTCTGAAACTGCTATGCTTTCAGCTCCAGGGTTAAAACTAGAGGGACCTGACACCCAGACCACTTCATTGAGCTGATGTGATCTGGGTGTCTGTAGTGGTCCTTTAAGTGTGTGTGCATCTGCATGCACTGGCGTACATACCGCGGTCGCAGCCCTGCAACCCCTGCGACCAGGTGCCCGCCGCCATGTGTTGCTGCCCCGGCCCACGCAGTGTAAGCGCGAGGGGGGGGCCCACGGATCAATTTTCGCACCGGGGCCCCATGGGTCATGTGTACGCCACTGCCTGTGGCTAATCACCAATCAGCCAGGTATAAGACACTGCCTCTCCCTGAGGGCAGTGTCAGTTCATTGACTCTGGTTCTAGAATTGCTGTTCCGTGTTCCAGTGTGCTCCTGACCTTGGATTGTTACTTTGTTGTACCCTGACTTCTGGCATCCTCTGACCTCGGCTCTCTACTCGCTTATCCTGATTTCTGGCACCCACTGACCTCTGGCTTACCCACGACTATTCTCCTGGTTTATCCGTTTCTGTACTGCGACTTAGAGCATTAACCTGCACAGCCCCCGTGCACAGACTCACAGGCCAGGTGAGTTCTTACCTGACCACCTTGGCCTGTGTTTAATTGCAAGGGTGAGCATATATCTGCGCTTCAGACTCCCAACCAAGGTAAGCCGTTACACCGTATTAGTCCAGTGATGCAGATGTAAAATAACAGATAAAATTTGTATCTTGAAATACCTTTTTTTTTTTTTTTTTTTTTTTTTTTTTGGACTAACAGAATTTTGTAATGAATTTTCTATGTGTTGTCTTTGCTCAGAAATGGTTTAGGCTTGAGAAATGGAGATTCTCCTGAAAGCTTGTCATTACAAAATTCTGTTAGTCCAATAAAAAAAGGTATTACAAGGTACACATTTTATCTGTTATTTTACATATGTATTGGTATACATTTATACAAGTTTATAAAACGTAGGGAGATGTAGGTGGATGTGTGTGTATAGGAGAAGTAGTACAAGGGCCAGGGCCAAGAATTTGTGAAACAACTCAGAAACAGCAACCAGAAACTGCTTGCACCATTACTACTACAGTGTTCTGCAGTGGATATGATGCATAGCGTGCCACTTTAACATAATAACGATGACCACGGCCTCCAATGACTAGTGTTAAAGGGACATGCATCACTTGACATTTTTTTGTTAAACCAGTAAACAAACACTTTTATACAAATATAAAAAGCAAAATAAAGCAAGTAAAACTTGTAAAAGTATGTAATAAATATTTATAAAATTAATATAAACTTGGTCAGATTGCATTGTTGGACACGCCCCTCAGCTTGGGGAAATTCTTCAGCCTCACCCTTCTTCCTCTTACCCACCGATCTCAGTTTCCGGACAGCCCCCTAATGACAGAAACAGGGCAGCATTGTAAAAAAAGCTCCTCTTTTTCACTGCAGGGACTAACACAGCAGGGAAAGAGAAACCCAAAACTGGATCCTGCTTTGAATGAATCACACTGACCAGACTCCCCCTCTTCTCCCACTGTCAGGATGTCAGAAGGTGAATAGACCTTGCAGCTGGACAATGCATTTTTCCAGCATTCCTAGGGATGCCTAATGCATTTTTCCAGCATTCCTAGGGATAGGACACTGGTTTGTTTGATCAGTGTTTCCCCCAGAGTTGGTGTGGAAAGCATAAGAAAGAAGAAGCAAGTAAATATGAAAAAATAATTATATTTACCTGCTTTTACAGACTGCAGAGTGAGGCAACTGTCTCATTCAAAGCTAAAGCTTATAATTGAGAGCGTTGTCTCAGAATGATTCATGTCCCTTTAATTTACACAAAACCCACAAAAGTAAAGTGGGCATGAGCTCTGAAAGTGGATTCGTTTTAGTAATACATTTTCTCTAATGTTTTGGAATACTGGCACTCACTGAACATTTTGGATTAATATCAGTATTACATATCATGGCCACAGCTGCAGCTTGGAACTCGTGGTGATAATATTAATCTATTTTAGATTCTGGGCTTCTTTAAACCATAGAACAGACAGAGAGATAAGAAAGATAAACTGGACAGATGTTATGTAGTTCTGGCTCCCTTTCACTTTGAGAATCCCTATCTAGAAAGTTAATGCTAAGCAGTCATATTGGCAGAGTGATGAAAATACAGCTTTGTTCGCTTAGGAAAGTCTCATGTTTTTTTCACCATTTCAGAGAGTTAAAAATATATAATATATAGCACTTCCTCAGCTATTTCGTTTTAGTTCTAAAATGCCATTGAGGGATATCTGGTCGAATGATTGAAGAAGACAAAAAAACAAGGTTCATCCCCGTTGTAGTTCTAGATTCAGAATTGAGGACTATAATCGCACATTTTAGAAGAAATTGAATACCTTACCTTGATTCCCTTACCGCTTACCCTATTAGTACTAACCCTTTACTTCTCTTCCTTGACTTCCATCTACTCTACTTCTCTTTGCATTTTTGCTTGTTTTATTATAGATTATTATAGATTCCTAGAACAAATAAGAGTGGGGGGAAGAGGGGGTGATTTGTGCTATAAAATGAGCCCCAGTTATGAGCTGTGTTATAGCTGTGTTATAGGTATACAGCTATCTGATGGAGATTTACAAATGTGAAGCAAGTGTCAAAATAATACGTTATGTTTTTGGCCCAGCAAAAATATTCACATGATAGGTACATATGGATAGGTACTTATGCAATGGTTATCACTTTGCCTAAGCAGTTTTATTTCAATACCAGTTTGCTTTCTCTGAATTGATATCCACAAGGCTGTAAACAGTACACAGCTGTTTTAAGAGTAAATGACATATTTATAAAGCTTGAAAAATAGCCACAAGTTCACCAAGATCACACATCACTCTATCACACATCTATTTAAGGCAGAAAACCAAAAGCATTAAAAGTGATAACCATTGTTTGACAGGGACCCAATGACGAGCTGTAAGAGGAATAGGTCCAATGGTCTTAGGCTTGAGGACCTGAGCTGAACAGCGTTTGGCCCTTTTCCTTGTCTGCCATGGGTCTATGCAGCAACCTTCAGGTGTTCTTCTATTACCTTGTCCACCGACCCTCAGTCATTCACTTATCGGAGTGTTGAATAGATCTCCCCAAACACCAGACAAGACTTAGTGAAGGCAAGAGCACTGAATTTTATATTCGAATGGACATCCGTCTATAAGACTATGGTGCAAGATATTCTCCCAAATAAAATCAATAAGTTGTTTAAAGAAAATGTCTAACAGTGTACTTGTAACCAATGTGTAAAAACTATATTGTAGGCATTGTTGTATTAAAATTAGTCATTAGCGTTCAATGTCTCACAAATGTTAAAACAAAATCATAAAACCTTGGCTAGAACACATTGGGTTGACAAACCAAAGGCATTTCCATAGTTTGACATCCGAATCCATTTTCCTAATGTGAAAATATGCCAAAACAACTTAGTCAGGCAAATACAGTTACATTGTTCATTTCTATGGTTTGGTTTTTGAAAAATTTAGTTTTTGGTTTTTTTTTAAAACTCCTTTTAACAAGAGCAGTCATTTTAAAAGAATTTGACGGGGCATTTCCTAACAAACATGTACTCTTACAATTATATATATTTTTGTGTCTACATATAAAACATTTTAAAAAGAAAAAGAAGATTCACAAAGGAACAGCCCATGTGTTATTAATCAATTCTACGTTGCTTATAAGGAAATGGAAATTTTGAGGGCTTGGATCGTTCCAAAGGAAATAAGATAACTCGAACATGAGGCAAATGAATAACATTACTTAGAAGAGTCCATAATTGGTATTATTTTTTTTTTTTTTATTTTGCCAACTTTAAAACACAATACAAAATAAAATAACTGGGTCATCACTGATTGGTTTAAGGTTACAAATCTCCACCGAACAAATATTCATGGAATTATTCACTACCATTAGGAACGTATTCGGCAGAGATGATCTCACAGGAGAGTATGTTGTGGTCGGGGACTTACTGCCTTGTGTAGACCACAATGCTTGAGGGACCCAACCCTTTAAAAATAAGAAACGTATAAACGAGAAAAAAAATCCCAGAACAAATTACTAGCAATATTGCACACTGGAGAGCTATAGAAACAGAAATGTAAAATGAGATTAGATTAATAACTAACTGGGTGATATGTTTGGGGACAAAATACACCCCAAAGTTGATGAGTAAGACCAAGCTTCAAGGCTATTTAATTGGTTTCCTTTTACATTTAACCCTTAAATGTTATAACTAATTGATTTTTATAACCTTACATTATCATTCCTTCCTAGCATTTTGTATCTATCTTATAAAGCATTTGGCTTACATTCCCGTATGAAGAAAAGAGTGTATTTTTCTATTCTAATTTTTCTTTATTTGCCTCTATGTGGTATTTTGTTTTGGGGGGGCATTTTTGTGACTATTAACTTAATTCTTGGAGTTCCCACATGAGATGATAATGTATTCTTTATTATTTGTATTTCTTTCCAAAAAATATATATAGATTCAGCTTGTATCACTTTATTCAATACATTTATTTCTCTTTCATGTATTAACAAAATGTTAAAATAAAGATTGTCTAAAAAAAAAGACCCCACACTTTCACTCAAGGTGCCCCATTAGAAGTAAAAATGTGAAAGCATACATTTAAGGAGAGACTCTTAAAGAAGTTTAAGCAGTAGCTAGACATGTTTATCTCTCATGTTAAGATTATTGCACAACCCACCAATATTGGAATACTTTAACAAGGTAGTGGGCTCAAGCACAGTGAGATCATATTGTGTAAATAAATATTTGTTTGCTGTCATGGGTGATTTTAAGTAGTCTTGTGAGATTTTATACTGTAATTTTCTATGTGTTACTCCGTTAATGTGCATTTTTCATGCAGTATATGTTGGTAGTTAAAGCTGTAGAAATACATGTTCTCTGTGTGTCCCCGAATTCCCTTTTTTTTCTATTTTTCGAAGAATAATCTGGATCCTGGAGAGGAGATAAAGTTTCCTTCGATTAAACATAATCTGATATTCTGCCAGGTTCAACAGAAATACAAATGAGGTCATGAGCTTCAAATGAACCTACTGCAATGTTAGTCACATGATTTGCTTTTTTATTATTTAATTAT
Source organism: Pelobates fuscus (assembly GCF_036172605.1). Lineage (NCBI taxonomy): Eukaryota > Metazoa > Chordata > Amphibia > Anura > Pelobatidae > Pelobates > Pelobates fuscus. The sequence goes on along the minus strand of NC_086322.1, from coordinate 72,173,162 downwards.
ATGATGTCAACTAACATCTACGACAGAGGTTAACCTGGTAAACTGACCCACAAGTATGAGGTATTCACAGCAAAACCATTATTTTGTGTTAGCAGTATAGGGAAGAGCAGAACTGCACTAGCAGAATAGAGACCTTATTCTGAAACATTCCGATATGTACTCGTGATATGAAAACACCATTAACACTCTCATTGCCAGATTTATGCTTTAACTACAACCAGTCAACTTGTAAATCTAGTTCTAGAACGTTAGCTTAACGGAGACAGCCAGGTAATATATGGTTCCATTTAGAAGGGAATGTTCATCAGTCAATCACATAACAGTTTTCTTCTGTTCCAAACTTTGACAATTGGCCTTAAAAATGGCTAAGTATCATGGGTAATGTAGTTAAAAAATATCAGTGGTATCAACGTCAGCCGCAATGGCTTTTATCTCACATAACGACCTTTCTAATATGATGGCCTTTTTTCTACTTTTCATTTCCGTTAACGATAACAGTGGATGGCTACAAGAAATGTTTGTACAAGCAATAAAATATTTTTCAGCTAACTGTATATTTTTCACCGTCCAGCTTCAAATAAAACTTGTGATAACTTTTGCAAGACATTTTACACAAAATATATAAAACAATAGTTGGTTGCCATCTGGTGGACAAAATATTTACTGCACCTATTGCTTTAAAGAACCTCTAAAGTCAGTGGTCCTGCCATTCGATAACCATTGAAGGGTTAAACACACCTCCAGTAGCTGTTAAGATTTTGTCAACTGACACAGAAACTCTCCTAGGACAGCATTAATTCAATGCTGCCCTGTGGGGAAGCTTGGATACACCCACGGCATATCAGGTCCCCAATTCTCCTTTATTAGGAGCATTTGATTGGACCATGCTAAAGGAGACCATGCCTTCTCCTTGATGTTGAGGGAGGGGAGGAGGTGAGCGGAGCAGAGAGAGCCTTTGCACTGGAAAAATATACGAAAAAAGCTTTTTAATATATTTTTTTATGGGACGCAACGGGTGGGAAAATCTTTATAACTATGGACAGGTTTTTATCTCTAACGATTTAGTGTTCCTTTGACCATAAGGTCTCACAATTATATGTGTGCACATTACAAGAACACAAAGTTAGTACAAGTGTGGAAATCACTGCCCAAATGCTTCAAAATATGATAACAGAATGCTATTTTCTGGAAGAATCTAAAGATATAGCTCTGAGAAAGGTCTCTAGAGCTATCAATTATCAAATTTTTATTGTAGAAGACTCTTGATTTTGTCCCCTCCATTCTGCCTTCTTTTCCCCTCCCCTCTGTTGCTGAGAGGAAGTGACAGGCTCTAACTTCCTCCCAGGCTGCTGATATTAAAACGCCCTGACCTGGCCCTTGCTAACACATGCCGACAGGGTGGCCTTAAGTGCATGGGTCCACCGATGGCCCCCCTTAGTGTGCAAGCCCCGGTGCACCAGCACCGGCGGTAGCTCCGCCTCTGTGAAAGAGCCCAGCCGACCTGATACCTGTCCCACAGTGTATACACACAATCCCTGGGTTCACATGCAAAGCCGTTTTATTGTATCAAATGCAAGAAGCAACATTCAAACCTAAACAACGTTCATGTCAGCAAATGTTAGCTTGACGAAGACCTTTGTTTAGGTCAAACTATTGCTCCTTGCATTATGATCCAATAAAACTACTGCATGTGTTCTCAGTTAGCGCTTGATGCTTATTTTTGGATATTGCTCATACAAGGGATTTCAATGGTGTTGACTTTTGAATAAGTGGTAAAGCAGAACTACCAGCACAGGTGACATTTATAAAGTTTTCTGCTGCACCAGAATCGATTAAGGCTTTAACTGGAATAGTAAATTGTTTAATGTTCAAAGTGTCAGGAACAAAAATTCTGGATGACCTAGGAGAATGAGATAGCATAATCACACCCAAGGCCGGCCATCTGATCGGCTTTAGATGCGAGAGTTTTCCTACAAGGTTCCTTTTTGAGATTTCCTTTTTGACCACAGTATAGGCATCTTTCCCTCTTTCTAAATGTTTTTTTTCTGCTTTTGATAGTTAAGTCGCTGCATGCGTTCAGTAGGAGGCAGAGCAAGGAGTTTAGTTGAAAAAGCAGGACATATTCAATCGCCTTTGTCTGTCTCTGTGTCAGTGTCTCTCCCTCAGGCAATTGTGTATGTGTAAGAAAAGAAAAAAAAAACATAAAGCACACCATATTTATAATCTAGAAAATATGGCATTTATACATCCTTTAACCAAAATTAGCACCAATAAAGTGCATATTACAATTTAGCACCTTATAGAGATCCCACATAGCCACTACGGTAACCCACACGGTTGCACGCTCTCAATATTTATGATACAAAAGTATATTAAACCATTTAGGTAATCAAGAATGTATTTTGCTGCTAGCTTATTCAAGATGCAGTCTGATAAACCCTCCTGTGAAGCGGTCACTAGGGAATTATTAGAACACTGAATCTCAGATGCTTAAGGCCCTTAGCTCAATAACATAATCAGAAACAGTACATGAGCCCTGCTCGTTTTTTTTATTTTTTTATTATTAAGGCTTTTCCTACAGAGCTAGCACGGCTTGACGTGTCAAATGTTCTTCTGCATGCAGTAAGAAATTCTACACAATTATAAACCATAGAGATGTTAGATTCACAAAGAGGATTGACTCTCCCCCACCCCCTCACCCCCCCCCCCCCCCCCCCCCCCAAAAAAAAGCCAGCTAGAACCTTTATTTAACAAGACCGTCTTAAATAAAATTGGTTATGCTCTTGGAATGGCACTTCTTTCACCATCGCTTTTGTGAACTGTGAGAACTTATGAGAATATCATGTGAGGAGACATGCTTATGGAATTCTAAAGAGTAGTCTTCTCGTATGTTTTTTTTAGTACCCACCAGTCTTGCATAATCTTTAACCAGTTTTCCAGGGGATAAATCGTCTTTCTCCTACTGGTCAAGTATCATAATTACTTTACTCTGTTATTACTGGATAATTTTTCCTTTTCTTTGGATTTTCTTGAAATCTTTATTTTCCTGCAAATCTGGGATAGTATCTCCGAAATTAGTTCTTCCAGTAGGACTTTCTGTTGGAAAATACATTTCAAGGTTTTCTTTTTCTTGTGGAAAAGCCTTGTTGCCATCTGTTTAATAAGTACATCCAAGGCTAAACCAAACAGAGGACATGAGGAGAAATATACAGATTCCAAATTTGGATTTTCAATCTAAAAATTTTCTTTCCTTTACTTGATGAAAAGGAGATATTTGGCTGTTGGGAGACAGCCTCTAAATCAAATAAAGAGAGAATAAATAAATAACTAGGCCAGGGGTCAGCCAGATCGAATGCTTGAAATACGCAACAAAATATTCAAAATCCCTAATTTTGACCAAATTTGATTGGATAAATATTCTATATCGACGAAGTTCAGTCGACCAAATTCAGACAGGAATTAGCTTCTTTAAAATGGTGGGCAAAATTAGCCTATCCGGGCAAAAGTTAAAATGTTAATTAGCGTAAATATATTTTTCCTTAGGATTAGAGGCGGTGCACTACAATAGGAATTTCCTCTAATCTGCATCAGAAAGGCAGACAACCAATTTTTTATTCAGTAGACTCCTCCTCCTACAGGTATAAAACCACATGGGACCCCCAAAACCCCAGAAAATACAAAAGCAAAATAACTACAAAAATATCTTTGATAAATAGGGTGGGAATTATGTGCACTGAAACAGAAACCTCAGAGCCTAGTACGTCTAACCTATAAATGTTTGGAGAAGGTATGTAGAGAAGACCAAGTTGCATTGCAAATCTGGGAAAGCGATGCCAAAGCTCTTAAGGCCCATGAGGCAGCAACAGCCCTTTATTCTTTCCCTGGAAAAGGACAAACAATCTGTAAGATCTCTAAAATGATTTAGACTGCTCCATGTAAAATTGTAGGCAGCGTTTAACATCCAGGCAATGGAATTTAAGTTCCACAGCATTCTGAGGGTTCTGGCAAAAAGTAGGGAGAACAACTTCCTAAATTAATTAAGTTGAGGTGGCCACCTTAGGAAGAAAAGAAGGATGATGTTTCAGGACTACTTTATTGAGATGAAACATCAGGAAAGGAGGAGAAGAAGCCAATGCCTTAAGTTCACCCAGTTGTTTAGCAGAAGTAATTGCAACCAACGAAACACTGTCTTCAATGTAAGAATCAACTTATAGTGCAAACAAACTAAATTGAGTCTTTCTTAGCTGCTAATAGGATATCCACTACATCAGGGCTGAATCACCTTGGTCTCAGGTCCTGGCGTTCAGATACCAGGCTGTTAATTGGAAAGTGTGTAAAAGGGTGTTCAGCGGAACCAGATTGTGTTCCAGAATTTTCTCCGACATAGGAATTTTGCAAAACACCTTGTTGGATAGGTGCAGTAGAACAGAGAACCAACTTCTTCGAGGCCTGAAGGGAAGTATTGCTATCACCCTTGATCTGTCCTGGAAGTTTTTTTGTAGAATACATGGGATGAGGATAACCTGGGTGAATATGTAAGCCAGTGGAAAAAAAAAATCACACTGAAATCGACATCGCATCAAGGAAGTCGGGCTTGACTGTTGAATTTATGGTCGCAAGTTGGTCCGTCTTCTTGTTTTCCCTGGAGGCCATGAGATCTATCACTGGAATTCCAAATTTTACCATAATTTCCTGAAAAATTAGAGGAGAAAGAGACCAATCTCCCGGTTTCAGAAGATTCATGCTGACAGCGTCTGCAAACGTATTTCTTTCTCCCTTTACGTGGACTGCAGATACTGATAAAAGGTGTATTTCTGACCAATGCATTATGTTGGAGCATAACTGTTTCAGAAGAATCGAACGTGTCCCCCCTTGACGGTTTACATAATCCACCGCGGTTGAATTGTCCGACCTTATCTGAGTGTGATGACCCATAAGATGTCTTTTGAAGGAGAGAAGTGCCAACCAGATGGCTTTTAGTTCCCTGAAGTTTGAAGACTTCCTTGCATCTTGCAGATTCCAAATGCCCTTTTTCAGCTTTGTACCGATGTGAGCACCCCATCCCATACTTGATGTGTCTGTTACAAAAACAACATTTTTTTAATTGGAAGGAAAGGCCTTCTGATAAGAAAATGTGAAGTCATCCACCAATGGAAGCTTAGTCGAGCCGAAGAGCTTAGATTTATGGACTGGTCTAGGGATGCAGTTTTCCTATCCCAGGACGAGAGGATATTCTTCTGCAATGGTCTCATATGTGCCTTGGCCCAGTTTACGATTGGAATTGTGGCAGTGTACAGACCCAGAAGTCTCATAGCTACTTTTGTAGTGCAAAACATTCTTTTGCAAGCTGATAATGGTGACATTGATGTTGTTTATCTTCTCCTCTGGAAAGAAAATCTTTATCTGAATAGAGTCTAAAATTAGACCCCCAAAAAAAAGAATAGAACGAGATGGGGTTAGTTCTGACTTGTCTTCGTTTATAATCCAACCAGGTTTTTTGAGCATGATAAAAGCCCTTCTGACGACCTTTACTAGTTGTATGCCTGAAGAAGCTATGAGTAACAAGTCGTCCAGGTACGATACGATGTTGAGACCTCTTTTATGCAATTCTGCTGTGATGACCATGAGTATCTTGGAAAAGACTCTTGGAGCCGAAGAACGGCCAAAAGGACAAGTCCTCGAACTTGAAATGCAGAATTTGATCCTGATCTTGTATAGCAAATCTTAAAAACCTTCTGCTGTCTGCTGCTATGGGTATGTGTAGATATGCATCTTGAAAAATCGATGGAACACAGCCATGAACTTAGTCGCATTATGTGAGAGATGGATAAAATAGTTTCCATGCGAAATTTCTTCTGAAGCACAAACCTGTTTACTAAATTTTAATCCAGAATTGGACGTAAAGAACCATCTGGCTTTTTTACCAAAAGTATTCTTGAATAGGAACCTCAGAAATACTTCCAAAAGGAGAAGAATTCAATCACATTTTTCTCCAAACCTCTTGGAAAGGTAATGACGCAATATTTGTGGAATGTATGGTTGAACAAAGTAATTTGCTTGTAGGAAAGTCTAGAAATTATATTCTGTAACCTCTTTGAACCACTGACAGGACCCAGCTGTCTTTAGTAGTCTTCTGCCAGACTGAACTGTATAAATGAAGTCAGCCACCTACTGGAATGGCATCATGGTCTTCTTTGATTTTTCTTATACGAGAACTTATATAAAAAAATCTCTGTAAGAATGGTTTGTTCCAATTTTTCTTCTTTTCATCAGGCAAGGCTTTCCTACCTTCCGCCACACGTTTTAGCAGGTCATCCAGTTGCGAACCAAATAGTCTACCTTGTTCAAAGGGAAGATCACACAACAAATTTTTAGAAGCAGAGTCAGCAGACCAGCTTCTGAGCCATACTACACGTCTGGTTAAATTAGCAAGCCCCATCACTTTTGCTGAAAATTACACCACCTCTGATGAAGAGTCAGCCAAAAAATCCGCAGCCATCTTAACGTTCCTCAAAAGTTTAACAGGATCTTCTCTGGATTCACCCATATAAACTTTTTCCAAAGTACCCAACCAATATCTTTGAGCTTTGGCCACTGAAGAACCTGAAATGAGAGCCTTACTCTGGGCCGCTGCAGTGGGAAAAAAAAGCTTTTTAACCCTTTAGGGACTAAACTTCTGCAATAAAAGGGAATCATGACATGTCACACATGTCATGCGTCCTTAAGGGGTTAAAGCAAGATTCTGCTTGTTTGTTCATAGCATCCTGGAGCCCTCTGGAATTGATACCGGAGAAACTGACGGAAGCAAAGCACAGAGAGATGGACACAGGTTTCTTCAGGAAGGAAGAGATTCTTTATTGGATCACCGATCGGGACTCAGAGGGACTAGCGTCACCAAAATACAGCAAATTCTGAGCCCCGGACAATAGTGCAGGCTCCTTATATAGGCACATAACTCCTCCCATATTAAGCTCCACCTGCACATTCTCTTAACCAATCAACACAAATAAGAATTAACTTCCTGTTTGACCGCATGGCTTGTCCAGCACAATGGAGGAGGGGAATACTATATCCTGTATTCTTGCACATGCTCCGTACACTACTGATCGTATCTTGCCTCGTGCAACCAACTGATCGATACGTCAGCATATGCACGTACACATGCCACGTGGTAATCTCGGCCTACTAAATTTATTTTTACCGAGATTCCACCACATTCCCCCCTTTGATGCCTCTTGATATTTTACAATTACTTGAGGCATCACTTAACCTTAGTTTGCTTACACCGCAAGTTACCTTGAACCAGACCAGACTTATCTTATGATGTGAATCTTTTAACACTCATCTTCCTGCATTGGTTCTCCCTGATCTAAAGCCTTATACTTATAAATCGCCATTATCTGTGCAGCAGCCTTCCTCTCTGCTATATTTTCTATCAGGCTTTGCACAGACCTAACTACTAAGGGTATAAGACACGGCAGGACTAGACACAACATTAAAATCAGTAGGACTCCACCTACCACTGCCTTAAGCCCTCCAAACCACTCATACCAGCTACCAAACCAACTACTTTGATTATACCCTTTCCATACCTGAGTAGGCACATGCGCTAGTTTAACCATATGGCTAGTAAGCTCAGCTATTGCTTGCCCTTCGTCATCTATTTGAAGACAGCAATTGCTCAGGTTAAACTTCCCACATACACCTCCCTCTACTGCCAAAAGGTAATCCAAGGCTAATCTATTTTGGTAGACTGCTGTCCTCATCCTGGTGTTATGCTTCGCTAGAAGATTGAGCGCTTGTGATGTTTCGTTAGTGATAATCTCAACCACCGCCTGTAATCTTATAATGCGGTTGAGCATATAAATAGGGGTTCTATAACCAAAGGTACCATCTTCTGCCCACGTGGCTGGCCCATAATAATCTATAATACGCTGGGGAGGCCATTCATTATCTTCACAGGTGCCTATCTCTATGGGTCCCCTTTTCTTCCTATGATTCACATCATACACTTTAACACCTAAAGTCTCACCTGTTTCAATAGGTAACAAGAAGAAGGATGGTTTGAGCATACCCAACACACATGCCCCTTCCCAGTCCTGTGGCAGCTCCGAATAGGCTTTCTTACCACAGATCCAATACAGATTTGCTGGGGCTCTCCAGGTAGATGTGATAGATCAAACCACACATCCTTTAAATTGGCGTATCTAGCAAACGGGTTAGATGGTTCTGAGACATTTGAAGCCGACCACCAAGTTGTATTTTTAGTATCATCATCATAAGCTTTTTGCCCTAGACAAGTTAATTCTCCTACAGAAGTATTATACATTATTCCTTTCCTTGCTATGCAAACATAACCTATGATGGAGGTCTTTAATCTCCACTCAGATTTACCTCTAACACTCATATGATAATCGGCTTGTGTAGATATTAGTTGGTCAACTGCCTCAGAACCGGACATTACCTCCTTTGCTTCCCAAGGCCATTGGTCTCCCATGTTAGTACCTCCACACACATAGCAGTTGGTAACATTAAGACTACCGGCAATACTTTCAGCTAGGTCAATGAACAGGTTTTTAGCATTATGGGGGATCTTATTATCTATACTCATCTCTTCATAAAAGGAATGATATACTTGATGAGTTTGGGAGGATACCGTATCAGTCTCTATCCCTATAAACAATAATGTCCCAGGATCTAAACCCGTCCCGTATATCTGAAACCCAAATAAATTGCCATATTTGTCTAAGAACTTATCGGGGTTATTTATAAGTATATGGATGGGATTACATTCCATAGACTTACAATATGGGCTAGTCGGCAACTTAGTCACTATCATGTCTTTATCTACTGTCTGTCCCCAAGTCGCCCACCCCACACAAGACCAATATGGGCAAAAGTTATAGTCTTTATTTGGGCATCTAGGACTCACATATTTATTTTTACTACTGGGACAAATATATTTATCGTTAGATCCATACGTCCTCTCCCATCTAAGATCCCCACATACATTCCACGGCTTTCTACCACTTGATATCGCCTTACATGCATCAAATAGCAGAACACCCGAAGAATATACGGATTCTAACACCGTCTTATTAATTAGGGTCCCCTGAGGATCTCCATTCCTGAGAGTCAACCAAATTGTACGAGGTTGATACTCCGGACTGAAGCACTTAGGTTCTCCTACTCTTAAATGGCACACACTATAGTCTATATTTAAGTATCTACATCTTGATACATCTCCTTTACACTCGTATTGTGAATGCCAAATTAGGGTTTGGGAAATATGGTTACCTGTTCTCGTAGTCTTAATGCATACCTCACAGCTAGGAGTGTCGGTACCTCTACCTTCCTGAATATAAAAACACACACAAATAAGCACAATCAAAAGCACATCTTTCGCCGTCATCCTCAGTCTTCGTCCGTGCGAAGGCGCCTCAGCTTCCAGGATGTGAGGGCTGCAGGGAATGGAGTTCTGCTCGTCTTCACAGGTGTCCCTTCGAGACTTTCCTGGCTTATAAACTATGTGTTGGTAAGCGGACAGGCTTTATTATGGCCTTCTCACTCACGCACCAAATCCCTGTAACAATAAAATTTGTAATCCACAATAATTCCTCGTTACTCCGACTGAGTAGTGCGTTTCAACCGGATCTTGCAGGGATTCTCTGGATCTGCTGTAACTTGCCAAGAATCAACTGCTGCTGGTTTAACCCTGGAGTGATGTATCCACGGAGTCACTTCGGCTACTTTTATCGCTGTAGGGGTAGACAAAAGAACAACATAAGGACCTCTCCACTTGGGCCCTAACGGTACATTATTCCACTCTTTAATCCACACTTGATCTCCTGGATGATAACTATGAACAGGGGGATAAATATTCACAGGTAATCTATCTTGTACCCATTTCTGTACCTCCTCCATAGTCTTACCCAACTCTACAACCTGCTGCCGGGTAATTCCTTCTCCCAACTGACTCAAATCCCCCCTTAAGTTACCAAGTACGGGAGGTGGTCGCCCATACATAATTTCAAAAGGAGAGAGGCCCATCCTTCTGGTAGGGGTACTGCGGATTCGCAATAGAGCTATGGGTAAGAGAACGTTCCACTTAAGTTGGGTTTCCTGACACATTTTAGCCAACTGGTTCTTTATAGTTCTATTCATTCTCTCTACCTTACCAGAACTCTGGGGTCTATATGCAGTATGAAGCCTCCACTTTATACCAAGCATATGAGTCAGTTGTTGTAGGCACTGATGAACAAAAGCTGGACCATTGTCCGATCCTATAGAACAGGGTAGTCCATATCGGGGTATTATTTCTCGTAGCAGGAATCTTACAACTTCTCCTGCTTTCTCTGTACGAGTAGGACATGCTTCTACCCAGCCTGAATAGGTGCACACAATTACCAGCAGGTAACGATGTCCACCCGATTTAGGCATCACTGTAAAGTCTATTTGTAGATCGGACATGGGGAGTCCCCCCATAAACTGGACTCCTGGTGGCTTTACTGGTCCTTGTCTTGCATTATTTTTAGCACACGTTACACATCTACGTACAATGGCCTGAGTCAAGTTGGACAATCTTGGTATGTAGAAATGTTTCCTGAGAGATTCTTCTGTACTGTCTCTCCCAGAATGTGTCCCGTTATGATAGTTCTGGACAATTTCTACTGCTAGTGATGCTGGTATGACTATTCTTCCATCTTCTAGCTGATACCACTTGTTCTCCAAATACTTTCCCGGTTCAGTCTTTAACCACTCCTCTTCTTGAGTTGTATAAACTGGAGTCCATTGAGACAGTGGGGTTGGTATTAGAGCAGCTATATGCCCCACATACTCCTGTCTTCCTGATTCAGCAGCACGCTTAGCTGCACTATCTGCCATCCGATTTCCCTTGGTTACATCACCATCTCCTCTCAAATGCGCTCGACAATGTATAATACCGACTTCTTACGGCTCCCACACTGCTTCCAATAGTTGTAGGATTTCAGCTGCGTACTTAATTTCTTTGCCTTCTGAATTCAGTAGTCCTCTTTCTTTATACAAAGCTCCGTGGGCATGAGTGGTTAAAAACGCATACTTGGAGTCCGTATAGATGTTCACTCTTAAACCTTCAGCCAATTGTAACGCTCGTGTCAGTGCTATCAATTCTGCCTTTTGTGCTGATGTTCCTTTTGCCAGTGGCCGAGCTTCTATCACCTTGTCTATTGTTGTTACTGCATATCCTGCATAGCGGATCCCTTCTTTCACATAACTACTGCCGTCGGTGTAATATTGAACATCGGGGTTCTGGATGGGAAAATCACGAAGATCTGGTCTACTTGAAAATACTTCATCCATTACTTCCAAACAATCATGTTGACTTTCAGTAGGTTGTGGCAAAAGGGTAGCTGTATTTAAGGTGTTTACAGTCTCTAAATGCACTCTTGGGTTTTCACACAACATTGCTTGATACTTGGTCATACGGCTGTTACTAAACCAATGATTTCCTTTGTAATCCAACAACGTCTGTACTGCATGTGGGACTCGTACATAAAGTTCTTGACCCAGAGTGAGTTTATCGGCTTCAGCTACTAGCAGGGCGGCTGCAGCTACGGCTCTTAGACAAGGTGGAAGTCCGCTGGCCACTGCATCCAATTGCTTAGACATGTAGGCAACAGGTCTTTGCCATGATCCCAAGTACTGTGTCAATACTCCCACAGCCATTCTTCTTTGCTCGTGTACATACAGGTAGAATGGTCGTGTGTGATCAGGTAGACCTAATGCTGGGGCACTCATCAAAGCCTTCTTCACATCTTCAAATGCCGTTTGCTGTTCTTGGGTCCATAAGAAGGGGTCGTGCTCTGTACCTTTGATAGCTGCGTACAGAGGTTTTGCCAGTATCGCATAGCTGGGAATCCATATCCTACAGAAGCCTGCTGCCCCCAAGAATTCTCGCACTTGTCTTCTATTCTTGGGTATTGGTATTTGGCAGACAGCTTCTTTTCTCTCTGGCCCCATAATTCTTTGACCTTCAGAGATATGGAATCCCAGATATTTGACAGTTGGCAAACACAACTGAGCCTTCTTTCTAGACACCTTGTATCCTGCCTTCCAGAGAATGTGTAGTAGATCGTGCGTTGCTTGCTGACAGATTTCTTTTGTAACTGCTGCTATCAACAAGTCATCTACATATTGTAACAATACACACTCTCCTGGGATGGACTCGAAATCCAGTAGATCTTGACTTAGGGCTGAACCAAATAGGGTAGGTGAATTTTTAAACCCTTGGGGCAGTCTTGTCCAAGTCATTTGGCGTTTTGAGCCCGTTACAGCGTTCTCCCATTGGAAAGCGAAAATACATTGACTTTCTGCGGCAATTCGGAGGCAAAAGAAGGCATCTTTGAGGTCTAAGACTGTAAAGTAGGTAGCCCCGCCCGGAATTAAAGCAAGCAGGTTATATGGATTGGGTACAACTGGATGTATACTAACAACCGCATCATTGACTGCTCTCAAGTCCTGCACAGGTCGATACTCATCTGTACCGGGCTTTTGAACAGGCAGCAATGGGGTGTTCCAGGGGGAAGTACAGAATTTTAGGATACCATACCGTATGAACTTATCCAGGTAGGATTGGATGTTCTTCTTAGCCTTCTGCGGGATGTGGTATTGTCTTAGGCTCACTGGATAAACCCCAAGTTTTAGTTCAATTTTTATAGGTGGAATATTGCGGGCCAGTCCTGGTGGGTTGTTCTCTGCCCAAACTCCTGGTATGTTAAATAATGTCTCATCACTCCTAGGGTTTTGGCTAGTCAACACTGTATAAAGTCGCCACTCTTCTTCCTTTGGTACGGATAATGTCATGATACCTGAAGGTCCATTAAACTTTAAGGATGTTGTTCCATTTGGTAGGAACGTAATCTGCGCTTGTAATTTTGATAGCATATCACGTCCCAGCAATTGGACTGGACATTCAGGCATATAAAGGAATTGATGTTTTACTACGTGGCCTCCCAATGTACAGAGTCGACTTCTAAGAACCGGTTTTTCAGCACTTCTTCCAGTTGCTCCTATCACAGTAATAGTCCTTCCAGATGGAGGAGCAACTAGATTAGTCACCACTGAATGTTCAGCACCAGTGTCGATCATGAACGCACTCCTTTTCCCCCCTATTGATACATCGACCATAGGCTCCGCTCGACCAAGGGGGATGGAGCCCGGTCGGTATCAATAGTCCTCCATGACCGTGTCAGCCAATCCTACGAAGTCCCTACCTTCTCTATCGCGGGACCTTTGCGCTGCTGGGATGTATCTATCTTCCCTAACACTTCCTCTGTTCCCATTACTCCCTCTATTACCATTACTCCCTCCGGGGCCTCCTCTACCTCTTGCTCTGCCTCTAAAGTTTCCGTAGCCTGCCCTGGGTAGGTCTCTCTCGTACTGCTCTCTTTGCGGACATTCGTTCCTCCAATGCCCTTCTTCCTTGCAATACGCGCACTGATTCCTACTCAAAGGCTCCCTACTCCATCTACTATCGCCTCTATCTGGGTCCCGTCTATCCACGCCTGCGATCGCTACCGCTAGCATATCAGCCTTTTTACGCATCTTGCGCTCTTCCTCTTTCTTACTTTCTGTATCCCTATTCATATAAACCTTATTCGCTACCTCCATTAGTTGGGTGATGGACATACCTGCAAACCCTTCTAACTTTTGTAGCTTGCGCTTAATATCTCCGTAAGCTTGGCTGACAAAGGCGGAGTTCACCATTCGGGAATTATCTGCGTCTTCCGGATTAAAGGGGGTATACAAGCGGTATGCCTCCAATAATCGGTCATAAAAGACACTGGGCGCTTCATCGCTTTTCTGAATCACCTCAACTGTCTTCGACATGTTAATAGCTTTCTTTCCTCCTGCTTTCATGCCAGTAATTATAGCGTCTCTATAGGCTCTGAGTTGAACCATATCAGCACCATTTACGTTCCAATCGGGATCAGTGTTGGGATAATGTGTTGCGGCCCATGCTGATGGATTGGCTTGGTTTAAAGTACGGGCTTTATCCTCTAGTGCTTTAATGGCTGCTTGATTTATTCTTGTCCTTTCCTCATTGTTAAATAAAGTCATTAATAACTGCTGGCAATCAGCCCATGTCGGATTATGCGTCTGTACTATTGAGGTGAACAGATCAGTAATAGCTTGTGGTTTCTCAGTATACGAGGAATTATGGGTCTTCCAGTTTAAAAGATCGGTTGTGGTGAATGGGACATATACGAAGACTGGGTCAGCGTGTGCCATTTGACCTGCGGCATCGATATAGGCTGACCCGGGATTCAGGCGAAGAGGCATCTGATAGTGCTTTAATTGTTGGGTACCAGTCAACTGTCGGGTTTGGATGGGGCTACGTAGAGGGGCGTCAGTCATGGGTTCCGGTCGGGGAGAGATAGGGTATGGGGATGTGGGAGCTGGGTTTTGGGAAAAGGTTGTAAATAAAACACTTCGAGTCGAGCTAGATGAAGCTTGACCGGAAGTCTGAAGTGGCGCCAAATCAGGATATTCGTTTCTAATGGGGGTTGGTTCAGATTCCGGAAGGGGAGATTTAGTACGAGGGGGGGTGGATCCTGTACTGGAGGAGGAAGCGGAAGTGGATGGGGGTAATGAGGGGAGGGTTGCAGGACTTCCTGCATTTGCGTCACTTCCTCTTAACGGAAAGTAAGGGGGCGGCAAAGGGATCTCGGACTCAGGGGGCGTGTCCAAAATGGGCCTAACACCAGTCCTAGTGGACGAACAAGTCCTAGCTACCATGAGGCGACATTGCTCCTCGTGGCATGTCCGGAGCCATTTTGGCGAGTCATTTACGGCCTGTCTCCAACAATCAATATAAGGAAACTGGCCGTAAAGTTCAGGCCTACCTGATACAACCACGTGTAAGCGCTGTACCAGAGTTGGATCCAAACTGCCACGTGGCGGCCATGCCGCAACCAAAGTAGGCCACTCCCTAGTACACAAAGTGACCAAACGTACAGGAGACATTTTAACCCCAAAATCACAAGTTTTGAATCCCTTTTTAAAATTCTTCACCATACAACCTAAGGGATCCGGAATCGTTGACTGCGACGCACCCATACTTAACAATGGAACGTCGTCGACAACGAATACTATACACGCGTACTATTCAACAGTCACACCCGTTTCCTCTGGCAACAGCACCACGTGGTACAGTTACCAAGTGAAACGTACACAATAATACAATGAACACTCAGGGAATTCCCGTACACACACAGCTGTTACACCAGTCACTAGATAATCAATATTATGCCCTTTGGCGTAACTATACAGTCACCCACGCTATAATTCTCTATATACGAATTACCCGTCTATAACACACCCCAGTAACATCGTCTTTTACAAATAGCGGTTACAGTACGGTTAGCATAGGTCAAAGCACAAGTTAAGGTCACAATACAATTATTAGTGGTTATGGTGTTAAACATGCAATGGACGACAATGATTAGTACTTATATACAGTGTCAGTAAATATACAGGGTTATGGTACCGTGCACTATAATACAGCAACACACTATTAACACTCTCGCTAGACGGCTGAGCTCGCGCTATCTAACAAGATATACACTTTACTAAACAATCGTTAACACATTTACAATTCCCAACTAAACTATTGGCCAGTACCTTGATGGACTACCTAAAACTATATACACCCGTTTTGGTTAGCCACACTGCCCAATCACCACATATAGCGAGCTAGAGAACCGAATTTACACAGGCGCCGCTTAATCTCCCGGTCCCTCCGACCTAGCGAACGTAATATACACCCTAGAACGCTAGTCTAGACAAGACACCGGTGTCCGGCTAGGGCTATTTACACCAGGACCCCGCCTGACTAACAAAATCAAACGGTCTGACTAAAGAGCGTTCGATCGAGCGGTGCGCCTTCGCTCCTTCCCTCCAACAGAGGGGGCAGATACACAGATTCAAAACCCCTTTGGGCCTACCGCACAATCGGTATACCCCTAGTGGGTCCTGCCGTCTAAAACAGCAGTTGTCTTACCTCCTCGTTCCTGAACCTGAGTTCACACTCATCGACGGGGACACCCCAGCACTTCTCACGTAGAGGCCGATGATCTCCTGGACAACGGCCCAGTGGCGCCGAGACGAAGGGAGGTCCACGCAGAAGTTCAGCGGTGCAGCCGTAGAGAACGTGGGCAAAGATAGACCGTCTCACGCCTCTGCCTCTCAGCTACCGTTGAACGATGAGCTTCCCGGCCAATGCACCAAATGATACCGGAGAAACTGACGGAAGCAAAGCACAGAGAGATGGACACAGGTTTCTTCAGGAAGGAAGAGATTCTTTATTGGATCACCGATCGGGACTCAGAGGGACTAGCGTCACCAAAATACAGCAAATTCTGAGCCCCGGACAATAGTGCAGGCTCCTTATATAGGCACATAACTCCTCCCATATTAAGCTCCACCTGCACATTCTCTTAACCAATCAACACAAATAAGAATTAACTTCCTGTTTGACCGCATGGCTTGTCCAGCACAATGGAGGAGGGGAATACTATATCCTGTATTCTTGCACATGCTCCGTACACTACTGATCGTATCTTGCCTCGTGCAACCAACTGATCGATACGTCAGCATATGCACGTACACATGCCACGTGGTAATCTCGGCCTACTAAATTTATTTTTACCGAGATTCCACCACAGAATCTCCAATAGGAAGTGTGATTTTATTCCCCAGTTGTGCAATTGGTATATCCATTTTAGGTATGATCTGCAGCTGCTTACCAGGTTCTTCTTTAAGTGAAATATTGGTTTTGAAATGCTTGGATATAAAAGCTTTCTTGGCCGTAAATTTCCATTTTCTAAGCATGAACTGCTGTACAGAAGAGTGAATAGGAAAAGACTAAAGCTTTCTCTTTTCCTGTGTACCTGAAGGAGATTTCGCCAAATCCATGAGGCTATAGACTTCCGTGATGAGTTTATGTGGATACTGTTCCTGAAAGCAATATCCCTCGTCAGAGGAAGCACTGGATTCTTCGGAAGACTATTCATCAGAAGATGATTCAGGGCTTATTTCCAGAATTTCACAACCTGACTTCTTCCTTTTAGAAGGAGAACTTGGTTTGGATCTTTTCTTAGGGTTTGACTGAACAAACAGAGCAGCTTCCTTTATATCCACGAAAGTTTGCTGCAGGCTATTCTGCAACCATGACACGAAGGATGAAACTTCTGTCTTTTTAGCTTCATCTGAAGACTCTTTATAGCAATTGGCACTCATTTTCTTTTTGTAGCCATCTGGTAAAGGCTGGGAACAAGTGGCCAGGGCCGCCATCAGGGGGTGACAACCATAACGGTTGTCACGGGCCCGGCGGCCCTGGGGGGCCCGGCCGCACGGGCCCCACGTGTGGGGCCCATCGGGTGGCCCACACACTTAGGGCCACGCTGTGGCCGTGGTATAGCGCGAGCAGGCCCCTTTTAAAAAAGAAAAAAAAAAAAAAAACGGCATGTGCTGCTGGGAGGAAGTGGTTACTTCCTCCCAGCTCACGCACGCCACTGAAGAGGGAGAGCCAGGCAGTGAAGAGGGAGCCGTGCCGACTCCCATCATCCCCAGCCACCCTCCTGCAAAGAAAAGGTAAGAGACAGGAGGGTGGCTGGAAAATGAGCTGTGTGTGTGTGTGTGTCTGTATGCATGTATGTCTGTCTGTTTGCATGTCTGTCTGTCTGTCTGTATGTGTATGTATGTCTGTATGCATGCATGTCTGTCTGTCTGTATGTCTGTGTATGTATGTCTGTCTGTCTGTGTATGTATGTCTGTATGCATGCAGGTCTGTCTGTCTGTATGTATGTCTGTGTATGTATGTCTGTCTGAATGCATGCATGTCTGTGTGTATGTATGTATGTATGTCTATCTGTCTGCATGCATGTATATCTATGTATGTCTGTATATATCTGTCTGTATGCATGCATGTATGTCTGTCTGTCTATGTATGTATATATGTATGTCTGTATGTCATTATATATGTATATATGTATGAATGTATGTCTGCATATCATTATGAACGTATGTCTGTGTGTATGGATGTCTGTATGCATGTATGTCTGTATATATGCATGTATGTCAGTCTGTATGTATGTATGTCTGTATGCCACTATGAATGTATGTGTGTATGGATGTCAGTGTCTGTATGTATGTCAGTATGTCTGTATGTATGTGTGCATGGATGTCAGTGTCTGTTTGTATGTCGGTGTCTGTATGTATGTATCTTTATGTCCTCATGCATGTGTGTCTGTATGTATGTTAGTATGTGTCTGTCTGTCACTATGTATGCCTGTGTGTATGTCTCAGTATGTGTGTGTCAGCATGTATGCCTGTATGTCTGTTTCAGTATGTGTGTCTGTTAGTATGTATCTGTGTCCTATTGTATCAGTGTGTGTGTTTGTGTCTGTGTGTGTATTCCTGTGGGCGGTATTTGGAGGCGGACTCAGTGGGCGGTATTTGGAGGCGGTCCCCAGACCCTGAGCTGGGTTAGGGGCCCCAAAATTTCTGGTGGCGGCCCTGCAAGTGGCACACACCAAATGCTTCGTTTTGGCTAAGCTTTTCCCTTTTTCTCCAGGTTTATCTGTCTGCTCTAAGTTAGACATACTGGAAAGAGAAAAAGAGAGAAAAAACCCAAAACATCTATAATAAAAAAAGAAATTAAATCAGGCAAGAGACATTAACTAGAAAACTAGAGCAGTCTTACCTTACTGGCCTCTGAGTGTGCTGGAGGGCAGATGAGAGCACACTGCAGCAGGACTGCGAGCACCTGGCAAACAGGGAGTTGCTGCTGGGATAATATAGTGCCTAGGTCCTGGAACGCAAGGTTTTTTAAAATGTTGTGCCTTATTTACAGATCGCAGAGTGCTCTGCGATCTCAAGATGGAACGCAACACAACCTGCGCAATGCATTCCATCTCCAGGACCTCCCAGCACGTGCGCAAAGCGCACCTCCGGCAACAGGCTCAGAGAATCGGCGGTATAAAACCTGGTGGAATGCTGGTGCCCGGCTTGCATTCCACCACAATTAGGACAGAATTTGCCCTGAATACTCCTAAGTAGTGATGTCCCGAACGGTTCGCTGGCGAATAGTTCCTGGCGAACATCGAGTGTTCGTGTTCGCCATTGACGGCGAACATATGCGATGTTCGGTCCGGCCCCTATTACTGTTAAAAAAAAAAAAAAAAGGGTCCACCCTCCCTGAGCGGGTGGGGCCCTAAAGTAAAAAAAGGGGGAGGACCTATTGTGGGTGGGGGCGGACCTAATGTCCTCCCCCCTGGCCTCCACCCCTGAGCGGTGGGTGGGGGCCCTAAATACCAATAGGGGGGGACCTATTGTCCTCCCCCTGGCCCCCACCCATGAGCGGCGAGTGGGGGCCCTAAATACCAATAGGGGGGGGCCTATTATCCTCCCCCCTGGCCCCCACCCCTGAGTGGCGGGTGGGGGCCCAAAATAACAATAGGGGGGACATATTGTCCTCACCCTAGGCCCCCACCCCTGAGTGGTGGGTGGGGGCCCTAAATACCAATAGGGGGGACCTATTGTCCTCCCCCCCGGCCCCCACCCCTGAGCGGCAGGTGGGGGTCCTAAATACCAATAGGGGGGGACCTATTGTCCTCCCCCCCCAGCCCCCACCCCTGAGCGGCGGATGGCAGCCCTAAAAAAAATGTCCCCCCCGGGTGACTAGGGGTCCCCAAACCCCTAGTCACCCCCTCCCCCCCCAAAAAAGTATCCCACCTACATACCCCCCTCACCCTAAAAATAATGAGGGGGGGACATTTAACTAAGAACCTGTAAAAAAAATAATAACTTACCATTCGATGTTTTCTTTCTTCTAAAATCTTCTTTTTTCAGCCCCAAAAAAGGCCAAATAAATATCCATAATAACCGACGCAATAATAAAAAAACAAAAAACGAGCGCAAAAAAAAATAATCCATCTTCACCCGGCGAGGGCTCCGCGCAGACTGAGCTCTGCAGGGCGGGGGAAGGCTTATAAAGCCTTGCCCCGCCCTGCAATTAGGCTCAGAGCACTCTGATTGGTGGGTTTAAGCCATCCAATCAGAATGCTCTGACAGGTAAATGAAGAGACTGACAGGAAAGTCTCTACATTTACCTGTCACAGCACTCTGATTGGTTGGTTTGAAATCCACCAATCAGAGTGCTCTGTGTCATTTTACACAGCGTGGGAAAGTTCTGTGGAATTTTCCCACGCTGTGTAATTTGACTCATAACACTCTGATTGGTGGATTAAGTACAGGGGAATATTCACTAAATACCAAACATTGTTATACAGGGGAATATTCACTAAATACCAAACATTGTTATACAGGGGAATATTCACTAAACACCAAACATTGTTATATAGGGGAATATTCACTAAATACCAAACATTGTTATATAGGGGAATATTAACTTAATACCAAACATTGTTATACAGGGGAATATTTACTAAATACCAAACAGTGTTATACAGGGGAATATTCACTAAACACCAAACATTGTTATATAGGGGAATATTCACTAAATACCAAACATTGTTATATAGGGGAATATTAACTTAATACCAAACATTGTTATACAGGGGAATATATATTAAATGCCAAACATTGTTATACAGGGGAATATTCACTAAATACCAAACATTGTTATACAGGGCAATATTCACTAAATACCAAACATTGTTATATAGGGGAATATTCACTAAATGTCAAGCATTGTTATACAGGGGAATATTCACTAAATGTCAAACATTGTTATACAGGGGAATATTCACTAAATGCCAAACATTGTTATACAGGGGAATATTCAGTAAATGCCAAACATTGTTATACAGGGGAATATTCACTAAATGCCAAACATTGTTATACAGGGGAATATTCACTAAATGCCAAACATTGTTATACAGGGGAATATTCACTAAATACACTAAATACCAAACATTGTTATATAGGGGAATATTCACTAAATACCAAACATTGTTATATAGGGGAATATTCACTAAATACCAAACATTGTTATACAGGGGAATATTCACTATGTACCAAACATTGTTATATAGGGGAATATTCACTAAATGCCAAACATTGTTATATAGGGGAATATTCACTAAATGCCAAACAGTGTTATACAGGGCAATATTCACTAAATACCAAACATTGTTATACAGGGGAATATTCACTAAATGCCAAACATTGTTATACAGGGGAATATTCACTAAATGCCAAACATTGTTATACAGGGGAATATTCACTAAATGCCAAAAATTGTTATACAGGGGAATATTCACTAAATACCAAACATTGTTATACAGGGGAATATTCACTAAATACCAAACATTGTTATACAGGGGAATATTCACTAAATACCAAACATTGTTATACAGGGGAATATTCACTAAATGCTAAACAGTGTTATACAGGGGAATATTCACTAAATGGCAAACATTGTTATACAGGGGAATATTCACTAAATACCAAACATTGTTATACAGGGGAATATTCACTAAATGACAAACATTGTTATACAGGGGAATATTCACTAAATGCTAAACATTGTTATATAGGGGAATATTCATTAAATGCCAAACATTGTTATATAGTGGAATATTCACTAAATGCCAAACATTGTTATACAGGGGAATATTCACTAAATGACAAACATTGTTATACAGGGGAATATTCACTAAATGCTAAACATTGTTATATAGGGGAATATTCATTAAATGCCAAACATTGTTATATAGTGGAATATTCACTAAATGCCAAACATTGTTATACAGGGGAATATTCACTAAATACCAAACATTGTTATATAGGGGAATATTCATTAAATGCCAAACATTGTTATATAGTGGAATATTCACTAAATGCCAAACATTGTTATACAGGGGAATATTCACTAAATACCAAACATTGTTATACAGGGGAATATTCATTAAATGCCAAACATTGTTATACAGGGGAATATTCACTAAATACCAAACATTGTTATACAGGGGAATATTCACTAAATACCAAACATTGTTATACAGGGGAATATTCACTAAATACCAAACATTGTTATACAGGGGAATATTCACTAAATACCAAACATTGTTATATAGTGGAATATTCACTAAATACCAAACATTGTTATACAGGGGAATATTCACTAAATGTCAAACATTGTTATATAGGGGAATATTCACTAAATACCAAACATTGTTATATAGTGGAATATTCACTAAATGCCAAACATTGTTATATAGGGGAATATTCACTAAATACCAAACATTGTTATATAGGGGAATATTCACTAAATACCAAACATTGTTATACAGGTGAATATTCACTAAAAGCCAAACATTGTTATATAGGGGAATATTCACTAAATGCCAAACAGTGTTATACAGGGCAATATTCACTAAATACCAAACATTGTTATATAGGGGAATATTCACTAAATGCCAAAAATTGTTATACAGGGGAATATTCACTAAATGCTAAACATTGTTATACAGGGGAATATTCACTAAATACCAAACATTGTTATATAGGGGAATATTCACTAAATACCAAACATTGTTATACAGGGGAATATTCACTAAATGGCAAAAATTGTTATACAGGGGAATATTCACTAAATACCAAACATTGTTATACAGGGGAATATTCACTAAATACCAAACATTGTTATACAGGGGAATATTCACTAAATGGCAAAAATTGTTATACAGGGGAATATTCACTAAATACCAAACATTGTTATACAGGGGAATATATAAGGGAATATTCACTAAATACCAAACATTATTATATAGGGGAATATTCACTAAATACCAGACATTGTTATATAGGGGAATATTTACTAAATACCAAACATTGTTATTTAGTGAATATTCCCCTGTATAACAATGTTTGTCATTTAGTGAATATTCCCCTGTATAACAATGTTTGGTATTTAGTGAAAATTCCAAAGAACTTTCCCACGCTGTGTAAAATGACACAGAGCACTGTGATTGGCTTAAACCCACCAATCAGAGTGTTCTTAGCCTAATTGCAGGGCGGGGCAAGGCTTTATAAGCCTTCCCCCGCGTTGCGTAGCTCAGTCTGCGCGGAGCCCTCCATGGGTGAAGATGGATTATTTTTTTGCGCTCGGGTTTTTTATTTTATTTTAAGTTCGTCGGGTATGATGGCTTTTTATTTGGCCTTTTTTGGGGCTGAAAAATGAAGATTTTAGAAAAAAGAAGACGTCAAATGGTAAGTTTAATTTTTTTTTACGGGTTAGTTATTTTATTCCTCCCTCACTATTTTTAGGGTGAGGGGGGTAGGTAGGGGATAGCTTGGTTTGGGTGGGGGGGGTGACTAGGGGCTTGGGACCCCTAGTCACCTTGATTGGGGGGGATTTTCATTTAGGGCCCCCACCCGCCGCTCAGGGGTGGGGGCCGGGGGGCGACATTAGGTCCCCCCCTTATTGTTTTTTTAGGGCCCCCACCCACCGCTCAGGGGTGGTGGCCGGGGAGGAGGATGGTAGGTCCCCCCACCATTAATATCTAGGGCCCCCACCCATTGCTCAGGGGTGGGGGCCAGGGGGAGGACAGTAGGTCCCCCCCCTCTCTTTATTTAAGGCCTCCACCCACCGGTTAGGGGTGGGGGCCAGGGGGGACAGTAGGTCCCCCCTTATTGTGTTTTTAGGGCCCCCACCCACCGCTCAGTGGTGGGGACCGCGGCAGGATATTAGGTCCCCCGCCTTAATGTTTTTTTAGGGCCCCCACCCACCGCTCAGGGGTGGGGGCCGGGGGGAGGACGGTAGGTCCCCCCACCATTATAATCTAGGGCCCTCACCCACCGCTCAGGGGTGGGGGCCGGGGGGTACAGTAGGTCCCCCCTTATTGTTTTTTTAGGGCCCCCACCCACCGCTCAGGGGTGGGGGCCGGGGGGGAGGACGGTAGGTCCCCCCCTCTCTTTATTTAGGGCCCCCACCCACCGCTCAGAGGTGGGGGACGGGGGGGACGCTGCGGCTACTTGCATGGATAGCCCAAGGGTCTGCAGAATATCAGGAATTTCGGCAATGACACTGATTTTCAGGTCGACCATGTTCCTTCGGTATGATTAGGCTACTTGGCGCTCCCCAGCGGTATGGTATTTTATGGGCAATGAGTTTCTTTGTCAGTGGGCGCAGAGATCGTCGCCCCTCCAAGGTAACTCTGGACAGGTCAGAAAAAAAATGAGTGTTCCTCAAATTGAAAAGGTGACCTGTTACGGATGGCCGCCATAAAGATCAGACGGTCTTGACTCTGTTGGAAGCGGACAATGGAGTCTCTGCTAGTGCCCAGGGTGTCTGTAGTTGGTTTGGGGATTCTATACCATCCATCTAGAGGCATCCCCTTAGCTTGTCTGGAGGAGAATAGCACATTGAGTAACCTGCGAAACAGGTGTGGTAATTCAGTAGGCTCTAGACTGTCAGGCATGCCTCTCATTTTGATATTTTTCCAGCGCCTTTTATCTTCCATTGCCTTTTCTTCTGGGCCGGTGTCTGAGTGCGCTGTAGGGTTGACAGCTGTTTCTCCAGTGACTGTATGCGGTTCTCTTGGTCAGCAGAGTTCAGCTCTGTATGGTGCAAGTGTGCTGAGACTTCATTAATTTCTTCCCGGAATCGCCAGATATTGATCACAATGTTCCGGCATAGATCGTCTAGGACAGTGTTCCCCAACCCCCGGGCCGCGGACCGGTACCGGTCCGTGGATCAAACGGTACCGGGCCGCCCAGGGGTGTGCGAGTCTGCCGGCTAATGCAGGGCTGGCATTGCCCAAGTGCCAGCCCTGCAATGTGCCTGCGGACCGGAGGGGAGATCAGAGATCTCCCTCCCCTGTCTGCAGGCACTGTGCTGACAGCCGGCAGGGGAGGGAGTGAGAGAGGACCCGGGAGCTCTTACCTGCAGCTCCTCCGGGTCCACCTCTCGCGAGATTTGGAGCGTTGCCGCGGTAACCACGGCAACACTCCAAATCTCGCGAGAGTGAACTCTAGCCCTGTAACTGGGCTAGAGTTCATCTCACCACCGCTGGGACCACCAGGGATTCCCCACCGGACCACCAGGGACTAAGAAATGTCCCCCCTCCTCCCAGTAAAGGTAAGAAGGGAGGGGGGACATTAATATATTAATTTTAATTAAATAAAAAATATATAAAAAAGCCTCCCTACCCTCCTTACCCCCCATACACACACTGCCCCATGCACACACTACACACATTGCCCCACAAACACTGCCCCCATGCACACACTACACACATTGCCCCACAAACACTGCCCCCATGCACACACTACAAACACTGCCCCATACACACACTACACACACTGCCCCACAAACACTGCCCCCATGCACACACTACACACACTGCCCCACAATCACTGCCCCCATGCACACACTACACACATTGCCCCACAATCACTGCCCCCATACACACACTACACACACTGCCCCACAAACACTGCCCCTATACACACACTACACACACTGCCCCACAAACACTGCCCCCATGCACACACTACTGGCGCCATAACAAAGGGCAGAGGAGACTTGTGATCGGGCACCAGAGAGAAGGGGCACTGCATGGAAGCAGAGGCAGCTTGGGACAAGGTAGGTAGGAGACTGAAATACAGCCTTGAGTTCCCAGCCACAGAAACTCCCCCAGTCTGTGACTGGGAAAGAAGCTGCTGAGTATAGGTGGTGTTACATCAGCATTAGTCTGCTGGTGTAACACTACCTACCTATCCTGTCTGTCACATACCCTCATATGTACCCCATTTTTATTAACTCTCACATGAACATGCTATATACATTCAGTCTGAGTATGTGTGGGACCCTGAACCAACAATTTTGAGTCTATGTCTTTATGTGACTGTGTTTGTGATTTTCTATGTATGTGTCTGTGTGTTTTTTTTAATATATGTGCTCTTTTTTTTTTTGTCTTATTAAATCAAAACAAGTGGGCCACGGAAAAATTATCAAAGTTTACCGGTCCGCGGCGATAAAAAGGTTGGGGAGCACTGGTCTAGGAGGCTCAGTAGCGTATCCTCTGACTGGAGGTTTTGCAGCTGGCGTTGGTGGTGGAAGCATGGGTCTGATTGGTACCCTAATGTCATAGCCCTCCCAGTCAGCAGAGATCTCGTCGCTGGATGAGTGCCAGTCTGACATTGGTGCCATTTCAGGCCTCCGGGTTGATTTCGGCCTTCACAGGAGCTCTCCAATGTCGGCGGTTGCAGGAGGGTATATCAGCTTTGTACAGAACACTGGTGAGACCTCACTTGGAGTATTGTACGCAGTACTGGAGACCGTATCTCCAGACCGATATTGATACTTTAGAGAGAGTTCAGAGAAGGGCTACTAAACTGGTTCATGGATTGTACGATAAACCAAGGAAAGGTTAAAGGAACGACGAGACAGGGGTGATTTGATTGAACCTTTTAAATACATAAAAAGGAATCAACACAGTAAAAGAAGACTAGATTTAAAAGAAGAAAAACTACCACAACAAGAGCACATAGTCTTAAATTAGAGGGGAAAAGGTTTAAAAATAATATCAGGGAGTATTACTTTACTGAAAGGGTAGTGGATGCATGGAATAGCCTTCCAGCTGAAGTGGTAGAGGTTAACATAGTAAAGGAGTTTAAGCATGTGTGGGATAGGCATAAGGCTATCCTAACTATAAGATAAGGCCAGGGACTAATAAAGTATTTAGAAAATTAGGCAGACTAGATGGGCCAAATGGTTCTTATCTGCCATCACATTCTGTTTCAAAGTTTGTATTTTTTTTTTTTTTACTACGATGCCCCATGCCTTCAGAGAGGTATATAGCAGCTTTGTGTGCAGTAGGTGATAAAATTCCTGTGTTAAATGCTCAATATCGGCGTTTTTGCTCGAATCTCGCAGTATGGCCGCTGGCTCTGCCCCCCAAAAGTTTCACTCTTTACTGGTTAGTGACAAGTGGAGATTTTGAGCCCTGAGGTCAGTATTAACATTTTTAGGACTTAAACAATGTTTCTCTTGCTTTTCATTTGTATAATGTGCTACGGCTGTGTCTGGACCAAACAGGATTGTGAAGTCATTTTCTAAATCTTTAATATAAAATGTAAAATAAAACAGAGCATCACATGGCAAAACAAGAAGCTAGCGCAAATAAATAAAAAGGTTCCTCTTGAAAACTCTTAAACACACACACACACACGCATACATATACGTATGTGTGTTTGTGTTTGAGTTTTCAAGAGGAACCTTTTTATTTATTTGCGCTAGCTTCTTGTTTTGCCATGTGATGCTCTGTTTTATTTTACATTTGTGTGTATATATATATATATATACACACACACACGATTGTAATGCTGTTCATATAATAAAGATAGAACAAATAAACCAAAGTGCTTGTTTTATTTATATTTTGTACAAAAGCAGACAAAATAAAAGGATTTTCCATAATTTAGCATTTAGAGGAAAGGATTTGTCTTTATGTAACGCAGATTACTTTTTACTTCCTGCGAATGGGTCAGACCATACTTTCAGACCTAAAGGAGAAACAAACAAAAAATTGAAGTAGATGAAAATGAATATAAAACACAATCTTAGAAGAGAAATTATGCCCAGATAAGACAAGAGAGAGAATTTGTATAAAGCACTCATATGACAAGTGCTTCTTTAAAGGAACACAAATAAAAAATAAATTGGCACTATCCCAAATGTATTATTCTCACAGAAAAGCATTCATAGTATTTAGCATTTTTCCTTTTCAAAGGTTTTCACAAGGAAGTGCATGTGGTGTCTGTTAGTCTGATATCATACCAACCTAAACTTTGCCATTTTTCTCAAACTGTAATGTTTTACAAGGTCCAAAAAAAAAAAAAAAAAAAGGGGACAGCTTTTAACCGAAAGCAGTCTGGTCAGCAATAGACTGGAACTACTCCTGAAGAAGCAGCTGGTAAACCTGCATTGCAAATTCAATTATCTTTCATTGTATATGGTTGGCAAGGACAGAGACAAAACAGACACCTTTCAGGTCCTTAAAAACGTATTCAGAACGAAGATGAGAAAATTATTGATAGATTGATGGTCAGCTGTCACCAAAGAGCATTTCCCATATTGGCAGTCCAAAACTTAAATACCAGCAACATCCCATCAGTAAGAGATATAGCTGTTTAAGACAACAGTTTAAACTGTTCATAGACATTATGAAACAAGTCAGTGCATTCAACTTTTACATTTATTTATTTATTCTCTTTTTTTTCTGCTTGTGTTTTTTTTTTTTTACTA
Source organism: Pelobates fuscus (assembly GCF_036172605.1). Lineage (NCBI taxonomy): Eukaryota > Metazoa > Chordata > Amphibia > Anura > Pelobatidae > Pelobates > Pelobates fuscus. Next base: position 72,144,844 of record NC_086322.1, on the reverse strand, counting down.
ATATAGTGTGGGAATTACTACAATTGGATATATCTGGTGTCCACCCTGAATACAGACTTGGAAACAGTGGTGAGGTTGCAAACTAGGAGAAATCCAGGAACCAAACAGAAGGATATCTAACAGAGTTTTCTAAAGTCTGAGCCAACTATATGTGGCTCAGAAATATGTGAGTGAGACACTCGACGTATGTGACAGCCCTTTCATACATAGATAGGCATCACTTATACTAAAATTCACTATTTTTTTTTTGTTTTTTTTAAGAAGAAAAAATACAAGAACAACTTACCTACTGGCTGCACGTCTTCCTGAACCACATCAGCCCGATTTACAGCTTGTTCTTTCTCTGGTTTTAAAAAAAAAAAAGAAAACATTATCAGTTCCAGTTATATTTACAGCTTCTCCAGCTCCTACACTGACACAAATGTGCATGAGGATATATATAGCTTGTAATTTACCAGTTACTATATCATTACTTCAAAACAAAAGTATTCCACAACAATTATATACGGTATATAAAAAAAACAAAGCTATTATTAGACATATTTAATCACCAGCTCTTTTCAACGTGTGATTACATTTCTACATTTATTTTAGAAGATAAATGTGAGCATTTTAGGAGGCTCCTGTGTGTTGAAACTAAAATGTAGTTGTGGTCACTGCTGCTCCACCATTTTAGACAATGGTATAGTGCCACCATTTCATGCTAATCCATGCAGCCAGACAGGTCTCATTTATTAAACTTGTTATATGGAAGACCATAATGCGTGTAAAAACAGAGCAATGTGTGAAGCTGCTATGGTCATCAAAATCCCGGGTACATTACCAAATTATGTCATGGATGTTGAAATGATATAGAATTAAAAATAAATCTACTTGAACTGACACAAAACAATTTGAATTGATTAAATTTGAATGGATACCTTTATAGCTCAAAACTCAAAATCTATTAATTTGCTAGCATTTCTTGATGCTCACTTGGCTTTAAACTGTAAGCTTATTTGGTGATGGATTTTGTTAGAATTAAATGTTTGTTTTGTTTTACGCATTGTACAGCGCTTCAGAATAAGTTGGCGTTCTATAGATAATTGTATTTGTGGTGCTCACTATTCATCACTTTTATTGAATTAGTTCTTGGAGTTGCAGTTCAATTGTCAACTTTTGACGGTCAAAGCCAGCAGATGAACTACAATTCCTAGAAACCTAAGGAATGACACGGACAGCATCACTTTGAGCTAATACAAAAAATTGTAGGTTAGGGGAAGCAGCATAGAGGGTGGACTTTTATTAAGTTAATGTAATTTTATTAGAAAGAAAAAAAAAAGAAATTTCTTTGGACCACATTTAACAAAGTGTACTGTATTATAAGAGGTTGTGACTATATCTTGATATAATTATTTTGTATTGCTATTTGCTCTATTTTGTATATTTTTATATTCTTACAACTTGCCTCCACACCCCCCGCCCAAAAAAACAAACAAAAAAACAGCACACTTTTTTTTTTTTTTATTAACAATACAGTAATTATGCAGTAAACACTGTGATAAATAGAACTCTACATTTTTTGTTATTACATGATGTTGAAGTTAGCTTCTTATTCAGTGATAGCTTCTTATTAATCTAACGTTTTTATTCATTCAAAATGTATGGAAATATTATGAACTCTGCAAAATAAGTATTACTTGATTAATACAGTATTCATATGCAAGCCATATTTCTGATATAATAATAATGAAAACAATAAAATGAATAATCAATGTTATTAGCTACATAAATTAACTTCACTCATTCAAATTGGCTCTTGTTTCAGTAAATTAGTACATTGTACCTTCCGCCTCTAAAGCATCAAGATGCCACCTTCAAATCAATGCCATTTAAACTAAATCCATCTTGGATACGTTGGCATTGATTTCTGTAAACTGGGGACCCCTCTTGTCATACAAGAATATTTAGCGTGAACCAAACCACAATTTTGATTAAAAACTGGCATCAAAGTGGCACCATTAACTCAATGCATTTCAATGGGGATTTCTGAATAAGTAACCAAGGTTTCCCTATATGAAAACCATCTTGGCTCACCCAAAATTCTATTGATTTCAATACACTTGGGGCCCCTCTACATCATCCAACGACATTTGGCCTGAGCCAAACCACATTTCGTATCAAAATCTATCACCAAAGTGGCACCATCGATTTAATGCGGATTTCTGAATAATTAACAATTTTAATGTTTTCATTATTATATCAGAAATGTGTAAAAATATGGTTTGTAGATGAATACTGTATTAATCAAGTAATATTTATATTGCACAGTTCATAATATTTACAAACATTTTGAATGAATAAAAAAGTTAGATGAACAAGAAGCTATCTTCCATCACTGAAAAAGAAGCGAACTTCATCTGTATTACTACATCCTTTAGAGGTTGGATGGCAATATTTTAAATTTAGCTCCTTAAAGGAGAAGTTTGTTCACTTACAGAAAACAGATTACACATGCTGGTGTATCAGTTATTTAATATAAATTATTAAGATGTAACGTTTTAAGATGTTATGCAATTTTAAATATAAACAACTATTGAAAAAAAAATCTGTGCAGGATTCTATATTTTGTATTTATTGGTACATACTCAGAGTGACCATGCAGCTCTTTTAGCAGGAGATATTATTATTACTATTATTATTATAACAATAACCCCCTCCCAAACAGCAGTAGGGGGTTATATAATGCAGTGCAACCCAAGCCCTTCACCACCACTGCTGCTGCTGCTGCTGCTGCTGCTTTACATACATCCCAATTCCACTTACTGTATTCATCTATGTGCTTCATAGGGTAAAAATATATAGGGTAAAAAGCTGCTGCCACTGCAGTGATAAAACCCCCGAAAATGAGCACTATTCTGCTATTTCTAGACATGTCTGTCAATGGCTGCAGAGGGCACAGACCACGTGATTCCAACCAGGAAGTAATCGACACTCTGTGTTTAGAACCTCACCGGTGTATGATTGGCTGCTTAAAGAGACCCATAAAAGCCGTCCCCTTTTCGGTGACGTCACAAGGTTCTGGAATCTCACCCTTGCTTTACTCATGGCTAACATTATGTAAATAAAGCAGAAGTTGCCAGAGTTCCATAGAACCAAGAGACATACATTGCTATGATAATTACATTGCATGTTTTAGAACTACAACAGAATGTAAAAGAGGTGTTATTTTCTTTCTCTGTTTTTGCTTGTTAAATATGTACTAAAGGCTACATTTTAAGCGAGTTTTAGTGGAAATTCATCTTGAAGTGTAGTAAACACAAATATGAATAGTAGAATTTTGTCTAAAATAAATTATCAGACCATTTCTCCAACTCAGATGTGTGCCCTGACTGTGCCAGGCATGTACTGGATTGTGATGTCCTTTGATAAATATTTATTACAACTAAACCAATTTACCAATAACTACAGCAGAATTTCTATTGAAATGGCAAATTGAAAAGCCTCCATATAAAAGCCCCAAGCTATGCAATATGTCATGGCAGGTTGATAAGTCCCCTTTTGGGCTTCTGTTTTGTCCGAAATGAGACATAAGCCAGGTAAATGAGTTGGTGAATATGGGGAATTGGAAAGCTTGGCATGCCTACAATGTGATACTATAACTACATTCAGGCTGTTCTCATGGCTGTGGCAGAATGAAATGACTGTGTTTACTGTAATGAGACATACATGGTTTGACTTTGTGACATCTGCCATGGAAATTAAACCTAATCAGCAAATTTGGAAGAGGTTGGTGACAAAATTATTTAAAAAGTGTCAAAATCATCTTAGTTAAAGGACAGCTGTCACCAAATGTTCACTTCTCAGGTTTTTTTTTTAATTGTATGACATGTATTGAAACTTAATTACATTTTTTTTTGCTCATGTTAGAATAGATTCCACTGTTATGTGACCAGCTGTCATGTAGCTTTTAGAGTGCTGATGTGTACGCCATCTTCTGTCTAAAAAGTGTTATATGACCACATAAATGCCTGGGCAATGGACATTCCTTCCCTAGTTCCATGTACACGTATATCCTCGCACTTTTGGCACAGTGGAGGGATGGGGGTTGAATTAATTTACATGGTATGCCCTCGCTGTGCCAGGACAGCCAGGCAAGCTGTGTAAATTAAAACTTAAAAAAACAAATGCATATTTTTTAAAGCACAGCACCTAGCAATTTTAAGTACCTACCAGTTTATGCAAAACACTCTCAAGTGCCAGTTCTGCTTAAAAAAAAAAAAAAAAAATGTAAAACGTAGCAAAAATGGTAAACATTGGCCTGGCTTCACAAGCACAGTATATTAAAAACTACACTGGCACACAAAGAGTTCAAGCATTTATACCACCCTAGTTCCTGTTTAATGCATTCTCAGCACCCATCTAAACAGGTTTTTATCATTCTAAAACATCTCCTTTGCAGGGGGAGGAGCACTGACCATCCCTGGATCCCTGTGACTGGAGGAGGAGGAGGCTGAGACACCTGCCTCAGTAAACATACACGTCTCTCAGTCAATCTCCCCTTCCACCTGGCAGGCTGTCCCCGCCTCTATGCAGAATACTGAGACAGAGAGAAGTGTGGCTGTGCATGTCTTAGGAGGGAAGCACTGACTATGGAGATCCCCTGTACACACTGGCTGGACCCCAGAACCCCTCTCTTCCTGCTTTGCATGGTGAGAATGTGATACCCTTTGTCAATGTCTGCATGTTCCCCTCACCTGGCATGTATTGTATGTGCTTGGCACCCTGTCAGACACTGCATCTGCCTTACATGGAGCACAGACAGCCTGACCTAAATATATCTATCTACCCAGGGCTTAACCATGCAGATCCAATAGCTTGCTGAGCTGCAACTGCTGTCTGAGATGGCAACAACGTATTATATTATACATTGTCACTCCAACACAAATCTACAGTCTCTGTAATATGTGCCCAGGGCAGGTCTGTTACTATCTGCCTTTCTTCCTGACTCACCTTTTCAGGTAACACAGGTATACTATAGGGAGGGCCATTACTGGACTGCTACTGTATAACCTGGTTCTGGGATATCTGTAATTCTTAATGCAATACAAATACTTTTATCAATTGAAACTCGTAGTGAAAGCTAAACAATAATTTCCATACAGGGTGTCTTACTGCCTAAAGTCATAGTGTATCCATTTTTCATGAGAAGTATATTCTAATCTGTTTGATAGCTGAATAGATGGACATACATCATATATAAGCCAGACCCATAACTGCAGGTTACATGTTTATTGTAATTCCATAACACTCTGATTTTATAAACATTGCAGCTAAATATATGAAAGTATGTAACAGCCCATATAACCTAGAAATATATATAATATATATGTTAGGTTCAGTTTCACACAAAACAAAGGGATTACGAACACCACTTGTATTGAGTGACAGGGTAACTTGACCATCAGAGCTATCGGCATAGCCTTGGGGTGAGCACTTAAAGTAAATGACTTACTATATATAATTATTTTACTCTAGTGATGACCAGGTGTCAGATATAGATATTGTTTTTTTTTCTTCAAAAAAGTATAGTTAACAAGTATCAGTTTTGGTTTAGAGTCACTTATAGTGAGTGGCTCACAACCACTGTGGCTGTGAAGATGTGCATTTTATGCTAATTGCCTGTGAGCTTAATTTGTGCATTATTAAAGGGGCCTGGCATTCAGCATCTTGATAAGTGAGCTTTTAGGTACCTCGGTATACTGTTGGATTGTGTTCAGTTACTCTGTACAAAGCATTCATGTAATTCCTTTTTAATGTTTTCTTTGGGACTATATGAAACCTTGATTTCAATAGCTGCAGATATTGTATCTGCAGCAACTGTAAACCTTCTCACATTTACCATGACATAGAATTTCCCATCTGTGCTTCTCATTGAGAATCCTTGTAGGCCTCCTGCTTGTGCATGCCCCTGTCCAATCACAGACTTCTCGGAGTCCATTAAGAAGTCTTTTTTAAAGGCAGGAGCGCAGAAAACTCTGGTCTTGATTTCCCAGTGTGATGTTCCCCATTTTGAATTTATTTATTTTTAAAATGAAGAAACAAAGTATTGCAATTGTATTTATCTAGGAGAGTCATGCAGTATTCATTTGGCATTCTCCATGTGATTCTGACCAATATTTACATCTCAATGAATAAGCAACGCTAAACCTCACTCCATCAATTCCTCTTTAAAATTAGACCGTGATGTTTATATATATATATATATTTATTTTTTAAAATATATTTATATTTGGACTACCTGTACCATAACTGCAGAGTCTGTTATCCAGCCTCAATGCTGCTCTTGTCTGTGAAATTCCCTATGAAAATAAAACACGTGTGAAAAACACAAAAATTAAATATAACTGACAGAATAGATTGAGGTTGGTGCTGAAATGGTTAAATGAAAAGTGTCAAAATGATCTTAGTTAAATATTCATGGGGAATTTACTTTCTACAATATATACATTTGTGTTTCAGTTTTATATTCTGGGGCTACTTTTAAAGTGGTAATCTCAGCATACCAGATTTTGCAGAGGTCTAGCCTAAAGAATACAATTTACTCCTTGCAATATTAGTTCTATAATTTCCCAAAAATTATAGAAATGCTAGACATGTTGGCCATTTAAATAATCAGGTGAATCTATTTTGAGTTATTTTTCTTTAATTGCATTTATTTTGTGGAAATTATTAAACGCAAAACTGAGAAAACATATTTTTCCTTTCATTTCTAAAAAAAATATTTTTTAAAGGGATGCTATAGTGCCAGGAAAACAATGCCGTTTTCCTAGCACTATAGGTTTAATAAGTCCCCCCTTCCCTCGCACTCCCCCTCCCGCGCAGCTGAAGGGTTAAAACCCCTTCAGTCACTTACCTGAATCAAGCGCCGATGTCCCTTCGGCGCTGGGTCAGGCTCCTCCCCTGCCGCCATCATCCAATGACGGATACCTAATGTGCATGCGTGGAAATGGCCGCATGCGCATTAGACTTCCCCATTGGAAAGCATGATTAAATCTTGTCTTTTCCCATCAATTGTCACATGCCACATCAGATAGTAAAACGCAAGGGCGGCAGAGATTAATCAATATCTGTGTTTTACTATGTTTTGCTTTTTCTGTATGCGGCATGTATACACTCATCCAGAATTAATCTTGAATTCCAATATAACTCCAAGCCATGTATAGGAAGTTTTTCATAAGGGTTCAATTGTTATGAAAAATCAGGAGTGCCAGTTCTACATTTAAAAGTAAGGTGCCTGGTAGAGAGATTGCCAGTGTTTTGGCACCCTTAAAGGAACACTATAGTCACCTAAATGACTTTAGCTAAATAAAGCAGTTTTAGTGTGTAGATCATTCCCCTGCAATTTCACGGCTCAATTCACTGTCATTTAGGAGTTAAATCACTTTGTTTCTGTTTATGCAGCCATAGCCACACCTCCCCTGGCTATGATTGACAGAGCCTGCATGAAAAAAAAAATGGTTTCACTTTCACACAGATGTAATTTACCTTAAACAATTGTATCTCAATCTCTAAATTGAACTTTAATCACATACAGGAGGCTCTTGCAGTGTCTAGCAAGCTATTAACATAGCAGGGGATAAGACAATCTTAATTAAACAGAACTTGCAATAAAGAAAGCCTAAATAGGGCTCTCTTTACAGGAAGTGTTTATGGAAGGCTGTGCAAGTCACATGCAGGGAGGTGTGACTAGGGTTAATAAACAAAGGGATTTAACTCCTAAATAGCAGAGGATTGAGCAGTGAGGCTGCAGGGGCATGTTCTATACACCAAAACTGCTTCATTAAGCTAAAGTTGTTCAGGTGACTATAGTGTTCCTTTAATGAAAATACAAATAGCAACATTTGGTGACTATGCTTGGGCACCTGTAAAGAGGAGATATGTGTAGAGAAAATTGTCTTATAGTATATCCAACAAAACAGCCCTTGCTGCTTTAGAAAGACTGAGCACCACTAGGCAGACTTATACGGTATTATACAGGTATTAGGTCATTCATTCCAGTAGATAGCAAGATCCTGAGAACGCATACTTTATAGTAGTTAAGAGAGCAGTCTGTTGAGTCAGACAAGGGTGTTGGTGAACGATAGGATAAATATTAACAAGAGGAATAATAAAGTCATATAAGTCATGTAACGATACATTGCCCTGTGATTGTAAATGGAAAATAAAGCAAACACATTGAACCATGGCTCAGAATTGCAAGTCCTATAAGTAGCGAGTCCTTCTGTGCCACTAGCCCAACTGTCCATGCCAGTAGCCCAGTTAATTTCTTATGCTACTGTAACAACCCCTTAATGATGCCCCTATCACAATTTTTTAATGCCAGTAGCCTGGCCCATCTCTTTTGCGACAAGCACAAATCATCCCCTGTGCCATTAGCACCATACCTCCTCTGTGCCACTAGAAAAAAAAACACATGACTGGAGCCCAGGTTTTCACTCTGCACTACTGCAATCCCCATGTCCTGTCCCAGGTGCCAGTCATTCCTGATGTACAGTGGTGTTAGTGTGGCTGGCTAAACATTCCATACATGTTACTGTGATCAGAACAATGCAGCACTCACATGGCTAGCAATGTATTTATACATGGTGACGAGTCTAAAATTCACCAACTCATTCAAGCTGAAGATTCCTTTTCCAGTTTATCCATTTTACCTTCTTTTTGCAAGTAGGGTCTTAACTCGCTTTTTTTTCTTCTTTACATTTTTTTTTTTAATTGTTTTAAATAATAGAAGAATATCATGGGTGTTGGGGTTCCATTTCCAAACACCATTAATTTTTTTTATTTAGAAAAAGAAAACTAAATGTAATGATAAATTAAAACAATATTTAATTTGTACGATATGTAAAAAAAATACTTTTTGTTATGGTGCCTAAACTGTCCCTTTAACTAATACAACATTCATACTATCTGTACCATAGTTGGTTCTGAATGAAATGTGCAAAATAAAGTTAATAAGAATCCAGAAAATATTGCAGTTGAGGATTTTATGTTTATGTTTCAACAAAATGTATTCTTCGGGAAGCACATTTGTAACATATTTCATAAGGGATTTTTTTTTTTTTTTTAAACAATGAATCAATATTATTAGTTCCTACCAAACTGAAACATTATTTTGTTTTTGCTTAAAAAATACAAAGCTATAAATGAGGGACAAGTTATCAATATTCTGATCTTTGACAACAAAGTTTATGTAAAGTCACTGGCTAATAGTGAACAGCTAAAATTGATGCAGATTAGACCAGCAGTACGGAGTTCGTGAACACTCCCTACACACACCTTGTGTACGCCTATCTTATTACCAGCATTTAAGTAGAAAATCAGTAATGGTAATGCAATTTAAACAGCTTAACATTTAACCTTTACAGTGCCTGAGGGCTATATATTATCTCACCCTCAAATTCAAAGGATTCATTGTCTCGTTAAGCAATTCAATAGCATATTAAAACAGACCGAATTAAAATTGCTTTCTCTCTCCAGGTTCCATTGCTGTGTTTCGCGAAGGAGACCACATCCATTTCCAAAGAAACCAAGCAACCATTTTTGTACGAGGATTTTGTTAGGCTTCACAACTTGCCAAAATATGCTGCTGACTCAGACATTTCTGTGGAATATATGTGCACCAGGCCTTGCACGATCCACGTCGATATCATGGCTTCGTCCGAATTCAAGACAGGAATTCTAGTGTTCAAAAATCGTTGGAAAAACAAAAAATATCTCAGAGAGACGCGGACACGTACAGTGAGCTTGGTGTTTCCGAGCATCACGGTTTATCGTAGTGACTATTTTTACAGAAACTCCATTGATGTATATTACTCGGTTGTCAGAGCCTGGGTGGTGCACAATGACAATGTAAGAGCAGGTGCAAAATACAGCGAAAATATTTTAAACGCGACAGCGAAAACCTTTGCTGTGTTAGAACAAATTCCACTTCTTCAACGTCCTTACAGAGACCACCAGATATGTTTATCATGGTATTTTGAAGTTACATGGATGAAAAGAGAACACTCATTTTTTACCTGCCCGTATGAAACTGGTGGGTATGAAATGAACGTCCGTTTTATGTAATCAATAATGTATTTGTTCCTGGAGTGATTTTTATTAACTTTGCAATAAAATGTATAAAGAGCAATTTGAGGCATAGTTTTAAGGTGGAGGAATCCCTTTAGAAAACAAGAATATTTCTGCTGATAGCTTCACTTAAAGAACATTTCTCCATAATTGTTCTTTCTCTATAAGCGCCAGTGTGCCTTTAAGTGGTTTTGACATCTGTAAAATTGAGGTTATGTATAAAGAGCTATTCAGTGAAGCTTTTAGCATGGACATACCATTAGTTTCCATAGTGATTTGTCCACTAGAGATGTCCCGAATAGTTCGCTGGCGAATAGTTCCTGGTGAACATAGCTTGTTCGCGTTCGCCACGGCAGGCGAACATATGCGATGTTCGGTCCGCCCCCTATTCATCATCATTGAGTAAACTTTGACCCTGTACCTCACAGTCAGCAGACACATTCCAGCCAATCAGCAGCAGACCCTCCCACCTCCTGGACAGCATCCATTTTAGATTCATTCGGACGCTGCATTCTTAGTGAGAGGGGGGACAGTGTAGCTGCTGCTGATTTAATAGGGAAATCGATAGCTAGGCTAGCGTATTCAGTGTCCACTACAGTCCTGAAGGACTCATCTGATCTCTGCTGTAAGGACAGCACCCCAAAAAGCCCTTTTTAGGGCTAGAACATCAGTCTGCTTTTTTTTTTTCCTGTGTAATCTAATTGCAGTTGCCTGCCTGCCAGCGTGTGTGTCAGGCTCACAGCGTATACTGTGCACACTTGCCCAGTGCCACCACTCATATCTGGTGTCACAATAGCTTGCATTTAAAAAAAAACAAAAAACCTTTTTTGACTGTGAAATAATAGCAGTCAGTTTCCTTCACGCGTGTGCATTTCAGGGCCTGCCAGGGCACAGTGTCACACCAGTACAACTCATATCTGGTGTAACAGTAGTGTACATTTAAAAAAATAGAATTTTGACTGTAATAGATTGAATAGCAGTTAGTTGTCTGCAAGCGTGTGTGTCAGGCCTACAGCGTCTACTCTGCCAACTTCTGCCAGTGCCACTCATATCTGTTGTCATGGTAGCTTGCACGCATAGTACCACTAATTGAAAATAAAATGACAGGCAGAGGCAGGCCACCCCGCAGGGGCCGTCGTGGTCGTGGTGCTGTGACTTCCTTTGGCCTTAGAATAATGCTCAGTGTTCAGAGGCCACGTACCCTGAACTCGAAAAGTTCTGAGGACATAGTTGACTGGCTAACACAGGACACCCAATCTTCTACAGCTTCCTCTCGGAACCTTAACGCACCATCCTCCTCCAGCTTAGCTTCGGGCACCTCTCAAGTTACCACTCGTCCGCCTGCCGCCACCACCAACACTAGCACCACAGCCGCTTCACTTGATCTGTCAGAGGAGTTATTTACACATCAGTTGGAAGAAATGAGTGATGCGCAACCATTATTGCCAGATGATGTAGATAACAGGGATATGTTTCAGTCAGGCAGCATTACACACATGGACGTACGGTGTGATGATGATGATGATGTTGTACCCACTGCTGCTTCCTTTGCTGAGTTGTCAGATACAAGTGAAGCGGTTGATGACGATGCGTCCGTGGATGTCACGTGGGTGCCCGCTAGAAGAGAAGAAGAACATGGGGAGACAGAGAGGAGGAGGAGACGAGTTGGAAGCAGGGAGAGGTCGTCGCAAGGAGCTAGTGGCACAGTCAGACAGCATGCATCGGCACCCGGGGTCAGCCAGACAGCATGCCAATCAACGCATGCTGTTGCCACCACCAGAATGCCGTCATTGCAGAGCTCAGCAGTGTGGCATTTTTTTTGTGTGTCTGCCTCTAACAACAGCGATGCCATTTGCAACCTGTGCCAAAAGAAACTGAGTCGTGGGAAGTCCAACACCCATCTAGGTACAACTGCTTTGCGAAGGCACATGATTGCACATCACAAACACCTATGGGATCAAGAGATGAGTACAAGCAGCACACAAACTCAAAGCCGCCATCCTCCTCCTGGTCCAGCATCTTAAGCCACATCAACCACTGCTGTCCTCCTTTCCCCCTCTCAACCATCCACCACTCCGTCTCTCGCCTTGAGCAGTTCCTGCTCATCTGCCCACAGTCAGGTGTGTGTCAAGAACATGTTTGAGCGTAAGAAGCCAATGTCACAGTCACCCCCTTGCCCGGCATCTGACAGCTGGCTTGTCTGAACTCTTAGCCCGCCAGCTTTTACCATACAATCTGGTGGAGTCTGAGGCGTTCCAAAAATTTGTAGCTATTGGGACACCGCAGTGGAAGGTACCCGGCCGAAATTTCTTTGCACAAAAGGCAATCCCCAACCTGTACTCGATTGTGCAAAAGGAAGTAATGGCATGACTGGCACACAGTGTTGGGGCAAGGGTCCATCTGACCACTGATACCTGGTCTGCAAAGCATGGTCAGGGCAGGTATATCACCTACACTGCGCATTGGGTAAACCTGCTGACGGCTGCCAAGCATGGAATGCGTGGCTCTGCAGAGGAGTTGGTGACACTGCCACCACTTGCAGGCAGTCCTGCTGCCACCTCCTTTACTCCTCCTACTCCATCCTCTTCCATAACCTCCTCGGCTGAGTCCTCTTCTGCTGCTGCGTCTTGCTCCACATCAACGGCACCCCCCCCATCTCCCCAGGTACTATTCCACATCCCGGATATGGCAGTGTCACGCCGTCTTGGGGTTGACTTGCCTGAAAGCAGAGAGTCACACCGGACCAGCACTCCTGTCTGCCCTGAACGCACAGGTGGATCAGTGGCTGACTCCGCACCAACTGGAGATCGGCAAAGTGGTTTGTGACAACGGAAGAAATTTGTTGGCGGCATTGAATTTGGGCAAGTTGACACATGTGCCGCGCATGGCACATGTGTGTAATCTGATTGTACAACGCTTTGTGCATAAGTACCCAGGCTTACAGGACGTCCTGAAGCAGGCCAGGAAGGTGTGTGGCCATTTCAGGCGTATCTACACGGGCATGGCGCACTTTTCAGATATCCAGCGGCAAAACAACATGCCAGTGAGGCGCTTAATTTGCGACAGCCCGACACGTTGGAATTCAACACTCCTAATGTTCGACTGCCTGCTCCAACAAGAAAAAGCCGTTAATGACTATTTGTATGACCGGGGTGCTAGGACAGCCTCTGCGGAGCTGGGAATTTTTTTGCCACGTTACTGGACGCTCATGCGCAATGCCTGTAGGCTCATGCGTCCTTTTGAGGAGGTGACAAACCTAGTCAGTCGCACCGAAGGCACCATCAGCGACATCATACCATTTGTTTTCTTCCTGGAGCGTGCCCTGCGAAGAGTGCTCTATCAGGCCGTAGATGAGCGTGAAGAGGAAGAGGAAGAGTTGTGGTCACCATCACCACCAGAAACAGCCTTATCAGCATCGCTTGCTGGACCTGCGGCAACGCTGGAAGAGGATTGTGAGGAAGAGGAGTCAGAGGAGGAATGTGGCTTTGAGGAGGAGGAGGAGGAAGACCAACCACAACAGGCATCCCAGGTTGCTCGTTGTCACCTATCTGGTACCCGTGGTGTTGTACGTGGCTGGGGGGAAGAACATACCTTCAGTGAGATCACTGAGGATGAGGAACGGAACATGAGTAGCTCGGCATCCAACCTTGTGCAAATGGGGTCTTTCATGCTGTCGTGCCTGTTGAGGGACCCTCGTATAAAAAGGCTGAAGGAGAACGACCTGTACTGGGTGTCCACGCTACCAGACCGCCAGTATAAGCAGAAAGTGCCTGAAATGTTACCGAATTACCGCAAGTCGGAAAGGATGCAGCAGTTGCAAAATAAATTAAATAGTATGCTTTACACAGCGTATAAGGGTGATGTCACAGCACAACGGGAATCTAACAGGGGAAGAGGTGAAAGTAATCCTCCTCCTCCCACGACCACGCCGGCAAAGACAGGACGCTTTACAGACGTGTTGTTGATGGAGGACATGCGGAGCTTTTTAAGTCCTACGCATCGCCACAGCCCTTCGGGGTCCACCCTCAGAGAACGACTCGACCGACTTGTAGCAGACTACCTCACCTTAACTGCAGATATCGACACTCTGAGGAGCGATGAACCCCTTGACTACTGGGTGTGCAGGCTTGACCTGTGGCCTGAGCTATCCCAATTTGCGATAGAACTTCTGGCTTGCCCCGCTTCAAGTGTCCTGTCAGAAAGGACCTTCGGTGCAGCAGGAGGTATTGTCACTGAGAAGAGAAGTCGCCTAGGTCAAAAAAGTCTAGATTACCTCACCTTTATTAAGATGAATGAGGGATGGATCCCGAAAGGACTGACAGTGGGCTATACATTCGACTAAAAAAGGCCTGATGAGGGGGACGTAACAGGGATTAAACTGATAAGAATAGTACTACTTAACACACCACTCCTATCTGGTGGCACATTAGATTGCACGCGCAGTGCCCTAAATTTGAAGTAGGAGGACCGACCAAGCATCTTTTTCCATCTCCCGGTTCCTAAAATCGATGCCATATACACGTCCCCTGATAGGGGACGTAACAGGGATTAAACTGATAAGAATAGTACTACTTAACAAACCACTCCTATCTGGTGGCACGTTAGATTACACGCGCAGTGCCCCAAATTTGAAGTAGGAGGACCAACCAAGCATCTTTTTCCAACTCCCGGTTCCTAAAATCGATGCCATATACACGTCCCCTGATAGGGGACGTAACAGGGATTAAACTGATAAGAATAGTACTACTTAACACACCTTATAATAACGCAGAGAGAGGCAACGCAGAGAGAGGAGTCTGAAGAAGAGGAGTCAGAGGAGGAAAGTGGCTTTGAGGAGGTGGAAGACCAAACATAGCAGGCGTCCCAGGGGGCTTGTTGTCACCTTTCGGGGACCCTTGGTTTTGTACGTGGCTGGGTGGAGGAAGAGACCTTCAATGACATCAGTGAGGACAAGGAACGGGACATGGCTAGCTTGGTATCCAACCTTGTGCAAATGGGGAGTTTGCGGTTGTGCAAATGGACTGTTTGCGGTGCGTTAAACGGGGAGTTTGGTCTGTCACTGTGAAGCGGGCGTTACCCTTACACTACCTGATCAATACAACATCATACCTGATGTTTTAAAGCACGTTATTTCAAACATTTTAGGAATGTTAGGTGATTTATGCCCTTTATGGATTAAAACCAGACTCTGCATCAACTATGTAATTTTCCATGGGAGTTTTGCCATGGATCCCCCCTCTGGCATGCCACAGTCCAGGTGTTAGTCCCCTTAAAACAACTTTTCCATCACTATTGTGGCCAGAAAGAGTCCCTGTGGGTTTTAAAATTCGCCTGCCTATTGAAGTCTATGGCGGTTCGCCCGTTCGCCGAACATTTGCGGAAATTCGCGTTCGCCGTTTGCGAACGGAAAATTTTATGTTCGCGACATCTCTATTGTCCACTTTAAAACTTTCCCCTATAATTGGTTTTCTTGGTGACTGTTGCACATTTAGAACGTTGATCAGTAACTTTCTACATATACATAAAATGCATGGATTGCAAAGTCCACTTAGGGGCAGCAGATATAGTAAACATTGATTCCTTTACCTAAAAGTTACAACCAACAAACTATATCGTTCTGCATTCCTGCACTTTTATTATGCAGACTGCACCATCACAGCTTGCCACATGTGCATCAGCATGCAATACAGAGCTTCCCATATAATCCACATGTTGCAGGTAAAAAACAAAGTCCCTCTGTGTGCGCGTTTTAGGGACTTTGTTTTTTTTGGCCTGCAACATTTGGATTATAATTGTTCTTTAGTTTGTGTTGGCTTTTATAAAATGTTGCCTATTTTATGTGACAGACGATTTAGACGTGTGTATTGTCAGATTTTTATTACAGTGCAATGCTATGCGAGATGCCATCACCCCACATATATTTTGAGGGCATACTCTGTAAGGGGTGATGGTGCTATTTTATAGCAGAAGAACCATATAGATGGGAGGGGACATTGTTCCTCTTATGTACCAGATGAACTTGCCATTCCTTTGACACTTTTTAGCAGGATGATGTTTTTATGGTTGGTACTATGTAGAACTAGAGGAATCTTGTTGTATTTTCTCAAAGATATTTGCTATTTTATCTTGGAATGAATGATTCTCTGATAAAAAAAAAGCTTTCAACTCGCCATGTTCTCGCTAGATAAATATACCAAGATACTATATAATGGCGCATCACAACATTAACTGATACTGTAATGCATAGGGTTAATTTGGGTTGGTTATCTTCATTCATTTATCTCTTTAGATGCAGTGAAAGTGCTTGATTTTCCACTTGCATCCAGCAGTGAGCACAATGGCATTATCATGATGTTCGATAGATTTAGGAACAGGGAGCTGGAGTTAAGAAGACAGCAGCTCACGGACAATAATGCAAAGTAAGAACTTCCATATTCAATCTGTTTCTCTTTCCAAACTGACTTTTATCCTAAAGTTTGCAACTCAATTGTAAACTCACTTCCTAGCGAATTAACCCCCTAGTGATAACTCCAAACCACAATAGTAGCTCAACGTGCTCACTCTTTTTCACTTTTTGTAAAGTGACAATCAGACAGGTGAAAGGGTGCTTTTCCTGATCACTTACTCAGTGATCACAAATTCAGTGCTTCTCATTGACAAGTATTGTCAGATGCGGCTGTGTCCCAATTTTTCCATATGCGAAGCATCAGATAAGATTGGTATATCAGCAGTCTTATTGAACTTCCAGAGAATGGAACAGAATTGGGGCAAAAGCCTTCTCACTAAAGTTTATAAATATATATATATATATATATATATATATATATTTATATTTTACAGGAGGTTTGGGGCAAAGGAAACTCCCCAGCAGTGCAGCATTATAAACAAATTTATTTTATATAAATCTCTAGTGTTCCTTTAATATTAGTGCCAGGTATCGTTTTTGTACATATTTACTTTTGTTTCTCTTTCCAGGGAAGAGAAGGAGCTTAGTCCAAATTGTGTGTTCGTTAAATGCATACTGCACATACAATACGGCAAAAATTAACACAGTAGCCTTTAAAGGAGCACTATACCATTAGGAATGCAATCCTGTATTCCTAACTCTATAGTGCCCCTGTCCCTACTTATTTGCAGGTTCGCCTTCACATGTCCAATAAAAGTTAATAAATACAATGAATAATTAATAAAACTTCCACTCGCAATTTTTCAGCGCAAAGGCTCCCTCCGTGCTGCTCACCTCTCCGCTTCCTGTAACATCATTAAGGAGGCATGACCTCATCCAGCAATAGTCCAATTATTATTATTATTATTATTTTATTATTTATATAGCGCCAACAAATTCCGTAGCGCTGTACAATGGATCCAATGCTCCTCATCGAGAAGCATTGTTGACTTGATGCGCATGTGCGGCAAGTGCCACGTGCGCATCCAAGCTTCCCCATAGGAAGGTATAGTATTCAATGCGTTCCTGTAAACTTACGCATCACGTGACCGAGTTGTAGTCAGTCAGTGCAGCAGAAGCGCTTCTGCTGGCTGTCAGGAAGACAGCAGCTAGAGGTGGATTTAACTCTGTAATGTTAACATTAAACTTTATAACAACATGTAACGTTTTACATTGCAGGGTTAAAAGGACAGGGGCACTGAACCCAGACCCCTTCAATGAGATGAAGTGGTCTGGGTGACTTTCGTGTCCCTTTATCTGAAAGTTCCACCTGACTGACTCATAGGTCTTAGGTGCTGTCCTATAGCTGCAATGATCTCAATGATTCTTGCAGCTATAATGTAGTGAGAGAGCTGACTGTAGGTACAAGGTACTCTGACAATCATGCACATTTATTATAGTGCTAAGACCCATTAATCTGCTCATTATTTATGTTTTCGGCCTGCATGCCCATTCCGTTGTAGTCCAAATTAAGACATATATTTCATGAAATAAATAAAAATGGTCATGTTAATTAAATTTAATTTGTTTTTCTTTTTTTTTTGTGTGCAGATTTACATTTTCAGCCTGGATCTTTTTGTTAGATTTTTGCCCTAGCAAGGAATGTGGAATCATCCACCACGTTGATTCTAAAAAAATGTACACCACCCCCTTGTTGTTTCTAAATGAAAAAGGCAAGTAAACGATTCTTTTTAAAGCTGGAGGTATGTGATAACCATGATCTTTTTTTTTTTTTTTTTGTTAAACTGAAAATGTTTCACTTACACTACTCTTGGAGTAATACGTGATTTTGTTATATAATGTTTAAATTAGATAATAACTTTCTTAGCACTACAAATATTTCTATGAAGCTTCAGTGTCACTGATTAACTCATTTCTGAACTATTGCATGGGATGTTCCAGCAGTGCGAATATATTTGTGGAATATAGTTTAAAAAGTTGAGACTATCTTCTACATGTGTTCTAATTATTCAATGAGTTCTTTTGGGCTCATGGAGTGCAAACAATTTGTCCACTTTAATTCCGCCATAATAAGTTTCTTACATTTTTCAGCATGATTACTCAAAAGTAAAATTCACTCTAATTCCATGTTGAGCCTCTCTCCCACTCGGTTTTGGGGAGACCAGGTACAATTCCACATAAAGTGCAGTGTGAGCAATTCCTTAGCATTCTACCAATTTGGCTGTCAGATACGCCATGTTGGCACACCCCTTTGCGCTTGTGTAATTTGCATGCCCTCATGCTGATCCTGCTTATTCCGACTTTGGTAACTCACATGATGCCAGTATTGATAAGGACGCTGATAGCAAACTTTTAGCTGGACATTAGGATGTACTATTACTTTCAAAGTGCCAGTTCCTGTTTTAAGAAACACTGTTGCAAACTGCCTGATGGTGTTTTATGCCATTTCTGCAAAAATTGAATATTCAGTTACAATTGTTGAAGAGAATTAACAATACATTGATAATCAACAACAAAAGCTACACGGAATACAGAGATAATATCTGATTACAGAACAAATTTAAAGCATTACTCCAAGCACCATGACTACCTCAATGATTTGAATTTGTAATGGCGGTACGAGTCAGTATGCGCAGTGTTTCTGCTTGAAACATAGCACATACAGATATTTTGTCATTGTGTGATGGGGGCTAGTTGCACCCTACCACACATGACTTAGGCAGCTAAAAAAACATTGTTCCGGGCTGCCTAATGTCAATTCTGTGCATATTTAACATCTGTCATCAGCACGGCTGCACACTGCTGACAGCTGTGAAAATCTTACCCTTGCAAGTCTGAGTGCGTGAAAGTGGAAGCTAACTCTCCCCTCCCATCCACCAATCCACATCGCGCTCCCTCCCGCCTCCCTCTGTGCACGCATGCACTCTGAACCGGGGAACTGGTCGAATCACAGGCTTCTCGTAGAGTGAAACCTTTTATTTGTAGGAATTACTGGAAATTGAGGGGGGGGGGGGGACTCCCCCTCTCAAAAGTGTTATAGTAACTCTATATATATAAAGAAATATATTTATATATTTATGTTATGCAGTTTATTTAAAAATGTGTAATGGTATTTACCTATTCTTCTATTGTACCAGGTCAAGTTCATGTTCAGGTACAACTTGTTACTGGAGTCGATGTAGCCATGTTGGCCAATCTCCAGATTCCTCTCTATGAGTGGTTTCGGCTTGACATGACCGTTTACGGAAGAAAGGTATTGCATTGTCTTATATTTTTATTAATACGTTAACTACTTGCTTTTTTATATTGTTTGGATTTAAGTTTATTTAGTTTCACTAATATATTCTTTTTTATATTTGTTTTTTGGGGGGTTTTATTGGGGTTTTTTTTTAAATCCATTTTCATGCCAAACACTTTTCAATGTTCCTCTGAGTAAATTATATTATATTTAATATTACTAGTCTATTGCCTGGTTTGCCAAACTTCCTTTTACATATCAGAGCTGAATATGCTATTCTCAGCCACAACATGGAAAAGAGCTATCTCCTGGGGCTTTAACCACTCCAGGAGAAGTAATGCAAATGTTGTGTTACATATGTATTATGATAGTTATAGCACCTCAATTGTCATGAACTGAGTTAATAGGATTTAAAGGCGTGATGCATTCACCAGTGGCAACAGACTGATTCTCCACCCCTTGTAAGGGTTTAACACTTGATCCTTTGCTGTTAAGAGGGAGGAGTGCATGCATTTGCACAGGTACAAAGTATACTATAGTAGTGTAACGCCCCTACCTTGCATATGGACATAGAGTTTTCTTTCCCCTTACATCTCTTGTCAGGAGTCAGAAATATAAACCTATTTATACATGTACAGATCAGCTGGATCTGTCATAAGGTCTATTTGTTATGCAAAAAAAAAATTGGCAATTGCATTGGCAATACTAACAGGTGAAGTTGAACTAATCTATTTTTTTTATTTTAGTTTTTTTGTGCCTATAACATGCTAGCATTTCACATTGTCTAGAGAGGTCACCTGCACTCTAGGCATTGTGTGATGCTGCACAAAAGAGGGAAGCACCTGTTATCTGCTCGAAGCAATTATTAAAGCCATTATGGTAGATGTGGAAACTTGCTTTAAGTAAAAATAGCTTTAAATCTACATTTTTGGGGGAATTTTTCCAGCATAATGTGTAGATTAACTTTCTATAATTACCTGAAGGGGATGTCTGCAGTTACACATGTGCCGTGTCACATGTCATGTTACACAGACATGGTTAATCAGGGGACATTCCTTTAAGCATGTACTACATTTTTAAAATGTAGCTGGTTTAAACATCTTTCTCCTTTTATTATTATTTTTTCCCCCTTTAATGTATTTATATTCTTTTTTTTTTTTTACTCTTTTTAGATAATGATGGCAACACATACAGGAACAGACCTGCAACGTAATAGTCATCAAACCTTCAAGTAAGAAACCAATAACTAGTTACATGTTATTTTTCAACAAATTTACAAATAAGTGTATTAATGTATTGCCAGGAGATCTCCCCTGCTCTCTAGACTGCTACCTGAAGGAGACACAGTGGCCAAGAACTGAATAGGGCACCATGCAGCAGGGCATTGCAGGGGTAGAAAAGTGCAGCACACATAAATACATAACTAACAATTACATTTTGGCCTCTATTTTGCTCCTTAATAAAAGGACCCTATAACCTGCCGCTCTGTTTCACAATGGTTCGCATGTGGCTGACTACTGGTGGTGGGGGAGGGTTGTCATTATTGTGTAGCACGCAGGTGGATGAAATCAGGAGCACAATCATACAATATTTCTATACAATGTATAGATTTAACTTCAAACTTCAACAGCTGGTGTTATTATTAAAGATAATGTCACTTCCCAGGAGTTTTAACTTTATCTTTAGTTGTACACCGTTAGGGTTATCCACTTAAGATAGAATTCAAAGTTAATTTCAAATTTAACGTCAAACTAAGTTTACTATGCTTTCCATTCCGCTGCACAGGCCTTCAATTTGAAATTCACATTGAATTCACCTTAAATTCTCACTTAAGTAAATAACCTTGTATGTTTACAAAAATATGTGTTTGTGACAGAGCACAATGAAATCTACAAATCTGTACATTCATCCTGGACCAGAGTGCCTCCATCTTGGCCTTTCTGTCATCATGTGCCTAGCGGTGCCCTGATCACGCTGGATTGTGACGTGAATTACTCAATTTTTCAATTACATTTAAAAGAAAACAGAAAAAGAGCCATACTAATGGTCCAAAATATACCAAGCAATAAATTCTAGAGATTATTGCGGGGATGTTGGAACATTGCTACACATCTGGTGGTCAAAACCGAAAATCAAACCTTACTGGGACAGGATAACCAACCAACTTAAAGCAGCAACAAATAACATACACGCCCCTTCAATAGAATCTTTTATATTATTGCTCTTTCCGAGTCAGCTGTCCAACAAAGTAAAAATAAATAAATAAATAACATACCAAGTGCTAATTGCGGATCTGTTACGGATAGTCAGACACTGGGCATCACAAATGATCCCATTCTGCAGAGATATGATACATTAAATACCGATCAACTGCTCGTATGAAAAAATGGCAACAACTCAACTCCATAACAATACGGCCACAAAAGAAGCATGCAAGTTGTGGGATTTTGTTCTACTCAAGTCAACAAAACATAACAAACCCACCACAAGTAGTAACACATGGTTCGCATTTTGAAATCCTAGTCCCCAATTACCAAACAAGGCAGACATCACAACACATATTATTAGATTTGACCAGAAGGTTGAAACAAAAGAAAGGAAACTAGCGATAGGTAACTCAAAATCATGTTTTTTAGAGCCACCCACAAAATTTGGGGAATCACTTCACTACCACTCACGACTCTTCTTTTATTTCCTTATTTTCCTCTGTATTCATCACTACCCACTTTAATATTTCTGTTCAGTTAACGTCATGGACAGAATCCGGTATAGTTTTTTCTTTTGTAACTAAATAACAATGAAAGTACGTTTTCATGAGCAATGCTGTAGCTCATTTGGAAATGGTTGACTGTATTTGGTCAACACTTCTGTCTGTGATGTATAAAACAAAAAACTTCAATAAACTTTCATATTGAAAAAAGAAAACAGAGCATTTAATGAAAGAAAAGAATACCACACGTTATTGGTGTCTTTCTGTTTTATTCAATGATATAATTTCCACAAGTGGCAGTTTCCTTTTAAATATAAAGTGGTAAAGAATTTGTTTTTGAACTCTCATATATCATACCAATCTACGAACTTTAGCAAGTGTTTGCTCGAGAGTAATAGCGTAGAATAGGTGTTGTGTAGATAATGTTTACGCATGTTGCTGTATCTCTAATATCAGGGTCGGAGAATCGCAAAGCGGACAGGAAGCCGAATAGAAGTGGTTATGCTAAAAATTTAACCAGTCTACTAATTAATTAAAGAGATTTCATACTATTGTACTTTTTATATTCAAGAGGAATAGTGTGGATTTTTTTTTTCATTCTTTTGTATCAATAGCAGAACAAAGACATTTGAAAGACTAAACTTGATAGACTTAATCCTTTAAATACTTTTGTCTACATAGCAGGATTTCCTTCCTGGTTTCTGTTCCAAAATGGAACATTCCATTCAATTAAAAAATCCAATGTTCAGTTAGCAGCACCATTCATTTCGGCATAAGGTCTTTGAGGATCAGATATCGATGACGCTAATATTTTTTTTTTTACTTGATACTGGGATGGAGTTGCAATGTTGTCTTTTTGCTTGTTCCCATTAAAAGTTGCTTAATTCCACGGTGTGTGCCCAGACTCTTTTTTTTTTTTTGTAAATATGATTTTTATTTGTCATTTTCAAGTTTATCAATAAGCAAGGAAATATATGTTGGGACTCGCAGGTCCTGTCAATAACTTATGGTATCATTAGCATCAGTAGCGTATATTCACAAAGTGACACGGACACATGTGCCCCTTCTTACCGAGGACTCGCAGGTCCATTATTGAATACATTTTTGCAGTTGTCTATCAAATATCCAAATATCGTGCTCATTTTGTACATACATATAGGTAATGTGTGCTCAATACCTACAGTAATTTGTACCTTCCGTATTCTTGTGTGTGGATTCGTGGATCCACCGTGTCTATTGTTTCCCGTGTCTCTCTCATTGTGTCTGTGTGTTGACTTATGTGTGTCGTGTTATCGCGTGTAAATGTGGTGTGTGGTAGGCCCTAAGGCAGCCGTGGCCTCTGCCAGTTCCGCTCCGTTTCTCCATAGTTCTCGCATGTCTTTTACCTTTGAGTATTTTGTATCATGAATGTAGGGGTCGTATCGACCACCCCGTCGTCTTGGGGGTCTAATCAGGGCCCCCTTGTGGGTATTCTACCTCCTCCCTCCAACCTCCCTCCTGAGGCTGGATTCATGCCTGTCTAAGTGACGCCTGTAGTAGCGTCCCTGGCATTTGTGGTGCATGCGGGGTTGGGACGTCCTCCAGGTCCCCTAACCTGGTGTATGTTGTAATTGGCAGTCCTAGTACATGTCTGCTGGGGTTGATGTGTGGTGCCTCTGTATTAGGTGTTTATTGGTGTTGAGAGCAGGTCGTTAAAGACTGGGGTGTTAGTCTTTAGTATCCAGTGCGTCCATGTGTTGAGGTATTTTTGGTAGGTGTCGTTTGCTGAGTTATGGAGTTCTTCCAAGGACCGCAATTCCTCCATGTGTGTAAACCATACCTTTAGTGGGGGTGCGACTGTCTGTTTCCAATATAGAGGTATCAGTGCCTTCGCTATGTTCAGTATGCGGATAGTGAGTGATTTCTTATATGCGGACCTGGGGGTTTGGGTATGATGTAGCAGCATAGCTGCCGGTTGGAATGGTGGCGGGTCGTCTGTGTATTGGCAGATTATTTTATGTATTGCTCTCCAGTATGGGGTTATCTTATGACACTCCCACCAAATGTGTATGAGAGTGCCATGTCCCTCCTCACACCGCCAGCAGTGGGAGGGGTGAGTTGTGATTCGTTCATGTAATGACGCAGGAGTGTAATACCATTGAGTCAGTAATTTATAGGCTGTTTCTTGGGTTCTGCTATAACTGGAGCAATGATGTGTTAGATAGCATATCTTCTCCCAATCTCCTTTGTCTAATGAGTGACCTAGGGCCTTTTCCCACTTCCCCATGAATCTCGGTTGTTCCGTTGGTGTGAGTGTGAGAAGCATGTTGTATATGATGGATACCCCGTGTGCCAACGGACCGGAGTCTAGGCATATATTCTCGGATGTGGTAGTCGCCCTCGTCAGTATTGGGCCTTGCGGGAGGGATGCTATGTAACTCCTTATCTGTCTGTATTTGAGATGTGTCATAAGGGTGTGCTCAGGTTGCCCCCGCAGATCGTTTAGCGTCCTAGGGCCCTCCGGTGTGAGTGTGTGCATAAGTCTGGGCAGTGGTTCCCGAAGTAGGTCTTTGAATGCCCTCGGGTCTATTCCCGGTGGGAAGTTAGAGTTATATGTAAGTGGTAGTAAAGGGCCAGGGTATGTGGTTAGGCCATGCTTCCCTTTTGAGCGGTTCCACTCCTGTAAGGTCGCTTTCGTGTAAGGAGAGTGTGCGGCGTTCCCTGTTGATGCCCCTGGCGGCAGCCAAGGTAGCACCGCAACCGGGGTACCCGCTTCGTGTTCCTCGACCTGTTTCCATGGCTTGTGGAAGCCCGATTTAGTCCATTCAACTATCCTCACGAGGTGGCATGCCCTATAGTACAGGGTGAAATCTGGCAACGCCAGACCCCCCCCTGTCTTTCGGCTGTGTCAATAAGGCGTGGCCGACCCTAGGTTTTTTCCCGTTCCAAACATATTGGATCAGAGCTGTACGTATCGCTGCGAAGAATGAGCGTGGGATCTGTATTGGGATAGTTTGGAACAGGTAGAGAAGGCGCGGGAGAAAGTTCATCTTCGCTACCTGTATCCTGCCTAGCCACGAAATGTGGGGGTGTGCCCATTCCTGCATCTCTGCTCGCAGCTTCGCTAGTATAGTGGTAAAGTTTTCTTTAAATAGGTCCCCCTCCCTCCTTGTTAACCAGATACCCAGATATTTAAGTTTCTGTGTTGCCCATTGAAACGTGTAATGTTGTTTCAGGGGTTCCGCCCTACGTTCTGGGATGCTTATGTTTAGAATGAAATATTTGGTTAAGTTAATCTTCAAATTAGATAGCCTCCCGTATTCCTGAAAGGCTTTCAATATGTTTGGGAGGGATATTTCGGGGTTAGTCACATAAAACAGGAGGTCGTCGGCATATGCCGCGACTTTATGGTGGGTCTCCCCCGTCGTCATTCCCGTAATATCTGGGTTGTCTCTAACGGCCGCTAGCAGTGGCTCCAGAGCTAGAACGAAGAGGATCGGGGATAGGGGGCATCCCTGACGCGTGCCATTTAGTATGTCGAACGGCTCCGATAGGGCGCCATTGACTATTACGTGTGCCGAGGGTTGTGTGTACAGGGCCTCTATCCACCCCCTGATGCCCGAGCCCAGGCCCATGTGGGTCAAGGTCTGGAACAGGTATCTCCAGCCCACCCTGTCGAAGGCCTTCTCCGCGTCCGTGGATAGCAGGAGAAGGCCCCCGGCAGTGCGTCTACCCCTATTCATCAAAGCGAGGGTTCGTATTGTGTTCTCGCGGGCTTCTCTCCCCGTCACAAAACCCACCTGGTCTGGGTGCACCAGGGTGGGTATGTGTGGCTGTAGCCTGTTTGCCAATATTTTGGTCAGGAGTTTGAGATCACTATTTATTAAAGATATAGGACGATAACTCCCGCAATGTTCCTTATCTTTTCCATCTTTAGGCAGAATAGTGATGTGAGCTGTCAGGGATTGTTTAGGGAGTGAGTGACCTTCCTTGATGGCATTAAACGTCGTGATGAGTGGGATATATAAGATTTCCGCGTACGTTTTATAATAGCACAGAGGTAGGCCGTCTGGGCCCGGGCTTCTACCCGCCTTTGTCTGTTTCACTGCTTGTGTTAGTTCATCTAGTGTTATTTCCCTGTCCAGGAGTTCAGCTGTGTCCCTGTCTAGTGTCGGCGTCGGATGGAGTGTGAGATAGTCCCTTACTGATTCGGTCAGTCGAGCATCCGCTTGCTGGGTGTGTGGTCTGGGTAGTGCGTAGAGGTTCGCGTAATATGCCCTAATCGCCTCCTGTATCTTGCTTGGCTGTCTATGTAAAGTGTTCCTACTGTCCCTAATACGATCAATGTACGTCTGCTGTCTGCGTTTGGCTAACATGCGTGCCAGTAGCCTGCCGCTCTTGTTACCATGCAGTGCGAAAAAGGCTTTATGTCGCAGCGCGTCCCGGTGGTATTTTGTCTGTAATAGTTTAGTCAGTTCCCTCCGTAGTGAAAGTAGTCGGATTTGGTGTTCTGACGTCTGTTGGGTTTTGTTCATGTTGTCTATCTCCCTTATTTTTGTCAAGGTGTCTGTCATAGCCCTCTCCCTTTGTTTCTTCAGTATGGCGCTTTTCTGAATGAAGTGACCCCTGATCACACTCTTGTGCGCCTCCCATAAGATCGTCGGGGTTGTTTGGGATGGTGTGTTCGTGGCAAAGTATTCTCGGAGGGTTGTGTCTATGTCCGATTTTACCTCCGGTACGGATAGGAGGTGTTCATTAAGCCTCCATTTAGCTACCCTAGGCCTATAGAGTGGGGACGCCATCGTGAGCGTGACTGGGGCGTGATCCGACCACGTGGCCGTGCCGTGTTCCACTTGTAAGATGAGTGGGAGATGGTAGTGCGTCAAGAAAAAGTAGTCTATTCTGGTGTATGAATTATGAGGGTGAGAGAAGAACGTATAATCCCTCTCGTCTGGGTGGTGGGCTCTCCAGCAATCTACCAGTTCGTGTTTGGACATGAGGTGTCTGAGCGTGGTTAGGTGTTGTGATGGTACCTGTGATGTGCCCGTGGATGTGTCCCATTTCGGGTCAAAGGCTAGGTTAAAGTCCCCTCCCAATATTAGTGTGCCTTCCGTGAACCCTCGTATCCTACGGAGTATTCCGGCGAGGAACTTGTGATGTCTCTGATTGGGGGCATAAATATTAGCAAAAGTGTAAACCTGTCCTGCTATCGTCCCCTTCAGGAGTACATATCTGCCTTCCCTATCCGTCTGTAGGCCCTGTTCTTGGAATGGGATACCCTTGCGTATCAGGATTGCCGTCCCTCTTGCCTTACCCCCGTGATAGTCACTGTAATACCCTGTGGGGTAGTGGTGGTTATGTAGCTTTGGTCTGGCCCCTTCTTTGAAGTGCGTTTCCTGAATGAAAATTACGGATGCCCTAGCGTCTTGGAAGTCTCTCATGGCTGCTGCTCTCTTTTCGGGTTTGTTTAGGCCCCGTGCATTTATAGTAACCAGCGTGAGGTTAGCTGGGGTCAGTGACATTTTGAGCGGAGTCTTTGCGGTCCCATGCCCCGGCTGCCTCGGGTCGAGTGGGGATATGGGTTTGTGTTGTGTCAGGTGCGTGTATGTGAGTGTGTGGTGTAATGTGTCCGCCGGTTATTCGGCGTTAGGGTTGTTGCGTCTCAGTGGTCGTGAGGGCCCTCTACCGCCCTTGGGTTTTTTATGTCGACCACTGGTTATTGGCGCCTGACCCTCGTGGGAGTGGTTGGAAGGCCGGAGCCTCTGTCCGTATCTATATGTGTTCGGTGCAAACCGAGTTGGTCGCGGAGCGACTCACTCCTAGGTGTTACCTTGTGTCTCTACCAGAGTCCCGTGAAATCCCCCCTGGGCTCCATGTGATGGTGTGAATGTTGCTCATCCTCGCCATTGTGTATGTGCCTTACCAATTTGGTATCGATACCTCATTTAGTGCAATCGAACAATGAACATAAACAGTAAAATCAAAGCATTAACATTAATAATAATAATACTAGCAGTAGGTTCAGCCATCTATGAAAAAATCTGGCTTTTTAGGCTCAATCGCCGTTTCTTGGAATTACCTATCAAATATAGTACTATATACAGGTGTATAGCAACTAACCGCATGGTTTCCGTCCCCTCCAGCCCCGCTCCCTCCGGTTCCGTCCCCCCCCCCATAGTTCTGTCCTCTCTGGCACTCCCATGTGGTAGTCCTGTATGAGCACCTCCTGTCCCTCCCGTCCTCCCATAGAGCTCCTGAGCTGTCAGTATTTCGACTCCCTTGTCACCCCCTAACCGGTATACCTGTCCATTTTCCCAGATCCCCCCACCAAAATCGTGTCGAATACCCCATGTTGTAGTTGGGTCTGGTCCTATATATTATCGGGAGCTCAATGCCCGAGCGACGCGAGCCCTCGCCCCCCCGGCCTGCTCCTGAGTAGGTCATCACTAGGCCATCAAGGGAGGGGCGGTTGCCCGCGCCGGTCGCCCACCTATCCCGTGTCTCTCCACACTGTCAACCCTGTACATTGAACCTTTACGTTCTTCCCCCTCCATCCACCTCCCGCCTCTCATTACCCCACTGTATTAGGATACCGTGAACAGGTAGCATCTTGGGCAATAGGTCCCACATTAGAATTGGGAGTCTCTCGGGCCTATCGGCCATTGAAGTGTGGTACTTGCGTGCTCTAGGACGGGTAGTGATACCCCATGGATAGTGTCCGCATGCTCCGGCTCCGGTGCCTCCAGCGTGTGCTTAACAGGTGCTTCTCTGTATACGGGTAAAATGTCCTTGGGTAGCGTGGAGCATCGTGTCCCTCATAGTCCAAGCAAGTGTTCCATGCGGTCTGTGCTCCGCCGGTGCCAGTGATGACTTGGGTGCGGTGAGGTCAAGGTGTGGAGCCGGTGGGAAATGTCATGTTGAGTCAGGTCCAGGCTGTGTCGTCGGCTGCTTCCCTTTCCTCTTATAGGCCTCGTGGGCCGATCGCCTGTTGGCGGGTGATCTTCGGGGTCCGGTTGTCATCCGTATGAGGTCGAGGGCCCTGGGGGGGGGTGTATAGGGCCAGGGGGTCCGGCCATTGTAGCGGGGCCGGTGTGATCTGTAGTTCCCTCCCCAGGGCATCCAAATCTGCCATGTCCTTAACCATGAATGGGCCTCGAGGTGTGTGGGCCTGTAATCCAGTCGGAAAGCACCAGCGGTATTTAATCTTATTGGCTTGCAATTGCCTGGTGAATGGGCGTAGTGCCCTGCGGTAAGCTAGCGTGGTGGGAGAGAGGTCTGGGTAAAGTTGGACCTCGGTGTTGCCCAGTAGTACCCTGTCCGTCCCCCTGGCATTTCGTAGGATTTCTTCTTTTAACTGGTAGTCCGCCAGGCAGCATATAGCATCTCTGGGCAGGCTCCCCGGGGGGCCTTTCGGTCTAAGCGCCCGATGTGCTCTCACCATGACTATAGGGGTTTGCGGGGCGCGGCCCAGTATCTTGTTGAAGACCCCCTCCAAGGTGGTCTGGATCGGGGTAGTTTCGTCCAGGTCCTCTGGGATCCCTCCAGGTGGTGTGCTATCTGTTGTAGCCGTTGGGTAGTAAGCCGGAGGGCCCCTGTGTTTGCAGACTGCGCCGCTTGCATGTGGTCGCAGTCCGCCTCGAGCTGGGAGACCCGTTGGTGTAGGCCGCTGAATTCCTCCTGCATGGCCTGCAGTTCTTCCGTGATGGAGGCCCGGAGGCTGTTGTTCGCCTCCGCCAGGTCCGTCTTGGTGGGTAAGTTGCGGAGGATGCTGATCCATTCTGGGCTCGGGTCCGGGGTCAGGTACGGCATCGGCGTCCCTGCTAGCGTTTCCTCGCCATGTAGGGAGGGTGGCGAGAGGGCCCCTCTCGAGGCCGTCGAGTCGTTTGAGGCCTGTGTTTCCTCCCCCGCCTGGGCCGTTAAGAATCGCCGCATGGAGGAGGTCGATGCACCCCTCGGGGTGTCGGCGGGCTTGAATGAGTGTGGTATCTTGTTAGATTTGCCCATTTTCGGGGCAATTACCGGTAGGTGCTATTGGCGAGGTTTTGCTGAGAGCCTTGTGGGGAGCTCCGGGTTTACGCCGCCATCTTCTTCGGCTTCCAAGCCACGCCCATCGCCCAGACTCTTTTTGATATTATCTACTACTGGGAGTGTGACCTTTCTTTGAGTGGGGTACCAAGTGTGGATCTTCATTTCATGAGTGGGACCCCTTGTTGTTTATTTGGAAATGTAATATTAGGTCCTTAAGTGGTTGAAGAGTCAGTTAAGGTACCAAAACCATGTCAGCTTAGTGACAAAGGTCTTTGTCAATTTGAAAGTGTCCCTTTAATGAAGTGGTGTTGATGTATAGATCACACCTCTGTAGTTTCACTGTTCAATGGTTGTCCATTTAGAATTTAAATTACTACAGTTTTGCAGCCCTTTCCACACCTCACCTGATTGTGAGTCACACATCCTCCCTACACACTATCTGAAATAATATATCCATAGAGACCCTATCTTTCTTTCAACACCAACTGAAAGAGCAGGGTTCTTTTTTTTTTTTTTTTAATACCTGTTCAGAGCAGCGAAGCTCCCAGATACGACCAACATGACCGCGAAAGCAAGCAAGGAGACGATTCACTGACCAAACTGCTAAAGGAGGAGAATATATTTAAAAGAAGAAAAACTACCACAACAAGAGGACATAGTCTTAAATTAGAGGGACAAAGGTTTAAAAATAATATCCGGAAGTATTACTTTACTGAGAGGGTAGTGGATGCATGGAATAGCCTTCCAGCTGAAGTGGTAGAGGTTAACACAGTAAAGGAGTTTAAGCATGTGTGGGATAGGGATAAGGCAAGCAGGGACTAGTGAAAGTATTTAGAAAATTGGTCAGACTAGATGGGCCGAATGGTTCTTATCTGCCGTCACATTCTATGTTTCTATGTTAAGCAGCTAAAGGATTTGTCTGCAGGTTGTTTACTTTAGGACAGTGGTCAATCCGAGACCACTTTGGTACACATTGTGGGTCACACAAGAGACCGCTCTTACATAAATGAAATAGTAATGAAAGTTTAAGGATATTATGCCACGAGAAAAAATGCAGAGGTGAAAAACAAAACTACTAAAAAGAATGGAGAATTTTAGTTATGAAGAAAGGTTAACACATTTAAACATCTCTAGTTTAGAAAAATGGCGATGATATATTCGGGCCGATACAAGCCATTAAGACACAAAACAGGAGATAGAGCAGCGCTAAACAAACTTAATACAATAGGGTGGGAGGCAGCACACCTGTGAATAAGGGGATCCCTCCAACCCCCAAAGAAACTAGAACAAGTAAAACAAGGAATACAGGTAGCGCCAAGGATAAGATATTAAAAGTAGGAACAATAAAATGTATAAAAGCAAGAACAATAAAATATATAAAAAAAAGAGTCCAAAAAATAAAAATACCAAATGGTAAAGCACGGTCTCGAATGTAGTTGTAGATCTTCTTATTGAAGTATGGAGCTTTATGGGTAGCTTCGCTTAGTATCAGCATATGAAACGAAAGCAAAGACAAAGGTGGACCAATAGTGCAATAGGACAAACAACATTGAGAATAGATGTCAACTCACATATGGTAGAGCTATATCCAGCTCTAAGTACAACAGCATGTAGTGGTTTTCAATCCCCACTCATAGGATATCCCTCTGATTATGGTACACAGTGGTAAATCACAGCTGAATAATGTTGAGGTAAATCATATGGAATAACAAAGGAAGCAGCCAATAGTGCTCTGTATATAAGTAAGTAATAATACGATAAGTGGAAATATACTTACAATAAAGTGAACAGACTGACCGCTTTATGATTCAGGCCTGAGTGGTATAATCTCCACCAAGGATTCCTTTAGTCACTTATCTTATTATTACTTACTGTTGGCTGTCTCCTTTGTCATTCCATATGATCTACCCAGGGGTCAAGTCCTGGGGAAAAAAGTGTGGGAACTCACCCAAGATATACCCCCCCACCCCCCAAAAAAAATAATTTTACGCTTGTATGCATATATATTGTAAAGTGCCAGTTTACAAAGACAAGTATATAGAGATATTCTCTCCGGAGTACGTCCAAGGTATCCGTGCTCATTTATTAATGCCCTCAGAGTAGATGGCCCTTTTTGTAGAGTATGATTGATTTGGGGTTAAAACTCAGCTAAGCCTGACAAACTCAGTTTAGACAGAGCAATTTGTCATTTGGCTTACTGCCAGAAAGAACGGGTTAATAGAGTGCTCCCAGACTGCCAGGCTTTCACCGTGTAAGAATTGGGTCTCTACCTGATTTTATTTATCATTTGTGTATAAATGTATTTTCCCTTTTTTCTTTTGTTTTAAGTATTCTATTTTTATCACGCATATGTTTCTTAAAAGTTAAGTTTTAACTTTAAGTTTTAACTACTACAAGTCCCAAAGGAGGACTTATATCACTTTTTTTTTATCATAAGGGCACTTTAATATTACTTGTCAGGATCTACTCGGCCCCTTTAGAGGTGCCCACTCCCATAGGGACACTATACTTGATTTCCCATTTCTCCTATATACTGTGCTTCAAGGTTAGACACATACAATCACACACACACTTACTGGCAGACACACACTGACAGACTTACTGACAGACACACACATACTGACAGACACACACACTGACAGTCACACTGACAGACACACACACTTACTGATAGACACCCTTATTGACACACACACACACACTTACTTTCAGACACATACACACTTACACAGTCTTGCACACACTCACAAATTAATTGTATTGCTTGTTTCTCCTACCTTTAGGAGTCCTCTGACTGGTGTCCAGTGTCTTCGAATCTCTTCCTTCTCCTCTCTCCTCGCTCGCGCTGTTTAGTGATGCTGGGTCGAAATTAAGTCATATTCCGGCTCCCGGCATCACCATAGAGGGTGCGCGAGGGAGCAGGAGGATCATCAGCTAAGACAGCCCAGTCCGGTATATTGCTGCAGAGTAGGCACCTGCCTCTGGGACAAGCAGGTGCCTACTCTGCATTGCTAAATAAGCGCCACTCTGGGGGGCGCCCTTAGGTGGCCGACTGGCCACCTGCTGGGCTCCCTGTGACAGGCCATTGGCCTGCCCTGCATGGCACCCCCCATCTTTGGTGCGGTGCACCCCGTGCACCAGTCCTGGAACAGTCTGGCATAACTACTAAGGGAAACGGCGTTCCTGCTGTGGATAAAGTGCAGGAACGCCGTTCCCACGCGTTCCTGCAGGACTCGAGCCCTGGCTCTACCTCAATGTTATCCAACTGTGATTTATTACTGTGTACCATAATCAGAGGGATATCCTACAAGTGGGGATTGAAAACCACTACATGCTGTTGTACTTAGAGCTGGATAAATGTGAATCCATGGAAGTGAATAAATGCATAATAAATGCAAGAACTTCGTTGTTAAATTCCATTAATATATAACACTGTCATGGCCGCATTTGTTTTTTTTTTAACCCCCCTCCCGACTAGAATACATCTAATAGCCCCCCTGGTCGCCCCCAAGTGCCCCTAAGCCCCCCATATTACCTATATTTACTGTTTCTCTTCTGCCTGGACCTAGATCCTGGGCGCCGCCATCTTTAGGTAAGTAGATGAAGTCCCTGCGGGCGCTCTCCTGAAGTGTGTGGGGAAGGAGCAGGCGCTCGTCCAAGTTCAGCGGTGTTTGGGAGTTTCAGTGTCCAATTTTAGTTCCACGCAATCGACGCCCAAACACCGCTGCCTGCATTCTCGTGCACAATTAAAATCAACACTGATAGAACTGTCAGGAGAGGTTACCATAGTTCGTGGGTTGGTTTGGTTCCCGAACGGACCATAGGAATCCCACAAACCCAGTCTTTCAATAGCCTTTTCGCATGGCCCATAGTCCTGAGGCAGGAGGCTAGGAAGCAGGCTCCTCTAGGAGCTTGTTGCGAGGGAAAGTCCACCACACCATGCCACTGCTACTAGGCCTTACCTGTTTCGAGCACGCGGCAACATTCCTCTCCTGTGCCCACCGACTACTCCACACTAACGACCAAACATGATATAAGGTTCCTGCTGGCAGACATTCACAAATTGCTGGCTGTGGATGTGTCTCTAATCAAAACCAAGGTGCAAGCTGTGTCAGATTGAGTGAGGGCTTCTGAGGAGGACATTATCGATGTGCAGGCTAATCTGACATGGCTCACTACAGCAGTTTCAGACCCATCAAAGGACCCTAATGGCACAACTAACAGTAACGGAGGGCAGCAGTGCAGAACCCATATGAAGATTAGGGGCACCCTTGCTGCAATTACTATGGAGGAACTTCTTCATTAAATACGGCGACTGTTAACGGCCAAGAAGATATCCATAGATGGAGTTTATCGGGTATCTGGACCTACCAAAACACCATCTGCCATGGTCCAAGACATCATCCTCCGATGCTTGAAATTTCAAGATAAACATTTTTTCATGTCAGCACTGAAAGGTAAAACGCCTCTGACTTTTAAGGATTCACCTCTCTCCTTCTTCCAAGACCTTTCCAGAACCACTCTCTCACGGCGTAAATCTTTTGGCCCAGTCACCAGTCAACTGTGTGCCGCTGGCTTGACCTACAGGTGGAGGGCTACAGGCTCTCTAGTGGTGCACCATAATGGGACTACCCATACAGTTCCTTCAATGGTGGAGGCATCCACCCTTCTGGAAACACTGGGACTGTTGTCCTTGACCAAGAGCCAGAATGCTGGTCAGACTACAGAGATTTTCCACGGGATGGCACCTCCTGGAACCCAATGCCATGATCGCTATAGGTGACTGTTGTACCACATCCCTCATATCTGTTCACAATCTACTTTAAGTTGTATGTTTGTAACTCGTGCTAGTTTTACGTTATTGTTCTTTTTTCTCAAGTTGACTCTCGTTTATTAATATATGCTATGTGAAATTCTTGGTCCTCACTTAGTACAAGCAAAATAGTGCTCACATGGGGGCACCCCAGACCAGACTGCTTCCATGTCGTTGGGCAACACAGCCTTATTCCACCCTATAAATGGCGATTCTAATTCTCCCCACGCCTCTCCCTCGGTTAGAGGTGACTCACACAAGATGCATGGAAACTTTTCTTAGTTCATGCTTACCATACTGTTTGCCATCTAACTCGTTGTCGATTGAGCCACTAGGCGCTCTGCCCAAGTGATTAATCCACGTTATGCATTCTCTATACGACTGTTTCTCCTATGTTGGCATGTTCCACACCAAGGTTTTAGGGACAGATGAATATGTGCCACTGTGCCACACAGTTCTTTTTAAGTACAATTCACCCTTCATCTACACCTAATTTAGTGTAATCCTGTTATTATTATAAAAAAAATGCACTGTCACTGGCATATAAAACTTCTTGTTGTCATTCTTCTTAATATGAACATTTTGTGAAATGTCGATGCTACCTTGTTTGTTCTGCAATGCTCAAAATAAATTATTTTAAAATAAATAAATAAAATGTTATTTTCCAGTGTGGCAGACGACATCTATTTCGATGATACCTCTGGATTTATGGTTCTTGGAGGAAGCAAGTACGTACTTGGGATTGATGGTTTCTTTGGACCTGTCAAATATTATCGTCTAAGGAATTTGGAAATAGATGAGGTAAATATAATTGTTATACTAATCCAATTTTCTACTGGAGATTGTTCTTACTGTTCAACCAAAGCCTTCCTAATTTCCTGTTTATGCTTCCATTGTGAATATTTGTTTTTAATTATTTAGATTTCAAACTCACTACTACAAGAAGGTATTTATCAACTGATTGCTGGATATTATCAGAGGTGCGCTACTGCTCAGGACATTATGAGATATTACTCCGATGTAATATGGAAGACACATGAATCTCAGACTGAAGGTGAGTACCCATTAAAACAGACATAGACATATGCCTGTATACCAGTCACCACCTGCTGTCTACAAATGATCAAGTTTAAAATAATATGAAGCTTGCCAGTAGTCTCAGAATTTTAACAATTTAGCAATAGCCATAGTTCACACATACTTAAAGAAACACTATAGCGTTAGGAATACAAACCTGTATTACTATCGCTATAGTGCCCCTGTCCCAGATTCATTTTAACGCATGGCATGCTGGGGCATCTATGAGCATAGGAGCTCCATAGGCTTGCCAACTTCTCAGTATACTATTATTCAGAGAGATATATTCAGAACCTTCAAACCCTCTTTATTGAATGTTTAGGTGAAATACTCACCTCATTATCAGCTGTTATCTGTACTATATCAAAAGTAAGATCTCCGATCTTGCTGTTGCGAATATGTATCTTGACCTTAACAAAAACAATGTAAACGTACTAATTGTACATAAGCAAGACAAAACCAACACACATCATTTTTTGAAGATGTAAAAAGATGATAAAATTCTTCTAATATGTTTAACAGTCCATGTTGGTTTCCTTCTCCTGCTACCTACTAAATGTAAATACTTAATAAAAATAAAAATGGAACAGAGCGCAATGAAGTTTCAAGGCTATGGCACAACAATGGCATCCGTTTATATATAATTACATTTTTTCCTGTAAGTGGTTGCAAAGGAAGGGTCCTAGGGCACTGCTTTGCCTGGGGGCCTATGATGCTGTAAAGATGGCCCTGCCCTGTCACTATTATTATATAGGCCTTTTTTCCATAACAATTATTAAATAAAGGTTTTACTCCTTTTTCCAATGTAAAAACTCCCTCAGTATTGCTCACCTTTCCGCCTACAGCAATATCATCAAAGTTGATGACCTCCTCCATTATTGGTCCAATCCTATGTTCCTCACGGAGGAGCACTGAGGACCTGATCTGCATGCATGGCAAGCACCGCACGTGAATCCAAAGCTTCTCATCTTCCGATCCTGGGATTCCACCAGATTCCCCTTTTTATTTTCTTGTTAACGCAATTGAAAACAGTGCTCAAGGACTCCTTGCATATTACCCATTACATTAATCTGTAGTGTTCTCAGTGATTACAATGTAATTTGCACAATTCATTTAAAAAGATCACAAAATAACTTAAAATGTTCCTTATCCCTATGCGTATTAGCACTGAAAACTGCCCATCTTTTGTCAGTTTAAAAAATTTGTGGAATATATGCAGGTTTATCAGTTAAGTGTGTCACTTAAGTCAAGAATTCAAAGTGAATTTCTCATTACAGGCCAAGTTTTTTTCCAAGGCACCAGTTAATTTGGAATTTTATTGGGAGTTCACTTTGAATCCCCTGATGGTGTCAGATTATAAAGTGAATAAATTTGATAGCGTCAAGTGATAAAGTTCACGTTGCCAAATTCATGTCCATTCATTACTTTTACTGCCCTACCATTGCTCAGATACAAGTAAAAACACTGGCTGTTGCAACTAATGGCATTTTGTTGTTACAGATACTTCGAAGAACGATTATATTGAACTCTATTCTAAACATGGACGTAAAACCACCTGCCCTGGGATACCTTGGAAACAAGAGGAACGACAGCAATTTAGCCATTTCATTAACTTCCTAAAAAGCATAGATTTATCAGCAGGTATTGCATATTGTACAAGTAACCAGTACCAGTGATAAGTACATTTTATGTGAATGATTTGGTTATAGCTAGTATAGAGTTTTTACTGTATAGTTTTCCAACACTCCCTTCTGTATTTTTGCAATATTAATGTCCCATTTAATGTGAATGAAATATACTGCCAAAAATACGAAATCCATTAAAAAGTGATATTCGTGCATTGATCAGCGTATTTGCCTTATCCTTTAAATGTCATGTAACAGATCAATATTATATGTTCTAAGAACATTTTACTCGATTAAGCAATCATTGATCACTCAAAATAGGATACGAATAATGCTCCTAACACAACGTCATTTTTAAAAGTTAGAAGTGTGAAAAAGTCAAAATTTCACACAGAAACTGTTTTTACAAACTATGGGATTTAATTTAAACTAAAATTAATATTTATAAACATTCATGCAAAACTATA
Source organism: Pelobates fuscus (assembly GCF_036172605.1). NCBI lineage: Eukaryota > Metazoa > Chordata > Amphibia > Anura > Pelobatidae > Pelobates > Pelobates fuscus. Next base: position 72,106,391 of record NC_086322.1, on the reverse strand, counting down.
AATATTCACAATTCTTCAAGCCCCCATAGAAACTGCTTATTATAGAATATTCCTAATATGTAAGTGATGACTTTATTGTAGGATGTTGGATGCTTCTACTTTGTCTCTTTTACAGTATATATTAATTACTGTTATCTTGTTTCATAATCTAGTCAGGTAACTTGGAATGAATGCTAATGTGCCCCATAATCCCCTTTTTCACAATAGCCATAATTTAAAAGAACGTTCATTTTTATTAATTTTACTAGTTCATTTTCATTTTTGCCTTCTGACATATGTATATAGTATTTTATTAGACACCTGAATGATCCTAAGGGCTTCTTTATTATTTCCAGATTCTACTACTGACATTTTACTGGATTTGGGGAGAGATCTGTATGAAAGTAGCTTAAATAAGCTGCCATTCGGTGTCCACCATCTTGGTACTGCTCTTCCTTCCTTAGTGGATGCAAGCTGCTTGGGCTATCACAAAGCTTCCTACCTCCTGGCTGTGATGAATGAATTAGGCCTCGGTGTGCCTATAGATCCTGCCCAGGTACCATACTAAGTTATATCTTATCCCATTATATAAATATTAATTGTATCCCTTGCAACCATACCTGGTATTACAATTTATTCTGTGCATGTGCTAATTCCTACACCCTGGACCTATATACACATATAACAATCCTTTACTCTGCATGGCTATTAACTTAATCTGTTACATGTATAGCAGCTAAGGATTATAGACCTAACGAAGTTAAACCATTCCATTGAAACAGTTCATCTGCCATTTATATTGTCTTTTCTGCTCCTAAATGTCACAGATTTCTCTATAATCTGACGTCAGGCGTCATTGTAGTTCAGCACATGGATAGTACTGTAAAAGAAGGGCTGTAGGCTAAGTTGTTGAAGAACATGATTGTATGATTTATCCTTTGCTTCTCTCTGTCTAGGGTTTATTATATAGCCTGGTCGGAGCACAAGCTAGTGATAGGCTTACTTTACTCAAACTTGGATACAGTCACTTCCAAGGTGTTAATAACTATCCGGTGGATTACAGCGTTTCATATGCTTATTACATGAGTATCGCAAAGAAAACCCCAAAAGATCGATGGACAAAACATGAACAGGTAAACATTTTGCTTCTTTGCTGTTTAACAAGTCCATCTCAAGTATAGGAAGGGATTTAAAATGTTGCGTGTTTTTAAAAAAAAATTTGGAATGAAGATAATAGTATAATAGTATCAATATCACGTGTGTGTGTATATATATATATATATATATATATATATGTATAAGAATTCTGTTTTTATGTAAGTGGTAAACATTGACTGTCTGAATATTTTAAATACCCTATTAATTCATCTGGTTTCTTTCCAGGCATATGTGGAAGCCATAAGACTAATGGACGATGATATGTTGAAAGAACAAACCAGAGAAGATGATGATTTATTCTTGTGGCTTAAACAGAACGCAGAACGAGGGGATGCGCGGGCTCAGGTAGATCATACTGCTTTATAACATGTTTGCGCCATGTAGTAGGTCAAAGAACCTGATTAATGGAACATTGTATCAATACACTGCGATGTCCATAAAAAAGACAATACAGTACAATGTTTGCTCCAAATTCAGATATGCACATCTGCAGTGTTAAATGATTGATATTAAACCAGATAATGAATTAACAGCAATCTCTCAGTTGGAATAACCAATTTTCTACTGACTTGGGCTTTATAAAATGTTAGAGTTGTCAATCCAGTTGGAATCCACTGTCAAAATTTGGTGCTGTGTGAATCAACCACTTGTTTTTTTTTAATTTTCAGCAATTCAGAGCTTAGTGAATAACAGTTTTTAAATTTTTTTTACCTTGAAAATAATTTATTGTGATCTGTATTTACCCATTAGATGGGGCACTAAATATACAGCTCTTCCCAGCTCAAATTGTGCTCTCATGGTACCTATTTATTGTAATGGCAAAAATGGCTGTCACTGCTAATATACCTTATATTGTCCTCTAGCACAGATTGGCACAAATGTATTTTTGGGGTCAACAAGGTGTAACTAAGAATACTGATGCAGCCGTACAATGGTATGAGAGAGGCGCACTGGAGAATAATGATCCGGTGTTAATGTACGATTATGCAATCCTCTTATTTAAGGTATGTGTGTTTTATTTCCCAGTAGTAAGTTTAGATGCTATGCTCCGTACTGTATTTTCTGGTTTTATTTGATAATTTCTATTTTTCAAAGTGATATTCAACCAGCTTTTATATACCGAGTTTTAAATCCCTCCCATCATAGTTTTAATGAAGAATGTTGCTAACCTGATAATACACAGACACATCCACTAGATGGCAGAAGAATCCTTTCTAGAAAATGTCAATTTGTATTTTACAAGCTTGGTTTAAATGCTATAATATTGGTTATTGTATCAAGAAAGTAAAGGACCAAAAACCTATGCTGTTACGCACAGTATATATAGGGTACGAAGGAATCTGTGCAGAACAAATTTTTATTTTAGAGGACAAAGACTGAATAAATAACATCCAACTGGATATAGCCACCTGCTCTCCATAACCATTGACCGAACTAGGCCAAAGAACTTGACAGCAATAATGTAGTGAATAATAGAAGTTGATTTATCAGATGGATTTACCAACTAATATTGGAACCCAAAGTATAGATATCCTTTTTTGTAGGCGACTAGTGCCAGTAGTTTATTACAAATAGACATCTGCCATGAAGTGTGATTTACCGATTTCAATTATCTTTGATAGGGTGATGCTGTTCCGAAGAACAAGAAACTTGCTTTGAAGCTGATGAAGAAATCGGCTGCTAAGGTGACCGTGACTTTCTATTCTTTATATTAAATACCTTGGAAAAACAAATGTCAATTAAATAAAACATAATTTAGCATTGCAAAATAAGTACATTAAGTACTATTAATATTTCCGCCCTTTTTATGTGTTTTTAGCAGGGGTCAGATGATTACATGGCAAACTATTTCTACTCCTTCATTTATAATAATTATTTTCATTTGTTTATAAAGTGGCAGTACATTTCTTAGCTATGCATTCATTTAGTAAATGATCTAATAATAATAATAAATTGTTATTCCCTCTTTATTAACCACCAAAGCAACAGCCTTATTGCATTTAAATGTCCTAATTCAGCTTACAATTGTAAGTTTAATATATTCAACTATTTACAATAAGCAATCATTCTGTTATTTCAGCCATACTTGTATTTCAATTTGGCTGCAACCTTGTTTAACTGTTAAAAAATAGCCAAATTGAATAGAATTCCAAAAGGAGGAGGGGAATAAAATAACAGATACATCAAAATATCAGTTATACCAGTTGCATTTGACCCTGTTTCCTATTTAAATCCACAACAAACAGGGACAGAATGAAGCACTTAATGGGCTGGGATGGTATTACCATACGTTCAGAAAAGACTATGTGAAAGCTGCCCGATACTGGAAGAAAGCATACATTATGGGCAATGCAGATGCAGCATTCAACCTTGGAATTATGCACCTCAATGGCATATATCCCGGAGAACCTGAGATCAACGAAGTACGTATAGCAGTAGCTCTATCGTGACCAAGCTTTGTCCACGGCTTAAAATAAATGGTGCCTTTTGAAATGCGAAAACAATAATGACTGTTATAAAAGTATTTAAAGGAACATAAACACCATAACCACTGCACCTTGCTGTAGTGATAATGGTGCTAGGATTGCCTTGGCGCCATCCCATAGTAAGTAGCCAAACCAATTAAAAACACTATCTCTTCAGCCGGAAGCTACTGCATTTCACTCCCCACCAATGAGTCAACCCTGCATGGCCAGACCTATCTTAGTAAGAGGGGAGCGCTTGCAAAGGCTGCAGACAGCAGATCTGCAGCTTTTTGATGCTGTTTTCATATATCCCCAAAGACAATCTGTAACAGTATAGCACAATATTAATGTGAAATTCAGATGAAAGTGAATGTAAACTAAACTTTCCCTTCACAGACGCGTGCTTATGAATTAATAACCAGAGCATCAGAAGGGGGACATATTGAAGCAACTATACACTTAGCACAATATTTATTCACTGGCAGCTTGAAAGGTGTTGCGAGAGATCTCGAGGCAGCCATACGGTAAGGAGTGTTAACAATAATAGTCTAAATACAAAATTACTTGATTTGTCTGCATTTAAGCATGTAACCACTAGAGGTCAATGTAATGCTTATGTCTATGGGCATCATCCATTGAATTGTTTTAAACTATTTTTTATTAGGTCGCCAAAACTGGAGCTCTTCCAGCACCTAAGACTATTCGCAGTAGTGTAAAACTGCTAATAGGAGATAATAGGCTGGAAGGTATATTCTTAAATTCCACTGGTCATGTAGTTGGAGATTACAATTGATCGAACCACAATCTGCAATTTCAAGCCTAGTGGCCATTTGCTACCTATAGGCCACCACTTGGGTTGCAGTGACACACTGTATCCACTATACAGACACACATGACATCTCTTACACACACTGCATCCATGCGGGCAGGCTCAGGAGCTGGCCCTGTGGGTGGATTTGGAGGTGTGCCCTGTGAGCTGACTCGGGGGCTCTGAGGCCTTGAGCTGTGTAAGGGGTTCAAAAATTTCTGATGGCAGCCCTGTGCTTGGAGCAAAAAATGTATGGCGTAAGTAGTAACAGGGATGACGAGGGTAGAAAGAAGGTAGCTGGTAAAGGGGACAAGAAGGAAAGCGGACACAACCTGAAGATGCAACAATGATAATATTTAATAGAAAGAGGTGTTAATGCTTGGAAAACTCTAGCAGAAACGAATTCAATGGAAAGGACCATGAGGACTTGAAATAGACACAGCACTGTTTTTCTTGGCAGGATACAACATCACAAATAAAGCCAGGAATTTGCACTGGCAGACTAGATGGGGTCTGGTGTCATAAACATATCACTTTGTGTTCTTTTGTGCTCATGTGTTTGTCGAATAGTAATAAGTAATACAATTGTAATAAGTAAGAACTACTTTTGTGATCATTCTTAATTAAAATATCCGGCACACAATGTCGATCTACTATGTGGTTGATTATAACTTACTGTATGCAATAGCATTGGTGCCATTCATTGTTTATAGTCTGTCAGGGTCATATTCATTTAAACAATGCTTATATTTTAATGTTTGTTCACAGAAAGGGCTACGGTTAGCTACTGCACAGAATAATCATCTCCTTTTGATTTTTGTAGGTGGGCGAAGATTGTGGCCGAGCAGAATGGACTCATCGGGCATGTCATTAGAAAAGCTTTGAACGCCTATCTGGATGGGTCTCTGTAAGTTCAAGCAGTCTGTTTACTTTGATTACACGTAGCTACTGACTTCTTATGCGCATTATATAGTTGAGCATTGAGATAGCGTGACCTGTGTCATATGAGCTTGTCATGGTGAACACAATGCAAAATGCATATTCTCACTGTCTAGTAGTTTATCAGCTATTGATGTGTCAAAATATATCTTTGTCCCTGTTTTGTATTGCTCATGTCATTTTCAGCAAATACAGCAACATAGGAGTTATTGATTATGTCAGACAAAATACCCACATATTAGTCCGTTGTTAATGTCTTCTAAGGGTTAGTTCTGACTTGGGTGTCACTCCCAGTCGACAAAAAAGCTGTGAACCCATAAATATACCCAAATGGCTCCTAGAATCCAGATGGGCTTATCTCAGCTGTCTTCACTTGAATCGTATCAGTGTTTGATCAGGAGATACTTACAGTAACATAAGCACTGGCTTAGAGTAGTATTAAAACCCTGATTCCACTCCGGGGATTCCTTATGAAGATATCTAGTGAATGGGCTGGTCTGCCAGGGTGCAGATATGTAAGATGGCATCTGATACAGAGTTAAAATGTGCATTTTGGAATCCTCTAGTAGTGTTGGATAGAGTGCCCCCTTTAGGCAGGGTAGCATTTATGGGTTTATTCTTACCATGAATGGGGTGTCTAGAACAGGAAAAACATATCTTTGCAGTTCAAGTATGAATTTAGGAATTAGACTTTTGTTAACAGTTTTTGTAGACATTATTGTTATTTATTTCTAGAGATATTATGATAGAAACATACAGTATTGAAAAGACAGTTTATACCAGCAGAATTTGCCTTAAAATAAGATGAGAAGCAATGCAATAAACTACATAATTACTAAAAAAAAAAAAAAAGGCTGCAAAAACAACTTTAAATTTTTTTGGGGGTATAATGAATTACCTCTAAAGACTCCAATTGTGTTTTCATTTATTTACTTGTTTTTTTAAAGATGGGCTCTAAGCCCGTTTGAATCACTAACTCTACACTTGCTATTGTGAGTAATGTTTGTTCAGTGACCTCTAAAGATCTCTGGTCTTTTCCCTACAACCCCTAAAGAGCACATAACTAGCTGAGCAAGCTGAAAATAATGTAAATAACCCCTTATAAGGCAGAACATACATTGCTTCCCGTGTACTTGTAAGACTTCTTGGGGAATGTTAGAATTCTAACTTATATCTCACAAGAATTTTCATTATCTCTTCAGAAATGAAGCGTTTCTTTATTATGCATTAACTGCCGAGGCTGGCATTGAAGTGGCGCAGACAAACTTGGCATATATCTGTGAAGAAATTCCTGTAAGTGTCTTGGCTGAGTACTTGTTACATATAGTTACATAGCTGAAAAGAGACTTGCGTCCATCAAGTTCAGCCTTCCTCACATATGTTTTTGCTGTTAATCCAAAAGAAGGCAAAAAAACCTAGTCTGAAGCGCTTCCAATTTTGCAACAAACTAGGACAAAAATTCCTTCTTGACCCCAAAATAGCAGTTGGATGTCTCCTTGGATCAAGCAGCTAGTACCCCACTAATTAGAAATTATATCCCTGTATGTTATGTTTTTGCAAGTATTTATACAATTGCAGTTTAAACGTCTGTATGGACTCTGATAAAACCACCTCTTTAGGCAGAGAATTCCATATCCTTATTACTATTACTGTGAAAAAAAAACTTTCTTTGCCTTGGATTAAATCTCCTTTTTCCAGCCTAAATGCCTGACCTTGTGTCCTATGTATAGCCCTGTTTATGAATAGATTTCCAGATAATGGTTTGTACTGGTCCCGAATATATTTGTATAATGTTATCATATCCCCTCTATACGCAGTTTTTCCAAACTAAAGAAATTAAAATCTTTTAACCTTTCTTCGTAACTAAAATGCTCCATTCCTTTTATCAATTTTGTAGCTCGTCTCTGCACTTTTTCTAGTGCCATGATATCTTTCTTTAAAACAGGTGCCCAAAATTGCACAGCATATTCAGATTTATAAATCTTACCAGCGATTTATAAAGAGGCAAAATGATATTTTCATCCCGAGAATTTGTGCCCCTATTTATGCATGACAAAACCCTTACTGGCCTTAGCAACTGCAGATTGACATTGCATATCGCTGTCTAATTTGTTGTCTATAACAATTCCCAAATCCTTCTCGTGTGTGGTTATCCCTAATTCACTACCATTTAGGGTGTAAGTTGCTTGTGCATTCTTGACCCCGAAGTGCATAACTTTGCATTTCTCTACATTAAAAATGTTGAATGTTGAAAATTAAATAATTTGTTTACATGTTTAGTGTACTAATAAATGTGTTTTACTCCAGGAACTGACAAGACTACATGCGTCTAATTGTGTCTGGAGATACTATAATTTTTCAGTACACCAGAATAATCCTTCATCTTTTGGTAAGTGTCTTGATTTAATTTTTAGCAGTGTTTTCGATTTTTCACATTTACAGTTTGTTTGTTTTTATGGTACGGTCTTTTTTATTTACACCTCCAACATGTGCATAGATTATTTAAATGTCTTAATTACAGCAATTCTCTGCCAGAACAACTTCAACTCCTGGATCAGAGCTGACAGTGATAAGCAGGGTCGGACTTGGAAAAAAATTTGGCCACGTCATTTTTTTTATCACATCGGACAAGCGTGAAGGGGGCAGGGCCAGAGAAGGTGGGGTTGTGTCATCATCAATGGGCAACTCTTGAGGATAAGACACTTAGCGGGTTAGTGACAATTGTCATCAATTCAAAGTGAATTTCAAATTTAAGGCTAAAAATAGCTGAACTGAAAGTATTTTTGGCATTCATTTTGAATTCCCTTTGAATTCCTGGCAATTCTCTCGTTGGTGAATACTGGCTCTGTGAGTATACACAGTATATAGCAAAGGATGAGTCCTAGTTATGCTAATACAAAATGAAGCTGAAAACGGTTGTGATTCACTGATTTTCACAGGTTTGACATTTGTGCCACTCTGTCGTGTATGTGGGTTTCAAGGCTTAGATCAATGCAGGTAATAAGATGTATGGCTGTCTGGTACCTCCTACCAAAGCACATCATTTACTTCCAACTCAGCCTAGTCTGAATTACACCTGGAGCCTGCACTCTGGAATCCAGAGGTTCTGGCAGAGTAGCCTGTTTTAAAGGTTCTGTTACATTGTGTAAATAGAAAACTACTAATGCCACTGCTGTCAGGCCCACATTAGTAGAAGTGTCAACAGATACAATAGAACTCAATGTCCTAGAACTTCCCTTCTGATTTCATAACCCGTTTCATATCTGCATTGGAATGTACCCCGCAAGCTCTCTAGACCTGAACAAACAGACATTGAACAGTTAGTTCTCAGGCCTCCTGATTAGGTTTGTTTTTCAAAACCTGCAGTTTGCTAACATTGATTTGGAAAAACCTAGTTCAGTATTACGTCATTGGAAGAGCATGCTGTTTTTATGTACATAGAGTATTATGTGTCCTAGAGAAATATAACGTTTAAAATGAATACCAGCGACACTGTATCTTCTGTGAGGGTTAGTGAATAGTTTAATCTTTATACATTTTAAAGTGTGCTTGAAAGAGCTTTACTTTCATTTGATATTTTATGTCTACTTGTCGGCATTTGCAAATACGTGATCTATTACTGTCTAAAAACCAGCCTTTCTGTTTCATTTATCAGTTTATATTTTTTGTGTATGTGTCTCGTATAGCTTTATTGAAGATGGGAGACCTGTATTATTTTGGTAGCAGAAATCATCCCAGAAATGTAGATCTATCTGTAAGGCACTACACAGAAGCCGCCCTGCAGGGTGAAGCCCAGGTATGTTCCTTTAACTACCCTTTAGTATGCAAAATGCTTATTGCTGCATTGGTAAACAGTACCCTCAACAGATAATAGCTGTTCAGCTGCCTGATTATTTTGTATAGAAAAGAATATAAGGATCTGTAAAATTAATCGGAATATCCTTCAAGGATTTTGAGCCCATTGTTTGCTAATTATATTAACTTTCCCAGAGCAAAAGATTAGGAAATGTATATATGTATTTTAAAAGACTCATCTGTCATTGCTAATTAGATGTCAATTTTACCTAATGTTGTGCTGTTTGAGGTTCCATTAATCTTTCTGTCATCCAGTGAGATCTTATCAACCCATAACATTTTTGCTTATACAGATCTGTTTTCATATTAGGTATAACATAGGTATGGCTGTGTACATAGATGTTGATTTGTGCTTTAGACCATGGTATTTAGTAGGCATGTGCATTCGTTTTCGAACGAAAGTGTTTTCGGCCGAAATTCCTGTGGTTTTCGTATTCGTCAGCAGAAACGTAAACGAAAGAGCAACATACGATAATGGAAACGAAAGGAAAGAGGAAATGCCGAATGATTACCTTTTCATTTCCATTTATGTTTATTTAATTAGCCTCCATGCTGCGGGATCATTATGAGAGAGTACATGTAACAAAATGTTATAGTAAAACTATAACAATGGTGCAATAGGAAAAAATAGCTATTTAGATCTAAATAGCTACTTTTCCCACAGTACTCTTACCAGCTCTCTCACTTCTATGTAAGTTTAAATGACAGCAAGCAGCCAGTGTCTGCTAGCTGTCATAAAACTAAATATAAATCAATATGGGTGTCAATAGGACCCCCATATTGATAAAAAGGAGGTTAAACCCTCCCCAATGTCCCTACTTGTGGCATGCCGCGAGTAGGGGCATATCGCCTAAATTGAAATTTTAAAACATTAGTGACTGGGCGGCTAATGCCGCTAGTTAAATAAGGGGGGACCTGACTCAGGTCCCCCCTTCCCTCATGGTGAAGAACACACAAGTTAAAATGGGGGGGACATAGTGTCCCCACCCATTGCCTGCGGGTGGGGACCCTAACACAATAATGTTAGGGGGGACCTAATGTCCCCCCCGGTCCCCACCCACTGCCCGCGGGGTGGGGACCCTAACATAATTGTGGGGGGGACCTAATGTCCCCCCGGTCCCCACCCATTGCCCACGGGTGGGGACCTTAAAATTATAATGAGGGGGGACCTAATCTCCCCCCCCCGTCCCCACCCATTGCCGGCGGGTGGGGTCCCTAATATAATAATTGCAGGGGGGGTAGTAATATTTTTTTTACAAGGAGGGAGCTGGTAGATATGCCGGCTCCCTCCTTGCCTTTTTTCTTTTTTTTGTGCACGCGCAGTGCTGTTTTCGTCCTAATGGATGAAAACGAACACATTTTTTATGATTTTCATCAGAAAACGAATGGTTTGAAGACGAAATTCGGGATTGACGAATGACATTTTTATTTAAAACGAAATATTTCGTAGAAAACAAAAATTTCATTTGTGCACATGTCTAGTATTTAGTTTCTGAGCAAAGAGGATTCACTAGGGGGCAGTAGTAAGCCAAGTACTCTGCTCTGAGATTTTACCTCTGCAGTAAGCACGTGTAGACAAAATGGCTGGCCCCAAGTATGATCAAATGCATCTTGTCTACCATTGGCTTTACAATTTTACATCCACATCACAGGTTTAATAAAGTCTGATAAAATGAGATCTAATTAGGGTTTTTAAGTTTTACATTTCCTTTGTTAATGGTGGGAAACATGTAAAATAGGGACATTTTGCTTTCATAACTTTTGTTAACAAAACAATTACCGGTAATCTACAATAACTGATTTTAAATTCCCTCTGTGCATTTAATGTTTATATCTGTGCTGACAATTATTTGCTTCCAGGGAGGAATGAGTTCCCCAAATGTTGTTGTACTCTCAAGCCACATAAAATCAAGTTCAATTGTATTTAGAGGAATTTACAAACACTTGCGTTTTTTTTTTTTTGTATTATACAAAAAGTTAAAATTTCAATAGAACTTGCACTTTTTTATAAACTTTGTTTTGGAAATCTTTATTTTAGTATCAATAAAGAGACAATGTTTAGAAAGGTACAAGGAAGTCAGCAAGTACATACAGATAACTGCAGAGCTAAGAGTTTTTATTACACTGTACCACATCATGCATCAGATTAACCATGATTATGTCCATCTGGGCTCAAGCTGTGAATTGTCCATTTGAAAAGTAGACACAACAAAAGCCATCTTGGAGTTATTCTGCGTAGTGAACTGATTGAATGAGTAAAAGAGAAGAAAGTGGAACATAGCTGTCCCAATATATGTAAGGGAACCCAAACACACAGACTCTAATCTGCAACAGAGTATGCTACAATCTGTATTATTGGCTTAACATATAAATGGTCAGAGAGATAGCCAAAACCAAGAGTAGGATAAATGAGAGTAAACGTTAGACAAGCCAAATATCAGGAATACAGAGAACAGAATAAACTGTAATCAAGCCAAGGTCAGTAACAGGAGATCAAAAATATCACAAAAGCACTATATGGCTAAACAAGAGCCACAACAGGGCTATTGGGATGAGAAAGGCCGGGGTTTAAATACCCGTGGCTCTATTAGGATTGGACCATTTCACAGATGAGCTCCATAAGATGTGAGGCTGGTGGACTGCCGATTTTTCGTCATTCGTGTGCGCCGAATAGTCGTTTTGGGGCACTCCATTCAGACATGGGTTCCCTTGTGCGTTTTCACATCAATTATAATTTCACACCCCAAGAAATTGTACAAGACATTGAACTTATTATGTTTAGGCCTCTGTTTATTATTCAGTTGGTAGCATTCCTCGATTTGTTTGTTAGAACAATCAGTCTCAGGAATTATATCATCCGTAAAGTTTCCCAGTTTATATTTGTGACTTCATTATTTTTTTTTTTAATTTCTTTTAGGGATATTATAATTTAGCACAACTTCTTCAAGAAGGGATTTCTATACCTGAACGCTTTTTACAGTATTTGGAGATTGACCAGTCTTTTTATGGAAATAATGAATCTCTTGTGATGGAATTGTATGAAAGGTAGAAATTTTAACAATTATTATTTCTAAAAAAAATGTGTAGATTATATGTTACCTAATAAACACTACCTAACCGCTATAGCAATATGTAGCTATTGAAAGGGACATACGTATTAAAATTGTCATATTAAAGGGCTTCTCCAAACTTCCTAAACAATGTTGCCTTCTGTTGTGGTGATGGAGCCAGGAGTACCTTATGAATACTTTGACCTGATTCCCCTGTAATGGGGCAAACCGATTTAGGAATGTTTGCCACCTTATCTGCCTGCTGGGTTCCTGGTCTGCCCTGAGCACTGGTAACACACTTCCTGCAAACTGATCCAGATGCCATCCATTTGCAGACTCAGCTAACCACCGGTGAATGGATTTATAGGCATGAAAATTCTATTCCAGACTGGTTAATGATGTCCCGGTGAAACTGACAAACATGGAGTTATACCTCCGGCAGCAGCGGGGTTTCACAGCAAAGAGCTACACATACAGACTCCAGGCACCATGACCACTTCAAATGACTGAAATGGTTGCAGTGTTTGGAGTAACTCTTTAACTATTTTCAGAAAAAAACATTATGTTCTGAACATTATGAATTAAAACAAGACATTCTCTACATATTTAATGTGCCTTCTGAAAAATCATGACTGTACACGTACAATACTTCAACTCCTAGAATGTGCACTCAAAACCTGACGCACTGAGAATGACGACGATTTACTGCGACCATGGTATTTTTTAGAATGCATGCAATATAACTACATGCTTGCTATGAAACAGAGATTTAATGTCAGGCAAAAACAGGAACTTTGCAGGACTTGTGAGCATTTCAGATAGTTTGTCTATCAAGCCATACACAGTAGGTAGTGACGTCCGCAATTGCGTTATAGTTAATAACTAAAAGTAATGTTTTTATGCCACACTTTACTGCTCCTAGTGTGAAATGCACTTTTGTGCATTCTCTCAGATGTCTGCTGGTAATTGATAAATGTTTAGTTTGCCTAAATTAAACTGTCACTATGAGTGCAATAGCAACTTGGAATTGTTGCATAGTTGATGCAGTGAAGAGTACCCTGCACCTGTTATCTGATCTATGACTGCAGAATTAGTAAGTCAGTCTGCACAAGTAGGAAGGCTCTCTGTTTCCTCTAAGGAGGGAAAACCAACCTGGAACTGGGGAACATGTATGGTGTGAATCTTTGACAATCACTAAACAGTTAGCTATGCTGTGTGTACACCGAAAGCAGCCACAGTGTGACTGTTTTCAGTTTAGAAATCATTTCTATACATCCTATGTAAAGAGGGGATCTCGAGCTTGGCGATAAACTGCTTATCCTGTGATCCCTGTGTAGCTCAGAAGTTTATGGGAATCCACGCCATACACTAGAATGAGAGGCTACTGAATGGTGGTGAGGAGGTCTGTACGCTGTGCATCTTCTGATCAAATAAAGTATGCATTTTTTTATTTTAAATAGACGAAAGTATAGGATAACTAAGCGGTTCCTACCCCAACACTAAAAACAGTAGTGTTAAGGTAAAGCCGGCTATCCTAAGCACCTATATGAGACTCCAGGGGTCTCTCAGGGCTTAACCCTATAATAAACTACACAAGAAAGAGAAAAGGGTGTATACAGAGACTCTCATCAGAAAAAGAATGAGAATCACTGTATTACCTGGATATATCTGTAGTCTTAAGGGTAATGGTAGAATGCAGTAATAAGGTTAAGATCAACAATCTTGGTAAGATAAAGTACACCAACAAAGAAACTAATGAATAACCACCTAATAAAATGAACTCCTATGTCTGCAAATATGTATCAGCTCAGAGAAAGGGGACTATGTCTAAATAGAGTAAAAATCTATATAATAAAATGAGCTTTAATACATTGGCTCAAAAAAATAGAGACTCTTCTAGACCCCCAATAAACTGAAATCAGTTACATAAAAACACCAGATTATCCCAGAGACAGATATAGGCTATGTGGTATAGTCTCTGCCCCAATTGAGGGAACAGAAAACAGATTGTGTTCCCTAGATGCAGGCAGGATAGCCAAATACTGCCCAATTACCAAAAACATATATGAATACAATTGGAGGCATTAGTCAGATCTCTCCAATAGAAATACATATACTGTATGTATACCAATGTCATTAACATAAACCTAGGAGACAGGTACTAGCCATGTATAAAGTATGGAGGAGGATAGTAATGAAAAGTCTTATGCCAGGCAAAAATTGAACTGGCAATAGTTAACTTGCAAAGCCTCTCTCCCTGTAAAACTGGCTAGATAGGAATAGGAGGAATACATAATAAGAAAGAGTTGCATATTATTAGTCAAAACGTGCTTAAAGTAAACAGTGCAGTGCCCAGTGCCCATAACCCACCCTTCCTCTGAGCTGATACATATTTGCAGACATAGGAGTTCATTGTATTAGGTGGTTATTCATTAGTTTTTTGTTGGTGTACTTTATCTTACCAAGATAGTTGATCTTATCCCTATTACTGCATTCTACCATTACCATTAAGACTACAGATATATCCAGGTAATACAGTGATTCTCATTCTTTTTCTGATGAGAGTCTCTGTATACACCCTTTTTTATTTTTATTTTACTAGATAAGTGAATGAAAAGTTAACCAAGGGATACGTCAAGGTGTCTTCTACTGGCTAGAACCATAAGCCCGGGAAGACCTATGACCATACCCCCTGTCAAGCAGAGAGGTCACCTAGTTGTAATTGTAGAACAGGGGATAACCCTAATTACTAGAATTAGAAAACTAATTTATTTGCATATTTGTGATTCATGTAATTCAGTTTAGTACCTATAGGGAAATATTTTTTTCTCTACTCCAGTTAATTGACTTAAAAAGCAGCAATAAGGAGGGTAACGTGCACACTGTCAGCTTTAATGTGAGGGTAATTACATGTGCAGACCGTGTGCCTATATATAGACACTCCAATTTAGAGAACCATAAAGTAATTGGACAATTGGTTGCTCAGCTTTTTCTTGGCCAGTTGTGTGTCAGATTGTTAGTAAATATACACAGAAGCTTAAATAAGTCATAGAGGGGATTCTATGTTTGGTTTTGCACTGGGAGTCTTTTCTTGTGCTTCATTTCTCTCTTAAAAAAGGGACTAGTGCCATTGAAGCAGACCCGGGCCTCGTGTGTCCGAATATTCAGAAATATAAGCTAAGTAGAAACAGTGATACCCATGTCTGTCAAAGCCTTTTACTATCCAGTTTCCTACACAATTATGGTTGCCAAGACAGCGCATACAGTGTGTATGGGATGCTTATTAGTATGGCGCACATGTACATGGTCACTCACATTTTCCATGATCATTGAATGCAGCACAGCTTCATCTGGTCAAAACAGAACTAGCTCTTCATTGACATAAAGCTCCAGTGTGGTCTTGCTACCAGACTTCTAGTAGAGATGCCAGTGTACCAGTTTACCATTCTGCACTGATTGATTTGCATTGTTACTATTCTTAATTCTCTAATAATGATTTCTGCTTGTTCCTGGCTAGTCTTGTTTACTACATGTTCTGAGCCTTTGTCTGTTCCTATGCATCCTTCTTGCACCTACCAGTGACCTGATTATGTATTATCCATATCTGTCTGCCAGGGTAGGTGTCTGCACAATGTCAGGTGATGTCCATGGATTAGAGATTCTGGGCAGTCATCCAGAAAAGTACTGAACATAACTTTGTATAAGATTATCTTCATTCGTCCAATTACTTCTGATCTCCTAAAATTGAGGGACTATGTGTATAAAAGGCTGTAATTTCTTCATAAATCACAGTTTGTGGATGTATTTTACCTTCTCGGGCATTGTTTATCTTCTCCCTGAGCAAAGAAAAAAAACACCACAACAACATAAGTATTGGACTGTATAGGAGTATATGACAACTTGTGGACCACTAAAAGTGGAGATGGACCTCTCCTTAATTGATATTGTTTTTCTTACACTGTGTGCATTACACTCACAGAGAGAAAATAAATGGAGTGCACTCCAGCTATGGATTCAATGTTCACTTTGTGGTTTTTTTTATATTACTCAGGTGCCAGAGTCACAGTAATGAGGAAGTGATAAGCCCGTGTTCATTGGTGTTACTTTATCAGCACGTTACTGCTGCATGGAAACTGATCCTTCACTCAGCCATGGTATGTTACGTAAATTATATGCTACAATGACATGGTGTCTGTTACTGGAAATTCAGTTTTATATGGTGTGCGCTAGCCAAATTCAAAGTAATTGTATAGATTAAAAGTATGTATGAAACAACATTCCATGAGCACCAACCCTGATCTCTTGCTGTATCCCCCTCTTCCACTTTCTCTCTCTCTCTCTCTCTCTCTCTCTCTCTCACACACACACACTCACATTGCCTTGCATTGTTGAAAAATACAAGACATTTACCAGTACTAATATACCATTTTACATTAGGTTGTTGCTAGTTTCCATGTGTGTTCTATGGTGTACATGTTAGAGTAACCTTCTTTCATTGGCCCTTTAAAAATGAAAGTCATTGACCTTGCTGAGAATTGATCCTGTGACTCATAACTCTTTGATACATATGTATGTCTTTATATGTATTTTTATCTTTGTATATAATGTATTTAATATACATTATACACTGATCAGCCACAACATTAAAACCACTGACTTGTGAAGTGAATAACGTGAATATCATGTGTTGGAATCAGAGAAAAGAGCTGAGTGGCTTTGATAAGTGCCAAATAGTGATGGCAGATGACTGGGTCAGAGGATCTCCAAAACAGCAAGTCTTGTGGGGTTTTCCCAGTATGAAGTGGTTAGTACCTACCAAAAGTGGTGAAAGAAAGGGCAACTTGTGAATCAGTGTCAGGGTAATGGGCCCATTCAGACTTATTGATGCACATGGGGAGCAAAGGCTAGCTCATGGTCTGATCACATAAATTAACTATAGTAGCTTAAATTGATTTAAAAAACTTAATGCTGGCCATGCTGTTAGAACACACAGTGCAGCACAGTTTGATGCATATGGTGCTGCAGAGCCACAGACTTGCCTATGATGACCTCTGTCTGCCTTCAACGGGGACGTAAGTGTAAAAGCTGGACCACGGAGCAATGGAAGAAGGTTGCCTGGTCTGATGAATCATGTTTTATTTTAGATCAGGTCGATGGCTGTGGGCGCATTTACCTGGGGAAGAGATGGCAGCAGGATGCATTATGGGAAAAAGGCAGGTTGGTGGAAGCAGTGTTATGCTCTGGCCAATGCTCTGCTGGGAAACCTTGTGTACTGGCATTCATGTGGATGTAACTTTGACACGTAACACCTACCTAGAGGTTATTGCAGACCATGTACACGCCTTCATGACAATGCTGTTCCCTGATGGCAGTGGCTTCTTTCAGAAGCATAATGCACCCAGCCACACTGCAAACATTGTTTATGATTGGTTTGAGGAACATGACAAATTACAATATGGTGCTTTGGCCTCCAAATTGCCCAGATCTCAATTTGATTGGGATATACTGGAACAACAAATCCAATCCATGGAGGCCCCACCTCGCAACTTGTAGGCCTTAAAGGATCTTGGTAGCCAGGTACCACAGAACACGTTCAGTGGGCTTGTGGTATCCATGCTTTGAAGTATCAGAGCTGTTTTGGCAGCACAAGGGGGACCTACAAGGTATCAGGCAGTTGGTTTTAATGTTGTGTTCTGATCAGTGTTATATGTACATGTATATAAAGATATGCTTTGTGTATACTATATGTATTCTGTGTTAGAATGTATCCTCTTTAAAAGTATCTATGAATGATCTCCGATTTAAAGACTCACATGTAATGCCTTTCAAGAAGTAAATGTTTTTAATGAAGTTACTTAAATATATAAGTATAATTTTAATCAGCTAGTTTCTTGATGGTGTCAGTCATTGCTGCGTAAATAAAATTCACCTATCTTACTTTTTATTTTTCATTAGATCTATGTGTTGGGTTCTTTTATTCTCTCCCTGGCAGTTACAGTCTTTGTGCGATGTATTCATGTTGGACAAGGTAAGAACAATAAAAAACAAAACAAAAAAAAAACTATTATGTAAGATCTTATAGTAAAGATTGTGTAACCTGATAATGAGTAAACTAACATTAAATGCCTGTCAGATCTAGGACAGAATCCTCAGATGTTTTTTTTGTGTGATCTTTTGTTTGTTTGTGATCTTTGTGTGGGAGCTCCGTAGAGGTCCTTTGACAGCTCTAGGACATTAATAGAAATATACACTGCTCAAAAAAATAAAGGGAACACAAAATAACACATCCTAGATCTGAATGAATTAAATATTCTTCTGAAATACTTTGTTCTTTACATAGTTGAATGTGCTGACAACAAAATCATACAAAAATAAAAAAAAATGGAAATCAAATTTTTCACCCCATGGAGGTTTGGTTCTGGAGTCACACTCAAAATTAAAGTGGAAAAACACACTACAGGCTGATCCAACTTTGATGTAATGTCCTTAAAACAAGTCAAAATGAGGCTCAGTAGTGTGTGTGGCCTCCACGTGCCTGTATAAAACTCCCAAACCTCCCTGTGCATGCTCATGATGAGGTGGCGGATGGTCTCCTGAGGGATCTCCTCCCAGACCTGGACTAAAGCATCTGCCAACTCCTGGACAGTCTGTGGTGCAACGTGACGTTGGTGGATGGAGCGAGACGTGATGTCCCAGATGTGCTCAATTGGATTCAGGTCTGGGGAACGGGCGGGCCAGTCCATAGCATCAATGCCTTCGTATTGCAGGAACTGCTGACACACTCCAGCCACATGAGGTCTAGCATTGTCTTGCATTAGGAGGAACCCAGGGCCAACCGCACCAGCATATGGTCACACAAGGGGGTCTGAGGATCTCATCTCAGTACCTAATGGCAGTCAGGCTACCTCTGGCGAGCACATGGAGGGCTGTGCGTCCCCCCAAAGAAATGCCACCCCACACCATTACTAACCCACTGCCAAACCGGTCATGATGGAGGATGTTGCAGGCAGCAGAACGTTCTCCATGGCATCTCCAGACTCTGTCACGTCTGTGACATGTGCTCAGTGTGAACCTGCTTTCATCTGTGAAGAGCACTGGGCGCCAGTGGCAAATTTGCCAATCTTGGTGTTCTCTGGAAAATGCCAAACGTCCTGCACGGTGTTGGGCTGTAAGCACAACCCCCACCTGTGGACATCGGGCCCTCATACAACCCTCATGGAGTCTGTTTCTGACACATGCACATTTGTGGCCTGCTGGAGGTCATTTTGCAGGGCTCTGGCAGTGCTCCTCCTGTTCCTCCTTGCACAAAGGCAGTGGTAAGGGTCCTGCTGCTGGGTTGTTGCCCTCCTACAGCCTCCTCCACGTCTCTTGATGTACAGGCCTGTCTCCTGGTAGCGCCTCAATGCTCTGGACACTACGCTGACAGACACAGCAAACCTTCTTGCCACAGCTCGCATTGATGTGCCATCCTGGATGAGCTGCACTACCTGAGCCACTTGTGTGGGTTGTAGACTTTGTCTCATACTACCACTAGAGTGAAAGCACCGCCAGCATTCAAAAGTGACGAAAACATCAGCCAGGAAGCATAGGAAGCATAGGAACTGAGAAGTGGTCTGTGGTCACCACCTGCAGAACCACTCCTTTATTGGGGGTGTCTTGCTAATTGCCTATAATTTCCACCTGTTGTCTATCCCATTTGCACAACAGCATGTGAAATTGAGTGTCACTCAGTGATGCTTCCTGAGTAGACAGTTTGATTTCACCGAAGTGTGATTGACTTGGAGTTACATTGTGTTGTTTAAGTGTTCCCTTTATTTTTTTTGAGCAGTGTAGATTCCCAGTACACTACAGTATAAATTACTTCAAGTGTGCTGCCGTTTAATTAGGGCATTTTTTTTCCAAACCTGATATTTACTCAGCCATAGTAAAGCTATATTCTTAAGAGCAGGAGAGATAGGAATTTCAGACCCCACCTATAATATAGGATTTTATTTCAAGCATAGTAAGGTCATAGGCATACATTACTGTGCAAACCAACTACAAGTACGAACAACAAATAATCCTACTTGTTATCAAACATAATATTAACTAATGAGTGTTAAAACCAAGCAGCGCTGCATAAAAAATACATTTTAAATAAAAGCGCTGTTACCAAAGTTTGTCATTATCCACAATGTGTACAAAAATGCCAAGATATTTCTTAGAAATTTAGGCCTATTCTTTTTGTAAAGCAGATATGAAGATGAATTTTGCTCTGCACGGATATAAAGAATTATTTAAAACCCTGCTCCTGCAGATGGAAAGATTAACAATGTATACTATGCTCTATATATTCATGCTATGTGCAGAAATAAATATTGTGTACATTTGTTTGTACAGCAATAAAGATCGATTACGGACACTGCCACAACAAATGAAAAATGTGGTGTACGGCAGTTTTAATAACTGATTGCATACACTGCAGTTATCCACTAATGTCTGCCCATCGATCTGCGTTATCTTATAGCTAAACTGGAAGGGCTTAGTTGGTGAAATCTCCCCTTACATCCAGCATTTTGCATTTATGTTGGCACGTTATTAACAGCCAACTACATTTATTTTTTTAATATCCTTCCAAATTTATGTGTTAGCGTAACTTAAAGTGTTAAGCAAGAATTACAATTGCTGTCAGTTTTAAACGTTAAGTAAATTAACCTTTACAGAAATAAAATCTTAAATAAATAAACCTTTTATAGAATCAACATTTAAATCGCACCGGTCATGACTATATAAAGATATTAACTTGTACCTGGATTAGCCTCACTATACAACCTCACATCTCGTGTTACAAAGAATGTCTGCTATAGACACACAGGGCAAGTTGCATGCCTTAGACACACAGGACAAGTTTTTGAGTGCTTAATCATTAAAGTTAAAAACCTTTTTCACCAAACCCCCCCCCCCCCCCCCCCTGAATAAACAACTGACAAAATATTTTTATCCATCAAATTGTAAACACAGGATTAGTTTTGCTTCTGTTAGGTATTGAGATCCACCACCTAGTAAAAAAACTAAATTTGCCACGTCGGACATTTCTCTCAATGGCACCAAAAAGACTTCTAAAATTTCTCTAAAATGTAAAAAGTGAAGTTTTATAAAGGATTTGCCACAGCACCGATCATGTTCTCTCTGAAATGGAGCATTAGCCAACATTAGTTACTTAAATATTTAAGTGCATTATCTGGGTTGATAGAGATTTCATTATCTTTGTTGATATTTGTTCCTTTATCAATGTTGACACTAAGCAAATGTTTTTGGTAAAAGCTTGACATTCACTTTGATGAATCAGAAGGTCCTAAGGAGAATTGATGTATATTGTAACAAGAGATATATCTACACTGATTTAAACACCGAGTATCGCGTATCACATAGACCTAATGATTTCGGATTGGTTTTGCTCAGTCAATTGCTATAAATCTTCCTCTGCAGCATTTCTACCTTGTGAATCTGACATTCTCTCCTCGTGCCCACCATACCTTTCAGAGTACTCAGTCTGCCATCATCTTATCTCCTAGATCTCCCACTCATCCTTCCGACCCCAACTCCCTTTGCTGGACCACCTTCCATCTCTACGTGTATACACATTGATATTTTTTCCTTCTGCAAAATCTCTTCTCACACTCCTATTCAGTCCCCCCACACCCAGTTACTGAGCCAGTATTTATTATTATTATTATTATTATGTAGCGCAGAATTATTTTCCTATGTACTTTACAATTATAGAATGGGGATAATTTCATTGACAACAGGTCATTGGCATACAAAATATTAACAGAGACAAGAGGTGGAGAAGGCAAGAAGAAGAAGGCCCTGCTCAAAAGCTTGCAATCTATAATGTGTGAATGCAATTTAAGGTTTAGTGGCCACACATTAGTGACTTGGGATCTATTATTTTGGTAGCCATGTTAACTTGATCTACCACCATTTGAGCAGAGTGTTAATGGCCCCCTGTTAATGATTACCTATATAAATCATCCCCTTGGTTATGCTGGGGTATGACCGGTGTCATTCAGTTTGCTTTGTTAATAGTCCCTGAGTAGAAATGACATTATTTACACAACTTGGCTATCTACAAAGGTCCTCTCCATAAAATAATTTCCCTACCCTGTATATTTACAGTACGGCCGTTAGCCCTCCTTCTCTGATGTCTCTTATGACGCGTTTCGCCCAGTCTCACACCCCCAACCCCAATCTGCATCTTTAAAGATATTTTGTAAAGAAGCAGATTGGAAGCATTTATATTGTGTAACAAAAAGGGTAATTGATTAATTAGTCCCAGAGTTCTGACCAATGAAGATGGAGTAAAGGCAATCCTGTGTGCTATATAATGAGAAGGGATTAACTAAGATGTCATTGGAAGAATCCCACGTAATTGGGGCAAGAATTGTCAAAGGACATCAGCGAAGGAGGGCCATAGGAAACCCCTTGCTCGTATGTCTCGGTGTATAACAAGCTGTAGGCTACTACACTGTCAGTGCTCCGGTTCCCCTATATCCATATGCTTTCTATGAGTTGCCTTTACCAAGAGCTAACATTGTTTTTAAGTAAGGGTTTCACTTATTGTTATAGAATAACACAATTGGATTTTTTTCTGTGTTTCTATCCCCATTGTTGGAGTGCTACAGCTGTGGGATTCCTATAAGTGAGGCTAACCCTCTTCTGAATACCGTTAAAATAAAAAAACAGTCCAGTCCCAATCATAGCCACATTACACCGTGCATGCATATCGACACACACTTACCCACATTCATACATATGTACGGACAGTCTTACCTACTTTTATATATACGTACTTACATTATTTTCTGCCAGTGACCACCTTTCTTCTGTCCCTCAATCCATTAAAACTATTAATACATTTACTGAGGTAAAGTGTGCCATGGAGGTAAGTAACAAGCATACTTACCATGCTCAACGTTCTGGCAGCTGACACCACCTGTGTTGATCTGCTTGTCTGAGAATAATAAGAGTTACACTCACACCTAATACATTTAAAATGGCTTCATTTTGAACACTTATAAGAGCAGCAATATTTCAGTGGGTGTGTGTGTGATTTAAAAGACTGTGAGCATTTAAAACAATGTCTTAATTGCACGTTAAAAATTTAGAAAAATAAAATAACCTTTTTTTTTGTTTGTTTTTTGCAGAAATGTCTGAATCATCCGAAAATTCCAACAATATGTCTGACGGGGAGAACAGAGGATCTTCTGCCTTGGCACAATCAAATTTAGAACTTGCAGGTTTACAGAGATGGTATGTGCATCGTTGGATTCAGACCATGGAGCAAACCCTAAGAAGACACAGAGAGTGGCTAATGACAGCATTGGTTGCAAGCATTTGCATGGTCTATGTGTCATTTTTAATGCAGTCCGTGTGAGCAAAGAAAAGACGCAACACAATTACTTTCTAACAAACCTCTGTGAATGTGACTTTATGAAGATTCAGAAGTTCTGCTTTCCACAGGAGGCTCTGTCCTACAAAAACTGACATTTCCGGCCCTCCGGAAACAACTTTATATAGTTTCATTTTTATTTATGCATTTCAGTGTGGTCTCTATGCTGCAATTCTTGTGGAATGTTATATTTGTTTTGACTCTTATTTAATACCAGACATTGTTGCAGGTTATGTAAATATGCAGGTTAAGTAAATATTTAATAGGCAGAATTGTTAAAGGACACTAATATGATTATCACATTTTTGAATAATGATTTACATAATTAAACCATCTAATTCGAGCAAATTAATTTTTTACCAGTTCTAATTTTTAACCAGGACTACTGGTTCTTGTTAGACCATAAAAGATAACACACCAAAACGCCATGCACAGTAGAGCAAACCACTAGCACTGAATTTATCATGTAAAATGATAGGATACCTTTGTATGTGTCATGACTACAGTACAAATCGCCCCTTGGCCTGAATATCAAAGTACTTAGTGGCTCACTGTACACTAATTGTGTAACTAGCTAAGCTAATAAAGTATATGGAACAGAATTTACACATGGATAAATTCTTCCTACGTGGGTGTTGTGATTATGGTTTACTGGAATCTTATCTCTACATAATCATTTATGATTTAACATAGTAATTTAGACTGAAAAAAGACTTAAGTCCAACAGGTTCAACATTTCCATTAGTGATCTAACAGAAAGGGTGTTTAAAATATTGGTCAATTATTTTAGCTCTAAATATTTTAGCTGGGCCAAAAAAAATACATTGTTTTAATTTCAAGAAAGCAAATTCCATATCTTTATTGTTCATTCTGTAATGATTTAGGTAAAATCTCTTTTCATTAAGTCTTCGTGGATGATCTCATTATCTCCTTCTATGCAAAATTGGAAAGGACTCCCAGGGTCCCAATCTGATTCAATGACCACTGTTCAGACCTTGTTTTACATTATCCTCTGTGGAAACTCTGATAAGAAATTCAAAGATCATTCTCTTACACAGCTTACAAGTTAACCATTTACATGCTGCATGCAAATAGAAAGTTGATGTTGTGTAGTCCAATTAGCTACACTAATTTATTTAGTGCTGCAAGACTGGAAATGCCTAGATCCCGGGGATTAACTTTTCTATAGAGAATGATGGTGAGAGCACTCAAATTGAAAGACAGATAAAAAATCAGATAATATTACCCACTTGTATGATACACTAAAAGGGAGAGAGAACACAACATAGGGTAATAACGTCAGATTAAAATAAACTTAGAACAAAGGAGGCAAATTGCACTCACAAACAGGGGGCCAATTAGAAGCTGGCCCAAGCTACACGCCTTGAACAGAAGAAATCTCCCAGAGACTGGAACAGGGACGAATTGTAGAGGGTGTCTTCCCAGGGTAAGTGCAACACACAGGAACGCAGGTTGTAGATTGCACACCAAATTTAATATAAATTACAAACAAAATAGACGAAATAATTAAAACGGAAAGTCCCATAAAACTTGCAGTAAATGTCCCAAAAACGTCCTCCGGGTCCACCTTACGCGTTTCGGCACAAAGCCTTCATCAGAGGTGCTATCTTCTGTTCTGTCACATAGTCCTTTATAAGTCCTATTCTTGGCGCCGTTTTCGCCGGTCATCTGCATTTCTCTTCCGGGTTCCGGCGTCAGGACGTCCTGCGTCATCACGTCCTGACGCTGCTGCTGGTTTCGGCGAGAAGGACGTGTAGGAAACGTCCTCCATTAAAATCAATACAATTACAACTAAAACATCCCTCAATTTATAAAAAAAGTCCCTCAAACTTCAAAATAATGCAGGGGGGGGGGAAGAGAAAGGGACATATATACAAAAAATTATTACATACAGCTTACGTTAAAAATGAATATAATATATATATTACTAATGAATAAAACTATATCCCTAAAAATGAAATAAAATCCAAATCACATGGGGAAAATAAAACAAAGGTAGAGTTAGTGCAA
Source organism: Pelobates fuscus (assembly GCF_036172605.1). NCBI lineage: Eukaryota > Metazoa > Chordata > Amphibia > Anura > Pelobatidae > Pelobates > Pelobates fuscus. The sequence goes on along the minus strand of NC_086322.1, from coordinate 72,080,675 downwards.
ATTGGGTACAAATATATAAAACACATTAAATATGTTTATGGACCATGGTCCCCCAAAAGATACTCAGATGTATTTGTTAATTTCAAAATCGATATTTAACCCATTGGGAACCATGGTCTCCATTTCAAACATCCATTTCATCTCAGCATATCCTAAATTATACTCTTTGTCTCCCCCTCTCCAATGTGCTGTGATAATATCAATTCCCATAAACTCAATACCTCTTGGGTCCCCATTGTGTACCTCAGCAAAGTGTTTTGATACATTATGATTTAAAAATTTGCGTTTTATATTGTATATATGTTCTCTAATCCTGGTTTTAAGGTTACGTATGGTCTTGCCAATATATTGGTAACCACATTGGCACGTAAGCAAATAAATTACTCCCTTACTCGAGCAATTTATAAACGTATTTATTTTATATTCTTTTTTCGTAACTAGTGAGGTAAACTGAGAGATTTTTCTATTTTTATTTGTTCTAAAACTACAACCTTGACATGTACCACAATAATGAAAACCTTTACTCCCCTTTAAAAATGATTTGTTTTCTGCTTTTTCTTTATCTAAAAAACTGCTTGTTAATAACTGTTTAAAATTGTTAGCCCCTCTAAAAATAAATTTTGGTTTAAAACCTAAAAACGGAACTGCATCTGAATCTTCTTTTAAAACATACCAGTGTTTTCTAACTATTTTTTGTAAAATTCCATTATTTGAGCTAAAATTAAAAATAAAAGGGATCACCTCATTCTGATATTGTCTTTCATTAGGATCTTTTTTCTCTTTATATTTTAGTAGAGGCTGTCTGTCTCTTTCCGCAATTTCTCTTTCAATGGTGTCTAAATCCTCTTTAATGTACCCTTTCTCAATAAATTTTGTCTTTAAGATTTTGGCCTGGTTAAAAAATTCCTCTTCTTCTGTGCAATTTCTCTTGAGTCGCAAAAACTGGCCTTTCGGAATATTAGTTAACCAAGGTTTAAAATGGCAACTTTTTAAATCTATAAAACTGTTAACGTCCACACTCTTAAAAAATGTTTTACTTTTAATCTTGTTATTCTCGATGTAAATTAAAAGATCTAAAAAGTTGACACTTTTCCTACTGATTTCATGTGATAGGTTAATATTAAAGGAATTACAGTTAAGAGTGAGGATAAAATTCTCTAGGGATTCCCTATTCCCTTTCCAAATTATAAAAATGTCGTCAATATACCTTTTATAGAGGACCAGATTTGCCCCGTGTTCTGATTGGGAATAGATATTGTGTTCTTCCCAAAAAGACATAAAGAGATTTGCATTATGCAAATCTCTTTATGTCTTTTTGGGAAGAACACAATATCTATTCCCAATCAGAACACGGGGCAAATCTGGTCCTCTATAAAAGGTATATTGACGACATTTTTATAATTTGGAAAGGGAATAGGGAATCCCTAGAGAATTTTATCCTCACTCTTAACTGTAATTCCTTTAATATTAACCTATCACATGAAATCAGTAGGAAAAGTGTCAACTTTTTAGATCTTTTAATTTACATCGAGAATAACAAGATTAAAAGTAAAACATTTTTTAAGAGTGTGGACGTTAACAGTTTTATAGATTTAAAAAGTTGCCATTTTAAACCTTGGTTAACTAATATTCCGAAAGGCCAGTTTTTGCGACTCAAGAGAAATTGCACAGAAGAAGAGGAATTTTTTAACCAGGCCAAAATCTTAAAGACAAAATTTATTGAGAAAGGGTACATTAAAGAGGATTTAGACACCATTGAAAGAGAAATTGCGGAAAGAGACAGACAGCCTCTACTAAAATATAAAGAGAAAAAAGATCCTAATGAAAGACAATATCAGAATGAGGTGATCCCTTTTATTTTTAATTTTAGCTCAAATAATGGAATTTTACAAAAAATAGTTAGAAAACACTGGTATGTTTTAAAAGAAGATTCAGATGCAGTTCCGTTTTTAGGTTTTAAACCAAAATTTATTTTTAGAGGGGCTAACAATTTTAAACAGTTATTAACAAGCAGTTTTTTAGATAAAGAAAAAGCAGAAAACAAATCATTTTTAAAGGGGAGTAAAGGTTTTCATTATTGTGGTACATGTCAAGGTTGTAGTTTTAGAACAAATAAAAATAGAAAAATCTCTCAGTTTACCTCACTAGTTACGAAAAAAGAATATAAAATAAATACGTTTATAAATTGCTCGAGTAAGGGAGTAATTTATTTGCTTACGTGCCAATGTGGTTACCAATATATTGGCAAGACCATACGTAACCTTAAAACCAGGATTAGAGAACATATATACAATATAAAACGCAAATTTTTAAATCATAATGTATCAAAACACTTTGCTGAGGTACACAATGGGGACCCAAGAGGTATTGAGTTTATGGGAATTGATATTATCACAGCACATTGGAGAGGGGGAGACAAAGAGTATAATTTAGGATATGCTGAGATGAAATGGATGTTTGAAATGGAGACCATGGTTCCCAATGGGTTAAATATCGATTTTGAAATTAACAAATACATCTGAGTATCTTTTGGGGGACCATGGTCCATAAACATATTTAATGTGTTTTATATATTTGTACCCAATTTGCACTAACTCTACCTTTGTTTTATTTTCCCCATGTGATTTGGATTTTATTTCATTTTTAGGGATATAGTTTTATTCATTAGTAATATATATATTATATTCATTTTTAACGTAAGCTGTATGTAATAATTTTTTGTATATATGTCCCTTTCTCTTCCCCCCCCCCTGCATTATTTTGAAGTTTGAGGGACTTTTTTTATAAATTGAGGGATGTTTTAGTTGTAATTGTATTGATTTTAATGGAGGACGTTTCCTACACGTCCTTCTCGCCGAAACCAGCAGCAGCGTCAGGACGTGATGACGCAGGACGTCCTGACGCCGGAACCCGGAAGAGAAATGCAGATGACCGGCGAAAACGGCGCCAAGAATAGGACTTATAAAGGACTATGTGACAGAACAGAAGATAGCACCTCTGATGAAGGCTTTGTGCCGAAACGCGTAAGGTGGACCCGGAGGACGTTTTTGGGACATTTACTGCAAGTTTTATGGGACTTTCCGTTTTAATTATTTCGTCTATTTTGTTTGTAATTTATATTAAATTTGGTGTGCAATCTACAACCTGCGTTCCTGTGTGTTGCACTTACCCTGGGAAGACACCCTCTACAATTCGTCCCTGTTCCAGTCTCTGGGAGATTTCTTCTGTTCAAGGCGTGTAGCTTGGGCCAGCTTCTAATTGGCCCCCTGTTTGTGAGTGCAATTTGCCTCCTTTGTTCTAAGTTTATTTTAATCTGACGTTATTACCCTATGTTGTGTTCTCTCTCCCTTTTAGTGTATCATACAAGTGGGTAATATTATCTGATTTTTTATCTGTCTTTCAATTTGAGTGCTCTCACCATCATTCTCTATTTTACTAATCGTGTTCTTTCTAGTGGTTTATTGTGGCCCACTAGGGTGATTGTAGCACCAGAGTGCAGATTATTTTTTCACCGTATACTTTTGTATTTTGTCTATTAACTTTTCTATGCTCACATTTCCAAGGTGTTGGTACTGACATGTAATTACACCTTGTAGCCAAAAGGAAACACTTTTTTACACACATCAACTTACTGACAACAAAATACATTTTAATGGGGCAACTGAGGTCTAGTAACATATAATACACTGAACACTACCTGCCTGTATTCTGGATGTTGCAGCTCTGAAAAACTGTGTTTCTACAATCCTCCAAGATTACAGTGCTGAATATTCAAATTAAAATATATAGATTCCATCCCACATTTCTGCAGGTCCCGGAGCAATAGCATGTTGTTTTCAAACAATATTTTTATGCCAATACATGGGTTATGATTGTAATGGACAAAGAGCTAACCATGGATTGCACAATGTTATACTTTTGGGATTCGCAGCATAAATATACATATTCAATATACATATTCTAGTCAATTTCTGTTCGACAATATTTCAGGTCAAACATGTACTTTACTCTAAGCTGTCTCCCTGGTTATGCTTGAATGTTATGTAGCATTGTTCTCTTATATGGTGTATGTATTTCAGGTTTTGTGGATATATTTCTCCATTAAATAGATCATCAGGTTGTGGTCCTTCCCGTAGGTAGGTCATTTAAAGGTTCTAAAGTATTCTACAGCTTTTATTAACAGTCAAACGTGTATATATATATATATATATATATATAAATTTGTGCGCACACACAAATGGTGTTGCACTGGAGAGTTAACAGTGCAATGCCATTTGTACCTGCTGAGCACTCGACTTGTCCACCTGTCTACATATATCCTAGATAGAAATATAATCATTAATAAAGTTTATTCATTACTGATGTACAAAAACGTGCTAAAAGACGTTAGGTCAAGGAATATGTGCGGCAATGGGTTCATTGGGAAAACACTATCCCATTCACATGCGTACTCCTGCACGGTCTGCAGGCCAGCTTATAGGCATGTCTTAAAAGGCTCATAAAATCAACATTCTTTTAGAGTTATGGTGTTATCGATTTTCAGAGTAGCATTTGCTATTCGTACCTTGAATCCAATGTCAGTAGCTAGGTGTTTGTTATATACTCCTTCAGGGGTAAAACAGTTAATAGTTCCTTCGCTTTACTGGCTTAATAATACGTATCCACGTCCTTGTCATATACTGGTTTAGTTTAATTGCTTTTACTAATCTTGTTCTTCAGCGTTCCCCCAGTCTGCTACTGTATTAACCCCTCAATTGTTTGCAAGGTTTGTTTCATTACAACAATTACCTTAGTCATCGTATGGCTCACGTGTATGGCAGATTCCAGATTATCAATATACACAGTATTCCTTACATGTTATAAGTTAGTTCAATTTGGACCCTTAATGGTCTCACCTGACATCTTTTCTAACCTGGCCACCCCAAGCACCAAAGCAAAGAGTGACAAACCAGTCAAGGATAAATTAGGACGTCCAATTGTGTATATGGGAATTCATTAATATGATATAAATCCAACAAAGGTACTTGTGAATATAGTGCTTGCTGCTTGTTGTATGTTTGTTCCCACTGCTACAGGGCACATGCAAAATCTATGTGCCCTAACAAAATGCACTCTAAACATTATTTGACCTCTCGGAATGTTGGTTCTGTAGTCAGCCTTTTACCCATCCACCTGTCCAACGACTTGGCTGAATTTTTAATAACAGATTTCAAACCTTTAACCCCTTAAGGACACATGACATGTCTGACACGTCATGATTCCCTTTTATTCCAGAAGTTTGGTCCTTAAGGGGTTAAACTACTACCATTCACCCATCTCTAAGGCACCTGCACGGTATTACATGGAGAAGCATGTATTAATTTTCACAAGACTTACTTTCGATTCAAAGCAGCCAAAAATATTCGACACATTTGTAGAGACCTTGTACTTGTGACATACAATCGGTTTGGTAACTTTAAGGATTTACAATCTCTTCTAGACTCCCTTAATTTTGCAATGAGAATCATCCCACTAGGTATAGCCTCCATATCGAGACTTCTTGGCTTACTCTCCGAATTTCCCAACGATATCAGTCGTATATAGCTAATCACACATCCCACCATCGACCTTCTCAGGTGGCGCATATTCCTTTTAAATTGGAACAGAAGAGTATGTTTCTTCCACAATTATTTATACATTCCCCCGTCATCTAGACAGATGCAGCAGCTACCACCGGGCTCACAGTCATATTCGGTAACAATTGGCTCACAGGTAGTTGGCCAGAAGAGGTTCTAAACATAAGAGGGTTTATCGCAACTCAGCATTATTTGAAGTATACCTAATAGTAGCTGCTGTAGTGGCTTGGGGCCAATTATGGGTCGGTTGTTTCCGTACAATGTTTTCTGTTAATCATGCAATTTGTCATGTTATAAATAAAGGATGTTCATCTTCATTAACCATAAGGAGATTTCTTAGGAGACTGACTTGGTTAGCAGCCTGTAAACAATTTTACTTTAGTGTGTTGTCATGTTCCAGGTATATACATTACGGCAGCTGACCAGTTATCTTGCTACAATTCCAGGCATTCCAGTAAACTCTTCCTACTGACTCATGACTGGCTACAGCCGCCCCACCATTCCAAGACCTAATAATGGATTAGATGAATAGTTGAACCATAGCGAAGTATTGACTAAATGACTCTGTCACTTAATACTCATCGATCCTATGTGGACGCCGGGTCACTCCACTGCTTCTTGGGTCCTGTTAGGTCCACGAACCGTGAGACTGCCTGAAAGGGTTACTACACACACGCACACGAGTGTCGCACAACTATCATATCTCACGTATCGTTCATTTGGGACTTTGTATACAAATTCACAACTACCCACCTCACTATTCTTGGTGTCGTATCCCATTCGGTAATTGACTATTTTGACTGAATACAGCTGAACAAGTCGCTCTAATTCAGCTTTCTTTTTCACACTGACCTCTAGCGGTCACCACAATTGTGACACCATTCAGTAGATGGAGTTCACTTAATTTCAACTGTTTCAGCCACTCGAATCATGCTATTTGTTTCAATGTTATACAGCCCCTTGAGGTTATATTTTATGCAAACTAAACTTGTACCCTTACTGTCTTTTCAATGTCGCTAATAGTGCACTAAGCATGTCAGACAAGACAGGGGAACAATTTGAGATTTCACTTTATTTAGTAAGACTAGGATTTCAAATGCTTAAGTTTTGTTTCCAATCAGTTCCCTTGACAGTACATGCAGGGCCGGATTAACATAGGGGCTAATGCAGCTGCAGCTCCAGGCCCAGGCCCATGGAATAGGCCCATTAAAAAAAAAAATATATATATATATTTTTTTTTACACACTACTCTTAGGTTTGCCACCTGACTGGTATTTTAAGGCACAGCCGGTATTTGAGGCTGCCTGGCTGTGCCGGTATTGCAGTAATACCGGCAATACAAATGCAAATATTTTTCTCAGTATAAACTGAGATTACTCTGCAATACCAGCACCGGCCAGTAGGGGTCACTGTGTATGGAGAGAGGCAGGGATAGGAAATCTCCCTCCCTGCCTCTCTCTAATCACTGATCCGCAGAGGAGCAGCTACAGAGCAAAGAGAGTCTAGACAGCAGCTCCCAGCCTGCAGAGACAGACTACAGCTCAGGTATGTGAAGTGGGGGAGGGAGGCAGCAGGGAGACATAGGGACACTGAGACACTAGGGGTCACATGGGGATACTGAGACACTACACGTGGGAGTGTCGTGGGAGACGTGGGGACGCTGGGACACATGGGGACTCTGTGAGACATAGGTAGACACATTGGGACACAGCAACACTAGGGACACAGTGTCTCCATGTCTCCCAGTGTCCCCATGTCTCCCAGCCAGTGTCCCCAGTGTCCCCATGGCTCCCAGTGTCCCCATGTCTATGTCCACAAGTGCCCCCATGTCTCCCAGTGTCCTCAAGTGTCTGTATCCCCATGTCTCCCAGTGTCCCCTAGTTTCCCAGTGTCTATGTTCCCATGTCTCTCAGTGTCCCTAGTTTCTTAGTTTCCCCAAATGTCTGTGTTCCCATGTCTCCCAGTTTCTGTGTCCAGATGTCTGTCTTCCTAGTGTCCGGGACCCCATTTCTCTCAGTGTCCCCAAATGTCTGTGTCCCCATGTCTCCCAGTGTCCCCATGTCTGTATCCACAAGTGCCCCCATGTCTCCCAGTGTTCCCAAGTGTCTTAGTGCCCCCATGTCTCCCAGTGTCTCAGTGTCCTCGGGTCTCTCAGTGTCCCCATGTCTCTCAGTGTCCCCTAGTATCCTAGTGACACGGGACACACTGAGACATGGGGACACAGACACTGGGAGACTAGGGGACTGGGCGACATGGGGACACTGACACTGTGATACATAGGGACACTGATGCCAGGCTGGCCTTCCAATTCTTTGGACAGACATGCCCCTCTTTACCCCGCCCCTTGACTTCCTGCTTCACTGGACACTGCTGCTAGTGGGTATGGATTTACTTGAAAAATGAAAGCATTAATTAGAAAGAGATTAGCATAGAGTATGTGTTTTCTCATAGCTGCATCCTTTGAGTTTCCCTCTAACGCCAACTCCATCAGATACATGAAGCTTGAGAGGTATGACTGTTTTAGTATTTTTGGTTGATAAGATTCTGTAATTAGGCCCCATCATAATTGTCAGCACCAGGCCCACCAGGCTCTTAATCTGGCCCTGAGTACATGTGGTTTCTTCTATATGTGTGCCTTCTCCATAGGCAAGAGATTTATAGCAGCACATATCATAGCCAATATGTTTAATTTAACATCTCAGCTAACCGCAAGGTTAGTCTCCCATTTCCCCTTTAAGAACATGCTCGCAACGTGAGCAGTGTTCCCAATACTGTACGGGCCACACACGTGGCCTGCCAGGAGGCAGAAGTTTTCCAGCTGCACGCCGCTTGTCTGGAGGCAGTAATGCTCGAGCCGCATGCGGCTTAAGTAGAAGACCTCAGCCGGCACAAGGACCGGGTAACTACCGCTACACCTAGTGCCCATAGCACACTGCAACCATGTCTAGTGATGTGCCCGCACTGTACTGCCTAGGGACACTATGGAACTAACTCAGGATGGTGGGACAGGATCCTAAAATATGGACTACCCCCTATAATCAGAGCCGTTAGTTCCCCCTCCTTCTCATAATCAGAGCAAGGTCCATCCCCCCATTTTCAGGGCAGTTGGGAGACCTGGTAAATTACAGTAAAAGAGTGACAGTGACAGTTTTGCCCTTAAAACAGCCCTCTCATATTTTTTCCCTTTGTTTTTCTTTTGTATGCCACCTGTACCCCAGGCCTTTCTTTATATTTATTATGTTTTCTTCCTTGTGTTAAATCTCTGTATGTGGGTGCAGCCATTTTGTTCTCCTCTGCCCATGACAACTGCTGTATACCCTTCTGTGGGATTGATTTTATTGATGGCCACTGGGGAAATCTGATTGGTAACTGAATCTTAAAAGAGAACTTATCGAATTATTGAATTAATGTATGAGTGCTCAGGAAAGAAAAATAAAAACAGATTCAGGCATAGGGGCTATATATAAACAGGTTAGGTGTTTCGTTTATATTTGGTGGAAGAGCCACTTGATTTGGAGTAATGAACTGGTTTTGCCCTTGTCGCACCAAATACAATTTAGATATTGGTGTCATGCGTCTGAGCAAGTCAGACAGGAGACTTATGCCGGGGTTTACTGCAGGTAGTTTATTTGATTTTTCAGGCATGGTTCAGACAAAGGAAACAATATAAATAACAAGATAAATAGAGAATAATAAAGATAAAGGGGGAAAACAGAATTACAGGTGAGAAAGCAGAAGGTGAAATAATAATAGAGGTTTCGGCAATATGCCCCAAAATAGAAATACAGGAAATAGGAAAACAATTAGTAAACACTAAACAGCAATATAAAGGGATACATTATACCAGGTTGAAGCAAAGTAATGGAGGTGATCAGCCTCTTTGGATTATAGACAAAACTGTAGATTCAAGGTGTTTGTGGACACTTGCAAATAATAATGTCCATAATATCCAGGCAGGTTGGGAGGAAAAACAATATAAAACCAAGGTCCAGTTTAGAAATAAAGCACGGTAGAATTGGATGAATCAAGATGGTTGCAGTAAGTAAGTAAGGGTGGAGCAGGTTGTCAGGATTCAGTTGAGTTAGGAACAGGTCTTTATCAGATTATAACAAATCTCAGTAAGAGCCAGGAGCAGAGCACAACTTATCTCTCAATGTCAAGGCCCTGTTCAAAAGCCTCTTCAAAAGTCCAGGCAGGTGAGGATGATACGGTGACTGAGAAGACTAGTGACTAGGGAGGCCACTAGAGGCGAGAAACAAGTATTGCATGAAATAAACAGAATAATAACTTGGTTGTCAGGATAGGATCATGACAATTGGCCAGGAAAGTGAAAATTGGAGGTCTCAGCACAACTGACATACTCACTGCTTACAACCTTCCTCGACTGTCTCCCGTCTACTTTGCTCCCTTCTCCAAAACAGCCTACCCATCTTTGGATACATTCAGATCACTTGATTGCCTTACTTCCCTTTGTGTCCTTACTGTCCCTCATTGCATTAGATTGTAAGTTTGTTTCGGGAGGGTCCTCTTGACTTACTGTTCCCGGTGTCTTACGTTTGTCTTGTTTCCTATTGTACAGTTATATCAATAATTGTAATTTAATTTGGCAATATCTATCTGTGGCAGGTCATAGTCTATACCACTTGCCCTTGGTGATCCTAAACTGTGTCATAGTTAATTTAACAGTAGTGCATAGAGATATTCCAGTTATTTAACTAGCTCTTAATAAATAAAGGTTTAGGTTACATTCTATCTCTGTATCTACGTGCTCAAATATGAGCAGTACGTTATCATTGACTTTTATTATCACTTTGTGCTACTTTGAACAGTCTGCCTAATGAACATGCACTTTATATAAATATATCATTATACTCCTACTGTAAAGTATGTCACACATTAGCTTGTAGCTCAGGTGACTGATGGCTCCGATGAACTGCTTCACCTGGGAGAAGGTAACCTTTGTAATCTGCGTTGCAAAACATTTTTCCTCCAGCATTCCAATGGTACATGCTTGGAAATATGGTTATTATGCCAACAGCATGCTTTATGGTTCATAGTAGTGAAATAACCTTTACCTCAATTGTAATCCTCGAAATGTGTTCCAACAGAAGGGGCATTATGCGAGCATTAGAATGTTCTTCTACACATTGTTTTGGGCCATCTCTAACTACTGGACCATAACTTCTCCTACTGTTCCATAGGAAAAGGGAGGGGAACCAGATTACTACTAGTATCTTTTAAATAATACAATTACAGAAAAAGATATTTAGAGGTAAAAAAATGACTTGCCCAAACAAGATTACAATCTATGGGCATTTGAGGATCACTGGATGTTTTGCATCCACCATTAATAGGGTTATTTCCTAAAGTGAGGATTGTTGGGAATTCAAAGAGAATTTTTAGATTTTAGACCAAAATAGCCAAAAGTGAAGTATAGCTGATTTGGTGAATTTGTCCAGTTTGATTTGAATTTGAAATTCACTTTTAATTCCCAACAATTCTCACTTAGTGAATACTCCTGTAAATGACCCAAAGACACAAAACGTATATGCGATTATTTATAATGACATTTTATTTGTGCAGTTGAATGCAGGGTGTTTAAAAGTAAAGGGAGCAGGTTGGCAATGCCATCCAAAGTGCAAAGAGCTGTGCCAAGCCTGCAGTGCTTATCTTATAGGAACACTATACTGTCAGGAAGACAAACATGTATTGCTGACACCATAGTGCAGGAATGCAACATTAGGTCCCTGGCCCTCCTGTCTCGGAGATTAAAGAGGATTTTACTCACCATTTCTCCAATGCCACACTGTGCTCGCCACAGCTGGCCCCAGTTTTGGTGTTTGTGTGTCAGTCTGCATGTCTGTATGTATATCTGTGTATCTGTATGTTGTCAGTATGTGTATCTGCATGTGTTTCATTGTGTGTCTGTGTATCTGCATGTTTCTCCGTGTATGTATCTGTATGTGTGTTTATCGGAATGTGTGTCAGTTTTTGTATCTGTGTATGTGCATGTTCTCAGTATGTGTATCTGTGTGCCTGTATGCGTATCTGTATGTATGTGTATCTAAACTGGTTTAGGGCTACTAAACTGGTTCATGGATTGCAGGATAAAACTTACCAGGAAAGGTTAAAGGATCTTAACATGTATAGCTTGGAGGAAAGACGAGACAGGGGGGATATGATAGAAACATTTAAATACATAAAGGGAATCAACACAGTAAAGGAGGAGACTATATTTAAAAGAAGAAAAACTACCACAACAAGAGGACATAGTCTTAAATTAGAGGGACAAAGGTTTAAAAATAATATCAGGAAGTATTACTTTACTGATAGGGTAGTGGATGCATGGAATAGCCTTCCAGCTGAAGTGGTAGAGGTTAACACAGTAAAGGAGTTTAAGCATGCGTGGGATAGGCATAAGGCTATCCTAACTATAAGATAAGGCCAGGGACTAATGAAAGTATTTAGAAAACTGGGCAGACTGGATGGGCCGAATGGTTCTTATCTGCCGTCACATTCTATGTTTCTATGTTTCTATGTTTCTATGTATCTGTGTGTGTATGTGTATCACAGTGTGTGTGTGGCGGTGTATGTGTATATGTGCACACATCTCTGCATTCAAATGTCAATACAACATTCAAACGTCAACACTACATATGAAGTCACCTCTTTATTAAAACATCAACATTATACAAACACACACCTACATTCACACACACACACACACATACTCCATACAAAAACATGCTTACATACAAACAGGCAAACACTTTCTAGTGCTAAATATGGGAAAATGGTAGAACCCCAGCTGGCAAAGCATTATGGGAGTTGTACGACAGATGGTCATCTACCTTTTGTCAACCATTGTGATGAGGGGGGTGCAAACAAATTCTTGCACCAAGGCCCTCTCTGTGCTAGTTTCGCCATTGGGAAGATACTGTCACTAACAGGTTGTATCAATTGTTCCCAGCAGCACCCTTATAATGTATGGATGTTTATGTGCAGCTTTTCGGGTTTTATATATATGTGTGTGTGTGTGTGTGTATATTGTGTGTATACATGCATCTTGGTCTTGATAAAAGTCTGTAACAGACTGAAACATTGACCTGTATATGTCCAAAACTGCACAATAAAACATGATTATTTTAAAGACATCCTTGAGTCTACTATCAAGGTATTTATAATTTGATACTACAGGCTATGTTCAGAGGCCTGGTGAAGTTCATGCCTCGACGTATCAGAGCTGTTTTGGCAGCACGAGTTGGGCCCACATGTTATTAGGCAGGTGGTTTGTATGCTGTGTCTGGTCAGTGTAATTGTACCCTTGCTGTGAAAGCAATGCCATGATGCATTAAAATATCTGAAGTTTAAAGGACAACACAGGGATTGGTCAATATCAATCCTTTAACAATCTCACACCCATATATCCTCTCTCCTTCCTAGATACATCCACCTACATTATTCCTTCCTCAAATCAGTGTCCTAAATAAAGCAAAACAACAGTACTATAAAACTTAATTACAATGTCTGCTTCCTACTGTATATAGCAATTTATAAAGATGATAATGAATGTTTGTATGATTCAGCATGCTGTACCATGATAATATTGGCAATTATATGTTAAGCTTGTAATTTGCCGGATAGTGTGGGGGGTAAAACTGAAATGGAGAATGACGGGCTAACGAACCTTAAAGGGGCACACCAAGCACCATTACCTACTATGCTTTTTTATAGTTAATTGTGGACTCTAACTACAGAGATATGTAAAAATAAAACCTCAGGAGCTATAAGCACACACCCTCAATTAAATGTGCAACAAGGAAACAGATCTTGTTTAGATCCATGCTAAATGAGATCATGCAAATCAACACTAACTAGTGTGCAGGAATGTATTTGTAAGGTTCAGACTCAGCACTCCAGATAAAATAATGAGTGACGCAGGATTCTAGTCCGGAGTGGTCAACCAGCAAAAGATACAAATTCTCATGGCATCATGATAAAGAAGAGGTCTTGCTAGGTGACAAGTTATCCAGGGTCTTCAGCCATACGATAAATCTTATGGGTCCTCCTCCCACATATAGTGACTGAACTCCCTCCTATACCACACCCTAAGTCCCACCTGATGGCTGAATATATAAATCAAGCTGTCACAGGGTTGTTCACTAAAGTGACATGAATTTGAAATTTAAGTTCAAAATTGCCAATTTAGAAAATTCTCCAAGTCAGCTATGCTTTCAGTTCAGTTGAAATTCACTCACTGTTGTGAATAATCCTGTAAATTCATTTCAAGCCATGCTATGCACCCCATTGCATTAAAGCACAGCACCCTAACAACATCACAATGTGTTGCATAATTGACTTTGAATATGGTGCATGAGAAGGTGTTGTCACAAACTGTGTAATTTGAAATGTTATTTCTCTCTCAGTATCACATGGTACTTGGAACTAACACCGCAATTAGTCCAAAACGAGCCCTGTGAATTATTAGAACCCCTCTGGGCGCTACAGCACCTAGCAGTCTGGCCCCTAGAAAAACCCTGCTGTAAAAGCAAGAACTTTGTAAGTGAGTTTCTTTTTTAATTTTTTTAATTGTGTACATGTTTTTTCATCCATTAGCGATACAATAAATGACTGTTCTGGTCAACTCCAACATTGAGTGTAGAATCTCTTTAAATGAATGAAATGGCACAGGTAGAATGATCCTAACTTTGTTTTATGAACTCGGACATGTACTGTTGGCCTTGTTTATTATGCACCATATAATATTTTATTTTCTCTATTGGTAACAAACTGCAATATGATGATTTTGACTCTTAAAGTAATAAATGATAAAGAGTTATTTTCATACTATGAAACTATTGTATTTCTGAAAACATTTAGATATATTTAAAGCTGCTTACAAATTAGGTAATCCCTTTTACATAACTAGCCTACACCTAGAATTTATGCAAAATACTTTATATTGTCCTACCAGTTCTTCAAGCCAATTAGGGAAACTCCCAAAATAAAGAAATGTTTTGTGGGATTCTCAGATGCAGAAGCATTTACATTTTGCAGAGTAAATTAGGCAATAGAGCAGATTTATTTAGAAAAACCGCTGTAGATTATCGTTTTAACACTGTGCACAATGAGAGCAACTATGCTCCTAAAGCACCCATCATTAGTCAAAGGCAGAGAATTATAAGTGAAATAGGTAAGACGAACTAAACAGAAATGATAGGTTTCCTACCTGTAATTTAAAACAGGTAATTTAATTACAGGTACACCAGACAACTGGTAATGTTTTTACATCTATCAAACTGTACTTACCTGTACAGAAGACATCCGGTACAGGTAATTCCAGACATAGGGATAAACAATGAACCCAATTAACAGACCACACTGTCTCCCTAATTGTGTACAGAGGACGTGTCTGCACTGCAGGGGGCAAACTATCAACCATTGTCTGACTCGTTGACTGTGACATAATGTAATCCTGAAGAGTCTTTAGAATCATGCATTGTACATAAAGCAATAGGGGAACGTGGTTATCACCCCTGGCATCTTTGGCAAAACAAGGGACAACATAGACATGACATGATGACAGACCAGTGACAGAGTTATTGTTCTGTTACAGTTCTGTTCGTCACAATGAGTTTGAGGGAAGTAATCAGAAACACAGTACGGGTGTCATGGCACAAATGTAAACCTAGGGACAGAGTTTGTTTATATGTACTAAATTGTTTATTTTCTAAATTACATCTTCAATAGACTGTTCCTTTAAGGAAGCAGGTACGTTAAGTGGTTTGCTATTAATATATCAATCATAACAATGGCTAAATAAACCGAAAGATTCTCTTCCTTGTTACTCTTTAGGTGTCACTTTTGCTTCCTTAATTCCTACTTGGTTAAGTGCAAACTATTAATTCAACAATGCTGAGATCCAGCCAAGAAATGTGGAAATATTTGCATTGATCATGCTGTAGATAAGCTCCTGGGTATGGACACAGAAATAGCAATGTAATCCAAAGACATATAAAGTATTTTATTAAGTAATTTCTCATATAATAACAAGTGGAAATGGAAATAACTGTGAGAATGGTTATTAAAAATATCGTGGGCATACACACTCTACAAAATCTACTTTGGGTGGCCAAGACCCTGCACCCAGCCAACATAACCCCTTTGTCCACTCCAAAAATCTCACTGACTATATGGAGCACACGGGCGGCAAAATTACTAAAACAACGCAATCCTCTATGGTACGCACACCTGACGTGCCTGCAATTTTACACTGTAGACCTATCTCTAAAGGTGTGGCATGACGCAGGTCTAACTCGAATTGCCCACCTGGTGAACCACATCGGGATGCTGCCATTTTCAATCTTACAGCAACAATAATATATCACCAAAAGAAATATTTACATATATTAGACTGAAAAATATAATCTTAAAATTAGGTATAAATCCAGTTGCAAGTCATATTTTATGGTCCTGTGCCCAGCTCTCAAGTTTCTGGGACGGGATAGCCCACCTCATAAAAGTCCTCTCGGGAAAGGATCTTTCACCCCAGATAGATTCATATTTTATTACACATATTGCCCAATTCCTTATGAAAACATGAAAGATCTATTATCATACATATACTTATTGCTGCCAAGAGTAGTTTTGCGGGATATTGGAAGATGAAGGAACCACTGCCGATGGTGCTGGTCTTAGAAAAACTGCGCACAGTTAAAACTTTTGAAGAAGTTACCCATAGTATAGTGGGTACGATATACCAATATGACAAGATATGGGTACACTGCCATACATTGTCAGACTCTGAGTGGCAAGATTGATTTATTGACTTAGTGACTTAACTTAAAACATTAGCCTATGTGACTATGAACCATATGTTGACTTTGACAACATACCCCTACACTGCTATAATCTGAACAAGAATAGCTAATTACCCACAAAAAGAGTTCCTTACCCACTTAAGTAGACCTTATGTATAGTTTTTAAAAGGGACGTAATCTCTAACCATTCAGGTATGTATCCCTAAAAGGGAGTGCTATGCAAATTAGACAAACCAATGGTATTATTGCAGCAGCACAAATGTTTGGGACATAATGTTACTGTTACTTTACTTTTCTCCGGCCTTTTAACCTTCCCTTTATCTCTTTGTATTTTGTATCCCTGCTGTTTTCTTCTGTTATTCGATGCCAGGAGCTATAAATGGTACATGTGTATGTTAGTTAAAGAACTGTACATGTGAATGTAAAATGTCATGACAAGGGTTGTTAATGCAACTACAACGTTGTGTTATAAGTATGCTTTTTATTTGTTTATTATGCAAATGTGTTGTAAACACAAGAACCTCAATAAAAAATATCCATTGGAAAAACATTGTGGGGACTTTCTGGGGAACAGCTAATAAGGACTGGGACACACGGTGAGATGTTGAGAACCATATCACAGACAATTAAGACCCCTTGCTTTTCAGATGGAGGGGATACAAAGTGGGGCTGAGGCATATGAGATATTATTATTAAACCCAAGGTCATAAACCTCCAGTCAGGTCAAGAAGCAAGGAAACTTCAGATAGCAACTCATAAAACACGCAAAACTATGTAACATCTACATAGCCACAGGGGCTGCAAGGTGAGAGGGGGTGGCAGCAGCGGCTGGGTGAGAGGTGAAGAGGGGGGTCTTGGTGGGAGTGCTGGGTGGGACAGAAGCTTCTGGGTTAGAGGGGGAAATAGAGGATGCAGGGTATGAGAGGGGGAGACAGGAGATGCAGGATATAAGAGGGGGAGACAGGGGATGCTGGCTATGAGAGGGGACATGGGGCTGCAGGCTAAAAGGGGAAGACAGGGGTTTTGGGTGGGGGGACAGGTGCTGCTGGGTGGGAAGGGGAGACAGGGGATGCAGGGTAGGAGAGGGGGAGACACGGGAAGGCTGCGTGAGAGGGGAAACAATGGATGCAGAGTATGAGAGGGGCAGGGGCTGCATGGTAAGAGGGGGGCAGGGGCTGCAGGATAAAGGGGGGGCAGGGGCTGCAAGATAATAGCAGGGGCTGTAGGGTAAGAGGGGGTGAGGGGGCAGGGGCTGCAGAGTAAGAGGGGGACAAGGGCTGGATGGTACGAGGGGGGCAGGGGATGCAGGGTGAGAAGGGGACAGGGGCTGTAGGATGAGAAGGGAAGACAGGGGCCAGGGTGTAAAAGAGGGAGGGGCAGGGACTGCTGGGTGAGGAAGGGGGACATGGGGCAAAAAAAAACCTTACATACTCCCCCATCCCTCTTCCTTACCTTGATCCTTGGCAGGAGAGAATGCTGGGTTGGAATTATTTTCCCTGGTGATCCAGTGGAAGAAGCATCTGGTCTACACCAGGGCCAGATTAAGAGCACAGTGGGCCTGGTGCTGACAATTATGATGGGCTTAATTACAGAATCTTATTGACAAAATAAAAACACTAAAACAGTCATACCTACCAAACGTCATGTATCTGGCGGAAGTGTTGCTGAAGGGAAACTCATAGGATGCAGCTATGAGAAAACAAACACTCTATGCTAATCTCTCTCTACTTTATGCTTTCATCTTTCAAGTAAATCCATAACCCTAACAGTAGTGAAGCAGAAAGTCAATGGGCGGGGTAAAAGGGTGGGCCACTGACGCAAATCATGTAATCAGAAATGCTGAATGAGGCGTACATGCCCATAAAGGGGGCGTGTCTGCCTAAAGAATTGGAAGGCCAGCCTGGCATGAATGCATGTCAGGCTGCCTGCCAATCACGCAAGCTGGCCAACTAAGGGCATACTATACAGGCAGCACCCTGAGCTTGGCATAAATGCGTCTTATGAGGAGTTTGCTCCACGCTTTCTAAGGACTGTCCTCTAGCACTTGCTGGTCCATTCCTCTCCTAACCTTCTTACTAGCAGGCAGAAGCTCCTGGTATAGAGTCTGTGACAGAGAAAAGCTGTATGTAGTGAGTGTGGAAGAACGGGAACATGTCACAGTGTTAGAGAGACTGAAGCAGCAAGATCATTTGCATTGTGCACAAAGTCAGTTTTGCCTTAACTAATTTCATTGTCAGCCAGTCCACACACGTTGAGTTCCCATACATCCCTCTAAAGTTTCCATACTTAAGCAAGAGTATGTGAAGGATAGTTAGGGTTGCCACCTTTCTTGGAAAAAAATACCGGCCTTACAAATTTGCATAATTATTTATGTATGCCTGTAAATCACAAGGAGTGACCTGAGAGATAATTCTGTAAAATCACCCAAAAACTACTTACATTTATTCTGCTGAATAAAAGATGGATTGTTCCCAGTGTCTCCCGGTCTTCCAGTGTCTTAGTGTCCCCTAGTTTACTCGTCTTCCGGTGTCCTCATGTCTCCCAGTATCCTCTAGTGTCTGTGTCTCCTATGTATCACAGTGTTTCAGGGCCCCATATGTCCCATTGTCGCCTCATGCACCCATGCCTCAGTGTCTTCTATGCATCACAGGGTCCCTATGTATCACAATGTCTCAGTGCCCCATTTCTCCCAGTGTCCCCTCATGTCCCTATGTTGCCCAGTGTCACTTGGACACTAGGGGACTCTTAAGCTACACGGGAACACTGTGAGACATTGGGACACTAGGGCACACTGGGAAACACTGAGACATATGGACACTGGTAGACATGCGGACACTGAGACACTAGGGACACTAACTGGGAGATATGGAGACACAGAGATATGGGGACACAGACGCTAGGGACACAGTGTCTCAGTGTCCCCATGTCTCCCAGTGTCCCCAAGTGCCTAGGGTCTCACAGCGTCCCCTAGTGTCTCATTGTCCCCTGATCTTCCAGTGTTCCCAAGTGTCTCAGTGTTCCCAGGTCACTCAGTGTCCCCTAGTGTCCCCATGTCTCCCTGCAGCTTTCCCCCCATCCTTCACATACCTGAGCTCTAGCCTGTCTCTGCAGGCTGGGAGCTGCAGTCTGGACTCTCTGTGCTGTGTAGCTGCTCCCCTGCGGATCAGTGAGTAGAGAGAGGCAGGGAGGGATATGCTGAAACTTCCTATCCCTGCCTCTCTCCACACACAGTGACTCCTACTGGCTGGTGCTGGTATTGCAGAGTAATATTAGTTTATACTGAGAAAAATATCTGCATTTGTGTTGCCGGTATTACTGCAATACCGGTAATACCGGAGAAACTAACGGAAGCCAAGCACAGAGAGATGGACACAGGTTTCTTCAGGAAGGAAGAGATTCTTTATTCGGTTCACCGATCGGGACTCAGAGGGACTAATGTCACCAAAATACAACAAGTTCTGAGCCCCGGACAATAGTGCAGGCTCCTTATATAGGCACATAACTCCTCCCATATTAAGCTCCACCCGCACATTCTCTTGACCAATCAATACAAATAAGAATTAACTTCCTGCTTGACCGCATGGCCTGTCCAACACAATGGAGGAGGGGAATACTACATCCTGTATTCTTGCACATGCTCCGTACACTACTCGTATCGTATCTTGCCACGTGCAACTAACTGATCGATACGTCAGCATATGCACGTACACATGCCACGTGGTAATCTCGGCCTACTAAATTTATTTTTACAGAGATTCCACCACATTCCCCCCTTTGATGCCTCTTGATATTTCACAATTACTTGAGGCATCACTTAACCTTGGTTTTGCATACACCGCAAGTTACCTTGAACCAGACCAGACCAGACTTGTCTATGATGTGAATCTTCAACACTCATCTTCCTGCATTGGTTCTCCCTGATCTAGAGCCTTATATTTATAAATTGCCATTATCTGTGCAGCAGCCTTCCTCTCTGCTATATTTTCTATCAGGCTTTGCACAGACCTAACTACTAAGGGTATAAGACACAGCAGGAGTAGACACAACATTAAAATCAGTAGGACTCCACCTACCAATGCCTTAAGCCCTCCAAACTGCTCATACCAGCTACCAAACCAACTGCTTGGATTGTACCCTTTCCATACCTGAGTAGGCACATGCGCTAGTTTAACCATATGGCTAGTAAGCTCAGCTATTGCTTGCCCTTCGTCATCTATTTGAAGACAGCAATTGCTCAGGTTAAACTTCCCACATACACCTCCCTCTACTGCCAATAGGTAATCCAAGGCTAATCTATTTTGGTATACTGCTGTCCTCATCCTGGTATTATGCTTCGCTAGAAGATTGAGCGCTTGTGAGGTCTCATTAGTAATAATCTCAACCACTGCCTGTAATCTTATAATGCGGTTGAGCATATAAATTGGGGTTCTATAACCAAAGGTACCATCCTCTGCCCACGTGGCTGGCCCATAGTAATCTATAATACGCTGGGGAGGCCATTCATCATCTTCCCAGGCGCCTATCTCTATGGGTCCCCTTTTCTTCACATCATACACTTTAACACCTAAAGTCTCACCTGTTTCAATAGGTAACAAGAAGAAGGATGGCTTGAGCATACCCAACACACATGCCCCTTCCCAGTCCTGTGGCAACTCCGAATAGGCTTTCTTACCACAGATCCAGTACAAATTTGCTGGGGCTCTCCAACTAGATGTGATGGATAGATCAAACCACACATCCTTTAAATTGGCATATCTTGCAAACGGGTTAGATGGTTCTGAGACATTTGAAGCCGACCACCAAGTTGTATTCTTTGTATCATCATCATAAGCTTTCTGCCCTAGACAAGTTAATTCTCCTACAGAAGTATTATACATCATTCCTTTCCTCGCTATGCAAACATAACCTATGATGGAGGTCTTTAATCTCCACTCAGATTTACCTCTAACACTCATCTGATAATCGGCTTGTGAAGATATTAATTGGTCAACTGCCTCAGAACCGGACATTACCTCCTTTGCTTCCCAAGGCCATTGGTCTCCCATGTTAGTACCTCCACACACATAGCAGTTGGTAACATTAAGACTACCGGCAATACTTTCAGCTAAATCAATGAACAGGTTTTTAGCATTATGGGGGATCTTATTATCTATACTCATTTCTTCATGGAAGGAATGGTATACCTGATGAGTTTGGGAGGTTACCGTATCAGTCTCTATCCCTATAAACAATACTGTCCCAGGGTCTAAACCCGTCCCATATATTTGAAACCCAAATAAATTACCATATTTATCTAAGAACTTGTCGGGGTTATTTATAAGTATATGGACTGGATTGCATTCCATAGACTTACAGTATGGATTGGTAGGCAACTTAGTCACAATCATGTCCTTGTCTGCTGTCTGTCCCCAAGTTGCCCACCCCACACAAGACCAATATGGGCAAAAGTTATAATCTCTATTTGGGCATCTAGGACTCA
Source organism: Pelobates fuscus (assembly GCF_036172605.1). Taxonomy (NCBI): domain Eukaryota; kingdom Metazoa; phylum Chordata; class Amphibia; order Anura; family Pelobatidae; genus Pelobates; species Pelobates fuscus. The sequence continues at coordinate 72,058,761 of NC_086322.1, read as the reverse complement.
CATACTTATTTTTACTACTGGGACAAATATATTTATCGTAAGACCCATACGTTCTCTCCCATCTAAGATCCCCACATACATTCCACGGCTTTCTACCACTTGATATCGCTTTACACGCATCAAATAGCAGAACACCTGAAGAATATACGGATTCTAATACAGTTTTGTTAATTAGGGTCCCCTGAGGATCTCCATTCCTGAGAGTCAACCAAATTGTACGGGGTTGATACTCTGGACTGAAGCACTTAGGTTCTCCTACTCCTAAATGGCACACACTATATTCTATATTTAAGTATCTACATCTTGATACATCTCCTTTACACTCGTATTGCGAATGCCAAATTAGGGTCTGGGAAATATGGTTACCTGTTCTTGTAGTCTTAATGCATACCTCACAGCTAGGAGTGTCGGTACCTCTACCTTCCTGAATATAAAAATACACATATAAAAACATTATTAGAAACACATCTTTCGTCGTCATCCTCAGTCTTCGTCCGTGCGAAGGCACCTCAGCTTCCAGGATGTAAGGGCTGCAGGGAATGGAGTTCTGCTCGTCTTCACAGGGGTCCCTTCGAGACTTTTCCTGACTTATACACTACACGTCGGTGAGCGGACAGGCTTTATTATGGCCTTCTCACTCACTTACCAATCTCTGAAACAATAAAATTTGTAATCCACAAGGTTCCTCGTCACTCCGACTGAGTCGTGCGCTTTAACCGGATCTTGCAGGGATTCTCTGGATCTGCTGTAGCTTGCCAAGAATCGACTGCTGCTGGTTTAACCCTGGAGTGATGTATCCACGGAGTCACTTCGGCCACTTTTATCGCTGTAGGGGTAGACAAAAGAACAACATAAGGACCTCTCCACTTGGGCCCTAACGGTACATTATTCCACTCTTTAATCCACACTTGGTCTCCTGGGTGGTAACTATGAACTGGGGGATAAATATTCACAGGTAATCTATCTTGTACCCATTTCTGTACCTCCTCCATAGTCTTACCCAACTCTACAACCTGCTGCCGGGTAATTCCTTCTCCCAACTGACTCAAATCCCCCCTTAAGTTACCAAGTACGGGAGGTGGTCGCCCATACATGATTTCAAAAGGAGAGAGGCCCATCCTTCTGGTAGGTGTACTGCGGATTCGCAATAGAGCTATGGGCAAGAGAACGTTCCACTTAAGTTGGGTTTCCTGACACATTTTAGCCAACTGGTTCTTAATAATTCTATTCATTCTCTCTACCTTACCAGAACTCTGGGGTCTATATGCCGTATGAAGCCTCCACTTTATACCAAGCATATGAGTCAGTTGTTGTAGACACTGATGAACAAAAGCTGGACCATTGTCCGATCCTATAGAGCAGGGTAGTCCATATCGGGGTATTATTTCTCGTAGCAGGAATCTCACAACTTCTCCTGCTTTCTCTGTACGAGTAGGACATGCTTCTACCCAGCCTGAATAGGTGCACAAAACTACCAGTAGGTAGCGATGTCCACCAGATTTAGGCATTACTGTTTAGTCAATTTGTAGATCGGACATGGGGAGTCCCCTCATAAACTGGACTCCTGGTGGCTTTACTGGTCCTTGCCTTGCATTATTTTTAGCACACGTTACACATCTTCGTACAATGGCCTGAGTCAAGTTGGACAATCTTGGTATGTAGAAATGTTTTCTGAGAGATTCTTCTGTACTATCTCTCCCAGAGTGTGTCCCGTTGTGATAGTTTTGGACAATTTCTACCGCTAGTGATGCTGGAATGACTATTCTTCCATCTTCTAACTGATACCATTTGTTCTCCAAATACTTTCCAGGTTCAGTCTTTAACCACTCCTCTTCTTGAGCTGTATAAACTGGAGTCCATTGAGACAGTGGAGTTGGTATAAGAGCAGCTATATGCTCCACATATTCCTGTCTTCCTGATTCAGCGGCACGCTTAGCTGCACTATCTGCCATCCGATTTCCTTTGGTTACATCACCATCTCCTCTCAGATGCGCTCGACAATGTATAATACCGACTTCTTTCGGCTCCCACACTGCTTCCAATAGTTGTAGGATTTCAGCTGCGTACTTGATTTATTTGCCTTCTGAAAATCAATAGTCCTCTTTCTTTATACAAAGCTCCGTGGGCATGAGTGGTTAAAAACGCATACTTGGAGTCCGTGTAGATGTTCACTCTTAAACCTTCAGCCAATTGTAACGCTCGTGTCAGTGCTATCAATTCTGCTTTTTGTGCTGATGTTCCTTTTGCCAGTGGCCGAGCTTCTATCACCTTGTCTATCGTTGTTACTGCATATCCTGCATAGCGGATCCCTTCTTTCACATAACTACTGCCGTCGGTGTAATATTGAACATCGGGGTTCTGGATGGGAAAATCAAAAGATCTGGTCTACTTGAAAATACTTCATCCATCACTTCCAAACAATCATGTTGACTTTCAGTAGGTTGTGGCAAAAGGGTAGCTGGATTTAAGGTATTTACAGTCTCTAAATGCACTCTTGGGTTTTCACACAACATTGCTTGATACTTGGTCATACGGCTGTTACTAAACCAATGATTTCCTTTGTAATCCAACAACGTCTGTACTGCATGTGGAACTCGTACATAAAGTTCTTGACCCAGAGTGAGTTTATCGGCTTCAGCTACTAGCAGGGCGGCTGCAGCTACGGCTCTTAGACAAGGTGGAAGTCCGCTGGCCACTGCATCCAGTTGCTTAGACATGTAGGCAACAGGTCTTTGCCATGATCCCAAGTACTGTGTCAATACTCCCACAGCCATTCTTCTTTGCTCATGTACATACAGGTAGAATGGTCGTGTGTGATCAGGTAGACCTAATGCTGGGGCACTCATCAAAGCCTTCTTCACATCTTCAAATGCCGTTTGCTGTTCTTGAGTCCATAAGAAGGAGTCGTGCTCTGTACCTTTGATAGCTGCATACAGAGGTTTTGCCAGTATCGCGTAACTGGGAATCCATATCCTACAGAAGCCTGCTGCCCCCAGGAATTCTCGCACTTGTCTTCTATTTTTGGGTATCGGTATTTGGCACACAGCTTCTTTTCTCTCTGGCCCCATAATTCTTTGACCTTCAGAGATATGGAATCCCAGATATTTGACAGTTGGCAAACACAACTGAGCCTTCTTTCTAGACACCTTGTATCCTGCCTTCCAGAGAATGTGTAGTAGATCGTGCGTTGCTTGCTGACATATTTCCTTCGTAACTGCTGCTATCAACAAGTCGTCTACATATTGTAACAATACACACTCTCCTGGGATGGAATCGAAATCCAGTAGATCTTGACTTAGAGCTGAACCAAATAGGGTAGGTGAATTTTTTAAACCCTTGGGGCAGTCTTGTCCAGGTCATTTGGCGTTTTGAGCCCGTCACAGCGTTTTCCCATTGGAAAGCGAAGATACATTGGCTTTCTGCGGCAATTCGGAGGCAAAAGAAGGCATCTTTGAGGTCTAAGACTGTAAAATAAGTAGCCCCGCCCGGAATTAAAGCAAGCAGGTTATACGGATTGGGCACAACTGGATGTATACTAACAACCGCATCATTGACTGCTCTCAAGTCCTGCACAGGTCGATACTCATCTGTACCGGGCTTTTGAACAGGCAGCAATGGGGTGTTCCAGGGGGAAGTACAGAATTTTAGGATACCATACCGTATGAACTTATCCAGATAAGATTGGATGTTCTTCTTAGCCTTCTGCAGGATGTGATATTGCCGTAGGCTCACTGGATAAACCCCAAGTTTTAGTTCGATTTTAATAGGTGGAATATTGCGGGCCAGTCCTGGTGGGTTGTTCTCTGCCCAAACTCCTGGTATGTTGAATAAGGATTCATCACTCCTAGGGTTTTGGCTAGTCAACGCTGTATAAAGTCGCCTTTCTTCTTCCTTTGGTACGGATAATGTCATAATACCTGAAGGTCCATTAAACTTTAAGGATGTTGTTCCATTTGGTAGGAACGTAATCTGCGCTTGTAATTTGGATAGCATATCACGTCCAAGCAATTGGACTGGACATTCAGGCATGTAAAGGAATTGATGTTTTACTACGTGGCCTCCCAATGTACAGAGTCGACTTTTAAGAACCGGTTTTGCAGCACTTCTTCCAGTTGCTCCTATTACAGTAATAGTTCTTCCAGATGGAGGAGCAACTAGGTTAGTTACCACCGAATGTTCAGCACCAGTGTCGATCATGAACGCACTCCTTTTTCCCCCTATTGATACATCGACCATAGGCTCCGCTCGACCAAGGGGGATGGAGCCCGGTCGGTATCAATAGTCCTCCATGACCGTGTCAGCCAATCCTACAAAGTCCCTACCTTCTCTATCGCGGGACCTTTGCGCTGCTGGATAGTACCTGTCTTGTCTTACACTTCCTCTATTCCCATTACTTCCTCTATTACCATTACTCCCTCCGGGGCCTCCTCTACCTCTCGCTCTGCCTATAAAGTTTCCATAACCTGCCCTGGGTGGGTCTCTCTCGTACTGCTCTCTTTGCGGACACTCGCTTCTCCAATGCCCTTCTCTGCAATACGCGCACTGATTCCTACTCATGGGCTCCCTATTCCACCTACTGTCGCCTCTATCTGGGCCCCGTCTATCCATGCCTGCGATCGCTACCGCTAGCATATCAGCCTTTTTACGCATCTTGCGCTCTTCCTCTTTCTTACTTTCTGACTCCCTATTCATGTACACCTTATTTGCTAGCTCCATTAGTTGGGTGATAGACATTCCTGCAAACCCTTCTAACTTTTGTAGCTTGCGCTTAATATCTCCATAAGCTTGGCTGACAAAGGCGGAGTTTACAATTCGGGAATTATCAGCGTCTTCCGGATTAAAGGGGGTATACAAGCGATATGCCTCCAATAATCGGTCATAAAAGACACTGGGCGCTTCATCACTTTTCTGAATCACCTCAACTGTCTTCGACATATTAATGGCTTTCTTCCCTCCGGCTTTCATGCCAGCAATTATAGCGTCTCTATAGGCTTTTAGTTGAACCATATCTGCGCCATTAACATTCCAGTCGGGATCGGTGTTAGGATAATGTGTTGCGGCCCATGCTGCTGGATTGGCTTGATTTAAAGCACGGGCTTCATCCTCTAGCGCTTTAATGGCCGCTTGGTTAATCCTAGTCCTTTCCTCATTATTGAACAATGTCATTAATAACTGCTGGCAATCAGCCCATGTCGGATTATGTGTCTGAACTATCGAGGTGAACAGATCGGTCATAGCTTGTGGTTTCTCAGTGTACGAGGAATTGTGGGTCTTCCAATTCAAGAGATCGGTAGTCGTGAACGGGACATATACGAAGACTGGGTCAGCATATACCATTTGACCTGCGGCATCGAGATAGGCTGACCCAGGATTCAGACGAAGAGGCATCTGGTAATGTTTGGGTCGTTGGGTACCGGTCAGTTGTCGGGTTAGTATAGGGCTACGTGGAGGGGCGTCGGTTAGAGGTTCCGGTCGGGGGGTGGTAAGACATGAGGATGTGGAAGCTTGATTTTGGGGAAGGTCGGTGAATAGAATATTCCAAACCGAGCTAGAAGAAGCTTGACCGGAAGTTTGAAGTGGCGCCAAATCAGGATATTCGGATCTAACAGGGGTTGGTTCCGGAAGGGGAGGTTTAGTACGACGGGGGGTGGATTCTGCACTGGAGGAGGAAGCGGAAGCGGATGGGGGCAATGGGGGAAGGGGTGTAGAACTTCCTGTACTCGTATCACTTCCTTCTACAGGGAAGTAAGGGGGCGGCAAAGGGATCTCGGACTCAGGGGGCGTGTCCAAAATGGGCCTAACCATAGTCCTAGTGGACAAACAAGTCCTGGCCACCATGAGGCGACACTGCTCCTCGTGGCATATCCGAATCCATCTTGGCGAGTCGTTTACGGCCTGTCTCCAACAATCAATATATGGAAACTGTCCGTAAAGTTCAGGCCTACCTGATACAGCCACGTGTACACGCTGTACCAGAGTTGGATCCAAACTGCCACGTGGCGGCCATGGCGCAACCAAAGTAGGCCACTCCCTAGTGCACAAAGTGACCAAACGTACAGGGGACATTTTAACCCCAAAATCACATGTTGTAAATCCCTTTTTAAAATTCTTTACCATACAACCTAAGGGATCCAAAATCGTCGACTCCGACGCGCCCATACTTATCAATGGAGCGTCGTTGACAACGAATACTATGCACACGTTCTATTCAACAGTCACACCCGTTTCTTCCGGCAACAGCACCACGTGGTACAGTTACCAAGTGAAACGTACACAATAACACAATAAACACTCAGGGAATTCCCGTACACACACAGCTGTTACACCAGTCACTAAATAATCAATATTATGCCCTTTGGCGAAACTATACAGTCACCCACGCTATAATTCTCTATATATGAATGACCCGTCTATAACACACCCCAGTAACATCGTCTTTTACAAATAGTAGTTACAGTACGGTTAGCATAGGTCAAAGCACAATTTAAGGTCACAATACAATTATTAGTGGTTATGGTGTTAAACATGCAATAGACGACAATGATTACTACTTATATACAGTGTCAGTAAATATACAGGGTTATGGTACCGTGCACTATAATACAGCAACACACTATTAACACTCTCGCTAGACGGCTGAGCTCGCGCTATCTAACAAGATATACACTTTACTAACAATCTTTAACACATATACAATCCCAACTAAACTATTGGCCAGTACCTTGATGGACTACCTAAAACTATCTACATCCGTTGTGGTTAGCCACACTGCCCAAGCACCACATATAGCGAACTAGAGGGCGGAATTTACAACAGAACCCTTTTAGTCTTTCTACTCTATCAGTAGTCTAGTGGGTTCCAAATTTACACGCCTTCCCACTTAGCCAAGATAGGTTGAGATCTAGCAAACGATAATGTACATCAGAGTCTGCTTAGTCTCCCGGTCCCTCCGACCTAGCGAACGAATTGTACACCCTAGAACGCTAGTCTAGACAAGACACCGGTGTCCGGCTAGGGCTATTTACACCAGAACCCCGCCTGACTCCAAACCAAATCAAACGGTCTTACTAAAGAGCGTTCGATTGAGCAGTGCGCCTTCGCTCCTTCCCTCCGACAGAGGGGGCAGATTCCATACACAGATTTAAACCCCTTATGGGCCTACCACACAATCGGTATACCCCTAGTGGGTCCGCCGTCTAAAACAGCAGTCGTCTTACCTCCTCGTTCCTGAACCTGAGTTCACACTCATCGACGGGGACACCCCAGCACTTCTTACGTAGAGGCCGATGATCTCCTGGACAACAGACCAGTGGCGCCGAGACGAAGGGAGGTCCACGCAGAAGTTCAGGGGTGCAGCCGTAGAGAACGTGGGCAAAGATAGACCGTCTCACGCCTCTGCCTCTCAGCTACCGTTGAACGATGAGCTTCCCGGCCAATGCACCAAATGATACCGGAGAAACTGACAGAAGCCAAGCACAGAGAGATGGACACAGGTTTCTTCAGGAAGGAAGAGATTCTTTATTCGGTTCACCGATCGGGACTCAGAGGGACTAATGTCACCAAAATACAACAAGTTCTGAGCCCCGGACAATAGTGCAGGCTCCTTATATAGGCACATAACTCCTCCCATATTAAGCTCCACCCGCACATTCTCTTGACCAATCAATACAAATAAGAATTAACTTCCTGCTTGACCGCATGGCCTGTCCAGCACAATGGAGGAGGGGAATACTACATCCTGTATTCTTGCACATGCTCCGTACACTACTGATCGTATCTTGCCACGTGCAACTAACTGATCGATACGTCAGCATATGCACGTACACATGCCACGTGGTAATCTCGGCCTACTAAATTTATTTTTACCGAGATTCCACCACACCGGCACGGCCAGGCAGCCTCAAATACTGGCTGTGCTGGTAAAATACCAGTCAGGTGGAAAACCCAAGAGTAGTGTGTGTAAAAAAAAAAAAATAATAATTTTTTTTTTTTTAAATGGGCCTATTCCATGGGCCTGGGCCTGGAGCTGCAGCTCCATCAGCCCCTATGTTAATCCGGCCCTGGTCTACACCCCTTGACAGGTGTAGACCATGTGCACAAGGCCTGCACTGTGCATCAGTGTGCAGAATAGTGAGACAGATCTTTGATCTCCCCACCACACAGAGCTCCCTCTATGGGCCCGAGGCCAGGCAGCAACAGCCCTAAAGGGGCAAGCCTGGGAGATCCTTTGATCTCCACTGTCAGCCTTGGGCCATGGCCATCGCGGCCCACCAGCCTTTGCCCAGTTTGCCCTATGGCCAGTCTGGGCCTGGTTTTAGCACTGCCAATAGCATATTCTAAGCTCTGTGTGCATTCTGGGGACTGTTTTGGATAGTTTTTTTGTTCATCCTATTTTCTGTTTCTCTTACCTCGATTTGTTTACTTGTGTGGATGAATATGTCTCTTGAAATCAGCCAGTTACTGACTATTCTTACCCTGTCAGATATCTGGATTACATGGTTTTGTAGATACTATGTGTTTGAATAAAACCCAGGAATTATGTTTTCATACCAAAATATATCACAGGTATCAGAGTATTTTATATTTTTGTCAAGGGAAAATATACCCTACAATGTCCTAAGCTAGATTTAAGAAATTCTGTTCAATCTGCTAATAAATATTAATAGTTACATTTAGTTCTCAACAACATAATAATCATATAGTCGTTTGGCATTTTGCACTTGTTCTTGGGATCAGTCTAATATACAAATGTACATGTTCTCTCTGTAAAGGCACAAGTAGCCTTAAATGAAGAGTAGTAAATGAAGGGCACACTATTCGCGGTGATTCACTATACCTAGACACTATAAGCACCAAAACTATTTTACGTAAATGAAGCCATTTTTGTGTATAGATCGAGCCCCTGCAGTCTTACTGCTCAATTCTATGGACTTTAGAAATTAAGTAAGTTTGTTTTTTTAGCCCTAGTCACACCTCCCTGCATGTGACTTGCACTGCCTTCCTAAACACTTCCTGAAATGGAATCTAGGTGTTTTAGGATCCTGTATTGCACAGTCTGTTTAATCTAGAATTTCTTATCTCTGTTCTGTTAGCCCTAGACTCTGCAAGAGTGTATGTGAGAGTAAAGCTCAATTTAAAGTTCAATTTACAGAACAGGACATTATAACTTTTTAAGCAGGACTTAACTTATTAAGCAGGACCTCAAGGCACCATATTGACTTAATTAATGAAGTTGTTATGGTGGCCAGACTGTGCAACTTTTTGTCATTTGTGTTCCTTTAAGCAGAGACGTTTAAGTAGGTGATGGTGTATGGAATGGTTTAAATGAGATGGTGGGGTTTTATTTATGTTTACATCTACCATGAGCAGAGGAACACTTATGAGGGTTTTTTTTTTGTGTGTAGATATGTTTTTTGAGGGTGTAGTAATACATTTATTTATTTTTTAAATAGTAACTTTATTTGACATCAGTTTTATGGCTTGTTTTGTATTTATTAACAGCTATATGACAACTAGTTAGGCAAGTCCATGCATATAATGCCATTCCAGAAGGCCTTTAAATGGACACTATAGTCACCTGAAGAAATTGAGTTTAATTAAGCAGTTTTGGTGTATAGAACATGCCCCTGCAGCCTCACTGCTCAATCCTCTGCCATTTAGGAGTTAAATCCCTTTGTTTATGAACCCTAGTCACACCTCCCTGCATGTGACTTGCACATCCTTCCATAAACACTTCCTGCAAAGAGAGCCCTATTTAGGCTTTCTTTATTGCAAGTTCTGTTTAATTAAGATTTTCTTATCCTCTGCTATGTTAATAGCTTGCTAGACCCTGCAAGAGCCTCCTGTATGTGATTAAAGTTCAATTTAGAGATTGAGATACAATTATTTAAGGTAAATTACATCTGTTTGAAAGTGAAACCAGTTTTTTTTTTTCATGCAGGCTCTGTCAATCATAGCCAGGAGAGGTGTGGCTAGGGCTGCATAAACAGAAACAAAGTGATTTAACTCCTAAATAACAGTGAATTGAGCAGTGAAATTGCAGGGGAATGATCTATACACTAAAACTGCTTTATTTAGCTAAAGTAATTTAGGTGACTATAGTGTTCCTTTAAGTCAAGCCCAATTCCTTTGAAATGTCATGAGACAGAAAGCAATTAAAGCCTTTACAAGTAGATTATAGTATGTTGGACTTTATTATTTTTATATGTACTTGTGGTATGATTAGCATGACTTAGCAGGTACAAAGAGAGAGTATGTACACCAGTGCTTGCACTGTTTAATACTTTCTAATAGTTGTATTGCCACTTGCAATGACAATGTATTACCTTGACAGACATTTCAAATGTATTTCAAATGTTATGCCAACATGAAGACATAACTGACTTGGATATTTTGGTTTTCAATATATTGATATTTTGGACTAAAAATGAAAATTCACTTTTACATTTCACTTAGAGGGACGCTATAGTCACTCAAACAACTTAATCTCAATCAAGTGATCTGTGTGCAGTTTCTCTGCCCTGTAAAACCCTACAATGTTAAACAGTGCATTTTGTTTTTTAGGAACTACAATGTTTACATTGTAGGGTTATGTTCATCTCTAATGGCGGTCAGCATTTAGGCCTACAGCACACTTCCACTGAAGTGGTACTTACAGTCCTGCAAGATGGTGGATATCTTCCCCCTGCATGGACGTACGGCACAATCAGAACAATCTCAATACTAGCTGGACAGTTTTGACCGTATCTGTGTACACTTTTGGGAGTCCTGCTGAGAGAAATGCTAAAGTCCTTACATGTTCTAAAGGACATGTCAAGCAGGGAGAGAAGCCGTTATGCGGCACTCTATGCCTAGACCAACCAGCACATCTCAGCCCCCAAAGCAGATCCAGTGGACTAAGCTGACACATCATCCTCCTTCCAGGAGTGCTTACCTTCACCATGACCATCTTGCAACTGCTGGATGCTCTCTGAACTTTACATTTGTTTTGACTTGGGCACACCGAATCAGAGGTATAGAGATGCCAGCTTAACTTGGAGTCAGTGATGGAACTCTTCAGCAACTTCTAAGCTCTAAACTCTGTATCGCTTAATATGCTGATTATTCCAATGAAAGTACATACTGTTTATTAAATGCCAGGTCTCTCATTTGGGCATTTGATCCCTCACTTGATCTCTTCACGTAATGTTGCAGTATGTCGATGTGTTTTGTTAGAATTTAGTGTTTGTCTTGTTTACCTACTGTGCAACTCTGCAGAATATGTTGGCGCTATACCATTAATTGTAATTGTAACTTGACGATTCCCGACGTTAATTTCTGGGTCCCAGTCATCTCCTCATAGACGGTATTGGATGACTTTGTTCCCTGAATATGGCCCCTACTGTGGCCAAGCATTCATCTACCAGTGTTTCTATTGTTTATATGCTATCATTTAATGTCTTTTTATTTTCTTCGCTTGCTCAAAGTTCCCGAATTGCTTACCTTTGCTTAGATTTACAATATAAAGGCCACCTATGTCTCTTTTATAGAAATCCAATGTGTCTTGCTATATTTTCATATGTATGCCTATCTCTCTCTTGTCTGTTTTGGAATCAGGACTTGATTGACAAAGAAAAAACTATTGTCTAAGAAAGTAAAGAAATAAAACCACTAAGGAATCTCATTTTCTAAGTAAAATACCAAAAGCATCATATGTGGAAATAGTATTATAATACAGATTTATTTCATATTTACAATAATAATGGCTGTCTTGTAATGCATAGTATACATTTTTATTCATTGGCATCATTGGCATTTTCTAAGTACTGAATAATGCTGAGTTAGACCTTTCCTAAAAGAACATTTAACAAACAAAATGAAAAGGAACCATACAAAATATATACAAAGTTTAAGAATAAGAACCATTATATGTATTGCAAATCCTTAGTTTGCTTTTATTATATATACATATCAATATATTAAGATGTACATAGTACACAATAGGCTGACTTTAACAACCAGATTCACAACATGATGCAACATATATCCAGAGGGTGTCGGGTTAATTCGTTATGACTATAAATCACCAATAACAGATTGCTTAAAATGTTGGGACAGAATTGTTGGAACGCAATGCTTTTTTTTGTTTAATAAATTACAAAGTGCATGAATGCAATTAATATGTAATAATATTTATTCCGTACTTTAGTTACTGTAAGAGTTAACTCTTTATAAAAAGGAGTATTAAAAAATATATATATTTTTTTTTTTAATATCACTAGGTTGCTTTCTTTTTTTTTTTTTATGAGCATTTTCTTTCTTTTGGAAGTTTAATAAAATCAGGTATGGTCATTTCTATTGGTTTACTGTTTCTAATGAGTCCAGACAAGTATGGAGGTGTGAAGATTTACAGAGCCTTTACTTCTTTAAGACAGAGTTCTTTACTGATACTGGCAAGTCAATATGCTGGGCTAGGTACATAGTTGTTCACGCCTTCACTACAGGCTATATGCAGGGAATATATGTCCGTGCTATAGTCTAGTTATCAAAGGCAAGGGATTTTTATAAACACAATAAAATTTTAAATTTTTACAGTGCAATATGTTGTTTTTTATTGTATTTAGTTATTTATTTTTCTTTAAGCTTCATATGAGCACTATACGAACAGTTTCACTTTTAGATACAAATATGGATACGAGTGACTAAATATAGATTAAAGTAAGGTTTTTTCCTCTTTATAAAACTGTTCAGTTCCTATATCTCTGGCACCCTGAAATTCAATAAAGGGACACATGCACCAGGCATAAGTAGACAAAGAGACTTTCTTACAGTCATAAGTATTCCTATCTGTTTCATTGACTAATGACACAATGTCTGAAAGAACACACCTATTTTCATTGCGGTGGAAAGGTCATTATTTTCAGAAGATGTTATTTAAAGTTCTTTGAATGAAAAGATAGATTCCGCACAGAAAACAAGTCTTACTACACAGTTTTTTTAACTGGGAGAGCAATGATCAATGTCTATTTAAAATGTTGTGAGATCCTGAGACTTTGCTTGCTCTTGGTTTGAAGAACTTGAGAATTCATCCGTAAGATCGACAACATTATCATGACCTTCAATTTTTTGGGGATTATCGTCTGAACATTCTTCATCCTTCTTGTCTTGGCAACACTTACAGCATTTACATTTTTTACAGCAACAGCAGAGATATCGCCCACAGAACACTGAGCTGACACGCATCCAGGAGTCCCAGGGCTTCATCGAGTGCATCCATTTGGGCAAAAATTCCCATGTTTTTAAGAAGTTGGGCAGAAATCGTGGACATTTTTTTTGCATAAGGTTGACCACAATTGCTACAATAATGACAAACACAATTGGTACAGCAACTCCTACTAGGACCTGCCATCCTGCAATTGATAAGCCAAATACCAGCAATGGCAACAAGAAGAAGCACAAGATTAGATAGACGACAGCAAACCATCTGTATTTGGCAGTCTTGTCACCCAGTCCTTTAGCTAATCGAATAGGAATGCGCATGAAAGGGATGGGATACCAAATAAGGATACCAGATATATTGAAGAAGAAATGACATAACGCAATCTGTAAAGAGAGAAATACAAACCCAACATGTAAGTTAGAAACATGGATTACAAAAGTCATTTTTTTTCCATAGTTTGCCCTCAACTAATTTAATTTCAGTTATTTGCTTAAAGTATGTTTGTTTTGGACAATAAGGAATTATGTGAAGAACGTAATAGGAGGGTAAGTGCTAGAAGACATGGGACATAAATGGGTACAGCTTTGAGAATTGACCTTGTGGCTATTTTACTTTATATGCGGTTGGAAATAATCACCAGCTGCAGGCATCATGATGTACAATGCAATAATTACATGGAGTACAGACAGCATTGACCACAGTTGAAGAAGAAATTATCATAGTGTGTTTCATTGGTGGACACATGGCTGGAACAAAAGACGAAGATGAAAGAGGAAAGACAGGTTAAAATAAAAGATGGCAAAAATGTGGAGTGAAGAGAACAAAAAAGGATCCCGCAAATGGCAAGAAATACATTGTTAAAGACTGATGAGAAGAGATTGGGAAGAAACAGGAGAGGAGAGGAACAGGAGAGGAAACAAATAAAACACCGGGTATACGAATGGTAGGGATAAAAGGGAAATTTATAATAATAGGGGAAAAAAACATGAAAAAGTTCATTCAATTCATAAAACAGAGATACACACCTTGCTAACTTTCCACACTTAGTAATAATTAATGACGTTCGGAGACTAACAGAGTTGTTCACTATAGTGAGAATTCAAGTGAATTTCAAATTTAAGGCCAGAGTAGATGAATTGAAAGCACGGCTGATTTAAAAAAAAAAAAAGATGTTTCCAGTTTGGCTTTTTTAGCCTTGAATTTAAAATTTACTTTGAATTCACCTTCAATTCTCACGTTATTGAATATCCCAGTATGTGTTTTTTTTTTTTATTGAATAATTTATTGCATTATATTTCATGATGTGTACAAATCTTAAAAAAAAATAATGGAAATAAATTAAAATACTCTAGAACAACATGTGTATGAATGCCCTTTAATTCAAAAATTTTAAAAATCCTACAAAATTTATTGTATACCAACCTGCACGGAATTTTGTAATGTTGCACCCGAACTGGCCAGGGCAGCTAGTAGAGCAGTAGTTGTTGTTCCAATATTAGAACCAAGAGTCAGTGGATAAGCTCTTTCTATACTGATAACTCCAATTCCTAAAGGTAAATATAGAACACAATGTTGGACGATGCTTGTGGAACATACACTTAGCAAGCAGTTCAAAATAATTTTTGAAAACCTTACCTATAAGGGGAGTTAACGCAGAGGTAAAAACAGAACTACTCTGAACAATAAATGTCATTCCAGCACCAACTAACATAGCCAGGTATCCAGTTAACCAGGAGAATGGGAAGGGAAAATCTATGTAGAAAAAAGGAAAAAAATATATACATATATTTGTTAATAATAAATCATATGGTAAAGATTAATGTAAAAGCAATCAAAATAAGGTATAAGAAGAGTTTACATGAATATCAAGATTAAGTTATACTTTTAAAACAATTTTCAAACTTTCCATTGTTAATAATTCAATTTTAATACTGAAATGTCATTAAATCCACCTCTTACTGCAGTCAGTTCTTAAAGGCACTGTTCAACCTTAACATTCAAAATACCTTTTTTTTTATATAAATAATAGATGTTATTCCGAAATTATATATAAATATCCAAAACGTGGTAAAAAAACAAAAAAAAAAACAACAATCACTTCAAATGTTAGAATATTAAAATTTTTATGTGGGATTTATCAATTGCATCCTGTAGTCATGTGACACGCTGAGAGGATACTGATCATTTACAGGCTTTGTTGTTAATACAATGAGAAACCAAACGTTAAAAGAAAATGTTAGAGTTGTGCTCAAGAGTGAATACAAATGACAGATCAGCTTAATACGTTTGTTTGCTAAAAATGTTGGCAAGCTCAGATAATAAATCTTTTAGCTAAGCTAATATATAAAGATTTCTTCTCTGCCACTTCTTTTAAATACAGTCTCAGCGGTCAGTATATTGAAATGTCAGAAATGAAATCTGATTGCCTTTGTGGGTATTAGCAAGAAACTCTATGTTTCTTTCCTTGTCTGTGTAGACTTGTGTTGTCCAGAAGTCTGTGTAACTCACACACAGGATTATTTACTAAAAGTGAGAGTTCTGGGTGAATTCACAGAGTGAATTTCAAGTAGCCAAACTAAAAGCATAGATGATTGAAGTAGGAGAATCGTCACAGGAAATGGGTCAATTTTTGGCACTTTGAACTTAAAGTTTAATTTCACTTTGATTTCTCAATTTAGTAAATAACCCCAACATACTTCCGTTAGTGTTTCTGAAAGATAGCCGAACATTTTTGTAAGTACAAATAAAATCGGACTTCACTGTTACTGTTGGTTCCTCAATTTACTTACAGAAATAGACAACATTACTAATATTGTACATTAACAAGTTGTTGTTACCTGTGTTGAGGATCTTCTTAATGACAACGGATACTTGTCCTTTGAGCATGGAATTCAGAAGCTTGACAATCAATATGAGACACAAGCACAGGACGAACAGAGACAACGCCAGCAGTATTAGCCCCACAGCCAGATCTGGTAGACTGGTGTTTGCAAATAAGTGTGAGCCTATAAAACAGAAAATATGGAAAACATTGAATATATTGATTGCACCTCAACTTTTTTGCCAACTATTTTTTGCAACCAGTAATCACCTTAGGCCACTCAATGAGTTTGCAAGCGCTAGAATTTAGGAGGATGTGTTTGCAGCATCTCTCTGGCGTGACTGAATCATTGTTAATTATTTCAGCACTGCTGAACTTCCTCACTTCAACATTCCCAGCAGTAGGATTCCACATGATCTATTGGATTACTCATACTGCGCAGAAATGACTTGATAAAAACCTAAGGACATCATCGATAGCCGCTAAGTACCATAACCACTATAGCACTCTGTACTGGTTATGGTGCTCGAAGTGCATTGTATTTTCTGTATATCTGTTAAATGGAAATTATAGACAATACCCATGCTTCTTCTACATATATGATTTATCTCGGGAAGATAGTGTCCAAGCTGGGTTATTTGTCTAGGATACTCTTGGTCTTATAATGGGAATAGATTTAAACAAATGTGGCAGATATTTGGACAGACTGGGCATGTTACCACCTTAATACTTACACTTTATTGGAGCCATGCAGTTGCTGAATGTGCAATTCACATCCATCGACAAACTTTCATTCTTAAAAAGAAAAAGAAAAAACTTTACATAAAGGGTCAACTTAATGAAACAATCTAAACATAGTTGGTCTTTTAATTAAAACATGTAGTTTGGAACCTATATTGTGTATAAAAAAAAATATATAAATTTCAAGTTAATTTGGAGTTTTAATTTGCAAATTTGGTTTAAATGTAAATCAAATTAAGTGTTTAGTGAATAGAGCTCATTTGTCTTATGTGTAGAACTATATAAGGGTTTATTAAGTGTTTCTCTTTATTAGGCTTAGCTTGCATTTATTTTAGTGTAATATACTTTTTTCTTTGTATTTATTTGTTATGCCCTTTATTATGAGAGGTATGTTGCCCTCAATTTAATATTTTTGGATTCCCTTTTCAAATGATTTAATAATTTTAAATAAATATTTAAAATTATTTTTTTCAAAATAAAGTGTAAAAATATATATTAAAAAAATAAAATCAAAAATATGGAATAATTTTAAAAGTGTATACAAAACTATGAAATCATTTGAAAATCTTATCCAAAAATATAAAATCAAGGCCATTATTAGATAGATACCAGTTGCCAATTCAATGCATTACATTTTATAAAAAGCCATATGCCAGAGTGAAAATTAGCAAAATATACCACATGTATAGAAACATTGTCTTATTACATTTTGTGAACGTTAACTCATCTATGTACAAGCAGGTAACCAGTCTACATGTACAGGTTGCATGTATCTCTGTATCTTACCGTATAGCCGCAAACACTCTTAATCAGACTTTTGTTTTGTGCTGCTTCGTTCCCTGCTGCAATATCTTCTATAACCTTTTTATCAAGCTGCAAAATACAAAATATCAGGTTACATGTGCATTGGAAAGAGGGATTTTTCAAAGATCAAACGGTATGTGTGCCACAAAAATAGAAGCGGCACGATTGTCTACACACCTGAATGATTCCTTTAGTGAGAGGCTCTGTGATAACTTTAAGCATGTCCGGGGCATTCTCTCCTGTTTGGATGTTGAATGACGTGACGATAGCATTGGTGAGGTGGTACAAATACCCTGAAGCCACTTCTATTGGCAACAGAATGAGCACGGAAAGCCAGTTGAAAAAATCGTGGACAGTGGCGCCAGCAAATGCCCTAAAAAATTAGTGTTTTATTAGCTCAACACGTCATGAAATAACCACACAACAATAAAGCCTATGTATATTTGTGTACTTGGCTGGGCTGTACCTCAACATGAAAATAGCAATTTTTATTGCTGTATTGTCTGAACAGAAGAAAAATACAAATCGGCCCATCTCAGAGATAAAAAAACAACAACTTTTGTTGAACACAATGTTAAGTTGACACCGTTGATCATGCTCTCCTTCTTCAAACTCTTCAATCGCTTGGTCTCTGTGACTCTGTCCTCTCGTGGTTTTCCTCTTATCTCTCCCAACGCTCATTCAGTGTCTCCTTTTCTAATGATACCTCCTCCCCTCGCCCTGTCTCGGTTGGAGTCCCCCAAGGCTCCGTCCTTGGTCCCCTTCTATTTTCTCTTTATACTGCCTCTCTTGGCAAACTTATTACCTCTTTTGGATTCCACTACCACCTCTACGCTGATGACACCCAGCTATATCTCTCCTCCCTGGACCTCTCCCCTGCCGTCCTGCAACGTGTCACTGCTTGCCTTTCTTCCATCTCTGACTGGATGTCCTCCCGCTTTCTGAAACTCAATCTCTCAAAAACTGAGCTCCTTGTCTTTCCTCCTCCTAATACTGATCCTCCTCTTTCGCTCTCCCTTCAAGTTTGTGGTACCAACATCAGTCCATCCTTGCAAGCGCGCTGGCTTGGCGTCATACTTGACTCTGGTCTCACCTTTGAGCCTCACATCCAGCATGTTGCCAAATCCTGTAGATTCCATCTTAAAAACATAGCCCGCATCCGCCCCTTTCTTGCACCAGATACTACCAAGGAGCTTGCCCATGCTCTAGTAATTTCCCGCATGGATTACTGTAACCCTCTCCTGATTGGTCTTCCCAAAAGCCGTACTGCACCCCTACAGTCCGTAATGAACGCTGCTGTTAGACTGATTTTCCTCTCTAGTCGTTTCTCTCACACCTCACCCCTCTGCCAGTCCTTACATTGGCTTCCTGTATGGTATAGGAGTCAATTCAAGGTACTAACTCACACCTATAAAGCACTGAACAACTCTAGCCCCTCTTATATCTCCTCACAGATCCATAGGTATGTCCCTTCTCGGTCTCTCCGCTCTGCCCGTGACCACCTCCTGTCCGTTGTCCGCACTCGTACGGCCAACTCGCGCTTGCAGGACTTCTCGCGGGCGGCTCCCTTCCTATGGAATAGCCTGCCTACCGCCATCAGACTCTCCCCTAGTCTTGCATCTTTTAAGAAGTGCTTTAAAACCCATCTCTTTAGGAAAGCTTATGGCCTCCAAGACTAACCAATACCTCACATACCTGTCTCTTGCCCTCTCCTAAAGGGCAGCCCACCTTATTTGATTGCAAATTCCTGTCCTAATGTGTTTAACACCCCACCTCCTATAGAATGTAAGCTCGATCGAGCAGGGTCCTATTCAACCTATTGTTCCTGTAAGTTTATCTGCAATTGTCCTATTTATAGTTAAATCCCCTCTCATAATATTGTAAAGTGCTACGGAATCTGTTGGCGCTATATAAATTGCAATAATAATAATAATAATAAGAAGAAGAAGTTATATGTATTTGGTGGGAACCAGCTACATTGTTCAACATTTTATCAGAATATTTAGTGTAAATATGTATTCTATATCATAACATTTTTCTAAAAAAAAATTTTTTTCATCTTTTTCATGTCCTTTTCAACTCTTGACTCTTCCACTTACCAGCTGGCGGTTGGACACAATGGACATTGATAATGCATAAGTGTTAAGTCAGCGTTGGTCCATCCGCAGGGACCAACCCCCCAAAATTGGGGGCAGTCCCTCAATGCCCCAAGGAGCCCTGCTTTATATATGCATAAACCCACCCCATTTAAAAAAAAATGGAAGAGCAACACAGGTTTAAATGTAAACAAAAAGAAAAAAGGACATACCTTCTAAACTCATTGCGATCTCCAGATTGCATTAAAGCTACGATGGTATTTGTGACAGAAGTACCAATGTTGGCTCCCATAATGATCGGAATGGCTGTTCTGACTGTTAAAACTATAAAAAGAGAATAGTACAATATTAATAATTATTTAGTAATATATTACTATTACTAACATTAAGGATAATTACACCAAAACGTGCCTGAATACATTCACATTTATAAAATGTATTGGACGAATCAATACAATATCTGCAAATATATCATTAGGAATGGACATCACAAATACATCTGATTCAACATGTTCTAAATGGAAATATACTTTTAGTTGAAAGGTCATGTCCTCAGGACTGCAACAAACAAGTGCAGTTGATCTTTAAAGGGACACTGTAGGCGGTAGAACAATTTCCATCTTATTAAATTGTTTATGGTGCCCAGAGTTCCCTGGCACTTTCACATCATTCAATGTTAAACTACTTTTGAGCAGTTTAACACTGAATCATAGCCTGACCCAGACTGAAGGTCAGCTGACACTCTTAGCCAACCACGACCGCCAGTTGGTGGTCAGGCTAATGCTTTCTCATTAACCCAGGTAGCACAGAGGGGATAGGCTGCTGAGGACTTTTGATTAGCATTAAAATATTAAAAATGGTTTAACGCTGTACAGAGGGACAGTGCCAGGGTACTCCAGACACTATAACCACTTCATTGAGATGAAGCAGTTACAGTGTCTACGTAGTGTCCCTTTAATTCATTCTGCATGCAACTGTAAGTGCCCTTCACTGCCACTTGATAATTCATACTCAGAGAGAACAGAAATTGAAAACAGATTAACATACCCAAGGAGAGAGCTATAAAAAGCAAGCAAACTACTGCTAATATTATCAAAGTTAGGAACTAACCTAGCCCCCTTTTTTTGTGATTGTTCATTTTCTTATCCTATGTTGCTATAAACAGAAGGGTCCTGGCTAAGAAGGGAGATGAAGGGTTTTTATATTTTTTTTTGGGTGGTGGGTCTACTTTTTGTTTCATCAGAGGACAAGCTGTTTCACTCATATTTATACCCTCCAAACTAGAATACTTCAGGTAAAACCTGGCCTGTTCCAAGCAGGCAGTTCATCTCAATGAAATCTCCTGTGTGCTTCATTTTAAAGTTGAGGAATATTCTTCAATAAATAAATATTTTTCACTGCACAGTTGTGTTGAAAAAATGTCAGGGGTGATTTTTTTCCCAGTCCGGCCCTGGTGAGTACTATCGTTTTATTTACAGCCCATTCCCAGTTTGGTAAACTGAGCTATTAATACGTTTTGCCAAGTTGGCAAAGTAAATGTATGTTCAGTTTTAGATGGATATTTGACAGTAAAGTAAAAAAAAATCTTCATCCTCCGGCATTAAATGAAGTTGAGGAAGGAAATCTAATCGCTGCAGTGATTTTTGCAAACAACTGAAGTAACCATTTACAGGGGACCTCCTTGCACCATAAACAATTAAATGAACATAGGTGGTTATGGTACTTAGAGTAACCCTTTAATCACCATACTCTTAAAGGGACACTATAGTCACTAAAACAACTTTAGCTTAATGTAGTGGTTTGGGTGTATAGATCTTGCCTCTGCAGTCTCACTGCTCAATTCTCTGCCATTTTGGAGTTAAATTAATTTGTTTATGAAGCCATAGTCACACCTCCCTGCATTTAACACACACAGCCTTCTTAAACACTTCCTGTAAAGAGTAATCTAATGTTCAGACTTCCTTTATTGCACAGTCTGTGTTATTTAGAATTCACTATCTCCTGCTCTGTTACTACACTGCTAAACCTTACAGGAGCCTCATGTGTGTGATTAAAGTTTCATTTACAGTGCAGGAGATAAAACTTCTAAAGCAAGCTAACATCCGATTGAAACCATTGAAACCGTGGTTTCTGATTGAAACCATTGATGCCTTTACAGAGCTGGATATAAAAACGTATAAAGCAAGTTAACATCTGAATTAAACAATTCTTTTTTCAAGCAGGTTGGGTGAGTCACAGCCAGAGGAGGTGTGTTTAGGACTGCATAAACAGAAACAAAAGGGATTTAACTCCTAAATGGCAGATAATTGAGCAGTGAAATTACAGGGGCATTATCTATACATAAAAACTGCTTCATTAAGCTAAACGTGTTTTGGTGGCTCTAATGTCCCTTTAAATGGTTTTCAGGTGCAGTGTAGCATATAATGCACAATGTATAAATTTATACTTACTCCCAGAGGAAACCATGCTGACCACTATTGAAGTGGAAGTACTGGAGCTTTGTACCAGGACAGTCACCAACACGCCAATAACAAGGCCAGCGACGGGATTGGACAACACAGAGTGGTTCTTAAAAATGTCTCCTGCGGCTTTTCCTATAGACAGACATTAAAATGATAAGGCTATCTTTTAAGCCAACCAATAAAAATCACAGTGCATCATTCTAAATTACCACTTCTTCTGTAGCATTCAAAACAATCAGAATATATGATATATTTGTTCTAACAAATATATGGCAATGGTCCTAGAGGACACAAAACAGAACGCTTATGACCTAATTCTGACTATGTCTTCGGGATAATTAGTACAATCACAGCTGAAGTGCAGCAGAATGCTTTATCCTCACATAATAAGACTTCCTTGTGTCTGACTTGGGATTCATGTCTCTCCAACCCAGTTTTGCTTAACAGCTTGTTTTATTGCTGTGGATCTGTAAATAATTAATACACAGTGCAGGCAGATCTGGTTAATCAGCTTGTTTTGCATGTGCAACATGGGTGGTACTCTGTGTGTCAATTCTGTAGTTGCACTCACACCTATGTTTGTCACCATTACCTTAGGCGTTCTGAGCCGACCATCTTAAAAGGGGCCAAGAATGTACATGGGGAAAATGTTAATTATTTTAACTGCTTAAAGTTTGAAACCTGGGCAGTTTGACTGCAACCAGGATAATTACGCTACGAAATAACATGGCGAAATTCGTGGAATGATTAATTTCTAATTCATCTAGTTCATGACAATGTGTAATATCAATTAAAAAAAGCCTGCGTAGAATGAATTATTGCTAAGATTTGTTCTTTATGTGTTTCTTAAAGTCTTCGGTATCAGATATATAGGCTTCTAGTTTTCTATGGGAACATAGATCACTCACCTCCAACTAACTGGAAAGCGGAGCTCAAAACATCCAATGAGCAAACAAAGAAATAGAGCAACGCAATCAAGAGAATAAACTTTGTGATCCCCAGTAACACCGATACTATACGTTGCTTTGTATTCATTTCTGTAAATCAGATGAAAAAAATAAATACTTTTATTAATTTACTCCAACATGTATTACCTGAAATCGTATTGCTGGAGCTCATATCATATAACAAAATATCTCCATGCCGACCAAAATGTTAGCAGCAAAGGTGAGTATTTGAAGTACGTAGATGTTTAAAGTATTTCGCCTAATATAAAATACATGTATCATCTAATATATTCGAATGGATGATAGATAATCAGACAGGCAGATCAGATAGAACGACCACTGAAATTACAATTTAAATGGAAAAATCTAAATGTATTTAAGTCTTTACCTGACCACTTCATTCCTGTGTCCTTCAATTCTGGCATATCCCACGGATCAAACTCTTTCTCTTCTTCAACTTTTTCATTATACAGGTTAAGGGTAGAGTATGATGGAGGTAAATCTTCGGTGTCGTTACCTACAAGAAAAGTGAAAATGGTAAAGGGGCATTTAAGACACTCACAGATGTAAAGACAGTGTGTGGATTAGGTTACAGTTAGGTATATGGTGTTTTTATGTTTTTATTTTTTAATAACTAGTTTTGCTCCATGAGCATCAACTTTCTGTCCTTCCTAACAAACGCCATTATATCTCTATTCCAAAAAAACTATTGCACATAAGTCAGCCATTAGCTTTTGAGGAAGACAGCTGACAAACAGAAACCTCTTCCTGGTTTGGTGATATTAGGTACATGCCGAGCTACCTGTAGTTGTGTAGTACATGTATGGAATTTAAACCTGATTTGTTTTAAATTGAGTTTGTTTATGTTGTTTGTTGTTTGTTGTTTGTTTTTGCACATACGTTGTTTTAATGCATTTTCTATGAAATATATTAAACATGAATCAGATCAAACCTGGAGTATCCCATTAACTGTGTCAATTCGACTTACTAAAATAAGCAATTCTAGTGATAACAAAAACTAGTCCAAAATAAATACCCACCATTGGAATTTTC
The DNA here is from genome assembly GCF_036172605.1 of Pelobates fuscus. Taxonomy (NCBI): domain Eukaryota; kingdom Metazoa; phylum Chordata; class Amphibia; order Anura; family Pelobatidae; genus Pelobates; species Pelobates fuscus. The sequence goes on along the minus strand of NC_086322.1, from coordinate 72,034,639 downwards.
TGTGCTCAAACCAGACTGTTTTGAGACAACTGGGAGGCTTGTGACGTCCACATGGTTCTCCATTTCTGGAAAGGGAGCCATATTCTATAAACAACACAAAAACATAACATTGTTGAAAACAGTGGAAACTGTTTGAAATATCATTTGCACCATCAGAGGGTATAGACAGTACATTGGTAGAGGGTTTGCTTAGCTCGCTGTCGCTATGCACTGCGTAATCTGTTGGCGCTTTATAAATACCAGTAATAAATAAAATTTAAAAATATGCAGTCTACATGCGCAGTTACAAATATCTCATATAATTTGATTGCATTGACGATCTGCCACTGAGTGGGACATGCTTGTAGGAGAATGCAATGACAGCTCCCTGACATGGCCCAATGCTAGCTGCATGGGGTGTTATATCACTTTCTCCTAATGTTCTAAGGATGTTACATGAGAAACTGTTACATTCACTCGACATTAGACAACATCAAAGAAGACAACATCCTGCCCTTAAAAGATTGGCAAACAGTGGGATGGCAACAAAAAAAACCAAAAAAAAAAAACCACATCATGATTATTATATTTGTGAGTGGCATCTGAAATGTGTGTTTCTCTCTGTATTTGTGTCTATCTAGCAGTGTATATGTGTGTCTGACTATGCCCATAGAATGCAGCTAAATTGAATTAAAACCTTTTATTGACACTACAAATACTTGTGATTCTGATTCCACAATAGATCTAGCCTTTCCTTGGCAACTTCACCATATTCACATGCATTGTATACTAACAAAGAACGCCTCTGAAATATATGTAAGCCAATAGCATACGTGTCCAGCATTCCCACTACATGTCTGCACATCAGCCATGAATCAACACAACATTTCTTATTAATGAATAATTACTAATTTCAACACAATTACTCATCTAGTGAGTTAGTTCAACTAGATTGTCTTAGAATGTAAAATGCACTCTTAATCAACCTCTTTCCCCATAGAGGTGAGTTTCAGACATTGTGATAAACCTTCCATCATCATTAAAAGTCTTTCAACATCCCTTACATAGGCGATATTGGACACGGGATAAGTGGAGTTGAAAGAAATTTATATTGAGATGTTAAGATGTTAAACTGTTTGTGAGATTGGCTGAATTTATTGTCAAGAGTATTTGATTACCGGTTCTCATCATAAAACATTTTTCTTTCTCACTATGCTTGAAGCTATTCTTTTTGTTTCATGTTGTATGATCACTAATTATGTTACTATCGTATAGGTTGCTGTTGTTGTTATATTTTTAAGTTATATGTTTTTTTTTGTTTTACATTGTATTGAATAATAACATTAAGTTGAACTACCAGAATTTAGGGTCAGAGAGAAAATAGTAGGTACCTCTTTAAATCAAAAGGGTGGGCCTGGTCCCTCCCCCACCAACGTCAGCTCCCCCGTCCGACGTCAGTGGAGCCGAATGCGCATGCGCGGCAAATGCCATGCACGCATTCAAAGTTTCCATAGGAAAGCATTTCTCAATGCTTTCCTATAGACGCTCTACGCGATGGAGGCGAAATGTGCCTCCAGCGTCGCTGATGCACCTCTAGTGGCTGTCCGGAAGACAGCCACTAGAGGCTGGATTAACCCCAAATGTAAACATAGCAGTTTCTCTGAAACTGCTATGTTTGCATCTGAAGGGTTAAAACCTGAGGGATCTGGCACCCAGACCACTTCATTGAGCTGAAGTGGTCTGGGTGACTATAGTGTCCCTTTAATACTGCCATATTATTATTCATATTAATAATAGAAACATAGAAACATAGAATGTGACGGCAGATAAGAACCATTCAGCCCATCTAGTCTGCCCAATTTTCTAAATATTTTTTTTATATTCATAAACTTATACATTTTTCATCTCCTCCCAAATATTATTTGTAATAGTTTGCCTCACAATTATCCCTACAATACATATTGTCTCTTCTTCTGTGATACAATAAACATTTATTGAACATAACATTTACGTTAAATTGCTGACATTTTCCATTTGAATGATCCTGTAAAAGTTAACTTCTTAGATCCAAATTGGATTTTTTTTGTCAAATATTATAAAATTATAAAAAAACTATTGCCACCTGCTGGTTTGGGCATCTCGATAAACAGGTGACTGAAAGATCAAGTAGACAAATAAACCTGATATTCAGAAAATGGTTTGACTGGTTAATCTGTAGGTAGATTAAATGGAGATAACTGCTTTTTTGACAGCACAATAGGCTCGTTTCAGGTCACAATGGTACACAAAAAGTTGTATTGACCTAATGCACACAGTTCTTAGTTTGGAATGTTTTTCAGGAACACGTATTAGATTATCTGCTAAAATACAAAGATAGAGAAAAGGATATATTGCACTTAGTTGCACTTAGAGTGGATCAATTAACACATTTTCTACTTTTCTTCTTTTAACTAAACATTAACTATTGTCTCGAGATCCATTTTTCATCCCTCTTAACAGTTAGCACCTGCTATACTAGAGCAAAATCCAAACACTATTTCAACAGTTAACTTGAAATGTTTACGTTAATGAATCTGTAAATAAGTGTGGGATTGTACTACCTACTTATATAGAGTTTAAATTTAAAGGGACACTATAGTAACCAGAACCACTAGAGCTTAATATAATGGCTTTGGTGTCAAAAGCATGTCCCTGCGGGCTTTTTAATGTAAACACTGCTACATTGCTGCCTAGTAACACCTCTAGTTGCAGTTACTCAGACGGCTACTAGAGGTGCTTCCTGTCTCAGTGCTGCACAGTGTGCAGCACTGGCGTTCAGTGTCGCACACTCTGCATGAAGGTGCTGAATGTTCGCCATAGAGATGCATTGATCCAATGCATGACTATGAGAAGATGCTGATTGGCGCAGTGATGCGTTTTGCCGTGCATGTGCAATAACCTCCCAATGCTTTCCTTTGGTAAAGCATTGGATTAACTGAGATCATCAAGTTTGATCATCTCAGACATGTGTGTCTCAATTGAAGAATAGTGCTGGTAGCTAAAATTCAGTTATACATTTTTTATTAACTATGAAGGGAAACTCGATTATCGTCGATGAACTTGTTAGCATTGCTAATGTCTATAAGTCAGATCTGTCATTGGAAACATAGGCTAGCTCATTTAATAAATTCATCGTTGTAGGGAATATAAATACAAATGGCAAGATTTAGGATAACATAGCTAAGCAGTGGCAGGAGCTGAGATGCAGACTATTTCCAAATCCACTTCATTAATCTCACATTTACATTTCAGATTTCAATCACAATTCAGTGTCTTGTGAAAAAAAACGCAAGGGGGTGGAAAAAATTGATGCACATTAAATTAGTAAGGACTTATAATATGTGATGCCATTGTCACAATAAGTGTCTGCAGACTCTATGCCAGCTTGAAATTGCCTGCTTGTTTACCAGTAGCATCTAAATACAGCAAACGTTTCTGGGTTCAGGCCAGCCCTCCATCAGTGCGAATGCCCTTCAATGCCCCGAAACGTTAGCTGTACCTTCGTATGTCCTTCAAATAAATCACTGTCATAACACTTTGTGCACACAGCATATTCTAGTAGCTATTGCGTTAAAAATAAAATCAACAAAAAAAAATAGTATTTTACTCCCTATTAAATGTAATTAAATGTTACTACCCATGAGTATCATCCCATTTTACTACCCACGAGTATTATCTTTGTTTAAACTTCCATAACCTGTTGGGCAAGTTATGGGTAATTACTAGTCTGAGACACAAACAAGGCATTCAATGTACAATTATATATATTTATATATATGCTCAGTGTACGTTGCAGGACACAGGGAACGTATACATCTGATATGGTGATGGGTCCCGGTAGTATGGTTGGTTCTACAATATGTTTTATTTAATTTGGATGGTATTGATTGTCTCTAAGCTTATTAATTCCATCTAAATATGGTTGAAATTGACGAAGCAGCACTGAAACGTCCTCTTTGGGGAACGTTGAGTTAAGCTATTTATTCCCCGGTGGATACTGGGTCCAGGTCAATCTGCTCCAAAAAAAAAAGAATTGGGAGATGGTGTCCACACTTTTAAAGGACCATAACCATTACAATAAGCTGTAGTAGTGGTTATGGTATTTAAAGTTCCCCTTTAAGAAATTACGTGTTTAAGAAAATGTGATGCATCTTCCAGTCCTAGCTGCCTTGATCTTTAAATCACCCATGAATTCCAGAACTAATGTTTCTTTTCAAAATATTCGAAAGTGTTATATCAACTGTTTAACATTACAAATCATTAACATATTTATTATATATATGCAGTTTATTCACTATAACAGTAATTATGGAGAATGAACAAAGGAATGGCAAGCTTAACCCCTTAAGGACACATGACATGTGTGACATGTCATGATTCCCTTTTATTCCAGAAGTTTGGTCCTTAAGGGGTTAAAGGGACACTATAGTCACCTGAAGAACTTTAGCTTAATGAAGCAGTTTTGGTGTATAGAACATGCCCCTGCAGCCTCACTGCTCAATCCTCTGCCATTTAGGAGTTAAATCCCTTTGTTTATGAACCCTAGTCACACCTCCCTGCATGTGACTTGCACAGCCTTCCATAAACACTTCCTGTAAAGAGAGCCCTATTTAGGCTTTCTTTATTGCAAGTTCTGTTTAATTAAGATTTTCTTATCCCCTGCTATGTTAATAGCTTGCTAGACCCTGCAAGAGCCTCCTGTATGTGATTAAAGTTCAATTTAGGGATTGAGATACAATTATTTAAGGTAAATTACATCTGTTTGAAAGTGAAACCAGTTTTTTTTTTTTTCATGCAGGCTCTGTCAATCATAGCCAGGGGAGGTGTGGCTAGGGCTGCATAAACATAAACAAAGTGATTTAACTCCTAAATGACATTGAATTGAGCAGTGAAATTGCAGGGGAATGATCTATACACTAAAACTGCTTCATTTAGCTAAAGTAATTTAGGTGACTATAGTGTTCCTATATTATAGTCTATAATATAGACTATAGTGACAGAACAGAAAAACTGGAAAAAAAACCTTTGCCCTTTTTTCAATTCCTTTGTGAATTCTCTATGTGCCATTATAGTGAATACGTCCCTTAATTTTTAACACATAGCAAATGAACAGTCCCAAACCATTTTTATTCTGTAAATAAATTAAATACAAAGACTCAAAAGCTCAGCTTAAGCACTGACTTCCCAAATTGCAGGATAGTTATTAAAAGCCTTTTTTCCCCCAAAGACACAAGAAAGTTTTTCCACCTCGGAGAAGATCGGCACGTGGTTTTCGAATATAGAAAATAAAGCAACAAGCTGAAAGCAGACTAAGCAGATTATTTTATTCACAACAGATTCCCTTCACCAGTACTTTAAATACCTTATTATCCATGATTAGTATAAGTCTAGCTGTACTGGAGACAATTACTGAAAAGCAATGATTGTTAAGAGGTTAAAAATTAAAATTTATATTTAATTAAATTTTTTAAATAATTATGTTTTTTTTTTCACTAAACCGATATTCCGAAGAGACTTTGAACAGAAATTGCATAATGCATAAATAGAAAAACTGGGGAAAAAAATCTCCTATTAAACATTTTGCTATTTAGTGAATAAACCCCTTCAAATTCAGGCAGATTAAAATTTTCTTTGACTAATAGAAGGAGGAATAATTAACAAATGTTCATTAGGGTTAGTCATAGACAATGCAGAAAAAGTACCTATTAAATAGTGAAACCAGGAAATAACAGAGGCCAACAGGATACACACTTGGTATTGTCTTACATTTGGTGATGAAGAACAAAAATCACAGAGCCCGTCATCCTTTGTTCTTCAACACCCCAAGCATCACACAACCAGCCAGGATCCTCAGTTAAATACACAGAACTCGCTGCTGTTCACTGCATTAGTAAAGCAGTGAAAGCTGGTGTTATTGCAATTATTATAATTGCTATTTAGACCTCACCAGCACGCTCGTTTTCCACATTGTACATTAATAAGGCTTTTCACAAAAGTGAGAATGCAAAGTGAATTTCAAATGTAAGGCCAAAGTAGTCAATCTGAAATCATAGCCATCTTAGAGAATTTTTCCATTTCAGCTATTTTTACCTTGATATTGAATTCTTTGAATTCTTGTGTTTGTGAAGAACTCTATGGGGTTCAGTCATACGTCTAGTCATATTTTAACTAGTTCCCACTATTAAGCATATTATATTTCAGATACTAGGCAACTGACCACATTAAAATTATTCCCGCAGTGTCATTGCCTTCCCTAGTGCAATGGTGGTCCCTCAGGTACTGATAAGAGTCTTGAGAATATTAGGACATATTGTATTACAAGTGAAGAGTGAGTCACTGCGATTTCTGAAGTCAGACCACCAAGATATATTGGGTTCCTGCAATATGGGTCACTGGTGTAGGGAATAGATGAGAGCGATTGGGTTATACAAGAGCTATGTGTGTGCAGCAGAGCATCCCACGTCTAGGCCATGAGATTTAATCATTAAATCGTCATTGTGCAAAATTGAGAAGGGAACTGCAAATGGGGAAAAAAAAAAATCCAAATCCCAGTTTTTCAACTCTAGAATTTTAACCTAAATTTGTCATTTGCCTTGTCAATGCTTCCAAATTTTAAACTTAGTGAATACACTCCTGTTTTGGAGTTACACAGAAATGAAATGAGTCAAATATTAAAAAGCACACCTATTTAAATCAGAATCCCCATGTGCCAGTGAGAGGTGGTCTTTGCACATTTAACACATTCTACTGCACAACAGGAATGTGTAATATGAGAAGATGGACATCTCATCCTGTTCCCAGACTATCTGCATATGACAACATCATCCTCAGGAGAAAGCAATCTGCATGCAATGCAAGCATCTATGTGCTGGGAGAAACTGGAGTTTGCTTAATAACTTTCCCACACTGGGTGTGATTGTAAAGACAATTGCTTCATATAATTTAAATACAAATGTGTACACACATAAAATTACAGTGTAATATAAAATGTAATCTCGTCTGGCTGGAAGAATGAACAGGTCTATTTGACCACTTGCAATACAGTAAAACAAAAAGATAGTTGTGAAATATAACCAGATCAATCAAGTCAAAAGAAAACAGCAGTAAGGACAACACCACAATATTATAATAATAAAGTTATGAAAAAAACAAAAAACAGATAAAGTAATTCATTAGTCTTAAGGCAACAGAGACAAGGATGCCACACATACAAAGTTGTATACATTTAGTTATTTCTAGCAGTAATACTTGCAAAGTAAAGGTTAATGGCAAATGAATAAAGTGTCTATTACTTGTATACATTGTTAAATACTGCTGATAACAATACATCAATACACGCTAACATGAAAGCATTAAACAACTACATCAGAACTAAAACAAAGTGTTTAACAAAGTATCTAACTGATGCTTTTACTGCAAGAGATTCAGACTCACCTGCTGATCCTGTGGAGGGGGTGGTCAGAGAGAATGAGGGATGCTGGGGGCTAAAAGAGGCTGGGGTACAATATGCCAACTGTGCCCATCTCTTATATAGGATGAGAGTGGAGCTCTGTCACTTAACACTCCCAAGTCACACCTGACATCCCTCCCCTACTCCCACAGGTACTGCCTACCTGAACTCGTTCATCCCAATCAGCATTTTCCTACTAGTGATAATTCCTTTTAGATGAACCTTCAGACTTGTTCCTCCTAATCACATTTTATGCTAACTAGCAGCAGGGTGATAGCAGCTCATTTATCTCTGTACTGTTTGCTCATAGATGACACACTAACACTCCACTTGGAGAGGGGAGGGGGGCAGGGGCATTGTGGGTGAGGACCTCTTACTCTCCATTCTTTAACATCTCTATAGGGAACATTTATCAAAGTAAAAGGTAAATAAGGAGTATTCACAATGGAAACTGAAGGAATGCCTGCCAACATTTTGTACTTTGCTCCAGAGTAACACGTTTTACCTTATTAAATGTATCTATATGTTTCAATGTTATATAAAGAATCACTGGATTGTGTCACTAATCTCATTAGTGGTTCACTGAGATAAAAAGAGGCACTGTAATGAATAGTGTAGTATAATGGTACCAACAGAATTTATTGTGTTATATTGAAATGAGGGGGTTAACTAGAGCATTTGGCACCTGGGGTGGACCCTGTCAACTGTATGTTAAAAAAGTCCCCTCAGGGGCAGAACCTGACCACCAAGCTTATCAGACACATGCAGCTTGAGCTCCTACACTAAATGCTGGAATTAACCTTAATAAGCCTGAAACTGGAACACATCTGCACAAATTTCGACATATTCATGATCAGGGGATCCCGGGCAAGCAATATTAACCCTTTCTCGACCATTCTCAGCAACGTGAGCCCAGGGATCCTGCTGCGGCCTACCCCGGGCCCAGGCTGGATGAGAGGCGGCCGATCTCGTTGCGGCCTGGCCCCACACGTGGCCTGCTACACTCACAATACCCCCCCCCCGGACTGGCGGGGGTCATCCCAGTCCCCTCGGAGCTGACAAACCGGGCACGCATATACTTACTCTGCCTGGCAAGCGGCGGACAGAGGTGAATATAGCCACATCATGGCGGGAGTTTCAGTAGCGGACCCACAAGGAACATGTCCCTTTCAGAAGACACCGAACGATACTGTGGCAGAGTTCCAATCGCGGCTTGACCGCCACTTCCAACACCTCTGGCTCAAGCTCCAACAGCTTCTGGCACCCTCCGCAGCCAACAGCAGGAGCAGAGCATGGAAAAGCAAGCAACCAGAGAGGAAGGGGCCTACTCGTGGTGAGAAGCTCCGGAGTGGTGCTGTGCAGCTGACCCCATACACTCCCAGGTCGAGGGTCAAAATGGGCATAAAGGTCCGGCATCGACCATTGAAGTGGAGAAATGCCCACGTCAAACAGCGCACATCAACCCAACCCCCTGGCTACCTCCAACTGAGACCAGCCACAGGCTACAATAGACGCCGGGACCTTGGCAAGCAGAGACAGATCCTCATTAGGACCTGGGGCCAGAGAGGAACCCAATCCTGGCACCATGTCCCCCAGAGAGCTAACACCACCCTACTACCCGTGGGAATAGGCTGAACCGGGCGGACTATTACTGGGCACCCTCCATTGTTTGGATGTACCCTACCTAGCACACACTACCTGGCACCACTTCCTACCTATCCCTGTAGCTGCCCGCTGTGACACTCCTGCATAGGCACACACAGGCGTTGTATTACAGGACTCTAATGTCAGCCTGAGGTTTCCCTCTTTGAAACCACCTAGTTAAGTAATGATTCTCATAACATGTATGTTACTGCTTTATACTTATTAGATGTTACATGCTTAACGACTACCAAACATGAACAGCTTGTTCCAACTTGACCACCATCAATTTAAATACAATTATTAGGCATGCACTTAAACAACCAGCATGCAATTCAAAGTAAAATGTATAATGTCATAACGAACGTCATTTCTTTAAAAAATTTTATTAACCTTTTGAATCCACATTTGCATTTGTGAAAAGCGTCAGCTAGACTTCAAATAGATCTCAGATAACCTAGTAGTTAATCAACACTTAAGCGCAGCAGCTTTATGAGTTTCTTAAATGCCGCAACGTACCAACCGAATGTTAATCTTTAAAGAAAAAAAATTAAAATGTGCCTGACCAACGAATGTCACAACCTGTATTGCATATTGTAGTTATCTATACCTTGACTCTGCTGTTGTGGCGAATCAAGGCTGTTTGTCACTCTTTGTGCACAATAAAAATAAAGAATATTAAAAAAAGTCCCCTCAAGACCCCATTAGAGACTGCAATGGAGAGGGGTCCCTGGAGGGGGGTCTCTCTAACACTCTGGCCCCCTTTCACAATATGGTAATATAACATAGCTCTCTGATACCCAGCCCAATCTGGCTCTTCTCACCTTAATTATTGTTGCTGGCTGCTGCGGCCAGCTATCAGGCAGGTTGCCTGCAGCTGGCAGACTGGCATGACTGGTGGGCAGGTCTCTTACTTCCCCCAGCCCCTTTGTGGGTCTGTTTCTCCCCTAACCACTTTGTGTGTCTCTTTGTGCCCCTCCATGTGTCTTATTTCTCCCCCCAGCCCATCCATGTGTCTAATTCACCCCTCCATGTGTTTCATTTACCCCCAGCCCCACCATGTGTCTCATTTCCTCCCAAGCCCCTCCATGTGTCCCATTTCCCCACTTTTAGTGTTTTATTCACCCCCAGTCTCTCCATGTGACCAATTTCCCCCCTCCCAAGCCTATCCATGTGTTCCATTCCCCCTTCCCAGGCTCTTCATGTGTCCCATTCCCCCCCAAGCCACTCCACGTGTCCCATGCCCCCTGTCCCTCCATGTGTTCCATTCCCCCTCACCAGCCTCTCCATGTATCCTATTTCCCCCCTCCCAAGCTTCTCCATTCCCCCCTCCCTAGCTTCTCCATTCCCCCATCTTCTCTATGTGTCCCCTTTTCCATCCCCAGCCTCTCCATATGTCCCATCCCCCCCCCCAGCCTATCCATGTGTCCCCTTCCCAGGTTCTTCATGTGTCCCATTCCCCCCTATCCTTCCATGTGTTCCATTACACCTCACCAGCCTCTCCAAGTGTCCTATACCCCCTCCCCAGCTTCTCCATTCTCCCCATCTTCTCTATGTGTCCCTTTTTCCCTTCCCAGCCTCTCCATGTGTCCTATTTGAAATTTCCCCCCTCCCCAGCTCCTCCATATTTCCCATTTCCCCTTCTACAGTCTCTGTCCACATGTCCCATGTTCCTCCTCCCCAGTCTCTTCATGTGTCCATTCTCCCCCAAGTCCTCCATGTTTCCCATCCCCCCTCCCCAACCTCTCAATGTGTCCCATCTTTTCCCTCCCCAGCCACTCCATGTGTCCCATTTGAATTTCCCCCATCCTCAGCCCCTCCATGTTTCCCATCTCCCCCTCATCAGTCTCTCCATGTGTCCCATCCGCCCCTCCAGACTCTCATGTACCTCCTGTGTAGTGGTAGAGGAGCTCTTGTTCACTCTCCCCAATCTGACAGGAAGCAGTTCTGTGCTCTCTGAGAGCCCTTTCTGTCAGATCGGGTAGAGCAACAGAAGCTCCTCTACCATGGTCTGTGGCTTGGCAACGCTACATTCTGTGACCGACAGGAGGGGAGCACTTCCACTCCTTTTAGTCACCCTGCGGAGGGAGAAGCAGCGACGCGGGACATCGTCGCTGCCTCTGGTAAGTTACGTTAGGCGGCCTTGCACTGGCCCAAAGGTATGCCGGCCATGATGTTGCCCCTCTAATTAGTGGTGCCCAGTAAGGACTGCCCCACCCCCACTTAGTACGACATTGATTGAAATGTTTTTAGGGCTTTTTTTGTCTTTTATTATTTGTTTCTTTGATTATCCAACATACTAAACGTTGATATATGCAAATTTAATTCCCATGAAGGTAATTGATTACAAAACTATATGATACACACCTTCCGATGATGTTACTTTGCATGACATGCTGTTTTGTTAAAGGGACACTCCAGGCACCCAGACCACTTCTGCCCATTGGAGTGGTCTGGGTGCCAACTCCCACTACCTTAACCCTGCAAGTGTAATTATTGCAGTTTTTTTATAAACTGCAATAATTACCTTGCAGGGTTAACTCCACCTCTAGTGGCTGTCTACTAGACAGCCACTAGAGGGCACTTCCTGGATCATAGCACAGGAAACCTGTGCTAGAGCGTCGCTGGACGTCCTCACGCTGTTAAAAGACTTTGCAATATTATCTTCTTTTTACATTTCGTTGGTGGTGGTTGCATGTCTAGTAATAGAAATGCTTGGGACGTAAATGGCAGTGAGCAATTCGCCACCTGCGCTATTAATGTTTGGACCATTTTCAAGTAGGAGGTCAAATCAGCGCACTGCCACCACACATGATGCACGGTGCCATCTTCTATGTTGCATCTCCAACATTTGGGAGATGTAGTGTGGAACATTTTGTGCAGCCTGGTAATATCGTCCTTTTCAATGGAACGCTATAGCATTAGGAATACAAAACATTTATAATTAACACTATATTGCTCTACTCCCTATTTAGACTCCTAAAGTAAATTAAATTAGAAAAAAATGGGGAAGGGGTTTTACTCATTCTTTTTTCAAGCGCTAAGGCTTTTTTAATGCAGCTGCCCACTTCGCCTCGCGTACAATACTCCAAGTGAGGTCTCACCAGTGTTCTGTACAATGGCATGAGCACTTCCCTCGTTCTACTGCTAAAACCTCTCCCTATACAACCAAGCATTCTGCTAGCATTTCCTGCTGCTCTATTACATTGTCTGCCTACCTTTAAGTCATCAGAAATAATCACCCCTAAATCCCTTTCCTCAGATGTTGAGGTTAGGACTCTATCAAATATTCTGTACTCTGCCCTTGGGTTTTTTTTTTTAAAATTCTTTATTTTTCTCGTGCATAAGAATAACAAGCATAGACAATGTGCCACAATAGCACGCATTCAGGTTATATCAGCGGATCATAGCGGCATTGAGTGTGCTGCACAATTTTTGTTTTTACAGAAAAGTTAAAACCTAAAACATCTGTCAAACGGACATTCAACCCAGTCTGCAATAGGTGTTAGCTGGTACTTTAAACTCTTTAAGTGTTTGTGCGTGGAGGGGTAGCATTGGCAAACAGCGTCATTGGTAGGTCTCTAATTGCGGGTGTAAGGGCAAGTCAGTGTGACCTGTAGTTTTACAGCACAGTGTATGTGATGGGGGTGTGCTCATGAGACATAGTTGGCTTGCATCCAGTGTTTTTTTTTTTTTTAAAAAGACCAGCGGTCGTCCTGCCTGTGATGGAGTTCCCCTCTGGGTGGGGGGGGGGGGGGGTTTAGTTGGGGTTCTGGATGTGTGTTGTGGGTCTATGGAGGTAGCCTGTGGGTAAGAGTATATGCCTTGCCTATGGAAGTGAAAGGAAGGCTACTTAAGAGGTTCTCGGCAGGGTCCGCAGCCGTGGGGGTTAAACGGTATTTTACTATAGAATGTGTGTTAGGACTGTAGAGGGTGGTTTCTCGTCCCTGTTCAGGCCTGGACCTGGATCAGAGCGTGGTGCCTAAGTTGCCAGCGTTGCTTGGCCAGTGTCAATGTATGGGGGGGTCATGAGTGTACCTGTAGGTCCACGGGGTGGGGGGGAGTGCGGTCATCGGTCTCAGTACTTTGTTGAAAAAAAAACAAAAAAAACAAAGGCAAGTGAAAAACATAAAGTAATATACAAAAGAATAATTATAGCATTTAAACATTAGTGAACGGAGTGGTCACCAGTCCTAGTAGCCTGGTATCAGCCGGTCTCTGCCGAGTGTCCGTGGCCATTCAGGTGGTTACCGCCACATAGGCATCTGGCCTTGTCTCCTGAGGCACAAAAGGAAGCACTGTGTCCGGATTCCACGCGTGGGGCGCCGGGGCCGTGCTAAGCGGTTTACCCGGTTTCAAAGCGTCCTGAGACAGTCCTAAGGTCGGCAACAGGCCTCTCGCTTCCTGCATGTCCCGGATAGAGTGTGTTTCGGTGCCATGCTGGACTTCTAATGTGTGCTGCAATCTCCAGCGATACAGGATGCCTCTGGCATGAAGCAGGGTTGTGAAAGTCTGCAACGACCTTCTCCAGGCCATGGTGTATCCCGATAAGTCCGTGAAGAACGAGAGCTGCATTCCTTCGAAGGTGTAAGGTGAGTGATTCCGGACAGCTCCCATAACTGCTGATCTGTCTTTGCTACACCTAAATTTCACCAGGAGGTCTCTTGGTGCTGAGCTCGGCGCTTTTGTCGACTTTTGCAGGCGGAACATCCCCTCTAGGCCCACTTGCTTTGCCTGTCTGGGAGGCAGTAGTGCTGCGAGGAGTCGCCTCAGCAGGTGTGGTGTCTCATCTTCCAAAGTCTCCTCCGACACCCCTCTTATCTTGAGGTTTAGGCTGCGCCTCTGGTCCTCTGCCACGGCCATCTTCTGTTCTGTTTTGGCTTGTTGTGCCTGCAGGTCCAATACCGCTTTCTGAAGTTGGGATGTCTGTTGGGCATTTTTGTGGGCATTGCCTTCTATTACTTCCATGCGGTTCGTTAGGCCTCGAACCTCTTGTCGGATTTGGGCCATATCTGCCTGGAGGTTCCGTCTGAGTTCCGCAAGGAGCTCTCTCATGATAGTCGTTGTTACCGGAGTAGAGTCCGGTGGAGAGGTGGAGGGCATGGTGGGTTGCGGCTCCATTGTATTCCCCTCTGGCAGTCCCATGCAGTAATCCTCCGATATTTCAGTATCTGCGTCTGAGCAGTCGGCCACCTTGGGCCCTGCTCCACTCCGGGCCTGGCGCCACAGGTCTCCGATATTCATGCCCATATGTGGTTTGTCGGATTTTTGTTTTTTAGTTTTCTTACCCATGGCTTGTGGGTCAGGGCTTGTGGTGATTTGCCGGTGAATTAGGGCTTTTCAGACCCGATTTTTTGGCTACAAAGGCTTTAATCGGCTCGGAGCTGCTGTAGCATGCGTCCGCTCGGTTCAGTGTGCCCTTGGGTTTTTACGTCCAAGATGCATTATCTTGCACTTATCCACATTAAATGTCAGTTGCCACAACTATTACCATTTTTCTAGTTTACCTAAATCATTAGCCATTTGGCTTATCCCTCCTGGAACATCAACCCTGTTACATATCTTAGTATCATCAGCAAAAAGACATACCTTACCATCAAGACCTTCTGCAATATCACTAATAAAAATATTAAAGAGAATGGGTCCAAGTACAGATCCCTGAGATACCCCACTGGTGACAAGCCCAAGCTTCGAATATACTCGATTGACTACAACCCTCTGTTGCCTGTCACTCAGCCACTGCCTTACCCATTCAACAATATTGGAATCTAAACTTAAAGATTGCAGTTTATTGATAAGCCTTCTATGTGCAACAGAGTCAAAAGCCTTACTGAAATCTAGGTAAGCAATGACTACTGCACCACCCTAATCTATAATTTTAGTTACCCAATCAAAAAAATCAATAAGATTAGTTTGGCATGATGTCCCTGAAGTAAAACCACGTTGTCTCTGATCTTGAAATCCATGTGTTTTTATAGCAATGTTAATATTTAATAGTAAATACACAACTGCTACTATAATTGTGGATGCAATCATGGCTCGTGTTTAAATTAGCTACTTTCACAATATTCAATCACTTGCTAAATCCTGCTTCATTCATTTAAAGAACACCTCCAGGATCTGTCCATTCTTGACACAACTAAGCCCAAACAAAATGCCAATAGACTCTTTAATAGTACACAACCTGAAACTGAATCCTATAAGACCTGTCCCTCTACTGAATAAAAGTCTAAAATGTATTTTGAACACCTCTACTAGACTTATTTACCTTACACGTTGTTCTCCTCACTAAGCAAGTCTCTTCACTGGCTTCCTATCAGATCAAAATTAAATTCAACGTCACAAAATGTGCCTATTAAGCTCTAACTCTGCACCCCCTATATCTTTATTCTGCTCAACAAATACTTTCCAACCTGACCTTCTTTGTTCTGCCCAGAATGTGTGCTCACTCCTATCACCAGGACTTTCCCCATCATGCACCTAGTACCTGAAATTCTTTACTTCACTCTGTCAGACACATCACCACATTTAAAAGTTGTATTTCAAATATACACTCCCAACCGAGAGATATAATCTTAATGCAAATTCGTCTGTACAAAACACTCCTCCCAAATCTTCAACAACTCAAGTACAAATCTACAGATGAAATAAATCATATATAGAATAACATTGTAAAAGTAACTAGGAGAAATGTGTTAATCTACACACTCACACCTGAACAAGAAATAACAGGGACTTCACCCACTTAGGGTCCTTAAAGGGACTTCTGCCCATTGGAGTGGTCTGGATGCCAACTCCCACTACCCTTAACCCTGCAACTGTAATTATTGCAGTTTTTCATAAACTGCAATATTTACATTGCAGGGTTAAGTCCTCCTCTAGTGGCTGTCTACTAGACAGCCACTAGAGGGCACTTCCGTGTTTATACCTCACAAAAATGTGAGGACCTCCAGCGTCACTGAAATCCCCATAGGAAAGCATTGAAAGCATTTTTCAATGCTTTCCTATGGGGAAGTCTAATGCGTGTGCATGGCATTGCCGCGCATGTGCATTAGGTTTCCCACACCGGCGGCTGTGCATGCTCAATAGGAGCGTGGCGGACCCTGAACCAGCCCGAGGGACATCGGCACTGGATACAGGTAAGTCACTGAAGGGGTTTTAACCCCTTCAGCAACTTGGGATGGGGGGTGGGAGGGAGAGGGGACCTGCAGTGCCAGGAAAACGGTTTGTTTTCCTGGCACTGGAGAGTCCCTCTAACCCCTTAACGCCGTTACGGCTTTCTATGCCGTCCCGCATTAAATGGGCTTTAACCCCTTAACACCGCAGCCAAATGTACAAGTTGTGAACGAAACAAAATGTAAACAAAACCTGGCATTTGCGCTATATGTCTGTCAAACCGTAATTCACCTCTTTCATATTAAATGCACCCCCCCTTATTATATATCATTTTATTCAGGGGAAACAGGGCTTTCATTTAATATCAAATATTTAGCTATGAAACATAATTTAATATGAAAAACATGGGAGAAAATAAGATTTTTTTTTTTTTTTTTTAGTTCTACATGACATTTTAACTGTCAATACACATATTTGTATTCAGCAAAGTCTCACGTGTAAAACAGTACCCCCTATGTACAGGTTTTATGGTGTTTTGGGAAGTTACAGGGTCAAATATAGCGTGTTACATTTGAAATTGAAATTCGTCAGATTGGTTACGTTGCCTTTGAGACTGTATAGTAGCCCAGGAAATAAATTTACACCCATAATGGCATACCATTTGCAATAGTAGACGACCCAAGGTATTGCAAATGGGGTATGTCCAGTCTTTTTTAGTAGCCATTTGGTCACAAACACTGGCCAAAGTTAGCGTTAGTATTTGTTTGTGTGTAAAAAATGCAAAAAACGCCAATTTTGTCCAGTGTTTGTGACTAAGTGGCTACTAAAAAAGACTGGACATACCCCATTTGCAATACCTTGGGTTGTCTACTATTGCAAATAGTATGCCATCATAGGGGTAATTTTCATTCTTGGGCTACCATAGGGTCATAAAGGCAACGTAAGCAATCTGGCGAATTTTAATGTGAAAATGAAATGAAAATGAAATGAAACACAAGCCTTATATTTGACGCTGTAATTTTTGAAAACACCATAAAACCTGTACATGTGGGGTACTGTTGTACTCGGGAGACTTCGCTGAACACAAATATTTGTGTTTCAAAACAGTAAAAAGTATTGCAGCAGTAATATCGTCCGTGTAAGTGCTGTTTGTGCGTGAAAAATGCAAAAAAACATCACTTTTACTGGCGATATCATCGTTGTAATACATTTTACTGTTTTGAAACACTAATATTTGTGTTCAGCGAAGTCTCCCGAGTAAAACAGTACCCCCCATGTACAGGTTTTATGGTGTCTTGGAAAGTTATAGGGTTAAATATAGTGCTAGCAAATTAAATTCCTTATACTTTCGGCATGGGTTGTCAGGCAGGTCCCGCTAATTGTAATTAATTAGGATACCTAATTATGTAAAATTATTACATAAATATATGTGTAGAATTAATATATGTATATATATACATATGTGTATATATACGTATATATATATATATATTTTTTAAATATTTTTATTTATATATAGGTATATATATAGTGATATATACGTATATATTTATGTATATAGATATATATATTATTTCGTTCTACGTGTATTTTGATATAAATATATATATTAATATCACAATACAGTTAGAACAAAATAAAACACATCTATATATTTTTTAATATTTTATTTTTAATTATTTTTTTATTTAATTATTTTACATATTTACATATTTTTTTATATTATTTATAAATATATATAACAATAATTATATATATATTTAATCAGTATCAGTCTACGTGTAATTTGATATTAATATATATATATAATTATATATATTAATATTAAAATACACCTAGACGGTGTATGTGTGTGTGTGTATATGTGTATATATATATACTTAGATCATATATATACAACATATATATATGATCTAAGTATATATATATTTTTTTACACTTATTTAATTAATTTTAATTTTATTTCCAGCCAGCAGGGGGACTAACTGTCATTACAGTTGTTCCCCCTGCTGGCAATGCCTGAGCCAGCTATACCGGCCATGTGATTGTGAGGTCCTCGCAAGGACCTCACTCTCACATGACCGGGAGGGACCGGAGGAGGAAGATCTGCCGCGGGGGGGCTCCCTGGGAGTCCCCCCAACCGCGATCGCCGGCGTGGGACCGCCGTCGACCGGGTAAGTAAAGAAAAAAACCGCGGGCTTATATTTACGTCCTGCGGCGTTTAGAGCCGCTTTTAAAAGGACGTAAATATACGTCCGCCGGACTTAAGGGGTTAAAGCCGATACGGCGGCATAGAACGCCGTAACGGCTGAAGCCCCCAGGAGATCTGAGGTACTTACCTCCGCGATCCTCTTCTGGAGGGCTGCCTGACAGCCCAGGCAGCCCTCCCCGGCAATTAGGCCCCCGGGGGCCATGTGATCACTCTCAAAGAGCGATCACATGGTCCCCTATAGCTGGCTGTGGATCTGCCAGCAGAGGGACTGTCTGAAATGTCAGACAATCCCCCTGCTGGTGGGAAGTGTAAAAAAAAATATTAAACATGTTTTAAAATAAATTTAATGTGTATATATGTATATATAAAATATATATTATATACATATAACATATATACATCTTGTAACGTCATACGTAATGTATTTTAATATTAATATAAGTATATATATAAGTATCAAAATACACTTAGAATGACGTTACATATATATAAGATATATATATTATATATATAATACATCTATATATATTTTATATTTATATATATACACGTATAATTACAATAATAAATAAATAAAATAATAAAATAAATAAAATATTTTTAAAAAAATGTAAATAAATTATATATACCGTACATATGTAATTTCATTCTAACTGTATTTTGTTATTAATATATATATATATATATATATATATATATATATATATATATATATATATATATATATATATATATATATATATATATATATTGGTAACAAAATACAGTTAGAATGACATTCTATATATATCTATTTATATATCAAATACAAATAACCGCAAATATATATACAGATAAATATATATAATTACATAAATAACTACATAAGTGTACACGTAGACTTTAAATACATATATATGTATAGAATCTTAAAAATCGAAAAGTGGAATTCACCACCTCAAATATAGTAAAAGAGGAGCTGTGCTATAATTTTCAGTCTCCTCAGAGCAAAAAATCTATTAGTGCACAGAACTGAAATTCGGTCCAATAAGGTCCTAGGTATAGCAACAGCAATGCAATGGATGATTTATGCTGTATGGGTATAATTGGTTAATGTGCATATACCATGAATAATACGGAAACACTTTCGGTACACAGGACTAATATGCGGTCCTAAAAGGTCCATACACTTTATAATTCATGCTTTAATGGTATAATTAATAGATGTGCACATACCATACGTCATACAGTTAGTCATCTAGGGGAAACACTTTGACAGAAGATACGATGTCTCAAGTCAATTTCGTAAGGAACTGCATATAAGCAATATTGTCCTGTAGTGATCAATCAGATGAGCTGCGGGCGAAACACGCGCGTCAGGGGCTTCTCGAAGATCCGCTGCCGCTGTCATCTACTGCTACATCTTTCCCCCCTACACCACGGGCTAAGTGGCATTTGGTTCTCGAGCCGACTTCCAGACTGTATGACATTGGGACTAGCACCCTCGGTATAGCTGCCACGGCTATGAACTAGCCGTAGCACCGTTCATTGTTAGGCTACCTTGCCGGTTCAATATTTAGATCCCTTCTCACACAGTCGGCTGACTGACTATTTATGCATTTATAATTGTATCCATAATTGTTATTGTTGGGAACTTGTATCAATCGTGACCCTTCCCGGCACACAGTTACATTGTATTTAACTGTTGTACTAGGCGCCATTCTGGCTCCATAGTACTTTGAGCAAAAAATCTCTTTTTGCACAATTGACTTGTACACGGAGCACACGGAAAACTTTTGAACAGTTCCTCCTGTACTTTTGTGGCACAATTACGATGATTACCCATATATTTCATCGTACTTAGCACACTACTAATATACCATTTAGTGTTTCAGTGGGGGTTTATTATCCAATCGTGATTGGATCCCAGAAGGCTTCCTACCAGACACTACTTAAGGCCGGGCTATACGTCCTTCTGTGAAGCATACCGATCCACTGTATATTATTACAGCCTTTAGGGTGTATGATCTGTGCTATCACAGTGGACAGCCGAGCTGTCCAACTACTTAGTTGCTGCTGGAGATCACTGATGATTGTGATCGCTCCCCGATATACTCGGAACGTTTAAGGTTTCCACCAGGCACTACTTATACCGCCTATACGCATTCCGATATTTACACCGGTACACTGCTACTTTGGGCTATATACCATCCACAGGTCTGAGGTGGTGTGCACTTCATAATAACGTACGGACGGGTTAACTATATGTATGACCTAATGGATATGCTGTTAGTCATATGGGTATGATCAATCTATCTGACAGATTGATCACTACAGGACAATATTGCTTATATGCAGTCCCTTACGAAATTGACTTGAGACATCGTATCTTCTGTCAAAGTGTTTCCCCTAGATGACTAACTGTATGACGTATGGTATGTGCACATCTATTAATTATACCATTAAAGCATGAATTATAAAGTGTATGGACCTTTTAGGACCGCATATTAGTCCTGTGTACCGAAAGTGTTTCCGTATTATTCATGGTATATGCACATTAACCAATTATACCCATACAGCATAAATCATCCATTGCATTGCTGTTGCTATACCTAGGACCTTATTGGACCGAATTTCAGTTCTGTGCACTAATAGATTTTTTGCTCTGAGGAGACTGAAAATTATAGCACAGCTCCTCTTTTACTATATTTGAGGTGGTGAATTCCACTTTTCGATTTTTAAGATTCTATTAAAAGCTATGTATTAATAATATTAAGTTATACTGTGGGTGGTGACTTTCACGTTTTAAGGGCTTTATTAAAAGTTATGTATTAGTTACCACAGGGCACTCATTATTTTTCTCTTTTTTTGTATTCACTACCTTTGTAGTCCCCTGAGGGTTAACCCCTTGCCTGAGAGTGCCTTTCTCTAGCTTCCAGGCTCCTTCTTTTTTCCTTTTCATATATATGTATATATATATTAAAATTATACATGTATATTTAAGTCATACTTTAACATAATTATGTGATTTAATTAGTTAAAATTTGATTGACATGCCTGACAACCCAGGCAAAAAGTGCAGAGAATTTGAATTGCAAGCACTATATTTAACCCTGTAACTTTCCAAGACACCATAAAACCTGTACATGGGGGTACTGTTTTACTCAGGAGACTTCGCTGAACACAAATATTAGTGTTTCAAAATGGTAACTTGTATTACAACAATGATATTTTTAGTAGAATTTACTTTTTTTTGAATTTTTTACACATGAACGGCACTTTTACTGACGATATTATTGTTGTAATACAAGTTACCAGTTTAAAACACTAATATTTGTGTTAAGCGAAGTCTCCTGAGGAAAACAGTACCCCCCATGTACAGGTTTTATGATGTTTTGGAAAGTTAGAGAGTCAAATATAAGGCTTGCATTTCATTTTTTTTTTTTTTTTATTCTTTATTTTTGTTGTGCACGCATAAACATAATGCTTGTATAGCCACAACAGCTAAAGCAAGCGTATTTGACAGCAGAGTATAACAATAGTATGGCATTTGAGTATTGGCACAAATTTTTAAAGGTATAAAAAGCAGTTGCGAAGGTTAACAACAAAAGGTAACAGATAATAGAGCAATTTCCATCCTGGCCGTGAGATTAGTGTCGGCGTATGTGCGTGTGGCCTGGAGTAAGCCTAAAGTTAAAGGCAAGGTGTGCGCTTACGTGTCTCATGCCTCAGGGTTGAAGTGAGGCTCTGTACTGGAAGGGAGCGTGTCGATACGCCGCTGTTGTGGGGCATACGGAAATTCCATGCGTAGACCATGTGGGTGGTCTTAATGTATCGTGAAATGTGAGGGCTGTGCATAGCCTAGAGTGTCGTATGTGTGGGGGATTAATAGAGGATGCTGACGCGCAACCTGATGAGGTAGTTGTGCAGCTCCTAGGTGGTGGCCTCGTTGTGAAGTAGTTAAGGCGGAGCTGGGGGGTGTGTGGTAGTAAATGGAGCCAACTAGTCCGGGTTCTGCCCGGTTCGGCGGTAAATAGCCGCCGTATATCAATCCTGCTATATGTGTGCAGGGAACTCTGGGTTACACAACGTTAGGGGCCTGTGCCCCTTAAGCTAACACCAACAAGTACGGTAGTGTAGATAGAAGGTAGAAACATTAGAACAAAAAATAAAATGTAAATAACTCAAAAGTCCCAGGTCAGGTAATCTTCACTCCGGGTGTTCCCCTGGATGCTGGAACAAATGGGACAATCTTGGCCGGATCCCAAGTAGTAATGGTTGAAGAAGGCATGAGTCCCATATCTGTCAGGACAGTGTCCATCTCCGCGACGTCCGTCGCTTTATATTCCTTGCCTTAGTGTTGGAAGAGGAGTGTGAGTGATGGTCCCCAACGGTACTTCACTCCCTTAGCCGTCAATGCCGCTGTAATTGGTCGGAGCGATCTGCGCCATTGCAGGGTTGTGCACGAGAGATCGGAATAAAACGTTAAGTCCATGTCTTCAAAGCGGTATGGATTTTTTTCTTTGATGGCGCCCATTAGAGCAGCTTTGTCTTGCCCGTTTTGAAATTTAACCAGGAGGTCACCTGTCGCTGAGCTTGCGAGTTGTGGCGGCTTGGGTAGGTGGAACATGCCATCCAGCTGCACCCCTTTAGCTATTTTGGGGGACAGGAGGGCCGTGAAAAGCTGTCTTAGAAGATGGGGAAGCTCGGCCGGGGATATTGCGTCTGAAAGGCCTCTGATCTTGACGTGCTTCCACCTCCTTTTGTCTTCCATAGCTGCCAGTTGGTGGGTGAGTGTAAAGTGGGCTGAGGAGAGGTCTTTGACCTGATTCTGCAGCTCTGTGATTAGTGCTGTCTGGGCCTTAGTGGATTGCTCCACTGCTGAGAGGCGATCCGTGAACCCCTTAACATCCTCCCTTACCTAGGAGATCTCCGTGGAGAGCGACTGGCGTAGGTCGGTCAGGAGAGAGGTAAGTATCTCCGTGGTAACTGGAGAGCCCATCGTCTGTTGCTGTGGTTTGGGAGGTCCCTTGTAACCCAGTGTCTCAGGGCAATGAAGGGATGTGTCATCCGAGCTTTCCGAAAAATCTCCATAGTCGGCCGCCATGTTGGGTGCCGCCGCACCATGAGGCCTCCTCAGTAAGTCACCGATATCGTCCGTGAACCGCGGGCGGTCCGGCCGCGTTTTTTTAGTTTTCCTCCCCATTGAAGGGGGAGTGTGGGCAGGCTGTCTGCGGTCTGGTGGAGTAAAACTTGCGGTCGATTTCGGGTCGTTTTGGGCTGCGGTCGTCGGAGAGCAGTGAGTGTGCGACCGTTCATGCCGAGAGCTGGCTCTGCCAGCCCTGCATTTCATTTTTTTCACATTGAAATTTGACATATTGGTTATGTTGCCTTTTGAGACCGTATGGTAGCCCAGGAATAAGAATTACCCCAATGATGACATACCATTTGCAAAAGTAGACAACCCAAGGTATTGCAAACGGGGTATGTCCAGTCATTTTTAGTAGCCACTTAGTTACAAACACTGGCCAAATATTAGTTTTTTTGCTTTTTTCACACAAAAACAAATATGAACGCTAACTTTGGCCAGTGTTTGTGACTAAGTGGCTACTACAAAAGACTGGACATACCCCACTTGCAATACCTTGGGTAGTCTACTTTTGCAAATGGTATGCCATCATGGTGGTAAATCTCATTCCTGGGCTACCACACGGTCTCAAAGGTAACATTACTAATCTGGCAAATTTCAATGTAAAAAAACTGAAAAATGGAACGCTCTATATTTGACTCTTTAACTTTCCAAAACACCATATAAACTGTTAATGGGGGCTACTGTTGTACTCGTGAGACTTTGCTGAATCCAAATATGTGCTTTTTTCAGTAAAAGCTAACAGTATTATGACATTTACAGCTCAAATGTGAGGCGGAACTAGAAATTTAAAAAATAAATAAAAAAATTTGCACAGTTTTTTTTAATTTATTCATAATAAATTATGTTTCAAATATAAATATTTGAAATATGAAATGAAAGCCCTGTTTCTCCTGAACAAAATGATACATAATAAGTGTGGGTGCATATAATATGAAAGAGGTGAATTACGGTTGAACAGACATATAGCGCAAATTCCAGTTTTTGTTTACATTTTGTTTTGATCAGAACGTGTACTATTGACTCCGTCCTGAAGGGGTTAATTCCTCTTCAAAACCACCGTAAGTGGAGCTCTTTTACGGAAAAGAAACACAACAAAGTTCAAAACTGCAGGGATTAAAACACACCTTTAATATGGAATGCACTTACAAAAGTGAGGAAACAATCAAGCTCATCTCCATCAGACAAGGTGGACCACTGTTCCTTAAACCTTAAGCTACAGAATTGGCAGTTCAAGAAACAGTGGTCCACCACTTGTGGTGGAGATGAACCTGGTTGTTTCTTTAGCTTAAGGAATTGGAGACCCTGGGTTGTGATTATACCCACAATTAAGTGATGTGTCTTTTATTTTTTTTGTTCACTTGTGAGAGCTTGGAAGAATCATACATTTCTATATACCATTATGATATTACTCTACGTATGCTCCCCCACATTTCATAGCTTTGAACATTCTCTGAAAATGTATATACTCATACAAGTCTACGGTCTTCTTCCGAAAATAAAAAAAGAAATTTCCAATCTGTCCCCCACCTTAGCTCTCACTTTCTACCACATTTTGTTCTTCCTTGCAACCCTTACCTTCTGTCTCAATAACCCCAATCTTCTGCTAGAGTGCAAGCTCACAAAATCATGGCCATTGATCCTTCTGTATCATTATTTATGGGTAATTTATGATTACGCTTAGGGTTTATTTACTAAAATGAGCATTCAAGGCGACTTGAACATGAATTTTAAATTTAAGGTCAAAATAGCTGAATAGGAAAAAAATATGTTAATCAATAGTGATGTCCCGAACTGTTCGCTGGCGAATAGTTCCTGGCGAACATCGCTTGTTCGCGTTCGCCACGGACGGCGAACACATGCGCTGTTCGGTCCGCCCCTTATTCGTCATCATTGAGTAAACTTTGACCCTGGCCTGTACCTCACAGTCAGCAGACACATTCCAGCCATTCAGCAGCAGACCCTCCCTCCCAGACCCTCCCACCTCCTGGACAGCATCCATTTTTCATTCATTGTGAAGCTGCATTCTTAGTGAGAGTAGGGACAGTGTAGCTGCTGCTGATTTGATAGGGAAATTGATAGCTAGGCTAGTGTATTCAGTGTCCACTACAGTCCTGAAGGACTCATCTGATCTCTGCTGTAAGGACAGCACCCCCAAAAAGGCCTTTTTAGGGCTAGAACATCAGTCTGCTTTTTTTTTTTTTTTCTGTGTAATGTAATTGCAGTTGCCTGTCTGCCAGCCAGCCTGTGTGTCAGGCTCGCAGCGTATACTGTGCCCACTTGCCCAGTGCCACCACTCATATCTGGTGTCACAATAGCTTGCATTTAACAAAAAAAACTTTTCGGACTGTAATATAATAGCAGTCGTTTTCCTTCACCAGTGTGCGTTTCAGGGCCTGACAGGGCACAGTGTCACACCAGTGTCACACCAGTGCAACTCATATCTGTAACAGTAGTGTACATTTTAAAAAAAAAATACAATTTTGACTGTAATAGATTGAATAGCAGTTAGTTGTCTGCCAGCGTGTGTGTCAGGCTCACAGCGTATACTGTGCCCACTTGCCCAGTGCCAGTGGTGTATCCTGGTTTTGTGCTGCCCTAGGCAGGACAAAACTCAGGCGCCCCCCTCCCCCCGCGCCACCCCCACCCAACCTTTCCTCCCGCCCCGCATTCTAAATACACACACACACATTCACTGACAGATACGCATACACTAGCTAACAGAAACACACACACACTAACAGACACACTCACACTCACTAACAGACACACACTCACTCACTAGCAGACACTAACATACACACACACACTCACAGGCAAACACACACTAACAGACACACAGTCAGACACACAGTCAGACACACACACACTAACAGACACACACACACTAACAGGCACACACACACTAACAGACACACACAGTCAGACACACACACAGTCAGACACACACACACACAGTCAGACACACACACACAGTCAGACACACACACACACAGTCAGACACACACACACACACACAGTCACACACACACACACACACACACTAACAGACACTAACAGACACACACACACTAACAGACACAGAAAGAGACACTAACAGACACACACACACACTAACAGACACAGAAAGAAACACTAACAGACACACACACTGACACACACACTAACAGACACACACTCACCCACCCACATTAACACATTTTTTTAAATTTATTTTTAACACTTTTTTTTTTACATTTATTTTAACACATTTTTTTTACATTTATTTTAACACATTTTTTCTAATTTAACCCCCCACCCCCCAATCCCCCTTCCCCCCAGCCTCCTTACCTTTGGGAATGCTGGGGAGGGGGGGTCTCTCTAACTCCCTGGTGGTCGATCAGGCGGCACTGGCTGGCGGGCGGGCGGCCGGCCGGCGAGGGAGCACTTCCCCTGAGCTGTCTGCTCAGCTCCCTCGCCAGCCGCAGAGTGAGGCTGGGAGCCGGAATATTACGTCATATTCCGGCTCCGCCTCCCAGCCTCACTCTGCGGCTGGCGAGGGAGCTGAGCAGACAGCTCAGGGGAAGTGCTCCCTCGCCGCCCGCCCGCCAGGCAGTGCCGCCCGATCGCCCAGCAGCCCGCCGGCATGTCTGTTAGCCGCAAGGCTAACAAGACATTTGCCTTGGGCATTTGAGGGCGGCTTTTTTTGCCGCCCCCTGGAAAATGCCGCCCAAGGCAAATGCCTTGTTTGCCTCGCGGCTAATATGTCCCTGCCCAGTGCCACCACTCACTCACTGGTGTCACAATAGCTTGCATTTAACAAAAACAAAACTTTTTGGACTGTAATATAATAGCAGTCAGTTTCCTTCACTAGTGTGCGTTTCAGGGCCTGCCCAGTGCCACCACTCACTCATATCTGGTGTCCCAATAGCTTGCATTTAAAAAAAACTAAACTTTTTGGACTGTAATATAATAGCAGTCAGTTTGCCCCAAATTTGAAGTAGGAGGACCGACCAAGCATGTTTTTCCATCTCCCGCTTCCTAAAATCGATGCCTTATATACACGTCCCCTGACAGGGGACGTAACAGGGATTAAACTGATAGGAATAGTACTACTTAACACACCACTCCTATCTGGTGGCAAATTAGATTGCACGCGCAGTGCCCCAAATTTGAAGTAGGAGGACCGACCAAGCATCTTTTTCCAACTCCCGCTTTCTAAAATCGATGCCTTATATACACGTCCCCTGATAGGGGACATAGCAGGGAATAAACTGATAGGAATAGTACTACTTAACACACCTTATAATAATGCAGAGAGAGGCAACGCAGAGAGAGGAGTCTGAAGAAGAGGAGTCAGAGGAGGAAGGTGGCTTTGAGGAGGTGGAAGACCAAACACAGCAGGCGTCCCAGGGGGCTTGTTGTCACCTTTCGGGGACCCTTGGTGTTGTACGTGACTGCGTGGAGGAAGGACCTTCAATGACATCAGTGAGGACAAGGAACGGGACATGACTGTTTGCGGTTGTTTGTGGTGCGTTAAACGGGGAGTTTGGTCTGTCACTGTGAAGCGGGCGTAACCCTTACACTACCTGATCGATACAACATCATACCTGATGTTTTAAAGCAGGTTATTCCAAACAATTTAGGAATGTTAGGTGATTTATGCCCTTTATGGATTAAAACCAGACTCTGCATCAACTATGTAATTTTCCATGGGCGTTTTGCCATGGATCCCCCTCCAGCATGCCACAGTCCAGGTATTAGTCCCCTTGAAACAACTTTTCCATCACTATTGTGGCCAGAAAGAGTCCCTGTAGGTTTTAAAATTCGCCTGCCCATTGAAGTCTATGGCAGTTCGCCCGGTTCACCCGTTCGCGAACATTTGCGGAGGTTTCGCGAACCGAAAATTTTATGTTTGCGACATCACTATTAATCAATTGTGCTTCAAGTTGGCCACTGTGGTCTTAAATGTGAAATTTACTTTGACTTCTCACTTGAGTAAATACGCTATCAACATTAACCTGTATGCAATACAGTTATGTTGTACAGCTCTGCATATTGCATCATAATCTGCATACACTCTAAATTAAATAAATATAACAATATTTCCACTGCTTGAAACAGGAAACAAATCATCTTATAAGCTGCCATTGTTGGCAAGAAAAACAATACACCTTAATGCTGTTTCTTCAAACAGTGGGGAAAAGGTTCTTCACTAAACTATGTTTCGTTTGGTTCTTTCTTGTAGTTTTTCTGAGTATCCACGATATTTATTATAGCTACAATTTATGGAAATTGACCTGTTTGTTTAGTTTTTTTTTACCTAACTATGATAAGGCATTTATGTTATTTATGTATACAGATATGGTTACTTATTACACCTTGAAGTACCTTCAGGATTATGGTATAACCAGAACTGAGGTGAAATTCTTAAAGGCAGGGCTGTCTTAATGTATGGGTAAGCTGGGCAGTTGTCCGGGAGCACCAAGAGCATTGGGGCCCCATAGGCTTGCCAACTTTTCAGCAAATTATTCTGGGAGATTTCTGCAGAACCTTTATTAAATGTCTAGGTGGACTAATCACCTTGGTATCAGCTGTTATCTGTACATGTGATCTGGCTGTTGGAAATACATATCTTGACCTTGATGAAAACAACATTCACATACTAATTGTACATAATTAAACAAAATCAACAGACACCATTTTTTGAAGCCGTAAAACTATAATAAAAATATAATAAAATGTTTTTTTGTTGCGAAACCCATTTCTTTCCCATTAATCCTTTTTGTTTCAGTTGGTTCCTGCAGGCAGTTGTTTCAAGTCCTCTGCCCATTCTTGCAGGTAAGTGCTGTGTGTGTTTTATTATTGTTTATTTAGTCATGCATATCTAGGCAGTCTAGGAACCCACCGTAATTGGAGTACTTTGCCGCATTGGTTGGCTGCATACATCTTGGTCATTTACGTATGTCTAAATCTCCAATGTTTTACATGTATAGTGCTTAGTTATCTCTCCTCTTGTTTTGCCTTGCATCTCTGGTCTTGTTTAATTTTGTCTTGTATTCCCAGTTCATGTACAGCCCTGTCCTGCCCTGTTCATGTTTTCCTCATGTCTTGTGTACATGTTCTGGGTTCTTCTAATCTTGTCTTGTTTTCTTGTTAGATGCCTGTCCTAGTCTTGCCTTGTTTCTGTACTGGATACATGTCTGCTGCAGAGCCCCCCTTTCCAGTTCCTGGAAAGGTCTGCATATTTAGCTCCTAGCTCTTGGGACATGCAGAAGCTGCATCAGGGCCCTGGTATGTGGCCGCACAAACGCTGGTGCTCAACACCAGGGGGCGTGTGGTTACCCTGCACCAGGTTCTGATGGTCCATTTCCACACTGAGACTCCCAACATCATCAGGCACTCAAGGGTCCCGGTCTCCGTAACGCCACCCGTGACAGAGTTAAGATGGACTATACACACTATTGCCCTTACTGCTCATCTCTATGTAGCCCATGCGCATATGAGTGTTTTAATATTGATAATTACATTTGTTTTGTTTTTAAATGTGTATTTGTAGCACAGGCTTGTAAAATCAGCTGAGCTCTAATGTAATCCCTTCCATATTGCCAACTCTGTCAACCACACCTGTATATGCATTATTTAGTATATTCCTATAATCCTTTCACTCTAATAAACATTAACTCATTCATTTTATTTGCATTTCTGCTTGCGATACTGCATTCCATTCCTTAATTGTTATGTCACTTATACTGTCAATGTCTTCCTTTGTCTCTGGAAAAAAAAAAAAAAAAGATTTACAAAATAAAAAATAGAAACATTTCTCCGTGTTCTAATTCAGGGTTTTTTTTTTACTAAATTTTTTTTAATGTAGTAAGCATTATACATTTACTCTTTACCAAATATTCCCAAAAAAACTGTTAAATATACCGTACTTAATATTTAACCTCATGATTATCCCCCAATGCCACAGAATAGACATTGCATCTATTACACATCTCACTCCCTGGTGGAAAAATATTGTAGTGCCTCTTCTACTTATAGTCTGTTTAATTGTTAATGCAAATTGTTTATTTATTTATATTTACATTTAAAATATTGTCTAAATGGCTGGTTATGGTGCCAGGAATGCCCTTATACCCCTAGTGTAAGCAGTCAAACCATTTAGTAACAGTTTGATTTCCGATTTGGAGTCTACATGTCACGACTCACGACTCCCTGTGTCCTTTCAGATGACACTCTCAACTCTGAGCTAAGCCTAGATGTACAGATCTTAGCTCAGCGAATGAGGGAGCTCAAGGGAGCTAACAA
Source organism: Pelobates fuscus (assembly GCF_036172605.1). NCBI lineage: Eukaryota > Metazoa > Chordata > Amphibia > Anura > Pelobatidae > Pelobates > Pelobates fuscus. The sequence goes on along the minus strand of NC_086322.1, from coordinate 72,003,784 downwards.
ATGCTCCTAAGCAGTAGTTTCTGGCTTTCTAGGTTTCTAGATAGGCAACATAACCAACATAACAAGTGAGTTGTAGTGGTTAAGTTGCTAAACGTGGTCTTTTGAGAAAAAACTATGAAAACTTACCTTATTCCATGGTTTAAAAAGGTAGGCTCCATAGGAATAAAGAAGAGTGGCTGCTTCTTCAAGCCTTCTTTATATGTGTATTTTCCATTTTGAAATAGAACTTTCTTAGGCTAGCTTAGCTACTAAAAGTACAACGTCTTATATTGTTTATGAGTGTGTTCTTCAGACTGGACTGCAGGTGGCATCCATATCAGCAAAGGTGAGAGACTCGGTCAATATAGCAACAGGACTGTGAAAAAGTACATTGTCTTTACCACAGGTTTCAAAATCTTGGAAATCATGATCTCTTGTTGATGCTTTAGTTGGTTATGGGAATGTCCCTCTAAGTGGTCTTCAAGAGCTCCAAATTATCAAGAAAATATATATATATATATGACCGTTCAACCAAAACAAAACACATTTCACTCTAGCAGGTCCAGAGGTATTTTCAGGACCTGAACATCACCTACTACATCAGCTCTTCAAAGCATCCAATGCATTGATGTTATAGGATCACCAGACCATCCAGAGCATAGGAATCACCAGATCACATCAACTGGATCGCTTCTAGTGTGATTGTTTTCATTTTGTAATGTTAGTTTTTGGATGTACACCACACTATGAATGAAGAAGACATTTTTTAAATTTAGCAAAAGTAACCCATCAAAAATAGATGTACATGTACATTTTTCATACTCCAAATATCCACATTTCTTGAAGTTCAAACTTTTTTATTTTGTTTGTATAGATTATAGTGTCAAAGTGTAAGTGAGCTTTCCAGAGTGAGATGCCAAATATTGAAGTAGTTGGACCATGCACTTACTTTATAATAATTATCTTGGCAAACTCTTTTGAGTTTATGGTGATTGTCTAATGCTAACTGGTTTGAGATATGCTTTAAAGGGACACTCCAAGCACCATGACCTTAAAAATACCTTCAATTCAAGCACTTGAAAGAATTTTCTTCTATGTTTAACTGTTACAAATCATATACTAGAAGAAGCACATCATTAATTAAAAACATAACATAACTCAATGTTCAAGCTAATCAACATTCTACACTGTTGCAATTTTCTTATGTTTTTCGTTTTAACCAAAAATGTGCCTGACCAGTGATAACCATGACTTGTAAAGTGAATGTTCCGAATTATACTCTGATGTCGCTGTTGTGGCGCACCAGGGCTTACTGTTCTTTTTGTGCACACTAAAAATAAAGAATAATAAAAAAAAAATAAACATTTTCTAAATTTAGGATTCTTAGCCTATGTGTTTAATAGCAATCAAAGAAATAGATTTGCAACTTGTGTACAAGTAAAGTGTGTGCTTTCTGCTTGAAAAGCTACCATGGACTTTTCAGTGTAGCAATAAATACACACAAGTAGTGTGAATCCACTATAAACTCTCTCAGAACTCAGAACTGTTGTACATTTGTGGGACTGTGGGTTTTTATAATGTTATTTTGCTAGGTAGAAACCATCACACAAATCATGGATGACATGTTGTCCACACTGGTGCTAAAACATGCTACATTCCTGTAAGTACATTGCATGCAATTGTCAAGCAAAACTCATTAATATGATGAACAAAATAATATTAACATAGATGCAGAAATGAATTTTTTTTACCATACAGTATGCACAATAGAAACAAATAAAGCAAAAATAAATTGCTAAAAAAAAAAAAAAAAAAATACAGCTTATGGGTATTTGAATGCATTTGTATGTCTATACACATTACTTTAGGTGTGAGTTGGATTAAAAAAATTACGCAACTAAACTATCAGTGTAGCACACGTAACGGAGGTGGGTGGGGAAGGAGGAGTGAGGCTATCTAAGCACCTGTTGCCCGCAATATAACTGTATCATCTAAAAGACTAAGCCTGCATTATAAACTCTTCTAGCAACCTACATTTCCATTCAATGAACTACATCTTACCCTTACCTCATATGTCATTGTACCCCACTCCCCTCATAATGTAAGCTTGTTTGATCAGGGCCCTCGGAATCTTCTGTTCCTGTACGTCCAACTTGTCTTGTTGTAACTACCTATTTGTTAGTCCACCAATTCTACAGCACTGCAACATTTTTTGTTACTTTATAAATAATAATATGAATTTTGTCCATGTTAGATATTAAATGGAAACTATAGTGCCAGGAAAACAAACACGTTTTCCTGACACTATAGTTATCGTTCCTCTCCCGTCGTCTACGTCAGCCAGCGGGAGAGACCTAACGCGCAATTAGGATTTCCCCATAGGAAAGCATTTTTACAATGTTTTCCTATGGGGATTCGTTGACGCTGGAAGTCTTCATGCATAGCGTGAGGACGTCCAGCATCATTTAAAGTCTCCTTTAAGCCCGGAAGTCCCTCTAGAACTGTTGTACATTTGTGGGACTGTGTTTTTTTTTTTATGTTATTCTGCTAGGTAGAAACCATCACACAAATCATGGATGACATTAAGATTGAGACAGCCACTAGAGGAGTAGTTAACACTAGCAGGTAATTATTCCAGTTTATAAAAACTGCAATAATTACCACTCTAGGGTTAAGGTTGATGGGACATTGCACCCAGACCACTTCAATGAGCTGGTCCTAATGTCCTCCCCCCTGGCCCCCACCCCTGAGCAGTGGGTGGGGGCCCTTAATTAGAATGAGGGGGGAGGACCTGAGGCGGTGGGTGGGGGCCCCCCAGATACTAATTAGAGGGGGAACCTAATGTCCTCCCCCCTGTCCCCCACCCCTGAGCGGTGGGTGGGGGCCCTAAATACTAATTAGGGGGGGACCTAATGTCCACCCTCCTGGCCCCCACGCCTGAGCGGTGGGTGGGGGCCCTAAATATTAATTGGGGGGGACCTAATGTCCTCCCCCACTGGCCCCCACCCCTGAGCGGTGGGTGGGGGCCCTAACTACTAATTGGGGGGACCTTATTTCCTCCCCCTGGCCCCCACCCCTGAGCGTTGGGTGGGGGCCTTAAATAAAAAAAATAACCCCTCCTCCCGCAGGTGACTAGGGGTCCCCAAACCCCCTCCCCAAAAAAATTAACCCCTAACTGCCCCCCTCACCCTAAAAATAATGAGGGGGGACCATTTAACTAAGTACCTGTACAAACATTTAAATAAACTTTCCATTTGATGTTTTCTTTCTTCTAAAATCTTCTTTTTTCCGCCCCAAAAAAGGCCAAACAAAAAGTCATAATGACCGACGCAATAAAAAAAAAAAAGAGCGCAAAAAAAATCTATCTTCGCCCATGGAGGGCTCCGTGCAGACTGAGCTCTACCGCTCAGGGGTAGGGGCCAGGGGGGGGACATTAGGTCCCCCCCTAATTAGTATTTAGGGCCACATCCCACCTCTCAGAGGTGGGGGCCAGGGGGAGGACATTAGCTCCCCCCTAATTAGTATCTGGGGTCCCCCACCCACCGCCTCAGGGGTGGGGGCTAGGGGGGAGGACATTAGGTCCTCCCCCCTCATTCTAATTAAAGACCCCCACCCACCGCTCAGGGGTGGGGGCCAGGGGTGAAGGACATTAGGTCCCCCCCTAATTAGTATTTAGGGCACCCACCACTCAGGGGTGGGAGCCAGGGGGGAGGACATTAGGTCCTCCCCCCTCATTTTAATTTAGAGCCCTCACCCACCGCTCAGGGGTGGGGCCAGGGGGGAGGACATTAGGTCCCCCCCAATTAGTATTTAGGGCCCCCACCCACCGCTCAGCGGAGGGGGCTGGATGGAGGACAATAGGTGTCCCCCCATTACTTTACTTTAGGGCCCCCACCCGCTGTTCAGGGGTGGGGACGGGGGACGGGTGTTTTTTTTTATAGACATGCCCCTACCTGCGGTATAGTGAGTAGAGCATAACTTACTAATACTAAGTAATATTTACTTAGTATTAGTAAATTTGGCTGAAAGACCAATTTAGGTCTTTCAGCCTTTTAGTAGATAGCTCCCTAATACCGTGGGAATTAGGGAGTTATCTACTTATTCATTCCTGTCATTACATGACTGGCCAAGTCACTTACATTTTATATGAATGTATGTTACTTGATTGTTGTAATCAAGTTGGCACGTCGGCACTTTGACACTTCGGAAATTCAGTAATATCGGAACTTCGGGATCTCGGTAATTTGGAACTTCGGCAATTCGGCACTTTGGCTATTCGGACATTCGGAAGTACCCAAATGTCCGAATTGCCCGAAATTCGTCCGAATACATATTCGGCCCGAAACAAATTGCACATGTCTATTGGACATATACATCCACAATCAACTGAGCTTGATGAGTTATGTAGATATGAATGTGGAAATAGGGATATAGAGGCAGTTTGGGAGGTGGGAAGTGGGGATGGGGGGTTTGGCATTAGAATTGAGGTTGAGTGAAGGAATATTGCTATGTAGTTATAAGAAAATTTGGATAAGGGAAGTTGAAGGAATTGGTAAATATGAATGCTAAGGTAGCAATGGGGAAATATGGTTACGTAGAGTATAAAACCGAGAGAAGTAAATAGGAATATGGCTTTGGAAATGTCTATGGAGAAAATATGGTTATGGCTCTGATAGGAGGAATATAAAAATATAGCTATAGGGAAGGAACAAGTGACTATAACGATAGGAGAATATTGACAAAGATATACATATTTAGATTTATTTATAGTTTATTTAAAATGTGTTTTACGATGCATGAAGACTTTTTTTCAACTATGCCCTGTTATACATGAATAATGCAACATGGTTCCTAGGTTACATGTATAAATATATACAAAATAGATAGTTAATCATTAATATGTGGATGCGTTTAGATTGTAAAGAGAGATTTGCAGATCTTTTCCAACTGATGGCAGATTGAAGTTTTCTGGACTTTTTTCACATAAGCGGATGGGAAGCTCTGGATGGGAAGATTGCTTGTCTCTTTCTTAGTCGTATTATTGAATGGTAAGTAATATGTTGGATGTAGATCTTAAGTTATAAGGGATTAGGGGAGCTTGAATGAACATACTCCTCAAGTAGTATGAGAGTTTTCCAGAAAGTGGGTGTTGAACCAGGCAATAAAGGGGAAGGATATATATATAGATTTTAGGTGTATCCAGCTTAGGTCGTTTAAGCAGACGCAATGATGGGTATTGTCACAATGAGTTAAGTGCAGAGTTTGCAGAGATGGATTTTTTATTCAGATACATAAAGTACATCACAGATTACATTTGTATTTTCTTAATCCAAACACACCTTTCTGCTGCTTTAGATAAAATCTTCTTTTTCCAACTCTCAATATGTGATATTTTTACAGTCTGGTTAATTTTATCTTTCATAATTTTGTAAACTATTTTCTGCACTATTTCCAGTTCACTTTGATATTTTATCTTCAATTTGTACTTTATTTATTTGTGAAATGTATTAACTGTTAAATAGATTAAGTCCAAAATTATACCCTCACCTATATTTCTACTCTTGGAAAAAACTACATTTAATTTGACACAGTCTGTTCTTCATGAAACTGTATTAATGCCTCAGAATATATATATATATATATATATATATATATATATATATATATATATATATAAACACAATAGCTTGGGTGAGGGCAAACCCATTCATGCAAATAATATGACTCAAATAACACAATGCTTATTAAAAGGAGCACACCACAATATTAAATATATTCCTATTTGTTAAAATCCTCTAATATGTTATAAAAATGTAAAAATTGTATACGTATGTCACCTTATGTAAGGATTCACATATGCTATTTGCTATGTTTCCATAATCTTCCTGTTTTAGAATGACTGTTCTCTTTCCCCTCAGTATAGAACTTCCTCGCGTTGTGTTTGCGTGGATCGAAAGATGCAGAATGGAATGATAGGAGGTTCAAAACACTGAAATTCTGGTGCAATTGATAAGAAAAGGGCCAAGTTAGACGGGTATGGCCAACATTTAATAATGCTTAATTCACTTCCACAATCGTTTGTAGAGAAGGAACCAGCTTAATAATTAGATTAGATGTTTACAGATAGACTGTGGTGTTTTTTTTAACATCACATTGTGATAGTGCCCATCTAGACTGCACTTGTAAACTTAGCCCTATATAATAAAAGTTCCCAATAAAATTTATAGGAAATGTATACATACTGTTTGCTGTGAAGTTGCTATACTAATAAGTTTAGTCATTTGGTTAATTCGATTTTTACATATAAGACATATGTTAGTCTACATATTTAGTTAGTTACATATTTACATATGTTAGTGTACCTTTAAAACTTCCCTGGGATGCAGCCCAACATTTTGTATCTTGCTGGCACACTTTAACTTACCACAACCACTCCTTTTACATTGGTGGTGGTAATAATGTTGACACTGTTCTTGATTGTGAAATTATATTGTTACCCTGATATTTACACAATGTATAGATGTATGTATCTATATATAGTCACTATAACTAATGAATTATCACAGAGCAGTAGCAGGTTGAGAAATATTATATATACACCCATAATAAAACATTCATGAAAATGTTTGCAAAACAGCTATTGTTTTTTGTTTCCTCTTGTCGCTGGTATCAGTAGAGCACATTTTGAAATACAACATTTTGTACTGAGTATAAAACATTGCAGGTTGAGGGAGGTTCTATGATTCATCCCAAAAAGCCCCAAGGCGGTTTCACAAGCTGTTTGTGAAGATCATACAAATGAAATGATTTATCTCACATGTTCATGCCCGACAGCAAGCTTATCAAATTCCAGATGGTTTATTTAGTTGTAGTGAAATTACAGCTAAATTGCAACCTTTAGACCAAGGGTGCAATGTATGAAAATTGTCTACAATGTAGCTTTTATCCCATACTGTATATATTAATATACAATATGCAATTCTGATGTACTGTATATACTCGAGTATAAGCCGACCCGAATATAAGCCACAAAAATCTGGGAAACTTATTGACTCGAGTATAAGCCTAGGGTGGGAAATGCAGCAGCTACTGGTAAATTTCAAAAATAAAAATATGCAAGCATAGTCAACACTGGATCCAGATAGGGGTTAATAAGAAAATAAAAAATAAAATATAGCAGACTGAGTACTGTAAATAAACGTACTGTATATCCAAGCCCAGAGATATACCGGTACTTGTATTCAGCAGTGCTTGGACGGAGCAAGGGGGCATGACCAAGCACGGGTAAGACTGTAAAGGCTATGTCATTAGTCACAGCCCTGGAGAAGAGTGGGAGAAGAAGAGCGGCCACATCCGACATTCATCTGACAAGAATGCGGTGCGCCCCAGGTACCAGCACACAGAAGTGAGCAGGTTCTTGCCCAGTACGGCACGGACAACACAGAGGCGGCTGGCGTGCAGGAGAAAAGAAGAGCGGTGATATCAACAGTCATCGAACCACCCACAGAGGCTGCAGGCACGGGAGAGACTGGAGAACACCCGCACTGCACCGGAGAACAGGTAATTGGGACCTTCACTCGAGTATAAGCCGAGGGGGGCTTTTTCAGCATAAAAAATGTGCTGAAAAAGTCGGCTTATACATGAGTATATACGGTATATATGCCTCCGCTTACTTGTTAGTTACTAAACCCATATACTTTGAGATTTATAAGGTTCTTTACTAAAGGGAGAATATGAAGTCAATTTCAAATTTAAAGACGGTGAAGCCAAACTGAAAGCAGAGCTGACGTAGAGAATTTTTCCAGTTCGGCCTTATATTGGAAATTCACTTTAAATTCTCACTGTCGTGAATAACCCTGAATGTGTCAGTTTCTTTGCAGAATCAAGTAAAGCGTTCTAATAATTAAAGAGTTTATAAGACAGGGACACTGGAGATTTCTTCACTTAACACCAACTTATAGTGTATTTAAAATTGTTTTGTAACATTTCAGCAGAGTTATCAAACAGTGATTTTTTTTTCAGTAACTTTGCCTCAATTTTGCAATTAGGAGTTGAATTCATTGCAATTGATCTATTTATTTATTTATTATTGCCATTTATATAGCGCCAACAGATTCCATAGCGCTTTACAATATTACTAGAGGGGAGATTTAACAATAAATAGGACAATTACAAGATAACTTACAGGAACGATAGGTTGAAGAGGGTCATGCTCAAACAAGCTTACAGTGAGGTGGGGTGTAAAACACAACAGGACAGGAAATAGCAATCAAATAAGGTGGGAGTGAAGCAGAGCTGGAGGAGAGAGTAGAGTGCTGTCCTTCAGGAGAGAGCAAGAGACATGTATGTGAGGTAGAGGTCTGTGATCAGTAAACACTAGTTGTGACACTAGTTGTGTTTAGTCAGCAAACTGTGGAGTTTTGTACTGTGGAATAGGGGAGAATTCATGCAGCAACTGCATATTTTAGGCAAATTAGACAATATACTAATTACACAGTTAATTTATAGTGTTAGTTAGGGTTGTATTAGCTAGGTATAGGGTAACTTAGGTTTACATTATATTACCAACCCTTGAAGCACTTTAACTTGCTGAAATGTTTTGCGTGTAAAGAGAGTGTCCTCTTTTTGATTTTCTTTTAAAGAAGTGCAGATTTCAATAGAAATTGCCTTTTTTTTTATTAACCTAGTAACACCCCCCCTGGCTGTCAATCAGACAACAGGTCCTGTTACTTCCTTTAGCTCAGAGGATCTAAACTCAAGAGTCAGCAATTGTCCAGAGCACCTGTTAGGGTATGGTGATCAAGAGTTAGGGTAAACTAGGATAGGGGTTAGGTAGGGTTAGGATTAAATCGGATAGGTAAATTAGACTGTCTGTAATATGGTAGAGGTCTTCAGAGGGGTACTGCTGTACTTGCAATTAGTAGCAGAATATAAATCTTGAGTCTTTACAATAATGGGGTGCACATAGTCTGTGAAATTCATAACAAAAAAAAATTAAACGTGTGAAAGGTGTAAAAAATTAAATATAACCATCGGGTTTGGCAAAAGTAAGCCTTGGTATTAAAAGGTTCATTTTAGTGGAAACCATGAATAAACTACTATGGTTATTCACTAAACTCTCAGTTACAGGGAATTATGACTAGTAGTCACCATCACTAGTAGTCACTATCACTGGGAGCATAAGACAGACACTTCATATAGGTCAACTTATGATACTCATGTTCAAGTCACACTGTACCCATTATAGATGCAGGTTGGGAATTATTGCCATTTGTTAAATGTTTTGTGTGCGCCCCTGTCCTGCTGAGGCTCTATACCAACTAGGTGAATTTGGCAGCACCACCTGTTGGTTGTTAACAATCTTGCAAGCCTGTACAGTGCCATCTGTTGGTTGTGAAGATATTGCAACAGTTATGTGCAGCGCCATCTGTTGGTTGAAACTGTTATGTGTACTACCCGAATAGCAAGTCTCTGTAATTTGCATGTTCAGGTAGATTTGTGCAGGCTTTTGCAGGCAGTGGACATATTTCCTGCTAACCATTGTCTTCCCCACCCCTTTATAAATATTTTATTGTGTTTATTATGAGTGCCTGTATGATTCTCCATATGATTTGGTAATATTTTTTGGATTGGGTGTGTTGCCATAAGTTTAATGTAATGGAGATAGGGGCTATTGATAGTGACAAAGTATTGTGTGTTAGTTCCATTGGGAACTGTGTGTCCTGTCGGTATCCCAGTAACAGAGATTTTGGACTTGTTGACTTGCGGCATTGGTCACTGATTCCCGTGACGTGTTACGAAAGAGCCTTAGTAAAGGCAGTGTGTGGAGACAGTGTAGGCAAATGTGCCAATACCTGCCTGGGAGAGGTACAGAAGAGGCAAAGGCAGCGGGAAAAATACCAGCCTGGAAGGAGAAAGCCACAGCCTGGTCCAGTGGAAGAGGTCTTCAGAGACCCAAGTCAAGCTTTGGAGACTGAGTGCTCCAGGGTCCCAGATAACTGCTGGGAAGCTGACCTGGCAGAGGTACTCAGTCGGAGTACTGGAGCTCGGCTACATTTGTTTATCTTTTACCAACCTGAATTTAGTTCACTAAAAACAACAGTTTAGTAAGTAACTCTGTAAGATGTTTAAACTGGAAAACAAACTCATTTGCTAATCATTTATTTCTCAATTTCAGAGTTGTTAGAGAAGGTTGAGATTCCTTTACTTCTGTTTGTTTAACCTGGAATTGATCTAGGTTACTTCAACAGAACACTATGTCATTTAATTCTATAACCAGATTAGTTTATTCGGGGTTACTCAATAATCTGTGAATTGTTTAAAAAATCACCATGGAATTGGACATTTTAAGGACCACTGTCATGAAAGTTTCTCTTCTCATTTTATTTATGTTTATTACATTTTATGAATGTTTACATATTTTTTAGATGATGTATATTAATTTCTTTTTAGAAAATGTCACTTTTATATCTGGCTGAGCAGCCATTTTGAGTCATATTGTACTGTTAACTTAACAACTGCTTCTCAACCTAACTTGCCTCCTGTCTGCACAGAGCAATCGCAGCAGTGGGAAATTTAGGTTGAGCAACAGCTGGTCAGATAACAGTAAACACTGGATCAACGAGGCTGCTCAGTGAAAAAAAAACAAAAAAAGAACCCAATATACATCATTAAAAAAACAAGTTTCATTAAATGTAATAAACGTTTAAATAGTGAACATTTAATGATAGTTGTCTTTTAATCACCACCTCATTTTATTTAAATAAATATAGATCTAAAAAGGTTTTTGATTAAGTGTCTGAGTAGGTTAATTCAGAGATGCAGCTCAAGGCAAATTTCTCCAATGTAGCAACCTGTGTCACACGCTGTACACTGTATCATGTACACCATTATTATTATTATTATATTATTTATAGAGCGCCGTCAAATTCCGCAGCGCTTTACAATGGGTGGACGAACAGACATGTAGTTGTAACCAGACAAGTTGGACACACAGGAACAGAGGGGTTGAGGACCCTGCTCAATGAGCTTACATGCTAGAGGGAGTGGGGTAAAATGACACAAAACGGTAAGGATAGTATTAGACTAGTGACAGTTGCAGAAGAGGAATCAGTTGGGAGCTATTAAGAGTTTAATTGATGCGCTTTTATGAAGAAGTGGGTTTTTAATGATTTTTTGAAGAAGTGGAGACTGGGTGAGCATCTAACGGAGGAGGGAAGCGAGTTCCACAGGAACGGTGCAGCCCTCGAGAAATCTTGAAGGCGAGCATCAGAGGTGGGAGTACGGACAAAAGATAGACGTAAGTCTTCAGCAGATCGTAAGGGCCTAGACGGGACATACTTGTGTATAAGGGAGGATAGATAGGTGGGAGCAGCATAAGCAGCAAGGACTACAACACACATCAGCCCCAATATATAGTAAAAACCAAAGAAAAGAAAATGTTACTTGCGCTTTCTCCTTAATCCCTATGTATATTTAGACAAATGGAGGTCATTTAGTTGACCCTTCAGCCTGATTTACTTTGTATCACACAGCCTGGTTACAATGCTGCTACCCATCCCATGTGTCCCCTATTAAGGGTTAATAAGTAAAGGGGTGTATATAAAAAATACCCCTTTCTGTCTCATTAGAGATATCTTTGCCAGAAGCTCAAGGAAGCAGGCTGAAGGGTCAGTGTTAGGACCCGCTTAGGGGGGTCTGCCTTGACGTTGGCAGGCGGGCATCCCTCCAATGGCCATTGGAGCAACTAAATGACCTCCATTTGTCTAAATATACATAGGGATTAAGGAGGGAGCAGCATTATGTAGACATTTGAAAGCAAGAACCAGAATTTTAAATTGAGCTCTATATTTTATAGGAAGCCAATGTAGAGACTGACAGAAGGGTGAGGCATGGGAGGTGCGGGCGGACAGGAAGATGAGCCCCGCCACCGCATTCATTATGGACTGTAACGGCGCAAGTTGGGAGCACGTAAGACCACTGAGAAGCGGATTACAGTAGTCAAGGCGAGAAAGTACAGTGGAACGGACCAACACCTTAGTCGCATCTGGCGTTAAGTAGGGGCGGATGCGCGCAATGTTTTTGAGATGGAAATGACAGGATTTGGCGATAGAGTGAACATGAGGCTTGAAGGAGAGGTCGGAGTCAAAGAGAACACCTAGGCAGCGAGCCTGTGTGGTGGAGCTGATGGTAGCACCATTGACTTGGAGGGAGACAGACACATGAGTAACAACACTTGAGGGAGGAAAGACCAGAATTTCAGTTTTGGTCAAGTTTAGTTTAAGTTTAGAACTAAATTAAGTTTAGTTTACACCATGTTTGCACATGAGCAGGGTCGCCATCAGGGGGTGACAACCATGGGGCCCCACGTGTTGTGGCGAAACTGCCACTGGTGCAGCTGCACCAGGGCCCGCACACTGATGGGGCCCATCGGATGGCCCACGCACTTGGGCCACCCGATGGGCCCTATATCTTCAGGGGCCCGGTCTGTATGTCAGTATGCATGTATGTCTGCATGTATGTCTGTATGTCAGTGTATATGTCAGTGTGCATGTGTCTGTCTGGATGTATGTCTGTCAGTATGTATGTCAGTGTGCATTCATGTCTGTCAGTATGTATGTCGGTATTTCAGCATGTATGTCAGTATGTATGTCTGTATGTCAGTATGCATGTATGTTTGTCAGCACGTATGTCTGTATGTCTGTCAGTATGTATGTCTGTATGTCAGTATGCATGTATGTCTGTCTGTATGTATGTCTTTATGTGTATATGTATGTATGTCAGTATGTATGTCAGTGTCTGTATGTATGGATGTCAGTATGTATGTATGTGTGTGTGTGTGTGTGTGTGTCTGTATGTCCTTATGCGTGTATGTCTGTTTCAGTATGTATGTCTGTTGGTATGTATGTGTGTGTCAGTATGTGTGTATCTTTGTGTGTGTGTGTATCTGTGTCCTCTAGTATCAGTGCGTGTGTTTTGTCTGTCTGTGTATTCCTGTGGGGGGGTGGGGCTTTGGAGGAGGTCCCTATGGGCGGGACTGAAGGCGGGGCCCCAGTCCCAGACCCTGAGCTGTGTTAGGGGCTACAGACTTTCTGATGGCGGCCCTGCACACGTGCATGAGTATGAACACTTAATGTTGTATGTTTTGTTGTTGAGTCTGGCTGTGTTATTGCCACGTATATGCTCACAGTTTGCAGAGGGATTTGTTGCATCTCAGAATGAGCCTGCACTAACATTCAATCAACAATCATAAGGAAAACACATATTGTACCCCTGTTGGACACCATTTTACCTCGATTGATCACTCCATCCAAAACCACAAGACGAAAGTACTTAAAGGGAATTTTAAAGACTCTTTCGAACAGAGAACCAGTTAGGTTTGTGAGAGAAAGATTATAAGCTCACAACAAGTTGTTGTTCTTTTTTTTATACTTCTAAGTGGTGTCTTATTGTTAATTTCTAGCATGCGGCGTAAAGCTGCATGGGATGCCACTTTAAGCGATAGGAGAGCCGGGAGGTATGTTCATGTATGAAACCATGGATCCATATCTTAAATATACAGAGAGTAAGCTTCTTGTCTGCATATCGTTATCCAAACTGGACATTTCACAACTCACGCAGGTCCCGCTGCAAGCCTGCATCATCAGTACGATATGATACAAATAGTATTTCATGAAACTTGCATCTCCAGAGCAGACATCCTAACAGGTATACCTAGGTCTAAAAGTAATAACATGTTTGCTTCCTCCATTGCTTCACAAAAGTCAAGATAATATTAATGTCATGGATGGCTTGCTTAGAGACATTGCATGCGTGAGACATTTAAGTAACTCAAAACAATGGCTTCTTTGTGTAACGGGGTGGCCCCTATTTCTTTGCCAATGATTATATTTAATGAAAACATTGTCTTTCTGTCTATTGTCTATTCTGTCTAATATAAAGTTGAGATATAAACAGTATGATCTTTATAAGCATCAATATTTTATTATTTTACTTCCTCATACATGAAGAACCCATCCATGCGCTTCCTTAAAGGGACACTCCACTGCCCAAATAAAATAAAATAAAACACTACAGGGTTTAGCTAATTGGCTGAGAGTAATCAATTGATGCTCTTACCCAATGAGCTGACTCTGCACTGTGGGACTAAAATCTGGATAGCTAATGGCCTCAGCTTCTAATTCTTTGTTGAAAGGAGTAGGGGCAGGGATGGGCATCAAGTGGAGTCCAGGCTAAAATCAAACCATTCTAAAACAGTTTATCTACTTACAATGGGAAGGTGACAGGACATTCTGGGCACCATAACATCTACAGCAGACTGGAGTGGTTATGATACTTGAAGACAAAGTGAATCTTTAAGAGGTTCTAATGCATAGCAAGATATATATCTCTGGTGACTCTAGGTAGACAATACTAAGCCCCCCTGTACACCCCAACCCCCAAATATAAATTATTAACATAAAGTGAATTTAAGAAATCTAAGGGTTGTTTAGGCATAAGAATGTCAGGTTAGAATAGTTAAAAGTCAGAGTTGGACAAAAATGGTATTTAGAGAGCTTAAATTTTGAGATGTGGTAAGATACTGGGGCTAACTAGGAACCACTGGGAGTTGGTGCAATAATAATTGAAGTACCCCACTCATCATTCCCTCGTAAGCAATATTACGATAAAAAAATCTATAGACAAAAGGTAACAAGGATAGCACAAAGAGTAGTAATGTCATATGTACTCCTACTTAAATATGTTGTACTATGCACTCACAAAGAAAAAGAAGTAAGGCATATGTCCCCTTTAGGGTTATATCCACCATGTGAGTCTTTTACTCCACATTCATATCAACATGCATGGCTATAAGAGAAAATAAAATAGAAAAAGAAAAGTGCAAAACCATATAAAGACATTTACACCTTTAATGCATATATGGACTTTCAAAAAATAAAAGGCAAAAAACAGATCACCATTCAGAGTTCTCTGATACCAGGTCTGGATCTCCCAGAATCCTGATCAGTAATCTTCACAGATAACAGGCAAAATAAAAACTTGTACATAAAATCACAAAAACAAATCCTAAGCATTTCTATTTCTCTTCACCAGAGTAAAAAACTGCAGAATCCAAATACCCCAGAGATCCTTTTTAAATTTTCAAAATTGTTCTGGAAGTCATTTGTCTTTACTCGTTATGCTTCCAAAGCTCAATATAC
The DNA here is from genome assembly GCF_036172605.1 of Pelobates fuscus. Classification (NCBI taxonomy): domain Eukaryota; kingdom Metazoa; phylum Chordata; class Amphibia; order Anura; family Pelobatidae; genus Pelobates; species Pelobates fuscus. Next base: position 71,988,605 of record NC_086322.1, on the reverse strand, counting down.
ATGCGATCCATCTTGGCCACATCTCTGTCATGCATTCCACTAGTTACCAGGCTTGCGTACCAGACCTTAATCCAACACGCAGAGGGGATTGAGGGAGAAAGAAACACACAGACGGGTGGGAGGAGAAAGAGTCACACAAAGGAGCTTGGGGGGAGAAAGAGACAAACACAGGGGCTGGTGTAGGAGGAAAAGAGCAACACAGAGTGGCTGGGGAAGGGGAACAAGAGATACACAAAAGGGCTTGGGAAGGGACACAGATAGGGTCTCTGGGGAAAGAGACATCCCGAGGAAATGAGGGAAGAAAGAGACACACACTGAGGGGCAGGGAAAAATTAAAAAGGGGCTTGGGGAGAAAGAGACAAACAGGAGGGGGTGGGGGGAGAAAGAGGCACACGGAGAGGCTATAAGGAAAGATACATATGGAACAGCTGGGGGGAGAAAGAGACACACAGAGATACTGTGAGGAAAGAAACGCACAGAGGGGTTGGCAAAAAAGAGATAAACGGTGGGGATGGAAAGGGGAACAAGAGATACACAGATGGGCTTGGAAATGGGAGAAAAAGACACACTGGGGGGAAAGAGACACACTGAGGAGCTGTTTGGAAAGAGACACACAGATGAGCTGGAGGGAGAAAGAAACACACATAAGAACTTGGGGAAAATGAGATACACAGAGGGGCTTGGAAAAGGAAACAAGATACACACAGAGGGGTTTGAGAAGGGGAGAGATACACACAGAGGAGCTATTGGAAAATAGACACATAGCGGGGCTGGGAAAGGGGAACAAAAGACACACAGAGGGGCTAGGAAAGGGGAGAGATACACACAGAGGAGCTATGAAGTAATATACATGCAGATGGGTTGGGGGATGAAAGAGACATTGAGAGGGTCTGGGGAAGAAAGAGACAAACAGAAGGGATGGGGAGAAAGAGACACATAGAGGGGCTAGGAAAGGGGAACAAGAGACACACAGAGGAGCTGGTACAGGGGAGAAAAAGACACGCAGACGCTGTGGGGATATAGACAAATAGAGGGGCTGGGGGGAGACACAGTGCAAGTGGGAGAAAGGGACACACAGAGGGGAGGAAGGGTAAAGAGACACACAAAGGGGGTGGAGGTAAAAAGAGACACACAGATGGGCTGGGGAAAGGGAAAAAGAGACACAGAGGAACTGGGGAACTGGGGAACAGGAAATTAGAAACACAGATGAGCTGAGGGCAGGGACAATGTGTTGGGGAAGTGACACACCGACAGGTTTGGGGAAGGGGAGGAATCAACACACAAAGGGGTTGGGGTAAGAGACACAAAAAAGGGACTGGGAAAAATAGAGGGGTTAGGGGGAAAAGAGATAAATAGAGGGGCTTGGGAAGGGGAACAACAGAAACACAGAGGGCCTGGGGAAGAAGAGAAAGAGATACACAGAGGGGCTGTGGGCAAAGAGACACACATAAGGGGCTTGGGAAAGAAGGAAACAAAGAAAAGGGGATCTGGGGTGAAGAACGAGATGAGAATAATGTGACCATGCCAAGCACCTCTTACCAGTGCCAGTGCCAAGGAAACATGTGCCAGGCTACACTGTGCCACCATCCCACCTCTGCCCAGTAGAAATAATCTGTGGTGGATTTCAATGGCAGCGCTGCTTATACACAGATGACACCTGTGCTAATGCAAGGGTAGACTTCATATCTGACATAGAAAAAGTTCCTAAGGAACGTGTGGGGGGTATTTTAATCTGTAGCATAGGGTGATGGAGATGCCATAATTGCTAGATGCCTTTGTATTGTCTGTTGTGTTCAGCAATGGATTGCTCTGATCTGTAGTGCTGACCTTTAATATCAGGGTTAGGCACACGCTTTGTTTTATTAATCGCGGTGTCTGTTCTTGTTATACAAGTCTTTGTGATGCATCCAGAGCTAATTGCTAATCCGTTGATTGTATAGGCAAGTAATTTGGTATTTTTCCCCCAAACTATTCGTTAGTGTTTTTGGTTCTTAAGAACCATGTAAGTACTAATTTGCAAAATAAAATGAAAAATACGAAATAATGTATATCAGAGTTATTCACTAAAGTATGAACGGTCAGAAATTCAAAGTGAATGCAAACTGAATTTAATTGTATGCTAAAATAGCTGAACTGAAAATAAAGTGACTTGGAGAATGTCCTAGTTCATTTATTTAAAGTTAGAATTTACTTTAAAGAAACACTATAGGGTCAGGAACACAAACGTGTATTCCTGGCCCTATAGTGTTTGAATCACTATGTAGCCCCCCTGACCTTCCACCCACTTGCCTACCTAAATATAGTAAAATCTACCTTACTTCCAGCGTCGTGTAGTTCTGCCAGCACTGGCTATACCTCCGATCCGCCTCTCAGTCAATCACAATGTATTCCCATAAGAAAACATTGGATTGGCTGAGATCGTCAATTCTTATGATCTCAGCCAAGGAGGTGGGGGCAGGGCTAAAAACCGCCCTGGCCAATTAGCATCAATGCATCTCTATGAGGAAAGTTCAAGTTGAATTAATGCATCTCTATGAGGAAAGTGTGCAGCACTGTCCCAGGAAGCAGGAAGTGGCCACTAGAGGTGTTCCTAGGCTGCACTCTAAACAGTACCTTTTCTCTGAAAAGACAGTGTTTGCAACAAAAAGCCTTAACTACTTTAAGCTGTAGTTATTCTAGTGACTATAGTGTCAATTTCATTTCCTGGGAATTCACATTTTAGTGCATAACCCAGTTTAAATTCTCAACAATTCACCCTTTATTGGATGATACCGGGTTTTTGTTTCTCTAAATTCTGAATTGCAAAATGTTGGCTAAAATGCCTAACAAGGCTGAAACGATCGTCTGGGGTTGCTGTATCTCTCGTGCAGAGAGAACTTGCTGGCATTTTGGATCTGGACTGCCCGTATGGGTGGGACCAGTCTGAAATGTTTCAGAGATGTTCTCTGTGTAATGGCACAAGATGAGCTAAAACCAGCTTGAGTTCTGAGCGGGGACCCACCGAAGGACAGGCTATTTCAGCTGCTGTCCGTTCTCAGAATACTCTTGCGACCCATTTTTTACTCTCCATAAGTTTAAAGGGTAATCCAGACGTGGACCCCTTGCTCACGGTGCCTAGAGAGATATCAGCTATGCCTCACTGATGATGCTTAACAAGGCTGAAACGATTGTCTGGGGTTGCTGTATCTCTCGTGCAGAGAGAACTTGCTGGCATTTCGGATCTGGACTGCCCGTATGGGTGGGACCAGTCTGATATGCTTCAGATATGTTCTCTGTGTAATGGCACAAGATGAGCTAAAACCAGCTTGAGTTCTGAGCGGGGACCCACCGAAGGACAGGCTATTTCAGCTGCTGTCCGTTCTCAGAATACTCTTGCGACCCATTTTTTACTCTCCATAAGTTTAAAGGGTAATCCAGACGTGGACCCCTTGCTCACGGTGCCTAGAGAGATATCAGCTATGCCTCACTGATGATGCTTAACAAGGCTGAAACGATTGTCTGGGGTTGCTGTATCTCTCGTGCAGAGAGAACTTGCTGGCATTTCGGATCTGGACTGCCCGTATGGGTGGGACCAGTCTGATATGCTTCAGATATGTTCTCTGTGTAATGGCACAAGATGAGCTAAAACCAGCTTGAGTTCTGAGCGGGGACCCATCGAAGGACAGGCTATTTCAGCTGCTGTCCGTTCTCAGAATACTCTTGCGACCCATTTTTTACTCTGTGAAACAGCGTTGGCCATCCTCATGCTTTGCATGAAAACAGCCATAGTATTTAACCCCTTAAGGACCAAACTTCTGAAATAAAAGTGAATCATGACATGACACACATGTCATGTGTTCTTAAGGGGTTAAAGCCCCTCAGGAAAGCATTGATTCAATGCTTACCTATGGGGAAGGCTTAAGGTGGGTTTGGCATTCCGCAGATGTTAGGTTCCCTCAATGCCATGACATTGCAGGAAGGGAGGACAATCTAGAACCTAGAGACCTAATTGCTGGAAAGAGCTAAGTGACAAAATGGTTATTAGCCCCTTATTCATGGGGGGGACATTTAGTTATAGATAGAGTGACACTATAACAAAGCTGTTCTGCCATTCAGTGTCTCCACCCTCTGCATGGAGACATTGATCTTTCCTCATAGAAACGCTGATTGGCCAGAGTTATATTTGACTTGTGCTGGCTCTGCTCCTGATCTGCCTCCTTGACAGTCTCAGCCAATCCTATGGGAAAGCATTGTGATTGGCTCACAGAATCACTTCTGATGATGTCAGCCAAGCAGGCAGGTCAGGGGCAGATGCAGCATCTGAAGACTTGAATAAGATTTTACTATATTTAGAGAGGCAATTGGGGCAGTGGGGCTAGATGGTGATTTTAACACTATAGGGTCAGGAATACAGTTTTGTACTCCTAACACTATAGTGTTCCTTTAAATACCACTCATCCAGAGGTAGATAAGAGAGGGTTATAATAATTATAAAGGCTGTTTTGACACATTAAATATAAATTTTATATCAATCGAAAAGGAAATTTTATATTTTCTGTATCAGTATAATTTCCCCATTCCCAAGCATTAGTCACCCTTCTGTCTGTCAATGAATTGCTCTGCTTCTTTAATTAATTTTTTCCTTATTCCACCTCCACCCATACAATTATTCCAGTTTGCCTCAAGCTAGTTTTCTCTTGTCATTATCTGTCAAAGGGAAATATTCACTAAACAGAACATTTGAGAGGGAAAAGAGAATACTGATAACTGACAGGAGGCCTTACATTTGAACTTCGCCTAAGTTGCCTATTTTTCTCTCATGGGAGGATGGCAGAATACACCTGCAAAGTTTCACCAGGTGTCTAAATAAAAGAAAGGGAACTCTGCTAGTAAAGCAGCTACTCTTGACTGATGTAAAAGATACAGAAACCCCTTTTAGTGAAGAGCTGAAATGTAATACGTATAAGGAACGAAAGGTTAAAGAGGACCTGTCACTTCAGTAATTTATAAAGACATATTTTTTTATGAAATACTGATCAAAACTGCACTGGACTTTCACTGAAATTCCACCGCTATCCAAAGATACCATATGATGAAGTAGAGGCTATTTTGTTTTATGGATAAGCCAAAGGTTGGCAAAAGGCACCATGGACCTTTGTCCAATCTCAGCAACCATCACAAGTGATGGCTGTGGGATGCAAGCTTTGTATATGGAGACTTCTGTGGTCTCCTCCATAGACCTCACATGCGTCTAGTGTCTCCTGGCAAATGAAGGAGCTGAAGAGGACCAGCAAGATGAAGGTGGTGGTGGTGATCACAAGGGTCAGGTTCAGGTAAGTACAACTTACCATTCATTGCACCCTGCGACCATTGGATCCACACTGGATCTGTCACTTTCGGGGTCTTTGCAAAATATATGATCCCCACTGATTCCCTTTGTTGTGGGGTGAGTAAATACAGTAGATAACTGGGTCGATGGCACTTCTGAGCCTAGAAGTGTGCACCTGCTCCCTTAAGTACAGCACCCAACATTTATTTTCCTTAAGTTTGGGGTAAAAAACTGTATCCTATATTTTTAAGAAAATAATTGGTGTGTTTTCATGTTCTTGTAAGGAGCTATATTTTTATTTATGTTTTTATAAAAAAATAATATTTCTTTTGTTGTGGCAGTGTTGTCGGTGAAGTCAGGCCAAAATACATTGTAATGACGCCAGCTCTAAACGCACGAGGTAAACCTTGGAGTGTGAAGTTTATTTTTCATAATGATAATAAAAAAGAAATAAAAATTATATCTGCGTATCTGCATGTAGGACTGTGGTACTCCTGAAAGCTGTAAATTCCAACCGTCAAATAATAATCTATGGCTTTATCTTGCTAATTATCTGTGATGTAACAGCATGGAACATTTTCAAAAATGGTCACATGCTCTCTGCTAGGTTTCACCACACAGTGCCAATTTTTAATAAAATTTGAAGGTCTGCTCATCCCAGTCAATTTTTCAGCACAGAGTCTTTGCTGAAGAATTGAATAACAGGTGGGATAAATATCTATTTAAATACCTGGTTTTAAAAAAGGTTTTTCTCCTAATCTTTACCTTTGCTACTAAATCTGCAAGCACAATATATAGATATAGCTTTAAGCTCTTTCAAAAGCGCATACATTGACATAGGCATGACAGGTGCCCTTGAATAGGGTAGTCAATTTGATGCATGAAATTATCAATATGCCAAAGCAATATAATCTGTGTCACTGCGTGAGATCAGGTATGAATGAGAAATCTTTTTGAAGTTGATATTATTATGATTATTATTATTATTATTATTGGTATTTATATAGCACCAACTAATTCCGCAAAACTTTACAATATTATGTAAGAGGGGGGAATTTACAATACATGAGATAATTACACAGTGACACAGGAACAATAGGTAGATGAGGACCCTGCTCAAATGAGCTTACAGTCTAGATGAGGTGGGGTACAAATACACAGCAGGGCAGCAAGGGTGACAGCCACCAAACAAGGTGGAAAAGTAGCAGAGCTGAAGGTGAGAGTGGAGGCTCTTTAGGAGAGCAAGAGACAGACTTGGGTAAGTATTGATAAGTTACTCTGGGAGTCCATAAGCATTTCTGAACAGATGTGTTATGAGGGACTTCTTAAACAATTGAAGACTAGGGGAGAGTCTGATGGGGGTAGGCAGGCTGTTCCAAAAGAAGGGAGCCACCTGCGAGAAGTCCTGCAAGTGTGAGTTAGCCGTAAGGGTGCGAGCAGCGGACAGGAGAAGGTCGCCGATAGAGCGGAGAGACAGAGAAGGGACATATCTATGAATCAGGGAAGAAATGCAAGAGGGGCTAGAGTTGGTTAGAGCTTTATAGGTAAGGGTTAGCATTTTGAATTGACACCTATATAATACAGGAAGCCAGTGTGAGGATCGAAAGAGGGGTGAGGTATGGAAGGAACAGCGACACGTTGCAGGACCACGAGATCAGTGGAGGAGAGATATATCTGGGTTTCTTCGGCATACAGATGGTAGTGGGGAAAAAAGCAGGGATATGGGCTTTTTTAGGATGGGTACAACAGTAGCATGCTTAAGGGGAGCAGGGACAACACCAGATGAAAGAGAGCAGTTTAGGATGTGTGTTAAGGATGGTACAAGACAAGGGGAGAGAGATCTGATAATGTCATGGCCGTTACCTGTAATTCCTGTCTCTTCCGGGTTGACGGACTGTAGCCACACCCCCTCTCTGACGCGGTCTCATTGTGCTACATAATGCGACTGCGCCAGGCAACAGACGCTGGATTAATGAACAGCATACCGCGGAATTAAACCGGCTGCAACTCTTCTCTACAATTTACCTGTGTACCGAACCGGACTCGTACTCGACTAACCTCCTTCTCCTTCCCTCGACCACAGCTAGCACTTTGAATCCTCTCGACCTCTCTCCAACGGAAGCTGCCCGGAGGGGACTCTGGGACCAACTTCAATCCTCTGGAAGCTAAGTTACCTCACTGTGTTATACGAACTTTTCCCCTGACTACTGAGCTCAAGCTTTAGCCTGCTCGCACATTCTCCTATCGTTATAGGAGTAATTCATATTCATTAACCGTTCTGTCTCCAGATGAGAAGTTTTCTATCAATTAAGCTAAATCAAATCTCTGCAAGTTAATCTGCATTACCTTCCTTCATTTTATTGCTGCAATTAATTGTATAAAGTAGTCTAAGAATCCACTCAGCAATCCTGAAGTATTTAAAGATACAGTACCTATGTTTATTCAATCAATATATTAAAGACACAGTAAAAGTGAATTCTCTGGTGAACTGTCATCTCTTTATTTCCTCAATTTATCACATTCACATCTAATTAATCAGAAATCTGCAGTTGAGCTCCATCAAACTCTATGTGAACGTGACAGATAAGGTGGGAAGGTACTGCATCAAGCGGACAGGTGGTGGGACGAGAGGAGAGGAGAAGCGAAGCCACCTCCTGTTCTCTAGCTGGGTTGAAGACCTGTAGGGTAGGGAAGGTACGGCCCATGTGTGGTTGTGAGAGGGAGGAGCAAAGGGGAGAATTATTTCCTTACCTGTTCAAGCTTGTCGGTAAAGTAGCATGCAAAGCTATCTGCTGAAAGGTCAGTTTGAAGGGTGGCTTGAGGTGGGTGAAGGAGAGAGTTGAAGGTATTAAAGAGACACCTGGGATTGCGTGAGCATGGACTAAGAAGAGAGGAAAAGTAGGATTGTTTAGCAAGGGTGAGGGCTGTGCTATATGAACACAAAATTAATTTATAATGGAGGAAGTCTGACAAGTTGTGGGCCTTCCTCCAGCAGCATTCAGCTGAACAGGAGCATCTCTGAAGGTAGCAGGTTGATTTAGTGTGCCAAGGTTGGAGGCGTGTCTTCCTTGAGGTGCATCTGTGGAGCGGGGCTGCAGCTTCCAGGGCAGAGGTGAGGGTAGCATTATATGAAGAGATAGCCAGAGAGGGACAGGAGTAAGTGGGGAAGAATGGGAGTTTTGAATGGAGATCAGCAGAGAGATGCTGGAGGTCAAGAGAATTCAGGTCCCTTCTGAGTTGAGGGCGGTTAGGATAAGGCTGTTGGGTGAGGGGTCTTTCAAGAGCAAATTATATGAGGTTGTGAGAGAGGAAATGGAGTGTTGTGGAGCTTAGAGATAGTGCATGCATTAGAAAAAATAAGATTGAAGATATTGCCAGCTACATGTGTGGGAGTATTTACCCACTGTTATAGGCTAAGGGACAGTGGCGTAGCGTGGGTTGTCAGCACCCGGGGCAAGGCAAGTAATTTGCGCCCTCTAACCCGTGGATTTAGCACTCGAGGCTCTTCCACTAGATTAGTTAAAGAAACCCTTACCCCCCAAGCACATGACTGTTCGAATGTGATCGCCGAGCAGGCTATTAAACTCATTCTGGCTCTGTGGAGAGAGATAGGACACAATGTAACCATCTGTGCGTTGTACTCTGTGAAGATGTTGTTTGGCAACTGGGTCATATTTGGCGAGTAACTTGAAAGTTTCTAAGAAATTTCCACAGTTACCATCTGTATTTAAATCTTCAGAGTGACCACGTAAGGGTAAGGTTTGCCTGGCTAGATACAGAATACAATCAAGTATTCTGACTAAGATTGCCTTCCATTTTTCAAATGACCTCTGTTGTGCAAGCTGGGCAGCAGCATCAATAGTCTCCTGTTTATGCAGCCGCATTTCTAATTCTTTCCATATTGTAAATGCACTCAAGTGATATGAACTGCGCTCATGCTCTAGTAATCTAGGGCTTAACTTTCTCCATGCATTAAATCCACTTGACTTTCCAAATTAACTTTTCCCTTTAGCCTTCTGAAAAAGCATGCAAGGAAAGCAATATGCAGCATTGTTTACAGGAGAAACACCAACCATGTCCTTAACATAGTCTCACCATTGTCCAAATGTATGTAGAACCAATCCTTGGAAAATGACCTGCCATTAATGTCTCTTGGAAACCATGCATCCTTATTCTGCAGTTCCTCTGTCCCCCGCCTGACAAGTTCAGTTTTCAAGGTTTCATCCATGGTTTCAGGCCAATAGCCAATATCAGTATAAACTTTTTGGTCAATATTTTCTGGCAGATTTGGCTGAGTATAAACATCCTTAGATGAAACTGTCTCTGCTTCTAATGCAGGAACAGGAATGTCTACCGACAGAGGATCAGGATTATGAGTCTCCTGTGGTGCTGCTGATGGTCCTGCTGTAATTTCAGCAGTACTCACCAAAAACCGGTGAAGGCTTCCAGCTAACTTAGCTTGTTGCTCTGTCTCTATCTTTCTCCTTTTCCTGCTTTGTGCATCAGATTCTTTTTTGTATGGCATGATATAGGTGTAGTATTCTGCTAAAATTCTAAAAAAAAAAAAAAGAAGAAAATCACTTTCTTGCCTTGCTGCACTTTTAGCACCCCTTCATTGTATAACCATTTCTTTACTCTTAACATAATGTGTATTCACCTTCATGCCTATTGCCTTACTCTTTCAGCAAAAAAAAATAAAAAATTAAAGGTTGCTAGGCCTAGACCCACTGGCTTACATCAACTTATGTTGAGCTGGAGCAGCTACATATGGATCGAAATCTGTCTCGTCACTGTTGAACCAACCAAACTTCAATCCATCTGGTCAGCTCAACATGCCAGTCTTGACCTGCAGACCGGGAACATCCCAAAGAAACTTCAGTTTGGGAGATGCTCTGCTAGCACTACACAGCCAGCCCACTGAGCCCAGTACTACTCCAGTCAGTCCTGACTCCTACCTTTTTTTTCACCGGCTGTCCCAGACCCGATCACAGCAGTCAGCAGGCTAAGTTTTCTCCTCCAGGTCCTCCTAGGTTTTCCTCCTGCAGCGTCTGTCACCACTGGGTCCCTCTCTCCTCTCTGGCCTGTGTCACCTGCCGCCGCTGCCAGCTTCTTCTTGCTGCTGCCTGGGCTGGTCTGGTGTGGTTCTCTCCCGCGCTCAGCGCTGCGCTGGGGGCCGCTGCACTGTCCCTCCCCCAGATAGTCCCTCGCTCTCACTTCGCACCCACCGCACCGCACGCCTGGCACCCCCCCCCCCCTCCACAGTGGGCGGCTCGGATCGGATTCGCACAGCCAGCACTGCAGAGAGAGTGAGTGAGCCAGGCAGGGGCAGAGAGCTGTGGGAGCGAGCGCGCCCCCCCAGATGTTGCGCCCGGTGCGGCTGGCCTCCCCTGCACCCCCCACGCTACGCCTCTGCTAAGGGAGGAGGTAATAGAAAGGAGTTTGGAAGCTACTGAGGACAGGGGTGGGTTAATGGGAATGTTGAAATCTCCGGGAATTAGGGAAGGGATATTACTTGAAAGGAAGTAGGGAAGCCAAGCAGAAATGTGGTCAAGGAGCAGATACAAGTGATACAAGTGTATATGTGGCAGGATGATGGTAGACATGGATGGGTTATTGGCTTTTTTTGCATGCTTTATGAGTTTTGACTAAACTGGGAAATGGATAAGCCTCAACAGTTGAGAGATATAAAACTGTTGCTGATTATGGAGCATTAAAGGGACACTATAGTCACCTGAACAACTACAGCTTAAGGTAGTTGTTCAGGTAAGATCTATAGCTCCCTGCAGGCAATCTAATGTAAACACTGTATTTTCAGAGAAAATACAGTGTTTACATTGATTGATAGGAATACCTCCAGTGGCCGTCACTCAGATGGCCACCAGAGGGACTTCCTATCAAGCAGGGCCCTAAAAAGGCCCTGTACACGTCAGACGTATTAAAATACGTCTGACGTGTGCAGGAGAGAGAAGGCACTGTGTGCGCGCCTTCTCTCTCCAGCCTGTCAGCAGAGGAGGGGGGCGGGCAAAGACCGCGAGCTGAGCTGTCAGTCAGCTCAGCTCGCGGCCGCGCACACCGCGCGCATGCGCGGTAGTGCGCTCAGGACTTCAGTGGGCGGCATGAATCCCGCCCTCTGAAAAATGTGCGCATGTGCGGCGGAGCCGCGCATGCGCACAAGGGAGCAATGACGCTTCCAAATGGAAGCGTCTGATTGCTCCCTGCTCGCGCAGGGGGCGCGACTTCACGAGGCTCCCGGCGCTGGAACGAGGTGAGTAAAAGACTCTGCCTGGAGAGTCCCTTTAACACTTTACTCCATGCACTATAACCACTTCAGCTTGCTAATGTTTTCCTGCTGGTTCTGAGATATTTCGTTTTTCTTGCCAGCTTATGGCTCCACTTTGGGATCCTGTTAATTAAACAAACTCTTGGCACAGACTGGTAAGTATTATGCGGTCTGAAGAATTTATTTGGAAAACTTTTGACCTGTAAAAGGTCATCAATATTTGGGCTTTATAATAAGGAACATTACCCCTTAAAAATATCTGTCTCCCAATATACTGCTATTTATAAAACACAACCATTAGTTTCTCAAATACTACATAAAATAATAGTGGAAACTAACCCACTGTGGAGATTAAATTAGAAGTGTTTTCCTTTTAAATAATACGGTGTTAAGATCCTCACTCAGACAAACATTGTTACGTATCACAACTCAAGATTTGAGCAAAATGAGAATGTTACAATCAGGACTGGTTTAGCTTAATGGGAAGGGGTAGTCTGACAAATTAAGTAGTATTGGTCCCAGTACTGCATGGTTACAAACATTGTGGTAACTAAGTATATGAGTAGTGATCTATGTCTAAACAGTCACTACAGCGGAATGGGTTAATATATTGTAGCTAAACAACAATGGGTCAGCACATAGACTGTAAAGTTTCCTTTTTATTGTTGCATTTTATTGATATTTGTTTTAAGCAATCTGAAAGTCATAACTGTGTGATGATAAAAGAAGGCTGGAATAATTTGTTTTCAATTTACTGCAATCCACTAGACTGTTCACTGCTAAGTATCTGAGTCACGTTAACACCAGATAGTGTAAATTTGAAAACAAACTAATAAAAAAGTTGTTACGCTAAAAACAAATGCTTGAAAAAATATAAACTGCAAAATAGCCTAATAAAAATTATCATCGCCGCATTAAACATAAAAAAAAGTAAAAGTGCTCTAGAATTTTCAATAATAATTAATTGGTGAATCCTGGTCAATTTGGCTCTATTTATTGCCCCATACGAGTGCCTTCCCTTCTTCATAATTTTCATATAATTGAGAAAGATTTGCCTAACCTCCTGAATATCTTCTGCACTTTTACTCTCTCTTTTCCTTGCAGTAACTAAAACCTAACAACAAAACACCAAAAAGATGGCAATCTACAATACAGAAATAATAGAGACGGACATAGCGCAATACTGTTGCAAAATAATTATAATCGTAGTTATAAATAATTGCACTCACAAAACCAATTTGATTGAAGGCATATCAGTTCAATCAAATTGGTTTTGTGAGTGCAATTATTTATAACTACAATTATAATTATTTTGCAACAGTATTGCGCTATGTCCGTCTCTATTATTTCTGTATTGTAGATTGCCATCTTTTTGGTGTTTTGTTGTTATTGTCTTGAGGATATAAGAGGAATCCTTTATCTACGATACAGTTAACTAAGGGTAATTTGTGTGTTTTTGTTTCACCTAATACCCACTAAGTGTGTCTGCTATCTACACACAGGTGAATGTACATTGTCTGTTTATTGAGTAACTAAAACCTGTCCAGATTTGGATTAAAAAAATATAAAAAAAAAATGTGAATGTTTGTAAGTAGTGATAGCAGCTAAATATTTTACAGAATATCTAAGAATGGAGAATTGAGGTTTCCAAAATGGTACAGGCATTAGGTACGTACTTCTTTCCAAGTCAAATAATGAGCTGAACAGAACTGAAAGACCAAGAGATGAAACAACATAGATTATGCTACTTGATGTTTGAGAATAAAAAACATCTAGGTCTCACCGCATCTGCAAAAACCATTAAAATACAAAAAAATAAGTAATTTTTTTTTTAAAGAAGTAAAAAGAAAATTGATAATTGCAATCATATCTCTAAAAGTACATCATTAAGAACCTTAAAAAAAAACACATATATAATCTAGACGTAAAATAAAGAAATAATAAAGGAATGGTAAATTTAGGGATCTAATAGATGAAGATAGAATTATTAAGTTTAATTTAGTAAGCCAGCAATAACATTTTCTTTAATCAAAGTCACAAGAATTCCTAAAAATAGTGTGTAAGAACCCACATATCGCAAAGAATAATTGTCACCATAGCTTACTCAGTAATTCCTACGAAGGGAAGCCATCCTTTATATAATAAACTGGGAGCCGGAATCAGGAAAAATATTATCATTATGTCACCAGTGAAAGTCATCATGAAGCCATTTTTATATAATGACAGCAGATGACGTTGTAATCAGAAAAAAAGCAAAAGAAAACCACAAAAGTTACCATCTGACTAGAGTCTGATCTCTTATTTGGACGCTTGGGTCTCATTATGTTTTATATTTTATATTATGTTTACAGTGCTAACTTAATCTTTGCACAAATTTTGCCACTAACTTGCCTTTCCATATGTAATTCGTTGCATTGACACGTTCATCTTTTTGGAAAAAAAAGAATTGATTTTTGAAAAGACCTTGGGACTAGAAAATACCTTGTAGATACTTAATGATCTTTGCTTATAACCTTTGTGCCAAATTAATTTACATAAATGAACCAGAGATACCTTTATCTCAGGTATTCAGTTAGTCACCTTGATCACTTAAACCACATTAGTTATAGCATTTTAGCCGCAATGACATGGTACTTATTTAAATAGTGTCACATAAGATAACAATTTCACCCATTTGCTAAACTTAATAAGATAAACGCTTTATGTCACACTCAAAGGGAGAAGTGTTAACCTCTGCACTAGCAAGCGGTTTGCGGGAAAAAACTCCTCGGAATTTGAGTAATTTGGGTGTCCTGGATGTAGTGTTTTCATTTCAGTTTGCATAAATAGCACATTCTAAAAGAAATGTAAATTTCCCTTGGGCAGAAAAACGTTTAGGAAAACCATGTACCAAATAAAGAAGTTACATATATAAAAAAAAGTGGTGTTCATAAATTTTAAAAAATCCAATACATAACATACACTTTTTTTCTCCCATATAGTCTAAATACTCTCACATATACATATTCTCATGTGCACTTTATTGTGCATAGATAGAGAGAGAGAGAGAGAGAGAGAGAGAGAGAGATAGGTAGAAATGCACACATGTATACCTTACAAAGTTTTGCAACCCTCACACTAATTATTTAATCTACCTCTAGTAAGACATATGTTTTATCCACTTTCCACAACCCTTTTGCCCATGCAACCTCATCTATGCCATTATACATCTATCCTTCTAACAAGACCCTTAATAGCTCCCCCTCACAACCCCATTTAACTATAGCCCTCTGCAAATCCATATTCATCTCTCAAATCCATACCCCCTCTGACACCCACTTTATCACTCTATACTACTTATGCCACTCAGTACTCCCTCTAACGCTCCATACCCCCTCTGCCACTCTATACTACTACTACCACTCCCTACTCTGTCTTCAACTCCATACCCCCTCTGCCACTCCATTTTACTACCACTACCTAAAATGTCTACCATTACATACCCCCTCTACTACTCCATACCCCCTCTGCCACCCCATACCCCATCTGCCACTTCATACTACTTCTACAACTCTCTACTCTGTCTGCCACTCCACACCCCCTCTACCACTCCATACCCCCTCTACCACTCCATACCTCCTCTGTCACTCCATACTACTTCTACCACTCTATACTCCTACTGTCACTCCATACTCCCTCTACCACTCCATACCCCCTCCACCACTCCATACAACCTCTGCCACTCCATTTCCCCTCGGCTACTGCATACTGCATATACATAATTTTTTTCCCATTTACTCCCCCCCCCCCACCACCATATCAAAACATGTTCCACTGACCCAATCAAACAGTCAGAAGCCAGCAGTATTGTGGCTTCCAGTGTCATTGTGCTACAACCTCTCTGACTCCAGACACTATAACCACTTCAATGAGATGAAGCAGCTACAGTGCCTATAGTGGCCCTTTAACCCCTTAAGGACCAAACTTCTGGAATAAAAGGGAATCATGACATGTCACACATGTCATGTGTCCTTAAGGGGTTAAAGATAGAGAGCAGAGAGTAGTTGTTAAATGATTTTTTTAAAGTGCTAAGCCTTAGAGTTCTGTACTGGGTCCACTTCTCTTTTAATAAGTGACCTTAAAGTGGGCATTTAAAGCCATGTATCGCTGCTTTCAGATGACACAAAACTAGGTAAGATATTAGAGTGCAAACATCATATTACTTCTCTACAGAGAGATTTGGAAAAATTGGGTGAGTGGGAAGGCAAGTGGTAGATGAGATTCAATATAGATGAATGCAAGATCATGCATTTTGGATTAAGGAACCCTCAAGCCACTTATACATTAAATTGGGTTGTGTTAGGGATAACATTAAATGAAAAGGACTTGTGAATAATTATAGATAATAAGATCCTGACAAGACGCCATCTCTGTAAGCTCCTCCAAAAAACGAACAAATCGTCGCAAAAACTATAGAATAACAGCCCATCCACCCACAAAAAGTGGATTATAATACTCCTCAACCCACCCCGAGGTGATTGATGCCATTCCTCGCGGCTTCTCACCGGCCCAAGCGGAGGCGAAAAACAGGGGCCTACTCCACGCTAGCACACACGAGCCTGGAGGCCATCTTAAACATCACTGCAGCGAGGCAGGCCTTGGAAAGGGTATCCGACACGGCAACAGCTCAGGCTGACTGCATGCCGGCTATGGGACGCCGTTTACAGCGACCGCAACACCAGGCGGACAACAGAGACATTGGGGCCATGCTCCAACGGCCAATGCAGGCCAAAACAGGCCCGGTCGACTCCCCGCGCCCAGTAACACACACTCACCGCCAAGAACAAACGGGGCCGACCACATCCAGGGAATTACCGTTAGAACGCCCGGTAAGCCCAGATGAATCTGCTGATATGACTCCAACCACCAGGCATGACTTAAAAATACTACTAACGGACTTTCATAAAATTTTAGCAGCAGAACTTGCCCCCATGAAACAGGACATCAAAGCAATCACGGAAAGAGTGCAGATGTCCGAAAGAAACCTAGTCAGCCTACAAGAACACCAGCCCGAGATTCAGGACTCACTACAACAAATGTGGACCCAACAAAGGGCAATGTCTGCACAGCTAACAGTACTGGAAGAACGGCAAAGACGTACCAACATTAAAATCAGGGGCATCCCAGCAGAGACCCCGCAAGAGGAATTACCACATTATTCCAGGCGCTTACTAGCCACAATCCTGCCTCCAGCCACGGCAAAGAAACTTGCCACGGTGGAGATATACCGCCTACCTGTCACAGCAAGGGCCCCACAAAACACGTCCCAGGACGTCATCCTCAAATGTCCAACACTGCAGGACAAAATACAGATAATGTCGGCACTTAAAGGCAAAACACCCCTGGAGTTCGAGGGCGCGAACCTGAATTTCTTCCAAGACCTCACAAAAGCCACGCTCGCCTGGCGCAAAACCTTCCACCCGCTCACCAGCGACCTGAGAGCTGCGGGCATCACTTACAGGTGGGGAACCAGTGGCTCCCTGGTAGTACACCAGAACGAAAACCAGCACACAGTCACCTCGATGGAGGACGCACCCAAGCTACTGGAGGCACTGGGACTGGCAACCCCAAATGCTACTAATCCACCACAGACCAGTCCACAGCAAGACACCTGAACCCACCGGAGGACGTACATACAAGATAGGGGCAAGACCCCCATACAAGATACAGAACTGTTATACCACCCTACGCAGCCTTTCTGGCTCTCTCACTATCATCATGCAAAGCTACACAACCTAATATATCAATGCATGCACAGCATAGGTTCAACCCGACTAGCCTGCGCACATGACAAAACACACACACGGCACAGAATACCCACCCTATAATGAAGAGAGGCGACACTCACACTCTCCTACCCCCCCCCCCCCCCCCCCGCAGCTCCCATGGTCAGGAGCAAGCACACCATAGGTAAAGGGCACACCCACCACCACCACACTCAGGGACACAAGGTAGCCAGAGCTCTCTATGCCCACTCGGTCTCCAATCCCCACCTACACACCCTAGGTACTAGGGAAACACACTCCAAGAAACGCAGACTCAACAAACAGAATAGGGACGCTTGACACAAGAGATTACCAAGTGATAGCCCTTACCTACCCGCACCTACCTACAATCCAAAGCATACCTTACACCAAGCTTGAAACACACAGCACGAACACACAGGTCAAGCGCACAAACCCAACCTGCACACAGCTTGCTTAAAAACTTATAAAAAAGTGCTCACTCCAGGATGTCAGACAACTACTTGTTTCTACTTGTATACCTTTTTTATTGATGACTATTGTTGCTGCATCGCAAACGTATTCTTGTAATAACATGCACGCAAAAATAAAGAATAATTAGAAAAATTATAGATAATAAACTAGGTAACAGTATGCAATTTTGATCTGCCATTGCAAAGACTAGATTGATTCACATAATCAAAATATAATTTAGCATCTTTATTAATCAATGGTAACATCCAACCTTGAAATTTGGGGCTCTAGATTTACAGACGGAAATTGCAGAACTAAAAAAAAAAAGCACAGAGGCAAGCTAATTAATAAGGGGGATGAAAACAATAGTTAGGAAGAAAGGCTAGAGAAACGTCAGACTGGAAGAAAGTCATTTTTACTTACAGAGGAAAAAGGGGGTTCTTTACAGTGAGAACAATAAATATGTGGAATTCTCTACCTAAAAAAGGTTGTTTATCAGATCATATGGATTTTTTTGTTTACAAAGGTTTGGGTGTTTTCTTGCAAAAATAGAAAATTCAAGGACATAATTAATATGTATGTGAACAGGTTGTTGAACTGTTATGGGCAAATTCAAATATTACAAGTTTTAGAATGAAATTTTGTATTTCTTAAACTGTGTACTTTGTCTTTAAGGGATATTGCAAACTCACAAGGTGTCAGAAATGGAACATATGTGTTTCTTTAAGCAATAACCTCTAACCTACCTTCAGTGCATAATATGTTTACGCCAATTTGTCTTAATACAGCTTAATACAAAACAAGTAATGCAATAACATCTTCAAGGCTATGCTACGTCATCAGACATTAGGAAGCCATCTTGTCCCAGACAAAATGCATTCCCATGCCGTGTGCACCCTTACGTTTTAGTATAAACAATGGATAAGATGTTCCGACTTTAAGACGCCATCTTGTCCTAAGTCAGGGAATTTTCCATGACGTGTGCACTTACGTTTTAGTTATAGCCTTGTATTTTTGCCAAGTTAAGGGAGGTCCTAAAATGAATAAAGTAAAAGAAGTGTTACTTTTTCCTATATGAACTATGGTAACCCTAAAATGAAGACACCTAAGGTATAAATATGTGTACCTTTTAAATGTTAACACAGAGAGGAGAGATTTGGAGACAGACGCTCCATCTTATAATGACAGAGAGGCTGACATGATGACATGTTCAGGAGGGTATGTTAATCTATTAATATATTGCAAGCCTATAGTTTAATCTTGTAAACTCTGCTATAAATTATTGTAATGGATTTTATATGTCTATATTTATATTTTTATTTAATAAAATATCTAATATCTAAGACAAAACTTTATTGCTTCCAAGAGAATCCTTATTTTATATTGTATTCTCAATTATTTATATATTTTAAATAGAGGATCTCTTCCATAGGCGTGCGCACGGGGTGTGCCGGGTGTGCCTGGGCACACCCTAATCCCCGCGGCACGCCTCTGGTGAGACCGGCAGGGGAGATCTCGGGATCTCCCCTGTCGGCTCATGCAGAGCCAGCGCTATCCGAGCGCCGGCTCTGCTCTCAGCCTCCCTCCCCACCGACTCACAGGCAGGGAGGGAGGCAGGAGAGGACCCGGGGAGCTCTTGCCAGCAGCTCCGCCGGGTCCTCTCGCGGGATTCTGAGCGTTGCCGCGGTTACTGCGGCAACGCTCAGATCTCGCGAGAGTGAACTCTAGCCTGCAAGGCTAGAGTTCACTCTCCACTGGACCACCAGGGAAGGCAGCAGCAGAAATGATCCCCCCTCCCAGGCATAATGTAAGAAGGGAGGGGGGATATTAAGAAATCTGCCCCCACCTCCACTGGACCACCAGGGAAGGCAGCAGCAGCAAGGTCCCCCCTCCCTACATAAGGTAAGAAGGGAGGGGGGATATTTACCAAACGGCCCCCACACAATACACACAATCCCCCAAACATACAGCACACAAACAGCACCCTCACACACACATTACCCTTACACATACACATTAACAGCACCCTTACACACACATCACCCTTACACACACGCACACACACACTAACAGCACCCTCACATATACACACTAACAGCACCCTTACACACACACACAGCACCCTTACACACACATACAGCGCCCTTACACACACATACAGCGCCCTTACACACACATACAGCGCCCTCACACACACATACAGCGCCCTCACACACACATCACCCTCACACACACATCACCCTTACACACACACACACACACACATCACCCTCACATATACACACTAACAGCACCCTTAAACACACACACACAGCACCCTTACACACACATACAGCGCCCTTACACACACATACAGCACCCTTACACACACATACAGCGCCCTCACACACACATACAGCGCCCTCACACACACATCATCCTCACACACACAGGGTGCTGTGTGTGTGTTTAAGGGTGCTGTTAGTGTGTATATGTGAGAGTGATGTGTGTGTGTGTGTGTGTGTAAGGGTGATGTGTGTGTGAGGGTGATGTGTGTGTGAGGGCGCTGTATGTGTGTGTGAGGGCGCTGTATGTGTGTGTAAGGGTACACACACACACACATCACCCTCACATATACACACTAACAGCACCCTTAAACACACACACAGCACCCTTACACACACATACAGCGCCCTTACACACACATACAGCACCCTTACACACACATACAGCGCCCTCACACACACATACAGCGCCCTCACACACACATCACCCTCACACACACATCACCCTTACACACACACACACACATCACTCTCACATATACACACTAACAGCACCCTTAAACACACACACAGCACCCTTACACACACACACACACACACACACACAGCGCCCTCACAAACACATCGCCCTCACATATACACAGTAAAAGCACGCTTACACACGCATACAGCGCCCTTACACACACACACACAGCACCCTCACGCACACAGCGCCTTCACACACACACAGCGCCCTCACACACACACAGCGCCCTTACACACACAGCGCTCTTACACACACAGCGCTCCTTAAACACACAGCACCTTTACACACATCGCCCTCACACACACAGCGCCCTTACACACACAGCGTCTACACACACACACAGCAGTGTATATATATATATATATATATATATATATATATATATATATATATATACGCGGCGTGTGTTTTTGTGCTTTAGGCTGCACACCCTTATACAATAGGCTGCGCACGCCTATGATCTCTTCCTAACTATATAATATTATGGTTAAAAATATCTGTATGGTTAGACCTGCTAAATTCTATGCTTTAAGACGTTATAGTGATAAATAAGGGAACCAGCCGTGGTTACAGAACCAAGGAGAACTTTGATTGCCATTACAGAGTCAGTCAAGGTTTACTTCCCTCTTTGTGGCATAATTGGAAATGGCTACAATTGGGGATTTTGTCTTCTTCTGGATCAACAGTATAAAGGAATATGTTTTAAAGGTTAATCTTGATGGACTTTAGACTTTGTCTAGTACAAGTTTTCCTTATTTTAATAATCATCTTATAATAACACGATGACTGACAGTCTCCCTGGCTGTTCCCATTCAAGGTAGAATTAGGAAAGAGAGCTGCAGAACCAATCCAGGATATCTATATACAAAAACAGGCAACAACAACAACAATGGAAAACTGCACATTTACAGTAAACATCACAAAACTTAAACAATTTTGTTTGGACCCTAGCAATAATCCTTTTTGTTTTAAATGTTTTTTTATTATTTTGATCAGAATAAGAGCAGTTCAACAGCAAATCAGGAGTGCAGTTCTACGTTTGCCTTCGCAGAGGCTAAGTTGAGTAATATGAGACATCTAACATATCATATATCAAGACTTAGGCAGAGATCCCTAGCAACCGTAAGTAAGAGTAGATGAGCATATAGGAATGTGACTGCATCCTGTAAGAGCATAGTATTCAAAGAAACTACATGTAATCTTCAATGAGTGAACAATTAGTTTAACAGCACACGATAACAGGACCAACCTGTGTCCATGTTGCAACAAAATAGCAGTACCGTGCATATATAAGAGATAAAAGATAAAGCACATCTCAGCTAAGTGACCATCTCAGATACTGTGTCGGATCCGCATGGATTAAAATATCGTACCATGCTGTAAATAGTGACAGGTAATATAGCGTTAGAAATTGGCATGGGTAGTGCGTTAGATTGTAGCTTGTATGAGGCTTTAAGTCGTTTGTGTGTCCTCGAGATTTCTAGGTTTATAGGACAATGGTGATGGTATACGGCCCACCCCTCGGGCAGTGTGAAAAGGCGTGGGAAAGACTAGGTCTGTGGATAGGCTGGCCCCAGTTGGGTGCTGTCATATGTTGGATAATATCTGTAATGAGAAAAAGAAAAAAGGGGGGGGAGGGAATGGGAAGAGAGGATGTAGAAGCATGTGGGGTTGGGTAGGAACTGGTGTGGGCATCGCCCTCGGTTGCCGCCCCAGTCCACCATGCATGCCCACTCCCCGCAGCTGGGCCTCCACGACATCTTGTCGGCAGCTCAGGTATTCACTAGGAGTTGTACGAAATCGGCAGATGAAACATGGCGCACCCAGTAAAACCATCACTGCGTGTATCATTCTCTATCCAAAGCCAAAGTTGCTTTCAGGTCTTCAAAGCCTCCTTGTGTCTTCCACCCAGTGGTGTATTTTAGATCTGTGCTGCCCTAGGTATAACTAAATTCGGGCACCCCCAAAATCTAAATTTGCCCCACCAATTAGTGTCAATGCCATTTTTATGACTGACAGACACATGCCCTCATTGATACATGCACTGATATACACTCACTGTCAGATACACAGTCATTGGCACACACATACAGTCATTGGCACACACTGTTTAACCAACATACACTTTCACTGACAGACACACACTGACACACCCACTCACTGACAGGCACACACTCTCAGATAAACATAAAATGACAGACACACACTAACAGCTACACTCACTCGCATTTGTCTGGGAGCTTGGGGTGGCATTTTTTGGCGCCCCCCACTGAAAGTGCTGCACTAGGCAAATGCTGCGTTGCTGCTTTGCTGCTTTGCTGCTTTGAGGAGTCGTGGGATCACTGATCTTTTGTAGCACGGCGTCGACATGGTAGTATGGTGAAGGAGGAATGGGGCCAGTGACCATTTCAGGGTTTCGTCTGTCACCTCCCTTATCATCCCCCCAACCGCCTCACAAAATGGTTTGATAAGGTCACCCAGCAGATATGGGCGAAAGTTCCCACCTCCTCTCCACAGCACCAATAGGGATCCGGTAGTGTGCTGTGTCTGGTGTGTAGAGCCACACACCAGAGGCAGCACACAACCAGATACCTGTTGGTAATGTCATAACAATATTACACTATATTCTCTCACCCCTTTCCCCTTTTATTTAATACATGTGTATGGACATGAAATTACCTTTTTTTTTGTTATTATTCTTTATTTTTGAAGCGCATGAGGGTTACAAACATTCTCGCTATGCCTTGCCAGCTATAGCAAGAAAAGAGTGAACAATGAGTTGAACAGAAATGGCATAATAGCATATCAGCGCACATTTTTGTGTTAGCAGGTCAAGAGAGACGTTGTTTTAAAGCATTGATTAATATTGAGCATAGTATTAATACAGCTTGACAGTTATGGGCTGCTTAGTGTGTAGGTTTTGGTGGAACATACTTTTTAACATGCTTATAAAATCGCTTATAGGTAAGTTGCTGATTCACACGCTTTCCATGCATGTCCTATGGATTTGTTACTACAGGGTGGACAGGGTAAATTGACTATATACGAGTAGGTATATAGGTAGAAAACATGCTTTTAAGTCTCAGGTAACCAAGAAGTTAGGGAAGCAGGTAGGCTGCCAGACACGCTGGCTATTTGGCATGGGAATGGCCAGTAGTCGGCCATCTAGGAGCACCGCCAGTGGGCATAAGAAGACCTAGCAAGAACATACAGATATCAGTAATAATTGCAGCGAGCAAAAACGTTTGAGCGGTATATAACATTAGAGTTTTAGTGTTAAACAATTATCTCGGCTTAGAGGGCTGCAGAGGGATTCACCAGAGTTCAGTATGGCAGGGGTACCAACCAATACCCTCCGTGCGTTCCTGCGACATGAGTTTCTCTTCACCCGATACCCAGCATGGGAAAGGGCGTAAAGGATGCATAAGGGTCCCGCTGTGCTATGGCAAAGTCCAGCTGAAAAGATTCCCGTATTGGGCTCGTTTGCCCGTCGCTGTGGGTACCTGTGAGCTCGGTGCAGGTAGGTGGTGCTCTTATCCGGGACTCTAGGGCTCTCCGTGGTTTTGTCGGCCTCCGGCGCCGCAATGTGGGTCTGCCACTCGGTGGTTGCTCAGCAGGATTCTATTTCGTGCTTGGTTGAGATGGGTCCTGTAGGTCCCTTCGAGGTTGCAACGCCGCTCGGTGTAACCTCTTGCGGGATGTATCCGTCTTTGTCGCCATCTTTGTTTGCTTTCTTTTGAGCGGGGTTGAGCTTGGCTGTGAGGCGTGAGGGACTCTCTCTGGGTAGGTTCATTTGTGCTTTGGCCTGCCGCTCTCTGTCTTCTAGTTTCGCCCAAAAGGCGTTGAAGATGGCATTCAGCTTTGTTAGCATGTCGGTCCCCACTGCACAGCCTTTGTGGTCATCCGTGGTGTCCGCCATTGTTGGGGCCTGTGGAGCTGGGAGTTGCTTGTGAGGTTCCGCCATCTGAGTCAGCCGTGGCCTTTGTGTCTGGCGGGGTTTGACCAGGATTACCCCCACCGTTCCTGAGGGTGTTCAGGGGTGTAGTGCCCCCGGCGTAGAGGCGAGGAGAGCGGCCGCCTCCCCCCAACCCCATCCACCGCAGGCCGCAGCGGGCCTCCTCTGTTTCACGCTTGCGGGAGATACAGGTGTCCGGTATCGGTCGATTCGCCAGGGTGCCCCTAACTCGGGCAGCGTATCCCGGCATCAGTGTGAGCATTGGATCCGTAAGAATTTGCCTAAATTCAATTATGGTTGCGGGAGCTCCGACGCGACTATTCAGTTTGCCGTTCAGGCCCCGCCCCCCATGGTCTGAGGAGAATATCATGTTGTAAGTTGTGGAAATTTCAAAGTATATTTCTGCATTTTTTACTGCACTATGCACCTTAGTCTTTTTATATATATTTTTTGCACAAACACTAAGAGAGTGTTGTATAAAGGCTAATTGTTTGCACTTTATTAAGGTATAGCAAATTTTGCCAAAAATAAGAAGTTTTCACTTTAAGGTCTTAAAGACACAGTGCACCTTTTTATGTATTGTTTGGAGTAGACTACGTTTATAATTAACAATAATAATTATTATGATACAAAGGGAATAAGGAAAGGAAAACTGAAACAAAAAACAGCAGCAGTGCTGCTTTAAAGTGATTTGTCGTACCAATGTTGTCACATACCGCAGACTCACCACTGTTTCCACTTGCATCATAAGTGGCAATACTTTCAGAGTGTCATATAGAACAGGTGGATGATTTTTTTTTCCTCCCTGGCTGGTAAAAACTGGGGCCAGGGCTAAACGCCAACTTCGTGGGTGGCCTACGAGTAGAGGCCAATTCTGTCAGAGGTCCAACGGATTGGAGTGACTATGAACCTGCTATCTTGGGCACTTGTACTTCCACTGGTGCAGAGATGATTTGCAAATCTAAAAAGCCTTAAATGTCTACTGCTAAATATACCTGCGATATCGTTAAGATGCTTCACTGTAAACTGTACAGCAAAACGGCAGACCCAGCAGACTCTGAGGCTTACACTTATCCTTTAGATAACGGCACAGTGGCCTAGACCTAACAAAATGGGACTTAACTCCCATTATCAAGGTTCCAGTGGTCTTGGATGTTCTAACCCTAGCTACAAAGCAGGATATCTACAATTTATTTGCAGATGTAGTATTCAAAAGTTGGTTGTGCTGAACTAGTTTTGGTGAAGGCAAAGGTAACAGTAACAGTAAGGCAGTAACAGCTCATGTAACTAACCAAGTGGAAGCCTCCACTTTTCTCTTGGCTCTTGACCTGGAAGGTCCCTTACAAAGTTTATCAAGACCTATTGCCAAGCACATTGGAGCATTGCTAGAGGTGTGCTGTGACAAACCCCTGTAGTTTCCATTGTCCCAATTATTTTCCCTACATTCGCTAGATTGGCCTACCGAACACCAACCACTCCCCTGGCTCATTTAACTTCAATGAAAACCACAAAGTTAAGTGCTCTCTCTGTGTAGCTGCTGTTTGTATAACCGAACAACACGTGCGCTGGAAAACGTCATCCATCTTTTCTCCCGAAAGAAGACAGCAGTACTTGGTAGTCGAGTGTGTGGAACTCTAAAGCGGACACTCGAACCCGCGAACACCGGTGATTTGGTACGAATGCCTGCTTCTTTTCATGACGAGCCAGAAGTGCGATATTCGGTAGCATTGTTCGCATGAACAAGGCTAACAATCGCTGCCTATCAGCCAGGGAAACTGTTCAACTTTTGATTCGTTTTGTAACTCCCGAAAGTGACCGAACCTTTACCCCGGTGCAATTTGGCTATGTTCATGGGATCTGAGTGCTATTTGGATATGTTGAGAGCTCGGATCCAGGCTATCCAGGGATATAATACTTGTGGGGGTTCATATGTATGTTATATGTATTTTGGGGTGTTTTGTGTTTTATATTTTGTACCTCTAGTGCATGGGAGATAATTAGGGTAAGCAAAGTACCCTTAATTATCTACCAGACACAGAGACTCCAGGGCGTGTTTTACCATACTTTTGATTGAGACCCCATGCTGGGGGTCTGTGTATAAAAGTGGGCCATCTGCCCATAATAAAACTTTCCTGTTGTACCCTTCATCAAGTCTCGACTGATGTTTTGGGATGCGAATAAAGAAACACTTGATTTTATCCACGGTCTACTGGGATATCAGGAGAGTACAAACTAGTGTACTATGAAAAAGGGCTGTAATCACTAAAGCCTCTAGCATTTCAGGAGTGTGCGAATGAACGTACTTCACGAAGTACAAGGGGTTTGTCACAATTGATGGCAGCGGTGGGCTCTAACGTTCAAATGGACCTCCAGAACAAGGAACAGCAGTGAATGGCCCAGCAGTATGAAAGACTCAAATGAAAAATGGTGAAATATCTGCTGAAAGCACAGGGGGGTTGCAAGTAATAAAACGAAAGCAACGATCATAGCCGAACTGATAGAGGGCGATCAAGCCAGCAATGCAGCGTCAAGAAGCAGAGAAGAAGCTGAGTTCCAGAGAGATGTGAGATGGCAGCCAAACCCAAATCCCCCACAGGAACTAATCTTCCAGATTATGGAACAGGTTATAGCAACACAGAGAGCACGGCAGTCCAGAATGGATATGTATCAAGGAGATACAGCATCGCTACAGGGATCCAGTAATAGAGGGCAGCGAAAGAAGGTAAACTACACTACATACAAAAACTTTGTAGATGGGGATATATAGATGCCTATTTACAAGACTTTGATAGGCAATGTGCTTAGAAGAACTACACAAAGATAAGTGGGCAGCCATCATGAGCAGCAAATTGTTCAGCAGAGCAGCGGAGGCTTACCATGCAGTATCCATCACTATGAGCGGTTAAAGGACATTTTAGTAGCTCGGTACACTGTGAAACCCGAGGCCTATAGGAGGAAGTTTTGGGGGTTCAAAAAGAATCACAGAGACTCTTTTGATGAGTGCACTTTCCAGATGCACCAGGCAGTCAAGAATTGGATGAAGGACTGCCAGGTAACCTCTTTTAATGACGCTCTGCAACTGCTACTACTAGAGCAGTTCTTTGACCATACGCCTACAGAGATTCGGGACTGGATGAGAGACTGTAAATCTATAGTTATACCGGATTACAGGAGGTACAGAGAATGGAGCAAATGGCTAAACGTCAGCTGGTAGTGCCCCACAAGTATCGGGCTGAGCTACTTAAGCTTAGTCATGCAATTCCCCTAGCAGAATACCTGGGTATCCGGAAAACTAAGGATCAGTTAACCCAGAGTTTCTTTTGGCACAGGATCACACACTACAGAATTACATCAGGACCTGTGATGTCTGCCAAAAGATAGGGAAAAGGTGTGACCACCCGAAGGTCAAGTTAAACCTGTTGAGGAACCCTTCCACGAGTAGCGGTGGACTTGACAGGCCTCCTCCCTCAGTAAGTCCAACACCTCGGGCAAGAAATATATTCTTACCGTAGTAGACTACGCTACTCGGTATCCAGAGGCAGTGGCTCTCCCTAACATAGAGGCAGAAATTGTAGTGGAGGCCCTAGTTAAAATCCTTATCAGAGTAGGTTTTCCTTGGGAGATTTAATCTGATCAGAGGACCTAATTTACAGCAACTGTTACCTAGCCATTGTGGCAAAGTTGCGTAGTAAAACCCCTGTTTAGTTCTCCATATCATCCCCTGACGAATAGACTCTGAACGTTTTAATGGCATGCTGAAAAAGATGCTTAAAATCTTCACAGCCTCCTGTTGGCACTGGGAAAGGTTCCTTCTCCATCTCCTATTTGCCTACCACAAAGTGCCCCAGGAGTCCACAGGGTTCTCCCCCTTCGAACTCCTATACGGGAGAAAAGTACAGGGACCCTTGGACCTCATACGGGAGGAACGGGAAGGTGACAGAGGAGAGGGAGGGATCCCTATTGTACCATACGTCCACGAGTTGAGGGATCGCCTGCAGGCTCTCACTGACTCTGTTAGGGAGATTCTGCAGGCGGCCCAGCGAAGCCAGAAGAGATGGTATGATAGCGGTGCCCGAGATAGAGTCCTAGGACAAGCTTCAGGCCACCTGGCAGGGACCCTTCCGGGTAGTGGATTGCATAAGCTACACTACCTACATTGTAGAGAAATGTACAGATGAAAGGATACAATGATCCTTTCATGTGAACATGTTAAAACCCTATTTCGAGAGGACAGAGGACGTGGCTGCTGTATACGCCCCCACTTTCGAGGATAGTGAGAACCTTCCCTTACCTGACCTACTCGCCCCGTCTCTTGGTAGCGTACTTGTACTGAAGCGAGATGTACGATGACATAGCTATCTACAGCCGCACATGGGAGGACCACCTTTGACACCTATCTATGATACTTGAGAGAATTCAGGCAGCAGGGCTCACATTGAAGCCAGACAAGTTCCATGTCAATATGGCCGAGGTACACTACTTGGCCATAGAGTAGGTTCTGGGCATTAGCGACCTGAACCCGCCAAAGTAGAGGCTATTGCCAACTGGACCCAACCCCGTACGAAAACGCAGGTGTTTTTAGGGACCGTGGGATACTACTGCAAGTTTGTTCCCAATTATAGTGCCTTCGCCAAGCTCCTCACTGACCTGACCAAAAAGTCCCTTCCCTGACCGGTAGCGTGGCCCCTGGTTGGCTTCCAGAGATTGAAATCCGCTCTAAGCGGGGCACCTGTTTCGTTGAGTGTCGGGAACTAAAATCGACTTCCCGAACACCGGTCAAACTAACTAATGCCTGCTTCCTTTTCCCGAACAGCTAGGAGAGCGCTGTTCGATAGTTTGGTTCCCACGAATCAGGGGAACGATCGCTACTATGAGCCAGAGGGTTCCGTTTGTGCATTTGTTCAGTTTTGTGACTTGACGAAATAGACCGACTGCACAGCCTAAACAACTGAAACTGTTTCTGGGCAGGAGCCTCTTGTGCGGTCGGTCAAATGCGACTTCCATGAAATTCGAAAACCCCTGAACTGATGTGGGTGATTTTTGGATATGTTGGTCACCCGGATCAGGTCTATCAGGAGATGTGACATTTATGGGGGTCCTGTATGTTTTGGGGTGTTTTCTAAGTTTTGGGGAAATTATGTTCCCTCTGCCTGGAGATAATGAAGTTATTCCTTTATCTGACCCAATTATCTCCAGGCAGAGAGGAGGAAATTAACTGTTTGTAGTGGGAGTGTCACTGTTTGTCCCTGTACTGTCATTGGCTGTAATAAGTTATATTCCTGTATATATTCCAGGTCCAGGGGGTGTTCCTCTGGCCTGGAGAATTGTATAAAAGCCAGTGTGGCACAATAAAGCTTCATTCCTGTTACACCCTTCATCAAGTTTCGGCTGATGTTTGGGTACCTGTTCACTACTTTGGGAAATTCTGCTGGGAAAACTGTAACTGCTCTGGAGAAAGAGACAAATGGAGACCCGAACTGCGAGCTATAATCACTCCTGCTCTTCGCAGTTCAGGTAAAAAACTAGCTACCACATCATGGTTCGTTACGGAGGTGAATCTCCAATTTATCTCCAAATGCTCAGTGGACCCAGTGGTAGTGTCAAAAAAGTAAAACGCATTAATATAGGATATGTTATGTAGCACTATGGTGCTTCAAGTGTCCTTTTAATGCATTGAACCATACCAGGTCTTCACCACCATATATTGTTCTCTTTGGACACTGAAAACGTAGCATTTTACTGTAAAAAGTAGAACAATTTATGGAATTTTGACTTTAATATTAAAGGCATCACTAATGTGTAAAACAATTGTTTTTATTGAACTGTCTGTAATAAAAAAAATATTTTCAGCATTTAGTGCAGGTTTAATGTTTTATTCATAATATTTTTTTTAAACCACTAAATCATTTAATACTTTTAGATATTCATTGTGACTTTTTTTCTCTCTCCTGCTTACAAAAACATGTAATGCATTGTCAGATGAGAAATATTCAAGGTTAAATAAGTGCATTGAAAAGCTTACATTTTAACTTATATTCACTTATAAATGCTTGTGGGGAAACAAACGTGTTGAGGCATAATTTTAACATTTGCATTTGTCAGTGCCTGGAGATCTAACAACATAAAATGTACTTTCAGTTGAAAAATAACCAGTAATTGTATGACTTTTGTTTTAAATAACAAGGACATATCATTTAAGAAAACATTTATATCTCAAAAATATATATTCACAAAAAACTATAAAATGCTCAACAAATCCCATAAAATGCATTATCATGAGAATAATAAAACATGCAAACAGATCATTACAAAATAAAAATGTGATTGGTGCGCTATTGACATTTAAAGCTTAATGAAACCTGTTGTATTTGTTCAATGGAGTATATATATATATATATATATATATATATATATAACCTATACATATTGTAAATTAAGAGAAAGCAAACTGTGCTACATTGGTGCTCTTAAAAAAAAATAAACTATTTTTTTTCGTGTAAGATTAAAAAATACATCATATATAAATTCAAATTTGGATTCTATATGACTATTTATGTTTGTTGTTTGTTGTTTGCTTGCTTTTCTTTCTTTTTTTTTTAATTTGTGCATATAAGAATAATATATTCGTAATCCATGATAATATATTAATTTTCAGCCTGTCCTGGAGGGAATGATCAATATAATTATATGTATATAACCCAAGATTACATATTAAAAACTTACATGTACATGAGAATATTAGCCATTAATAATTTGATTTTATGTTTTTAGATACAGAATAATATATAAATATATATATATATATGTTGTTTTTTTGCTAGAGTTATTCTGTATCTAAAAATGTAAAATCATTTTAATAACTAGTAATTAAGGTAATATACATTCTAAATGTGTAAACATTTATATACATATCATTGTATTGATCATTCCTTCCAGGACAGGCTGAAAATTAATATAGTAATATATACATATATATTGAATCTTATCTGAAACAATTGATGTGTGGGTTGCACAATTTGTTGATTATTTGACAATATGTGCAATATACAACTGAAGAACAAACGTATATAAGAAAGAATGTGCTTTGTCTTCCCAATGTTTCTCCTTGTTCCTCTTATATTTCTTTCTCATTTTAGTAAAATATAGATTTTTTTATTTTTCAATCACTCTATTTGTTTTGTTTTTTCATGTGTAAAGATCATACTTTAAAAATGAAAACATTAACAAAAAAAAATCTCAAACATTTTAAGATTTCTCTTTTTAGTATGGAATATTTTTGTCAGTGCCTTGTCTTGGATGTTAAATGATACTGACCTTAAATTAAATAAATAATTTGATATATCGTACTCACCGAAAGATATGGAACACACTCGATGAACATAAAGATGGATAAAACACATAAGACGATGTGCAAAAACATCTCAAGGGAGACTGAAACTTTGATGACTTATACAACAAAGAATAAAGATTTTTTTTTTAAATTCCAAATGTTCCAGTTACATTGATTAATGTGTAGATCACTGTATTTTGGGTTTGCACCTGGATACTGATAAATAGTCTGTAAAAGCAGTTTCGCTTTTATTTAATTTATTTTACAATATATATAAGACATGATTCAGTGTTTGCAGTAGTACAATGTGAGCATATACACATATATACTATACTAGCCTTTAAAAGTAGTTTCTTTTTCATTTAATTAATTTTACATTGAGTTGAAACTGCTTTAAAATATAATTCTACCTTGTTCTATATTGGAAAATCATCTAAATATCTAACCAATGAAAGGCATCCTAACATTTATTGTATTTAATGAACTTTGGTTTTAGTTGTTGATACTGTAAAACTGGAGTCAGTTAGTTCATTGCCTAATAACTTCTTAGCACGCAGTGCTTCATTGTCACGTGTCCTGAAAACTTATTTTTAGATGTGTTTTTATGTTTTATTATATATTTTTTCATATATTTTACATCATACAACAATACTGTACAATGAACAACAAGAACAGAAAAAAAATGGACTGGACTCAAAATCCCAACATTTTACGAGAAAGAATATATCTAGATATTTCGTGTTCATGGACAGTATGCAAAGTACCTGAATACATTGTTACATATTTAAAATTAGAGATTAAAAAAAAATATATATATATATTAAGAGTGACATTACTTACTTTTTAAGTGCAGATCCATTGTGGTTAGTATAGGAGCAGATTTTAAATGGGTGTAAGTTAAAGAATGGTTGTTCAATATATGTTAAACTCTGTTACAAAAGTTAGCTTGACCAATTTCCTGTTTTGCATTATACAATCCTTGCATGTAGAATGAAACCCAGGCATATGAGAGAGTTGAATTAGATATCTTGATTCATGGGAAAAGCTGCTCCTTCATTACCCAATAAATCAAATGAAATGTAAAATACAGAACAGAATATTAATGAACTCACTCATTCAGGTCATAGGATAATAAAAAATGAATTGTCCTGAGCTGATTACTTTATCAATAAAAAGACTATGATGTCAGGCAACATTTTGATAACCCGACTAGATAAGACCAAATTTCTTTTTCAACTCACTACTTTCCAGGCCAGAAATAATCTATCATAGCCAGTACAATATTTTTATGATACGATAATTATGAATTACTTTGATAAGCATGATTGCGTGACTTTCTCAGTTAATATCTTAAAACACACATATTATTCAAACAACAAATAATATGGTTCTATATTCTGCAAGTGTTCTATATTAGGCTTTATGTCATAATGTAATGTTACAATTTAAAATATTTTAGGATTAAAAACAAGATATTTATTCTGACCAAGGTAACAATGCACTGCTCAGTTAGAGAAAATCGAGGCAAGTGGCTGGGTTATATTACACATGATAAGCATTTACTTGTGCTTATCTCTCTCTTCTACCATAAATTATAAATTCGGAGATAAAAACCTGAGATCAACATCAGGAAAGTAAAATATTCAAATGTGTTTTTTTTGGAACTGTATAGCAATTGGTCTGCTGGTTCTTGATTAACAAACACCTAAGAAAACATAATAAAAATAAATAATAAACTGTAATCCCTTCACCAATGCAAATGCATAATTGAAGTTTTCTACCTGAAGAAACAAAATTGTTGTCAAGAAGGAGCTATGGAATACAAGTCAGTGCCGCAACGTAGTATTTGCTAACCACGGTTTCTGAATCAGTCCTCAGTCATAAATTCCCCATGTCAGTTACGTATAGTTACATAGTTACATAGATGAAAAGAGACATGCGTCGATCAAGTTCAGCCTTTCTCACATTTGTTTTTGCTGTTGTTTCAAAAGAAGGCAAAAAAAAACAGTCTGAAGCACATTCAAGTTTGCAACAAACTAGGACAAAAACTTCCTTCTTGACCCCAGAATGGCAGTCAGATATCTCCTTGGATCAAGAAGCTATAGCACAACTAATTAAAAATTATATCCCTGAATATTATGTTTTTGCAAGTATTTATCCAATTATTGTTTAAACATCTGTATGGACTCTGATGAAACCACCTCTTCAGGCAAAGAATTCCACATCCTTATTGTTCTTACGGTAAATAAAAAGCTTTCATTTACCTTAGACTAAATTAACTTTCTTCCAATCTAAATGTATCACCATGTGTCCTATGTATAATCCTGTTTTTAAATAGATTTCCAGACAATAGTTTGTATTGGCCCCAAATATATGTGAATAATGCTATCATTTCCCCTCTGACGTGCCATTTTTTTAAAACTAAAGAGATTTTACATTTGTTTACCTTTTTTTTTACATCTTTATTTTGATTTTAACGTTTTCGCATCAAGTAGGTGAGTCAGAAGTATCAAGGGTAGTGCACAAACATGTCAGCTGCAGTCATAACAATTACAGGTATATACGAGGTACTGAAGTTGACGTGCTTTCCCTTGCGTTGTATAATTATGTTGACCCAATAGATGATAGCCCTGTGAACTAGGGGTGTTACATAGTTACATATAGTGACATAGCTGAAAAGAAACTTGCGTCCATCAAGTTCAGCCTTCCTCACATGTGTTTTTGCTGTTGATCCAAAAGAATACAAAAAACCTAGACTGAAGCACTTCTAATTTTGCAACAAACTAGGAAAAAATTCCTTCATGACCCCAAAATAGTAGTCAGTTGTCTCCTTGGATCAAGCAGCTACTACACCACTAATTAGAAATTATATCCCTGTATGTTATGTTTTTGCAAGTATTTATCCAACTGCAATTTAAACATCTGTATGGACTCTGATAAAACCACCTCTTCAGGCAGAGAATTCCATATCCTTATTACTATTACTGTAAAAAAAAAAAAAACTTTCTTTGCCTTGGATTAAATCTCATTTTTCCAGCCTAAATGCCTGACCTTGTGTCATATGTATAGCCCTGTTTATGAATAGATTTCCAGATAATGGTTTGTACTGGTCCCGAATATATTCAGCAAATTCAAGTTGTGGTCTCACCAGCGATTTATAAAGAGGCAAAATTATATTTTCATCCCAAGATTTCATGCCCCTATTTATACATGACAAAACCTTATTGGCCTTAGCAACTGCAGATTGACATTGCATATTGCTGCCTAATTTGTTGTCTATAACAATTCCCAAACCCTTCTCGTGTGTGGTTAACCCTAATTCACTACCATTAGGGTGTAAGTTGCTTGTGCATTCTTGACCCCGAAGTGCATAACTTTTCATTTCTCTACATTAAATTTCATCTGCCATTTGAGTGCCCAGTCCCTTAATCTATCTAAATCACTCTACAGCAAAGCAATATCCTGCTCACATTGTATTACTATACAGAGTTTTGTGTCATCTGCAAATACTGAAACATGGCTTTCAATGCCTATTTCAAGATCATTTATAAACATGTTAAATAGAAGTGGTCCCAGAACACAACATGACTTACCACTTTTGTCCAGCTTGAAAATGTATTATTAATGACAACTCTCTGTACTCTATCCTAATGCCAATGTTCTACCCAAGAACTAAAATTTTCAGCTACACCAATTTCTTTCAGTTTGAACACTAACTTAGTGTGTGGAACCGTATGAAATGCCTGGGCAAAATCCAAGTAGATCACATTTACTGCAACATCCTAATCTCTGCTTCTACTTACTTTTTCGTACAATGTAATAAGGTTAGTTTTACATGACCTATGTTTCACAAAATCATGCTGATTATTACTAATAATTGCAGGTCTTTCCAATGAATTCCTGAATATTATCCATTAATAACCCTTCAAATACTTTCCCAGCCCCAGAAGTTAAGCTCACTGGCCTATAATTTCCAGGCAAAGATTTTGAATCCTTTTTGAATATAGCAACCACATCTGCCTTCCTTTAATCCTCTAGTACAATTCCTTAAATAAAAGAAACTTGAAAGATTAAATACAGAGGATCAAATGTCCACACTTAGCTCCTTTACTACTCGTGGGTGAATACCATCAGGCCCTGGAGCTTTATTTATATTAACTTTATTTAGCTGCTGAAGCACCTTGTCTTGAGTCATTCAATCACAATGTTTCTGCAACTTTTTCCAGCAATCATTTGTATATCTCTTGCCATAGGATTCTCCTTTATATATACTGAAAAAAAATTGTTATTTATAATTTCTACCTTTTCCTGGTCTTCATTAACATGCCCATCTCTGTTTTTGTTTTTTAGAATTTATGTACTTAAAATAATGTTTGCGGTTGCTTTTGCTCTCTTTGGCTATCAATTTCTCATTTTCTAGTTTAGCCACTCTAATTGCCTTTTTTTAGTGCATTATTGGCTATTTAAATCTTATATAGGATAGGGGATAACACACAACTATAATTCAGTGCTTTGTAAGATGATAACAGTCCAAAAGCAGCTTAAATACCAGGTGTGGAATCTCTCTTGTCCAGGAAAAATCTGGGTAAACCAGGACGTAGGTGCAGCACCTAAATAGTTATTTTATGGGAGTATATAACGACAAGAAAAAAACAGAAGGAACTGATAGTGAAGTATGTAAAAATATAATAAATATGAGAAAAAAATGTGCACTCACACTTTTTAGGAGCTTCAATACAGCTCCAACTTTTCCCCGCCTAAGGATAAAGTGCAGTGCTGATTCTTCGTATATTCGTGGTTGTAGAAGGTATCCTCATAAAAATAGATAAAAAAAAACATAATATATTGTAGTATGTTTGGGCTATGGAGCAGGGGTAGGTATGAATATAAAGTGTGCACTCACATGTAAAAGAGCCATGAATATTGCTCCAAATTAGCCAATGAAGTGGTATGATCCCCACTCAAGGATATAGGTGGAATCAATATTTCTCAGTAGATATATTTGTGGAATAGAACAAATAAAACAGCAATAGTCTACACCGTAAATACGTAGTGAAAAACACAATAAAAAGATTTTTCAAAACCGACGCACATGCTAAAGAGCAAAGTATGGTTTGCTTAATCCAATACGCTTAGGTGGTATTATCCCCACCAAGAATGTAGCCCAAAGATCCAGCAGCAGCAGACAAAGGGCCAATAAAAATCTACTT
The DNA here is from genome assembly GCF_036172605.1 of Pelobates fuscus. NCBI lineage: Eukaryota > Metazoa > Chordata > Amphibia > Anura > Pelobatidae > Pelobates > Pelobates fuscus. The sequence goes on along the minus strand of NC_086322.1, from coordinate 71,951,496 downwards.
TCATGTTAAAAAAACAATAAAAGCAAATAGCAAGGTAAACAGTAGATAAAACAGTATATTTGGAACCTGGGTCCCCAGACGTTCTCTGCGATGCTGCAAGCTCATGTGCTGCAGGCTTTTCTGGAAAGCCGAATTCAGGTCCGAATGGCAAATTTACAGCACCGAATTTGGGTCAGAATGGAGAATTCACAAATCCAAATTCAACGCATGTGGTCATTCTAAAAAGTATTTCTAAAGTCCAATAGCAATTAAGTCATGCATATTTATATTTACCTCTCCAACTCATTGATGCCCTGTTGTGATTCCAGTAGCCTAACCCTTTTTTTTTCTCTCCCGTCACTCCTTGCATGCATTACCCCTGTGTCAATTGTTACATTGGCTTCCTTTACTCTGTATGATTCAATTTAAAATATTAACTCTTCTCTACAAAGCTCTCAACAACTCTAACCCCAACTTTCTTCACAAATTCTAAGGTAGCATTATTTACAAATAATAACAACATCAGTAATGTGTGTAGTGCTTAGTGTCATGAAATGAAAAATGATCTGGTGTCGGGATCCCGCGGGCGGCTGCGAGGGGAGGCTGCACTCCGTTCTCAGTACTCACCCTCCAGCCGTCTGCGGTCCTCTCCTCCACGTGGGCTCAGCGAGCAGCATCCCTCCAGCCTCAGATGCCGCCCACGTCTTCCTCCACGTCCCCCAGCGGCAGCATACATGACGCTGACTGCATGCTGGGAGACCACCCAAGATATGGCACGCCGGGGTCAGGCACCTGACCCGGCGTTAAAGGCACAGTGCCTCAATCACAGTGGGAGGTTTAGATATCTCCCACGTGTGATTGTTAATTCTGATTGGAAATTATCCAATCAGAATTAACCTGATGGTTTAAATACTTACCTTTCCTGTTCCTCCCTGCCCTGTTGTGGTCTTTGCTTGCTAGTATTGATACTGAACTTGTGTTTTCTGGTTACGTACTCTCTGGCTCTTTAATCTGACTTTGTGACTTTCTCCTACCCTTTGACCTCGGCTTGTTTCTCGTTATCCTGTCTTCTGGTTCCCCTTACTCGGCTTGTCTCCTGACTATTCTGTGTGTGCTTAGCCCGGCCACTCTAAAGGTCCGGTACTGCACCTTTTCTGTGTGTGTGTGTGTGTTAGCGTGTTGGGTTCCCCGAATCGTGACATTACAACAGGGCCATAATGGAACCTGCTGACATACCACAGCTCCTAGTTAATCAGGAGGCTAGAATGGATGGCTTGGACCACCGTATGGATCAGTTTGCTCAAGCTTTGCAAACCATACTGGCGTTCAGGAGGCTGCTGCTGCTGCTGTGCCCGAACCCATTCCCACTCCAGTACCCGTTCCTGCTCATGTAGTGCATATGACGCCGCCACAGCGCTACAGCGGTGACCCAGCATTGTGTCGTGGTTTCCTCAACCAAATCGACATCCATTTGGTGATGAATCCACATTCCTATCCCACTGACAGATCTAAAATAGCCTTTTTGATAAACCACTTGTCAGGGAGAGCTTTAGCATGGGCCAACCCCATGTGGGAGAATACGTCTCCTATGTCCTTTGCAGATTTTCTGACAGCTTTCAAACGCACGTTTGATCAACCTGGTAGGGTTTCTTCTGCTGGCAAAGCTCTGCTTAGGGTCCGACAGGGTAACAGATCTGTAGCGGATTACACTATCGAATTCCGCACTCTAGCAGCTGAAGTGGTTTGGAACAATGACGCCCTCGTAACAGCCTTTCAGGAGGGTTTGGCCGCTTACATACTGGATGAAATAGCATCCAGGGAATTGCCTGTTCTTTTGGATGATGTTATAGACTATATGATTCTTATTGATAACCGTATTAGAGAGAGGCGTAGTCAAAGACGGCTGGATACACGGGTGTTACCTGCTCTACCCTGTACTGCATTACTAGCATTACCCGCTCCTAGGCCACCATCCCCTGAACCCATGCAATTGGGTGCTACAGGGTTAACTGAGGCTGAAAGAGCGTACCGTAGAAGGGAGGGGTTATGCCTTTATTGTGGAAAGAGGGGGCACCACTGTAATGCCTGCCCTAAGGTACAGGGAAACTACAGCACCTAAGGCCTAGAGAGGGGTCGGCCTCGGGTGTTATGACTTTGTCCCCTCATGTGTCCATCTCCAGACTGTTTATTACGGTTTCTCTTTTGGTCAATAAAACCACTATAACAACTAAAGCCTTGATCGATTCAGGTGCGGCAGACAACCTTATGGATGAGAACTTTGCCAAAACCGCAACCTTGACTTTGATCCAAAAGGCCACACCCTTGGCCATTGAGGCCATAGATGGTAGACCGCTTGAGAAACCTCTGGTAACCCATGAAACCCAAGAAATCGTTATGTCTTTGGGTGCTTTGCACAAGGAAAGGTTAACCTTCCAAATAATTGACTCCCCTACTGCCTCCATCGTTCTGGGTTTTCCCTGGTTAGTTAAACACAACCCTGTACTTGATTGGGGTTGTTTGGATATACTCTCCTGGGGGGAATCTTGTCAACGAGACTGTATGGCTCATGTACGTCCTCTTTGTTCACTCAATGTGCCCACGGCTAAACCACTTTCTGTTTCTGTCCCTTCTGTATATGCAGACCTTGCATTGTTTTTTGAAAAAAGGGAGGCAGATAAGCTACCTCCACATCGTGAGTATGACTGTGCCATAAACCTGTTACCGGGTATATGCCTCCTAGGGGTAAGGTCTACCCTCTTTCTGAGAAAGAAAACCAGATCATGGAGGAGTACATACGGGAATCCTTAAGTAAAGGTTTTATTAGAAGGTCCACCTCTCCTGCTGGTGGTGGTTTCTTTTTTGTGGCAAAGAAGGAGGGCGACTTGAGGCCTTGTATAGACTACAGGGGTCTGAATAATATAACGATTAAAAATGCCTACCCTATCCCCCTCATCACTGAGTTGTTTGATCGTGTGAAAGGTTCTAAGTTCTTCACTAAATTAGAACTCGGGGGGGCTTATACCTTGTCCGTATAAAGGAGAATGACGAGTGGAAGACAGCGTTCAATACGCGAAGTGGGCATTACGAATATCTGGTCATGCCTTTTGGACTGTGTAATGCTCCTGCTGTGTTTCAGGACCTTATAAATGATGTCCTTAGGGATCTATTGCATGTCTGTGCCGTGGTGTACCTTGACGACATACTTGTGTATTCTCCTGATTTGAAGTCACACCATAACCATGTTAGGATGGGGCTCAAAAGGTTATTACAGAATGGAATCTACTGTAAGTTAGAAAAATGTTTATTGCAATTCCTAGGATATATAATTACTGAACAGGGTTTCAGTATGGATCCTGCTAAATTGGAAGCCATACTGTCCTGGCCACTTCCCCAAGGACTGAAGGCTATCCAGCGATTTATAGGATTTGCCAACTATTATAGGAAATTTATAAAAAACTTTTCACAACTTATCTCTCCTATAACGAAGCTGACTAAAAAAGGTCTACACCCTAGGGCTTGGACTCCTGAAGCCCTTAAAGCCTTCGAAACTCTCAAGAAAGCATTTGCCTCTGCTCCAGTGCTGCACCGCCCTAATCCTTCTCTTCCCTTTGTTATGGAAGTAGACGTTTCTGAGTCGGGTGTGGGAGCAGTACTGTCATATGACAAACCCCTCCATCCCTGTTGTTATTTTTCTAAAAAGTTGTCTGATCCAGAAAAGAATTACGATGTTGGGAACAGGGAACTATTAGCTATTGTGTTAGCTTTTAAGGAATGGAGGTACTTATTAGAGGGTTCTAGGCACAAAATAATGGTTATAACAGATCATAAGAACCTCTCCTATATAGCTGATGCTAGAAGGTTATCTGCCCGGCAGGCTAGATGGTCTCTATTTCTTTCACGCTTCCAATACGTCATTACCTACAGACCTGGTTGCCGTAATGCCAAAGCTGACGCTATCTCTCGACAGCATGAACCATTAGAATATGTTAACCCGACTCCTGAACCTATTGTACCTGCGTCTCAGATAATAGCTGCTACCCGTTTGGTTGTTTCGTCTCCTTTCCTTGGTAGCATTAAGGCATACCAAACCCAAGCACCCCCTGAGACGCCGGTTGGCAAACTATACGTCAACGCAAATGACAGAAAAAAGTTGTTAACTTTATTTCACACCGTCAAAACTGCCGGTCATCCGGGGGTTACCAAAACCTATAAGGGCCTCCTTCAACAGTTCTGGTGGCCTTCACTTAAGCGAGACGTAGTGGATTTTGTACAGACTTGTCGGGTCTGTACGCAGTGTAAGTCCCCTAATGTGAGACCCCAGGGTCTACTGATGCCTCTATCTATAACCAAGAAACCATGGACCCACTTATCGATGGATTTCATTGTAGACCTTCCTCTTTCTGATGGTCAGACAGTGATATTGACTGTGACGGATAGGTTCTCTAAAATGGTGCACTTTATTCCGCTTAAGAAACTGCCTTCTGTGGTTCAGCTAGCTCAGGTGTTTGCCAAAGAAGTGTTCCGCTTGCACGGGGTACCTCAGGATATCTGACAGGGGCCCTCAATTTGTCTCTCGGTTTTGGAGGGGCTTTTGTGCTGAGATGGGGGTCTCCTTGTCGTTCACTTCCTCCTATCACCCGCAATCTAATGGTGCAGCCGAACGTGCTAATCAGTCTGTGGAATTGTATCTGCGCTGCTTCACTAATGCGCACCAGGACGACTGGTCTCGCCTCCTTCCGTGGGCTTAATTTGCCAGGAATACAGTGTCTCATTCGTCTACTGGCTTAAGTCCTTTTGAGGTTGCTTATGGGTTTCGGCCTTCTGTCCTTCCCGATGCGTTCTCCGACAAGGGAATGCCCGCCTTGGACCAGCACCTCGCCTCTTTGCGGAAGATGTGGGATCAGGTCCATGTTGCGCTGTCTCGTTCAGCAGCTGCTCAGAAGAAGTTCGCTGATCGCCGTAGGGTTGCGGCCCCTTCTTATGTTCCGGGGCCGCAACCCTACGGCGATCAGCGAACTTCTCAAGGTTCCCTCGATGAAATTTGCTCCCAGATTGCTTGGTCCATACAAGGTGTTACGTAGGGTTAACCCCGTTTCCTACTCCCTTGACCTGCCTCCTTCCATGCGTATTCCGAACACGTTTTTGAAGCCCTTGCTGTGTAACCGGTTCTCTCGTCCCCTCAGATGGCCCGTTTCCCCTCGCACTGTCTCTAGTGATGTGTACGAAGTAGCTGCCCTTCTCGACTCTCGTGTTTCTAGGGGTCGGCTGCAATATCTGGTGGATTGGAAGGGGTACGGCCCTGAGGAGCGGTCTTGGGTTTCGTGCTCTGATCTGCACGCTCCCTCTTTGGTCTGCTCCTTTCATGCCCGGTTTCCTTTGAAGCCTTCTGCTTCCCGCCCTCCGGGCGGTCTTCGAGGGGGGGGGTGATATCGGGATCCCGCAGGCGGCTGCGAGGGGAGGCTGCACTCCGCTCGCAGTACTCACCCTCCAGCCGTCCGCGCTCCTCTCCTCCACATGGGCTCGGCGAGCGGCATCCCTCCAGCCTCGGATGCCGCCCGTGTCTTCTTCCACGTCCCCCAGCGGCAGCATGCATGACGCTGCACGCTGGGAGACCGCCCAAGGTATGACACGCCGGGGTCAGTCACCTGACCCGGCGTTAAAGGCACAGTGCCTCAATCACAGTGGGAGGTTTAGATATCTCCTACGTGTGATTGTTAATTCTGATTGGAAATTATCCTATCAGAATTAACCTTATGGTTTAAATACTTACCTTTCCTGTTCCTCCCTGCCCTGTTGTGGTCTTTGCTTGCTAGTATTGATACTGAACTTGTGTTTTCTGGTTACGTACTCTCTGGCTTGTTAATCTGACTTTGTGACTTTCTCCTACCCTTTGACCTTGGCTTGTTTCTCGTTATCCTGTCTTCTGGTTCCCCTTACTCGGCTTGTCTCCTGACTATTCTGTGTGTGCTTAGCCCTGCCACTCTAAGGTCCGGTACTGCACCTTTTCTGTGTGTGTGTGTGTGTGTGTTAGCGTGTTGGGTTCCCCGAATCGTGACATCTGGAGGATGATGGCCAGGAGTTTGCCTTTGCTTTTGTCAGATTGTCTCTTTTTATAGCTAATTTTTTTTTCTGTCAAACTCTTCAATTCTTCATTCAGAATAAAAACATGGCAATCAAATACACTTTATTATATAAAAATTTTCATTACATCCAAAACATGTTTTCCTGGACACTTGCACTTCTAGGTAGATTAGCAAAATATATGCCTGTATGTGGTTTGGTAAAGTTACAATGACTTGGGGTAGAGGTGATTTAAAAAAAAAAAAAAAAAAAAGGTTGATTTACAATAACAGTATTATCTCATGTAATGTCCCAGAATAGATGAATTAGTCTCATTTGTTTGCTACTCTGCTTTAAAAATCTGAGATAAGGTTTTACTTAAAAGGAAATGGGTTTCAGCTAGGCACTAACACTTTAGAACTCTTCATTTATGAAGAGATTTCTGAAATATTTGAAGTATGTATGTATTTCTAGAATATGGTATCAGGGACACAGTGGCTGACAAAATTCCAAATCTTTAACTAGGAAAGCAACAATAAGATGTGCATTTTTTTGCTATTCACAGAAACAAAAATTAAGTTACTATATAAAATAAAAACAAACATAAAACATTATAGTGCAACACTATACACAGGGGCGGGCTGGGCCGGGGGGCAGGGTGGCAATTGCCCCCCAGGCCGCCCTAAATCCAGGGCTGCCCACATCCAAAATAAAAAATAAAATAAAAAAAAGTTCCCCCCAGTGGCTGAACTACCGGTCGGAGCTGCGTCCAGGCCCATCACACCAGGGGGCCTGGCTGCTCTGTACACCTCTGCTGCCAGGACTGACTCCCCTTGCAAAACTGCTATTTAGTATATTGCTAATTCGGCAATATACTAAATAGCAATTATCCTAGCTCACTGATTGGCCGATCGGCCAGTAACCTCAGTAAGGGGCAGAGTGGGGTGCAGATGGAGGTCCCGCTGTATTCATTGTTTGGGTGTCCCGCAGAGGCACACCGGAAGTCAATGCCTACCCTCACCTCTTCCTGGGCGGAGTTCTGGCAGAGCTGCCTCCATATCCTGTCTGCAGGGCCCCTCCCTCAGTTCCCAGGATGCCAGCACTTAGACAGAACAGGGGAGCACAGAGCAAGCCCAGCAGACCTAAGGCCCCAGGATTCCCTGTCCCAGCTTGCAACAGTGGCACACAGGATCAAGGTGAGTGAAATACTCTCCATCACCTCTTCCTGCACACATAGGAGGCTGTCTCTTCCTGGCTCTACTTCTTTCTGTGTGTCTCACTTCCTTTCTGTCTCTCTAGTTTTTTAACTGTCTTAGGCTCTCCTTTTCTTGTGTCACTCTCTGTCTCTATGGTTTCCTAGCTGTCTCTGGATCTCCTTTCCTTGTGTCACTCTCTGCCTCTCTAGTTTTCTAGCTGTCTCAGTCTCTCCTTTCTTTGTGTCACTGTCTCTCTCTAGCTGTCTCTGGCTCTCCTTTCCTTGTGTCACTCTCTGTCTCTCTATGGTTTCCTAGCTGTCTCTGGCTCTCCTTTCCTTGTGTCACTCTCTGTCTCTCTATGGCTTTCTAGCTGTCTCGGTCTCTCCTTTCCTTGTGTCACTCTTTGTCTCTGGCTCTCCTTTCCTTGTGTCACTCTCTGTCTCTCCATCTCTTAACATGTGTAGCTCTGTCTCCCTTTGGCTCTCTGTCTCAGTCTCTCCCTCCCTATCTGTCTTCTCTGGCACTCTATCTCCCTCTCTGTTTCTTTGTCTCCCTCTCAAACAGCCACGAATACAATCACACTCAGCCAGCTCTCACACCCACACAATCACACTCATCCAACTGCACACATATATGTAACACTCAGCAACAGTACAATCACACAAAGAAACCACACACATGTCAACCATGTGTATTGTTTAGTGGGGAGTGACGAGGAGTGAAAATATGCACCAGGTAGAGTGACAAGGGGGCTCTACTTTAATTCTTGCCCAGTGGTCCCCAGTTATGCCCCTCGTTGCCCCCCATGGGCCCGCGGTGCTGGTACTGTGTTTGAATTGGGGCCCACACACTAAGGGGGACCACCGGGTGGCCCATACACAGCAAGAATAGCTAGACCCCAACTCCCAAGCACCCTAGCCAGCACACTGGACCTCAGGAAAGGTACCAGCAAAGGTAGGAAACTGTCTTTAAAAGTGTAAAGTGTGTGTGTGTCTGTGTGTGTGTGTCAGTATGTCTGTGTGTGTGTGTGTGTGTCAGTAGGTCTGTGTGTGTGTGTGTGTGTCAGTAGGTCTGTGTGTGTGTGTGTGTGTGTCAGTAGGTCTGTGTGTGTGTGTGTGTGTCAGTAGGTCTGTGTGTGTGTCAGTAGGTCTGTGTGTGTGTGTGCGCAAGTATGTCTGTGTGTGTGTGTGTGTGTGCAAGTATGCATGTCTCTGTGTGTGTGACAGTTTGTCTGTCTGTTAGCCAGTATGCCTGTATGTGTGTGTGTCAATTTGTATGGCTGTGTGAGTCAGTATGCCTGTAACAGTGTGTCTGTCAGTGAGTGTGCGTGTGCCTGTCAGTGAGTGTGTGTTTGTTAGTGTGTGTCAAATCAGCAAGTGTGTGTGCCTGTCAGTGAGTGTGTCTGTTTAGGTGACTGCCCCCCCCTTTCAATCACATGGGAAACGTGTTTTTACTCTCATCTTGGTGCGATGGGCCACTTGACTGGATTTGCCCCACAGGCTTAACGCTGCCAGCCCTCCCCTGACTATACATATATGATAGAAACATAGAAACATAGAATGTGACAGCAGATAAGAACCATTCGGACCATCTAGTCTGCCCAATTTTCTAAATACTTTCATTAGTCCTTGGCCTTATCTTATAGTTAGGATATCCTTATGCCTACCCCACGCATGCTTAAACTCCTTTACTGTGTTAACCTCTACCACTTCAGCTGGAAGGCTATTTCATGCATCCACTACCCTCTCTGTAAAGTAATACTTCCTGATATGATATACTGCAGTGGTTCTAAAAAAAACAGTCCTCAAAGCTCCTCTACCAGTTCAAGATTTTGGTATTACCTAGTTGTGTCTAAGGACTGGTAGGGGAACCTTGAAGACTGGTTTAGGATTCACTGATTTGCTGTGATATTCTGTATATAAAATGATGTATCAAGATTTCTTTATTGTTAGTGCACTTGTATTTTTGATCCCTCTGATGCAGGTAAGAGAAAGCCAATATAGTGTGGATTGCTACAAACAAATTTGAACATAATGCATACTGATCAATTAACATGGTTAAGAGCCAAAGGCACCTAGCTCTCTGTATACATAGCAGGTGTGGCAACATTCTACCATTTAGGGATGGAGAATGGCTAAATGCTTAATGGAGCCATAAGATGCCATTTTTGGATTGAGCTAAAACTATTTTAATTAAGTAAAGCAGTAAAAAAAATATATAAATTAAAGAAATTGGCTGAAGATGAATTTCACCTGTATCCATGAGCTTCTTCAATCAGTAATTAGATGTAGTGGTTTGGGGCCTAGAGTGTTCTTTAAGTGAAACTCTAAGCACCATAACAACTGTAAAATCCTGTATAGTATTAGTGCTGGGGTCTCCTAGTAGCAATGAAGTGGTCATGGTTCGTGGAGTGATATTCTCAATCAAATAATTATTTGAAATTGTAAACAAAACTGACAAAGTCAAAGCCAAGTCCAAACTTCTGCTTTAGCTGTGTGGGGGAGACCAGAAGAAGCAAAGTTTCACATGGTTTAACTCCTCCCAGTATCAAGAGACTCTTGGCACCACAACCACTATAGTTTGTCAAAGTAATTATCGTACTTAGAGTGCTCCTTTAATGACTGATCATTGACCTGGAATTCATGTTTTCTTGTTATTTATTTAGAGTTGCCATAACCTTCATGTTTTCCAGGACACATATTACTTCTTTAATTTTGATGGGCAACACATAAAAAGTGCTCCCTTGATTACATGTATATATTATATACACAGTGAGGGAAAAAAGTATTTGATCCCGTGCTGATTTGGAACGTTTGTCCACTGACAAAGAAATGATCAGTCTAGAATTTTAATGGTAGGTGTATTTTAACAGTGAGAGACAGAATAACAAAAACAAATCCAGACAAACGCATGTCAAAAACATTATAAATTGATTTGCATGTCAATGAGTGAAATAAGTATTTAATCCTCTATTAATCAGCAAGATTTCTGGCTCCCCGGTGTCTTTTATTAAGGTAACGATCTGAGATTCGGAGCATGCTCTTAAAGTGAGTACTCCTAATCTCAGTTTGTTACCTGTATAGAAGACACCTGTCCACAGAAGCAATCAATCAGATTCCAAACTCTCCACCATGGCAAAGATCAAAGAGCTGTCCAAGGATCAAAGATGCAAATAAAAATAATAATAATAATTTAAAAAAAGTTTAAATCTATAAAAAAAAAAAAAATAGACGGATTCACTGCAATAACTACTGTAATTTGCTTATATATTGCTTTGTGTAAATAAAATACTTTGAATTTGTTCTAAAAAAAAAAAAAAAAGATTGTAGACCCACACAAGGCTAGAATGAGCTACAAGAACATCACCAAGCAGCTTGGTGAGAAGGTGACAACAGTTGGTGTGTTTATTCGCAAATGGAAGAAACACAAAATAACTGTCAGTCTCCCTCGGTCTGGTGCTCCATGCAAGATCTCACCTCATGGAGTTTCAATGATCAGAACTTTGAGGAATCAGCCCAGAAGTACAAGGGAGGATCTTGTTAATGATTTCAAGGCAGCTGGGACCATAGTCAGCAAGAAAACAATTGGTAACACACTAGGCCATGAACAACTGAAATCCTGCAGCGCCCGCAAGGTCTCCGTGCTCAAGAAAGCACATGTTCAGGCCCGTCTGAAGTTTGCCAATGAACATCTGAATGATTCAGAGGAGAACTGGGTGAAAGTGTTGTGGTCAGATGAGACCAAAATCGAGCTCTTTGGCATCAACTTAACTAGTCGTGTTTGGAGGAGGAGAAATGCTGCTTATGACCCCAAGAACACCATCCTCACCGTCAAACATGGAGGTGGAAACATTATGCTTTGGGGGTGTTTTTCTGTTAAGGTGACAGGACTAGGAATGTGCATGGGCAAAACAATTTGGTTCGATTCTGAAATTCGGGTAAGTAAAAAAATGTGTCTGCTTTGGCAATTCGGACCAATGGCATTCGGTTCGGCACTTCCGAACTACCGAACTTTGGCAATTGGGAACTTTGGTAATTCGGAACTTCGGACATTCATAAGCATCCGAATGTCCGAATTGCATGAAACGAATTGCACATGTCTAGAGTGGTTGTGGTGGCAGTCTGGGCACTGGAAACTCTATAGATATGTAAGTGGTTTTGGTGGCAGTCCAGGCACTGGGAACCCTACAGATGTGTAAGTGGTTGTGGTGGCAGTCCGGGCACTGGGAGTCCAATAGATGTGTAAGTGGTTGTGGTGACAATCCTGGCACTGGGAGCCATATAGATGTTTAAGTGATTGTGGTGGCAGTCCAGGCACTGGGAGCCCTATAGATGTGTAAGTGGTTGTGGTTGCAGTCTTGCCACTGGGAGCCCTATAGAATAGATGTGTAAGTGATTGTGGTAGCAGTCCGTGCACTGGGAGCCCTATAGATGTGTAAGTGGTTGTGGTGGCAGTCTGGGCACTGTGAGCCCTATAGGTGTGTAGGTGGTTGTGGTGGCAGTCCAGGCACTGGGAGCCCTACAGTTGTGTAAGTGGTTGTGGTGGCAATCCTGGCACTGGGAGCCCTATAGATGTGTAAGTGGTTGTGGTGGTAGTCTGGGCACTGGGAGCCCCCTGCCCATTAGAGTAATCCGAATGTCCTAATTGTACGAAATTTGTCAGAATGTACTTTCAGAATGAAACGAATTGCACATGTCTAGACAGGACAACTGCATCTTGGGTGAGAACCTCCTTCCCTCAGCCAGGGCATTGAAAATGGGTCGTGGATGGATATTCCAGCATGACAATGACCCAAAACACACAGCCAAGGCAACAAACGAGTGGATCAAGAAGAAGCACATTGAGATACTGGAGTGGCCTAGCCAGTCTCCAGACCTTAATCCCACAGAAAATCTGTGGAGGGAGCTGAAGTTTCGAGTTGCAAACGTCAGCCTCGAAACTTTAATGACTTGGACTTGAAGAGGATCTGCAAAGAGGAGTGGGACAAAATACCTCCTGAAATGTGTGCAAACTTGGTGGCCAACTACAAGAAATGTCTGACCTCTGTGATTGCCAGCAAGGGTTTTGCCACCAAGAACTAAGTTGAAGGGGTCAAATACTTATTTCTCTCATGGATTATATACATTTTTTTATTTTTTTTAAATTCTTTATTTTTGTAGTGCACATAAAGGGTTACAGGCAGGCATGAGGTGCCCCGAAAGCAGTCCTCAAGCATTTACTCCGCTAAACATGCGGGGCATTTGATTATCAGGCACATTTTTATATAAAATTAGTTGCACATATATTTAATGGTGGAAGTAGATTCAATCTGTGGGTATGCTTAAACATTGTTTGAACCAATCCGTGAACAACACAGGATTGCCTACATATATTAATAGCAATTTAAACAGACTAGTACGTTTCGATTTAAAGTGGTTTGCCTGGGTACCTTTAAGGTCCAGGGTCGTCCCCGTCGGAGTGGTGCGGTGGGCCTTGCATGGATCGGGTATGCGTCGGCGTCGTGGGTGTCTGGCGGCCCCCCGTGTGCGTGGCTGGTACTTGTGAGTCTGGGCCCATAGTGCTCTCAGCTCGGGTGAGCGTCTCGCTCGGGTTTTCTACGTGTGGGACGTAGTTGCGCCCATGAGAGGTTTCCCAGGCCCCCTCTTGCTGCGAACCTGGTCCCTTGTGGGTGGGTCAGGAGTAGCCATAGCTGGCCGCATGCGAGCCTGCAGTTGAGCCCAAAAACGATCAAAAATGTCCTCAAGGGTGTCTCTTGTTTTGTCATTGGGGCCTGGCACATCAGACTGTTGCAGCTGCTGGTCGGATGTTGGTGAGTCAGGTTGGACCGCCATCTTGAGGACTGTCACCCCCGTATAGCTTGTGGGGGCCGGAGGATCAACTGAGAGGTAGGAGGTTTAGCTTGGTCAGTGTGGCGGGGACCGGGATATCCCCCACCGGTCCAGGGGGGGGGGAGGTGAGTATTGGTTGCGTGCCGCTTGGAGTAGCAAGCAGAAAGCGGCCGTCCTCCCGCTTCGCCAACTCCGGTAGGCCCCAACCTGCAGTAGCGGTTCCCGGGTGCTCCGGGTGTCCGTTTTGGTATCCCCAGGTAGGTGCCGGTTTCCCCAGTTTGCCGGGCTCCTTCCAGAAAGCTTTCCGTCTCTCCTACCCGATTTATCGTCGAGTTTATCGGCCGTGCCGCAGGAGCTCCTGCAATCAGGCTCCGCCCCCGGATTATATACATTTAATCACTAATGACTTGACTTCCTTTCTGCATCACTTGAGGCATTGGTTTCCATACGCCGCCCAGCAATGTGAATAAATGATATGTGTCAAAGGAAAACATGATGGATGTGGTAACTCTATTTGTATTTTGATATTGGAGGAAGGGCTTGCACTTGGAACATTATTTTACTTTTGCACAGGTTGTCTTTTCTGCAGTGATTATATGGAACTGAATCAGATTACTAGGTTGGGATCCCAAAATATAAATACAGTAAGTTAAATACAAGATTACACATTAACAAGTAGAATGCCCAATTACGGTACATAGAACACAGCGATTTGTTTATTACAATGCATTTAATTTTTATAGTAGATTTGTTTTCAATGCTCTGCTTTACGATGCGCCTCAACTGATCTTTTAATAGTGTATATGTGTCACACTTATCAATTTAAGTTATTCTCTTTAACAACAATGGATCTAAATAAAGATAGAATGACACATTGCCATAGTCTAGCTGTCCGCCCTGGCAGTGAGTCAAGGTGATTGTTTGAAAACAAGGGCAACGACACTTACTCACAGACAAGTTGTAATTGGATGGTACCCATATACCTTTCCCTAACCTGATTTATAAAATGCCAAATAATATTACAGCATTGGCATGATGACCTTTACACCTTTATAAGCTCTACGTGCAACCAGGACTCCAGCAATGTGGAAGAGCTTTCCTACATGCACACCTTCCCTCTTTAATTACCACGTTTCTTACAAATTAATTGTATTAACAGCAAACTATAAGACTCGCTTTCAATGTCGTCTGTACTTTTTACCCACCAGTCGATACTCACTAAAGCACCTGTTGCTACTGTTAACAAAAAGCTGTTTTCCTGCTGCAAAACTTCATCACCAGCAGCAGTGAGGATACTTAGAGCCAGCAACAGGCTTTGTGTGCTATTAACTCTTACTTAAGAATGGGTTTCCAAATGTTTTCCATCCCTGCCACTTCCATTAAACAACTGGAGCTTCTCAAAATGTAACAGCTATATAAACATAATTTAGGAAAAATACATCTTAATTATATGGCATTACATTATATTGCATTTTGCCCCTGCAGTCTCACTGCTCAGTTCTCTGCCATTTAGGAGTTAAATCATTTTATTTAAACAGCTCTAACCCCACCTTCTCTTATTGTGACTCACACAATCTTCAGCATGTTTACTTTTATGCATCTTTATCTCTTGCTCTGTACTTTAATCATACATAGGAGGCTGGTGTAGGCACTAGCAGGCAATTGATAGAGCAGAAGAAAATAAATTCTAAATAAAACACACTGTGTAATTAGGGAAGCTAAGCCTTTTGAGAAGGAAGCCTGAAGGGAGGCTGTGCGAGTAACAGGATACATATGGCTTGGACGCCATAAACACAGTGATTTAAAAGAACTGTATTGGTACCATAACAACCTAATCAAAATTAATTTGTTGTGGTGCTCTGAGGTCTCCAGTGTTTTTGCACCTAAAAGGGTAACCCCGAAGGTTGCTCTTTAGCACCGAATCTCTATTTCCCCAGTGGCATCCTGCTTCTACAATTGAGTTTCAGGAAACACAGAGTGCTGCCTAGCTGTTGCTGACTGGCTACAAAGGTCAGTTGAAAAGAGGGTCATTCGGGTAGAAAAGAGGGTTGGGGGTATTTGTCCATATTAGGGACATTTCCTCCTAAATAGGGACACTTGGGATGCATGCATTATACATACTGTATATATCTGGAATCAATGCTATCAATTGCCTGGAAATCTATTTATAAATAGGACTATACATAGGACACAAGATAACCAATTTTGACTGGAAAAAAAGGAAAAGGGCTATTTACAGTATGAACAATAAAGTTGTGGAATTATCTGCCTGAAGAGTGGTTTTACCAGAGGCTGTACACACTTTTAAACAGCTACTGAATGATGTTTTGCAAAAGCATAATATATTTAGGGATATATTTTTTAATAGGTTCGATAATGTCAGGATTACAGTATGATCCAGCACGTAGAATTGTGTAACACAGAGGACTGATAGGTAACGTATTACCGGGCCTTAGAATGGCACGACTAACATACCAAAGAATAGTCAGAAATAGCCGAGGTCAAGGGAAACAGAAAGAGACACATTGATAAGGAAAAGCCAGGGGTCAGGGATGACAGAAAACAGGGAAGTCAAAAACAATGCCAAAGTCAAAATACCAGAATAACCAGAATCAATAACACGCTCTCAGACAACCACAAGGGAAACCACAACAGGGCACTGAGCAGGATGAGAACTGGCCCTAAATACCCCTCCTGTGGATCTGATAGGCTGTAATCTGTCTTTGACCCCAAAGGCAGTTACCAGGTTCCTATTTGCATAATTGCTGCTCAGCACAAACCTTCCTGTGGATTGATTGCTGCTCGGCACAACTTATCCTGTCAGGACAGTAAATGCCATTAACCACATTTTTATGTGCAGGTGAATACGTGACAGGTAACAGCTTCTTGATCCAAGGATAAATTTGTCAGCCATTCTGGGGTGTAGAAGAATTTTTGCAAAATTTGTTGCAAAATTAGAAAGAGCTTCAAATTGAGTTTTTGCCTTCTTTTGGATCAACAGCAGAAACAGATGTGAGAAAGGCTGAACTTGATGGACACATGTCTTTTTCAGCTTATGTAACTATGAGAATTGTGATGAATATTAGCTTAAAAATACATGTTGACCCATGCAGAATTAATATTTTTTATTGGTCATCTCATGGTCTTTTTTTTGTTTTTTTGTTACTGTAACTTCTCATTTCATAAAAATGATACTCTGACATACAAGTACATAATTTAAATTGTGTAAAAGATTCTAGGGAAGATTGAGATATGAATTTATTATTATTATTATTATTATTGTAGCGGAGTGCAATATTAAAATCCACGATCTCCGCTGGTATTAAGGGTAAATCCACAGTCAGCGCTGAAAAGTAAGGCAATATCCCAAATCCCCCAGTAACCGGACGAAACACAGTTCTGGGAGTCGACTGAGGCCTTTATTCACAGCTTCCAGTATTTATACAATTCCCCATGCAAGGGGTTTCCAGACAGACTTAGCAGGGGTAATACAGGAGGGGACTACATGGGGGACTTAACATTCTGGACATTTCTCCCATCAGGCACTGCTGCACGAGAGGGATACTCCCACTGGGATACACCGTTAAGTGGATTATCCCTCCGTGCAACAGAACCAACATTTCACGTTAAAATCTATAACTTCTCCATCATTCACTCTATTTGCACGAATGGACGGTCGGTAGATAGCTGGGGTTTGGGGTTATATTTCGTGAGAATACCGCTCAGATCCCAGCTAAAACTACCGCACGCCGCACGAAATAGACTTAGCCATCGAGTCCGGTTTAAACTACCAAACACCGATGGGGAACATTAATGTGATGCGGGCGGAACTCCCCGAACGCTCTGGAGGTCCAGCGGTGTTCGTGCCGTCGAGTAGCCGTTTTCAGTTCCAGGCGCTCGACGACCAAACACTGCTGGAGAGACAAAGGATCCAAGATGGCCGACCGCCGTGTGGTCGGTAGTCGAACGACAACAACCTAGGAGAGCCTTTAATTACCGATTGCAACATTGTTGCAGTCGGTTAACGAGCGCCACACGTCCCTTAATGTGTGGTCTATCAGGGGGGCCCGTATTTGTTTCACAAACAGCCCGTATAGGCGTGGTTCGTGAAACGAACTCCATGATTGCTATTGGCTTATGGCTGCTAGCATACAAATTCCAATGGCACATAATATACATAGAAACATAGAAACATAGAAACATAGAATGTGATGGCAGATAAGAACCATTCGGCCCATCTAGTCTGCCCAGTTTTCTAAATACTTTCATTAGTCCCTGGCATTATCTTATAGTTAGGATAGCCTGATGCCTATCCCACGCATGCTTAAACTCCTTTACTGTGTTAACCTCTACAACTTCAGCTGGAAGGCTATTCCATGCATCCACTACCCTCTCAGTAAAGTAATACTTCCTGATATTATTTTTAAACCTTTGTCCCTCTAATTTAAGACTATGGTTGTGGTAGTTTTTCTTCTTTTAAATATAGTCTCCTCCTTTACTGTGTTGATTCCCTTTATGTATTTAAATGTTTCTATCATATCCCCCCTGTCTCGTCTTTCCTCCAAGCTATACATGTTAAGATCCTTTAACCTTTCCTGGTAAGTTTTATCCTGCAATCCATGAACCAGTTTAGTAGCCCTTCTTTGAACTCTCTCTAAGGTATCAATATCCTTCTGAAGATATGGTCTCCAGTACTGTGTACAGTACTCCAAGTGAGGTCTCACCAGTGTTCTGTACAATGGCATGAGCACTTCCCTCTTTCTACTGCTAATACCTCTCCCTATACAACCAAGCATTCTGCTAGCATTTCCTGCTGCTCTATTACATTGTCTGCCTACCTTTAAGTCCTCAGAAATAATCACCCCTAAATCCCTTTCCTCAGATGTTGAGGTTAGGACTCTATCAAATATTCTGTACTCTGCCCTTGGGTTTTTACGTCCAAGATGCATTATCTTGCACTTATCCACATTAAATGTCAGTTGCCACAACTCTGACCATTTTTCTAGTTTACCTAAATCATTTGCCATTTGGCTTATCCCTCCTGGAACATCAACCCTGTTACATATCTTAGTATCGTCCGCAAAAAGACACACCTTACCATCAAGACCTTCTGCAATATCACTAATAAAAATATTAAAGAGAATGGGTCCAAGTACAGATCCCTGAGGTACCCCACTGGTGACAAGCCCAAGCTTCGAATATACTCCATTGACTACAACCCTCTGTTGCCTGTCACTCAGCCACTGCCTTACCCATTCAACAATATTGGAATCCAAACTCAAAGATTGCAGTTTATTGATAAGCCTTCTATGTGCAACAGTGTCAAAAGCCTTACTGAAATCTAGGTAAGCAATGTCTACTGCACCACCCTGATCTATAATTTTAGTTACCCAATCAAAAAAATCAATAAGATTAGTTTGGCATGATCTCCCTGAAGTAAACCCATGTTGTCTCTGATCTTGAAATCCATGTGTTTTTAGATGTTCAACAATCCTATCCTTTAACATGGTTTCCATCACTTTCCCCACTACTGAAGTAAGGCTTACTGGCCTATAGTTGCCCGACTCCTCCTTATTACCTTTCTTGTGAATGGGCACAACATTCGCTAACTTCCAATCTTCTGGGACTACTCCTGTTAACAATGATTGGTTAAATAAATCTGTTAATGGTTTTGCTAGTACACCACTAAGCTCTTTTAATAGCTTTGGGTGTATTCCATCAGGTCCCATTGACTTATTTGTCTTTACTTTTGACAGTTGAAATAGAACCTCTTCCTCTGTAAACTCACGTGTAATAAATGACTCAGTTATCCTTTTTTTTAACTGAGGTCCCTTTCCTTCATTTTCAGCTGTAAATACCGAACAAAAATATTAATTGAGGCAGTCAGCTAGACCTTTATCCTCATCTACATACCTTCCTTCTTTTGTTTTTAATCTAACTAATCCTTGTTTTACTTTTCTTTTCTCATTTATGTATCTATAAAAAGTTTTGTCCCCCTTTTTTACTGACTGTGCTATTTTCTCTTCTGTGTGTGATTTGGAAGCTCTTATAACTTGCTTAGCCTCTTTCTGCCTAATCTTATAGGTCATTCTGTCTTCCTCACTCTGGGTTTTTTTATAATTACTAAATGCTAACTTTTTGTTTTTTACTATTTTGGCCACATCTGCGGAGTACCACAGTGGTTTCTTGAATTTTTTGCTTTTACTGACAAGCCTAATGCAATTTTATGTTGCCTTCAGTAGTGCAGCTTTTAAATAATCCCATTTATTTTGGACTCCATTTAAGTTGCTCCAGTCTGATAATGACTCCTTTACACATATTCTAATTTTAGAAAAGTCTGTTTTTCTAAAGTCTAAAACTTTTGTTTTTGTGTGGTGTGACTCAGTCACTGTTCTTATATTAAACCACACTGACTGATGATCACTGGATCCTAAACTTTCACCTACAGTAATATCTGATACCAAATCTCCATTTGTTAACACTAAATCTAATATGGCCTCTTTACGAGTTGGCTCCTCAACGACTTGTTTTAGAGACAATCCCAGTAGGGAGTTTAGAATATGTGTGCTTCTGGCACAAGTGGCTATTTTTGTTTTCCAATTCACATCAGGAAGATTAAAGTCACCCATGGTGATAACTTCCCCCTTCATTGTCATTTTAGCTATTTCTTCAACTAGTAGATTATCTAACTCTTCAATTTGTCCTGGGGGCCTATAAATCACACCGACATGAACTACTGTGTGATTACCAAATTCTAACGTAACCCAAATGGACTCTATGTTCGTCTCACTAACCTTTATTAGGCTAGATTTTATGCTATCCTTCACATACAGGGCCACCCCTCCCCCTTTCTTGCCTTCCCTGTCTTTTCTATATAAAGAGTACCCTGGTATTGCTATGTCCCAGTCATTTTTTTCATTATACCATGTCTCAGTAACAGCGACTAAATCTACACTATCAGTTGCCATTATTGCCACAAGTTCATGGATCTTATTCCCTAAACTGCGAGCATCTGTAGACATGACTCTAAGCTTATCATTTTTTAACACACTTGCTACAGGCACCTTCTGTCCTTGTTTTGGGGGACAATTGGATTGATGTTTTATCACCCTTTTGCCCCCCCCTCCTAGTTTAAATACATCTTAGCAAAACCTCTGAACTGCTCACTGAGAACATTTGTTCCCTTTTGAGAAAGATGCAAACCATCTTTTTTGTACAGTTTATTTCCATTCCAAACAGAGCTACCATGAGCAATAAAGCCAAATCCTTGCTCCCGACACCATTCACCAAGCCACAAGTTAAAGTCCCTAATACGCATCCGCCTGTCATTCTGAGTGTTATGCACAGGCAGAACTTCAGAGAATGACAGTGTGGAAGCAACCTGCCGTATATCATTGGCAAAAACACTAAAAACTTCCTTAACCTCTGAAACCTCATTGCAAGCCAAGTCATTTGTCCCAAAATGGACAAGTACATCCAATTCCCCTTCCTGCTTTGCTTGCTTAACAATATTACAGATACGTCTCCTGTCTCTGTGAACAGTAGCTCCAGGAAGACACCTCACAAGACCACCATTGTCCATCTCCACACCTCTTATGATGGAATCCCCCAACAACAACTGCTTTCTATTAGGCCTCATCATAGTCTTCAAGCCTCTCTGCACAACACCACTGGCCTTCAATGCCTCTCTCCACAACAGCACTAGCCTCAGTGCCTCTCTCCACAACACCTCTAGCCTCAGTGCCTCTCTCCACAACACCTCTAGCCTCAGTGCCTCTCTGCACAACACCACTAGCCTCAGTGCCTCTCTGCACAACACCACTAGCCTCAGTGCCTCTCTGCACAACACCACTAGCCTCAGTGCCTCTCTCCACAACACCACTAGCCTCAGTGCCTCTCTGCACAACACCACTAGCCTCAGTGCCTCTCTGCACAACACCACTAGCCTCAGTGCCTCTCTGCACAACACCACTAGCCTCAGTGCCTCTCTGCACAACACCACTAGCCTCAGTGCCTCTCTGCACAACACCACTAGCCTCAGTGCCTCTCTGCACAACACCACTAGCCTCAGTGCCTCTCTGCACAACACCACTAGCCTCAGTGCCTCTCTGCACAACACCACTAGCCTCAGTGCCTGTCTCCATGACACCATTACACTCTGAAAGTGCAGAAAATGAATTATGTAGAACAACAGACTGTGCAATATGCCTTTTATCCACAACTCTAAGTCTACCGGATCCTACAGTAATCCATCTGCCATTCCTAGTATGTCTCTGTGGCAGTGGCTTTGCAGCAGTTCCAGCCTGAGTTTGTTTACCAGATAATTTACAAATCTCAGACTTCAAAAATACAATCTCCTGCCGCAAGATAGAGAACTGTCTACAGATTAGACAACAACTAAACCTCCAAAAAGTGGAACGCGAATGCATCCAAGTTACATACACAGCAGAAAATACAGACAACCTTTTGGCATATAAAGTTCAGTGTCCTAGAATTGGCTAGGTTTGCCACAATTATTATTATTATTGGCATTTGTATAGCACCAACAATTTCCAAAGTGCTTTACAGTATTATAGGAGAGAATGATTTAAAAATAAATGAGACAATTACAAAAAAGTACAGGAACAATAGGTCGAAGAGGACCCTGCTGAAATGAGCTTACAGTCTATAGGAGACAGGAGATAGCAATCAAACAAGGTGGCAGATATGGAAGAGAGAGTAGAGTGCTCCCCTTAGGAGAGAGCAAGGGACGGCTATGTGAGGCAGAGGTTACTCTGGGATGCCATAAGCTTTCCAGAATAGATGGATTTTAAGGCACTTCTTAAATGATTGAAGACTAGGGGAAATTCTGATGGCAGTAGGCAGGCTATTCCATAGAAAGGGAGCCACCCGCGAGAAGTCCTGCAAGCATGAATTGGCCGTACGGGTGCAAGCAGCAGACAGGAGAAGGTCACGGGCAGAGCGGAGAGCCCGACGAGGAGCATACTTGTGAATCGGTGAAGAGATATAAGAGGAGCTAGAATTGGTCAGTGCTTTATAGGTGTGGATTAGTACCTTTCATTGACTCCTATAGGATACAGGCAGTCAATGTAAGGACTGACAGAAGTGTAAGGTGTGAGAGAACCGACTGGACAGGAAAATCAGTCTGGCGGCAGCATTCATTACAGATGATGTGGGATTATTTAAAAAACCTTATTGTACTTGTATTCAATTATTGCACTAACTCCATTTTAACTTTATACTGTGACAATCCTCCATTTTGTCCTCCTAACCTGACTTCTACAATCCTCCATTTTGTCCTCATAACCTAACTTGTTCATTTTAAAACTACCTTACATGACAGAATTTCCCAGCACATCTAATACAATAGAACAAAGACTGTATTTTCTATAAAGACATGATTAACACAGGAATTGCTGACTTTTCCTTAGATTTGCAACATAGTATAATTCGAAGGCCATGAGAACACAGTAGTAATGAAATGTTCTATTCATAAGAGACCTTGCACCTGGCCACGAGGCCTGAGATCACCGACCGTGTAAAATGACGCTCAAGACCCCTTGTCCCCCACCCGTGTCCAGAACAATCCCACCTCTTGGTGGGTGGACACGGGACTAACCACTTAGTTGTTTGAACCAATTTATTATATTGATAGGAGGACACTAATTCCGACACTTAACAATTAATCCAATTAATGATGTTTATTTGCTGATATTCTAATAATCAATGATGACGTAAAATGTCTCTTAAAAGGACCTGCGCGTCCGCTTTTTAATCACTTGCCAATAAATTTTCTCGAAGTTATTTTAACCTGAACCTTGTGTGTCAGACTTAATTACTTCAGCGTATATACGCAATTTATTTTATTAATTTGGACAGGAACAGATAGACATTTTGGTTTACTGCTAAAAAGTACCATAACAACTTGGCGCCCAACGTGGGGCACCGGGCTATGTCTGGCCGGTGAGCCGTCCTAAGGAAGACGCTGTTGGACGGAGGAATCCAGGGGGAAGGAAAGGAGATTGATCACCTCCAGGTACACGGTAGAGACTTCTGCAGAGCCACCGGTATGTTCCGGCCCCTTTGATTGACCCGTCCACGTGTCTGTGACTGCTTCCCGGGAGGACATCAAAGACAGGTAATATCTTGCCCGGTGTCTCGTTACTCATTTGTTTACCTGCATTTTAGTCTATCTGTTGCCTGGGTGTGTTTGAATTGTGTTTGAATTGTTTGCCTGTTTCCCCATTTTGAGATAAAGGGGGGGTGGACCTGCAGGGGATTTGCCTGGGGTTCTGTCTTGCTTGTTTTCCCCTTTTTGGGATAAAGGGGGGTGGACCTAAGGGAATTTGCCTGGGTCTTCTGTATATCTGTCTATCTGTTTGTATTTTGCCCCTTTTGGGATAAAGGGGGGTGGACCTGAGGGGATTTGCCTGGGTCTTCTGTTACCTGTTTTACTCCTTTTAGGAACCACGGTGCTGTGGTTGTAGGGAAAAAGGGGGGTTGGCCTGTGGATGTGTTCCTGGGGGTCATCTTTGCCTGTTTACCTCTTTTAGGAGCCTCGTGGCTGTGGCTGTAAGGAAAAAGGGGATTGTTGGAACTGTGGATTTTGTGTAGACTCATAATTTCCTGTGATCCTTCTGGTGACACTCTGAGAGCTTAGCTAGCCTCATTGTGCACGTGGTAACCCACAGTTTCGAGTACTGGGGGCTAGTGGAATTCCAAGTTTGGTAACCACTGTCCCGAGTACCGAGGCTGGGGGGATTCCAGGTTTGGTAAACCTCAGCTTCGGCTGGGGGGATTCCAGTTTTTCTCTTGGTAACCACCGCCCTGAGCGCTGGGGCTGGTGGAATTCCAGTTTTTCTGTTTATTTGTGGTAGTGAGACTTATAAGTGGGTTTTATAGGGACACTACGGGGTTGAGGGAGGTGACTTTGGAGTAAGCACCTGAGTAAAGGAAAGGAATTACTGTTGATTTTATTTGAACTGTGATGCATACACTGTATTTCAACTGTATTGTTGTCTTGTTTGCTTAATGAGGAGTCTCATGTACTCCTGTGTCTGTCTCTAAGGATCTTTCCTTGCCTTTCATCTTTCCTACACTTTCTGTATTATTATACTATCCACTCCCATTCCTCTTAAAAGAGAAGTGATTGGTCACACACTTCTCACCTCGCTCCAATCCGTGTCTACCACCCCGGGTAGGCGGATTCAGTGACTGGTCTACGTTTTGGGAAGACGCACCTGAGAAAGTCCCACGATTCTCGGGTGGCAGTCGAGCATTGTAGACGTTCCTGTTCAATTTTCCTTCTCTCTCTCTATATCTAGGACGCTGGTATAGGGGTCAAGGGACTATGGGACAGGATTTAGATAAGCCCAGTAAGGGCTGGTTAGCATGTGATTTGGTAGAGAACAGAGAGGGTGAAGAGATGGTTAAAGGTGTTGAAAAGATTGCAAAAGTATGTAAAATTGCTGTACCGACATGTGGGAGATTGCAACCAGAAAGTTGGCGCAAGTTACTAGCAGAAATGAAAGGCAAGCTTACAGATAATGGTTTATTAAAGACTGCTGAAGCATGGTACAGAGTAGCGAAGGCTATTCAGTTAGAAGGTTGGGTTGAGGAAGAAGTAAATCACAAAGGTGTGAAATTGTTTGTGTATCATAAAAATTGTGTTGCTGGGGTTTACCCTCAGCCAGCGCCCCAAAATGGCGCCCAGGGGATGTCCGTCCCCAAGGTTCAGTCAGCCATAGGTGACAGCCAGCTGACTATGTTCCCCACTCCCGATCCTCCCGAATCCCATCCCATCACCTCCCCTGTCTGCCCGGTCCTGAATTCTGATGGATCTTTCTTTACCCCTTCCCTCTCCCTAACGGTCCCATCATCCTCAGCCATCCCCACACTCCCTTCCATGCCTAATCCTAACATCTCATCTGCCGCCTCCTCCCTGCAATCCCTCTCTATGGTTAATCCCCTTCCATCAGCACCCGCCCAGCTAACTACCCCTCCCTCCCATGCTACGACTCCTCTTTCTGCATCCATCCCTACTAATCCTGTCCTGTCTCCTCCGATAACCAGCTCCGCCCCAGTCCAATATCCTACCTCCTTAACCGTACCTGCCCACCCTACTCTTTTGCCCTCCCCTGCCTGGCCCTACCCCTTCCCATATCCCATGGCCCTGCCCTACCCCGGTTACCCTCCCTTTCCCCAAGCCACTCCCCAGGTTCCGGTCATGCCCAGTCCGGCCCAATCTGCCCCGGAAGTGCCCATATCAAATATGGCCGCCGCTTCTTCCCTTAATCCTGAAGCAACTCCTTTCCCCGCCTCCAATATGGCGGCTCCCAGTTCAGCCCTGATGCCAGTAATTCCCGGCGACTACCTGTCCCCAGGTTACGACTCGCTAGCCACCCCTGCATCTGGGGCTCATTCCCAACCACCGATCCTTTCACCTCACGCGGGACCTGCACCGCGTAGAAGAGTCAATATCATAGAATTCGATGATGACGAGATGGACAGGGTGTCCCATGTCTCATCGGAACTTGCTGCGGGAGCCCCAACTCATCGTTCTATCGATGATCCCTTCGGCCACAAGGGTCGGGGAGAACAGGCCCCTCCTAAATATGTAGCTTTTAACCCCACTCAAGCTAGTGCTCTGATGAAATCACTCCCGGACCCAGAAAAGCAGCCTATGCCCTTCTACCGAGGGATAGTTCAAATTCAAAAGACTTATTCAGCCGCATGGCGTGATTTATTAAGCATTTGTGCTATTAAAGCAGGGGATGCATATTGGCCAAGTATGGCCCGACACCTCAGTACAGATCAGCTCAACAGTGATGTTGATTACCCCTCTGGAGTAACTTTTTGCACCCAATTAAGAGAATGGGCTAAGGACAAACTTGCAGATCAGGCTGCTGGCCTTACTGATGTTATTCAAGATAAAGGAGAATCAGTGGAAAGGTTTCATGCAAGACTGTATCAAATGTTTACAGATTTGGGGTTTGATCTTACTGACAAGATTCATTCACAAATGCTGTCAGGAGCGTTTGTCCAAGGTGTTAAGGACTCTATACGCAAGGGAATCATTGCTGCACGCCCTGAATATAAGGTTGTTCCCCTGGACACCCTACTTTTAGTTGCTAGAGGTTTGGAATCCGCTCAGACCCCAAGAAGATCCACTTCAGCGCCTCTCATGGTATCCCGCTCCACCCCAGTCCCAAAAGGTACTAGACCGGAGGAGGGGGGACATTGTTTTAATTGTGGAGCCAAAGGGCACTTTAGAAGTGACTGCCCAGAACCTAAAAAGGAGCCAAGGGAGCCCAGAAAGCCCTCCAAACCTGCCCCAGCTCCCAAAGCCACCAAACAGGTTCCGATAATTGAGGAACCAGATGATTAGGAAATTGGCAAGCCTGTGTCTGCAACCCCTGTCATGGCAGTGTCTACAGGGGATAAGGGGGGGCCACTTGCCACAGTGACTTTGCCCATTGAAGGCCACCCTACCACATTTCTAGTTGACACAGGTGCAGCCCGTAGTGTTCTGCGAGAACAAGACCTGCCAGACCCATCCTTTCTGTCAAATATTGACGTCTCTTGTGTTGGAGTGGATGGCCAGCCAAGACATAGCCCTTTAACAACTCCATTACGGGTTGGCTCTAGCCTGCTTGCTCGCTTTGTGGTATCCTCCACATGCCCAATTAACCTATTAGGTGCTGATGTTCTCTCACGCCTGCAAGCATCCATCACCTTTACCCCGGATGGGCAGGTAGAAATGTCCACACCTCTATCTGAATCAGACACCTCAGCCTTGTGCTCCTTGCCTCTAATGCTGCATTTAGAAAAGCCCCGTGAGAAAGCAGCAGAATTAAGGTCCAATTTCCCAGAGGCATTAAAGATACAGGTGCCCGCCAAGTTATGGTCCTCAGGCCCAGAGGACATAGGTCACCTAAATGTTCCCCCTGTGGTGGTAAAGCTCATTCCAGGAGCTAAATTACCAAGAAAACCACAATATCCATTAAAACCAGCACAGGCCGCTGCCATTTCTACCCACATCAAGGCACTCTTGGAGAAGGGTGCCCTGGTGAAATGTAAATCTGAATGCAACACCCCATTATTCCCTGTGAAAAAGAAAACTCCCAAAGGTGAGCCAGAGAAGTACAGGATGGTTCAGGATCTCCGTGCTGTTAATGAAGCTACCGTCCTGGACACCCCTCTTGTACCAAACCCCCATACTCTGCTCTCTGGAGTCCCACCATCTGCAAAATTTTTCACAGTCATTGACCTAGCAAATGCTTTCTTCAGTGTCCCACTGGACCCATCCTGCCAATACCTGTTTGCTTTCACCCATGAGATGCAACACTATACCTGGACTGTCATGCCCCAAGGGGCACAAAATTCACCAAGTCAATTTGCAAAGGCCATGGCCACCATTCTTGACCCATGGCAAGCTGAGCACCCAGAAGTTGTCCTGCTCCAGTATGTGGACGATTTACTGCTCTGTGGAGATGATATACCCACTACTGAACAGTGCTCAATTAGTCTGCTTTGTTATTTGGCAGAACAAGGATGCAAAGCTTCGCTCCTCAAGCTACAGTTCTGCCAACCCTCTGTAATTTTCCTTGGACATTGCCTATCTCAAGGTGCCAGACATCTTACCCGGGACCGGGTGAGAGCCGTACTGGATATTCCAACTCCAAGGACTTCAAAATCCCTCCATGCCTTCCTAGGTCTCATTTCCTACTGCAGAGCATGGATCCCAGAAGCCTCCCTGCTCATGCAGCCTCTCTATGACGCACTTAAGTCTGACCCTTTCTGTTTGCCTAATGAAGCTCTGGACAATTTCAATGCTCTCAAACGTGCCATTGCTTCTGCTCCTGCCTTGGGCCTACCTGACTACTCAAAACCTTTCAAATTATTTGTCTCTGAAAGACAAGGCCACGCAACAGGAGTTCTCACCCAAACTAATGACTTAAGAGGCCGCCAAAGGCCTATTGGATATTTCTCATGTCAACTGGACATTGTGGCCAGAGGGACTCCTTCCTGTCTCAGGGCTGTCTTTGCTGCAAGAGAGCTCATAGAAAGAACCTCAGACCTGGTCCTTGGCCACCCTCTGGTTGTTTTGGCCCCTCATGACATCTCTGCCATCATCAACCAAGTCCAGCTTAAGCACGTGTCTCCAGCCAGACACCTACGCCTCCAGTGCCATCTTCTTCTACCTGACAATATTTCCATCCAAAGATGTCAAGTTCTTAACCCATCCACTCTTCTTCCACTCCCTGAGGGGGGTATCTATTATGGATTTATCACAGATGAAACCTACATTTACCTGCTTTGTGGATGTATCAAGAAAGTCATGCATCCACATCTGACATTTTATGAAGATGAGAAGCCTCTCTGTGAAGGCCCAGATTACGCCTTCTGTACCATGTGGTACAAACCAGACATTACTCCCGAACCTTGCTATGAAGATGAGCTTTACCATTGGACTGATGTGAAGCTCACTGCTCAAGATTTTTATTGTGACTCTGAAGGCAATAGCATGGTCTTAATCCAACTACCTCAACAACTTAACTACCTCTACCGCCATTGGGATACTGCTATCCCACATATTCCTGTTACCAAATTGAAGACAAGGTCATGGAATGACCTTGGGCCCATGGCAAAGCTATGGGCCACCATGGATGAAGAACAGCTACAGGAAAATGGTATTGTCAAATACCCAACAACTGACCTTCTGGAAGCATGGCCACGCCACTTCCTAGAAAAGGAATTTCAAGATCTGGTCATAGTGAATGATTATGACCCCGAAACACCTCATGACTGTTTTGAACAGATGAAAATGGAGACAGTACACCTACCAACTGTGCATGAGAATCCATTACAAGATCCAGATTTTACCCTGTTTGTGGACGGCTCAAGATATGCTGATGAAGAAGGAAGATATCATACAGGATATGCCGTAACCACAACAGACGAAGTTATCAAATCATCATCCTTACCGCCAGCAATGTCTGCGCAAGAAGCTGAATTACAGGCTCTGACTTCAGCATGCAAAATTTCCGAAGGAAAACGTGCCAACATCTATACAGATTCAAGATATGCTCTGGGTGTGGCACATGACTTCGGCCTAATTTGGAAGACAAGAGGATTTCTTACCACCGCCGGTACACCAGTCAAACATAGTACTGCAATTAAGGAGCTAATGGATGCCCTCCTACTCCCTGAAGAAGTGGCCGTTTTGAAGATAAAGGCCCATGGGAAATTGGATACAGATGAAGCAAAGGGCAACCATTTGGCTGATCAGGCTGCTAAGCTAGCAGCCAGGGATCTGCAGGAAGTGGATGAAGAAGTGTCCGGACAAGAAGAAGAAGAAGAAGTCCCTATTTTTGCTCTGCAAACTCTTCCTACTGATTTGCGAATTTTGCGAGAACAGCAAGCTGCAGTCACTCCTGAAGAAACCCAAAAATGGAAAAATAAAGGAGCTGTCCAAAAGGATGGAGTATATTACAACAACTTCAAATTTTGTCTTCCAAAAAATTTATATCCAGCGGTTGTCCAATGGGCACATGGGCCTGCACACCTGTCAAAGGAATTGATGGCCGCCCTCATACAGAAGTATTATGAAGCACCCGGAATCACAACATTGATCAGCAGCTTCTGTAAGGCCTGTGTTATTTGTGCAAAATGCAATCCAGGAAGACCAATCAAGGTGCCTGCAAAACACCTGGCAAAGCCCATGTACCCCTTCCAGCGAATTCAAATTGACCACATCCAAATGCCCAAGAGTGGGCCCCATGAATATGCACTAGTCATAGTGGACATGTTCTCAGGATGGCCAGAGGCCTACCCAGTGGCCAATATCACTGCGAAAACAACCGCAAGACGCCTACTTACAGAGATAGTATGTAGGTTTGGACTCCCAGAAGTCATTGAAAGTGATCAAGGCCCAGCCTTCACAGCAACAGTGACTAAAGAAATTTGGACTGCTCTAGGGGTGACCCTAGCCTTCCACACCCCTTACCACCCACAAAGTAGTGGTAAAGTAGAGCGCATGAATGGCACTCTAAAAGCCAGAATGTTAAAAATGTCGCAAGAAACAAAGATGCCCTGGCCAGAAAGCCTGTCAATAGCTTTGTTTAGTGTTAGGCACACACCTAGAGGGAAGCATTCACTGTCCCCATATGAAATTCTATTTGGGACAGCACCCAGACTAGGTTGTTATTATCCGCAGCAGTTACAGCTCCAATCAGATGTTTTAGTAGATTATGTAACTGAACTTGCAAGTGCCTTGAACAAAATACATGCCCAAGTTTTCTCTTCAATTCCAGATCCCGATTTGGATACAGGTACCCATAACCTGCTTCCCGGAGATTGGGTTCTGGTCAAGAAGTTTGTGCGGAAAAATACCCTGGAACCAAGATTTGACGGTCCATTCCAAGTTCTCCTGATTACCGCAACCTCCGTCAAACTGGCCGGCAGGCCAAATTGGATCCACGCTTCCCACTGTAAGAAATCTCCAGCCCCTGAGGAAGCAGATACCGCACAAGCATGTACCTCTGGTACACCTTCTCCTTAATCAGCCTTATAAAGGCCCAACAAGTAGCCATCACCAAAGATATTAGTGGGTATACCTTCTGGTACAATTCATCATGCACCCATGTGGCTACTTACACCTTTGACTATTGTGACATTGTAGAATGCCCGTTCCCCACATCACAAATCCAGAGTATTTACAGAGATATCCCTCATTCAAAAGACCCATATGTTTGTGTAGTTGACAAACAATGGGGGCACAATTGTAATCATTGGGGGGCGGCGGGATGGAATGCCGGGCCTGCCTGGGGTTACAAACCAAAAAGTGCCTTATCTAAAGTAGATGAACAAGGTAGATCCCTTCTCCAGAGAATGACTTTGAGAAAGCCTGGGGGAGGTACACCAATGAAATTAATCCTTAACATTGAGCATCCAAGCCCAACGGATGCCGACCAGTATGTGATGGGAATGTATTGGAAAAAGGGTTCCTACCGCAAATTAGGGCATTTCTTCCTAAAAGATATGTGCAACTCTTCCGAGTGGCAAGGGGCCACCCATATGGTCCCTAACCCATTAAAACCTCATATCCAGACCTTTCAAGACATGATGGCCATTGCTAACCCCACCTTTGAAGATACCATGGCCGCTGAAACAGGTTTTAATGATGTAAATTTATGGTTAGAATGGATGAAATATAATGCTAATAAGCATAATAAGACTGCATGCTATGTGTGTGGTGGTGCCCGGCCTCACCTGGGTACCGTACCTCTAATCCTGCCAGTAGATATAGAGGAATGTGTTTTAAGCCTTTTTGCCTATCACTATGATTTTAACAGGTCCATATGTAGTGCATGGACAAAGGAGTATCCTCTCCTAACCAAGGATGTCAAACCCCCAGACGGTATTACCGTGTATAAAGGTAATTACACTTGTTATGCTAATTATGATGGAATTGGTAGATTCTTGGGTAACTTCTCTAAGGGGTATTGTGCTACCTACAGGAGTGTCTCTATGGACTTGTTGCAGTTTCACACCAGGTCATTAGGGGATATCTACTGGTTGTGTGGGGATTTACAGCTGAGATCCAGAATGGACAAGGAGTGGTGGGGGGAGTGTACTTTGGCTAAAGCTATTATGCCTATACATATTATCTCTGACACACACCTCGTCACCCATGAGTCCAGGCACACTAAGGTTAAGCGTGACGCCCCAGTAAAAGGAAGTTTTGATCCTCATGTTTATATTGATGCTATTGGGGTGCCTAGGGGGGTGCCCAATGAATTTAAAGCAAGAGATGAAGTTGCTGCAGGATTTGAATCACTTTTTGCCATAGTTACCACTAACAAGAATTTAAATTGGATCAATTACATTTATTATAATCAACAGCGTTTTGTTAATTATACCAGAGACGCCCTCCAGGGGTTGGCCGAACAGTTGCAGGCCACATCCCAAATGGCTTTCCAGAATAGAATGGCCCTAGATATGATCTTAGCCGAAAAAGGAGGGGTTTGTAAAATTTTACCTGACACCTTGACCTGTTGTACCTATATCCCAGAAAACACAGGCCCTAATGGTAAAGTTACATTAGCCATAGAAAAATTAAATGACCTGTATATAGAGTTAAAAAGGAATTCTGGGATACAAGATCCCTGGGAAAGATGGTTTGGTTGGATGACAGGATGGCAAAAGGCTTTAATGCATATTGGTATGGCTATACTAATTTTTCTTTTTATCTTTGCTCTTCTCTTTTGTTGTATCCTCCCATGTCTGAGAAAATCCCTCCTGAAGACTGTTGACCAAGCGGCACCCACTTTCACCCATCTCGAAGTTGATGACCAAGAGCTCCAAGACATCAACTCACCCTGTCTGCCGCTGCAAACAATCCCTTTTGTTGATAAAGTGCAGGAATTCTAGGAAGGGACTAACTTAGGGACAGCATCTGTCAGTGAATGGTAAAGACCCCGTGTTGGAGAAGTGGTGGATTAGCTGCCATGGGATACCCATGGGTGTGAAGTGTTCGAGAGCCATACTGACGGATGAGTTAGCCTATCAGGGTCAGAACTAGGGACAGCCTTGCACTTTGCATTAACACCTAGCTAGCGGCCACGGGGTTTCTGTGCCTTTGGGTTAACACGTCTTCCTGGTACTAACTTAATAAAGTTTTATCTCTTAGAATCTAACATTTCATAGGGGGGACTGATGTGGGATTATTTAAAAAACCTTATTGTACTTGTATTCAATTATTGCACTAACTCCATTTTAACTTTATACTGTGACAATCCTCCATTTTGTCCTCCTAACCTGACTTCTACAATCCTCCATTTTGTCCTCATAACCTAACTTGTTCATTTTAAAACTACCTTACATGACAGAATTTCCCAGCACATCTAATACAATAGAACAAAGACTGTATTTTCTATAAAGACATGATTAACACAGGAATTGCTGACTTTTCCTTAGATTTGCAACATAGTATAATTCGAAGGCCATGAGAACACAGTAGTAATGAAATGTTCTATTCATAAGAGACCTTGCACCTGGCCACGAGGCCTGAGATCACCGACCGTGTAAAATGACGCTCAAGACCCCTTGTCCCCCACCCGTGTCCAGAACAATCCCACCTCTTGGTGGGTGGACACGGGACTAACCACTTAGTTGTTTGAACCAATTAATTATATTGATAGGAGGACACTAATTCCGACACTTAACAATTAATCCAATTAATGATGTTTATTTGCTGATATTCTAATAATCAATGATGACGTAAAATGTCTCTTAAAAGGACCTGCGCGTCCGCTTTTTAATCACTTGCCAATAAATTTTCTCGAAGTTATTTTAACCTGAACCTTGTGTGTCAGACTTAATTACTTCAGCGTATATACGCAATTTATTTTATTAATTTGGACAGGAACAGATAGACATTTAAACATTTTGGTTTACTGCTAAAAAGTACCATAACACAGACTGTAGCTGGGCGGTGCGGCTTCTGGGAAGATCAATTAGGAGAGTGTTACAATAATCCATGAGAGATTACTAGAGCATGGACAAGCTCCTTAGTAGTGTCTTGTGTAGGAAAGGGGCAGATGCAGGCAATGTTTTTAAGGTGGAATTGATTATGCCTCTACAGGGTAATCACCTTTTTTTTTTGCATTATCCTGCGTTGAGGTTGAAATATTTCCCAATCTTCGGTTTGTTTTTCAGTGTACTGAAGCAGATTTTCCTAGTGTATTTCCTTATATTTAGTCCTTTCATTAATTGTTTTTATAGGATGCCATCAACATAGCACGGTGCTTAATCTCCACCATGGCATCAGCTGTAATAATTTTATGCCACATACAGCACCTTATGTTTTGGCCAAAACATTATCATTGCATCGCATGGTCATAAACTTTCCCAATGGTATGGGGCAATGTACATGTGGCACTTTCTGAGAAAATAAGTTACTTCTTGTTCCTTCCCACACTAGCCAGGGTTGTGCAGAATTATTAGTTGTGGTCCCTCTAAATCATTAAAATCTGTTTACCTCTACTTTTTTTCTTAGTTAGTTTTGACTTAAAATTGAAGAAAAGTTTCAAAAAATACAATGTGAGAACATGTTTAGAAGGAGACTGTAGACACTTCAACTGTTTCATCTCATTTAAGTGGTTATACACTGATCAGCCACATTAAAACTGCCTGCCTAATATCATGTAGATCCCCTTGTGCTGTCAAAATAGCTCTGATGTGTCGGGGCATGGATTCCACAAAACCTCTGAACATGTCCTCTGGTATCTGGTACCAGGACATCCTTTAAGTCCTGCAAGTTGCAAGGTGGGTCAGATTTGTTGTTCCAGCACATCCCACAGATGCTCAATCAGGTTGAAATCTGGAGAATTTGGAAGCCAAAGCAACACCATGAACTATTTGTCATGTTCCTGAAACCATTTATCCTGCTGAAAGAGGCCATTTTTATCTGGTAACACTATTGCTATGATGGCGTGTGCGTGGTCTGCAACAATCTCTAGGTAGGTGGTACGTGTCAAAGTAACAACCGCATGAATGCCTGGACCGAAGGTTTGCCAGCGGAACATTACCCAGAACATAACACTGCCCCCGCCAGTCTGCCTTCTTCCCATAGCGCATCCTGACGTAATCTCTTCCCCAGTAAACAATTCACATGCACCTGGCCAGCCACCTGATCTAAAAGAAAACATGATTCATTAACCCAGGTAACCTTTTTCAATTGTTCCATGGTCCAGTTCTGACACTAACATCCCCATTGAATGTGCTTTCAGTGGTGGACAGGGGTCCTCATGGGCACTCTACCTGTCTGTGGCTACACAGCCCCATGCGCAGCAAAATGTGATGCAATGTGTGTTCTGACACCTTACTATCACGGCCGTTGTCAAAGTCACACAGAGCTTTTAATTTACACATTTGCCTGCTTTCAACACATTCTATACACTTGCTGCCTCATATATTCCACCCTTTGAAAGGCATGAGTATAACAATATAATCAATGTAATTTACTTCCCTTGTCAATGGTTTTAATGTTGTGGCTGATCGGTATGCTGTCTGGAGTCCACTGTCACTGACCTGCCACTCAGCTTTAAATGGTTTTCAATCTTTTAATACTAAACAAGAGTCCTCTGTAGTCCATCCTCTCTGTGCTACTTTGGCTAATAAGGAAACATTATCCTGAGAGGTAATAGGTAGCTGTGACTGTATGTAATGTAAGCTAAGCCCTTTCAGCCTATCACAATGCCCACTGCAAAAATGAATTTTAATGCCTAAATGCATTGTGTAATATCTGCCCTAAATATACCCACAGTAGGGGTCCAGTCAGTGGGTGACCATTAATTCAGTGTTAAATTGTTTAAAACTGAATGAATGGACTGTGCCAGGGAACTCTAGGAACTATAACCAACTCACTAGTTCAATAGGATGAAATTGGTGCAGTGCCTACTATGTCCCTTTTTAATGTGCTTGTTGCTTTGCTAAACAAGTTGACTGGCTTGTATGCTAGCATGCATGTTCATTCCTACTTCATATTGGCTTTTGTCCCACTTTATGATCTTTAGTTGGAAAGTCAACTCTCTAGCTAACTTGCATCTGAAACAGATGTATAGGAAAATCTGAGTGCTGTAACAAGGCTGGATTTCATATTAGGCAGAGTAAACACCTGTCCTGTAAGGGGCACCTATATACTGGTAATTTTCCTTTTCTGAGCTTAAGTGTAATGGTGAGGAGAGATATGTACCAGAAGCATTTGGCAGAGGCCTGCAAGAACAACTATAGAGGTTGTATAAGTCCACCTCTCCTCAAGGATATCTGTATGAGGCTGGACAGGAAGTGGAAGGGATCATGTCCTATCTGCCCACTAACAGCATGTCATATAGCAAAGGCTTTGCACGAGGATCAGGGACAGCACTGAGTAATACACACTGTATAACAGCTTTTGCAGTTCTGCTATCACTCATAGAAGGGTGAGTACTTTACAAATAACCATTCAAACTCATCCACATTGTACCTTAACAATCTCTTTTTCTTTAACTCTGACCTGAACACCTCCCAAAACCTATACAAACTCATTCCTTAGTCCCAGATCTAAGCCCTCAAAGCCTAAACCTGAAAATATCCTTTACCTGAATCCTAAGTATAACGTCTATTAATAATTAAACAAACTGTTAACCTTAATACTAAAATTAACCACACTCTAACCCTAAACCCAACAAATCTAAAAAAAATATTATATCACAAGTATAGCCCTCTCAATCTTTTAATGCTCTCAACAGTAAACACCCTATGCATTCTAAGTTTTAACACTGACATTAACCCACCTAGGACCAAGGCTTTCACTCTAAGCACTTCTAAGATTATTTTTAGCCCTGCATGGATTGACACTATTCTCACAGATTCAAAATTAGGCCTCAATTAATAACCATTGGACAAGTTTTCCAAATAACTTAATATTTTGGATACATGTTGAAAATTATTTAAAGGAACACTATAATAGTGTCAGGAACACAAACATGTATTCCTGACCCTTTAGTGTTAAAAACACTATCGAGTCCCCCCCTGTTCCCCTAAATATAATAAAATATTAACTTTATTCCTGTCTGCTGATCCTGGCTCTGCCTCTGATCTGCCTCCTTGGCTGACTTCATCAGAAGAGATGATCTTAGCCGATCACAACGCTTTCCCATAGGAGAGCATTGGATTGGCTGAGCTTGTCAAGGAGGCAGATCAGGGGTAGAACCAGCACAAGCCAAACACAGCCCTGGCTAATCAGCATCTCCTCATAGGGATGCATTGAATCATTGCATCTCTATGAGTAAAGTTCAGTGTCTCCATGCAGATGATGGAGACACTGAATAGCAGTGCTGCACTGTGTGCAGCACTGCCACAGGAAGCCTATCTAGCAGTGGAGGAATCCCTAGGCTGTAATGTAAACACTGCATTTTCTCTGAAAAGACAGTGTTTATTTCAAAAAGCCTGAAGGTAATGATTCTACTCACCAGAACAAATATAATAAGCTGCAGTTGTTCTGGTGACTATATTGTTCCTTAAATATTATTAAAATATTTAATTTTATAATATTTTGATATACTGATCTTTTTTACGTTATGGTATATGTTTTGATATTTTAACATGTTAAAAATTATTTGAAAAGTTTATCCAAAAATATTAAATCATTTGGAAATATCTAAAATATTAAATTAGGGAAATAAAAAGAAGAATAAACATGCACATATAAACACACCCAGCTGTCGACGTTGAATACATGTTTTTTTTTAGATTTTTGTTTATACTTGCAATATGCAGTTCCTAAACGCTTTATCGGGGAGGTAAGGGATGTAGGTTGTGCATTAAAGCTCTGTAACTACAGATAGCTGGCATGCACATTTGGCCCTTTGCTGTAAGATATCAAGGAGTCCTATTTCTCCAACTTTCGGAACAAGAACAATTGTTAGGAGTATTTATTTAATATTGCGTGAAAATGTTGTGGTTATAACAACTTTCTGTTATCTTTTTTTTTCCATTGCTTTTTTTAATTCTAATCCTTTTATTAATTGTTTTACAATTAGTTATATTTGAAAAAGGTCATGAATCGACTGTAATCACAATTGAATCTATTTTTAGAATTGTTGACACTTGAAATCTTTCTATTTTGGAACTTTCAGCAGTAAATGACTACAATGTTTCCAGGAAAGTGGACCCTTTCCCACCACTCAGTTTTTTTAAAGTACAAATAAACATCCATAAACTGCATAGAGAAGCAGAAAATACGAGCAGGAACAAAATATTTTCATTCCAAGTTCTTTTGGAAACTTGAAGATAAGTTCTGTGTTGCAATATTATTTTGTGATTGAATTTCCAAAGCTGCTTTGTTGATTGCAGAAAAAATAGCTGAATGAACTTTATGTTCTACAATTGTTATGGAATGTTGATCACCATGAATGTATTTGTAAGGGAAACTGACCATTTATAGGCACATAGACACCACGGGATCCATAAATATAAAGACCACATCCTGGCTGCAAAATGCCTAGGTTACATGAAAATGTGGCACACCGATAAAAAACTAGTACATGAAATCACCTTGAAAGGATAAACCAAGTTATTCAGTGCATTAAAAACCACTCCAGACCAGCTTTTTGTTTTTCATGGGGGGGGGTGGAGCTATGACGTAGCACGTTTTGCTACGCTCGCAGTTCCGGGTTCCGAGTGGCGTGCTGGAAGGTGAGACGGCCAACGAACTGATAGGTAGAGACCAGTCACGAGGAAGAAGCCAGCAAAATACGTGGAAGAGATGAAGCAGGAGTAAAACGCTGGCGGAGAAACCGAGTGACACGACTGACATCCACGTATGAGATCGACTCAAGCAGTAAACTAAGCAGTGATTCGAGGAGGTGGAGGGGACTGGGAGTTGCGGGTGCCCTCAATAAGATCTTCCACTTGAGCCCCCTTACAACGTGTTATATTGAAACAAGAGGGACCTGCTCTATTAGAATATCAAGTGGTAAGGTGGAGAGGTGGAGGGAACTAGCAGCTGTGGGCACCCTTCGACATCCCTGTATGCCAAAAGCCTTCGTATGTTGAAGTATAGTGAAACAGCAGCATTCAATGGCAATACTTAGGAGCAAGAGTCTTAGTCTGAGAGTTAATTTAAAAACTAAAGATTAAGAAGAGAATAATTAGACATCGTCATCTCAGGGTTGTGACATTTAACAAGACACAGATGTAATACAGCACCAATAATCACAAAAAAACTCTCAGGATTATAAAGATATACAGTGCAATTTTTTTTAACTAAAGTAAATAAGGTGGAAGGATAGAACAAGAAAGAAGGAAAGACAAGAGAAGATGGAAGGAAAGAGAGAGAGAGGAGGAAGGTGAGGAAAAGGGAAGGAAAAGAAGAAGAAGAAAAAAAAGGAGAAATATTCACTAAACTGTGAACTCTATATCTACACCGCATAGAAAAACATACAACCCACCCAAAAACATGACACTGGTGGAGCTATGCGTCAGTAAGCACAGTGTCACGGCTAGTAATGTGGCCCACCACGCAGAAACTATGTAAACATATACATAAGTAAGAAAAGGAAAATAACAGGATAGAGCGTAAACCGGACCTTAGAATGGCCGGACTAATACGCTAGAGACAGAGAATGGTCAAAGGGAAAGCCGAGGTCAAGGAAGCCAGAAAATACTCAATACCGATAAAACAAGCCAAGTCAGGGAAACCAGAGATCAGAATAACCAGGGAAACGCCAAGGATCAGGATACCAGGAAATCAGAAACACGAAAATAGCACTTTCAGGAAACCAGGAAACTGAAACCACGACAGGGCAAAGTACTGGGAAAAGCTAGGGGTTTAAATACCCCTCTCAAGGGTGACCTCTGACCCCAAAACGTGCGTGTGCGTTGACGTCGTGACGTCACGCACACGTTAGTATAATTCTCGGGGGCGGGGCTATCCATAGACACGACCACGTGGTCGGCGCCATATTGGATTCGGGCGTGATGCTCGGAAGAACTAAGTGCGCGGTTCCCGGCTCGCCGACGAGCAGGTAAGCTCTTGTAGTCGGTGCGGTCGTGCCGGTCGGGCACGACTGTGAGGCTCGGCGGGCCGGTGACCGCAACAGTACCCCCCACTCGAAGACCGCGCACCGGGCGGGAAGGACCCGGCTTAAGAGGAAAGCGGTTGTGAAATGACCGGATAAGACGGGGCGCATGGACCCGGTCAGCAGGAAGCCAACAACGTTCCTCAGGACCATAACCCTTCCAGTCAACGAGATAGGACAAGACACCTCTGGATAATTTGGAGTCCATGATAGAACGGACTTCGTATTCTTCTTGATCACCCACTACCAAGGGCGGAGGAGGAGTGGATACCCTGGTGTAGCGATTGCAAGTAAGGGGCTTGAGCAGAGACACATGGAAAGTATTCGCTATTCTCATATGAGCCGGTAGTGCCAAAGAATAGGTCACTGGATTAATACGTTGGGTAACTCGAAAGGAACCTATGTATTGAGGGGCAAATTTCATGGACGGGACCTTAAGCTTGATATGTTTTGTGGAGAGCCACACCCTGTCACCTGGAAGATAGACAGGATTAGCGCCCCGTTTTTTGTCAGCTTGGACCTTTGCTCGTAATGAGGCTTTTTGCAGAGCTGAATGGACGGAATCCCAGGTATCATGAATCGATTCTAAACGGGTGTTCAAAGCAGGGATTTCCGTGTCTGAGAATGCAGAAGGAAAAACAGCGGGATGATAACCCTGATTTACAAAGAATGGACTGTGATTAGATGAGTGGCGTTGTTTCTGGCGAACTCAGCCATGGGTAAGAGCTCATACCAGTTAGATTGATTGGCATTTATAAAGCAACATAAATAGGCTTCTAAAGACTGATTCGCCCTCTCTGCTGCTCCATTTGTTTGAGGGTGATATGCTGACGAAAAGGAGAGTTCGATGCCCAATTGTTTGCAAAAGGAACGCCAAAACCTAGAAACAAACTGGGTACCTCTGTCAGATACTATGCTTTTGGGTACACCGTGCAACCGAAAGATCTCTCTCAAGAATATTTGAACTAGATCTTGAGCAGATGGTAATTTTTTAAGTGGGACAAAATGTGCCATCTTCGTGAATCTATCAATAACCATAAGGACTGTATTAAACCCGTTTGAACTGGGTAGATCCACAATGAAATCCATGGCCAAGTGGGTCCATGGAGCACTAGGTATGGGCAGTGGTTGTAACAGTCCAGGAGGTGACCTAGGAGGAACTTTAGAAATGGCACATATTTGACATGCCCCAACATAATCTTTGATATCGTTTCTAAGAGCAGGCCACCAAAACCTCCTGGAGATGGCAGAGAGAGTTTTATGGACTCCAGGATGGCCCGCTGTGAGGTTGTCATGGAACAAATCTAGTACCTTCTTTCGAAACTGAGGTGACACATACAGTTTGTCCGGAGGTTTTCCCACAGGTGCCTGAGTTTGATCTGCTATTATGGCACAGAAGAGTGGAGAAGACACTTCGGAAACTGTAGTGGCAATGAGGCATTCAGGAGGTACAATAGGATATATCACCTGTTCCGGAACTTCATCTGTCTCAAACTGCCGAGAAAGTGCATCTGCCTTGGTGTTTTTAGTACCAGGCCTGTACGTAATTACGAAATTGAATCGGGAGAGGAACAATGACCATCTAGCCTGACGAGAGGACAGTCTCTTAGCGTCCCCAATATAAGCCAAATTCTTATGATCAGTAAAGATCAAAAGTGGCTCTTTGGAACCTTCCAAGAGATGCCTCCATTCCTTAAGGGCAAGTACAATGGCCAAAAGTTCCCTATTCCCTATGTCATAATTCTTCTCTGCAGGTGTGAGTTTGCGAGAGTAAAATCCACAGGGATGTAAAGGCGTATCAGGACTTTCTCTTTGAGACAGAATGGCTCCAACTCCTGTCTCTGATGCATCCACCTCTAGGATAAATGGTTTGGATGGATCAGGATGGGTCAGGACAGGTGCTGAGGAAAATAAAGATTTTAATCGTTCAAATGCCTCTCTTGCTTCTTTGGGCCAAGATATACAATTTGCTCCTTTTTTGGTTAAATTGGTTATAGGGGAAATCACGGAGGAAAATCCCTTTATGAATTTGCGGTAGTAATTCGCAAAACCTATAAAGCGTTGAGTAGCTTTAAGGCCCTTGGGTAATGGCCACTGTAAGACTGCCTCCAGTTTGCGAGGATCCATCTGGAAACCAGACGGAGATATAACGTATCCAAGGAATTGTATCTCTGTTTGGTCAAACTGGCATTTCTCCAGTTTACAGTAAAGGCCGTTCTGTAACAGGGTTTTCAGTACAATTCTCACATGTTCGTGATGTGTCTCTAGGTCTGGGGAATAGATGAGAATGTCGTCCAAATACACTAGAACGAACATGTGAAGGTACTCTCTTAGGACATCGTTAATAAAATCCTGGAATACCGCTGGAGCGTTACATAATCCAAACGGCATAACCAGGTATTCGTAATGTCCCATTCTGGTGTTAAATGCAGTCATCCATTCGTGACCTTCCTTAATCCTGACTAGATTGTATGCACTTCGGAGATCGAGCTTGGTAAAGACTCGAGCTCCCTTCAATCTGTCAAACAGCTCTGATATAAGGGGAATAGGGTAGGCATTTTTTATGGTAATCCTATTCAAACCCCTATAATCGATACAGGGGCATAGGTCTCCTTCTTTTTTAGAGACAAAGAAGAATCCAGCCCCGGCTGGTGAGGAGGATCTACGGATATGACCCTTTCTGAGAGCATCCTTAATATATTCCTCCAAACAAAGATTTTCCTGGGGGGACAAGGCATAAACTCCTCCCTTGGGAGGCATAGTCCCTGGTAATAGATTTATAGTACAGTCATAAGGTCTATGAGGAGGTAACCCTTCTGACTGGACCTTGTTAAATACCTCTTTCAAATCCATATACTGCGGTGGAATTTGTGTGGTCAAGGGAGGTGCAACAGGAACATTAATGGTACCAATAGGTTGTGGGATTTGCTTAAAGCAAACACCTTTGCATCTCTCACCCCAACTCACAATCTCTCCTTCAATCCAATCCAAACGTGGATTGTGTTTCAGGAGCCAAGGGAAACCGAGTATTATCGGAACTGTAGGTGAAGATATGATTTGAAAGGTAATTTCTTCAGAGTGGAGAATACCCACTGAAACAGTGATTGGCAGAGTTTCATGTGTGATGAAAGGCTGGGTAAGAGGCCTTCCATCAATGGCCTCGACTGCTATAGGTTTCTCTTTATGTCTTAAGGGCAGGAGATGTTTTGCAGAGAATTCTTTGTCTAGGAAATTCTCCGCTGCCCCAGAGTCAATCATAGCCTCACACTGAACAGTAGT
Source organism: Pelobates fuscus (assembly GCF_036172605.1). NCBI lineage: Eukaryota > Metazoa > Chordata > Amphibia > Anura > Pelobatidae > Pelobates > Pelobates fuscus. The sequence continues at coordinate 71,908,527 of NC_086322.1, read as the reverse complement.
GTTCTTGAAAGATAAGGTTACTTTGACAAGGAAACGGTTCTTAGTCAATTTAGGGGACATATACATCACACCTAAGGTCGGTCCCCGTACGTGCCTTAGGTGTGCAAGTTTTCCGGCCGAACCGGGCATGACGATCTTAGATGTCCCTTCTTGCCACAATACATACATAACCCCTCGTTACGTCTGTGTTGTCTTTCTGCCTCAGTGAGTTTAGCGCTACCCAATTGCATGGGTTCAGGTTCTGGAAGAGGCGTTTGGCTACTCACCACTGGGTTAGAGAAACGAGGAGCTATGGACAAATTAGAACGTCTGTTACGTTGTTTGTTTTTCTCTCTCTCTCTGAGCCGGTTATCTATGTCTATCATGTAGGCAATAAACTCATTAAGATTAACCGGAAGGTCTCTAGCTGCAGTCTCATCTTGTATACTCTCAGCTAGACCTTCAGAGAAAGCAGCCACCAGACCACTATTGGTCCAATCAACCTCAGACGCTAATGTCCTGAATTCTATGGCATAATCGGCTACAGAACGACTGCCTTGCTTGATTCTCATAAGGGCTTTGGCAGCGTTCTTCTCCCTGCCTTTAGGTTCAAATGTAGCCTTAAAAGCCGTTAGAAAGGTACTGTCATCACGGGCTACTGCGTCACCACTTTCCCATAAGGGGTTAGCCCAGGTCAAGGCTTTTCCAGTTAATTGGTTCATCAGATAGCCAATTTTAGATCTATCTGTTGGGAATGAACCTGGGGAGGCCTCAAAGTGGTATTCAATTTGGTTTAAAAAAACCTCTGAATTCCTTAGAATCACCACCATAACGAGGGGGCGGTGACAGGGTTATGGACGGTGGTTTATGTGGTACGGGAACCACTACAGGTGGCAGAACCACAGGTGGTACAGGAGGAACCTCTAAATAGGCAGTCCTCTGGAGCAAGGTCTGAAATGCCTGGGCAAATTGGTCTAACCTGTGGTCCATATCCTCCACCCTATTTTCACAGGCGATCATATGTTTGCATAGTTCTGCAGGATCCATGGCCCTGTCGTAAAGTCACGGCTAGTAATGTGGCCCAGCACGCAGAAACTATGTAAACATATACATAAGTAAGAAAAGGAAAATAACAGGATAGAGCATAAACCGGACCTTAGAATGGCCGGACTAATACGCTAGAGACAGAGAATGGTCAAAGGGAAAGCCGAGGTCAAGGAAGCCAGAAAATACTCAATACCGATAAAACAAGCCAAGTCAGGGAAACCAGAGATCAGAATAACCAGGGAAACGCCAAGGATCAGGATACCAGGAAATCAGAAACACGAAAATAGCACTTTCAGGAAACCAGGAAACTGAAACCACGACAGGGCAAAGTACTGGGAAAAGCTAGGGGTTTAAATACCCCTCTCAAGGCTGTGATTGGTCAGAGGGCGACCTCTGACCCCAAAACGTGCGTGTGCATTGACGTCGTGACGTCACGCACACGTTAGTATAATTCTCGGGGGCGGGGCTATCCATAGACACGACCACGTGGTCGGCGCCATATTGGATTCGGGCGTGATGCCCGGAAGAACTAAGTGCGCGGTTCCTGGCTCGCCGACGAGCAGGTAAGCTCTTGTAGTCGGTGCGGTCGTGCTGGTCGGGCAGGACCGTGAGGCTCCGCGGGCCGGTGACCGCAACACACAGTGCTTCTGCATGGTTGAAACTAGATCTAGAATTCCAGACAAAGTAAATTTAAAGAGACTTTTTTTTATATATGTTGTAATTCACTATTCCCATTGAGAATAGCAATACGATAATGGCTAACAGAAAGACCCAAGACCAAAGACCATCAAAGAAAAAATCTGATAATAAAAGGAGACTCACTGGAAAAACATTCATCCTTCTTTATTCCACATACTCCTAAGGGCTGTTTTTCAAAATGACTCCCCAGATAACTCCATGAAAAGTGCAGAGAGTGATTCAATAGAAAAAACTCAAGAAAACACAGATCAACAAAATGTCACTGTTGAATTACTAAACAGTGCACTGGAAATCCAATTTGAAAAAATTAAAAATTAAATTCTTCGGTTTACAGACGAATATAAAAAAGATCTTTTAGCAATAAATATAAAGATCTCTGAAAATTCAGAAAAAAATCCATAAATACATGGGCAGCTTTTCAATGCGTTATAAGGGGCCATTTTATCAAACTGGCAGCACAGGACAAAACTCGAAAAGAAAAAAATCTTGCAGATTTATATATAGAATTAGAAAAACAATCCAGAATTAATAAATCTAATCCCTCTATAAACATATCTAAATTAATCGAAAACATAAAAAGTAAAATTAATGATCAACTAATAAAAAAAAACTGAATAAAATCTTGGACAAAATGAGAGCCTGTTGGTACTATAAAGGAAATAAGGGCGACACATTATTATCATCTACATTAAGAAACTTGAATAAATCCGATCTATATCTAAAAATTTTCAAGATGGGCAAACTTGTCATTCCCCAGACAAAATTGCTAGAGCATTTGAGAAATACTATAAAGATCTTTATAACTCCATAAATCATTCCCCCACAGTTTAAATGAAAATGTATTTTCAAAATAAAATTTCAAGAAAATTATCTAATCCTCAAATTAGAAAACTAAACATGCCCTTTTCAAGAAATGAAATATATAAAGCAATCGACAAGTTGACACCTAAAAAGGCCTTACAAGACTTTTTCACAAAACTTTTAAAGAGATAGTGCCATACTTAATGATTTCCTTTACCGAATTTGCTGATAAAGGCTTACTAGCCATGGATCTCCTAAGAGGCAACATTATAACCATTCTAAAACCTGATACAATTCCTGAAGATGTTAGGCGTTATAGACCGATCTTACTTCTTAATGAAGATATAAAGTTATACGCCTCGGTGCTAGCAGATTGGATGAAAACAGTCATATCTGACCTGATACATATAGACCAAATGGGATTTATGCCCGATAGATCATCGTCCAGCCATACTTGTACATTACTAAACATGTATGAGAATGCGCATGAAAGAGGTTTGCATTTGCTGACCCTGTCACTGGATGCAAAGAAAGCCTTTGATAGGGTCAGCTGGGACTTTTTGTCCAATACTCTCAAATTCTTTGGTTTTACAGGTAGATTTTTTAATGCTATAATGGCCTTATATTCAAATTCAACAGGCAAAATAACAAACCATGGTTTCTCTACAAATTGGTTTACCCTCACAAACGGTACTAGGCAGGGATGCCCTCTGTCACCGCTTCTCTACATTTTGACAATTGAATTATTAACCATAGACATTAGAAATAACAACAAAATAAAAGGGTTTAAAGACAATGTAGAGATTAAATTTAAGCTATATGCAGACAACATACTTATTACTATAGAGGACCCTGTAAATTCGGTCAAGGAATTAATGAAAGTCATAAAAAATTATAGTCACTTCTCGAATTATAAATTGAATACTTCAAAATCCACTGCTCTACCTTTATTCATGAACAATAAGATGATAGCAGAAATTGCTTAAAGATATGATTTTATTTGGGCTAAAGAATATTTCTCCTACTTAGGCATAAAGATTTCCACAAACCCACAAAAATGGCTAGAGATAAACTTGTTACCTTTAATAAAAGAGATTATTACCAACTTTAAAAGATGGACAAATAAGGAGATCTCTTGGTGAGGCAGGATTAACACAGTTAAATCATAAGTTTTACCCAAAATCACTTATTTATTAAGCTTATTGCCTTTAAGAATCCATAAGAGCTGGATTATGTTAATTCAGACTCTATTTTCTAAATTGATATGGCTTAAGAAAAGAGAATAAGCTTAAAATTATTTTAAAAAAACATTGATAAGGGAGGACTTGGACTTCCCTGCCTAAACAGACTCAATCAGGCATCCTTACTAGCCCATACTATCTGTACTTTCCACCAATCATCTACTAATGAAAGCTGGTAAAATTTTGAACTGAAGAGAATTGGTTCACATTGGTTTTCTGGCTTCCTTCAGTATCTATCAAAAAAGTACTTTTTTTTCAGAACAGTTCTTCATTAAACCAGATAACCAGATTTTAATAAACTGGTACATGATTAAGGAAAGCTTGGGTCTTAAGTGGCAAATTTTGCCATCATTGAGGATAGACACTTTTAGTCATCTCTTGAGTGACGCAGATCTGTCTCAATGGATCTCCAATGGCATTATTCGGATATCAGACTTAGTGAACAACAGTAAAATCAAACCATTTCAAGAGTTGATTGCTAATTATGGGATAACAAGCAAAGAATATCTAAACTATCTTAAAATGTATTTATTTATTTATAAAATATTTTACCAATAAATAAAATGTATGCATATTTATCAAAAAATCGAATATTTAGTATTGAATCAGAAAGTCTCTGCTTCTTTGATAAAATAATTAACAGGATAGAAACTAAAAAAAATAATCTCTGTTAGTAATTGCCTTCTTGAAACAATGGAGAAACAATTTACCCCAATCGCATTGCCTAAATGGGAAGAAGATTTCAGACCTAGTATCTCTTCCAGAGACTGGTGTAACTCAATGATTTTAATAAATAGAAATATTCACTGTTTGGGATTAAATGAACTCCATTACAAGCTTATTTATAGATTGCATTACACACCATTAACATTAAAAAATATATATCCACAATCATCAATAAATTGCTGGAAATGTGATGAACAAGCGGCAGATCTATTACACATGTACGCTCCTGAACAACAAAAAACATCAGAAGTGTCTTACCTGGGCTAAAGAAAAACAGACCTGGTATGTTGCTCAGTGGTCCAAAGTCCTCTTTTCTGATGAGAGCAACTTTTGCATCACATTTGGAAACCAAGGACCCAGAGTCTGGAGGAAGAATGGAGAGGCACACACTGCAAGATGCTTGAAGTCCAGTGTGAAGTTTCCACAGTCTGTGTTGATTTGGGGAGTCATTTCACCTGCTGGTGTTGGTCCACCGTGCTTCATTAAGTCCAGGGTCAACGCAGCCGTCTACCAGGAGATTTTGGAGCACTTCATACTTCCTTCCGCAGATGAGCTTTATGGGGATGCTGACTTCATTTTCCAGCAGGCACTTGCCCACACTGCCAAAAGCACCAAAGCCTGGTTTAATTATGGTGGGATTACTGTGCTTGATTGGCCAGCAAACTCGCCTGACCTGAACCCCAAAGAGAATCTATGGGGCACTGCCAAGAGAAGATAAGAGACATGAGACCGAACAATGCAGAAGAGCTGAAGGCCGCTATTGAAGCATCCTGGTCTTCCATAACACCTCAGCAGTGCCACAGGCTGATAGCTTCCATGCCACGCCGCATTGAGGCAGTAATTGCTGCAAAAGGGGCCCAAACCAAGTACTGAGTCTATATGCATGCGTATACTTTTCAGAGGTCCGATATTGTTCTATGTACACTCCTTGTTTTATGGATTGCATGTAATATTCTAATTTACTGAGATTGTGGATTTGGGGGTTTTCATGAGCTGTAAGCCATAATCATCGCACTTATAACAAATCACGGCTTGAACTATCTTGCTTTGCATGTAATGCGTCTATCTCATATATTAGTTTCCCCTTTTACGTTGCATTACTGAAATAAATGAACTTTTGCACGATATTCTAATTTTTTGAGTATCACCTGTAAAAGGAATTCATTGACATTATTGCTTCAATCTTTAACAGCTGTGAAAATTGTTATAGCCAGACAGTGGAAAATTTCCACTTAGTCTGATTGGCACTTAATTAAGGTACAGCTATCGTACCAATTAAAAATGGAAACATTTATCACAACCAGTTTAAAAACAAAAATGTAATATTCTGGTTTATGGGATAAATAAACTGGAATCTCTGTAAACTATTTACTTTTATAGGGAATTGCCCAAGATGCGTTTCGAGGACTCACCTGTACTGTTATTCTCTCTCCCCAGAGAGTGTGATAACTGTCTTCTTTTTTCTGCTTTTCTTTTTTTTTGTGTTTAGTTGTGTGTGTTTTATACTGTCAGAAATCAAGTAAAGATGAAGTTAAAAAAAACACTCTAGACCACTTTAGCTTGCTGAAGTGCTTTATGTGTGATGAATGTGTCCTCTTTCTTTCATTTTACAAAAAGTGAGATTTCACATAGAAATTGGACGTTACACCTCCCCCCCAGCTGTCAATCACACAACAGGCTTTGTTACTTTCTGGTTTGGTTATCTCAGTGGAGCTAAACTCAAGAGGCAGCAATTGCTCAGAGCCTGCCTGCCTTGCAAAGACTTCTCATTGAGCGGCATTGGGAAGTCTGTGATTGGACGGCCACAGGAAGTCTGGGTGGGGTATGAAGAGGAGGGCTTGCAAAGGCAGCAGACAAGAGATATGCCGCTTTTTCGAGCTGTTTTTAATTATATCCCCAATGAAAAAAATGCATAATTAAATGCATCCATGTTTTTATTGGGAGTATAGTGATTTTAATTTATTTTTGGATTTGGACACTGTAGTGTTTCTTTAAAGCATTAGGCAGCATGTCCATTAGTTGGACGAAGGGGCAAAATAAGGAGTTTCAATCATCTGGCACATATATTATCTTGCAATTTCTCCTCGGCTGTCACTTTAAAGGATAATGGGAGCAGGCAGTACCTTAGTGTACAGTGCAGTGCCCAACCGTGGTCCACCACCTGATGTTGCACTAGAAGTCCAATAACTCTTTACTAGCCTTAGGCTGCAGAGAAATGTGGGCAATATGGTTCAACAATGACTGGAGGACTAAGGTTGGACACTGCTGACCTAAATAAACATTTCAAATATTCACACACAGTTAGCTCATTGTACAACTAGGCTACTCTGTGTATATCTTTATAGATTTACAATGGTAATTTGTGCATGGGATTGGTGACTTATTAGATACAGAAGTTTCATCATATATGTAATTTCAGAGTGAACTGATGCCTTTTTTTTTTTAAACGATTCAGGACATTTATTTCTTAAATATCTTATATCTTATATATTAAAGGACGTTCAAAAAGTATCTACTCATTAAGGCATTTATCATCTAGTCACAGACCTTCATGAGGCACTGTAAACGGGTCTGCTCATCCTCAGGGGTAACTTCTTAAATCTATTCTCAGTAGATGAAGTTACTGACAGATAGCCAGGTCATAATTAAAATGTGGCCAAAATTAGATTAGAGACCACCTTTATAAAGAGACCACCTTTATCCTATTGTACGGAATTTGCTGGCGCTATATAAATAATAATAATATAGGAATCTTGAAAAACTGTGCTTTTCAATGCTTGTATTTATTCCAACCTAGAAATTCAATTTGCCAGGGTAGATAAATAGAAGATGCTGCTTATACATTAGAATGCTACCTAGTGTGCTTCTATAGAAAGATAGGCTGCCCTTGATTTACAGGAAGAGTATTTATTCAGTTTCACATATAGGTAGCACTAAATTGCCCTAATGGAAATTATAGCTAAGGTCTTACCCCCATTTGCTGTAAACCCTGTATAAAACAGGCTGTTACTTAGCTGGAATCCAGCTATCTCCCAGCTCTAACTTCCTAACTTTGTCCTCAAGCCACAGAGGCCTTGTGTGGTCCATTTAAATGCTTAACTGCGCGCTGACAACAGATGTTTTTTTCATGCACAGAATTGACTTTGGCAGCCTGAAACAGAGTTCTGACCTGCCAATGTCACGTGTGCCGGGAATTGAACTAATAGCTTAGTATGTGTAGGGCTCATGCTGAATCACTGCACATACATACTCATCCCACCACGATCACTTCATATCACTGAATTGGTCATCATGGTTGGAGTACTCCTATAAGTTTAAATAGTCTGTATCCTAAATTTATATGTAAAGCAATCACTACAACGTAAAGTGGCTCTGTCATATTTTTTTTGTTTGTTTTTCCTTGCCCTGTGCCATCTTTATCTTAATGATTATATTCCACTCTTTATATTTATCTTTTCTTCCTTGTGACAGATCTAAATATATGTGTGCAACCATTTTGTCTCTGCTGTCCGTGATGTCTGCTGTCTGCCCTTCTGTAGTGTTGATTTTACTAATGGATTGTTGGTAAATGTGATGGAAAAGTGATGTTGACCCATTGTCTAGGTTGTCTAGGTCAACATGACTACTTAACAAGTAATCCCTATTTTCCCTTATTTATTTCATGTAAACTACAACAGGTGGGGGGGTGGGGGGGGGGGAGAGGGAGATAAAAGATTAAGACACAGGCAGCTATTTAAAAGGAGATTAGATCAAGTTTACTTTTGGTGACAGAGCTGCTTTAATGTAGTCATTCTGGTGTAAAAAGACTGACCCTGCAGTCTCTACATTGTAAACACTGTCTTTTCTGAGAAGAATCAGCGTTTACATTGAGCGATAAGGAATCCTCTTGTGGCTGTAACAGTCCTGCATTGAGCTAATGCATCTCTACGAGAAGACTGTGGGAGGAGGCAGGCAGACCAGAGGGGGGTGTTACAGAAGTGGAGCGGAGGGTCAGTTATGCATTAGGTTAGTCACTTCCCTGCCTTGGAAGTGACTAACCTAATGCTCTTCTTTGATTTTTCACATTCCTCTCAGGTTAACTTTGCAGCCCCACCTGGTATGCATTAACCACCTGTCAATCCCGAAAATGCAAGAGGCCAAAACCTACCAAGAATCCTAGGCCATATTATTTCCAAAGAACAGGACATCAAGCTCCTGGTATATGATGATCTTCACTTACCCCTTGTAGATTGAAAGTGATAACCAATGTTAGCACATTGTACATATATGACCACCGTTACAACTGTCACTGTTTATAAGAATGTTTTTTCAATAAATGTATCTGCTTTATCATCTTTACATCAGCATTTACCAAAAAAAGTGACTAAAATTCCTCTGCAGCATTAGGAAAGTCACAGTCACATTTCCTTTCCCTTAGGTGACAAATCCAATGGACAATAGGACAATCAGCTAACCAAATACTCAAATTACCAAATGGTTACAGGGACAGAGCCTGAGTTCTGATCTGTTCCTGTACGAACACACGAGGACAGCTCCCCCTGGCTTTTAGGGAATGAATGCTCCCCCAGTCGGTAGTTCCTTTCTCCCGAACGTCATTCATCTAGTTGGTTGGGAAGTGGAACGGGCAGTGACACAATATTTGCCCAGGTCCCTGGGATTATGTGGCCAAAAATAGTTCCAGGCGTTCAACGACCACGTACCGCTGCCTGTGTACGAGAGACAAAATTAACTCCATTCACTGGAGCACGTGCATTTGGTTATACGAATGGCCGACACCCAGGAAAAGCACTTGAGTTGATAACTTAATTGCGGTCATTAGCCAGGAGTGGTCGGTGTTAAATAGTTACATAGCTGAAAAGAGACTTGCGTCCATCAAGTTCAGCCTTTCTCACATGTGTTTTTGCTGTTGATCCAAAAGAAGGCATGAAAGGTATGAAAGGGGGACACCATCCATTTGGGAAATGAACAATGGGATACGGAAAACCGAACAAAAGGGAAATGAGTCTGCTACATTGCCCGCTGATGGATTCCAGATAAGTAAGCCCCTTTTTTTTTACAGGTTTGGGGGGGGGGGGGGGGGTCTTCTCCATAGTGTCCAATAGAGCGTTTTACACGGAAAGGTCACCCTGTCCATAAGGGTTGGAGTAACCCTTTAAATCATTTTGGCGTTTAGTATTCCCTTTAATTCCTGATTTCATTATAAATAAAGTGGCCCTGTCACCACTTTTGTTTCTTTTTCTGGTCCTCATTTAGAAGCTGTTCTTCTTTTCTTCATTTTATATTGATTTCTTCATAAGGAACTACTTTGTCTTAGGTATTTTTCTAACTCTTGACAATCTTGACAAAGGGTGGACCTTGAAGCAAACTATTTTGACAAATGAAGTAGAGCTTGCCTTAATCTCAAACTTCTGTCAAGATTATCAAGTATCAAGTATTTAAAAATACAGAAGACAAAGTATTCCCTACGTCGTCTTATGTTCTAAACAGAAATAGATCATAAATCAACAAAAGAATAGATTCTAAAAAAGAGGAAGATAAAAAGAAACAATAGGAGAAAGACAAGTTTAAAGTGGCAGAGCCACATTAACATAAGCATTCATTAAAACCACCCATAACTGAAATTAGTTTATCTACTAGCCTGTATCATATATACCGATAGACTCTTTAATGAACAAACTATCTGTATTAAATTGATTTTATTATCAATATTTGAGTCAGCTTGCTGATTGCAGATTAATGTGAAGAGCATAGTCCATCTCACTAATCTGCAGCAATTAAATATCATAGTACACGTATAGCCATACCTTGTCAATAGCAAAATGGATGAATATATCAGCTGATGAAATAAATCAGAAAAGCTTTTTGTTCACACAATCATTAACCAAAGAAATATAGCAAGTTCCTCCTACTAAACTAAGTGGTGATTGACAAGTGTTAAAGAGCATTGTGTGAAACTGGTAACAGTGTCTAAACAACGCAATGCAGTAGTCATTATATACCGTATGTGCATTTGTGTGAATTTTATTTTGTTTGAATTTTGGGTGATTCATTCAGTTGTCCAAAACATGAATGAAGGAATCACTTTTAAAACAAAAATAAAATTTTAAAAAACTTGCTTGCATGTTCTATTTGTTGATTCATATTTTGTTGCATTAAAGGGACATTATAGGTACCCAGACAATTTCAACTCATTGAAGTGGTCTGGGTTCAGGTCCCAGGTCTCTTAACCATGCACAGGTAATTATTGCAGTTTTTAAGAAACTTTGATAATTGAAGATTATGCTAGCTTTAGTGTACTAATAATCTTAATTTTAATAAGGACAGGAGGCGAGTATTTTGCATTAACTCTCTTTACTAAACTCCACAGCAGTAAAGAAAAACGTAAAAGTAACAAGTAAATCACTGAGCAGCATAGTATATAAGGGTCATGCTGCCTGTATAACTTCCTCTTTCTTGAAGCGAAATCCAGTCCAGATAGATGCTCGAACATCCAGAAACTCAACGAAACTGTAACTGCGGCCTCTGGCGAGCGGAAATTGAGGAAACTCCTGGTAACGAGATAGGAGGTAAGACCAAACGGAGTCGTCATCCCATCTTATGGAGTCGTGAGGTTAATAAACCAGCGACCAGTGGAGGTCCTGAAGAGGGTTACACTGAAAGGAGAGTATAAAATTGGTTAGGTACCGAACCGTAACTGTTTTACGCCTGTGTGCTTTAACAGAATGGAGTAGATTAATACAGTATAGACTGATTGTAAACTGGCTGTAGATCAAAAGTGTTAGGTGTAAGTATGTTGTACGACTAAAGTGTCTGTCTAGTTGGCACTACGAGGGATAGAGATGGGAGAGATTCCGAATATGTCCAGATGGTAGAGAAACCACTAAATAAATCCCAAGATCCATCACCTTAAGATCCACTCCCCCGAAAAGTCAGGGTAGGGAACAGAAGGGAGGGAAAATACTCGCCTCCTGTCCTTATTAAAATTAAGATTATAAGTACACTAAAGCTAGCATGATCTTCAATTTTATAACATGAGAGGATGCTTCCTATTTTGCAATTTTAACGATGAAGAAGAGACATCCCAGCAGAAGGGGGAGTGCGAAAGTAAAATGTACGGAAAGTGGATTCCCGAGACCAGTCCGCTGTTCGGGGGATATCCGAAAGGGACGCCCCTGCCATGAAGGCTGATGACGCCGCTGCTCCGCGGACGGAGTGGGCGCCGAAAGCAGGGTCTTTACCTGCGAGAGAAAGGATCCAGCGGATCCATCGGGCCAGAGTGGTGACCGAGACTGGTGCGTGAGGGCGTACATAGGAGACTAGGAGTTGTCCCGACGTAGAGGGGCGGAGTGAGGAGGTGACCGAAACCTGCGGAGGGTGGACACGACACAGAGCTGCGGGTCGTCGGGAAAAAAGGGGTAAAAAAACGAAGTCGATCCCGGATGCGGAAAGTGGCCCCTTCAGGGGCCACCACGAAGGCGTCAATGGCGAAGGCCCGAACGTCGGAAACCCGTCGGAAAGACACTAGGCAAAGGAGAAAAGCGAACTTAGCAGATAGTTGGCGTAGGGAGAGGCGGTCATTCGGAAGCCAATCCCTGAAAAAAACGGAGGACTAGACCCACATCCCATAGGTGAGGGTATTAGGGGGCCGGGGGGCGGCGGAGCCGCATACCGCGGAGTAGGCGGCAGACCAGAGGGTCTTTGCCGACCGGGAGATCCCCGACGGGGGTGTGAGCCGCCGAAATCGCGGAGCGAACGACGTTGACCGAACGGTAGGATCAGCCAGCTAAGAACAAGGAGGAAAGAAAATTAAGGATCATGGGAATAGGTGCTGTAAATGGATCGGAGTCCCGTTCCATGCACCAAGTAGACCAGGAGGCCCAAGCTGAAAGGTAACAGCGTCTAGTTCCCGGGGCCCATGAGTCCCATAAGAGGTCCCTAGCAGCCTGCGATAGTCCGCTGACTCGCCAGGAACCCCGGAAAGAGACCAAGCCACCAGGGGTAGCCGGTCTTCCAGGAGGAGAGGGTGGAGATACCCTTTGGGATCCGTGAGAAGGTCCGGGAAGGATGGTAGGAGGAGAGGGTCCCTGTAGGAGGAGGCCAGGAGGTCCGGGAACCACGGTTGGATCTGCCACAAGGGTGTTATGACCACCAGTTTGATCTGTTGCGTCCGCATCTGGTGTAGTGTTCTCGCAATCATGGAGAATGGGGGAAAGGCATAGGCTCCTGTCGTCGGCCATTGTTGGAGGAAGGCGTCCGTCGCCTTGCTCTCCGGGTCCGGGAGCCAGCTGAAGAACTCCGGGGTCTGGTGATTGTTGCGAGAAGCGAACAGATCCAGGTAAAAGGGACCCCTTCGGGCTGCCAGGGCCCTGAAGATTCTCGTGTTTAGCTTCCAGTAGCTGACGTCTCTCCAGTGGCGAGAGAACCAGTCGGCTGTGAGATTGATCTCTCCCGGTAAGTATTCCGTGATGTTGCGAGGGAGGCAATAGTCGAAGATGTCCCTCGTGATATCCGACAGCAGGCGTGAGCGAGCGCCTCCCAGGCGGTTGATGTACTGGACTGCGGATACATTGTCCATGCGTAGGAGGATGCAACAGTTGGATCTTTCGCGGGCCAAGCTGCGGATCGCGAATGATCCTGCCAAGAGCTCGAGGCAGTTGATGTGCATGGAGAGCTCCTGCGCCGTCCATGTTCCTCCCGTGGAGACGGTTCCGTTGGTGGCACCCCATCCCCACAGGCTGGCGTCTGATTCCAATACGAAGTCTGGGGTGTCTCCGAATATGGCCTTGCCGTTCCAGGCTTGCATGCTGTCCAGCCACCATGATAGTTCCTCGCAAACCTCCATCGTCATCGGGACGGGTTGGTCGTAAGTAGGCCTGTGGCGTAGGTACTTGGCCTTGAGACGTTGCATGGCCGTGTAGTGGAGGGGACCCGGAAATATGGCCTGGATGGAAGCGGATAGGAGTCCCACAATCCTGGCCAAGTTGCGTAGTGGAAAGGAGTCGAGTAGGAGAACCCTGCGAATCTCCTTGCGAATGGCTGTGATCTTTGAGGCTGGTAGTCTCAGAATGCAAGTCGTCGAGTCGATCTCGAAGCCGAGGAATTGTATTGTTTGGGCAGGGTTCAGCTCCGACTTCTGTTGGTTTACCACGAAACCCAACGATTCCAGGAGGGACACTGACAGGCGAGTGTGTTGGCGTAGCCTGTGTTCGTCGGAGCAGAGGAGGAGAAGATCGTCTAAGTAGATGATACATCGAACGCCCCTGGATCGTAGGTGGGCCACCACTGGCTTTAGGAGTTTGGTGAAGCACCATGGGGCTGAGCTGAGCCCGAAAGGGAGGCAAGTGAATTGCCAAGGGCGTCCGTGCCAGAGGAAACGTAGGAGTGCTCGACAGTCCGGGTGTACCGGGACTGACAGATAGGCATCTTTTAGATCGAGCCTGGTGAACCAGTCGTGACTTCGAAGGAGGTCTCGTAGGAGGTGGATGCCTTCCATCTTGAAGTGGCGATAGACTACATATGCGTTGAGGGATCCGCGACCTCTATCCGAGCCTCTTGAAAAGGGTTGTTGCCGGTAGTCCCTTGTCGGGTAAAATGGTGTTGGTTGGGTGCGGGGGCCTGAAGGCCAAAATCGGCTGGCGGCACGGCCCCGTTGCCGGCCAGCCCTTCCAAAAACCCCTCTGGTAGGGTTGCTTCGGAAAACTCTGCGCATTGAGGACTGCGCCTTATTAAGGGAGGTGAACACGTTCACGTGTTTATTGAGTTCCTTGAGGAACGGTTCGCCAAATAGTTTCCCTTGTGCCTGGGGCCCAATCTCCTTTGTGCCAAGGTCTGCCAAGGTCTGCCAATTTGCCGTTAATACGGTACAATGCTGCTTTTCGTCTCTCCGAAGAGAGCGTAACATTAGTGTTTCCGATGAAACAAAAACACTGTTGTGCCCATTCACGAACATCATGTGCCCATTCCCTGATGTCCTCGGCGGAGAAGGAGTCGGCTTTAGTGTAGGCATCATCCGCCAGATACATAATGCGGGCCAGGGGGCCTACGGAATCCAGCAGGTTATCTTGGGCGCCCCATAGGCCTTTCTCTACACCACGGCGGGGGTCTCTACCACTGCGCATCATGAAGGTCGACATGACCTTATCGAATTCCGGGGTCTGTGCGACTTTATCCGGCAGGGAAGGGCGTGGGCATTCAGACCTGAGTCGGCTGCGGACCTCTTTCTCCAGAGGTTTGCGGAGCCACACGTGCATGAACCTGGCAAGGTGTTCTGGAGGCGACCAATCACCCGATCTGGGGTGCTGTATGTTACGGGGGTCGAACATCGCCTGACCCGAGGGGTCCAATATAGTGACTGAATCACAAGGAGTTTCTGCGTCCGCAGTGTCCTCGATACCTCCAGTCTGGGCAGCACCCAGGAGGGTCTCTCGCATGAAAGCGGAGGCAGACTTCTCGTCCGAGCCCCATGCGTCGTAGTCCGAGTCAGAAGCATCAGCTTGCCACTCATCCAGAACTGACATGGACTGGGCAGGGCCCTGCTCTTCGTCTGAAGAGTACTCCTGATGCGGGGCCGGGGTGTGTAATTTGGCAGACTTGCGTTTGGCAGGTGCCCTACCCTTAAACGGTTTTGGTGTGTAATCTTCGCCCTTGTCATGGCGCTTTTTAGGGCGGGAGTCATCCCTTGACTGGTGGTCGGACAATTCAGAGTCCGATTCGTGGCGGTGGCGTCTGCGTTTTGGTACGTCAGGAGCCGCAGCTTGGGTCTTGGAGAGTGCCTTCTCCACAGAGGCAGCGACAGCTGCGTTAATCATGGCCTGGAAGTCCACAGGGACGTTCTGGGAATCTTCCATGTTGAGGGTAGGCAACTATGTCACTGAAGGGCACAGAAATAAACGGGCACCCAGGTCTTGATAATAGGCGTAGGGTCAGGTTTGATAGTATAGTGGGAACAAGCCCAGAATAACCCCAGCAGGGTATAATAGTGACCTTTAAAAACTGGGGCTCACCCAGTTAGAGAGAACTGCAACAGCTAGTCTCCCAGTAAGCAGCATATTTATAGTGGGGGCTCACCCCGGTTGCACAGGGTTGGGACCCTTAAGTGCAGGGCACGGAATAATAAACAGGCAGCAGCACTGACCTGACTGACCCAGCCACAGGATAGCTTGATAGAAGCAGATGAGACACAGAGATTGAGCAGCAGATTGGTAGCAGATAGTAGTGCTGAGCAGGTAATCCTTCAGTCCCAGGGTGTCAGACACAAAAGGGAGTGAAAAACAGCAGTGCAGGGGCAACAGCAGATTAACACAGCTATATTGAGTCCCTAGTGAGATGCACAAGGTAAAACTAAGATGGCCTGCGAGAATCTCGTGATTTTCGCAATCCAAAATGGCGGCCGCGAGGTAGGCCGCAAAGCCGGGGACTAAATTTATTAGGCCGGCCGCGGGCGGAAGCGGGCCGGCGCGAAACCGGTCGCGAAAGACGCCGGCCGCCAGGAGGGAGCCCAGGAGGGCACTCCAGGTAGGGGGGGCAGTGGGGGAACCTGGGGCACCGGAGGAAGGCCAAGGGAGGGTCCCAGAAGGAGTAGAGGGGCAGAGAGGAGGGCAGAAAAGCCATAGAGAGCCCCTAGTCCCACAGCCCACTACGGAAACAGAAAAAAGGGGGATAATGAAGGGTAATCTAATAGTAATAATGGTGAAATAAATTTAAAACAAACAGATAATTAGGAAAAATAAGTAATAATCAGTGTAAAGCTCCAGGGGAGCAAATATTCTGACCTGTCTGCGATGGAGCAGTAAAGAAAGAGGAAGTTATACAGGCAGCATGACCCTTATATACTATGCTGCTCAGTGATTTACTTGTTACTTTTACGTTTTTCTTTACTGCTGTGGAGTTTAGTAAAGAGAGTTAATGCAAAATAGGAAGCCTCCTGTCATGTTATAAAATTATCTTTGTAGGTTAACTCCATCTCTAGTGGCTGTCTAGGTTAAATATAGGGCTTTCCCTGTTTCCCCGTTTTTACACATTAAAATGTGTCTGATTGGTTTGCTGGGCCTATGTTGTCTTTGTAACTGTATGGCAGCCCAGGAATAAAATTAACCCCATCATGGCATACATTTGAAAAAGTAAACAGCCCGGGGTATTCAAAAATGGGGTATGTCCAGTCGTTTTTAGCATTCACTTAGACGCAAACACTGGCCAAATGTAGAGTTCATGTTTGTTTGTTGGACAACCCAGGATATTCAAAATTGGGTATGTCCAGTCTGTTTTGGTAGCCACAAACGCTGGCCAAAGTTAACTTTCATATTTGTTTTTGCATTTTTTAAACAAAAACAGTACTTTCACTGATTATATCATCGTTGTGATTTTTTTTACTGGTTTGAAACTCTAATATTTGTGTTCAGCAAAGTCTCCCAAATACAACAGTATCCCCCATGTACAGGTATTATGGTGTTTTGGAAAGCTACAGAGTTAAAAATAGGGCTTGCAAATTAAATTCTCTGGGTTGTCAGGCAGGTCTCTCAAATGGTAATTAATAAAATCACATAATTATGTAAAAAGATTACATAAATATACACAATACACATATAGTTTAAATATATATATATATATATATATATATATATATATATATATACACATATATATCTGTTTAAATTCTACTTGTATATTTAAGCAATTATTTTTGTAATAATATGTATTTTTTTAAAATAATTTTTTATTTATTTATGTGTATATATATATAATTTCATGCTAAATGTATTTTTATATTAATATAAAAATGCATGCTCCCTTAAGGAGTTTAACTCTTTGAATTTATGTTGGATGTCCTCACTCTTTGCGTGAGGACGTCCAACGTCTTCAAAATCCTCATAGACAGTTTGGATTCAATGCTTTCCTATGGGGAAGGATTAATGCGCAAGGCATTAGTTTCCCCCATCGGGTGAGGCGGAGACCTAGCCAGCATAGTTTAAGGTAAGTGAAAATGTATTTTTTTATCCCTTATTCATGAGGGGTGGGGCACTTGTAAAACTAGGGACAGGGATATAGTGTTAGAAATACATGTTTGTTCCTTTAATCTCAAAAAGCTGGAGATGCTAACAGACTTCTTAGACAGAAGTGTAAGTGTATAGGCCAAACAGCAAGGTATCTAATGGAGCAACCAACATACATAGTCAGGAACAGGTAAACAGGTCAGTGCAGGTTTTTCAATATCAAAGTCACGGGTAATAACAGAATTTACTGACGCAGAGGATGACAACATGGGATACAGCAGAATAAACAACATAGGATCTGGTACATCACATAGAGAGGCTGTGAAACCTTTGTAAACTATACATGAACTACACAGACCAGCTGCCAGTTCTGTTCCAATGGAACGGAGACAAAACCTAGACTAGGTTGGAAACGGATAGTTATTACTGACATTCTTGTGTAATTGTATCTAAGAGCTATTGTTGATCATTTTGTGCAACTCACTTAAGTCCCGCAACAGTCACAAATGAGGTGGAGCAGTCCTGATTTCGGGCTCCTGTCTTGTATCATGACTTAGTTCCCTGTTAGCACCAATGTACACCAGGGAATTGTTCCCAGCTACTACAGCATGAGCACATAATTAAACACACACACATGCACTGTAACGCCTTCTGCATGGTAACTTGTATGCCCTTTTAGACCACCTACCCAAAAACAAAGTTAAACTAAAATGGGCTTCTCTGTTCTCATGCTAAGAGCAACTGCGTCACAAGGCTTTAATAAATGTACACTGAAATAACGTACTGTTAAATCAGAATGTAACTGATGCTGTAAACCTAAAGACTGAGATACAGCATGTGGATAAGCTGACCTGGTTCCCTGTTGTCTTCCTTAAACCACAGATGACACAGTTTTTGAACTCATTCCCTTCTCCGCACCCTAGATTATATTTTTATACCAGTAGTCTGTAAAGCAACGTGGAAAAAGTGTAAAGCGTGGTTAAGCTGTCAATTGCTTTACAATCTCTACTGCACTTTGTACGGTACAGTGATTTTATCGCTTTTTTTTTTCTTTCTTTTTTTGTGGCAAACCTATTTCACGTCTAACGTCTAGAGCAATAAAAAAATAAAAGGTAAACAGATCAAATTTAATTTTACATGTTTATTGTAAGTAGTTAAACAGCATTGACCTTACATGAGGTCACTTTCAAACTCTTGGTGTCGTGTCCACCTATTGTTTCCAATACTATTTTCAAAATACATTTATTTAATGTCAGAAACTAATTACAGGCATACCCTACTTTTAAGTACACAATGGGACCAGAGCATGTATGTAAAACGAAAATGTACTTAAAGTGAAGCAATACCTTTTTTCACTTCCCAATGCATGTACTGCATTGCAATAGTCATTTACAGGCATAACTGATACTGCAACTGCAGATTTCCAGTGATTTTATTTCCAGTGATTTTATTTCAAGTGATTTATTCAGTGATTTCCAGTGGGCTTTTATTCAGTTAAAACAAACAGTAAAAAAAAAAAAAAATCTCATTCCAGATTGTACCATTTATCTTTAATGTTTTACTCATCTGACAACCTTAAACTGGGAGGAAAAGTAAAATAAACCTGCCCACTGGGCCATTTTCTGCCAATACAGTGCCAATTTGTATTTGTTAGAAGCTTAGTTGCACACTTTGTTTAGAAACACCTCTTCATCACTTTACGCATTTATGGTTTAACTTTGAATCCTCAGAGTTGTGGCTTATGCAGCTAAGCTGCTAAGTAGTGATGTCGCGAACATAAAATGTTCGCGAACATAAAATGTTCGCGAACGGGCGAACCGGACGAACCGCCATAGACTTCAATGGGAAGGTGAATTTTAAAACCCACAGAAACTCTTTCTGACCACAATAGTGATGGAAACGTTGTTTCAAGGGGACTAACACCTGGACTGTGGCATGCCGGAGGGGAATCCATGGCAAAACTCCCATGGAAAATTACATAGTTGATGCAGAGTCTGGTTTTAATCCATAAAGGGCATAAATCACTTAACATTCCTAAATTGTTTGGAATAACCTGCTTTAAAACATCAGGTATGATGTTGTATTGATCAGGTAGTGTAAGGGTTACGCCCGCTTCACAGTGACAGACCAAACTCCCCATTTAACGCACCGCAAACAACAGCAAACAGTCCATTTGCACAACCGCAAACTCCCCATTTGCACAAGGTTGGATACCAAGCTAGCTATGTCCCGTTCCTTGTCCTCACTGATGTCATTGAAGGTCTCTTCCTCCACCCAGCCACGTACAACACCAAGGGTCCCCGAAAGGTGACAACAAGCCCCCTGTATTTTTTTTTTAAATGTACACTACTGTTACACCAGATATGAGTTGCACTGGTGTGACACTGTGCCCTGGCAGGCCCTGAAACGCACACGTGTGAAGGAAACTGACTGCTATTATTTCACAGTCAAATTTCTAGTTTTTTTTTTAATGTACACTACTGTTACACCAGATATGAGTTGCACTGGTGTGACACTGTGCCATGGCAGGCCCTGAAACGCACACGTGTGAAGGAAACGGACTGCTATTATATTACAGTCAAAACGTTTTTTTGTTTTTTTTTTAAATGCAAGCTATTGTGACACCAAATATGAGTGGTGGCACTGGGACCACCTTAAAAATATTGGATATCGCTAAAAATCATGATCACTATATACTAGACATGTGCAATTCGTTTCGGTCCGAATTAAAATTCGGCAGAATTTCAGATAATTCGGACTTTCGGGTGCTTCCGAATGTCCGAATAGTTGAATTGCCGAAGTGCCGAATTGCTGAAGTCCCGAAGTGGCGAAATGACCGAATTTCCGAAGTGTAGTAGTGCCGAAGTGCCGAAGTGCCGAAGTTCCGAAGTTGCCGAAGTTCCGAGGTGTCAAAGTGCCAAAGTTCCGAAGTTCTGAAGCACAGTATTGCCTGAGTACGAATATACTTACCCAGTGAAAGAAGAAGAATGTTACACTGTATACAATTTCAAATAAAAAGTATACAAACATAGACAGGATTCAGCTGTAAGCATTTGCAACATTTACAACAATCAAGTAACACACATGTAAGTTACTAAGCCAGTCAGTGTAATGACAGGAATTAATAAGTAGATAACTCCCTAATTCCCACGGTATTAGGGAGCTATCAACTAAAAGGCTGACAGACCTAAATTGGTCTTTCAGCCAAATTTACTAATACTAAGTAAAAATTACTTAGTATTAGTAAATTATGCCCCTACTCGCTATACCGCGAGTAGGGGCAGGTCTATTAAACAGTGAGCAGTCTGTGGCTGCTCACTGTTAAAAAAAAAGAATAAAAAAAAGGGTCCCCCCTCACTGAGCAGGTGGGTGCCCTAAAGTAAAAAAAGGGGGGAAGACCTATTGTCCTCCCCACCGGCCCCCACCCCTGAGCGGCGGGTGGGGGCCCTAAAGTAAAAAAAGGGGGGAGGACCTATTGTCCTTCCCACTGGTCCCCACCCCTGAGTGGTAGGTGGGGGCCCTAAACAAGAATAAGGGGGGGACCTAATGTCCTCCCCCCTGGCCCCCACCCCTGAGCAGTGGGTGGGGGTCCTAAATACAAATTGGGGGGGACCTAATGTCCTCCCCCCTGGCCCCCACCCCTGAGCGGTGGGTGGTGGCCCAAAATACAAATACAAATTGGGGGGGGACCTAATGTCCTTCCCCATGGCCCCCACCCCTGAGCGGTGGGTGGGGGCCCTAAACAAAAGTAAGGGGGGGAGGACCTAATGTCCTCCCCCTGGCCCCCACCCCTGAGCGGTGGGTTGGGGTCCTAAACACAAATTTGGGGGGGGACCTAATGTCCTCCCCCCTGACCCCACCCCTGAGCGGTGGGTGGGGGCCCTAAACAAAAGTAAGGGGGGGGACCTAATGTCCTCCCCCCTGGCCCCTATCCCTGAGCGGTGGGTGGGGGTCCTAAAAACAAATTGGGGGGGACCTAATGTCCTCCCCCCTGGCCCCCACCCCTGAGCGGTGGGTGGGGGCCCTAAACAAAAGTAAGGGGGGAGGACCTAATGTCCTCCCCCCTGGCCCCTACCCCTGAGCGGTGGGTGGGGGTCCTAAAAACAAATTGGGGGGGACCTAATGTCCTCCCCCCTGGCCTCCACCCCTGAGAGGAGGGTGGAGGCCCTAAATACATATTTAACCCCCCTCACCCCAGGTGACTAGGGGTCCCCAAACCCCTAGTCACCCCCTCCCCCCAAAAAAATAAACTCCTACCTACCCCCCTCACCCTAAAAATAATGAGAGGGGACCATTTAACTAAGTACCTTTAAAAATAAAAATACACTTACCATTCGATGTTTTCTTTCTTCTAAAATCTTCTTTTTTCAGCTCCAAAAAAGGGCAAATAAAAATCCATAATAACCGACGCAATAAAAAAAAATAAAAAAATAAGCGCAAAAAAAAATAATCCATCTTCATCCGGCGAGGGCTCCGCGCAGGCTGAGCTCTGCAGGGCGGGGGGAGGCTTATATAGCCTTGCCCCGCCCTGCAATTAGGCTCAGAGCACTCTGATTGGTGGGTTTAAGCCATCCAATCAGAATGCTTTGACAGGTAAATGAAGAGACTGACAGGTAAGTCTCTACATTTACCTGTCACAGCACTCTGATTGGTTGGTTTGAAATCCACCAATCAGAGTGCTCTGTGTCATTTTACACAGCGTGGGAAAGTTCTGTGGAATTTTCCCACGCTGTGTAATTTGACTCATAACACTCTGATTGGTGGATTAAGTAACCAATCAGAGAGTTATGAATCAAATGACACAGCGTGGGAAAATTCCAAAGAACTTTCCCACGCTGTGTAAAATGACACAGAGCACTCTGATTGGTGGATTTCAAACCTACCAATCAGAGTGCTGTGACAGGTAAATGTAGAGACTTACCTTTCAGTCTCTTCATTTACCTGTCAGAGCATTCTGATTGGATGGCTTAAACCCACAAATCAGAGTGCTCTGAGCCTAATTGCAGGGCAGGGCAAGGCTTTATAAGCCTTCCCCCACCCTGCAGAGCTCAGTCTGCGCGGAGCCCTCGCCAGGTGAAGATGGATTATTTTTTATTGCGCTCGGGGTGGGGGCCAGGGGGGAGGACATTAGGTGTCCCCCCCATTTGTATTTGTTTAGGCCCCCACCCACCGCTCAGGGGTAGGGGCCAGGGGGAGGACATTAGGTCCCCCCTTATTCTTGTTCGGGGCCCCCACCCACCGCTCAGGGGTGGGGGCCAGGGGGGAGGACATTAGGTCCCCCCTTATTCTTGTTCGGGGCCCCCACCCACCGCTCAGGGGTGGGGGCCAGGGGGGAGGACATTAGGTCCCCCCCATTTGTATTTAGGGCCCCCACCCGTCGCTCAGGTTGGGGGCCAGGGGGGAGGACATTAGGTGTGTCCCCCCCTTTATTCTTGTTAAGGGCCCCCACCCACCGCTCAGGGGTGGGGCCAGGGGGAGGACATTAGGTCCCCCCTTATTCTTGTTCGGGGCCCCCACCCACCGCTCAGGGGTGGGGGCCAGGGGGGAGGACATTAGGTCCCCCCCATTTGTATTTAGGGCCCCCACCCGTCGCTCAGGTTGGGGGCCAGGGGGGAGGACATTAGGTGTGTCCCCCCCTTTATTCTTGTTAAGGGCCCCCACCCACCGCTCATTAGGTCCCCCCCCCAATTTTTATATAGGGCCCCCATTGACGCTCAGGGGTGGGGGACGGTGGGGAGGACAATAGGTCCTCCCCCTTTTTTTACTTTAGGGCCCCACCCGCTCAGGGAGGGGGGACCCTTTTTTATTTAATTTAATTTATTTTAACAGTGAGCAGCCACAGGCTGCTCACTGTTTAATAGACATGCCCCTACTCGCGGTATTGCGAGTAGGGGCACAATTTACTAATACTAAGTAATTTTTACTTAGTATTAGTAAATTTGGCTGAAAGACCAATTTAGGTCTTTCAGCCTTTTGGTAGATAACTCCGTAATACCATGGGAATTAGGGAGTTATCTACCAAGCGGCTGCAACAAAAGTGCCGAAAAGTCCGGAAATGCGGGAGGGATAATGTATAATAAGCACAGGTTACTGGCTATGGGAGGATAATGTATAATAAACACGGATTACTGGCTATGGGGGGGAGGATAATGTATAATAAGCACAGGTTACTGGCTATGGGAGGATAATGTATAATAAACACAGGTTACTGGCGATGGGAGGGATAATGTATAATAAACACAGGTTACTGGCTATGGGGGGATAATGTATAATAAACACATGTTACTGGCTATGGAGGGATAATGTATAATAAACACAGGTTACTGGCTATGGGAGGATAATGTATAATAAACACAGGTTACTGGCTATGGGAGGATAATGTATAATAAACACAGGTTACTGGCTATGGGGAGGATTATGTATAAAAAACACAAGTTACTGGCTATGGGGGGATAATGTATAATAAACACAGGTTACTGGTTGTGGGGGGATAATGTATAATAAACACAGGTTACTGGCTATGGGAGAGATAATGTATAATAAGCACAAGTTACTGGCTATGGGGGGGATAATGTATAATAAACACAGGTTACTGGCTTTGGGAGGATAATGTATAATAAACACAGGTTACTGGCTATGGGGGGATAATGTATAATAAACACATGTTACTGGCTATGGGGGGCTAATGTATAATAAACACAGGTTACTGGCTATGGAGGATAATGTATAATAAACACACAAAAAAAATACAAAAAAAAAAAATGAATGCAGCTTCAGAATTAATCTAAATTGTATGCTGTCTAGGTGGGAGGGTCTGGGAGGGAGGGTCTGCTGCTGATTGGCTGGAATGTGTCTGCTGACTGTGAGGTACCGGGTCAAAGTTTACTCAATGATGACGAATAGGGGGCAGACCGAACATCGCATATGTTCGCCATCCGTGGCGAACGCGAACACGCTATGTTCGCCAGGAACTATTCGCCAGTGAACCGTTCGGGACATCACTAGTTAATTATTATACAGTCCACAGTCTTTGAATAACTATTAAAGTCTAAGTACCAAAATCTAATCACAAAAATTTTATTTAATTCAAGCTATCTTGTAGCAAAACAATATTTTGCAGAAGTTACAAGCTTTGATGCGCTCAACATCAAGAAATCTAGGAATAAAATATTTTATTGAACTGTGTGCACTATAAAACATGATAAATGCAAAAAAACTATTTGGAGGAAGATTAGATAACTTATTTATCATTAATAGAATTGTGTAGCTAACCTTGACCAGAAATAACATCAATCTTACTTGGTTCTTTTTCTTACGATATCAGTTCATATTTTATGAGTGTCTGTCTATCTAAGAAGCATGATAAATTCCTGAAATAGTTAAAAAAATAAATTCTTAGTAAGAAATTGGTTTATTTCTGCACAGAGGTATCGTACAAAGAATTCAAAGGGTTACACCAATCAAAAAGAGTGTTTTATTAATACTATTTTTAATTACAGTAAATCTTACTGGCATCTCTCACCCCCCTCCCAAAAAAAAAATGATGAAATCCCAGGCCAAATTCTCCATGCAGCCAGTCCAAGGCGAAGTTCTCCTAGGAGATTGATTCTGTTCTGGTGACAACACGTACGGAGGATGGACTGAGTTGATGACTTGGGACAGCACACCCGTACCCCTCTTTGACTATCTGCATAGGCGTGCGCAGCCTATTGCAAGCACAAACACACGCCGCATGTATATGTATGTGTATATATATATATATATATATATATATATATATATATACACATATACATACATACACACACACATACATACACTGCTGTGTGTGTGTGTGTGTGTGTGTGCTGTTAGTGTGCTGTGTGAGGGTGGTGTGTGTAAGGGTGCTGCTGTGTGCGTGTATGTGTGAGGGTGCTGGTAGTGTGCTATGTGGGTGAGGGTGTTTGTGAGGGTGCTGTTTGTGTGTGAGGGTGTTTGTGTGTGTGTTTGTTAGGGTCCTGTTAGTGTGCTGTGTGTGTGAGGGTGCTGTTTGTGTGATGTGTGTGGGTGTCGTGTATTTCTGAGGGTGTTGTTAGTGTGCTGTGTGTGAGGGTGCTGTGTGTTTGTAAAGGTGCTGTGTGTGTTTGTGAGGGTGCGGTTAGTGTACTGTGTGTGTGAGGGTGCTGTATGTGTACTGTATGTGTGTGGGTGCTGTTTTGGTGCTGTGTGTGTGAGGGTGCTGTGTTTGTGCTTTTTGTGTGAGAGTGCTGTATGTCTGTAGGTGCTTTTTGTGTGTGGGTGCTGTATGTGTGTGTGTGTGCTGTATGTTTGGACAGATTGTGGAGGTGGGGGCAGAGTAGTAAATACCCCCCCTCCCTTCTTACCTTATGTAGGGAGGGGGGATCCTTGCTGCCATGTGCCATCCCTGGTGGTCCAGTGGAGAGTGAACTCTAGCATGCGGGGCTAGACTTAACTCTCGTGAGATCTGAGCGTTGCCGCGGCAATGCTCAGATCTCGCGAGAGGAACCTGGCGGAGCTGCTGTCTAGAGCTCCCCGGGTCCTCTCCTGCCTCACTTCATGCTGCTGTGGGCCGGTGAGGTAGATCTTTGATCTCCCCGCCAGCCCATGGAGGCTTAGAGCAGAGCCGACACTCAGCGCCGGTTCTGCGTGAGCCGACAGGGGAGAATAAAGTCCTGGGGAATAAAGTGTGGGAACCAAGATTCCCACCCCCCAAAAAAAAGAATATACACTCCAGTGTGTGTATGTATATGTGTGTGTGTGTGTGTGTATATATATATATATATATATACACACACACACACACACACACACACTGACATGCATACTCAAACACACACACACACACTCAGACACACGCACACTCATACATTCATAGACACACACACATTCACAGACACACATATTCACATACACTGACACACATACACATTCACACATACACAGATACACTCACACACACACAGTCACAGACACATTCACAGATACACACACACATTCACAGACACACACACACATTCACAGACACACATATTCACATACACTGACACACATACACTCACACACACACAGTCACAGACACATTCACAGATACACACACACATTCACAGACACACACACACACATTCACAGACACACATATTCACATACACTGACACACATACACTCACACACACACAGTCACAGACACATTCACAGATACACACACACATTCACAGACACACACACACATTCACAGACACACATTCACATACACAAACACAGTCACAGACACACACACGTTCACAGACACACACACACAGACACACATTCACAAACACAGTCACAGACACACACGCATACACATTCACACACACACACACACATTATTATTATTTTTAATTAAGAAATGTCCACCCAGCCTCCCTACCTGGAGTGCTGGCGTGGACTTGTCCCTGGGGTCCAGTGGGTCGGGCGGCTCTCTCCATACAGCAAGCGGCGAGGGAGCTGTGTGCTCTCTGCTTCCTCTCGCCGCGCGGGCTGTCTGCTGTAGCTGGGAGCCGGAATATGACGTCATATTCCGGCTCCGGCATCAGCGAGCGGCGAGAGGAAGCAGAGAGCACACAGCTCCCTCGCCGCGGCTGATATGGAGAGAGCCGCCCGACCGGGGGGTTGTTGGGGTCCATCACCTCTTGCCCCCCCTCCCCTCCATGACAGGGGGAGGAAGGGGGGCATTTGGGGCGCTGAGTGCCTGCAGGAACGGCGTTCCTGCTCAAAAAAAGTGCAGGAACTCCGTTCCTGCAGGACTCAATCTATAGGCGTGCCACGGGGATTAGGGTGTGCCCAGGCACACCCGGCACACCCCGTGCGCACGCCTATGACTATCTGTCACCAGCATGCTATGTGTACTGATGACAGACACACAATATGCACAGAATTAACTGTCCCACTGCCTAATAACACTAACAGAGGTGGAGTTACACCTCTCTTACCCAACCATATCAGATTGACTCAAAAATTGACAACCTCTACAGAAAAGAGGCCATCTGTATGTCTGTAGGTGCTTTTTGTGTGTGGGTGCTGTATGTGTGTGTGTGTGCTGTATGTTTGGACAGATTGTGGAGGTGGGGGCAGAGTAGTAAATACCCCCCCTCCCTTCTTACCTTATGTAGGGAGGGGGGATCCTTGCTGCCATGTGCCATCCCTGGTGGTCCAGTGGAGAGTGAACTCTAGCATGCGGGGCTAGACTTAACTCTCGTGAGATCTGAGCGTTGCCGCGGCAATGCTCAGATCTCGCGAGAGGAACCTGGCGGAGCTGCTGTCTAGAGCTCCCCGGGTCCTCTCCTGCCTCACTTCATGCTGCTGTGGGCCGGTGAGGTAGATCTTTGATCTCCCCGCCAGCCCATGGAGGCTTAGAGCAGAGCCGACACTCAGCGCCGGTTCTGCGTGAGCCGACAGGGGAGAATAAAGTCCTGGGGAATAAAGTGTGGGAACCAAGATTCCCACCCCCCAAAAAAAAAGAATATACACTCCAGTGTGTGTATGTATATGTGTGTGTGTGTGTGTGTATATATATATATATATATATACACACACACACACACACACACACACACACACACACTGACATGCATACTCAAACACACACACACACACTCAGACACACGCACACTCATACATTCATAGACACACACACATTCACAGACACACATATTCACATACACTGACACACATACACATTCACACATACACAGATACACTCACACACACACAGTCACAGACACATTCACAGATACACACACACATTCACAGACACACACACACATTCACAGACACACATATTCACATACACTGACACACATACACTCACACACACACAGTCACAGACACATTCACAGATACACACACACATTCACAGACACACACACACACATTCACAGACACACATATTCACATACACTGACACACATACACTCACACACACACAGTCACAGACACATTCACAGATACACACACACATTCACAGACACACACACACATTCACAGACACACATTCACATACACAAACACAGTCACAGACACACACACGTTCACAGACACACACACACAGACACACATTCACAAACACAGTCACAGACACACACGCATACACATTCACACACACACACACATTATTATTATTTTTAATTAAGAAATGTCCACCCAGCCTCCCTACCTGGAGTGCTGGCGTGGACTTGTCCCTGGGGTCCAGTGGGTCGGGCGGCTCTCTCCATACAGCAAGCGGCGAGGGAGCTGTGTGCTCTCTGCTTCCTCTCGCCGCGCGGGCTGTCTGCTGTAGCTGGGAGCCGGAATATGACGTCATATTCCGGCTCCGGCATCAGCGAGCGGCGAGAGGAAGCAGAGAGCACACAGCTCCCTCGCCGCGGCTGATATGGAGAGAGCCGCCCGACCGGGGGGGTGTTGGGGTCCATCACCTCTTGCCCCCCCTCCCCTCCATGACAGGGGGAGGAAGGGGGGCATTTGGGGCGCTGAGTGCCTGCAGGAACGGCGTTCCTGCTCAAAAAAAGTGGAGGAACTCCGTTCCTGCAGGACTCAATCCATAGGCGTGCCACGGGGATTAGGGTGTGCCCAGGCACACCCGGCACACCCCGTGCGCACGCCTATGACTATCTGTCACCAGCATGCTATGTGTACTGATGACAGACACACAATATGCACAGAATTAACTGTCCCACTGCCTAATAACACTAACAGAGGTGGAGTTACACCTCTCTTACCCAACCATATCAGATTGACTCAAAAATTGACAACCTCTACAGAAAAGAGGCCATCTAGATGACAATAGTTTCTTCAGCAACAATTTTTTTAATGAAGAAGAAGAATTTTTATCCAGTCATCAATCTTTGCCATATCAATGTTTTTGTAGTGTATTGCTATTTCGAGACAGAAGGTGTTAGGCTTCAATTCTCAACCCAGGGAGATTGTTTCCATCTTTTAAGACACCTTTTACAACCTGGCAATTGGTGCACATGTCTAGACCTCAAGGACACATTATCTGCCAGTCCCAGTGCATCCTGACAGTCATTAGTTTCTCTGTTTTCTAGGGAAAGAGTTTTCTTGGCAATTTACTTTGATTTGGACTCAGCTCAGTTCCTTGGTGTTTCCCCATGCTCCTCAAGCCAAAGATGGCTTATTTATGACCCTGTTGTATTAGCTGCTTTATTTATGTCAACTATATCCTTATTTTTATGCATGGAAGCATCAAGACTGCATTGTCAGAATCTTTCTAAAATCGTTGCTGTGAACGAGGTCAAACATGCCCTTTCTCCAACCCACTCAATTCAGTTACTTTGCTTGGAGATCGATGCTACAGCATGTGTTTTGAGGCTTCCAAATGCGTACATTTCATTGATCCTGAAAAAAATCCTTTACAACAAGAAACAGGGTCAAGATAAATCAAGGACAGGAATAACAGAAATACTCAGAGTCAAGACAAAGCCGGGGTTAGGATACAAGAAATCATGAGTCAAATACAAAGCTGTGGTCAGGATACCAGAAATCAGAAGTCAAATACGAAGCTGGGGTCAGAATACCAGAAATCAGAAGTCAAATACGAAGCCGTGGTCAAACACAGGAAATCACAAGGGAATTACCACTAGCACTAAACGAAGATCCAAACAGAAACCACGATAGGGCAAAGAATGGAGGCTAAAACAAGCCTTAAATAGGGTCAAAAGAGTTCCCATTGGTTCACGTCATCTCTGCGAGCCCAAACAGCATTGGGTCGCCTAGATGAAGTGGTCCCTTTAAGATAATGACATCATGGCTATTTCTTTTATTTTTAGGGGTTGAAGTTCGTTTTGCGAACCAGCAGAGGGAGACGTTTGCGGGACATTCAGGCCTGAGGCAATGCAGCCACGCAATGCGTTCTGCCCGTGTGGCAGGAGGAGAGGAGCGGCGCGGACGCCGGATAAAGGTAAGTTTGTGACAGATGATCACTTATCTTCAACTGGTGGCTTGGACGTGTTCCGGGGTTCGTGGGACGTCGATGGAATATAGCAAATGGCTAATTAAGGATCTTGTACGCGATTCTTGAGCCATGGGAACCAGAAAATGTTGCCGATCTGCATGGAATACCTGGAATCTCTGGTGTGTGAAAAGGAATCTTTATCCCTTTACAGATCCTACACAATCCTTATAAAATTTTCTATCTCAACTTTTCTCTGATGGGCATTCTTATCTTTCCATTAATGCTATGCTTTCTGCGATATAAGCAGATTTTGTGCCGATTTTAGATGTCTCTTTTGGTAAGGATCCCCTTATTTGTTAGTTTCTTGGTTGTCTTTGTTTGTCCTGTCCTTCGGTCCTCGTTCTATATTTTTCTCCAGTTTTATGTTTGTCTAGTTTAGGACATGACTTGGATGTTATGTTTATCTGGACTGTTTATGTTATTTACTCACATCTAAGAAAGAGGAGGTGTTTCAGGTTGCAGTTCATTATATCTCTGCGTCTTCTTTTGGATTGGTGTGCTCGTTGCTGAGTAATATTTTGCTGCTACAGGAGTTGAGTACAGAAAGATTAGAAAAATATTCACCCCCTGTCATTATTAAATTTTAGATTATTAGTAAACTAAAGTTAGCATAATCTACAATTAAACACACTGCGCAATAGGGAAAGTTAACAAATGTATAATCTTTTTCAGGAAATGTGTAGGGCAGCTGTGTGAGTCACAGCCAGGGGAGGTGTGGCAAGGCCTGCATAAACGAAGTGATTTAACTTCTTAATGAGGGAGAATTGAACAATGAGACATGATCTATACACCAAACATACATCATTAAAGGACCACTCTAGTGCCAGGAAAACATACTCGTTTTCCTGGCACTAGAGTGCCCTGAGGGTGCCCCCACCCTCAGGGACCCCCCCCCTGCCCGGCTCTGGAAAGGGGTAAAACTTACCTTTTTCCAGCGGTGGGCGGAGAGCTCTCCTCCTCCGATCCTCCTCTTCTCCTCCCCGTCGGCTGAATGCGCACGCGCGGCAAGAGCTGCGCGCGCATTCAGCCGGTCACATAGGAAAGCATTCATAATGCTTTCCTATGGACGCTTGCGTGCTCTCACTGTGATTTTCACAGTGAGAATCACGCAAGCACCTCTAGCGGCTGTCAGTGAGACAGCCACTAGAGGAAATAGGGGAAGGCTTAACCCATTCACAAACATAGCAGTTTCTCTGAAACTGCTATGTTTCTGAAAAAATGGGTTAACCCTAGAAGGACCTGGCACCCAGACCACTTCATTAAGCTGAAGTGGTCTGGGTGCCTAGAGTGGTCCTTTAAGCTAAAGCTATGTAGGTACTTTTGAGTGTGTGACAGAAGCACAACCATCCACAGTGACATTGTGTGGCACAGCGCCATCTATTGGTTGAACACTGTAATGTAATGGAACCACAATCATCCGCAGGGACATTGACAGGATTATTCACTTGAGTCCAAATAGCTCTGTACCAAATGGGGCACAACCATCTGGCTGCATATGAGGTTATTCAGACAGCAAAATCCGGAGCATACGGGGCAATTTGGACTGTTATATTGTGACATTGTTCACACTATTTAACAACATCCTGATGGCTGAAATTCAGATCTGGATTGTTAAAATCTGGGCCTGGATGCTTCTAATCAGTGCCTAGTTTTTAACAATCCAAATTATTTGTCCAGGCAAATAATTAAAAATCTATCAGCAATGCTGGCAAGTTATAGTGAGGGAGGTTTGTAACCTTTCTTGTGCCCAATTGGGCATATCTATTCAAAGCAGGTTTGTCACTTCCTGTGGAGTTTGCATACTCATTTTGCAGGGGGGAATGGGAGGGAGGGGGGGTGACGACAGTGCCGCTTTAATGTTAAAAACTACTGACTTGGAAGACATTGCTGTGCATTCACTAGACATGGGGGACACCTATTTTTCTCTCCCAGTCCCCACCCATTTGCATCAGGTGGGGCCTATTAATGCATAACGAAGAGGCCAAATGTCCCCAACCTAGCGCACATCCACAGACATTGCTTAGTTCAGTGGTCCATGGTAAGGGAGAAAAAGGAAGTAGGACAAGTCTGGATCGAGGACCAGTCAACCCCTGTTACCATTACAGAGTCTCAATTTAATTAATTATCCTTCCTTCTTCTTCTTCTTGTAGCTCACCTTTTGTAGGGAGTAAGAAATGCAATGTGCTGTGCCTGGTGTGAAGTGCCAAGAAGCAGAAGAGCCAATCAGCAGCTGTTCGTACCCCCCACCCTTCCTTCTCCCACCACCCACAGTACCTCCTTTCTCTAAATAAAAAGATTGGGACTAAACATGCTGTTACTACTTATAAAGAAAACATTTTTTAAAACTTTATTTCTATTTTGTTCTCTATGATTGGAACACTTGCTTTCACACTTCTATGATTGTGGTTGTGGGTGCCAATAAAGCAAAGCTTAAATCTAGATGGCTACACTTAGCAATCATAATGCATAAGACTATTTAATTTTGAAATATATACTATTAATTACAAAATGTACACCTGCCAGCTATCATGGTCTATTAGAAGCATCTGATTAGCAGAATGCTGCAACTGACACACGTGTTTTATAGGTCCCCAATGCTTCATACAAGAAACATTGGATTGGACCGAGATCAAACGTCAAGCTGATCTTATAAGAAGTGGGAGACTGCCTGGTGGAGT
Organism: Pelobates fuscus; assembly: GCF_036172605.1. Classification (NCBI taxonomy): domain Eukaryota; kingdom Metazoa; phylum Chordata; class Amphibia; order Anura; family Pelobatidae; genus Pelobates; species Pelobates fuscus. The sequence continues at coordinate 71,875,361 of NC_086322.1, read as the reverse complement.
CTCTCTGGGCGCTGGATTAAAGGTTAGTTTAAAAACTTTTTTTTTTTTTTTTTTTTAAAAGGGGGAGAGGATAAATCTAAACTATCAAATACAATAAAGTAAAAAAGAATTAAAGGACCACTCTAGTGCCAGGAAAACATACTCGTTTTCCTGGCACTAGAGTGCCCTGAGGGTGCGCCCACCCTCAGGGTCCCCCTCCCGCCCGGCTCTGGAAAGGGGAAAGGGGTAAAAACTTACCTTTTTCCAGCGGTGGGCGGAGAGCTCTCCTCCTCCGATCCTCCTCTTCTCCTCCCCGTCGGCTGAATGCGCACGCGCGGCAAGAGCTGCGTGCGCATTCAGCCGGTCACATAGGAAAGCATTCATAATGCTTTCCTATGGACGCTTGCGTGCTCTCACTGTGATTTTCACAGTGAGAATCACGCAAGCGCCTCTAGCGGCTGTCAATGAGACAGCCACTAGAGGAAATAGGGGAAGGCTTAACCCATTCACAAACATAGCAGTTTCTCTGAAACTGCTATGTTTATGAAAAAATCGGTTAACCCTAGAAGGACCTGGCACCCAGACCACTTCATTAAGCTGAAGTGGTCTGGGTGCCTAGAGTGGTCCTTTAAATATATTTATTTTTTAAACATAAAGTTGTATATGTTTTTAAATCACTTTTACAAGTTTTTACAAGAAATATTGGTTCCTTGGGGTAAATAATAAGAAGGGGGACTAGAAAATGCAAGCACAATGTTACATAGTGTGGAAGATCCCTATTACATGAACACTGCTAATTGTGTCATAAATAAATGCTCCCACTTTTACACCCCCCCTATAACACCCAACCTTGAACCCTGCCCCACAAGAGAGGGCACCCCTTAGTAATAACAATATTGAAAAATACAAACGTGTAAAAACATGGAAAGAAAAAAAAAGTGGGGGTAGGGAAGTTGAACATGGTGCTAATGACAGCTTGATATTAAGTCGAGGGTGATAACCCGAGCAATGTCATTGTAAACCTGCCACATGAAACTCATTCCATGTTAACATGACGTCATATTCCGGCTCCCAGCTACTGTAGACAGCCCGCGCGGCGAGAGGGAGCAGAGAGCACACAGCTCACAGCACACAGCTCCCTCGCTGCGGCTGATATGGAGAGAGGCGCCCGCCCCACTGGACCCCAGGGACAAGTCCACGCCAGCACTCCAGGTAAGGAGGCTGGGTGGACAATTTTATTTTTTTTTATTAAAAAAATAATAATTTGTGAATGTGTGTGTGTCTGTGAGTGTGTGTGTGTGTGTCTGTCTGTGAATGTATATGTGTGTGTCTGTGAGTGTATGTGTGAATGTGTGTCTGGAAGTGTGTGTGTCTGTGAATGTATGTGTGTGTGTCTGTGAATGTATGTGTGTGTGTGTCTGTGAGTGTATGTGTGTGTGTCTGTTAATGTATGTGTCTGTGAATGTATGTGTGTGTGAGTGTATGTAAGTGTGTGTATGTGTCTGTGAATATATGTGTGTGTGAGTGTATGTGTGTACGCGTATATATATATATATAAAAAAATATGTACAGTACCTTGCACTCGAGCTGCCTATGTTTCAAAAAACCGGGTGCAATACCAGGGCCAGATATCCAAAAATACAAAATGATGTGGCTGCACTCACGGAAAGTACTTTAAAATTTAACTTTTATTCCATTCCATAAAATCGATCAACGTTTCAGTCCAGCATGTGGACTTTCATCAGGATCATATGTACAATGCAAAACTTATCATTTATATACGAATGCAATAATTACAATAAAGTGTTTAACTCACCCCAGGTGCTGTGCTTGTGGACACCGGCGTCCTTCCCGGCGGAGTGCGCATGATCACGTCACACTAATGGGCGGAGAGACCGCGGCACATGCGCACTCCGCCGGGAAGGACGCCGGTGTCCACAAGCACAGCACCTGGGGTGAGTTAAACACTTTATTGTAATTATTGCATTCGTATATAAATGATAAGTTTTGCATTGTACATATGATCCTGATGAAAGTCCACATGCTGGACTGAAACGTTGATCGATTTTATGGAATGGAATAAAAGTTAAATGTTAAAGTACTTTCCGTGAGTGCAGCCACATCATTTTGTATTTTTATATATATATTTTTGGGGGTGGGAATCTTGGGAGAGATCCCACACATTATTCACCAGGACTTGACCCCTGCCAGCAGGGGAGATCTCCAGATCTCCCCTGTCGGCTCATGCAGAGCTGGCGCTATCTGAGTGCCGGCTCTGCTCTTAGCCTCCATGGGCCGGCGGGGAGATCAATGATGTACCTCACCAGCCACAGCAGCATGGAGGGAGGAAGGAGAGGACCCGGGGAGCTCTAGACAGAAGCTCCGCCAGGTTCCTCTCGCGAGATCTGAGCGTTGCCGCGGCAATGCTCAGATCTCGCGAGAGTGAACTCCAGCCCCGCAGGCTAGAGTTCACTCTCCCTTGGACAGCAAGGATCCCCCCTCCCTACATAAGGTAAGAAGGGAGGGGGGTTATTTACTAATCTGCCCCCACCTTCACAATCCCTCCAAACATACAGCACACACACACATACAGCACCCACACAGCACCCTCACACACAGAGCATCTTCACACACACACACAGCACACTAAGAGCACCCTCACAAACACACACACACACACAGCACCCTTACAAACACACAACACCCTCACACACAGCACACTAACAGCACCCTCACAAACACAAACAGCACCCTCACACACACAGCACACAAACAGCACCCACACACACATCACCCACACACACAGCACACATACAGCACCCTCACACACAGAGCATTTTCACACACACAGCACACTAAGAGCTCCCTCACAAACACACACACACACACACACACACACAGCACCCTTACAAACACACAACACCCTCACACACAGCACACTAACAGCACCCTCACAAACACATACAGCACCCTCACACAAACAGCACACTCACACACAGCACACTAACAGCGCCCTCACAAATACACGACACAAACAGCACCCTCACACTCACATATCACACACACACAGCACACTAACAGGACCCTAACACACATGCACAAACACCCTCACACACAGCACACTACCAGCACCCTCACACACAGCACACAAATAGCACCCTCACACACAAACCGCACCTTCACCCACATAGCACACTACCAGCACCCTCACCCACATAGCACACTACGAACACCCTCACACACACACACACACACAAACAGCAGTATGTGTGTATATATATATATATATACATGCGGCGTGTGTTTGTGCTTTAGGGTGCACACCCTAATGCAAAAGGCTGCGCACGCCTATGCCTGCAAGCACGGACAAATGGTGGGTCCCCAGCCGGCACAGCATCGTGGGAGCTGTACAACAGACGGGGGTTTACCTTTTGGCCCCCTCTACATTAGTTTATTAATTAGTTCACTAAAGGACCACTATAGTGCCAGGAAAATCATGTTTTCCTGGCACTATAGTGCCCTGAGGGTGCCCCCACCCTCAGGGTCCCCCTCCCGCCTGGCTGGATAGAGAGGAAGGGGTTAAACTTACCTCTTTCTCCAGCGCCGGGCGGGGAGCTCTCCTCCTCCTCTCCACCTCCGATCCTCCCTTTCGGCTGAATGCGCATGCGCGGCAAGAGCTGCGCGCGCATTCAGCCGGTCTCATAGGAAAGCATTTACAATGCTTTCCTATGGACGCTTGCGTGCTCTCACTGTGATTTTCACAGTGAGAATCACGCAAGCGCCTCTAGCAGCTGTCAATGAGACAGCCACTAGAGGATTTGGAGTCTGGATTAACCCTATTATAAACATAGCGTTTATAATAAAAAGGGTTAATCCTAGAGGGACCTGGCACCCAAACCACTTCATTAAGCTGAAGTGGTCTGGGTGCCTAGAGTGGTCCTTTAATTGGATGATTAAATTTAATGTTTTTTTATCCTTTTTTTTTTTTTTGCACATAAAGCCTTTATTCAAAGACAATGTTCCAATTCACAATCTTCTTTTTTTCAAACCTACACTTCGCAATTCTCCAGGGTTCCCTGAAGGCTCAACACGCATATTAAAGTTCAAAGACATGAACACTGCGCTCTGTTACCCTCTATATTATTATTATTATTATTATTATTATACAGCCCGGTGTTCTCGCAGGCCACACTGCCTGAGCGTCTGTTGCCATGGTGACCGGATAAGCTTCCGCTCTATCCAGTTCTCGCCGTCTGATTGGCTGAGCTTTGGCGCCGGGATTTGACGTCAGTAAGATGGCGCCTGGCTGCTGCTGCCTGTTCCTGCAGATGTGCTGGATGTGATCTCCAGCCCCGGGCTCGGTCTCTCCATTAGCTGTCAGACACCAGGTACCCGGATTATAATGGTACTCGGTGTTATATAGTGTGTATGAATTAATTAATTCACCATTCTGTGTTCTTGAATGTATATTAATTAATCATTCTGTGTTCTAGAATGTATATTAATTAATCATTCTGTGTTCTAGAATGTATATTAATTAATCATTCTGTGTTCTAGAATGTATATTAATTAATAAATCATTCTGTGTTATATCATACTCTATGGTCATTCACTGATCATTTAATATTTACTGTAAATAAATATTCTCTCTGCTTTTAATATAATGTAATATGATGTAACATGCTCATGTACACATGTTGTAAGGTGCACATACAAGATGCTGTAACATGTAAATCCAGGATTATGTATGATGTTACCATGTTCTCTCTTCCCCTATTGCCATGGGGGCTTTTTATATTCTCATCTTAATGTTATTAAACTGGTGCAGAGTGAAGTAGTAAATTCATTATTATACCAAATAATAAACTACACACACGCATCTAGCTAAATATATACTCTAAAATACAATGTACTTAAGTTAGAGGGTCTAGCAAATAACCAAATATTGCCTAATGTTGGCTGTTTTGCAACGACTCTATATTCTGTGTGTACTAATTATTATGCGGTCATACTACAGTGAAACAGTACTTAACATTACATTTACCATTTGCATGAAAACTAGCAGGAGATTTGTTCAGGGTGTAGGGTAAAAACACAATTATCGCATCCCTATTGACTGGTGTTACGAAATGTACAACCATATTACAGTCACTGTGTTTATATTTCATGAGGTTTCTAAAAGCAGTTTTCATAGAAATTTGTGTTCTGTGTTTTTTATTTTATTTTATTTTTTTATGAATCTGTATACAATGTTTTTATTATTACACGTTAAATTCCTGACACGTTTATATACTGACCGTAAAAATGTTAAATAATTTACTTGTCAATTTAAAAGAAAACCAATTGTGCCACTACCCCCAAAACATAGTCTGCAATATAACATACTTTACTCATTCCTTGTCAGCTGTTTGACTCAGTGCCATGGTGCTCTTTGTAACACAATTTACTATCAATACATTAAGAGATTAATTAAATTGTTTAGTTGGAGGATGTGCTTTTTGTATTTTCTTTTCTTTTTTTTACTATTTTGTCTTTCTGTTGTTTACAGGCTGCAGTAGTGAACATTGGTTTCACTTTCTGTACATTGACATTAATGTAAGAATTGCACAATGCCACCGTTTCGTCAAGTTGGAGAGAAGCAGCTGCCCCAGGAGATCATCTTTATGTCCTGGTCACCAAAAAGAGATCTTATTGCATTAGTAAACAAAGCTGGAGAGGTAAAATATGCATTGATTAACATGCTTGTAGTTAAATGACCTTCACACTCCTTTACTTGATTTTCGTTTCCCCTTGCCTTCTTCAAATGCTGATCTTGAATTATTATAAAGGGAAGGCTTCTTTACATGTACATTAGGTTCAAAACCAGGAAATGTGCTTGCTTTTAACCCCTTAAGGACACATGTCGTGTGACATGTCATGATTCCCTTTTATTCCAGAAGTTTGGTCCTTAAGGGGTTAAATACAGTTGTTCTTCACATTTCAGTGGTGGTGTTTCTTCTGCCTGTAGGTCTTGCTTCATCGGCTCGCAAATATTCAGAGAGTGTGGAGTTTGCCTCCAAGTGAAAATACCGGAAAAGAAGTGACATCACTCGCATGGAGACCAGATGGCAAAAGTAAAATTTATTCTTTAAAGAAAATATAAAATCACCTGTACTGATGCATCTTTTTGTGCAATATTAATATTCTTCAGATACATTTTTTTTTTCACTCTTTCTAAAACTGTCTGAATATAGAAAACAAATCCTTAATTGCATATCACTAACGAGAATCACTAGGTGTAGCATAAGCACTGTATGTTGGTGGAGGCAAATTTACTGTTTCAGCTGACATTTACATGTATCCCCTTTTATTGACTTTACTTTTTGTCAGTTTTGGCTTTTGGGCTTGCTGATACCAAGCGGGTTGTATTATGTGATGTGGAAAAGCCAGAGAGCCTACATTGTTTTTCTGTGGAAACACCAGTATCCTGCATGCATTGGATGGAGGTGACAGAGGAGAACAGGCAAGTCTACATATCATCATTTTGTTCCAAACCCAGTTACGGTATTTATTTTCTTCAGTGTTTAATATCACTCTGATGTGAAATAAAAAGTACTTCAGTTTATTGAGACTGTTAGGTTAGTTTACATTACTTCTTTTGAGTATATATATTTTTTTCCATGTGGAATAGGAATTTGTTATATTTAATTTATTTTTAATGTTTATATATATATATATATATATATATATATATATATATATATATATATATATATATATATATATATATATATATATAGTGTTGAAGTAGTTATTCATACCCAATTCATATGTGATACAAATATCCATAGAAATGAGGGGGGGGGGAGCTTGGCATCAACTCTGTTGCAGAATTTGCATTTAATGGACATGAAGACTTACTTGCAATTGTTTTATTCCTCTTTCTGGTTTTAAGTATTTTGACATCTTTTTATAATGCTGAGGGTGAAGTGAACATTCTGCTGCCAAATCTGCCTCCACTGCCTAAAAAGTGAGTCCCATTTTTTTTTTTGTCTTATATATGTATACAATTACTCCACTATTACATTAATAGTGAAGCACTTGGTGATAAAGGTATAACTTACTATAAACTTGTGGGGGAAAAAAATTACCAATTTGAGACCATAAAGTGCTAGATGTAAAATAGTGTATGTGCAAAATATCTTACTTTCGCAATTAAAGTGCAATCTAATAAAATGCACAAAGTTATAGGCAGACAGTTACACACACAGTCAGTTACAGGTAGTCACACACAGTCCTAGCCAGACAGTCACGCACACAGTCCTAGCCAGACAGTCACGCACACAGTCCTAGCCAGACAGTCACGCACACAGTCCTAGCCAGACAGTCACGCACACAGTCCTAGCCAGACAGTCACGCACACAGTCCTAGCCAGACAGTCACGCACACAGTCCTAGCCAGACAGTCACGCACACAGTCCTAGCCAGACAGTCACGCACACAGTCCTAGCCAGACAGTCACGCACACAGTCCTAGCCAGACAGTCACGCACACAGTCCTAGCCAGACAGTCACGCACACAGTCCTAGCCAGACAGTCACGCACACAGTCCTAGCCAGACAGTCACGCACACAGTCCTAGCCAGACAGTCACGCACACAGTCCTAGCCAGACAGTCACGCACACAGTCCTAGCCAGACAGTCACGCACACAGTCCTAGCCAGACAGTCACGCACACAGTCCTAGCCAGACAGTCACGCACACAGTCCTAGCCAGACAGTCACGCACACAGTCCTAGCCAGACAGTCACGCACACAGTCCTAGCCAGACAGTCACGCACACAGTCCTAGCCAGACAGTCACGCACACAGTCCTAGCCAGACAGTCACGCACACAGTCCTAGCCAGACAGTCACGCACACAGTCCTAGCCAGACAGTCACGCACACAGTCCTAGCCAGACAGTCACATATACAGTCACTCACACATACAGTCACAGGCAGAGAGTTACACACAGTTACAGGCAGACATACAGTCACACACACATACACACAGTTACAGGAAGACAGTTACATACACACACACACACACACACACAAACACAAAGTTACAGGCAGACCGTTTTACACCCAGACACTCTGTCAGACACACACTCTTACTTACAGACAGTGGGCTGGAGGAGGAGTGGATTCCCTGAAGTCCTTCCCTGGAGCCTGTTAGGTGGATAGGCAGGGATTCCATCTTGCTGCACCTCCATGTGCAGCAGTAACAGCAGCGGGTAAGTGCCGCAGTAAGCTCTGCCCCCGCTGCTGGTTTGGTTTAATTAGCTCCGCCCCCACTTTACCTCCGTGCGGCCAGTTCAGCTGCTCTCTGCGTGTGTGAGCTGTTCTGGCCGCCCGGCACCCTAACTACCATGGGGCACTGTGCGGGCGTACAGCTCACACAGCCCCCAGACCAGGGTCATGGCACCCCCCCACCCTGGTGGCACCTGGGGCGGACTGCCCCCCCCCCCCCCCCTCCCCCTTAGTACGCCACTGCTTGGATACAGGATCAATCTTTTTTAAATATTTGTAATACCTAAAAAATTAGATAAAACAAAACACATAATGAAAGCAATCTAAAGCAAGAAAACCCTTTTATAGCACCCACAGCAATGCTATCTTGCATAGATAGAGCCAATGTTTTGGCTCTAACTTGCATATAGGGGACTCCTTTACTCCAATAAAAATCCTCTTCCTTATATGGTGGCAGTATATGCAAGAAATAGAAAACATATTGTGGTATAACCAAGAAAATAAATATGAGAAGGTAACCACTTGGTTACACTCACATGTACTGGAGCCTTTTCATGCAGGCTTCGCAATATAAGCAAGCGTCTCTCTTAGGGCGACGCTACCCTTTGATGGTTATGTATAAGAGATGTCCTCAATAAGATTCTAGTTGCAAATTTTATTATAAGGGACAATTGTGTAAAAGCAAGTATTTTAAAACAGAATATAAAGCAATAAATATTGATTTATAAAATATTTTACCAGGAAGGATACGTTGAGATTTCTCTCATTTTCAAGTATGTCCTGGGTCCACAAATCATTGCATTCTTACAGTAGGGTACAATAAAATACAAAAAACATATTAATACACAATATATAGAAAATGTAACATAGAACAGGTTTGAAATATATGATCAACCATGACAGGTGCATTCTGTTTTGAGATATGTAGAGAGGGATCTCTTAAAGGACTTTAGGCTTGATGAGGATTTTAAAGTGTGCGGGAGGTCGTTCCATAGTTGTGGTGCTCTCTAGGAAAAGGAGGATCAAGCCGCTTTCTTTTTGTATTGAGTAGTAAGTAACCGTGTCTCTTCTCTCTCTCTGAAACGTGTTTCACCAAATCAGCTTCTTTAGTCCGTATTATTGCCCTGTAGATTGTCAGTATTGTTAACGTACCCCTCGGAATCAGTCTTTCATTACTCATTATTCATCCGTATTGTAAATATACCCCTTGGAATCAATCTTTCATTATTTCCACCTGGTTTCGGCGTATGTTACACGCCTCACGTTGGCCTGGATTTCCTTGCACATACATTATTTTGCGTCTAGCGTTTTAGTCTCATATTGGTGGGGTGTTTTTTTTTCCACAAGTTGTTTGTAAGCTATACCTTGATTAGTTTTCACTAAGCATTTGACTATTAAAAAAGTTATATTTTTTAACGGATATACCTCTAGTGTTTGAGCAGCTAACTCAACTAACATGTAACAAGAGTAAATTCAATCGATTTTTATTTATTTATTTTAAATCGCCTTCACACATATAACCCCATATTAGCTTTGTTACTGCTTACCTAACTCCCTTGTTTAGTGCTACAGATAACTGGACCTGTAAGTGTAGTTTAAATCTATGCAATATAATAATAGCAACTCTCACCTAAAACGATTCCATGTATAGTTGTAGTTGTGTTTTATCGACTTTATGTAACTTTCCTTTCCATGTGTGTTATTCCAGTTACAATGCAACAGCAAAAATCTTCAGGTAAGCTATTTTGTAAATATACATTGTCCCTGTACATGGTATTGAAATATCTCACTGCAGCAAAACTTTTTCTATTTCAGTGAAGAGAAATCAGATGAAATCCTGAAGCTCCTAGGTGACGTTAGGTAAATAATGTTTTGTTAATCTTCAAAGATATATAGTTTTTTTTTTTTAAAAGAAGCAAATAGGGCTTTCTTTTGATACCCTACTATGTATGCATAACATAAGATTAAATAGGAATAAAATATTTTTACAAAGGGGGGGATCAACATTTTTATTTCTCAGTTTAAAATTTTAATAACCACACACCAAGTGCAAATAATGAAAACAAGCTCAAACTAGAATCACTATTTAGTCCTGATTGTTAAAATTCCCAATGTGACTAGAGTTTCAATAAAAGTTTAAAAGTTATTAAGCAAATATTGCAAGGAGTAGATTACGGTTTTGAAGCAAAAAACTTGTAACATTTTGCATGCTTTGACATGAGACAGCTCACTCTCGTGCTGCAGCACACATTGATTGGTGCTGGGCAGCTGGCAGAACCTAGCACTGATCCTTCTGCAGTGGGCTAGCAGGGAGACCTCCCCAGGGTCTGAAAAACACCCTGGAGATCTCCCTTTTAATATGGGGGGACTGGAAGGGGACATTATTATTTTTACATTTCTCACGGTAGCGCAATTGCACTTACACAGCATTTAAAAACATTTACAGGGGATATGAGCAGCTGCTCATAACTCATCACCTGACAGAAGGGATCCCAAGGTATCAAAAGATACTTGCAGGCCCTTTGTACCAGCAGTGATTTTACCTCTGCTGGAACCTTTTCCCGCATGACTGTCTGTGCCGTCACTTGGCATTAAAACTCTGCACTGCATGATGGCATAGACTGTCATGTGATCCTTAAATTGTTAAGGTTTATTGTGATATTGTACTACTAGCTTATTTCTATGCTTGTTGTTCAAATGCAGCTGTTAAATAATATTAGTACTAGCAGCTAGTAAATGATTGCAGCTAACGAAATACAAAGAGGCTTCAATGGTTCACTACCTTTTAAAATCTGCATGGAACTTGTTCCTGTTTCCATAGATACTGACCCCCACTTAGCATTTACCATTTTGAAGATTGGACAGGAAGATGCATTTTCCAATTGACTGCTGTAACCCATGGGTCCTTAAACTCCGGCCCCCCAGATGTTGCTGAACTACAATTCCCATGATTCTCTGGCTATCAATGTAATTCAAAGAATCATGGGAGTTGTAGTTCAGCAACATTTGGGGGGCCGGAGTTTGAGGACCCATGCTGTAACCATTCCATCAGGTGTGCACTTCACCTGTGATCATAAACGTTGTCCTTACTGTTTGCATACACCCGGCTTGCCAAACTTCACAAGTATTTCTTGATTACTACATATACCATACTTCTATTTGGCTTCAGTGGTTAAATGTACATACATATATTTTATTGATTTAGTATATATTGAGAGTTTGCTGTCTCTCATTTGTCTTTTCCCTCTTGAGACCTAGATTAGATACATGAATTTTTTACGATTTTGCACAGAGGTAGGCAACCTTTTACTAGTACTGTGACAAAACAAGATCTTGAAATCCCTTGGCGTGCCGGTCGTAATTTTTTTAATTGAGGTGTGTGTATATTGCCATATTCTAAAAATATGTAAGTAAAGTGTAGGAATAAAGTGCTATAATTGTAATAGGTGTAGCTACTGTCACCAGTGTTAAGTCACTCTAAATTAACACATTGAAACATTAGAACAAATCATAAAATAGGTGAGAGCACAACACAACAGATACTAAAACTTTAAATCATTTTAAGTAATAGATATTTTCACTTGGTCTGTAACAGAGACATAAAACATAGACCATAGTGTAGTTTGTACAGTTACAAATGATTATGGATAAGACCAAATTGGTCAAACTCAGATTGTAGAACTCTTTACAGGTAATCAACCTCTGGATCTCTGCTCCCAACACAGGTTCTCCTTTTCATTGATCAGCCAAATAAATTCGGTACATCCAAGGTCAAAGTATAACAATTTATTGGGGAAAAGATATTCAAAACAAGGTTAAAAAAAAAAGCCACACAAGATGAGGCAACAGGGCTACAATAGTCAGGCCTCCTAATCGGTTACAGAGGAACTCAAGAGCATCACCCAAAGTAAATTTGAACAGAAACTACTAAATGAAGTCAGGATAACTCCTCACACATATGTGGGGGGGGTCCCTCCTCCATAAACGAGAACCTCTAAACGAATTAAGTATCCATAAATATGGTATAAGCCTTTGGTATAAACGAAAAATAAAGTGGCATGGGAAGACCGCCCACTCAAAGTTTGCGGACTCCCACTCCACCAAAAAAAGTACCTTTTAAAAGTAAAAATTCATATAAGTGGGATTAAAAAAAGGTTAAAAAATATATGTGTATTAAAAACAGCAGCACTAAAGCGTTTAAACCTAACCAGGTCTTTCTTAAAGTGCATAACTTTTGTTTGTGCATTTCCGGTTTTATAAGATGATATGCGCAGCTTTTCTTTTAATTTTCGCACATTTTTTTTGCTCTTCTGGGATCGTAGTGTAGTTTTGTGTCATTTCCTATTAGTCTTTTGCTGACGCTCGGCATCACGCAATAGCGTCTGACGTCGTCGCGTGATGACGTGCATCAGTCAGCCGCAATTCCGGATGCCATCTTCTTTGAGGGAAAATCCATCGATTCTGCCCTCAACTCAATGCCTTATTACACAGTCCAAAAGATACCATTTTAAAAGCAGTTTTTAATATACAATACCTGTAAAAATAAGTGTTTGTCAAAGGCATAATTTCAAATGGGTATTATGCTTGGACCTAAAGTTAAAAAGGGAAATTAATCACTCCTATAAAAAAAAGTAAAAGGTAGGAGACAATTATTACACAAAAAATACAATTTTAAAACAAATATAGAAACATTTGTTTTGTACAGGCATAATAGTTAATAAAATATTGTGAATGGACCTAAAAATAAGAGAGGGGATTAATTCTATAAGAGAGATTAGAGAGTGGGAGATAATAGAAGGTAAAAAAAAAAGGAATCTTAATCTCTTTGAGGAACTTCCTAAAGGGGGAACATGCCGTTCTGGCAATAATAGAGAGAGAGAGAGAGAGAGAGAGAGAGAGTGTGTGTGTGTGTGTGTGTGTGTGTGTGTTTTAGAGAATAGGACTAAAATTCAATTTTACACAAAAATTTAAAACGCAATAGCCCCATTTTGCAACTTTGACATGATGATGTCAAATTCCACATTTAATCCGTTTGGGGCTAGGCTGTCAAGATGAAAAATCCATTCCATTTTTTTCCTATTGAGATTAAAACCTATGTCTCCCCCTCTCACCATATTCTGCTTGTTATTTATGGGTACTGCATGTGCTTTGTAGCAATGTATTTGTGCGTACGTGGGCTGTTATATTGTATATGGTCACGAGTAGTTTGTGGTATTGTGTATGATATATGAATGAGGGCTGCTTGTGTAATTCTGGCTGTGGATGATATGTCACATTGTGTCTTTGGTGGTGTGTGTACTGTATGTGTATTTGTGCTGTTAGTATTTGTATAAGGTGAAGGTTTCTTCTGCAGCTCTGTGTATATCTAGCAGTGAGAAGAGTGGCTTTCCTGGGGTCCAGTGGGGACTGTGCTGGTAAAGGTTAGCTGCTCTGGGCTGCTCTACTCAAATTCTATTCCTGTTCTCAAGTGCTAGAAATCCGTAAATTACCAGTTGTTATGTTTTATGGCATGGAGATAGCCGGTAATAACTAATGTGAGCAACAGCCATTTTAATGATTATAGAGTGGTTGGTAAATGATTGCGACAGATGAGCCCAGTGTTGGCATGTAAAGTGTTTCAAGCATTATTTTACAGTTTGCCGTGATATTATTATGTGCTAGTAGATTGACATTCCTCACAATGAATTGCCACAAGCTGAGCCTCTGTAATCTGGTCTGAAATGAAAGAATCCAGGGCAGTGGACAGAGAGTGCTGGCGAGGCCTTTATAAGTTCCATCAGATGTGAGGGAAATAATTTGTATGTGTGCTTGTCGTATTTCTAGTACTATGCATCGGTAAAGTTAATACCAAAAAATGCGATCATGGCATGCATAGTCTGCTGTATAAGACAGATTGTAAGGCTTCTTCTATAACCAGTTTAAATATAAATTGGGATTCCTCAGTAGACATAGTGACACTTATATGCTTGTCTTTTGTTTATTAAGGCTCAATGCTTTAGTCCTTGGAGGAGACTCCGGGCAGATTGAAATCTATGCATATGGAATGTACAAGATTGCAACCATCACAGAGGTAAAGTGCTTTTCCTTTTTAGGGCAATCAATTCCCCTTAAAAATGGGGCTTATTCACAACACACATAACTGTCCACCTTCCCCGCTCTAATTTTTTTTTATGCACAAATCACTTATGCTCATATGCACACTGCACCATGGGAAGAATTGCCCATGAGCTTGAGAATTATAGGATTGCTGTGGAGATGGGTCTTATATGTGCCTCCAATTGACACCATTCTGATAAACCGTGGATTTCAGTGAATTTTATGCGGTCTGAGGTTTTGTTTTGGTGTAACCTGAACATTGTCTTTTATTTCCCAGGTCTTTGGAGCCTGTCAAGGGTTATGTTTATCTAGTGATCTAAAATCCATGTCTGTTATTACCGAGCTGTCAACGAACGCCACCCCTGAGATTACTTACTTTCAGGTGAGATTCAATTTAGTGGTCGAAGGACCTGAAGTCATGCTAAGCTTGCAGTTTGATTTGTGCTTTGTTTTTTTCTTTTCTCAGTTAGATACCAGTTTGTTGTCTGACTACTTACCTGAAGTTACCCGGATGGCCAGGAAGTTTACCCACATTTCTACCCTTCTTCAAGTAATTACTATTTATTTACAGCAATACAAGCTGATATTTAATGTGAAAAGTTGGTTATGTAGTGGAGCTTTGCACCCGTGCGGTATCTTTCATCTTGCTCTGGTAACCCTGTGCAGATCTTCCACCTGATGGCATCAATGGAAGTTTGAACGATTTTTAGCCTTTGTTACTAACCTAGTAGAAGCAGAGAGAGTGAGCATGTGCTTGTTTGTCTCTCTCTCACTATTTCTCTTGTTCTATATGACTTAAAGGAATCCTCCAAAAAACATAATCACTACAGCCCGCTGTAGTGCTTATGGTGCCAGGAGAGACCTGAAACCATTCTCAAAGCATTTTATGGTGTTTGGCAACGTAACTTGGGTGCATCCTCTGTATCGTATATTTTCCAGCATAAGAAGCCAGGTGACTCTGTGGAATAAAGCACAATCTAATTGTTTGGGAAGTTCCTTTAAAAGCCCAGTGTATCAGATTTTGGAAAGATAGTTTTAGCAACGAACAGCATACCCTTATTGTTATGTAACTTGAATGCTAAATGCATCTAGACATATTCTACTTAAACCTGTTACCCCCACTCCCCCCCCCCCAAAAAAAAATGTGCAATTGCTCATAACCACTCTTCCTGTTCCCAGTACTTGAAATTAGCCCTCACGTGTATGTGTGAAGCTTGGGAAGAAATCCTTCTGCAAATGGATTCACGGCTGACAAAATTTGTGCAAGTATGAATCATTTCAATTTACTGGCTTATTTTATTAGGATTGTAGTTGAACCCGTTTTTGTATTTTGAAAAGCAGCAAAGATAAACATTGTTGAACATTGCTAAATTAAAAATATATTCACAGCTACTATAATGAAGAAAAAGATCGTTCATTTAAAACTTTAGGTAGCAGATTCAAAGCTTAAAGCGACTCTACAGAATATTGCTATTTATCAAATTTGGGTGTGCAGTATGTTTTCGTGAAATTATCCATGTAAGCTCTGGTACTGTATGTAAATATTATAATGTTTTTGCAATATTTTGCCAATTTTCAGCATTTTCTTCTTGCGCTATACAGCTATTTAAATTTGTCTAATTGTCAGAAGACTTTTGTCTAATGACCAAGTATTACTGTTGCATTGTCATCTGTTTTACTACATAAAGAATGCAATAAAATATTTAAACTCTTATCTGATTTTCGGCACTGGATCTCTTCAACTGATGTCGGCGTGCGCGTTAGGCTTTCCCCATAGGAAAGTATTGACGTAATGCTTTCCCATGGGGTTTTGCAAGACACCTGGCTTACTCATAAACAGCGTGAGGCTGTCCTGCGCCATTTCACTGAGTTGAACTCCATTATATTGCGAGAAGCGCCCTCTAGTGGCTGTTTGGGAGACGGACAATTTTTGTTTTTATGCCTAGCTTTTTAAGGCAAGCGCCACTATCAGAGGAATGCCTTAAGCACCACCCTCTGTCAAGATTGTCAAGCGTATGAAAAACATAAAACAAAGTAATCTTATAGCGATCTAGACCAGAAAAGAATAGATTCTGAAAATTTGAAGTTAGAGCAACTTTAAAGGTTGAACCTGATTGACTTGAGTTTTTGATTTTTTTTTTCACCCTAGATTACTATGTAACTATGATAAGTAACATAGCAGATTTGTTGTTAGATTATATTTTATTAATGATCATGTACACAGTCTCGTACAAGGGTGCCTTGTCCTGCCCTTCCAGCTGTTGTTTGGATACATTTCCAGTAGAGTTGCTGAATTATTAAAACACAGTTTGATACCTTTTATTTTTGGCATCTATATTTGAATGATTGCAGATCTAAATTGATTACTTCCTTGTTTTAGGAAAAAAATACTACCACTTCAGTACAAGATGAATTCATGCAGCTACTCTTGTGGGGTAAAGCAAGGTACTTTTTATATTCCAGTAACATGATTGCGTTTAAACTAGTTGGCATAAGAGAACCAGTTAAATAGTATATTTAAATGTAACCATTGTCGATCTTTATTCTGTTGATATTGTTAGAAATTTAGGTGATGTATGTGAACCACATACCCAAGCTAGAAGTCTTTCAGTTTGATGGTCTGAAAAACTTTCATCTTTGTGTTCCCTAGCTAGGTTTGACTGTAACTTTACATTAGGAGAAAAATACTACTTTACATATGTTTTTAAAAACTTCTGATTATCGTGATCTGTTGATGACTTTTTATTGGCCGCTGCTATGGTGTTGGAATAAAATAATATATTTTGTAAAGCATTTGCTGATGCAGCAGTACTGATATACCTCCTTCTTAGCGAGATGCAATAACATCCTCTTATGGATTCTGAAGGAAATATTATTATTTTAAGTATTTAATTCATTTGTTTTTTTTATTTTATTATATTTTAGTCCTGAGCTCCAAGCTTTATTGATGACCCAGCTAACTGTTAAAGTAAGTGGTGATCCCAAGTTACTGTCCTGTGTGCTTTGTGGGTGGAGGCCAATGCTTTATATATTAACAGAATGTTTTAAATTGTTAGGGATTGAAGAAACTTGGACAATCTGTTGAGTCATCATATTCCACTATACAGAGACTAGTTATATGTCACTTGCAAAGGTAAATTCACAGTGTGCCTGTTGGATGATTTGTATTCTAAACTAGAGTTGGGGATATGTTCTTATGTAAGGCAAAGTAGTTTTGAAATTTACTAAACACTGAACCTTGTTGAATTGAAAATCTTTTTTTTATTTTTAGATCTGGTCTAATATTTGAGTAACCCCAACAAGTCTCATTTTAGTAAATAACCTGGTCAATATAAAGCGATAGTTGATGAAGGTGATGAGTTAGTAACAGCTAGACCGTGTTGGCTACCTACAATATATTTAAGTAGATGTAATTAAAACTATTAAATTACTAAGAGAGGGGAACAAAAACCTCCCAAGCTGTGTCCAACAATGCTCGGTCAACATGCCAGGGGCACAGTGCTGGCCATTGTTCATTCTGCCTCCCACTAATATTGGCTAATAGCTTTCATTGCCTATTCATTACTAGCCATCTGTAATAGGTATACTTCTCTTGACCCTGTTAAATTCGTATCTTCTTACACTGCACGTCATATTATTAATATAGTGCTGACAGACTGCTTTTCTTCATACATAGTGGAGCTGAAGCTTTGCTGTACCATCTAAGTGAACTGAAAGGTATGGCTTTATGGAGACAGAAGTATGAGCCCCTTGGACTTGATGCCAAAGCAATTGAAGGTTTGTTCAACAGAATTGTAATGATCTGTTTCGGTGTTGTGTTTTTTTATGTATGCGTATGTCTATAAATATCAGTTTAGGAAATATGCAAGCCAAAAAAAATAAATAATAAACACATGTTAGTAGCAAACTTTTGGTTAGTTATTATATTGTACAAATAATAGATTAGTTGTCTGCAAACAGATTAAACAAAGATATATATATATATATATATATATATATATATATATATATAGATATTTTACTATTGTGTAAAGTACTTTGGTAGACTGAAGCTCTTGTCTTATAAATCTTGTTTGGAAATTCTCAGACCTTGTGATCTTTTGTGTGTATGTTTTGTTTGTCTGCTGATTTGTGTCTGTGTAAACTCCCTTTTTTTCCAGGTGCCATAACAGCTGTTGGATCCTTCATTTTGAAAGCAAATGAGCTTCTCCAGTAAGCATGTTTGTGTTGGCTATACATCTGGTAGAGTTTAAAAAACAATGTATTCTGTGAAAATCATGATATTGAGATGTTTATTGATAAGCATGTGCCCTGTTGCACTGCTTTTAGTGTTACGAATACTCAACATTCCAGGTACTTGTATGTAGTGAGTGTTCTTGCCCTGTCTGCTCAGCCTTGCAAGTCTCCCTTCTTCACCTAACAGCAGATTGCTGTGTGCCCACACGCCTAATACTGTACTTTGTCCTGTTCAGTGCACAACAGTCTAAGGTGTGAACAGTGCTCTGTGTGGGTGTGTGTTTTAGCAAAGCTTCAATGTGATGCAAGAGGGAAGGGGGTGGAATCTGAGCTCCACAGATTAAAGGAACAATCCAATCACTATAAAACCCCTGGTGCCATACGACAGTAAGATGTCAAACCATTTTTTATACAGTTTGAAATATTTCCTGGTTTCCATTGGGCACTCACATTTGTCTGCTACAAAGAAACCAGATGTCTCTATTGGAAAATCATAGGAACAGGTGCGCAATGACCCAGTTAAGTTATTAAACCAAATGAAAATGGATTAATCTTACCAGTAGGTAGCACTAGGGCTTTTCTGACATAATAACCACTAACGGGAGCTGTAATGGTTTTGGTGCTTGGGTAGTGTTCATTTAAGATAATGCAGTTACAACTTAATAGTAATATAACCACTGCAATATTCTGTAGTTGTTATGGTGCCAAATTAAACCACACTGAAGACTTTGAAGATCATCGATGGTGACATCACCGCTTGGTGTGCAGTAGCACAGGGGTGCAGTGCAGGAGAGTTATACTTGTCCCCACTATCTTCAATCAGTTGTTGATACTGACAGCTGGTGGAAGTGACAACTTAATTCTGCTAAATAGGCCTTTTGTTAAAAAAAATTCAGGCAAAACTTTTATCATAGGAAAACGTAGTCCATGTGTTGTCTTATGATAACTTTGGCTCAGTTGGAATTCTAGTACAATCTTCATGACCCTTTTTTTTATAAATGTTATATTTATGAAAACATTTTTGGGGGTGTGACAGAGTCCCTTTTAATAAGAAATCTAGGGCCTGTTCTATTAGATGCATTTACTCTATCTCTCCATCGATCATTTTTTCATTTAGTTTAATTTTTTTCATATAATTATTTTTTTCCTTTCATGTTTCCCCTTTATTCCTAAATCTTAAAGGGACACTCCACTGCCCAAATACAAAAAAAATAAAAAAACAACTTGCATGCATTTAATAATGTATTTTTTTTATTGGTGCATATCTAAACACCGCTTGCAAAAACTGTAGTGCTCTTTTTTTGCTGCTTTTCTAAGCCCTCCTCTTCTAACTCCTCCCAGACTTTCTGTGGCTGTCCAATGACAGACTTCCCAATGCAGCTCAGTGAGAAGTATTTGCAAGGCAGGTGCTCTGGGCAATTACTGCCTCTTGAGTTTAGTACAAATAAGTCAACCAAACCAGGAAGTAACATTACCTGTTGTCTGTTTGAAAAGCCAGGGGGGTGTAACCAGGTTAATTTAGAACCGTGTCAATTTCTATCGAAGTCTGCTCGATTTTCAAAAGAAATAAATAAATAGGACACACTTTGTACACATAAAGCTTTTCAGCACACAAAAGTGCTTTAGAGGTCTGGAGTGTCCCTTTAACCCAGTGATAACAAGCCACAGGCATTTTAACTATATTTCTCAAGATGCCCAGGCAACCTTCTATGTATGTGTGATGTAGATGTGTCTTCATTTTATACTTTACTTTTTATGCACAGAGGTGTGTGTTATGGTGTGTACCTTGTATGAATTAAAATAAGCATATATCATGTACACATTCTGTATATTATGTAAGTTCAACATTAGATCACTGACCAGGTGTCACTGTGTAATGTGTGCACTTCATATAAACATTTCTTACATCATTTTTTCACTTTTTGTTATGTTTTTCTTTTTGTTTAGAGTTATAGACAGTGGAATGAAAAACTTTAAGGCTTTCTTCCGATGGCTCTATGTCGGTATGTAAAGCTGTCTCTCCGCAATTAGGAGTATAAAATCAACGATATATAAAATCTAGTTATATGATATACAAAATACTCTCCTCCTCTATTTTAATTAGCATTGTAATTACAGGCCAGTATAGAAGTAGCATTCTATAATTGTGAATTATTTTCTGTTTGCTTTTTGAACTTGTACATCTCATTTGACTAATAAGATAGTCTCAGAAGGCGAATCACAACATCAGAAGGGCTGATTTTAATTGTTGAGCAATATTCAGGCAATGCCTGAAAGGAAAAGTACGAGTCTTGTGTAGCATTAGTGAGCAAGAGTTGATATTGTACGCCACATGTCTTGTATCTGCTCTTGAGGCAACATGTTATTTTATTTTTAAAAATTTTTTTGTTAATTAACGGGCATGGCTCAGAATTTCCACTTGGCCATGGAAAATGTAGCCCTGGTAAATATGCCACGGACTCTCCAGGCTTGCAGCGGCAAGTAACTTTTAAAGCTTGGCTAGCATCTTAGGAATTTAAATTTTAAGTCCTGTTAATGTGCGTTTGGAGTTCAGTGGCACAGTGAACATATAAGAACTGGTATTAAAAAATAAATAGTTTTGCATTGTTTTGTAGCACGTCTACTTGCTTGAAAAGACAATCGCTAGAAAATGTCTGAGGCTGCATGCATTTTATCACAAATGTGTTAAATATTATAATTTTTTTTCAGCTAGTGTATTTTTATTCATATTTTTCAACTCCATAACCTATAATTTTTTTTTAATTTTTTTTTTTAAGCTATGTTACGTATGTCAGAGGATCACGTGCTTCCTGAACTAAACAAGGTAGGTTAACCCATTTTAAGAACTCACTTCTCTAATTTATGTTTTTTTTAAACGTCACTCCAAAACATCAATTTTAATTCTTAGTGAACTATATGAAATAATTTCACTTTTCTTTGCGTCTTTTGTTTAGATGACTCAGAAAGACATTACTTTTGTGGCCGATTTTTTAACGGAGCACTTTAATGAGGTAGGTTTTACTACTTTAAGTATATTGAACTTTTATGTTATTTTCAATTGACTTTAATCTTTTTTAAATACCTTTTTTGCCTATGCCTATGTTACACATTTGCCAAGTTATTTGTGATATCAAGTTTTTTTTTGTTTTTTTTTTTATAAGGGTAAAACAATAATGAAAACCGTATAAAATCTTATACAGCAGTTTTAAAGAATGAAAAATAAAAAAATACAATATACAGAGGTACTGAATCACATTGACAGTGCATCAAGCATATCCATCGTCTAAATTTGAGACCAGGACAGAGAGGCCAGATATTATGAGCAGATAGCCAAGCTCTCAAATATTTGTCTCTGGTTTTCATTTTCCATGGTTCTAAAAGTTTGTGACTCCTTTTCAAGTATTCATATATAGGTAGTGGAACTGCACTAAAATCTTCTCAGGAATCCTTGGGTGCTGACCGGACCGGTCCCAGTACCAAGAAGGACCAAATGTAGAATTTAAATGTAGAAAGTAATCCAGACACTCCAAAAGTCTTCCAAAAATAGGCAAAGACCTGAGGGTCGAAACGTTGTACTTTGGTGCTTGGGTCCAATAAAATTGCCTATTTTTGGAAGACCTTTGGAGTGCCTGGATTACTTTCTACATTTTCATTTTCAAGTATTAACTTCTAGGTTGTGCTGTAAAGGAGAACCATCACAAACAATGATCATTGAAAATGTTGTGTATATGTCATGGTTCAACATTTCCACTAGGCATTGGTGAGTGAAATTTCACCCTTTGTCCAGATGAAACATTAATAGCAAAGTATTTAACCAGGAAAGGTACATTCAAATGATTCTGGATTCCAAGTACGTCCTAGGAATGTTACTTTTTCCTAACATCCAGGGGATATTGCTATTACTCAATTTGATTGTACTCCTACAACTATTTCAGTGGATCCCCAATTGTACGGAGTGCTGTAAGAAAGCAGAAGCTATTGTAACAGTGACCACATGGCTGATATCTGTTGCCGTCACAAGTGGGTTTACATCAAGAAATTGTTTCACTATTTTAGTTACTATAGTGTAATCTTACTTGTAGTGGGTGATACCTGGATCTCCTAGGTGCAGGGATTTTACTCTGGTCACACCTAAACTGAAGGATGTCCCATGCTGTCCCAAAGGAATCCAATATTTCTAGGATGGTATGGAAAGTCCTAATGGGCTTTAACCCCTTAAGGACACATGGCATGTGTGACATGTCATGATGCCCTTTTATTCCAGAAGTTTGGTCCTTAAGGGGTTAAGAAGTCAAACTAAATTGACATGGCCTGGCCATTTTCTTGTTGGTTTCCCTTTAAGCTTTGATTACTGTAAAGGTTTTTTCAGGTAACAGAACTGTCTCATTTGGACTGTCTCATTTGGACTTTGAGTTTTCCATTGTTGGTTTTATGTTTTGTTTTTTTTCATCTTTGTTTAATGTTTTGGTCCTCTGTCATTGGAATTTTCCTCTTGATAAAAGTATTGACGTCTTGCTGGCACACTGCTGAACAGACACCAGCTCTGACCTTCCAGAGACTATAAATGCCACAACATTTAAATGCCAGGACTAGATTACTTTATTCCACTGCAGCTATATCAATTAAAACATCAATTTACCTGCAGTTTAAAGAGATCTTTATCCTAGAATTGGCATACGGTTATGCATTATCAATAGAACTGTCATTATAACTCATTATAACTGTCAGCAAATTTATACATTAAAAAAATCTGTTTACCAAAGTAAGAATTGTCAGGAATTAAAAGTGAATTTCACATTTTAACCAAAAAGCCCAAATAGAAGCGTGGGGGACTTGGATAATTCTTCCAATTCGGCAATTTTGGACTTAAATTTGAAATTCTGATCCAAATAAGTACTCACACCCCCTCACCCCCCCCCCCCCCCCCCCACCCCCCCAGATGTGTTTGCTGTTTTCTGGTGTGGTGGAATTTGGCATATAAGGCTCCATAGTCAAATAACCTTCTACATTTACTAGTTGTCTGGCAAGCACAGTATATTGCACCACAAAAAGGGAATCTGACACTCTTGTCCTTTCAAAGTTCCTTTAAATGCTGCTGAGATTTGTTTATTGAGGGATCACTCTGATTTTCTATATCAAATGCCTTATTACTCACTCTTCAATCACTTCATTAATTTACTAACTTCAGTTTAAATACTTCTTAAAGACCAAGACTATTCATGTGTAATACTGTTTTTGTTGCAGGCACCCGACTTGTATAATCAGAAAGGCAAATACTTCAATGTAGAACGCGTTGGTCAGGTAAAGTATCAATGTTTCTAAACGTAGTCATATACTGTATTTCAGGGAATGTAAATAGTAACCTTAAGGTTATTTCCTTAATGCTCACTTTATTAGAAATCACACGTCTCTTTACTAGAAAGATCAAAATAACCAGACCCATATTAAACCTGAATATATATATATATGTGCCAACGCACATTGTTTAAGGTTTAATCTGCACTTGACTTAACGCGCCATATTCCTCACTTGAGACACAACTGTGGCAAGAGAGGTATGTAGCCTCTGTCTGCAAATAATGGTTGTGTGTAAAAAGTGTTTTATAGTATAATAATGTAATAATGTATAGGGTAGAAGCCACATGTTTCCTCTGCCACAGGACTGTTCTACACTAGCCACAATGGATCATCACTGAAACAGATCAGCATGATTCTTAGTTTTTACATTACTTTAGTTAATAACGCTATTAGCTCCCTGATAACTATGACCACAGTATTCGTATCTCTGTGACTTTAAATCGATTTTAATAATAATAAAACAAACAAACAGATAATGGAAGCTTGGGCTCAGCCACAATATTTGTGTGCTACTTCTAATATAAACAAACAATATGAGAAAACATACAATGAAAATTATCGGTAGATATATATCTATACCAGCAAAAGTCCACAACAATAGTTCTTGGATGGATGGATGATACCCTTTAAGGTAACAGATAAGGTCAAGTGATAAAATTCTAGATGAGGCGGAGCAGTCCTTCAGAAGTATGCAAACTCTTAAAATCCCTTGGTGTATAGCAGAATGTAAAACGCCAAGAAGCAGAAAACACAAAAATGGTGCAATAAAGTAATGTAACCAAGGTGGATAAAATAAGATAACAATTGGTTACGTACAATTTGTAGACTTATGACCAGCTCTAGTGTATTGGGTTTCAGTGGTATAATCCCCACGTATAGGATATGGTAGAGCAGGGCTTGACAAATTTGTTTGGAATCTAGGAGCCAGCTAAAAAAGTTAGGAGCCAGTTTTTTGTTTTTTTAAAGGGACACTATAGTCATCAGAACCACTACAGCTTAATGTAGTGGTTCTGGTGCCTATAGCCTGTCCCTGTAGCCTTTTCAATGTAATCGCTGCATTTTCAGTGAAAAGGCAGTGTTTACATTGCTAGAAATACAAAACAATAGGGTTTGCCAAGGGACTGGGGACAAGAATGATCACAGATAAAACTAATAAAATGAAACGGAATATGCACTGACCTATGGTAGTAAAAGGTTGTGTATCTACCGTATATACTCGAGTATAAGCCGAGGCCCCTAATTTTACCCCAAAAAACTGGGAAAACGTATTGACTCGAGTATAAGACTAGGGTGGGAAATGCAGCAGCTACTGGTAAATTTCTAAATAAAATTAGATCCTCAAAAAATTATATTAATTGAATATTTATTTACAGTGTGTGTATATAATGAGTGCAGTGTGCGGATGAGTGCAGTGCGTGTATGAGTGCAGTGCGTGCAGTGTGTGTGCGTATATATTAATTGAATATTTATTTTCAGTGTGTGTATATAATGAGTGCAGTGTGTATGAGTGCAGTGCGTGAGTGCAGTGTGTGTATGAGTGCAGTGTGTGCGTATATATTAATTGAATATTTATTTCCAGTGTGTGTATATAATGAGTGCAGTGTGTGTGAGTGCAGTGAGTGCAGTGTGTGTATATGAATGAAGTGTGTGTATATGAATGAAGTGTGAGTGTGTGATGCAGTGTGTGTTTGTGTATGTGTTGGTGTTGGTGGGGGTGGGCATTTGATATATTATTAATTATTATTTTTTTTTTATATTATTATTTTTTTATTATTTATTATTTATTATTTAATTATTATTAATTTTTTTTTTTTTTATCTTTTTTTTTTTTTCGTCCCCCCTCCCTGCTTGCTAGCTGGCCAGGGAGGGGGCTCCTTCCCTGGTGGTCCAGTGTCATTGGTAGTTCAGTGGGGGGAGAGGGGTGCTGGCAGAGCTGTACTTACCTTTCCTGCAGCTCCTGTCAGCTCTCTCCTCCTCCGCGCGGTCTGTGCAGCTCCCTCTGTCAGCTCCCAGTGTAAGTCTCGCGAGAGCCGCGGCTCTCGCGAGACTTACACTGGGAGCTGACCGAGGTGCTGAACGGACGGCGCGGAGGAGGAGAGAGCTGACAGGAGCTGCAGGAAAGGTAAGTACAGCTCTGCCAGCACCCCTCTCCCCCCAGTCTGTATTATGGCAATGCAAATTGCCATAATACAGACTCTGACTCGAGTATAAGCCGAGTTGGGGTTTTTCAGCACAAAAAATGTGCTGAAAAACTCGGCTTATACTCGAGTATATACGGTAAAAGGAACAAGCACAAAGTCCAAGACTAAATACAATAATATGGATAAGTCTGTAAGGGTTTGCCTGTATCTATAGGTTAGTGTACCTTCCAGATGTTCAAAATCCAGGAACATAAAAGAGAGAAGAAAATAACTCCAATAATACAATATGTACAGAATAAGGTAAAAACTTGAATAAAAAGAAGTCCAAATGACCTACTCACATGGAATAGAGCTAAAACCAGCTCTAGTGTAAAGCGCTTGCAGTGGATATTATCCCCCACTAAAGGGATATTGATGGAAAATATTAATCAGCGGATGTCTCAACAGCAGGATATATGTGAAAATAAAAAAGCACAACAATCGTGCTCTCTGTATAAAAATGTATAAAACCAGGAGTAAAAATAAATAGGTTATACTCACATTTAACTGAGCAGATAACCCGCTCAGTGTAATCAGCACAGGTGGTATAATCTCCACCTGGGATATTATTATTATTAAAATTATTGCCATTTATATAGCGCCAACAGATTCCGTAGCGCTTTACAATATTATTAGAGGGGGGATTTAACTATAAATAGGACAATTACAAGAAAACTTACAGAAACGATAGGTTAAAGAGGGCCCTGCTCAAACGAGCTTACAGTCTATAGGAGGTGGGGTATAAAACACATTTGGACAGGA
Source organism: Pelobates fuscus (assembly GCF_036172605.1). NCBI lineage: Eukaryota > Metazoa > Chordata > Amphibia > Anura > Pelobatidae > Pelobates > Pelobates fuscus. The sequence goes on along the minus strand of NC_086322.1, from coordinate 71,848,484 downwards.
AAGGGCAATCAAATTAGGTGGGAGTGAAGCATAGCTGAAGGAGAGAGTAGAGTGCTGCACTTTAGGAGAGAGCAAGAGACAGGTATGTGAGGTAGAGGTTAGTCTGGGAGGCCATAGGCTTTCCGAAAGAAATGGGTTCTAAGGCACTTCTTAAACGATTGAAGACTAGGGGAGAGTCTGGCGGTAGGCAGGCTATTCCATAGGAAGCGAGCTGCCCGCGAGAAGTCCTGCAAGTGCGAGTTGGCCGTACGGGGTACGTGCAGTGGACAGAAGAAGGTCACGGGCAGAGCGGAGAGAACGAGAAGGGGCATACCTATGGATCTGTAATATAACAGGGGCTAATATTATTCGGTGCTTTATAGGTATGGGCTAGCACTTTGAATTGACTCCTATAGTATACAGGAAGCCAATGTAAGGACTGACAGAGGGGTGAGGTGTGAGAGGACTGACTAGAGAGGAAAATCAGTCTGGCGGCAGCATTCATTACAGACTGTAGCGGAGCAATACGGCTATTTGGAAGACCAATTAGGAGAGAGTTACAATAGTCCATGCAAGAGATTACTAGAGCATGGACAGGCTATTTAGTAGCATCTTGTGTAAGAAAGGGGCGGATGCAGGCAATGTTTTTAAGTGGAAGGCTCAAAGGTGAGGCCAGAATCAAAAGTAACACCAAGACAATGTGCTTGTAAGGATGGGCTGATACAGGTACCACCAATCTGAAGGGAGAGCAAGAGAGGAGGATTAATATTAGGAGGAGGAAAGACAAGAAGTTCTGTTTTGGAAAGATTCAGTTTCAGAAAGCATCCAATCAGAGATAGAAGAAAGGCAAGAGGTGACATGTTGCAGGACATCAGGGGAGAGGTCCGGGGAGGAGAGATCTATATGGGTGTCATCAGCGTACAGGTGGTATTGGAATCCAAAAGAGGTAATAAGTTTGCCAAGAGAGGCAGTGTAAAGAGAAAATAGAAGGAGACCAAGGACAGAGCCTTGGGGAACTCCAACTGAGACAGGACGAATGGTGGAGGTATCATTAGAAAAGGAGACAGTGAATGAGAGATAAGAGGACAGAGATCGAGTGATTGAAGAGTTTGGAGAAGGAGAACATGATCAACGATGTCAAAAGCAGCAGAGAGGTCAAGAAGAATTATTATGGAGTAGTGACCTTTGGATTTAGCTGCGATAATGTTGTTAGTGACTTTAATAAGGGCAGTCTCAGTAGAGTGGAGGGGGCGGAAGCCAGACTGAAGAGGGTCAAGGAGAGAGTTGGAATTGAGGAGGCAGGCCAAACGGGTGAAGACTAGTCTTTCAAGAAGCTTTGAGTAAAAAGGGAGCAGGGATATAGGACGATGAGTCGAGACATTTTTTTTTTAAGATGGGTACTACAGTAGCATGTTTAAGGACAGTGTAACGGATCGACGGGCACCCTGACTGGGTACCTCCGTTGAAAGATGCTCCTAGCGCTTCCTGAGGGCTCCAAGCACTCTAGCAGACACCAGAACCACTGAACCGGAGAAGCATACGAATGCTCTCAAGCATATGAATGCTGTAAACAGCTAAACAGGAAAAGCATACAATCAGCTTACACTCCTGGCAATCAGCATACAATCTAATTCCCCCAATAACGAGACGACACTTTGTTTTGAGGTCAAGCAGAACTGACTGTACTGGCACATACAGCCTCTTTTATTCACAATCCACAAACATAGTACTGCCCACAGGGTTTTGAAATACAACCAATCAATCCGGACAATACACACAGACACTCCCTCACAAAATCCTCCCCTCTGCCTGTGATATGATTACTGAACACAATAGTTAATATAATTATCACAGGCAGAGAAATACAGTATTATAAAACATATCACAGGGACCCCAAAACATGCATTAACCCCATAAAATCCCCTCGGAACCGGGGGATCTGGGTGAACCACATATCCAAAATTCACCCAGATCCGTAATTTGGAAGATACGGTTTAATGCAGATTCTGCAGAACATATACTGGCTATATGAAAAATAATTACTGTTAAATGTGTCCCCTGTTCTGTAGTTTAAAACTACTGAACTATGTCTTTGTGCACCAAATACCGGCGAGATGGCACCGTGTAGAAAAGTAAAAATAGTGTCTGTGAGTTAAAATGGCCGCCATCCATTGTTCTCACCATGTGCTTCATCCATTGTTCTCACCATGTGCCTCTGATACATGAAATGGTGGCCACCCAGTAACTCCACAGTATGTCCCCAGATGTTTCCTTAAGGGCCAGCAGCAGCATAATAAAATACAATATGCCCAAATCAGTTCCTAGAAGGGCAATACATCCCAGGGCCATAGTCGCAGTGCAGGAGGCTGGCAAATAGGCCCCTCCAAAAACCAGTGTCGAGGTCACTTTCGCCACAGTGTCCATTTGTCTTTTTTTAATATGTGTATTTCAGTACAATACAACCTCTTTGTAATGAGGAAAGGATACCTCTGCCTGTGATATGATTATTGAACACAATGGGTAATATAATTATCACAGGCAGAGAAATACAGTTTTTACTCCCATCTCCACCTGCCATCTGTGGGTCTCTCCCGGACCAGTCTGGTCCCCTACTTCTGCAGCTGGTAGTGAAGCAGGGGTAACCTCAGCCGCGTTTTCCTAGCGTTCGGCAATTTACCTATAGCAGGCTCCCAGCCTGGGAGGTAAATTGCCTGCACACTTCCAGTTCTGGGTGGTCCGCCTGTGCAGTGAATGGCTCGGTAAGCCCCAATTACTGAACCATAAGGGGAAATGCCATTTAAAAGTTATTTCCAAAGACTGGGGACACAGTCTTAAAGGAGCAGTGTTCCAAACAAGTCTGGGGACACAGTCTTAACGGGCCTTGTCCCAAATAGGTCCGGGGACACAGATTTAAAGGGGCATTGTCCCAAATTTTCTCCATGCCCCAAAATGGTTCTTAAAGGGCTTGCAGCACCATACAAATCCAATATGCCCAAATATTGTACTTAAAGGGCCATATCTTCCCGGGACAATTGGCGGGGCTGGTTCCGCCACATTTCTCCCCTTTACCCACCAGACTAACAGGGTATCTGATCTCCTGCCGGTCAGTTCCCTGGTTAGTCCAGCAACCCACCCACAAAACAGAATCCGCAGTATAACCCACCCACGAAAATTGGTTACTACACCTGGAGTAGTGGGTCTCTTGTCCAGGTCCTGGAGCTCCAACTCGGCTCTGGGGGGTACTAGCACTCTGGATCGGTGGGTTGCTGGGTGGGCAGAGACCAGTGGTACTCTGCCCTGGTGCTAGCGCTACCACAGGAGTAGCTTTGTTGGAGCCCAAGTGAGGGAACGGCGTAGTAGGCTCCTCACTCCGGATCTGGGGCTGCTGCTGGAGGGGAAGCCAGGCTGTCCCCCCTTTGGATGAACAACCCTGCTGCTGGGGGACAGGACCGACCGTTCCTACCCCCTGTGATGCATGTGCAGAGACCACGGTCCCATCTGCACTGGTGGAGAGCGTATTGTCTCCCCTTTGTGTCATAAGCTGCTGCTGAGGAGGGGGAATGAGGCTCTCCCCTCCTAGTATAGGACACTGCCTCTGGGGAGAGGAGGTAACAGGCTCCCCTCCCTGACACTCTCTCTGCTGTTAAAGAGGGAGACCGACTGTCTCCCCTTTCCATAAGTTGTCCTGTCGCTGGGGAGAGAGACCAACTGTCTCTGCTCCCTGTAGGACACTCTGCCGCTGGGGAGGGAGGACGCTGCTCTCCACTCCCAGTAGCTTGGGCGAAGAGACCACGGTCCCATCTGCGCTGGTGGGGGGCTTAATGTCTCCCCTTGGTGGGCTACGCTGCCGCTGGGGAGAGGGGGTAACAAGCTCCTCTCCCTTACACACTTTCAGCCGCTGGGGAGATGGGGTAACCGGCTCCTCTCCTGACACTCTCTCTGCTGGTGGAGAGGGGGACCGACTGTCCCCCCTTCCAAAAATGCGCTCTGCCGCTGGGGAGTGAAACCGGTGGTCTCTCCTCCCTGTAATGTACTCTGCCGCTGGGGATCTGGGCCAACTGCCCAGCATCCCTGTAGGGCCGGTAGAGAGATCTCGGTCCCATCTCCACCTGCCATCTGTGGGTCTCTCCAGGACCAGTCTATGAGGTCCCCTACTTCTGCAGCTGGTAGTGAAGCAGGGGTTACCTCGGCCGCATTTTCCCAGCGTTCGGCAATTTACCTATAGCAGGCTCCCAGCCTGGGAGGTAAATTGTCTGCACACTTCCAGTTCTGGGTGGTCCGCCTGTGCAGTGAATGGCTCGGAAAGCCCCAATTACCGAACCATAAGGGGAAAAGCCATTTAAAAGTTATTTCCAAAGACTGGGGACACAGTCTTAAAGGAGCAGTGTCCCAAACAAGTCTGGGGACACAGTCTTAAAGGGGCCTTGTCCCAAATAGGTCCGGGGACACAGATTTAAAGGGGCATTGTCCCAAATTTTCTCCATGCCCCAAAATGGTTCTTAAAGGACTAGCAGCACCATACAAATCCAATATGCCCAAATATTGTACTTAAAGAGCCATATCTTCCCGGGAACATAATCACTTGGCAAGTGGCTGGCAAGCAGTCCTCTCCAGGCACAAGTGGCGGGGCTGGTTCCGCCACAGACAGCAGGAACCGTGCCAGAAGAAAGAGGGGCGTATTCTCCGCGAGGTGCGTATTTGGAGAGGGGCTGCAGCGTCAAGGGCTGAGGTGAGGGTAGAGTTATATGAGGAGATAGCCAGTGAGGGACATGAATAAGCAGGAATGGATAATAGTTGTTAATCGATATCAGCTGACAGCTGCTGGAGGTTTATAGAACTCAGATTCCTCCTGAGTTGAGGGGGGTTAGGCTGAGGTGACAATTGAGAGCAAATTATAGGAAATGATGATCTGAGAGAGCAGAAACCCTACACCACCACCTTTATTTTCAGAGTTTCTTGGGTTGTGGGAAAATTGAAGACCACCAAAGGATAAAGAGGCAGGGGTAGCAGTGTCAGAGGGAGAGAGCCATGTTTCAGTTAATGCTAGTGATTATAGGGATACTTTGTGAGGTCTTCACTTAGATTTCGAAGTGTACATTTTCTGACCTGTCAAGTGACCAAGTAGTTCAAACCATTAGACTGTATATTCCTTAATAAAAATGCAGATGGGACTTATTTTTATTCAAGTTTTTAGAACCAGGCAACTTACTTCCATTGCTCCCTGGTCCAGTTTTAATGTTCACGTCCACATTGAAGTTGCTTTTAGCGGTTGACAGGGGTCATCATGGGCACTCTGACCGGTCTTCACCTACACAGACCCATTACAATGCGCTGTGTGTTCTGACACCTTACCATCATGATCACCATTAAGCTTTTGATCAATCTGAGCTACAACCACTGCATACTGGGGACACCCCACAAGGCTTGCTGTTTTGGAGATGTTCTCATCCAGTTGTCTAGCCATCACTATTTGGCCCTTTTCAATGGCCTGTTTTTCCTGCGTCCAACACGAAGTCAATAACTGACTGTTCATTTGCTGCCTAATATATTGCACCCCTTGACAGGTGCCATTGCAATAATATAATAAGTTATTCACTTCACCCGGCAGTGGTTTTAATGTTATGGCTGATCAGTCTATATGAGTAGATAGAAACAACTGCTTAGCCAATCGAAAGTTATATTTATTGTTCTTGGCTAGCTGCGGTATCTCTCTCTCCCTGTCCTGAAAAGCAATCAGTTTTGCCAACAATTCAAACTGCACTGACAAAAATAAAGCTTACAGACATCAAAGAAATATTTTATGTGAACACGCTTAATTAACGTAATTGCATAATCCAATATAAGTAATTCCCGCTGCAGTAAAACATTGACCTTAGTCTGAGGTGTATCAGTAGAAAATAAACACTATATAATATGTTTGCCACTTGGACTGAATTATAGCAATATAAAATCTAGTTTCAACGAAATATAGGCCATGAACTTTTATAGCCTTATTCTCTTGTTAACATGCACAAAGGCATAAAATACATAAGTATGCAAAAAATAAATTTAAAAAAGCCTTCTTAATTTCCCACTTAAATTATGTAAACTATTCCTGCCTTTAAAACTCAGCAATATGTTTGTTTTTTTTCAAACTCCAACTATTTCTGTATAAGTAGTTTAGGGTGCATGCGTATGGTAGTTGTAGTAGCTCTAAAATCCGTATATAACAAATGTATACAAGCTTCCATAGGGTTTAGCGTCTAAACCAGGAAATGCATTTGCAACTTACGTTGTCCCAAAAATATTACTTTGTCATTTGGCATAACTTTGTCCTGATGTTAATTAATAAAAGGTTCAGGAAATCACTTTATAGGGAACCACAGAAAGTGCATCGCCATTTGCTATTTACTAAATGGCATTGCGGTTTTACAGGCTGATATATACTGCACCTGGTGACCATAGTCCAGGGGTGCCCAAAAGGAAGATCTCCAGATGTTGTAAAATTACAACTTCCATGATGCTTTGACATTCTAAAGGCATGCTAAGCATCATGGGAGTTGTAGTTTTACAACATCTGGTTATCTACCATTTGGGCACCCCTGCCCTAGTCTAATGACATCCTTCTGTGCAGTATCAGAGAGCAGCACGATGTCCTGCATTTTTTTTTTTTTTTTTTTTTGTGCAACGTAAAGTGAAACTGAAATGATAGATTAAAACATGCTGGAGTCTGTGAGTCTCCTGCATGCAACATTTTAAGAATCAGATCACTTCGATAACAAATAACTTTAAAAAAGCCTGTTATCAGTCAGTCCCCTCTTTGCGTGATGGGTTGGTTCCCGAAGATGGTAATTCTACTCTTTCTTCTGTATGATGGGCTGTTGGGTAGAGGATCATTTTAATAAGAAATGCCCAGTCTCCTGGCCCTTTGGTTACTTTGTTATATGTGCAAAGATCTTTTCAAATATTTTATTGAAAGTTTTAAATACAATAATATCACCAAACGATAATAATAATTTCAAACAAACAAGAAAAGGGGGAAATAAACAAGTGATATTAATTATCCAATACTATTTCAAAAAATGAAATATTATAAATCATTTAAAGAAATTGTACAATAATAAGTATCGCTGTACCATTGGTAGTGCCTTATTTATTAGCCCATGTCGTTCTTATTTTGATGCTGGGGGTGGAGATAAACCTATGCTAGCAAAGGACTATATTTGTGTATGTGCAGTTTTTCAAATCACAGAAGTGGTCATGGTGCTTGGAGTAACCCTTCAATAGCCAATAGATGCGAAGTCTCCTGGACCTGTAGGGCTAAAAGGGTTAAGGAATTCCAAATTTCCAGGCCTTGAAAAGGTTAACTCTCAATGACTGACAGATTCTAACTTGTTTGTTTTTTATTGTTATTTTCTGTATTTATTGCTGCGTACAGCAACACTGTGTCGCTGTTAGCTGTAATTTAAAGCCTTACGTAATTTAATTTTCTGGCATTGTATAATGCTTGCAGTTATGCAGGGAAAATACCCTGAATTAGATAGTAACACCTTTATTTAGCTACAGCAGCTTAACCCACAACTAATAAACAGAGCTGATCATCTGATTAAAGTGGTTATTAGTTGTTGTTTGTTTGTTTGCTTTTTTTATAGTATACGTTCCTGACAGTTTGTATTCTCCTAATTATTCTTGCAAATTACTTAATTTTAAACCATCACCTCTCCACCCGACTACCTATTCTTCTTCTCCCGGTTCTCATGATAAGTTACTGTCATTGGTAATTTCTAAATAATAATGGTATTATAATTTCCCCAGTACAATATGTTTTCTAGTCTTTCCGTGAGTTCATCTTGTGTAATGTATTTTCATGGTATATTGCCTGAGAATGAGAAGTGGGCCAAAGTAGGCTTTTAAATATGTTTATAAGGGGTACATACACTCTGGCAATTACGTCTCCTATTCCCAAGTGCACCCTTCATGATAACAATCTCATTATGGTCTGGTACTTGGTCTCATTTTCCAGTGTTTAATTGTGTAATTACCAGTTGAAATATCCAAGATGAATTCCTGTCTGCTCTCCTTATTCATCGAAAATATTCTCACACTTTTTGTGCCAGAACAAATGTACACAGAGACCATAAAGCTGCCTAGGCACAGACGGTGAGTGTGGTTGTGTAATATGAAAGTAGATTGGAGTAGCCTTCGTCAGTTCTGCAAAAAAAAAACTATAATTGCAGCTGTATAAACTTCATTGCTAAATGATCAGTTTATGAACTACATTGGAGATTAGTCACTGAGAGGCCAATTGTAGAAAACAGAAAAATGCTACATTAAGACTACAATAGTGGGGGGGCGGGGCCAGCCGCCAAACGGATCAGACGCACATAGTCTGAGCTCCAGAGCCTAAACTGATTTTTCGGAGCCAACTCTGTACCAACTGCACCTACTAACCCACAAAGGTGCCCAAACCACCCACAAGCTACAGACGAACACGAGGGTACCAGCATCGACCCAGCACGGTACCGGAGTAACCCGGTCGAGGTTTGAGGCCTATCGGGCTTGAGCTGGGAAGAGACGGCCGCTCTCCCAGGTCTCCGAGCGGTGTTCGGCTGCCCCCCCCCCCTGGACCGGTGGGGGTTATCCCGGTCCACACGGGCGACCACGACCCAAAATCCACCAGGCCCAAACAGCGGGCATCAACCAAGCTGCAAAGTGCGGACGAAAGGGTCCACCACAAGATGGCGGAGCACCCATGGCCATGTGTGAGGGCAAAGACAGAGCCGACACGCAATACGAGCCAGCCAACCACACAGTACCGTCCCGCGAACCGTGATGGCTCCCATGAAGAGCTAACTGATACCCCAGGGCAGAAAAAACTACCAGCAGCAAGAAACAAGCGAGGAGAGGACAGGCGGGAAAAGCGTAAGTCCCCCCTGGGCACTCAAGACACAACATGCACACAGCCTTACCAGATGGGCCCACTCGGGCTGAAGACCTCCTGGGGATTAAACCCCAAGCAGCGCACACCAGGGCCAATGATTCAGCGCCACAACCGGCAACACTCCAGTGGATCCCACGGCAGAACCCGACCAGGGTAGACTGCAGCCTCTTACGGGACATTCCTAGTTCGTGGAACACGGATGCAGGTCTCCAGGTCGGCTTGGGGCTATGGGGAGGACTCGCTGGGACTGCCTCTAATCTATTGCTACCCTCAAGCCTAACACCTAACCAGGGAATCGGCTAGCTTGAGACTCTACACCTATACCTGAAGTGCTCACCTGACACAAATATCACTAGGCCCCTACACTTGCTACACTGGCTAACTGACCCGCCATGGGGAGCAATAAGCTTGAGCCCTCGCCCGATGCCCGTGGCAACCAAAACCTGCAACCCAATCGACACACAAGTACCTTTACACTCACCGCTTGGGCAGACACGCAAGACATACCACTGTTTAGCTAATCAGCCCTGGCATACTTCTGTTTATTTATGACTTTATGGTATTATTTTATCTTACGTTCTGATATTACTAAAAAATTTGATGATACAGCGACAAATGCTAAAGCGACACATGCTAAAGCGACATATGTTAGAGCGACATATGTTAGAGCGACAAATGTTAGAGCGACAAATGTTAGAGCGACAAATGTTAGAGCGACACTTATTAAAGCGACACTTATTAAAGCGACACTTATTAAAGCGACACTTATTAAAGCGACACTTATTAAAGCGACAAATGTTGAAGCGACAAATGTTGAAGCGACAAATGTTGAAGCGACAAATGTTGAAGCGACAAATGTTGAAGCGACAAATGTTGAAGCGACAAATGTTAAAGTTACCCTTTCTGTTCTATACCTTTGAATAGTTAAGACTGCAGCGTGACTAAACACAACTTGAGTTTTCTAGACGTACCTGACTAGCAAGATATACTCAACTAAAACTAAAATGTGTGCATGTCATATGACTACAATAGTCAAACGGTATCTACAGCCATTTGGTTTTCACTTCACTGTAATTTGCATTTACTCTAACTAAATTGATTAATAGAGCTTTAATAAAAATTTATTTGGCTAGGCCCATGTGTGTTGAGGTGAACTGAATTGGGACGTAAAGAGCACAAGCATTCTGAGATGTTTGCTGTTTATTAACCTTGCCAGGTTCTTCCTGTTTCTGCGAGTCCATTTGGCAAACGCTGTGGTTTTTGACAGACTGTGCCCTAACTAGGTTTCCTCTTACTTGGTAGATGTATTGTCCATTGCTACAATCCAGCTTTTTGTTGTAGCAGGTCCCCCTCCTTCTGTTTGATTTGGGCTCTCGCTGGTCCTGTCTGCACTATTAATATGCAATGTGGTTGTTCTATATATAATGCTAGTTTCCAGATACGTACCGATTTTAAGTCTTTAATGATGCCACTTAATGTGGCAACAACCACCAATGTCACGGTCTTCCAGCATATTGGCCACAATGTAGCTTAAGGAAACCATAATAAGGAAACTTTTGGAAAGGTTCATGAAACGTTACTTTACAAATGTAGTTGGTGTATGGACCCTGGCCGATAATGAAGACATTCCGAGAACGGAATCTTTCCCAAGCTAAGAATAGCCAAGAAATGCTTGTAGGGGGATTATTTATAAAAAAAATTGTTCTACAGAAACTGACATTGCATTTGCCAGCTAGTCCGCATGCTTTGTGTTTTATTTTGTTGCTTGTGTTTTTATCGCTCAGTATTTGAAAGATGAAGATGACAGCCTGATGTCACCACCCAGCACAGAAGGGAACCAGTGGTTTAACTTTCTCCATAGCAGCACACACCTGAAAGGTATGATATACATGTCCTGTCACATTTGTTTTAATAGTGTCGCTATGGTCATCAGATTATAGTGGAAAGTAGCCATGGGGTATCTCCTCCTACATTGTAAGATCATCAGAACAGGACCCTCTTCACCTCTTGTATCTGTCAACTTTACTGTATCTGTAAATGACTTGCTGCTATACATCTCCACTATATAACTGTAAGTTCTCCAGAATATGTTGATAACTTTTCTGTAGGACGCCCTTCCCAGTTAGACTTTCACCCAGACTCCATTCCTTCAAAAAATAATTGAAAACTCACTTCTTCAGGAAAGCGTATCAATTAAGCTGTTAACAGCTTTTCCTCCTCGTCTGGTTACAATTGTCTGGTTACAATTGCTTGTCTGCTAGTCCACCCATTGTACTGCGCTATGAAATTTGCTGGCGCTATATAAATAATAAAATAATAATATAAGTGGTAGTGATGGTAACCTTATCTCCATGGAGTTCGAAGCACATGATTGGTTTAAATTACCAGCAGCGAGGTAATCGGAATATAGAACTAGGTAGAAATGTTGTAACACCGTTGGAGGTTTTGTTGGGCAGATCAGGTCTTCAAACGCCTTAATACATGTCCTCTTTGCACTCTTTTTTCATAACAATGGATAATAATATACAGATCACCTCCATGCAGTCTGGGGCCCTAATGTGAGGCACAGCAGGACATATATTTCAAGATTAGTGTGATTTTTACACTCCCGAGTGGTACCTGCCACCATGACATGATTGGAATAGCTGCTGCTTGAATCTGTAACCCCCACTAATCTTGGACAGCACAGGGATAAGTAGGTAACATTTATGCCTATACAATAAAACTTGCTCATTACATTACACGTTAACCCCACACTTCCCTAACACAACACAATATACTAACCCCGGCACTACTCGAACACATTACATTAGCCCGAAACATCAAGCCTTACACTAACACTAAACATTAACTCCTACAGAAGGCTAGCATTAACCCCCACAATACCTTAACCCTCATCTAAAAGTATCACATTCTGGGAACATCTCAACCTTCAGTCACGTGGCTTATTATGATTGATCTATAACTCCTCAATGGCATTCCCTCATAATACATAGTTTAGTGTTGTATATTATTTATTCAAGTCTTATCTGTACATAATAAAATTATCTGAAAATATGCAAATTTTCAAGATTTTTCTGATTTTATTACGATACCCTAAAACTGACCAGGTGCGACAGCAATCTATGTAGGTGTAATTCCATTCGTTCTACAAACAAACACTCCTTTATCTTGTTCTTTTTCTGTAGACAGTCCTCTGCTGTTCCCCTACTATCCTGAGAAATCATTGCACTTTGTTAAAAGGCAAATGGAAGGCATCATCGACCAATGTCTCTCAAAGCCAGCAGTAGGTTCACTTATTTATTTTTAACCATTTTTATTTAACTATCAAGAAAGTGATGTACAAGATGAATACAGTGGAGAACATGACATAACAATGGAAGTAGGTCATAAAACAAATGATATGCGGTTGTTTAACTGATCCTGTGCCATACAGAGGTCTTCACTTTGGGTCCTAGTATGTCACAAAAAATAGGGATTCGGTATATTAAAAATAACGTGTTGGAGTTGATGATATACATTTATGTTAATCACTGCACTTTAATATTTAGTATAAAGATGTCAAAATTGAAACTAAAATAATTTAGCTGGGAACATTCTCTATCTCTGCTATATTTATAGACTGACTATTATAGACCTAGTTTTGCAATTCAGATTTAATTTGCTGAAATTGCAAGTTTAGTGAATAACCCTGTGTATATTAAGTGCATACAATACAGTCAGCCAGCTGTTTGGAACTCTTAACAGTAGTTTGTTTATTTTACACTACAGGATATTATTGGAAAGTCTGTGCGACAGAAGAAATGCATTTCATTATATCAAGCCGCTAAAAGGTGAGCTATTACTCCTGCAATCTGTATGCAACGAACTAACAAGCATGCATATGATCTAATGCGTGCCTTTTCTTGTCCCATTACAGTGAGGAATCATGTCCAAGGCTGATCTCACTACCATATCTGTAAGAAGTGTTCTTAAGTAGGGGGAGGAGGGGGGGCTGTGATTCTTGCCATGACGTTTTACAAGTCTCATCTTCTTATTCATTGTACTCTTTCAGCTGGAATGACAAGACCCAGAATCTACACTATCTTATATTCCACATGCTGGAGAGCTCCCCATCTAAATTCTTCATTTTTAGACAGCCAACAGATGTGACAAAGTAAGAAGCTGAATGAACAAATGACCACAGGGGCCATTCTAACAATTGTTGCCATTTTTACTTTCATTTGTACGCCACAACCACTAACTCTTAATACCCCTAACCTATGTGTACACAACTGTGGCATAACGCCATTTAAAAATGATACAAAAATGATACTACATGAGGAGACCTACTTTTACTTACATGCAGTATGCCAATAATACACCAAAAAAATTTAAAGTAAGCATTTTAAAGATCATGTCACTCCTATTATTTTCAGTGCGGGAGCTATGCTTGTCCCATACAGAGATGTGTGTGTAACAAGGCATTATGGGAAGTGTAGTTCATAAGTAAAAAGTAATATTCATTGTGTTGTCTTGTCTTGTCAGTGGTTTTCTTATGAATGAAACGTTTTTAGTCCACAAATGCAAGGAGGTGCGGCAATGCTATCTTATAGAAGTATAGGCATCTATTAAAAATCCGTTGACGTTTTCGCATGGAAAATTGGTGAACTTACTTTACCGCGAGGGTCGCATAGAGTGGATTTTGGGCATAAATTAGGAAACATTCACTAGGGTGAAAGTGCTGCATTTACTGCACCAAGGATAATTGTGTATTTTTCATCTTTAATTCCCCCTATTCATTGCTATCACCTTTAACGACCTAATCATTCACAGTTTATGGCATAATTCAAGGATAAGTCATTCCATGAGATTGTTTCATTTTAGTCATTGTAACCTCCCACGTGCCTTCTGGATCCCATACCAGTCTGATTACAAAATTACCTCGTACTACACAACATTCACCTTTGACCCTACAACACCTCCCTTCTTGGATTTAAATATATTCTGCTGTTATCAGCTGCTCCACAGAGCACCTATACACTTTCCTGTACCTGATCACCTCCGTGAACACCACATTGTATTTTTTGGGGGGAACAGTATAGATCATAAGGCTTATGCAAATGTTGTCTGAATAATATGTTTCTTTATATTAGATCTACAAGTGATGATCTTTTGGCTATCGAATTTGGAAATTTCCTAAGCTGCAGCACTGCGGATAATGAAGAGTCAAGGTGAATGTTCCTGTAACAAAACAATCTGGAGTGTGCTGCCTCTTTTTTTTATATATATATATATAATCTATATATATATATATATATATATATATATATATATATATATATATATATATATATATATATATATATATATATATTATTATCTAGATTAAATCTATTCATAATATTACCCTATGCTATACCCTAACCTGCAATAGATTGCCTCATTCAAAACTAATTGCAGTTGCAAGTCCAAACAATATAGAAAGGAAGATCTTACACTACACTGTCTTTACCATGAGATGGGATGTCCTACATTAGTTGTCGCTTCAATGGTTATTCCAACCAAACAACGTTTAAAGGGAAAACTCTGTTTTTAGTGAGATTACTATTTCCTCTCCTCCTCCCTCCCTCCCTAAAAAAATAGCTAAAACTCCTCTCCACTAAGGCAATGTTCTGTCCCAGCCCGATCCTCCTCAGCTGACGTCACAACTCGCTGCGCCGCCAATGCTGTGCATGCCGAGAACAGATGCCTAACATGAGCATAACTTACATTAGCCAGCCTGGTACTCTTGTTTTGTGCTGGCTAATGACGCCCCGATGGAAGTACAACTCTGGCATTAGAGGGTTAATCTCTGTGTGTGCCTTGTTTATAGTGAAATGCTGCACACGCAGAACCTAGGCACCAGGAGCACTTCAAATCAGTAAAATGGTTATGATGCTTGAAGTAATAATTTAATAACAGCAGCAGGGGATCGCGCATTCACATGCTCATCTTCTAGAAACAACAACGTGGGTTGCATTCAAATTTTTTAAAACATTTATTCCACATAATTTAATAAAGAAAATTAGATTCAGCAAAAGGATCGAAGATGACAAAAAATAAATGTTTCAAACGTGGACACTCTTAATCATCAGCCGGATTTTAGACAAAAATAGCCAAGAAAAAAAAAAAAAAAACCTGCATCAACTTGGCTATTTTTTTTCTCAATACGCTCGTCTTTTCACTACATTGTCCTGTAAGTAGAAAAAACATTTGTAATCAAGCATAACTTCCATGCAACCTCCTAATATCACTTAGAAATTATTATTATTAATAAGCCACAATGGGTACCGAGACAGGTTGTGCAGGTTTGAGGCTCTTAGTCTTTGTAGTTTTACTTACTGTTCAATTCAGCGTTTTAATTTCTTGGTATTCAAAGAGGGAACGCCGTGTTTCTCCTGTACCAAAAGGGTCAATGCTTTTTACAACCTTGATACAGTATCACTCATAGATTGTTTATGAACATTGATTTGATTGGCCTTCTAGTCCTGCGACGTCTAATCCAGCTTGATCTCTTCACTTTCAGCCGGTACAGTTGTCTAGATGCACGATTTTACGATGAGGACCTGTTGACTGTGGTGCTGAGAGATGACTTGGAACAGGAGGGGAAGGATAGGATATTGGCCCAATTGCCATTGTCTATGATCTATTCTGATGAAGAAACCCAAGACCAGTTTACCAGAGATGCTTGTAAACGGTAACTTTAAATCAACAGTTTGAGATGCTCCCAAGCAGCATGGCAAAGAGAGGATGTTTTCTAGTGGTTTATGCATACATGGAAAAGAGAGGTCCTGGGTAATAGTGGGTGTCTGAGAAAGCCTAGAACAACATAAACAGGAGTGTGAACACTGTCAGGGTTATTTACAAAAGGGAGAATTTCTGTGAATTTTTAATTCAGGAAATTTCAGGAAATTTTACAGCTATTCTACCCTCATGTTTGAAATTCACTTTGCATTAAATTATCACTTAAAATAATAATAATAAAAAACACCTGTTTGTGTGGAAATGTAGCTTAATTCAATAAATAGAAAGTGTTTGTTAGTCTCATATTTGACCACTAGGTGTCCTTGTGGAACTGGACAAAACTCTAGAACAAATATATATTTTGATCTGTAACCTATAGCAGACTGATAAAGATTATCTAAGCTCCAAAATGTTCTGGCCTATGTTCTACCAGTGTCCCAGCTCTCAGTTAGCAAATAAAACAAAAGCTATTGACTCAAAGCTTTGAAGCATTCCGCAAAGTATTAATGGTTTCTAGTTTATTCCACTTGTTCCACATATATTTTCTTGCAATAACTAACACTGTGGCAATAACCCTGAGCTAAACGTTTTTTTAAAATAACTTTTCCGTAGTGCTCTAAAGATTGTAAACTCGTTTAACCCCTTAAGGACACATGACATGTGTGACATGTCATGCTTCCCTTTTATTCCAGAAGTTTGGTCCTTAAGGGGTTAAGCAGAGCCTTCTTCGCCAATTGTCTCCATTAACATGTTGTATATCGAATACTTGTTGTCAGATATCCCCATTCTATAATTGTAAAGTGTTATGTAATATGTTGGTGCTATATACATTTTGATGATGATAATTTGTCCAATAAAATGAAACCTAGTGGCCAGATTTCAGACTGCTAATATTGTACATATAACCCATACACTATAACCTGTTTTTCACACACAGTGTTTACACAGTCACTTTTTGTTGTTGCCTAATTTTTATTTCAATTTAAAAATGATAAAAGTTGCTTTAACGTATTGCTATACAGTCCCACATCCATCTCAGAATGTTTCCTATGTTCTATTAAAGGGACACTTTAGTCACCTGAACAACTTTAGCTTAATGAAGCAGTTTTGGTGTATAGAGCATGCCCCTGCAGCCTCACTGCTCAATCCTCTGCCATTTAGGAGTTAAATCCCTTTGTTTATGACCCCTAGTCAAACCTCCCTGCATGTGACTTGCACAGCCTTCCATAAACACTTCCTGTAAAGAGAGCCCTATTTAGGCTTTCTTTATTGCAAGTTCTGTTTAATTCAGATTTTCTTATCCTCTGCTATGTTAATAGCTTGCTAGACCCTGCAAGAGCCTCCTGTATGTGATTAAAGTTCAATTTAGAGATTAAGATACAATTGTTTAAGGTAAATTACATCTGTTTAAAAGTGAAACCAGTTTTTTTTTTTTTTTTTTTTTTTTTTTTTTTTATGCAGGCTCTGTCAATCATAGCCAGGGGAGGTGTGGCTAGGGCTGCATAAACAGAAACAAATTGATTTAACTCCTAAATGACAGTGAATTGAGCAGTGAAATTGCAGGGGAATGATCTATACACTAAAACTGCTTTATTTAGCTAAAGTAATTTAGGTGACTATAGTGTTCCTTTAAGCCTATGAGTGTAGATCTGGAGGCTGGGCTGTGGGGGAATGTGAGTGGCACAAGATTCATCACTGGGGGGAATCAGAACAAACATAGGATGTTAAGACAGAAACCTACATTTGAGATGGCCTCACAAAACCCAGGGCTTTTTGGGAGGTAAATGCTTTCTTGCAGAAATGTTTGCAAATACATGGGATTGTTTCCATTAGAATTTGCTAATTAAAAAGAAATAATCCAAATAAATAAAATTGTGCATAAGTGCAAGCCAGAATGGCGAACGGACAGATTTCATTCATTCCAAGCATGGCACAAAATAGATATCCACTTGTCTTAAAGATGGCAAAGTAGCATAAGAGCTGTTTCCCCAAACATTGGTGGTCTACATTTTGGCCATCCATCCTTCTTGAAAATTATTCCATGCATATACTGCTACTAGAACTTATCAATCAGTAGATTCTAGTCATATGACTTACGTTTTTCTTTTTACCTGTCAGGCTGGAAGAGCAATGTTCAGACATACCAACACGTACTGTATACTTGGAGAATCAGTGCAGGACACTTGAGAACATGAAGGCACAATACGTCTCTGTAAATGGTATCCGGAAGATAGCATGTGTGGTAAGTGTCTGGATAGCCACAATATTTAAATAGCAATAAAGCCTAGTTTAAAAAAAGATAAAATTAAACATGACATTGACGTGGTCCTGTCAGCGTGTCAGTCCAGTCTGGTTTTGGTACAGCAGATGCTAATTAACCTCTTGCTGCTTGGAATTGCAAGAAGAGGTTTATTTTAGTAAATAGATTGCAGATTGGGAGGTGGAATTTGTATTTCTCTGGTTTGGTAATTATAAGAGGGATAATGGGCATCTCCAAATTCAGCATCATTGCTGCTTGAGTCTGTCGAGTTGTGTATATCAAATTAACTTTTTACTCTCCAGCTCAGTTCCAACTTGCGCCATGTTCGCGTGTTTGAGATGGATGTGGAAGATGACGGAGAAGGTGAGGAGGAGGAAGGGGAATCTCAGTCGCAGGATGTGACGGGAGAAGAAGAAGAGCTTAATCAGTCTGCCGATGATGTGCAGCCAGATTCATTTGAAACTGTAGATGTGACAGAGGAAAGTTTAGACAGCTGAAATCTTTTTCTTCTACCATGGTATCATACCAGAGAATCCATTAATTATTTATATAAACGTTTTATGAAAGTGCTTGAATTTTTGCCTTTAATAAAAAAAATACAAAAAAAAGTTTTAAAAATTGACCTGAATCTGTCCATTGGCTACCTTAATCAAAGTGTATATGCCTCGTAGACTCTGGGATCCATCATATGAGTTTTTCTAGACAATGCTGACACTTGCTCCAATTGGAAAAGAAAAAAAGAAATGGAACAAATAAGGAGTTTGTTGTCCCATGGCGAGAACAAAGCCTCTAACTTAATTTCTACACTTCTGTTGACTTTTCTAACTCAACGTAAACAAATAAAAGTTCAAAGATACTTAAAAGGAATTTGCACACTGTAGGTTAAGAGTATATTTGTGTGCACAAATGTGGATTTATTCCTACAATTCCATACACACGGCCACTCTGTTTCCATTATTGTAGCATATCCTTAGTTTATTCCCCTATGTGGATTTTGTCCATAAAGTTAATCACCTTGTAGATTTCATCCAGACAGTCATCCTCCACCAAGTTCTAGAATTGTTGCCTAAGTTAGTTAGAGTTCCACCTCAGTCGGGAATTGTTCACATTACAGATCAGAATAAGATTTTTCATCATTCCAGTTGTTTCTAGACGAGGAGATACAGCTTCTACTTTGCAGAGATGCAAAGGTCTTGCTATATCCAAAATCCATGTAATATGATGTAATAATGAAGCACCATCAAACTTGGGATGATTAAGTGTGCATCAGAACACAGAAGAGACTAAATTTTCCCTCTAGGAGGTGTTGCCATGATTTCAGGGCATGATAATAGCCAAAGAATAATGGTCATCAACTCTATTTTCCCTATGTCTCAGTTCCTTTCTGTTTGTGTCAATTACCTCGAAACAACCCCACAAGAATGTAGAGGAGACTCTACATCTCATAAAACAAGGAGGATCAAGGAGAACTAGCACAGAAGCAGAGGGAAATGCTTGATTCAAAGACTCAAAAGCTTGGCCTCCTTAGACCATTAGTTGGTATTAACGCTCTTCTTGCTTATGTTGGTGATATGATCTATTATCGTAGAGAATCCCTGAATGAACCTTTCATGATAGTTGGCAAAACCCACAAATCTTTGGATAGCCCTGTTTCCAACTGCAGAGGCCATTCTAACAATGCTTTCAACTTCTTTGGGTCCATTTGAAACCCTTCACCAGAAATAACATAACCTAAGAAGTGTACACTAGTCTGCTCGAATAAACATTTATCAAGTTTGCAATGCAGACTATTCTCAAGGAGGTTCGAAGAACAGTACGTTCCTGAATGTGGTGTGTTTCAAGATCAGGTGACTGTATGATGTAATTGAGATAAACCATAACAAGACTGTTAAGGTACTCTCTTAAGATATCATTGACCATATCTTTGAACACTGCAAGTGCATTACATAACCCAAATCGCATGACCAGGTACTAATAATGACCATTAAGGGTATTAGATGCAGTTTTCCACTCATTACCTTCCTTGATCCTAACCAGATTGTAGTCCCCTCGTAAATCAAGTTTAGTAAACGATAAAGAACACTGAAGACGGTCAAAGAGTTAGTGGAATTGGATACATGTTTTTAACAATGATTTTGTACCATAGTGTATCCTGCTGCCTTCTTTTTCTCAGGTAAACAACACACGCGCCCGGCCGACCACCTAATCTAAAAGAAAAAATTAATCAGATCAGGCAACCTTCTTCCAGTTCTGGTGCTTATGTCCCCATTGCAGGCACTTTCGGCGGAGGACAGAGATCATTCATGGGCACTCGACAGGTGTGAGGCTACGCGGCAAACTTCTAAGCGCTGTATGGTCTGGCACCTTTCTTTTGTGGCCAAACAGGCTAGCCTTTACTCCCCATGTGCATCAATTAACCTAGGGTCACCCATAGCAACGGTTCACTGGCCATCATTCCTCGCACCATTTTTGATAGATACGAACCTCTGCATACCGAGAACAGCCAGTTTTGGAGATGCTCTGACCCAGTAGTCTAGTCATCACTTTCTGGCCCTTGTCAAAGTCACTTAGTTCTTTCCCAAAAAATATATAGAAATGGCGCTTGAGGATATACCGTATTTTTCGCTCCATAAGACGCACAAAAGTGAGGGGAAATGTCTGTGCGTCTTATGGAGCGAATATGAAGCTTTAATTACCTGTCTTGTAGCGTTGGCCGGCAGCACAGGGCGCACCGCGGTACTGGAAAGTCAATTTCAGGTTCCGGTTTCCCACGGGACTGAAAGGAAGTGCGCACTCAGTGTGCACACTTCCTTTCAGTCCCGCCGGAAACCGGAACCTGAAATTGAAGTTCCAGTACCGCGGTGCACGCTGTTAAGCCGGCCAACGCTACAAGACAGGTAAGTAATTATGGCACACTATGGGATAAGGAGAGGGGAGAGAAAGTGCAGTATGGGACAAGAGAAGCTGGGGAGAATACTATGGGAAGGGGGGGAAACACTATGGGATGAGGAGAGGGGGGGGGGTCACTATTGGACAAAGGGAGGGGGGGGAGAACACTTGGATGAGGAGAGGGGGGAATACTATTGGACAAGGAAAGGGAGGTTAAAGAACACTTGGACAAGGGGAGGAGGGGTTAAAAATCACTAAGGGACAGGGGAGGGGGGGTTAAAGAACAATATGGGACAGGGGAGGAGGGGTTAATTATCACTATAGGACAGGGGAGAGGGGGTAAGAAATCACTATGGGACAGGGGAGAGGGGGTAAGAAATCACTATGGGACAGGGGAGAGGGGGTAAGAAATCACTATGGGACAGGTGAGAGGGGGTTAGAAATCACTATGGGACAGGTGAGAGGGGGTTAGAAATCACTATGGGATAGGGGAGAGGGGGTTAGAAATCATCATGGGACAGGAAAGGGGAGTGGGTGGTAAGGAATACTATGGGACAGGGGAGAAAAAAAAAAATATTCTGAACAAACTTTCCAATAGTAAGAAACACTATGGGACAGTTTGTTCAGAATATTTTTTTTTCTAGCTTTCCTCCTCTAAAAACTAGGTGCGTCTTATGGAGCGAAAAATACGGTATACAGTGTGTGGTGCTGCTATACCCAAGTATATCGCCACCACATATACTTAGAAAAGATACAATAAAACACAAAAAGGTAAAAGCGCACACAGAAGAATGGAGGTAGTTACCTGTAGTATAATATAATGGTTGGTAACTGATAATAAATATCCCCTCCTTTTGAGGCCGAGAACAAACGAGACGCCAGGCGCAGCACACACCAAGCACTGCCACAAAGATGCAACCAGGCGATCAGGAGAAATCCCAGGGAAGACATGGCTCTACCAAGCCGAGGTATTGGCTGATCGTGCTACATACCCTCGAGTAAGGTACCCATGTCCCCTAAAGGACTTGCAGTCAAAACCCAGCCTGACGATACCAAACTAGCGGTTCAAAAGCTATCGTAGTATTGCAACACTTTACTTTATTTTCTTAGTATAAACGTCCTAGCTAAGCTCTACTAGTTATAAATGTCTGAACAGATGTCTGTTTTTCACATAATGCTAATCTTATTGTTCACCAGCATGGTTAATCTAATCTAACATTGCTTCATAGCGACTACCTAATTTTAATAACAACATAGTAATGTTGTTGTCCTAGCTTGACAATTGAATGATTATCCGCTAAATATATTACTAAACCTAGAAATGTCATATGCATGTCTAAACTGTAGCAAAACTCGCTGTCATGTAAAAAAAAAAAAAATAAATAAATAAAAAAAAATGTGCTGTATCACAATGCCACTCATTGAAATGCCATGAATATGCCTGCAGTTGCTGTCATGGCCCTGCACGCTAGTCTGTAACCTATATGCACATGCAAAAATAAAGAATTAAAAAAAAATTAAAAAATTAAAAAAAAAAAAAAAACTTTATTTACTTACCTTATCCCAGCTCCGATGTTCCGCGACGAGTGGGGTCTAATGCGCTTGCTGGAGGTCCTCATGCAGTCCGTTACGATTCCGGAAGCGCTCCTAGTGGCTGTCTGGTAAACAGCCACAGAGGGTAGACCTAGTGCTGCAATGTTTAACATTACAGCACTAGGTGCAAAAGGGACACAGCACCCAGACTACTTTAATGAGCTGAAGTGGTCTGGGTGCCTACATTGTCCCTTTAATGTTATGGCTAATCAGTGTATGTGATGCTGCCATGATTAGGCAGGAAAAGAGAAAATGTATTCATAGTTACTGTAATTTACATTTTCTGAATATTTTCCATGGAAGCATCAAAGCACTCACTTTTTGTTTTATATGAATTTTATTATTTTAATAAACTTGGTTTCATTTGAAGCGGTTACATCGTGTTAATTGTTTTATTCTCCACCAGTTTAAGGAGGAGCCAAGTGATATGTGATGCTGCTATGGTAAATAGACAGAAAAAAGAAAAATGTGACAAGTATGAATAGATGTTCTGCTTTGTGTGTCAGAATGCAAGCGATACAGTATAGTATATAAAAAACAAACTACAGTAATAATAGGCCATCAACATATTGTGTGAACTGTGAAGTACAAATAGAAAATATATTCAAAATACAAATGTCACATTTTCCACAAAGTAAGTTTTTACTTTTTTATATTTGTTAATATGTAATTACAGTTTTCTGTCTGCCCACCCATTCTGTCCCTCGCTTTACATATGTCATGTTTTCTTGATTTGCTGAAATGAAATGTCAATGTGCTATCCTTTTCACGATGACCGCTCACACAGCCAAAGCCCAGCTGCATTGCCGTGATAGATTCATTCATCTAAAACCATGAATGAAGCCGCAGAAATTGAAACTTTGCTCCTTAAATTACCGTATGCAGATAGATAACAGTAATTGAAACCAACTGGTCCGTACGACTGTTAGACTATACAAATCCTATGAACCACTGCTGGTATTTTTTTTTTTTTTTTTTTTTGAGGGATTCAAAAAGACTCATTGCAAATGTGATAGACCCACTTTAATGATAAATACATGCAAACAGTTGTGGATTCTTCATTGTGAATTGGAATTTTAAGAAAAACAAAAATTGTTATAAAACGAGATCTTAATTTTTCTCGGGCACGTTAACAGTGAAGTCTGATCTGTATTCGGCAACTGGTATAGAACAGCTAAAATATTACGAGTGGACATGACTAAGTGTGTAAAAGCAGCTTAACAACTAGTTTTTAAAGCTAATCAAGACAGAGGTTTCTTCTTTTTTCTCTTCTTCCTCATCTTCTTATGACCAGCTGCAGCAGGTACAGTGTTTCGTACAGTCCTGCTAAAATACTTTTTGGCTCGAACTTTCTTTCTGCAAATTAAGACCGGCACTGTGATTCACAACGTTCCAATATGTGCTACATGGTTACTATAAGACAGGGGTGCAGTGTACCCTTACTGAGACAGATAACTAATGACATACAGTAAGGAGGTTTAACTGTAGATATGTAAAACCAACTTATTGCCATATCCATAAAGTTACCAACAAAATAAATAGATCACATTTTATTCTTTCATGAGAACAAGAAATCTTTAATTTAAAATGGATTTTAGCAAAATCCGCAGTTATTACTTGTATAGGCAATATGACTCAGGTTTATTTGAATTTCCCCCCACGATGGACGTGTTTTATTACAAAAGGAGAATTATTAGTACTTTGCAATGTGATAATCTAATCTGCAGAGAGACCTGTGTGCACTTTGACAAGCTAAACCGAACTATGGATTTATGAACAGAGAAAGCCAAATGACTCATTGACTGGTATGATGTAATTTACATCCACGTATACAACTGTGTAACTTACAATAACAGTCCACTTTCTACATAATGCATGATCTGAACATAGCACAGTTTCTGGGTCAGATCAAAGAAAAGGCCAGTAAGAATTCATTTAGAGTAGTCAGACAAATTTATTTTTAGTTAATGATGTATAAATAAATTCTTAGTTACTCACTTTTTGTGGGTTCCAGTCTCACGTTGGCGTGGACAGCTACTGCGTTTGTGATCTTCTTCTCCGCACACAAAGCAACCACTTTCTGCACTGCCACAGGAGTGAGTGGGTAGCGCACACCGGCTGCAGGAATTACAATGTATCCAAGCTGTAGAACACAAATTAATAGCAATGTATCCTCTCTTCATTACAAAGAGGTTGTATTGTACTGAAATACACATATTAAAAAAAGACTTAAAAAATACAACCAATGACAAACAATGGGCATGTATGCCCTACAACTAAATTAGCAGGGCTTGCTGACAAATGATATTTTGAGACCCAAATGGCACAATGACAAAGTAACGTTTGGTCCTTAACTGGTAAAAGATTATAGCACGGAACCCAGACTAAAAATACAGCAAAAAATATACAATGTAATGCAATAGAAAGTAAGGCATATACAGGCATACCCCACTTTTAAGTACACAATGGGACCAGAGCATGTATGTAAAACAATGTACTTAAAATGAAGCAATACGTTTTTCACTTCCCAACACATGTACTGCATTGCAATAGTCATTTACAAGCATAACTGATAATGCAACTGCAGATTTCCAGTGATTTATTCAGTGATTTCCAGTGGGCTTTTATTCAGTTAAAACAAACAATAAAATAAAAAAAATAAAAAAAATCTCATTCCAGATTGTACCATTTATCTTTAATGTTTTACTCATCTGACAACCTTAAACTGGGAGGAAAAGTAAAATAAACCTGCCCACTGGGCCATTTTGTATTTGTTAGAAGCTTAGTTGCACACTTTGTTTAGAAACACCTCTTCGTCACTTTAAGCATTTATGGAGTTGTGGCTAATGCAGCTAAGCTGCGAAGTCATAGGTATAGAAAATGGCAAGGTAAACCTTTTCACTGGATGGCAGCCGTTTGCAGAATATGGGCAGACAAAAATATATACGTGTTCAGCTAGGAGTAGACATTATAAATTTGAGATTATTAACCTGTGCCATGTCAGAAGGTGTGAAAAGTTCTTGCCCCAATGACACTGAACTGAGCTGCTCCGGGCGAGAATAGAACCTTCCATTTCCTGTTCACTTGCAAACAGAAGAGGCGCGGGAATGTCTGTACTCACGAGTGTATGTAAAGTGAGTGTATGTAAAGTGAGTGTATGTAAAGTGAGTGTATGTAAAGCGGGGTATGCCTGTATTGTGGAATAGAGTGCTAAGTAACCAAGATACGCAAGAGGTGTTAAAGAATGAGTGATTTGTGTGAATCACAAATTTAACGCCAACTCTTACTACAAATTACACATGTTATTACTGAGGTCAAAAGGTTGGTAATACACATTGAGGAAGATAATTTACAACACCACTAGCTGATATAGAAGCTGTAAGAATAAAAATGCTAAAAAGGTGCATTACCTCTGCGCCTAGGAAATCTGTTATATTGAAACAAAATACCAAAGATACAAGGATACAATGAAAACCAAGGTATTCATAAATTCACATACATAACATGAATATTAACTTATAATATCAGGCCAGTTATGTGGCGGCAGAGAGAACCACCAATGTTCCAGGCCTGGCTCCAAAGAGTGGAGGAGATCAGGCAGGTGGAAGCAGAAATAGCAGCGGTGAGAGGAAGGATGGAGAAACATAAGGAGATCTGGAGGACATGGAGGTACTACCTGTGCACCAGGGATGACCATGGAAACCAACCACTGAGTAAAATGAGGGGAACATCGAGCATGCTCTAAAACGAGGTGGGCAGAGGTGACCCGCAGGACTGGGGCCGCGTTACCCCCCTACCTATTTTCTATACTTTAACCTCCCCCCTTTTTAAAAAAAAAAAATTCCCCTATCCCACCTACTATTCCCTCCCTATCCTCTTTTTCTCTCCGTTGTACGTACAACGGATCTAACATACTAAACTTACCTAATAGTGTTCATCCCCCTTTTCTGTCCCTCAAGCCACGGCTGACACACCTATATTAATAAACAGATAAATGGAACCAGCACTATCTGTCGCTCTTCCTTCGTGCGCCTAGATTACAGGAAGCGTGGGCAATGTACACCTCGGACTCTCGCTAGGGCTATTCTTTAGGGTACACAGATTGGAAGTATCCACACCACACCCATGCAGGATGGATATAATCCCATGTCACCTCTTAGGAGTGTAATTCATATGAAAGACAACATGGGGAGACAACAGGAGAGACTTAGCGGAGAGGGAAAGACTACTCCCATCACCCACACAGCACCGGGACTCCCGGCAAACGAAACAAACACACATGGGAAAATGGGATGGGGAATCCTAAACTGAAGGGAATGGGCACCTTGGCAGCAATATGGAATTATAATACCTGTATACTTCAACTACCTTCCAAAGGCAGCACAGTGGGCCTCAGAGAACAGGATAATGTGTGGTCATGAGAAATAGCTCCTTTCACTGACGTAAGAATGTACACTGTGAGCCAAAAACCAGTGTGTACATTTTGCTAGGTGAAAGCTGCTTGAGGGTTGTACTTATTTGAATTTTTGTACCATACCATTGTTGTTTAAATGCTCATCTATTTCTTATTTCTGTATCTCTAATTACTCTTGGAAAAAAACAAACCAATAAAGAAAAATGTACAAAAACAAACAAATTTATACTATCAGACATTGAGAAACAAAAACATTAAGATCAACCCAGTTGGACATAAGGCATTATTAGCCACCAAACAGATCCCTGTAGTGCAAGACATGGCATTACAATACAATTGTTGTTTTTTGGGGCTGCAGTTTGGGGATTTGTTTTTGGAGGGGGGTAGGGGGGACTGTTTTTAGTTTTTTTTCACCGTTTCAGTGCGGCTTATTCATTGACAGAGGAATGAGCAACTATCCCTTGGACAAATGGTAAATAGGGTCTCTGTGGGTGCTGAGGGGCTCCCTCAAAATGTTTCAGGCAATTTATATTAAACAGCAGCAGTAAAATTGCCTTTTTTCACTGGTTTCTTTTTTGTACATCAAAAATAAAGCTGCAGATCCATACTCACATGGCTTCACACATTTCTTGCACAGATAACAGTGTTTCCATTCCCTGCCGTCCTGTGGGACAAGAATAATGACCATTAGCAGTTTATAAAACCACTGAATAAACATACTAGAATCACAAAAAAAGAAAGCATCTTGGGAGTTATTCCTCACAGCAATTTAAACTACTTGGTGCACACTCTCCGGCTTCTCTGATTACAACGCTACCGTTACTCAACCTTGTAAAGAGGTGAGAATGAGCTGCCCTGTTAGGAACAGAACATATAACACTCAGGTTTGGTCAGGCTCTATAGTGCTTGCATTGAGCAACGGAGACATTTCTCAGACTAAAGCTAAATGGTAGGGATAAAAACCATACTTAAATTATAAAACAGAAAATATTTTTGTGACAAATTTAGTGACAGAGCAGAAGCAGATGCTACAGAAACTAAAACTACACATGTGCAGAAATGAATTTAATCTGAATGTATCAATTGTCTTCTTTCTTGATATCAGTACTGTCAGATTATGTTTTTAGGTGGAAATGACAGGATTTTGCAAAAGACTGGGCATGGGGTGCAAAAGTGTAGCCAGTGTCAAAGATATTAACAAGGCAGCAAATTTAAATGACAGGAGTACATACCATTGCCTACTAGGGTGAGTGCCAGGGGAGAATCGGATTAATAAGGAGGGGAGATAAGAAGCTTATTGGTAGAAAGATTGATTCATAGGAAACAGGAGATGAAAGTGAGGAAGCTGGTGACACGTTTTATGAAGGGCAGGAGAGAAATCGGGGCGAGAGGTAAATCTGGGTGCCATCGGCATATAAGTGGCACTGGAAATCAAAGGAACTCAGAAATTTGCCAACAAAGGCAGTAAAGAGGGAAAACAGAGCCTTGAGGGACCCCAGTTGAGACAGGTTGATGAGTGGAAGTGTAACCAGAAAAGGATACACTGAATGAGCATTGGGAGCGGTGAGACAAGAACCATAAAAGGACAGTGTTAACAATCTTGAGGAAGTATGTTTGTTTAAATTAGATGTCTTTCGTAATTATGTGTAACTTTATAAGACAATATAAAAATGTTCCAAAGAGAAGGAACCGAAAAGCGTTGGATGACCCTTAGGAGTAGGAAACCAAAGAGTAGGAAACTAAAACTAAAAATGATAAATCCCTGAGATCCCTCACTCCCAGTGACTCTTGGTATTTCCCTATCTTTCCTCCCACTGTTACTTTCTTACTATTTTGAGTGTGAAGATCCTTTTGATATAATTCGGATACAATTACTAGTCTCTACAAGTAACATTGAGATAAATTCTGACTTCTTTATACATTATCTTCCTTCAATAGTACTGAACCTACCCCTCTTTTTAAGACATTTAGTAGACATATCACTCTACACTTACCCTAGCATTAATAAAGGATTTTCCCATATAAATCAGCATTGGTTATAAGTAAAGAGGTAAAGGACTCTTAGATTCCCTTTGTATGTGTTGTTCACCAATTTTATTAAGTGTTATTTTGGGATTTCTTAACTTTAATTGTATGCTCCAATTAAGGGTCATCCAACGCTTTTCGGTTCATTCTCTTTGGAACATCTGTGTACTCACTATTAGGGTCAGGCCCTTACAAGTTGGATCATCCCGTTTAAGAGACCTTATGCTCTTTTTTCTCATTTTTATGCAGCAAAAGAATAAAGCTTTTTAAATTAAAAAAAAAAAGATAAAGGAGAATGTTTTTAAAGGATTAGCAACAGTATGAGACTCTGATTTGGGACATTGTATGTATATTCTTACATATCAGTGTCAGGAAGGCCAAGGGTGTTAAGACGATGAGAATGTGATCAACAGTATCAAAAGCACTGCTTGTGGGATAAGCTCTCCTTTTTTAATCTGTTTTTTTCTTAAATCCTTAAAATAAGGATGGGTCAGAGCCAGCCTTGAGTGTCCCTATAAGTTAGGAGCAGACACATAGGGAAAATCATTTTGTAGATCTATATAACTAGATTCAAAAACTCCACTAATCATGTTTTTCTAGGGCTATGCTATAAATCCTCAGTTTATATAGGCAGCTAGGCTAACTAGCAGTAAAACACGGTCCTCTTCTTCATCCGCCTACAGTGAGTGAGGGGGGCAGTAATAACTTGATAAGAGCCATCAAAGGACGACACTTATCCGTTTCATTGGGATAGTTCAAATAATGTCAATCAGGAGATGCCAGGTAGTATCATATATATCAATATGATGGAAAAAGACTAAAGTGGAATGATAGCTCCAATACAGGTGAAAAAATTGGGCATCTATTCCACAGAATGATATCTCTAAAATTTTTATGGGGTATACCCTTTATTAAGCCGCTTACAGACAAAACAAAAACAGTGTAATAATAGTGAAACACTCGTGAAACTACAGGTGAATTAAAAGCTGGGTGGATGCAGTATGGATATTCTACAACAGTAGTAAGGGTGGCAGAAAAATATCTGAGATATAGTATTCAGTGAAAGGTACAATATATAGTACAGTCTATACTTAGTCAGATATCTTATACACCCTAACCCTCCAGACATGAAGGGCTTTGTAGATATCCCGGCTTTAGACGTGGATCCACAGCTCCTTTCTACAGACTCTAGTATATTTTGGTAGATATAAACAATTTGGAACAAATACAAGTTATCCCTGTGTAGTCATATAGTGTTCGTCCAAATTGATATTAGTCGTATAGAGTCTATAATGAGCTAGAGGAGAGTGTGCATTTATAATGCCACTCTACGTTTAAAACAAAATAGTGGTACGTAGGGAACTGCTCAAATAGTAAGGGCAGAAATCAGCACCCATTAATCTATATACATCTCATAATGGATAGTAGATAGGAGCATTTCAATTTAACCAGATATCGCCTTACAGGGTTAAAGTGCCTTAGACGCAGACTTTATATTTATATAGTTAGTATTTAGAGGTAGCGATATGATAGTCTCAATAGATCATTGTAATAGATTAGTAAGAGTGAAATTTTGTAGATGCTGCTAGACAGCTGATAGCGCAGGGTGTACCTGTGAGTCAGTTCATAGATGTCCCAAAGGTAGATGGAAAAAGACACACATAAACAAAAACAGAAATTCTCCCAAGAAGATCAGCCACTACGGCAAATTTAGATCAGTTGAGAGTATGTTAACCAACCAGTCTAGCATCTATGTATAACACATGTAAAGATATCTCAAGATAGATCAATTGAGAGTATGTGAACCAACCAGTCTAGCTTCAATGCATACTTAATCACACTGCTGCTTCAAAGGCAGCCTACCGCTGTATAGTGCAGGCAAATAGTCCAGCTGACTAGAGTGCGATCCCACCCGGTCTGACTCGTAGATATATTTAAATAAACTGCTGCTTCAAGGCAGCCTAACGTTGTATGTTCCACACGGACTGTCTAGCTGACTAGAAAAGTTATTGCTGCCTCCAAATCGTCTATCTCTATATATAAACGTAGACTGTAAAACTCCCTATTCCCTAGTAGTACCAGGACTAGATACTATTGCTGCTATTGGAGAGACAGTCTCATGGTCTCTGATCGAAGCACAGCGAACCAATCTATATCAGTACCAAATTCCCCACGTTATTAAAAATCAGCCAACTGCATCCCCCAGTATTAAAACGAAGTTCGGCAAACGCTCGACGCGCGTTTCGGCGTGCTCACACGCCTTTGTCAAGAGCTCCTGGCACAGCTGAGGGGAGGTGAATATATACCGAGGGGAGTCCCGCCCATCTGTCCTTGCGTTCCAATCGGCACGACTAAAGGTTAGCTGGGGGCGGGGCTGGACCTCGATACACTCGCTCGTCATTCACAGGCTCATTAATTGGAGAGTCACGTGTCTCCGATATGTCGGCTGCATTAGTTGTCACCATGGTGACGTGAACAGCCTCATGGTGTGCGCGCGCAGTATAGAGTAGCTGCACATAGTCCTAGATTTAAAAATCCAGTGTCTCATTCAGTTCCTACTATAGTTGCCCTGACTGAGCGATATAAATGAACTACCTTCAAATAGTTATGGGAAGCTTGCCAAAGGAGATGATCCCCTTTCTTCGTAGGGGAATCCAGGCTGTAGAGGGGAACTATGATTTCCCCGATCTATAAAGAGTTAGATCGCTGTTTTCATTCCCAATGGGATTCATCAGTAACCTCCCACACAGGTAGTCATTATTTATAGTAGGATACTGCTAGGTTCAAATGAACCTTTGAGGTAGCGCTCACCATTGATAGTATGCCATAAGAATTTAGTTGAGTTTAAGATCCAAAGTGTATTTTTATTTCTTTACATATATTGACCAACATGGCAGATAAGTGACAAAATTATATTGTATCGTTTGTCCATAAATGAACACAAGTATATATATATCTATTTATCTACATGTTCAAAGGTCATAATCTCAATAGGTTGGACCTGTGCCAGGTGTAGGGTATATATAGTACGAAATTATTGTAAATAGATCAAAAAATTATAATTGTAAACTGACAATATGTGCAGGTGACGGCTTTTCTTGAAAAGGTGATGCCATTCCTTTATTTATTTGTGTAAACAGAAGTTTAATGTTTAACGCACATATGTGTTTGCATGGTCAAAAAGGTATGGATCGCGGAATTGAGAATGGATCCTATAATGATGGTTATATGTAGGGGGAAAAAGAGAAGCCTTCGTTTAGGCCTTTTGGACTCAGGGTCTTGAGTTTATATATCCACCTACACTCCTTTTGACGTAAAAGTTTGTCAAAATCACCTCGTGCTTCGATCAGAGACCATGAGACTGTCTCTCCAATAGCAGCAATAGTATCTAGTCCTGGTACTACTAGGGAATAGGCAGTTTTACAGTCTACGTTTATATATAGAGATAGACGATTTGGAGGCAGCAATAACTTTTCTAGTCAGCTAGACAGTCCGTGTGGAACATACAACGTTAGGCTGCCTTGAAGCAGCAGTTTATTTAAATATATCTACGAGTCAGACCGGGTGGGATCGCACTCTAGTCAGCTGGACTATTTGCCTGCACTATACAGCGGTAGGCTGCCTTTGAAGCAGCAGTGTGATTAAGTATGCATTGAAGCTAGACTGGTTGGTTCACATACTCTCAATTGATCTAATTTTGCCATAATGGCTGATCTCCTTGGGAGAATTTCTGTTTTTGTTTATGTGTGTCTTTTTCCATCTACCTTTGGGACATCTATGAACTGACTCACAGGTACACCCTGCGCTATCAGCTGTCTAGCAGCATCTACAAAATTTCACTCTTACTAATCTATTACAATGATGTATTGAGACTATCATATCGCTACCTCTAAATACTAACTATATAAATATAAAGTCTGCGTCTAAGGCACTTTAACCCAGTAAGGCGATATCTGGTTAAATTGAAATGCTCCTATCTACTATCCATTATGAGATGTATATAGATTAATGGGTGCTGATTTCTGCCCTTACTATTTGAGAAGTTCCCTACGTACCACTATTTTGTTTTAAACGTAGAGTGGCATTATAAATGCACACTCTCCTCTAGCTCATTATAGACTCTATACGACTAATATCAATTTGGACGAACACTATATGACTACACAGGGATAACTTGTATTTGTTCCAAATGGTTTATATCTACCAAAATATACTAGAGTCTGTAGAAAGGAGCTGTGGATCCACGTCTAAAGCCGGGATATCTACAAAGCCCTTCATGTCTGGAGGGTTAGGGTGTATAAGATATCTGACTAAGTATAGACTGTACTATATATTGTACCTTTCACTGAATACTATATCTCAGATATTTTTCTGCCACCCTTACTACTGTTGTAGAATATCCATACTGCATCCACCCAGCTTTTAATTCACCTGTAGTTTCACGAGTGTTTCACTATTATTACACTATGTTTTTGTTTTGTCCGTAAGCGGCTTAATAAAGGGTATACCCCATAATTATTTTTTTAAAAATTTTTTAGAGATATCATTCTGTGGAATAGATGCCCAATTTTTTCACCTGTATTGGAGCTATCATTCCACTTTAGTCTTTTTCCTTTACTAGTGCATGGGGTTCATGCCCCCTGATATCTCTGTAACCCCTCAGGAATCTTGATGTGGGCTCTGTCCACTTCGTAGTTTTCCTCTCTTGTTTCTATATCAATATGATTTTCAGACTATGGGCAGCCATGACTGTTATCCTGCATATCTTGAGGCACTGAGACATTCTGTGCCATGTACAAAGTGTTTTGAAGACAATGTGGCACTTGTGTTAGTGCCAAATAGAATGGTTTTAAATACACAAGCCATTCATACCTTCCAAATACACCAGAAAGGACAAATGAAGGAATTAGGCTGCTTCTCACTAATCATATAAAAATACAACCACATAAAGACAGATTCTAGTGGAAGCACGTGGCCCACTTTTTTTTTTTTTTTTTTTTTTTTTACCGGATCAGCACATCAGAAAAGAGGTTATAAATATAAAAAACAGATAGAAATACGAAAATGTGGTATTTACTTTGGAGGTACAAGAATTGCAGACATCACAGTGTTTATTGGCAGACGACACAAATCTTTTACACAGAGAGCAAAACCTAGATTGACAAGGAAAAAAAGATTAACAATGATATACAGCTACATTGTAATTAAAAGATAGACACAGACCTATCCGAGATGAATATTAAAATGTCTGTGTTTACAGGGTTTAAAGGGACACTATAGTCACCTAAATGACTTTAGCTAAATAAAGCAGTTTTAGTGTATAGATCATTCCCCTGCAATTGCACTGCTCAATTCACTGTCATTTAGGAGTTAAATCACGTTGTTTCTGTTTATGCAGCCCTAGCCACACCTCCCCTGGCTATGATTGACAGAGCCTGCATGAAAAAAAACTGGTTTCACTTTCAAACAGATGTAATTTACCTTAAATATTTGTATCTCAATCTCTAAATTGAACTTTAATCACATACAGGGGGCTCTTGCAGGGTCTAGCACGCTATTAACATAGCAGAGGATAAGAAAATCTTAATTAAACAGAACTTGCAATAAAGAAAGCCTAAATAGGGCTCTCTTTACAGGAAGTGTTTATGGAAGACTGTGCAAGTCACATGCAGGTAGGTGTGACTAGGGTTCATAAACAAAGGGATTTAACTCCTAAATGGCAGAGGATTGAGCAGTGAGGCTGCAGGGGCATGTTCTATACACCAAAACTGCTTCATTAAGCTCAAGTTGTTCAGGTGACTATAGTGTCCCTTTAACCCCTTAAGGACACAGGACATGTGTGACATGTCATGATTCCCTTTTATTCCAGAAGTTTGGTCCTTAAGGGGTTAAGATTCTACACTTGTATGACCGCGCCATGCTATATAACTTGTTTCAAGCAATATTAGTCTTATCTCTGATGTGATTTAGCCATGACTGGAATATTCATATTGTCTGTGCCTAAGAGCAGAGATCAGCAACAGTATAGGCCAAAGAAGAGATTGTATTAATGATCATACCTATAACCCTCACTTTCCGGGAGCACAATACTCTCTGGTGGAAGATCTGTGAAAATGCGTACAGGCGATTGTTTTCTCCCGGTCTTCCCATGTTTATAAAGAGAATGGTTATCGTAGTCTACCTGAAAGCAATGCAGTCATTATAGACAACTCAAGCATGCACACAGTATGAAACTTTGACATTTTACTTTTGTTATATGTTTGTGCTTTGAGATATTTAAAATTCAGAGTGCAAGATCTATGCTGTTCAGTTTAGCAAGAGGTAATAAGGACAATATATCAAGATGGCCAATAATGGACATGACCAAAACGGAGTACCTGATAATCCAGCATGGTGAACTGTGGGAAACACTGCACAATGCGAGATTCAAAGAAATATGGGAAGATCCAGAAAATGGGCAACTTTTTAAAGCTACCTAAAGACAAGAAGAAGAATATTTGACATAAATACCAGATCGCCAGGGGAAATGTCCGTTAGAAGAGGTCACACAGCCTGTGGATAACAGTACAATTACACAAATTCTGTAAAAAAAAAAAAATGCTAATAAAGCAGGCATGGAGAGGAAATGAATATTACAAATAAACCATCACACGCATTAAAAACACACACTGGGGGGGGGGGGGGGGGGCGTTACTGGACGCTGTGGAAAATGGCCGCATGAGCTGAAGCTCTGCAACACAGGCACAGGTAATTTGGCACTACGTAGTGATAGAAAAAAACAGAACTTGGACAAGATATACGTCTCAAAATAAAGTTAAGAGGCAACAAGAGAAGGCATAAAAGCTGAAATTTCTTCAGCCAGGAAAGGAGGCAAATCACAAAGCAGAACATGCAAGATGGCGGTGACAGATCCGGTAGAAACAGCCCTCGATTTTAAAGAGAAAGCACCGCAGAAGAGGAATCACTTACTAAGGCATTTCTGCAGGCTTCTTTGGAAGCCCTCTCACAAAAATTAATATCAATATGGCCTAACAGGGTGGATGACATCCAGAAAGACTTGCTGGGTTCTCAAACCTAACACATGGCGAACCAGTTAAAAGAATTTGCTGAAGCACACAACAAGGTTGCAGACAAATTACAATAATTAGAGATTCAACTTGAGCTAATCAGAGATTCATGTGTGGCTAGGATAGCAGACCTGGTAGACCGCTCGAGATGGAGCAATCTCAGGCTGCGTGGAATCCCCAAAACTGCAACTGATGCTGTTTTCCCTAACTTTGTACATAGTCTTTAGGGTTTTTTTTTTTTTTTTTTTTTTAGCACTAGCTACAGATATGCTGACTGAAATGCTACTGTTGGACAGACTACGTAGAACTCATAAACTCAAGT
Organism: Pelobates fuscus; assembly: GCF_036172605.1. Classification (NCBI taxonomy): domain Eukaryota; kingdom Metazoa; phylum Chordata; class Amphibia; order Anura; family Pelobatidae; genus Pelobates; species Pelobates fuscus. The sequence goes on along the minus strand of NC_086322.1, from coordinate 71,812,250 downwards.
ACTTACTGATCACCATGCCATGGGATGTAATCCTTAAAGTCCATTACTTTCACATAAAAGAGATTATCATGAAACGTAGCCGTGCAACCAAAGAATTACCGCCGGAATGCACCAATACCTGACTCCTTGCCGGCCTCTCTGCAGCAAGCTTGTAATGCCGAAAAATGTTTCAGCAAGTTACAGAGACTTTCAAGGCGCATAGCATTCCATATCGCTGGAGTTCTCCTCTCTGCCTGGTTATTACAAGACACAGAAAAACCTCTGTGATTCAGAATACAGATGAAGGCCTCCACCTGTTACAAAGATGGGACTTACCATCTGCCACAACACGAAAAGTCTGCAGCTTCTCCCAAAAAGAATGGAAGGCTATAACTAAATGACCGTGTTTACAAGGGCAAGTATAAAGTTGTCACACTTTGCCTTTTACATACAGTTTCTATGTTTGTCTATTTAATATGGTTTCTATTCAAGTATGTTTATAGAATTGATGCCTATATAAAGTTTGAATTGCAACAAAATATGCTCTTATATTAATTGTACTTTGAATGTACGGTGTACTCAGCATATCACTCTCTCGCAAATATTCATATTGCTTTCCTTTGCAAGCTGTCACAAGCATTAATAATGCATTACTACCAACTACATTATGCCAGTCTAAGACCTCACTACACCCACGGATGTAACCGCCATGTTCCACCAGGCATATAACAATTACATCACTAGTGGTCATGTTGTATAAGCTTTGTTTAGCTTTTTTTGTTATATGGTTTTGTTTCCCCCAGCTTTTCTTCCCTATCGGCATTATGCCACCTCAACATCATGATACAACGAACTCTAGTATAGTCTGCTGTCTTCCCTACAACAGGATTACATTTGACACATATTAAAGCGAAGAGGGAGACCTGCTGACGCCTGGTAGTACTGTACTGTGTCTGGGCATGAGCACTTGCCCCTAAGCTACCCAGAAGGAGAACATTGCTATATAAAGAGCGTTCAATTTTACAAAGCCTACTTGGCAGAGGGGTGCCCTGCCATCGAGGGACACCGGAAAGAGAAACTGTCTTATGCCAGTATAGGTTAAACACCAAAAAAATGTAATATGAAAATCTACTCTCATAATGTTACAGGGCTCCATATACCCTATAAAAGACATGTTAAAGATGCACATAGATCATCAGCAGAAATTCTCTGCCTCTAAGAAACACATTGACATAAAGTACCAAGTTTTGGAGTCAAACATTACCCAATTCAACACCACTCTACATATACATCTAAAACAAGAGGAATGTTTATATAAAAGTATACACAAGGGCCTTACTCTCTGTAGAGATTATCCATAAAATCCTATATAAATGGTACATAATAACTACTAGAATGGCAGCTATGTGCCCTACTAAAACGAACAAATGCTGGAGATGCTCACAAGAGAAAAGCACAATGCTGCATTTTTAGTGGGGATGTCCCAAACTCCACTCATATTGGCTGGATATACTTTCCCTAGTTCGCTCAAAATAGGAATTCTTATCCCCAATACCCCTTAATGTCTCCTACTATTCATATTTCAGTTATCATACCCCAAACCAGTTAAATATCAGATTTTTCATATCCTAGTGGGCCACCACAGTGTTCCTTGCTTGCAAGAGATCTCTATTCACCTCTCCCAAACAATGGAATATGAATTCTCAGCTATGAAAACATGCTCCACGATCAGCTACTGCATGGGATATGTGGAGACAATGTTAGACATAATAGATACCTCCCCAATTTGGGCCATGTCGGCCACTTACCAAAGAAGTCAACCAGCTATGCTCGTGGTCGCAAGGCCTTCAATGTATTGTCCAATGAATGCGTTAGTACCTATACATATTGAAATGACGTACTCTCATATGGTGTATGCATTGTCAAGGAGAGGAAACCTATACATAATGTAATAGACCCAACATATCACCTACGTAAACTCTAGGCAAGACTTCTAAATAGTCAATATGATATTTCATAATAATATCAAAGTTCTTCAAAATATAACTTTGATACGTTTGAATGTAACCACATTCTTTACAGCCACCCTCAAATTGTGATCAATTTGTATTCGCCCTCCCCTCAAATTAACTGTTTGATGAAATATGTTCTCTTATCACTAAACATTGGTATTCCTTTTGACACATGTACTAAGACTGAATACTTGCACTGTTTGTATTTTCTAAAATAATGAAACACAAATTGGAAAGGAAAAACACATCTACCTGTGGCAGAAGCTCCATTGTGCATCTCCCTTAACATTTTAAAGCTGAAGGCAAGAGGTTCCACTAAGCCACCAAAAGGAGGGTCCGTCACCATGATGACACCATCACCGTTATCTTCTTGAAGAAATTTTTGACACTTGCTCTGTGATGGCTGAAATACATTGTGGGTATTTTACTGCACCATGATTAAATCACTGAGCAGTTAGTTGTGGGTGGTAACATGTCAAGGAACCAAATATGTCCAAAATAGCCAAACAGCACATAATTTTTTAAAAACATTTTTTAAATGACATTTCCCTTCTGTTGTGCTTATTAACAGTAGTGTACATATGTCACTATTTCTATGATGTGCTCCCCTCTGCACTGGTAACAAAAAGCTTTAATAAACTGTAGACTGAAAAGAACACAAGACGTATTCCTACCTCGCCACCAAAAAAATGATGGTTAAACATGTTGTAATGACAGAATTCCTCCTCACTGTAGAACTGGGAATACCTGCAAAACAGATGGCTTCAGTATTTGGTAACTAAACACTCTACATCAAGGAAATGGAACGCACTGTGAAAGGTACATTAATCCATACGCCAACCTACTGCACCCGTGCCAGTCATTGCTTTAAAGATTCAACTGTTTGAACATGTGTAGACAAGGGAACATCAATACGGATTCAGAATAGGAGATTCAAGCCACACTTGTGATTTACTAACTGGTTCACTAGGTAATCATTAGTTAAAGGAACACTACCTCTATAGTAGTTATGGTGCGGACAAACTGTTTTAGTACAGTCTGAAAAATTTACCAAGGTCCCGCCAGGCACTGCATTTTTAGACGTGCTTCTAGTTCTTCTTTTGGGATAATCTGGTTAGCGCTACAGAGATAAGCAGTGCCATGCAGAATCACATCCACTGGCTGCAAGCACTCTCATCCAATCTGCAAAAAGGCTCTACATTGGCCAGTCTTTACTAAGCAGTGACAGACAACCAGATAGAGCATGGCACCCTGGGGAGTTGCCAAACCACAGCAAAATGATGCAAGTACTTATTGTGGGATAGCACCACGGCACTACTGGCACCATAACCACTACAGCGGGCTGTGGTGGCTATAGTGTTTGGAATGTTCCTTTAATGAGAGAATATACAAACCAAGACAGCTCAGGTATTCACAGTGTCCAAAACTAGTTGTACATGGATTACATTTCTGCACTAGCCAGGGAATGATCCAATTATAAATTGGAATGTGATACAAAATATTAATATTCAGTGTATCTGTTAAAGGCTGAAATTGCCTGGGAAATCTGTTATCAACGGTATTGGTACAAAAAAGTTAAAACTATCAAATGATAAGTATTTGAAAATACAGCACTATTAAACCATGTCCAACAAAGGAAAAGTGGGAGCACTGTATATGTTCTATGCAACAGAAATAAACATCAGCACAGAACACATGTATTTTATTCTTATTGTAGATATGTATTTTACTTTATAATACAAAAGTAACCTATAACGTAACAAAATTTTAGTAAATTATATAATCAGCCCGGATTTATAAGCTTTTTTTTTTTTTTTATTTCTTCTTTTTTTGTTTCAATACAATACTAAGCATCCTCAGTAGTGGCGTTACACTACCAAATATTTATGAACTACCATCACTAGAATCTCAGACAGCCGAAAGGTTGGCCGAGCACCATAGGAAATGTCGCTTGGAAAGATCTGATTAATGCAATACACATACAGACAGAATGTAGCACAACATATTTAGAGGAGTTTTAACTAGTCGCAAACCCTCGGGTGCATAACAGATTATAAAGCTGAGTGATCTGAAAGTAAGAACGCAAACGGTCTTATTAAAAGGGACCTTTCAAGCTAGTTGCAGCAATAGGTATTTGATTTCCTATTAAAATGAAGAATATAAGCATTATAAGGCAGAATTAGCTTTATTCAGCTTTCAACCCCCTCTGTCAGCATGAAATATGACACAGCCGGCTGCCTTTCACACATATGGCACAGATTGTCATTAAAGGTGATACATTCATCAGCTGCTCTCAAAACCTGAGAGACAGTCATTCTGTAACTGTGGCCAGCAGTGCTAATTAGGAGGCGCACATGTGAACTGATGCATAATCATATATTGTAGAGCAACATTTTAACTATCCTTGCATAATTATCCAAGTGGAATTAAATAACAAAAACAATTAAATAAAAAAAATCAGAAATATATAGATAGCAAAATTTGAAAAGCAACACTTGCAGCTATTTATTTCAGACCCTGCAATAATAACAGGGTTAAAGGGACACTCAAGGTACTTTAACTGCTTAGTAAGATTGAAGTGGTTATAGTGACTGGAATCCTATGGTGCTGTCCCTTCGTTCAATGTAAAACTGTTTTTTATTGGTTTAATGCTAAACAGCAGCCCATTCTCTCTATGCTGGCTGGGCTAATGAGGAAGTACTAGCCTGAAATCAATGGGGTACAGTGATTGGCTGAGAGTGTCAGCAGACTGCTCACAACCTATCACAGCGGTCGGTCCATTGCTGGTATGATGTTGTATGGCTAAAGAATAGAGTCTGCCTTTGCTATACCAGTAGTGGAAGACGGGCTGTGGGCAGCCAGGAATCTTAATTCAGTGTTACATCACTGGTTTGTAGAATGTATTAAGTATCTTGCAGCTTCAGTCTGTTAGAACCATGCAGGAAGAGATAAACCCTAAATCAGGCCTTTGTAACCTGTCTACATCTAGATCTACCAATGTTGGCAATAAAGAGTTGATACGTCTTGTTTTAATTTAATTATCTGCAATATGAGCTTAGTACATCTAAGTCTGAATCTTCCACATACCGTGAGGACTGCACTATACAAATGATAACATTTTCAAAACTGTGACAGAGGTTGATTTACCAAGGCAAAGCTATTGATAGTGCAGAGTTCTAAATGTTGAAAGACATTCAATTGATTTTAATGGTGATCGTTCATATTAAGCACTTTGCCCCAGAATTGCACCTGTATTTGCCCAGATCATTTCTCTCTTTATTCTTTACAAGAGTTTGTTCAGTGGCCTGAATCCTTGTTGTAGAGATCTAAAGGACACAAGTTCAAATCCCAAGTGGTTTATTCAGCATTTCCTCATTCTGAGATTGATAAAATGAGAACTAAATCTGTTGGGCAATAGTACTATTACACAACTTTATTCATGCAAAGCTTTAGGATGACCTACATAAAGAGCAAAATATGGTAAATATGCATAAATACTATTTGTTTCATGTGGCTATAGTCCTTTAAATATACGCTCACCTGACATCGATGTCTAGCAAGAGGCTTTTAACTTTAAGTCCTGATTCTTCATGGGTTTGGAGTCTAATCCACTCATGTAGCCTAAAATATCACACAGAGAAAAGGCAGTCACATTAGTAATATTACATTTAAACAGCGGAGGAAATCTGTCGAATTGATAACACTCTAACTTTATTCAAATCATTCTATTCTTATGCAGTGGGTTTCTCAAAGTGACTGCCATCTAATGAGTTGCATATCCTTAAAGGGACAGTAAGCACCACAACCATACAGCTTAACATAATACTCTTGGTGCCTTAATGGAACAATTGTCATTCAAAATGTCTCTAGTGAGTGTCAGTAAGAATGCCTTGGTTTTCTGAAACTTAACATTTTGCTACCTGATGATGCCGAACACTGTTAAAGGAACACTCTAGCGTTAGTAATACATACAAACATATTCCTAACACTAGAGTGCTATTCTAACTTTTTAGTTATACAGGCCCCCCTTAATAAAATAGATGTACTTGACTTATTTCTCCAGGTGCCGGTCTCTCCACGGCCGCCATTTCTCCTCTGTTTAAGGATCATCATTGATCTAAATCAATCCAATGGGGAAGCATTGGGAGGCTAGTGCGCATGAGCAGCAACCACAATGTTGCACCAATCAGAATCTCCTCTTAGAGGTGCACTGAGTCAATGCATCACTATGGCGAGCATTCAGCATCTCCATGCAGTGAACGGAGATGCAGGGCCACATCAAGGAGGCGCCTCTAGTGGCTGTCTGAGTGACAGCTAGAGGCGTTAGGCAGCAGTGTAAACACTGGCTTTTCATAAAAGGCAGTGTTTATACTGCTGTGCCTGCCGGAACAGTATCTGTCGCATAACTACATTAAGCTGCAGTGGTTCTGGTGCCTAGAGTTTACCTTTAAATCCCCCATAAAGAAGCATTATGATTAGATGATCTCAGAAGAAGTCAGAGTGAGACTGGGATGCTGTTGCAGTAATGATTTTCCACGGAAACTGTCGGAAATCTTCATTGCTATATACACAGTCAAAAGAAATGATTTCACAAAACTAAGCACTATGTATGCTGCCACTGAATGTGCTATTCATTTTGCATATGTAGCTTGTCAAATCCTTGCAAGCACTAGATAATTAATACAATCAATGCTGACACGTGAGTTTTAAGGTGAGCATGAAGCTGAAAGCACTGCCCATTAGTGTTAAAGAAATTCAACCAGGCCGTGTCTAATACACTTCTCACATCTTGCGAAATTGATAATTGATCAATCAGTAACAGGAATAACTGCTGACTTCATTGGTGAAAGTTCTCTTTACAGGATTAGCATTATATTTACTGATAATAATATTACAAAACAGTTTTTATATGGAGCTCCCATTCAGGGCACATTACAAGATGTAGCAGTGAATCCTAGTTTAAGGCATACTGTAGCCGCTTTATTTTATTAAAGTGGTTATAAGTATATGGAATCCCCTTGTGCCGTCCTTCCATCCAATGTTAAATTATTGAATACTAAATGAGAGTCCCCAGCACAACATCTGCTCTGTGTTGCCTGGGCTACTGATGAGGCATTGGCCTGAGCAGAAATGGGCAGCATGATTGGTTGGGAGTGTCAGCTGACCGCTTTCATCCTATCACAGCGCCCATTGCTGGTATGAATTGGTATAGCTAGAAGTATGCCGATTTGTGGGTGACCAGGGTCCCTTATTTAGTGTTAAACTGCTTAAACATGGCTTAATAATGAATGGAGGTACATTGCCAGACGACTCTAGGCACTATAATAAATTCAATGAGATGAAATGATTACATTGTCTACAGTGTGCCTTTAAGGTTACAGACGGATATATAATTTTACATATTGATATAAATGATTTATAGAATAGAATTCTACCAGAAGATTTGTAATCTGTCCTAGTTATACAATGTGCTGTGCAAGCTAGCCCATGAGCTTACAATCTAAACGGATCATGTACATCAAGCATGTCAAACTCAAAGTGTAGCATGGGCCACATAAACAAGGTTTAAGTTTATGTGGGCCGCATGCACCTCCAGGTACTCCACTGTCCAGTCGCAGCCAATGCAACACTGACCAACACACACACACAATGACAGACACACATAGACAGAAACACTCCCTGACAGACACTCACTGACACACACACATACTCACTCCTATGGGAGCTGGTGTGGGCCCTCTTCTATCTGGAGCTCAGCCTTCCTGCTCTTCACTGCTCCCTCGCGCGCAGTTTAGTGATGCCAGGTGCCGGAATATGACATCATATTCCGGCATCACTACAGACGGCGCGCGAGAGGGAGCAGTGAGGAGCAGGAAGGCTGAGCTCCCTCGCTGCCACCAGGAACCTCTCCTCCCCGGCCGGGTAACTTTAAGGGTACACTAAGCATGTACTCACGGCTCGCCAGGCCGCAAAGATGTCCATTGTGGGCCGCATGCAAGCCGCGGCCTGTGAGTTTGACATGCTTCATGTACATTGAGACAAAAGGCAGCAAGGGAGAAAATACTGATGAAGGGGCAAATTAAGTTCATTTCATTTAATTCGTTCAAATAAAGAGTACAACACTAACAAGTAGACATCTACATATATTCGGTCCAGGCAACCCAGATTAATGAAATGCCTTTTAATCTATATACCGACAAATCAATCTTAAGACTCCTCATGTAAATCTAAGATGGATCGATTAATCTGTACCCTATATAAATTAAAATGCATTTCATTTGTCCAGGCTGCCCAGAACCAGCATTTGCATGTGTCTACTACCACCAAGTGGTTTATGTGGTTGGAGGTACTTTTGGGCACTTATCACTTGGTGATGTCTGTGTATATAGACATGATCTTTTAAATTTCACTATTCATTTTTTCTGACTCCTTTATCTGTCTTAGCTAGCTTATCAGGGAGACAGGTCTACTGCTATTCCTTTACTAACTACTCTACCTTATTGCTGTTTATTGGTACGCATACTTATCTATTGCTTACCATTCTTTTGATATCCTATCTCCTATTTTGTATTATGTAGGGGATCTAAGCAATACTTGCCAACAGTGCACTGGATAAATTTCAATAACTCTCCTATGCACACAGACAATTTAACCATCTCAACCCTGGTTTCCTTTATAACTAGGTTAGTGGGGTAACTGATCGATAGTATATATGCTTTATACTAATAGGCCTGCACAATAAAGCCTTCTCACTCTAAGCATCATACAGGTCAAGATTTAACCCTTTGTATAGTTATTTATTTGATATTGAAGTAGCCTTATAAGGCTAGTGGGTATATATTTATATGTTCTGTACCCTGCTCTATGTCTTTATATATATTGAGTATTTACTATATTTGATAGGACACGTATCTCATTTATTTATATTTATAAAATATTTTACCAGGAAAGATGCATTGAGATTTCTCTCGTTTTCAAGTATGTCCTGGGTCCACAAATCATTGGCACTTACCTACATTGTGTGGATTAAGTACGTGTTTGTATATTGGTACAGCCCAAGTACAAACTGCCATGCTAGGCAAGCATTGAACACGACTTCACTCAAGAATGCAGATCTCATCATGACTATTTCATTTCTGAGCTACTAACATCATTTGCCTTCTAAACATTCTGTCAAACATTCTAACTGGTACTCTGATGATTTGGTGTTTACTAAAATACATTACACAAAATTGTGCAGTTTGATGACAAGTTGGTACCTGGGAGTGCCAATACAGATCACTCTTGTGAAGCCCAGGGAGCGAATAGTTTCCAGGAGGAATTTGCAGCTTCTATCAGCAAACAAATATTGTGCGTTGGTCTTCTTGTTTTCCAAGGGATGAAGCAGTTGGCTGGGTCTCTTTAACCGGGATACAGACACGTCACCAATCACATGATGTCCAGAGTGACTGTCCCAATCCTCCTGCAGAAGAAGTTGCTGACAGTCTCTGCAAAACTTTCTTTTCGCCAATGGTAATCTGATATATTCCTGGAACCTGATGTGCAATTATAAAAATAATACAAGGAAAATAGTATAACACAATCATGTACTACTCATAACATTGTGTTGGAATAATATTCAATACCATGTACATTTATTCTATAAATCTGCAATTATGGCAAGTTGGGAAAATCATAAAAATTTTTAGGCTAAAGCACATGGGCATCAAAACTAGCTAAGTTGGGGAAAGGCTTACGTTTGTCTCTTTTAGGCAAATATTTATCGTTCAATGGTTATTCTTCACAATATCCAGTTTAATAAATGAACGTCACATGTATTGTATGATTGATTGATTTATGGCTAAGTACTAAATAACTTGTGGTAAGCTCAAAGCATGATAAAAATCACCACAGTTTTATGCAAATTCAAAGTTTACTGCTGTGCATCATCTACAGATCTCCAAGAGGACTTCGGAGGAAAGAAGAAAAGTCTGCCTTGGGCACAGCAATTCTGAGAAAACAGTATTCTAGAATTCCCCCAGAATTCCCAGCTCAATACACAAATAAGCACAGACAGGCATAATGGTTCATACTTTATATTGCATTTCTGCATTTACATAGTTTGTTTTTTTTAAGCCAGAGCATGGGTTGTGAACCTACATGTCAAAACTGTAAAACAGTTCTATACTGCCATGAGTACTGGCTGAAATGCAGCATGACGTTTAAAACATAACTCCTGCCTTTGTTCATTTGCATGTCAAGCTAAGACAATGTCTCAAAATAGTTGTGCCCAAGGTGGATTTTTTCCCAAGGTCCTAATAGAGAGGAAGTGTTTATGGAAGGCTGTGCAAGTCACATGCAGGGAGGTGTGACTAGGGTTCATAAACAAAGGGATTTAACTCCTAAATGGCAGAGGATTGAGCAGTGAGGCTGCAGGGGCATGTTCTATACACCAAAACTGCTTCATTAAGCTAAAGTTGTTCAGGTGACTATAGTGTCCCTTTAATATACCCCCCAAAATTAATCTTAAAACGTGAAATCATTCTTTGCTAATGCAATTTTTTCAAACTGCAGAAGATATATAAATACCTTAACATATACTGTTCATGGGTCAAGGTAGGCTTTCTGCTTTGGTTGTATTCTTCTCGTGCTAGAAGCCTAGCTTGTGAAATCTGCAATAAAATATTCATTATAAAAATATTAAAGGACCACTCTAGTGCCAGGAAAGCATACTCGTTTTCCTGGCACTAGAGTGCCCTGAGGGTGCCCCCACCCTCAGGGACCCCCTCCCGCCCGGCTCTGGAAAGGGGAAAGGGGTAAAAACTTACCTTTTTCCAGCGCTGGGCGGAGAGATCTCCTCCTGCTCTCCTCCTCCGATCCTCCTCTTCTCCTCCCCGTCGGCTGAATGCGCACGCGCGGCAAGAGCTGCGCGCGCATTCAGCCGGTCACATAGGAAAGCATTCACAATGCTTTCCTATGGACGCTAGCGTGCTCTCACTGTGAAAATCACAGTGAGAAGCACGCAAGCGCCTCTAGCGGCTGTCAATGAGACAGCCACTAGAGGACATAGGGGGAAGGCTTAACCCATTCATAAACATAGCAGTTTCTCTGAAACTGCTATGTTTCTGAAAAAATGGGTTAACCCTAGAAGGACCTGGCACCCAGACCACTTCATTAAGCTGAAGTGGTCTGGGTGCCTAGAGTGGTCCTTTAAGTATAAAAATAAATCAAAACAAAAAATTAAAGGACAGACACAATACCCAGGCTTATTTACTAAAGTGTGAATTGTTAAGAATTTAAAGTGAACTGAAGGGGTATTTCTCATCTTAGACCTAAAATAACCAAGCTGCAAGCATATCTAAATTTGAGAATTAATCCAGTTCAGCTATTTTGGCTTTACATTTTAAATTGACAGTGAATTCTCACTAGTGAATAACCCTGTTTGTAAGAAAGCAAAAAATAAAGGTGCGTCAAACGAGTGATGACATCAAAGGTTACAAACCAACTGAGTAAAATAAATACTCAAATATACGGTACTGCAGCAGAGAGAAAGAAATAAGCAGGGTCCCGTAATGAAAGATTGGAGAGATTGTATTTAGGTTTTAAAAAAAGCCTACTCAACATCAAATACTACAAATGGTTAATACCAAGTAAGCATTGAATAATGGGGCATAATAATGCCACTCATGCGCATTAAGTCTCTCCCGCTGGCTGACGTCGGTGATGGAGGAGCGTGGGCAAAGCCTGACCCAGCGCCGAGGGACATTGGCGCTGCATTCAGGTAAGTCACTGAAGGGGCTTTAACCCCTTCAGCAACATGGGATGGGAGGTGGGAGGGAGAGGGCACTGCAGGGTCCTGCCGGATTTGTTTTCCTGGCACTGGAGAGTCCCTCTAAGTGTGAAATTCTAATTCCCTCTAAGTATTTAAATGCTGGCAATGTTAGAGCTAGGATACCAGGATCGCACTTTCACGATCCGTTTCTGACACCTTGTCATACGTTTTTACAATTCTGTCTTGGCAATGTACAGAAATAGGTTAAATAAATACATGTTGCATAAAACAAAAGTTTGGGTCTCCATTTTGTATTATGAAAATATTAGTTAATGCAGCATCTCTATTAAACATGCGTACCGTTTCACCTTCCCACTGGAAAAATCTGCAGTCTTTCCGGTCCCTACAAGCTGAACATGCATAGAACTTTCTGCCGTCTTCTTTGCCCCGAGAAACCTTTACAAACAGCAGGGTTGGTCCTGTAACAACAAGACAAAACACTCATCATTAAGATTTCATTAACCTGGCTTACTTTCCTCATCTCATAAAAATAAGCCATAATCAAATCATACAGATATGTAAACAGATTTAAAAGAATTTCAAGGCTATGGTTTACCCTTAGTCATCCATTCAAACTTCCAGAACCAATTTTTATCAGAGAGAGAATCTCATGGATTTATACATTTTACACTGTGATCTGATACAGGTGTTCAGGCAGCATTACTGGAAGTGCTTGGACCTACAATGCACAGAGTTCACAAAGAATAATTAGAAATGACCAAACACAGACAGTGTCTCACTTATCCTAACAAATTCAATTGAAGATATTTGGAGCGCCCGAATCCTCTTTCTACCGCTGCTACAAACACAGACAGTGTCATTACAGTATAGCATGATATTATGGACATAGAAAAGGCAAAACAGAAATGACTCCCTCAGAATATTATGGTCTCTTCCAAATCACTGAAATTTGGAAGCTTTAACTGCTTGATAGTTCCAGATTAGGGTGCCTACTTTATAAAGAAGTACTGATCTGATGCCATTGAAAGCCAACATTTGTCTGTTAACCATTACATGATATCATGAGACAAACCAAGCATCATGGCGAGCATGTACCACATTTATTTATTACCATCATTTTTAAAGCGCCAACATGTTCCGCAGCACTGTACAATTAGGGGAGAAAGTACAATATACACAGAGAAATACACAAGGTAAAGAAGGCAGTGCCCTTAAACTGAGATCTAGCCTTTGAAGCTATTTTTATACAATGTGCTTAGTTGGCCCATGAGCTTACAATCAGAAAGTGAAGTACCAGTCTAGGCTGGTGTCCTACACTCCCTGTGAAGCACACAATGAAAGCCTATTAAGGTGGTTTCTTATATCATTATAATTCTTAAACTTCAACCTCACTGACAGGTTAGGAGGTAGATGAGACTAATCTGTTTGGGATTTGTACAGTTAATTAAGCTTACCTCCTGGAAATACTTGTTCTCTCTATTAAGCTGTTTTAATAATAAAAAAAAAAAATTTTTATCTTTCACTAGTTTGTTTGTGTGTTTATTAGTTTTCACATTTGATGACCTATCAGACCCCATTCCCTGTATTTTTTTTTTATGCAGTGAAGGCTAGCAGGTTCAGTTTTGGGGTAACCAGCTCTCACCATGGGGGCAGTGAGGGGCCACATCTCTTCCCTCTGTGGATAGGAGAACCTGTATACCGTCAGACAGCTCTTCCTCTGCAGCCTCCATCTGTCTCACTCACAGATTCCTGCATGTGACTGCGCCGCCCTCTTTACTAAGGGCACAGCAACAACCTGTGCTGCATGCGTCGCTTATCCGACATTTTTATTAAGGGCAGCACTTATAGAAGGGCTAAACACACAGTGCCCCTAGTGGCTGGGATGAGCACTCAATATTCATTCTAATACTGTAGTTCTTGAACATTTCAGATTGAAATTCATTTGTTTCACCCTTTTTCACCTTTAAATTTTCATTTGATCTACTGCATGCATATATTAATTACATGGAACATAAAGGTGTACTAAACACTGGCAGGGGTTACAGTATATGAATAGCTATAAATACATGTTATAATAATGGGTGTTTGTAATTCATCAATCCCTCCAGATAACACTATTGCAATCTGCTAAAAAATATATAAAAATTGCAATGCCACTACACCATTTCACCCAACATTTCAAGCCGACAAAGAGGGACACTTTAATATCAGGGGTGTGAGTGGGGGTATGGCCAGTGTAATGGTTATTTTGAGAATTGTAGATGAATTTCTAAAAAAAAATGTATGCAACTAAAATGTAATTTAGAACAAGAACAATGCATCTTAGTTACACAGACTGATTTCTAAACACATTTATTGTAGTTTAAAGACAGATTACTGTGACAATTTGGTCCCCACTGAATGCACGTTCAGCAGTAGACAAGGGTCACCATGGGCACTCCAACCAGTCTGTGGTTACAACGTCCCATACGCAGCAAATTGCACTGCACTGTGTTCTAGCATCTTCCTATCATGGTCAGATTTAGGTTTTTCAGTAATTTGAGCTACAGATGGGCTAACTTTCACTCCTCACATGCATCAATGAGCCTCGGGCGCTCATGACCTTAAGGCTGGTTCACCAACTGAACTTCCTAGCACTACTTTTAGAGGTTCTAACCACTGTCTACCAGGAACACCCAACAAGACTTGCCATTTTAGAGATGCTTTGACCCAATTATATAGCCATCACTATCTGGTCCTTATCAAAGTCACCGGATGTTTTCACTTGCCCATTTTTCCCCACTTTTTTTTCCTTTGAAGGGAATTTAAAACATAGAAAAAATATTTTTCGGGATTATAGGTTCCCTTCTGTGCACTCCCCTTTGGATTCACAAAATTTAAGTTAAATAATTATTACTCACCTCTTTTCCAGGGCCAGGTCTCCTAAACTGCAGCCTCCAGCTCCACCTCTGGTAATGTCAGCATTAAAGCCACAATCTCCACCAATCCATTGCTTATTTTTACTCAGTGTGAAGTAAGCACCTCTATTGGCTGTCAAGAAGAGGTGAATTTTACTCTGCAATGTAAGAATTTAGTGTCTTACATTGCAGGGTTGAAATGTCCACCTCTACGTACACTTTATAATGGGAATGGTTGCTATCAAAGCCCTAATATTTTTTTTATTTTATTTTTTTTTCGAAAGAGATCTCTATACTGTGCATGCAGAACATTTCATGTTTAACACTTAATTTTTATTATTTTTTTTTTATTTTTTTAAGCGGGGGAGAAATTAAGTTAAACTTTTACCTCAATTTCAGGTTGAATATCTCTGGTGTGGAACCAGAGAGAATCCTGAAATGTTCACATAAGTCCTCTATGGTCGCTTTCTGCAGTGTAAAACAAATGGTCATTCCACTTGTTACAGATCATGGGCTAGTAGAAATCTGGAGAACAAGTCCATTTACTTCACGTGTTTTTAGAGGAACAGAAGTAACATACACATTCTGCCATCAACTTTTGTCATTCCCACAGCCATTGATGGCTGTAGGACAGATCATCTCATACATTGTGCGAATTACGCTATGGAGGATCGTGGGGTATTGCAGGATTGCCCATTGTCTTCTGTTTCACGCTCATGAACTGACAGTTTGCTCTGTGTTGTACTTCTTGTGAAAGAACGGCTGCTTTAAACAGGTCTTTCAGTTACATATGAATAAAAGCACAGATTCATGTTATTTCAGGATGCAAACATAATTAAATGTGAAAACATACACATCCTTGAACATGTATTGAAACACACAACAGTCCTACCTTAAAGTGACACTATAGTCACCAAAACTACAGCTTAAATGGACACTATAGTCATCTGAACAACTTTAGCTAAATGAAGCAGTTTTTGTGTATAGAACATGCCCCTGCCACCTCACTGCTCAATCCTCTGCCATTTAGGAGTTAAATCATTTGTTTATGAACCCTAGTCACACCTCCCTGTATGTGACTTGCACAGCCTTCCATAAACACTTCCTGTAAAGAGAGCCCTATTAACCCCTTAAGGACCAAACTTCTGGAATAAAAGGAAATCATGACATGTCACACATGTCATGTGTCTTTAAGGCTTTCTTTATTGCAAGTTCTGTTTAATTAAGATTTTCTTATCCCCTGCTATGTTAAAGGACCACTCTAGGCACCCAGACCACTTCAGCTTAATGAAGTGGTCTGGGTGCCAGGTCCAGCTAGGGTTAACTAATTGTTTTATAAACATAGCAGTTTCAGAGAAACTGCTATGTTTATCAATTAGTTAAGCCTTCCCCCTAATCCTCTAGTGGCTGTCTCACTGACAGCCGCTAGAGGCGCTTGCGTGATTCTCACTGTGAAAATCACAGTGAGAGCACGCAAGCGTCCATAGGAAAGCATTATGAATGCTTTCCTATGTGACCGGCTGAATGCGCGCGCAGCTCTTGCCGCGCGTGCGCATTCAGCCGACGGGGAGGAACGGAGGCGGAGAGGAGGAGGAGGAGAGCTCCCCGCCCAGCGCTGGAAAAAGGTAAGTTTTTACCCCTTTCCCCTTTCCAGAGCCGGGCGGGAGTGGGTCCCTGAGGGTGGGGGCACCCTCAGGGCACTCTAGTGCCAGGAAAACGAGTATGCTTTCCTGGCACTAGAGTGGTCCTTTAATGGCTTGCTAGACCTTGCAAGAGCCTCCTGTATGTGATTAAACTTCCATTTAGAGATTGGAATACAATTATTTAAGGTAAATTACATCTGTTTGAAAGTGAAGCCAGTTTTTTTTTTCATGCAGGCTCTGTCAATCATAGCCAGGGGAGGTGTGGCTAGGGCTGCATAAACACAAACAAAGTGATTTAACTACTAAATGGTAGTGAAATTGCAGGGGAATGATCTATACACTAAAACTGCTTTATTTAGCTAAAGTAATTTAGGCGACTATAGTGTCCCTTTAATGTAGTACCCTGCAGGCATTAAAGGACCACTCTAGGCATCCAGACCACTTCAGCTTAATGAAGTGGTCAGGGTGCCAGGTCCAGCTAGGGTTACCCATTTTTTTTTTTTTTATAAACATAGCAGTTTCAGAGAAACTGCTATGTTTATAAATGGGTTAATCCAGCCCTCAAAGCCTCTAATTGGCTGTCTCATTGACAGCCGCTAGAGGCGCTTGCGTGATTCTCACTGTGAAAATCACAGTGAGAGCATGCAAGCGCCCATAGGAAAGCATTGATAATGCTTTCCTATGAGACCAGCTGAATGCGCGCAGCTCTTACCGCGCGTGCGCATTCAGCCGAATGGGAGGAGAGGAGGAGGATCGAAGGAGAAGAGCTCCCCGCCCGGCGCTGGAGAAAGGTACGTTTTAACCCTTTCCTCTCCCCAGAGCCCGGCGGGAGGGGGTCCCTGAGGGTGGGGGCACCCTCAGGGCAATATAGTGCCAGGAAAACGAGTATGTTTTCCTGGCAATATAGTGGTCCTTTAAGCTCTAAACACTGCATTTTCTGGAAAAAAAAGCAAAAGAATTTACATTGTCCCCTAGGAACACCTCCAATGGCCACTCTTCAGACTACCAGTGGAGGTGCTTCCTTTGGCAGTACTGACATACACCATCTCCACGCAGAGTGTAGAAACTGCAGGTCAGCACTGCCCCAGGAAGCTGAACTTTCCCCATAGAGATGCACTGATTCAATTCATCTCTATGAGGAGATTATGAGTGGCCAGGGTGGCGTTTGGCTCCGTCCCCAGCCTGCTTCCTTGGCCTATAATCAGAATTTACTATCTTAACCAATCCAATGTTTTCCTTTGTGGACAAGGAGGGGCTAACATGCTTAACACTATAGGATCAGGATTATTGCGGGCAGGGTAAGAGATCTGCCCCTCCTGTTGCTAAAGACCACGCTTCTGGCTGCATGATATAGCAAAACTGGCTGAAAGTGAAGAGGGCATGACGGTCTTAACCTGGTCTGCACTGATTAATTTAGCCCTAGATTTAAAAGGAATCCCCCCTGCCCCCCTACTCACTCCCATCAAAAGATGTAGGCATGGGTGAGCCAAAAGTGCACAATTTCAGTGACGTGTATGAATGTAGCCAAATTGTGCTCTTTTCACATTCTCCCTTGCTATGCCTACTCTTTTTATATGCCCACCCATTTCCTACTACAGCACATAATAGGAAACTTAGTCAGGAAAGTGATGATCGATCACTTGACAGGATGAGTGAATATAAAAAGAGAAAGTATGACAAATCAGGTGGCTCTAAGTGACTGCATGCGGATATGGGACAAGGCGCATGACAGAAATGGAACTAAATGGAGAATGGGGCGAGGCACGGTGAGTGAAAATTTAGCAAGAGTAGCAATTTACGTCAGGTGTGCATACTATGTCTTGCAGCCGCAAGTAAATTTAAAAAGGCCTGACTAGTAGCATAGGACTACAAATCAGCCCTTAGTTGACCTAGCCTCCATGAGATGGAGAGAATAAATCCACTTTGAAATGCAAGGCTTCTGGAAGCATTCCACTTTGCTTATCCCTAGATAGATGATAGATAAATTATAAATAAGTTAGCAATTTGTGCTTGAGGGGATGCATTTTGGTTGATCACGTCGCAATAAACCCACGTCAGAATAAATGCTATATTTGCTTTCTATTTGGAGCAATGTGGCAAATCTCAAGATCAAAAATATTAGAAACAATAATTCCAGACATAATTTCAAAGTATTCAGTGAGTTTTTTTTGTTTTTGTTTTTTTAATTTATATTCTATGAACAACATTTTTATAGTACATAGTTTTAACCATTGACAAGAGATTTCATTTCTTCAGATACATTCGTTATGTAAGAAAACCTTGTGAAATTTAGCTAATGTACACTACTAGTAGAGGTTGGCACTGGAGACATTTGAAATTTTGGACCAGTGCAGTAATAAGACAGTATCACTTCTTTGTGCCCCTGGACATTTGGAGCAAGAAGTGTGGCACATGCAGGGGCTCAAATTAAGTTAACATTACAAAAATGTATCTTTTGTGGCTTAAAATATATGGTTCAGAAACAACTTGCTTGTAGTTTGTAAACCCTGAGAGTGGAAAGGCATGTGTCAGTCCTACATTTACAGCAGTTGTAAACAAGATTTTGTAATTCTGTTTTCTTTCCAGGAACTCCACTTTGAGAACAGCGAGTAACATTCATCTGGTTGACCCCCCCTCCCACTGTATTCTATAAGGCAGGCGAATACAGCACCACATTTTAAGGACATTACAAAATAACTGGACATATTCACCACTCCAATTAGCGTTTTAGTAGTACACACAGCAAGGATCTTGTATGTGGACTTGCTGAAAGTCTCAAGTCTCAAAATTTTGGTTCAAATAAAATTTTCACATAAAAAGGAAAGGAAGGGAAGGGGTGAAAACAATACATTTTTGGTCCCAAAAGTAAATAAAGCATATAATGTGAATTTGTTTTCTTATGGTCATTAGCCTTCAGGTCATAAATTTGAAAGAGGTGAGGGAGGAGGGACAGAAAGTGCATTTTAACCATCGATTCTTCATTTCATGTGGCATATACAACTCTTTCACATCATGAAAAGAAATTAAACCTGTAAATTGTATACACAAATTATTATATCCAGCATTTGTAAACTCTTTCAACTGTACATCAACCTAAAAAGAAAGATATATAAACACTGTACAGTCAATGCAGTTCCTTATGGATTGTACAATAGCAGACAACTGTAAACAAGGCTACATTTAAAAACCCAACTTCCATGAAACAGATCAGAGGCTTTGGCAGCTGGTATGATTCAACAGTAGATTTCACCTTTTGCAGTACTATGTGCAAAACAGCAGCTTCAGGTATTCAAGACAATGTAGTTTCCCATTACCACGAGGAGAAAAAAGGCTTTCTACAATGGAAAGTCTGTGTAAAAGCATTACTCAAGTGAACAATTCTACCCTGGCTTCCACTGCGGCTCCGTTCCACAACAACTCGCGGCATCTGTACAAGTTGAATAGGACTTTTTTCATCCTTTAATGCCTGAGTCAGATTTAGAATCTGATATAGGGAGGGAAAAAAAAAAAAAAGATTAACATTATATATATAGTAAAGACCATTTAAGTCTTCTTGGTTAATACAGTGTTTAAGTAGATTGAGTGTTCTTTAATTCAATAACAGCAATATGGTTTGTCTTGCAAATATAGGGGGTGCACTATACAGCTGACTATAGTTTTACAGAATGGAATTGTGGCAAATTTTAGACCGCTAAAAAACACAATAGGGGAATGATCACAGCAAATGAAAGGGAGGGCAAAAAAAAAAGCCCACAACACACACCTGACCCCTCATCACAGACATTTGCTTCTCAAATATTGCCTTGTCAAATCCTTTATCATTCTGAAATGTAAAGTGAAAAACGAGGTGTTAATATCCAGGTAATAATTCTGTTTATTTTGCATTAAAAAAAAAAAAAAAAAAAAAGTCGCAAACTTACAACCCCTGTCACTAAGATGAGTGAAGCTATTTAGAAAGCCAACAGAAGTCACCCCTTGGCTACTATTATTAATTCATTCACACCACATTCTGGTTTCTTATTGGTACGGTGTCCGATTTGTGCTGGTGTATGTAGTGCATGTTATGAGAGTGTATAGTTTGTTGTTCATGGTATGGTTTGTTGAGAGATTTGCTTGTAGCGTGGTGTTAATGTGTGCCATTTGTGGGCTACCTGTTGTGTTATGCATGTGTGTAAGTTGCCTGGATTGTTGGGAATATGTGGGTGGCTTGTAGTACTTGTGTGTATTGTGACTGCATGTGTGCAGAGGTATGGTGGGGCACTTTATTATTATAGATGTCCCCCTTTTCACCCACCTTTAGCAAGGGGAAGTGAATAAATTGAACCATGGTTGTTTAGTGGCTGGTGCCTGCCATATGCATACTCTGAACGCAAGGGAGTGTTACAAACCATAGGTTTCCTTTCACTCTCAAAGGTGCACTTTTGATCGTCTTGTAATTCTAACTGTCCCATTTAGGTCCGAAAGCCTTGTATGAAACAGGCTGCCAACCCATGACAGAGGATTTAACATTAAACTGGAGGACAGTGCCAGTGCGTTTCCCCTTTAGTAAGGATTTCCCATAAAGATTTAATCACCTTAAATAGCTCATACAGATCTTCACAAAGGTCCTGTACAAAGTTCATATCAGAGATGCGAGGAAGGATCAAGTCTCTCGTTTCCTGGCTAAAAGAAACTTTAGCTTGCGGAAGCCAAGCCCAAAGGAATGGATCTATTGTTGGCGAAGAAGAGGGGGAGAGGAATATAAAAAAAATAAAAGTTATTCATACACTGTTTATACAAAACTGTACTCCTAATATTACAGTGACCCTCTGCACCTGCAGTGGGCTCCCCCTAACAAAAAAAAAAAAAAACAAAAAAAAAAAAAGTGTTCATAGCCCTTTTTCAGCTTACTGGATTCAAGCAGGTGCAGCGTAAAAGCATTACATAAATGAAATACCAGCATGTACTCACATGCCCTCCACTCATCTGGATGCTTAAATGGGAATGCCAAGCCATTGTCAATTGCAGCAATTTTGATAACTGGTTCTTTAGCTGCCCACTCCTAAGAACATAAAACAAGTTGACAGTTTCAGTATTTAAAAAAAAAAAAAAAAAAAGAAAAAAAAAAAAAAAAGACTGAGACCAAGGTTTTTATAAAAAAACTAATAAAAAAAAAAAAAAACATTTATTATACAGTGGTGTAAACATAAGTCAGGTTACCTACGATCACATTAAATTCTAGGAATTTTGACATTCTGGATTTACAAAAGGAGAATGATCGTCATGCATGCACACACTGTAGTTGCCTGTAGATTGCAACTTTGATCAAGCAAAACTAAAATGCACACTTAACATTCACAGTAAATAAAAATGGAGAGTATAAATCAAGAGGGGAGGGTTTTTTGGTAATAATAAAATAGAAAAGAAAAGCACCCTACAAAAAAAACAACTTTTTTATAAACACCCGCACTCTACCAAGACCGTAATAATACTGCTTTACTATGTTACAAGACTAAAAACATTTGGCAATGGCAGCCCTGTTATAAACACAATAAGTCTAACAATGCAGGAAATCATTTCCTCCAGATAATACAGGTTTGTAGGAGTCTCACCTTTGAGACAGGAGAGTCTTTGAATGTCTCTGAAATGTTAGCATTTTCTTCTGGGCTTTCATATCTGATTAACCAATTGTCATTACCACGATCTGCAGAAACAAAAACCATCAAGATTACCAAGATGAAATGGTCTGAGTGAAACTCTTCACCAGGCATATTTAGTAGGAGCACTCAGTGTTTTATCAATAATGCAGCAAATACATTAGTTATGTCATTACGGAAAAATAATACACCCTCCACCTCTTCAGGAGTAGGTAAATATACCAAAGTAAATAAAGCCACCTGAGGAATTTGTGATATGTTCAAGTGAGGGAGGAGCAAAACATGGGCTGACTGATAACTTGTCACCTGAATATTTTGTAAAGAAGCTACATAGACGTCAATACTTAAGTGCCTAACAGACTTCAAAAAAAAGAAAAACGAAATTATATATATATATATTTATTTTTATAATTTTTATTACACACACGTATATAATTTTATTACAAACTGATTGTGAATTATGGATCATGGGAAAATAACCTTTGAAGGGTTCACTAGACTTTTTTACCTTAATAAACATGCCACGGTTATGTATCTTTAACATTACCTTATATTTTGATGCTAGGGCCAGGAGTTTAATCTCAGAGTTACTCTGGACATAAGATTTTGTACATTATTATAGAGAATTACACTCCTGGGCGACGACTGTGCTAAAATGGTGGTAGAGTCCCCTCTAACTGACAACAAAAGGCAAATGTGTCCATATAAAAAAAAAAAAAAAAAAAAAAAGGTATGTGCCCTCTGAAAGACTCACCGGTGTTACGAATGACATAGTCCAATATGACCAATCTCTCAAACTGTGACTGGAGCTGTTTTCTGGTATTCTCTGGCAAAGAGTCTGTTTCAAATTTTCTGAGCCAATAATCAGCTTCCTTATAGCCATCAACAAACAACTGGAAAGAGCCAACCTATTAAACAAAACACAAAATCAGTACAACTGTAGACTTGCAACTACATACAAGACATCACAGGGATTACACTACTTTTTGACTGATTTTATTGAAGACAAGGAGGCTCCTATTATGCTGCACTCTCTATTTCCATCAGCAGCAAAGAAATATGAGCTCATCCCACGATGCCTCAAAAATCGGGTGTTATGGTGCTAGTGGCTCCCCTTTGGCAGTCGCAACGGTAGTTCCGACATCTTCTCGAGCTAGAGATCGACCTTCCACGCCTTCTTTCAATCTCTCCTGTGAGATCTGGAAGGGATATTCCACCCGTAGATTCTTCAAGGCCTCCTCCGAATCATGGTCTGGTTGCTTGCTCATTTTCCCCTGAAAGGGTTGCCTTTGATAGATCTTGTATAATAAAATCTTCTTCCAGTTTGGTCTTGTACCCGGCTTTTCCCATTAATCCACAACTGCGTCCGGTTGTGCGTCTTGGCATTTTCAAATCATGTACTGCTCCTCTGCAGAAAAGTTTTCATCCTCAACTTTTCATTTTTATTTTGCTTTCTTTTATTTCAGACAATACCAAAAGATTTTTCAGATACATCATTGTTTAAGGCTTTGGTAAGAAGTCATCATCAATAGTATATTCCCTCCTCCTATCTCTCTTTTGACTTAATCCTAATTTAACCTTTTCGTTCCCTTTTCTTTTCTCTTCCCCTTCTTTTCTCTCTCCCTTTCCTCTACCCTTTTCTTTAAATTATCACCTGTTTCTT
This sequence comes from Pelobates fuscus, assembly GCF_036172605.1. Classification (NCBI taxonomy): domain Eukaryota; kingdom Metazoa; phylum Chordata; class Amphibia; order Anura; family Pelobatidae; genus Pelobates; species Pelobates fuscus. The sequence continues at coordinate 71,788,648 of NC_086322.1, read as the reverse complement.
AAAGTTCTTTAATTCAATCTTGTAAGAGACTATATCTAAATTGATAGATTAAATAATGGGGGGTAGTTAACATCTACCATCAATTAATCACTCATACATTTTCTTGGTACAGTAGTGGTGTCTCATTAGTCTTATCTCTAATTTTACAGTCTGGAAGTATATGATGGATATCTTATATTATTTCTTGTGTTAAATCTTTTTCCTCTTGTTCCAGCAATTTTAACCAATTAATCAAAATATCATTATCTCTATAATTACTTCTAATTCTATTTACTCCTATTTCCATTCGTATCTGAAATTTTACTTGTTGTATGAACATCACTTTAGAAAATTCCTGTGCCTTTTTCCAATTTCTGGCTATAATTATTTTTGACGCTATCAAGCAGTGTATTGCCAATATTTGTTTTCTTTTATTTAAGGTAGGCCATCTTAACTGTAACCGCATCATATCTAGACTAGTCTCTATTTTAATGTTATCTAATTTGAGTAACAAAATTCTCACCCAACTCCACAAGGGGGTCACTTTTTTACAATTCCACCATATGTGAAGATAATCCCCTCTTGATTCTCCACATCTCCAACATAGGTGATCATTATCTACTTATATTCTAGAAGGTACTAAGTACCATTAATTTATTACCTTATAATGGATTTCTATTAAGTGTATACTGTGCACGTATTTATTCACCTTAATTAATGTCTCATACCATGTTTTTATATCTATATTAATATACAAGAGTTTCTCCCAGCTTTTTATTGCTGTTGGATAATTTTCTGTTACCCTAGTGTCTAGTAATTTAATACTTTTTGAAAATAGTTTTTTTGTTTCATTATTATCAAATATAGTTTTAATTGCATTATACATATCTCCTTGATTCATACAATTATACTTTTTTAGATAACTGTTTACTCTTAAAGGAACACTATAGTCACCTAAATTACTTTAGCTAAATTAAGCAGTTTTAGTGTATAGATCATTCCCCTGCAATTTCACTGCTCAATTCACTGTCATTTAGGAGTTAAATCACGGTTTCTTTTTATGCAGCCCTAGCCACACCTCCCCTGGCTATGATTGACAGAACCTGCATGAAAAAAAACCTGGTTTCACTTTCAAACAGATGTAATTTACCTTAAATAAGTGTATCTCAATCTCTAAATTGAACTTTAATCACATACAGGAGGCTCTTGCAGGGTCTAGCAAGCTATTAATATAGCTGGGGATAAGAAAATCTTAGAGGTGTAAAAAAATGTGTGTGTTTCCATTAGTCTATTTATATGTTTATTTATTCTAATCCCCAAGTATACAAATTCTTCTGGAGAGAAGCTATATTTGGTTTGATATTCAATCATTTTACTTGTTTCTACATTTTTGTACATGGCAATCGATTTTGTCATATTTAATTTATAGTTTGATATTACTGTATAACTCGATTTCGGCCATTAATTGAGGAAGAGAATTTTCTAAAACGTTAACATATAGAAGGGTATCATCTGCGTATAATGATATTTTTACGTCTCCATTAGATGTATTAAGGCCCTTTATTAACTGATTTTGTCTTATTTTTAAAGCACAAATTTCTACTGTAATGATGTATAGGATTGGAGACAGGGAACATCCCTGCCTCGTTCCGTTTTCTAATCCAAACCAGGAAGAGCAAATATTTTGGCCTACAGATCTTGCTAATGGATTAGCATACAAAGCTCCTATTGCATCCAACATCCATCCTGAGATATTGAATGCTTCCAAGGCCTTAAACATGAACCCCCAGCTGACCCGGTCAAACGCTTTCTCTGCGTCTAAAGACAGGATCAGCAGGGGATCATTACCTTTATCAGCCTCCTCACATTATTTCCCGAGTTTCTCCCAGGGATAAATCCGCTTTGATCTGGGTTAATAATTTCAGACAGTATTGTTTTTAATCTCTTGGCTATAAATGATGCAAACAGCTTGACATCAACATTTATTAACCCCTTAAGGACACATGATGGAAATATTCCGTCATGATTCCCTTTTATTCCAGAAGTTGTGTCCTTAAGAGGTTAAGGAGATTGGTCTGCAATTTTTCACTTCCGTTCATATTTTCCCAGGTTTTAATATTGGCAAGATGTTTGCCTTCAACATTTCTTGTGGAAACGCCCCCTTTTTTTATAGCATCATTAAGAGTCCTAGTTAATGGATCTGCTACTATGTCCTTCATTACTTTATAGAACCATTTGCTAAAGACATCTGGTCCTGGGGTTTTAAAGTATACTAATTTGTTTATTTGTTCCAATACTTCCTCCTTTGTAATGTCTTTGTTTAATTTTTCTCTTTGTTCTGTGGATATTTTTGGTATTTTCACGTCTTTAATATAATTATCTATTCTCTCATCTGAATTATTTTTAGGTAGATTATACATTTAAGATTTATAGAATTGGTTGAAGGCTTCTCCTATTTCCTTTGGTGCTCTACTTGTTTTTCCTTCATATATAAATTTGATCAATTCTATTATCTGTTGTTTTTTTTTTTTAACCTGATTTGTTAGAATTTTATCCGCCCTATTTTGTCAATAATAATACTTAGTTTTTAATTTAAAACATTTTTTTTCTATATTTTCTAATATTTTATTTTTGATGGTCTGTTTAGTTTTTCCTATTTTTATTTGGCCTTCTTTATTTGAATTTGTCTTATATTCTTTGATAGTTTGATATAGTTGAATATATAACATAGCTAACCCCAATCCTTCTGTTTTTGAGGTTTTTTTTTTTATCTTTATACAATGCCCTCTAATAGTTGCCTTATATGCACACCATATTGTTATATCTGACGACTCTAAGGAACTATTTTCTGTAAAAAAATATTCTGAGACTTCTCAAAAGTTCTTGATTTTCTTTATTGTAAAGAATTGACTCGTCTAATTTCCAGGTTGTCCTGGAATGATTGATTTTCCCTTCTTTTAGTTTCAGTATAATACTGTTGTGATCGGACCAGATCATTGTTTTAATCTCTATCTGTTCTACTATTTCTATTGTTCTTGAGTCTCCTAGAAAAAAAAAATCTATCCTTGAATAAGAATTGTGGGGCCATGAGTAAAAGGTGTATTCTTTAGTTGTGGGATTTCTTATTCTCCAAATATCATACAAGTTATTTTTTTTAATAATATTGGAAAAGGTTTTAGTGTTCCTTAAGCCTGTTTTATCTATATTTGTATTATTTTTCCTGTGTTTATCCATTGCTATGTCTAAAACACAATTAAAATCCCGCCCACCCCCCAAATACTATAGAGCCCATGGCAATTTCATCTACTCGTTCTAGAACTTTAAAGAATAATTTCATCGGATTGATATTGGGCAGATATACATTTACTAATGTATAAAGATCACCGTTAATTGTACAAACTAATATTAAAAACCTTCCTTCTACATCGCTATCTTTTCATTTCTTTACTCACTCCTCAGTATCTCCTACCTTGCCTTGTTGGATCAAAATGTCCTCGGCAAGTGTTGATACTTAGATTTTTTTTTTTTTCCTCCACATTTGGTTGCTTTGGCATCTAAGGCCTCAGTGGTTGGTGGTTGTTGTTTGGAGAATAAGGTAACAGATTGGTCTTCAGAGTGTACTTTCCGTGACTTTTACTTCAGACCTATTTTGTGGAAGCAGTGATCTCACAACTTTAAACATAATAGGAGCCTCTGTGACCTTAATAAATTCACAGATTTTACTATTAACATGACGTAAGGTCATGATTTTATTAATGACACGGAAGCAAGTATTATCCCACCCATCTTTACGTTATGGTAAGTTTGTCCACCTTCCATTCTCTTCTCCGTTTGCCTGTTGCGGTTTTATTATGCAAGTTAATAATTCTTCTGGTACAACAGTAGATTGTACTTTAAGATGGCTATATATTTCTGCTTGTATATAATATTGCATGGTCACGCAATATTTCTAAAAATGACCCTTTGGATCTTGTTCCTTACTCTGGTTTCTATTGGGTTTCCAGTTAGTTATCCCAAGCCTCCTTCAGGATTGCAAGAAAGAGGACGTGCGTACCCAAGTACCACCTATTATGGTTTAACCCCTTAAGGACACATGACGTGTGTGACACGTCATGATTCCCTTTTATTCCAAAAGTTTGGTCCTTAAGGGGTTAAGGAAGTTGCTGATTGGCTGTTCATGTTGCTAGCTGCATATTGTGGTTGTAATGGTTATACCGTTTTCCTATTTTTTTGCATTATAAGAGCCTCCGTGTCATTAATAAAATCATGACTTCACGTCATGTTTATAATAAAATCTGGGAATGGTCTTCATATGGTAGAGCACAGTGACCACCACAAAAAAAAAAAAGAAGAAAAAAAAAGGAATTCTCCTGCAGCCCCTCCTGTCCCAGAACAAAAGTCACTAGTGTGTTTGATCTTGACTAAAGAGCTAGAATCAGAGCGAAAATTACTCAACAGTATTGCCATCTATACAAAAAAATAAATAAACAAAATTTGGAAAACAGCATGGAACAGAGGTGAAGCACTGAAAAGCAGGTAAAATAAGAGTGACTTTAACCCATTTTTGCAATCAGTTTGATTTCCTAGTGCAGCTCACAGCAAAAGCTTCTGGTGAGAGCTGCACACAAACTGAAGAAGCAGAGCTAACCTAGATATAACATTTTGGAAGCCAGTTGTTGCAGACTTAGCACTTCTTTAAGTCCAGTACCATTTAAGACAGAGCAGTGATCCTTTATTTCTATTACATCTACTTTTCATCTCTTTCAGAATTCTGGTACTTGACTGCAATGCATCTTTGCAAACCTAATATAGCATAAGAGCCACATTTTAATATGTTCATCTATATTCTCAAATACAGATGCTGGTATTTAAACCTATCCTTCAAGAAGCAAACCTAGTATACTAGGGATCGACTGATATTGATTTTTTAGAGCCGATACCGATACCCTGTGAACTTTCAGGCCGATAGCCGATATAATTTGCCGATATTCTGTACATTTACCATTTTGGAAAATAAAAAACTATTTCTAAAGGTAAATGCACAAAATATACATGCCACGTGTAGTGGATGCAGTGTGTTTAGACAGGGGAGCTGTGTATGTGTGTGTAGTGGATGCAGTGTGTGTGTGTGTGTGTATGTATATAATGCAGTGTGTGTATATAATTCAGTGTGTTGGTATAGTGTGTATATAATGCATTATATATACACACACACACTATACAAACACACTGAATTATATATACACACACTATACAAACACACTGAATTATATACACAGTGTGTTTGTGTAGTGTATGTGTATAATAATAGTGTGTGTGTGAGGGGGCATTTTTTATTAAAAACATTTTTTTTATTTTTATATTAAATTATTATTTTTTATATATTTAATTATGATTTTTTGTTGTCCCCCCTCCCTGCTTGTTGTCTTGCCAGGGAGGGGGGATATGTTAATCCCTGGTGGTCCAGTGGCATTGGCTTAGCTGGAGGAGGGGAGGGGAGGGAAGTGGGGTGGGCAGCAAGCGTTTACTCACCTCCCAGCAGCTCCTCCAGCTCCCCAGTGTAAATCTTGCGAGACCCGCGGCCGTCAGAGCTGGCCGCGGGTCTCGCGAGATTTACACTGGGGAGCTGGAGGATCCAGCTGGGAGGTGAGTAAACGCTTGCTGCCCGCCCCCACCCCCAGGACCGCCGGGCTTGTAATGAGCCTGGCGGTCCTGGGAGGTATTATCGGCAATATCGGTATGCCTATTGGCCGATACCGATATTGCCGAAAATACCGAATATCGGCCGATTATACCCTATAGTATACAACCGTTAAATTGCAATACTATACAAGAACAACTTGCCAGTCTACAGCAAATATACAAAAAAATGTGTCTACACATACTATAATGTACATATGTAGCTGCTTTTAATGAGAGCTTAGTTTTATCTACTTTCAAAGTCACCATAAAACTCTGGTTCAGAGGTTTTATTTTTAAAGGGTGCTCAGTAGCAAACATGTTACTTGAATGGAATGTAAGTGGAGAAATAAATTCTTAAAAAAAAAAAAAAGAAAAAAAAGGGGAAACATAAAATTTGATTGTTTTGGTTTTATGTCTCGAGTAAAAGCATAATGTCACCCTGCTATTTAACACATGAGCCGACCGGAGTAAAGGTAAGATTTCGTACCTTGGGAGGTAATCCAATGCGGTGGAATTTTCTTCCTACAGTTGGCACTTTTTCCAAAGCATACTTTTTGCCTCTAGATTTTGCACGATCAATGGCACTATAGTTGAAGGTTTCACTGACAAGCCAAACTACCTTAAATAAAACACAGTGAATATTAATATTTTTGTTTCCCCCCACAAACTACAGATTAAATACACTGTACATTCATGAAGCGAGTTGTTGAAAAACGCAAGTAAGATTTTATTAAGATTAGAAGATATAAGTTTAAAAAAAAAAAAATTCAAATAAGGTTAAAAAAAAAAAAAAGTTCTTAAAGGGATACTATAGTTTCAGGAATACAAAGTTGTATTCCTGGCACTATAGCTCCGTCTACCTCCCACATCCCTCTCGCTACCCCTCCTAGGGTATATAAAGGGTAAAAAAAACCTTTACTTGCTTACCTTTTGCAAGCGCCGATGTGCTTTGGCACTGGGTCCTGGTTCCCCCATTGACTGCCGTGACGAGCGGGCGCTAATGTGCATGCGCATTAAATCTCCCAATAGGAAAGCATTGATTTAAAAAAAAAAAAAAAAAAAAAAAAAAAAAAAAAAAAAAAACTTTCATTGACGCTGGAGGTCCTCATGCAGAGCGTGAGGACATCCAGCGTCATTTACCAGACTAAAGGTCCATTACGATTCAGGAAGCCATCTAGTGGCTGCATGGAAGACAGCCACTGAGGGCAAACTTCTCTAGAACTGAGAACATTGCAGCACTAAGTGCAAAACGGTTTATGAAGTGGTCTGGGTGCCTACAGGGTATCTTTAACTGACATTTCTATATCTATGAAGAAAACTCAACCAATCCAGGAAGGGTTTTAGCAAATCATGATGCTCTAAAAAAAGGTTTTTGGGAGTGCTCAGTATATGGTAAAACATTCTGGATAGCTGAAAGCTTAAAAAATAAAATAACCACATTTTATTAAACAATGGGCCTGCATATGCAGCTCACATTATAGAATGTATAATCCATATAAGCATTTTGTACACTCCAGACCCCTAAAACACTTTAGCTTGTGAAAAGCTTGGTGTGCCCTATCACAAATAAATAAATAGCAGATTTCTATAAAAATGTACACTTTTATAAAAATAACCTGGTTACACCCCCTGGGTTTCAAGCAGACAACAGGTCCTGTTACTTCCTGGGTTTGGTTACCTCAGAGTAGCTAAACTCAAGAGGTCAATGCCAGCCTTACAAAGACTTCTCATTGAGCTACATTGGAAAGTCTGATTGAACAGCCACATGAAGCCTGGGATGAGGAAGAATAGGAAAATTTGCAAAAGGCAGCAGACAATAGAATTGCAAGTTTTGTTATACCCCTCCATATAAATAAAAAAAATAAAAATAAACACACACCACAACATGCATAATTAAATCCATGCAGATTTTCATTATGTCTTTTAAACAATTATTTTTGTTTATTCTGTATTTGGGCAGTGGGGTTTCCCTTTAATCTACATACAAGCCATATATAAAACAGCTGATATTTTACTAGTGTTGAATAATGCCAGAGTCTCCTATTACTCTCATATTTCATGTACTGGGACTGTAGCTAGAGTAATTATAAAAAAAAATAAAAAAAATAAAAAATAAAAGGGGGGGAGCCACAGTGCCAAGAAAACAGTTTTGTATTCCTGCCACCTATAGTAGCCCTTTAAGCTATAGGCTGTTTGGGGGCCTATAGTGTCCCTTTAAGAATCAATTTAAAATGCTAAATATGTACTAAAGGAAAGAGGAAGAAGAATAACCCTTGATTTACATAAATTGCATAACGTAAAGGCAAAACCCTTATTAAAGGGATCAAAATAAGTTTCCTTACCTTGGTTTTTGGTACAACACCCAATCCCAACTTCTGATCCACTAGATAGGCACCTGCCTCAGAGAGATATCCCTGGTTAGGCACAAGGCAGCCACGACCAAAGCAGCACGGACAACAAATCTTGTGAAAATATTTAGTCCACTTTGGATTAAGGTGACCATAAGGTTCTTCGGATTTTGGTTTGAACACCCCAATGATTTTCTAGAAAGAGAAAATAGAGGGTGAAAAAAAAGTTAGTAGTCTTTATTAATGTAAATCCTGAAAAGGTCTTAATTTAGAGTGACCATAAATCACACAGAGTGTTGTAATTGGTTATATGCACAGTAGAAAGCGGTTAGAGAATCTGATTGGCTACCAACATTACATGCTCTTACAAGCCTCTACATTATTAAATGTAACCAAGTGTTTGACTCTTGATGCAATTCCATAGTGGCCACTTACACATGAAAGAGGGGAGAACAAAAAAAAAAAATATAAGACACCTCAACCACCACCTAGTAAAATCGGGTTCAAAGTCGCCATACAATTATTTGATGGGATTTTGTGGTCATTCTGAAGGATAAAAAAATAAAAAAAAATATTCGGTCTTCAATTTAGTCACCTTACTCTACTTCCTGGATACACTTTCCAAAGCCTAATAAAGTACCATGTCTCAAGCCTAATTACCCTTTGTAAACAGAAGGAAAAAATAAAATAAAAACACAAAACAGATATTAAAATGACAAACAGTTGAGGTTGATGTTGCTAGACAGAAAACTATAGGCTAGGGTAGACGACCTTTGGCACTCCAGATGTTGTGGACTACATCTCCCATAATGCTCTTACAACTACAATACTGGCAAAGCCTGGGCTTTGTAGGGTCTAATAGCCAAGTTTGTGTTACCAAGTAAGAATCGAATACAGCACGGTGTGTTACAAAAATAAAATAATCAAGACAGCACAGCACGAGCAATGCAATTGGTAAAGTGTAATATAGTGCAAAACACTAGTAATTTTGCTTTGTTACTAGTCACAGTATTACACTGCACCCACCTCTTTTGGATCCTTAACAAAGTAGCTTCCACTGGAGCCCTGAGAAATCCTGTCCGGGAGAACCCCACTGTCAATGGCTAGTTCTGCCCTGTGGATTATATCCGCAAATTCTACATCATCGATGAAGACATTCAACTCGCCAGTCCCACTGTGGCCTGAATGGAAAGATAAGGGATAATTGAAAATATAGAAGGTTACATATTTAAAAGTTACAAAATGTGTTAACACATAAACCCAACCAGAAATGCAATCAAAACCAAACATATTGTTAGAATATTTAGATGGAATTGGGCAAGCAAGGATGCATTCACAAAGTGATACTTATTCATATGCGCTACATCATTTATGAAGGATCTTTTATACAACATATTCCCTCTATTTCCAGTTTTATTGATGGTTTACATTATTCAGGGGGCAGAGCAATAAACAAACATTACAAAGTATTTGCTCTGAGCTGCTTTGTATGCCTGGGAAATAAGGTCAGAGAAGAAACTATGCTCACAGCCTCATAAACTGCATAAAACAACTAGTGCAGGAAACCAAGAAAGTAAAAAGAAGAATGCCGGATACATCCAAGAGTCAAGTTGGTAGTCTTACAGCTGCAGCTTGTGTTTGCAAATATCTGCAATCAACCACACTCCGCAGAGTAACAGTGTCTTACTGCACCTTACACAACCATGCAGAGTTGTTACGGTGAATAATGCAAATTATATTTAGAGGACAAAGCATTGTTGCTCAGAAAAGGGGAAGAAAAAAATATATAAAAGTCAAAATGCACAAAAGCTGCATAATTGGTGCACTTAAACACCTCTTGTTTATAGCTCTATGGCCCAGAATGGGGTTGTAGTAAATCAATTATGCAGAGGAGAAATAACTTAGGGGAACACTATAGGGTCAAGAATTACAAACAAAGGAAATAGTTGGATTGGCTGAAATGGTCAATTCAGATAATCTCTGCCAAGGAGGCAGGACAGGAGTAGATCCAGACACCACCCTGACCAATCAGAGATTAATTGAATCAATGTATCTCGAGGGGGGGCGGGAGTTTAGCGTCTCCATACAGAATGTGGAGATGCTGAATGTCATGTTATGCAGCAGTGACCCAGGAAGCACCTCCGTTGGCCGTCTGAGTGACTGCCACTGGAGGTATCCCTAGGCAGTAATGCAAACAAAAGGCCGTAATGTAAACACTGCCTTTACTCTGAAAAGGCAGTGTTTACAGCAAACATTGCAGAACAAAATGTATAGTCTGGTGACTTTAGTGGCCCTTAACCCCTTAAGGACCAAACTTCTGAAATAAAAGGGAATCATGACATGTCACACATGTCATGTGTCCTTAAGGGGTTAAAGAAGTGCCCTTAACAATACAAAATCTAACTGTATCTCAGTTGTAGATTCACAGCTTTAATTCTGACTATCTACAAACAATGGGCACATGTCAGATACAACATACAAGTACAACATCCAGAATAAGGTAGGAGCACTAGTTTCCAGTCAACACCCATAGCCTTAGATACAACAAGTATTTTAAGTGTTAACAGTAAGGAGTTTTTAGAGACTTCAGGATAAAACACATATTACAAAATGAAGTGGAGTGCAATAATCTATAATTATTTCTCTCTTAGTTTACATATCTCTTAGAAATATTTTCCATGCGGCCGCCTTAGGGCGCGCAAAATTCCAGTGACCGGCAGGAGGGAAGTGCTCCCTCCTGCCTGGTCACCTCCTGGATCCCCGGAGCGGAGCGGCTGAACTGAATTAGGAGGAGGCGAGGGAGCTCTGATCTCTCTGACCGGCTCCCTCGCGCGCCTTTTGCTGATGCCGTGGGAGCCGGAATATGACGTCATATTCCGGCTCCCGCGGCATCAGAAAACAGCCTGCGAGGGAGCCGCCTCCTAATCCACTTCAGCCGCACGCCTCCCAGCAGCCCCACTGGACCACCAATGAGAGACCCACGCCAGCTCTCCAGGTAGGGAGGCTGGGTGGGACATTTAAATTTAATTTATTATTAATTACTGTGTGTGTGTATGTGCATGTGAGTGTGTATGTGAGTGTGTATGTGAGTATGTGTGCATGTCAGTGTGTGTGTAAGTGTGTCTATGAGTTTGTGTGTCTGTCGGTGTGTGCGAGTGTGTATGTCAGTGTGTGTGTGCGCATGTGAGTATGTGCGTCTGTCAGTGTGTGTATTTTTATGTATGTATGTATGTATGTATGTATGTATGTATGTATGTATGTATGTATGTATGTATGTGTATGCCTGTATGTCTTGTACGTATGTCTCTGTATGCATGTATGTAACTGGATGTATGTCTCTGAATGTCTGTATATATGTCTCTGTATGCATGTATGTAACTGGATGTATGTTTGTCTCTGTATGTACGTATGTAACTGTATGCCTTTATGTCTCTGTATGTACGTATGTGTGTGTCTGTGTGTCTCTGTATGCCTGTATGTCTTTGTATGCATGTATGCATGTATGTATGTATGTATATGACGGTATGCCTCTGTATGTATGTATGTATGTATGTATGTATGTATGTATGTATGTGTCTGTATGACGTTATGTCTCTGTATGCATGCCTGTATGTCTCTGTATGTATGTTTCTTTATGCCTGTATGTATGTGCCTGAATGTCTTTGGATGTATGTGTCTGTATGCCTGTCTATATGTATGTGTCTGTATGACGTTATGTCTCTGTATGCATGCATGTATCTGTATGTGTGTATGTCTTTGTATGCCTGTATGTATGTATGTATCTGCATGTATGTTTCTTTATGCCTGTATGTCTGTGCCTGAATGTCTTTGGATGTATGTGTCTGTATGCCTGTCTATATGTATGTGTCTTTATGACGTTATGTCTCTGTATGCATGCATCTGTATGTGTGTATGTCTTTGTATGCCTGTATGTATGTGTCTGCATGCCTGTATGTCTCTGTATGTATGTTTCTTTATGCCTGTATGTCTGTGCCTGAATGTCTTTGTATGTATGTTTCTGTATGCCTGTCTGTCTGTATGACGGTATGCCTCTGTATGCATGTATGTCTTTATATGCCTGCATGTCTCTGTATGCATGTATATCTCTGTATGATTATTGCTGTCTTTGTATGACAGTGTACCTGTATGACTTTGACTGTGTGACTGAAAATGATGCCTGTGTGCCTGTGGCTTGGGAGGAAAGACACACAGGTGAAGATGCATTTTTTTTTTTAATGAGGGTTGGGGGCGCCAAAATGCATCTTTGCCTGTGTAACTAAAAATCCTAGCACCGGCCCTGCCGGCAACACATCTGTCACAATTACAGCCAGCACCAAGGGGTTTTGTAATACAGTCATATCTGGGTTACACATCATCTGTTTTGGTTGCATGTGCGGATTTATTTTCATTAAAAAAGGTACACCAAACACCATAACCACTAAAGACTGTCATAGCGATTGTGGTTCAATAAGTCTTTGGGCACTATACCAACCCACCCTCAGTAGACTACAGAGAGTCTTCAGATTTTAAGAAGGCCATGATAGACTGGACTTTTGGGCCAGTTAGCTTTGTGATATTAGCCTTTAAAATTACCCAGGGTGGGAGACTTTGTCAAATCACTCAAAACCTGTCTGACGCAAACAGGGTGGGACAGCCCAAAGACTTGTTACAGCAGAACGTCTACAACGAGCTGTAAAGGATGTAGAGCCAAGACTGCACATGTAAATATTTCCTTTTCTAGATGAAAGCTTGCAGACGATTTTAAAGTGACATTTTAGCCACCATAACCAATACAGTGGGTGGTATGCGCCAGGAATCAAAGTGCGCAGTCTAATGATAAATTGACGAATAGTTTGAGCTGAAGTAGCAGGGGAGAGGCAACCAAGACTCGAGCACAAAAACAGATGTGTTTGGTGCTGGGACTACTGTGCAAACGAAAGTTTGAGGTTGGTGAGAAGCACTTGCCTTTATCCACCACTATACTATAACTCATCAACTTCAATCATTAATTCACTGCAGCAGATGCATCAGACACCAACACTGTACAATAAAACAAACATGTCCCAAATCAAAAAAAATCATTGTACACACCACCATTCTCCCCCCCATTATTATTCACGTGGGTATGTGCACATCTATGTTTACTTAGTCATTCAGGTCTTTCTAGAACTGCTTATCTACTATGTAAATATGTTCCCATTCACAGGGTTTACCATTCACTGCTGTAGACTGAAAGGTGTGACCTGTGGAATGTGCTATATATCAACATAAAAATGAAATATTCTCATAAGATGGCTGCAGGTGAGAAGCAGAAATGTTTCACGTTAAAATTACAGAAACAATATGCTTCTTTTTTTACAGTTATTATTAGTAGTATTTAAAGTGGCTCTGTTGCAAGCTCACTTTTCTCTTAGCATTTCCTCTTCGAGAACCGGTTCTTCATTTCTGATCTATTTCTCTTTAAAACATATTTTGTCAGCAAGAGCTCCCATGCCTGGGGGAAATAAACGGGGTATTGTGCCCAGCCAAACACACATACAGACCGCCGACCACCAAACCCACAACGGGGAGCGGCTGCAGCATCGAATAGTACATTCCACGAGCATCAGCACAGCCAATCTGCCATACCGAGGCTTGCGGCCTACGCAAGGCTGAGTCAGGAGGGACGTCCGCTCACCGGACGCAGAAGCAGGACACTCTGCTAATGGCGGGCAGCAGATACCGCACAAATCTGAATGAGGACACTGACGCCCAAAATGGCGGATGTACCTTACCCACGAGGCAAGAGGCAGCCGAACAAGACGGGTGCGCAACAATACCGCATGATACAACATCTCGACGAGATATTTACCCGTTTCTGGCGGCAACTAAAGGTACGAGCACAAGCAGCAGCTGGGGGAAAGATGAGCAAACAGAAGAGAACAAGCGAGGAGGTGTACAGGGCCCCATCAGGCACAACCACCCACCAAACACCCCAGCCGCAAGTACCTAGCCCACCAAGGCTGAGAGCAGGCAAGGCCTCACACCACAGACGCCCCATACAGAGGCAGAAACACAGACCAACCAGAAGACAGACGTCCACCCAGAACCGCAGACGCCCCTCAGGGAAGAAGGACTTACACCCACTCCAAAGACCCAGGGAGCAGCGATGCTAACCTTCAGGGAGGCCATGGACGAGAGACAAGCCAGGCGCAACCCACACCTTAAACTGCCATGGAAAAGCATTCAGGCGAACCCAAGAGCTTCCAGGGATGGTATGGCTCTGCCGAGCCGAGGCATTGGCTGACAGTGCCACATGTCCCCGAGCAATGTACCCATGTCCCCCTAAGGACTTGCTGCCATATTCCAGCCTGCCGGTACCAAGACAGACCATACTGTCACATAGTTAAATTTATCTTTGACCGATTCTCTGTTGCCTGCATTTATTTACTTGTATTCATTTATTTACTTTACTTATGTTTAATTACACTCCAGGCGCTCCAGGGATTAGACCCACCACTAGCCTGTTAATACACACATAGCCAGGTACTTAGACACAGCAAATACGACAAGCAAGTTTCGTTATCAGAAGCCCAGCAGGGTCTCCCCCTCTGGAAACATTTCTTGTTAAAAGCTCACATACCCTACGAACTTAAAGCGACACAGGGGTAAAACCCGCTACACCACTCATAGGCATAGTCCCCTTGACCTTACAGGGTATGTGCAACCAGTACCTAGGCCTCTACTCGAGCATGTAACCCTATATTACCAGGAGCACCTATAGCCTGAATAACCAACACTGTACCTACCAAGCTCCATGTCACTAGCTTGTTTAACATATAAAATTGTTCTTGCAACACATTTCTTCGTCAAGCATTATAATCCCAAAAATTGTGCAAGTTTTAACTGAATGCCATCTCAAATGTAAGCTATGTATTAAGATGTTTGTGTCAACTGCTGTTGTGGCATGACATAACTGTTTGTACACACCTGCACTGCAAAAATAAAGAATTAAAAAAAAAAAAAAAAAACATTTTGTCTTAGGTATTTTTCCTATGCTTGACAATTGTGACAATAAAGGGGGGATCTTACAGAAAGCTCCACCTCCTTTGTGAAGATTGACAAATGTAGGAAAAATACATAAGATAAAGTAGTCCCTACCTGGTCTTATGTTAAAAAAAAAAAAAAGCAGCAATTGGAGAAAAGCAAGCTTGAGGGAACAGATCCACTTTAATTTTGTATGTATTGTAAAGTAAAATCAACCACTAGGAGCTGGGACTGGAGGGGTTAATGGGTTTTAAGAAACCACAAAAATAACATTCCTGACATAAAAAGGGTCTAATTGTTTCCAATGTTAAAGGCAACATTTCAACCTTAAAGCTTGATACACTGCTTTTGTCAATAACATGCAGTCTTTTGGGCATTCTGTAATGTAAACTATAACTTATTTTTTAGTTTACATCACATGCAAGGCTGTACTGGCACACGTTGCAATATGTTGGAAATGACCACACCATGCCTTGTGCATGTGTACACATACCGCATCATGAAAGTTATGAACCTTCATTCCTTCCCAATACAGGCACTGTGGAATATGGTGGTACCTGCTCCAAGAAGCACAAAAGAGGTGTGCTTTAAATTTGAGGCAGATACTGGGCTAGCCATGCACTTAAAAGAAGCTGACTCTTTAGGTAACACCTCCAGCTCATTATTGTGAGGAATTTGTTACTGGCCAGTAGACTTGTGTTCTGTGACAAAGTTGGTACCTGCTAGGATATTTTTTTGCCCCTTTTCCCCCACCCCCGCCCCATTTAAAGGGCACTTGGCGGATTGTCATCTGGTGATGCAAAATTACTTACAACATCCAGATGACAAGAAATAACAAAGATTTCACAATGCTATATGCTGATAATTTCATAGCAAGCACCTACTTCATGATTTGATGGGCTAAACAGCTAGTTTGTCCAGCTATGGTTACTATTACAACCCCAATAAAACTAACAAAATTGTTCAGCACTAAAATAACTGTTTAGTAGATAAGCGAGTGCGCAGGATTTTCATTTTTACTGTACTTATTGGCCCCCAGCAGCACCCCATTTAAGTATGTTTAGGTGAGTGCAGCCAAACCCTTGTTTTCTCCTATATGTATATATTTAGGAGTCTAGCCAGCTCCTTGGTTTTGCACCCCTCCATGTTACAGTTGCCCCAACACCTCAGCTGGTGTAAATATCATGGTAAGAGTTGTCAGAGAGGTAGCACCTTTTTGAAGAACACTTTTTTACACCAGTGATAAACCTACAGTAGAACTACATTTTCTAATGACAGACATCAGAATAGATTCAGTTCATAACAGGTGGAGTGACAGCTACAAACCAGTAGTTAATACATAGAGACCATAAGCTACACATACAGGAGAATCCCTAGGCAATGCTAAATATAGTTATGAGCATACTCTATGCCAGGGGTAGGCAACCTTTTAGCAGCACTGTGCCGATATAGGAATGTGATGTCCCGTAGCGTGCCGGTCTTATTTTTTTTTTTTTATTGTGGTGTGTATGCTGCCGTATTCTGCTTATGTTATTTTTACTGTAATTGCTTTGTATCGTTGTATTTGTGCGTATATGCAGGGCCGTCTTTAATAGTAACTGGACCCTGGGCAAAGCATTTGCTTGGGGCCCCCTGGACCCTGTACCCCTTCCCCAGGCATGCAATCACGTCCTCCACCTCAACGCAGTGGCGGACCTAAAGTAGAGAGGTGCAAGAATTTTGGGGGGTCTCCCTGTTGCCTGGGTGATTAAAAAGGTAGATCCCCATCTGTCGTGCAACTCCAGAAATGCATTGACAGCTGGGGCTCTATCATTTACCCATGTTTGCAGGTCTGTATTTAGCACTAAGCAGTTTGTGTGTGTTTTAATGTAAACAGGTTTTTGTATGGAATATGTTTGTATGTGGTGCTGGCGTGATTGCAAGCATGTATTTGTGTAGTGTTGGTTTTTGAATGCAGGGGTGTATTTACATATAATTTTGGTGTGTAACACAGACATGTGTTTGTATGTAGTGTTATTATTTGAATGCAGGGGTGTATTTGTGTGTAGTGTTAGTGTGTGAATGCTGAGATGTATGCACATATACACACACACAGAGATATATACACACTGAAATGTGCCCACACACAGATACACACACACACACACAGACATACTGACACACACAGAGACATGCTGACATGCACAAAGATATACTGACACACACAAAGACATACTGACACATACTGACACACACACATGCGGACACACACACACAGATATACTGACACACAGACATACTGACACATACTGACACACAAACATACTGACACACACAGATGACACACACAGATGACACACACACACTGACAGACATACTGACACAGACATAAACTTTAAAACCCACCCTCCAGTTTCCTACCTTTCCTGCTGGTGGCTGAAGGTGTTGGGAGTTGGGGTCTAGCGCTCTTGGCCAGCCCCCCTCCAATCTGCCTACTCTTCTTTCCTGCGCGCTCCTCTCTTTGTGGGAGGAAGTGATGCGTGGCCGTCACTTCCTCCCAGCCTGCTGCCGAAAAGCAAAGGGCCTGCTTGCGCTGTTAAAGTGCCTCAGCGTGCAACCGGGCCCCTGCTGACAGAAGCCCACCGGGTGGTCCTTTGTGCATGAGCCACCCGGTGGGCCTCCTTAGTGTGCGGATTACCGGCCAGAGGGTTAGAAATAGTTGAGGCCAGCAGAGCTCACGGAGCAGCTGGCCAGTTTGCCCCGCGTTAAAGACGGCCCTGCGTATATGAGCTATTATATTGTATATGTTCATGAGTAGTTTATGGTATTGTGCATGATACATATAAATGTGGGCTGTGTATGGGGGCTGCTTGTGGAATTGTGTGAGTGGGGATGGATATGTCACAGTGTGTGTTTGGTAGTGTGTGGGGGCTGTTTGGGGTATTGCATGTGGGATTGTGTGCATGTATGTGGATTGTTAGTGGTGTTTCGTTTGTGCGGATTGTGTGTATGTTTGTGTGTGGGCTGTACGTATTATTTGTATGAGGGGAGGGTTATTCTGCATTTCTGTGTATATCTAGCAGTGTGGGTGGCTTCCAGTGGAGACTAGGCCGGCCAGGTACATGTCAAGGACAGGAGCTGCAACAGCAACTGCGAGCTGCTCTACTACAGTGTGGATTCCCATTCACAAGTGCTGGGAGGAGGTGATCTGAGGTCACTTCCTCTATGTGCTGCAATGCATAAACTGAGGATTGACCTTCACCACCTTTTCGGATTAGCAGATATCTGAAGTTTTACTGGGACTCCTGATAGGCCAGAGCCTGTTTGGCTCTGGCAGCCTTGAGTGCCGTGCAAAGACACCTCGAGTGCCGTGCACGGCACTAGTGCCGTAGGTTGCCTACCCCTGCTCTATGCTATACAGATCCCTAGGAACAACAAATACTAACAAGGCTGAGCATGCTGGGAGTTACACCATGCTACACAGAACCCTGTAAAAGTCAGATCTGAACATGGCTGGCTGAGCATGCTGAGAGTTACACCTTGATACACAGATCCCTGTAAAAGGCAGGTCTGACCATGGCTTAGCATGCTGAGAGTTACACCATGCTACACAGAGCCCTGTAAAATGTAGGTCTGACCATGGCTGGCTGAGCATGCTGGGAGTTACACTACGATACATGGATTCCTGTAAAAGGCTGGTCTGACCATGGCTGGCTGAGCATGCTGGGAGTTACACTACGATACATGGCTTCCTGTAAAAGGCTGGTCTGACCATGGCTGGCTGAGCATGCTAGGAGTTACACTACGATACATAGATTCCTGTAAAAGGCTGGTCTGACCATGGCTGGCTGAGCATGCTGGGAGTCCACACAGGACACTCAGATACCGGACAGGCCGTTATTGCAAACACTACCGGGGCAGTGCGTGCAGGAGGCGGTGGCAGTGAGCTGAGCGTGCTGTGAGTGGGAGTCCAGGGTTACCCGTACAGGTGAGGCTGTCCCGCTCGGATGACGAGCTCAGTCTCGGTCTCCCTGTCCGGGCTGCCTTGGGGGAAGTGACCGAGCTCCTCTTCAGCAGCGGCTCCTCCTCCCCGGCCTCGTCCTCCTCCCGGTCCGAGAAAAAGCGGACTGCCCCGCCGGGGAGCACCTTGTCCTGCGGAGCCATCACGGAGAGCGGGGCGGAGGCCCCTTCCAGCTCGGCAGCAGGCTCCAGGAAAACCAGGAGCGGCGGCGGGCTGGGCTCCGACTTATCCTCCGCCATGTCCAATGGGAGTGGGAGTTCGCTCAATCAGTGCATACCGGAACCATGGCAGCCAGCCGCCATCAGAGCGGAGTCAGCTGCCCGCTGCACACCGACACCAACGCTCTCTTCCCATTGGCTGCTCAGTATACGCAGGCAGACTGCTATTGGTCCGTGCCTGACAAACGTCACCAGTACCAGCTCGCTCGCTCCAACGCGCAAGCGCGAGCCCTAATAGTTTACTTTACCTGGCAATAATATGGCGGCCATTTTGCTGAAGCCCATGGCTTAGATCAGAAAGCAATACATAGTGGACTCCGTGCAAATGGCGGCCTTTCACAAACTTTTTGTTTTGTTTAGGCAAGCACAGTGCTGACCTCTGGTGTTGGGAAAACCATCCTACTTGGACATAGACCTGCATTCAGGTATATGTTAAAGTAGACACTGTGAGCCACCAAAGGTATCTGAAATGCAGGAAGTTTGTGAATTTCTCACTCACTCATACCTGCAAAGTGTCCCCTATGTAGGAGGCACAGTCCCTATTTTTAACCCAATTTCGCTCTGTCCCACTTTTCTGTCACTCTTTTGTAGGAGCTCCATATTGTTATTGTTTCCGAGAGTATAACAGAGCTCCACGGCTATAATACCCACCGTAATCCGTCTTTAAACTATAATAAGTGTGTTTAGAAATCAGTCTGTATGAATAAGATACATTGTTCTTGTTTGAAAATTACATTTCAGGGGGCGGAGCCTGCTAGCACACGGCACCAGACGCCATTTTTCATCTCTCCCGAACCTACAACTTAATCCAGGCAAAATCCACGAAACGGGCACCCATCCAGCCCTACAACCCACATAATCAGAACCAGCAAGGCAAGAGGCACCGGCAGATGCCTTTTTTGCAGCCCCACAAACTCCCCAAGCGGAAACGCAAAACCGGGGCCTACACCTCGCCAGTGATCCGGGACCTGGAGGAATTTCTGTTCCGGCCGCGAGCAGAGAGGGTAGGACCTCCACCACCCCCCTCACCCACTGAAACGCCGGCGCTCATACCTGCAATGGGACGCAGATCCCAAAAACCAGCGCCTGATGGAGGGGATATCGGCGCGCTGCTGCAACGCCCGGCGCCGCCGCGCCCCGCTCCCATGCCCGCGGGCGGAGAACAGGAGCCAGCTCACGCTTCCCACCAGGAGCGGAGGGGACAGGAGACCCCCCAGGCTACACGGCCAGCGCAGGTACAGCAGCCTGACTCCCCTGAAGATGCAGCACCAGCCACTAAGGGAGACCTCAAACTCCTGCTTGCTGACATCCACAAGCTTTTAGCAGCTGACACTGCCCTCCTCAAGACAGAGGTACAACTGGTTACGGATAGGGTAACTACTACAGAGCAACAGGTTCTAACTATACAGCATCACCAAAAACTTATGGCACTTAAAATGGCGACCATAGAAGACAGACAAAGGAGAATGCACATCAAAATCAGGGGAATTCCAAATGCAATCACTGCAGAAGAACTGCCTCATTACGTAAGGCGTCTTCTAGCCAGCATACTCCCCCACGCAGCTGCAAAGAAAATCTTCATAGACGGCATCTACCGGCTCCCGACCTACACTCATCTGAAAACACCGGCAGCACGAGACGTCATCTTAAGGTGCGTCACAGTTCAGGACAAGCTTCATATTATGGCAGCGCTTAAAGACCGAACGCCACTGCCCTTCGAAGGCACAGAGCTAACCTTCTATCAGGACTTATCTAGGGCCACACTACTGTGGCACAAATCATACGGTCCAACAGCAACACAGCTACGTGCCGCAGGCATAGCCTACAAGTGGGGAGCAGGAGGGTCTATGGAAGTCACCCGCGCAGGGACAACACACGTCCTCTCATCGCCTGAGGAAGCCTCCAAATTTTTGAAAACCCTCGGCTTGCAGCACCAGACCCCGACACACCAAGGAGAACGCATGGAACGCATGACCGCCTCTCCTGATACCCCGGGAACAAGTGAAGTGGGGGCACTGGGCACATGAACACTAACCGGTTGATAAAACACAAGATTTAATTAAGATGGACTAATATTTCCCTCCATCCCCGTCCCAATGGAGGAAAAGCCTCCAATATTACGCTACTACCACTGTCTCATGTTTTATTATATTTATTATGTTTTATTATGTTTATTATGCCTTTTATTTTAAGTTGCTATATCGTTACCTGTAGGACTCCGCTGACGCTACTTGAGTCATACTACCACTAAGACTGGTTGCCTTAAAAACACCCAACTGGACACATAGTCCACACAAGCATAAACCCCCTTGTTTGAAAACCTACGCACAACAAAATAAAGAATTTAAAAAAAAGAAAATTACATTTTAGTTGCATTAATTGTTATTAGTAAGTTACACAAAATTTCTCAGAACAGGGCATGCCCGCACCCCTAAAATGAAGGCGTCCTTCTTTGTCCGTTTGAAAAACTGTCACCTCAACACTATTTTTTTTTATATAATATTCATTTCAAGAAGTTCTCAATAGAAATAGATTCTCTGTTAAATGTAGTATATCTAGAATAATGAGAAATATTGTTACCTACCTTTAGTATATATAACATGATCCTTCAGCCATATACCGTATGGGACAAACTCCCCTTTTCAAGGGAGTTTGCCATGAGTTTTTGGAGGGGCCTGTTTGCCAGCAGACTATGGGCCCTGTAACTTATTGGGTTTTAAGGCACTTGTGACAGAACCCTCTGTCCATGGATTGCATCTTTCTCCTTCATTGCTTGGATTTTGTATTCTACCTTGTGTATTCGTTGAGTGGTTCGGTGAATTAAGCTTCTATTACAACCAGGATAATGCTATTCAAGTAGCCAAACAAAATGCAGAATGACTAACCACCCTGTATGTGGAGTGTGCTGCTTGTTAACCTCCCATAAGCTGTGGTAAACCGCAGCTTAACTGACGAACGGCTGGGTGGTCGTCATTCATATGAACGAACACGTGGCGGAGGCCATCTTGTTTAGTCGAACGCAGTCAGCTGTGTTTTACCGTCAAACGCCTGCAACCAAAATCGGACACTCAAAGGCACGAGCACCGCTGGGACTTCCACCTCCCAGTGCGTTCGGCTAAATCCCCACGAACAGAGCGCTATTCAGTAAAAACAATCTACCGAACTAGATACATCCAATAAAGTTATACACGAACGGATCCGTTCGTGCAATTTAAAAACATTATTTGACTGAGAAGATAGACCGTCCGCACAGCCTAATTCTCTGGAACTCTTTTGGGCATGAAATCAAGCGTGCGGTTGGTCAAATGTGACTTTCACAGACTTTGTGTACCCCTGCTCTGCTCTGATCTGGGTGATTTTTGGATATGTTGTTCTTCCAGATCAGAGATATCCAGGGATATGTTGGGAGTTTTGGGGTGTTTCTGTACTTTGGGTAAAAATGTGTGCTTTCTGCCTGTGAGTAATTGAGTTAGTCCATTATCTACCTTATTTATATCACAGGCAGAGGGGAGGGATTGCTGACTGGATGTGGGAGTGTTACATTGCTAATTATTGTTCCCATTGGTTTATGTTCCTTGTGTCCCTGTTTTCCATCAGGTCCAGGGTGTGTGCCCCTGGCCTGAAAAACTGTATATATTCCAGGCTGTGGCAATAAACCTTCAGTTCTACTTCACCCTCAATCTAGAGTCCTGTCTCTTATTGGGGAAACTGCTACAAGGGATTGCTATGCTCTTCATACTCCCTTGAATAATCACTAGCTCTTGTAAGAGCTCTTCCTGTTTCGCTCTCTTGAGGAAGAGAGGTTCACCCACTGGAACCTGGAGCCTTGTCTTAGGTCCAGGGTGGGTAGGAGACGGCGAGACCCCAACCAAGCTGCGGCGGTTCGTGGGGACTGCAGTACTTATGGTATCTGGAGAAGTGCTTGGAGCCCTCGGTAAGCACTAGGAGCATCCGTCAATAGAGGTACCCAGTCGGGGAGCCAGGCGATCCGTTACACCGTACATACACAATTAGAGGGATCACTACACCAAGTTGTGGCTGGGTGTGTGCTAACAGAGTCTCCTTGCTATGGCCTCCAACATCATGAAAATAGAATAAAAAAAAGACACCAGTCTCTCTGACCTTGCCTGCTCCACTCCCTGCACAGAAGCATGAAAAACCATAGAGACTGTCTGTTTTCAAACACTGTCTGACCCAAGGTGCATGTATATGGCTGAAGGATCCTGTCATATACTAAAGGTAGGGATGAGTTATTCATATTTTTTTTTACATTTACTTAATTTAACGAAAAAAATCGAATTCCTTTCAAAAATTGATAAATGGGTTATATTAAACAGTATTTTAATAATATACACAGAGCACAGAGATATGACATAATATATTATATGTCATGTGTGCTCCACTACCATTTAGGCACAAGGAAGCAGTATGAAACACCGGAGAGTGCTGGGGACACATATCAGTTCATCTAGGTTAATTTATGTTATTCCCAACACACAAGTTACCCAACCAATCCATAGGTAATTGAAGGAACACTATATTGCCAGACACTATAGTGTTAAAAAAACAATTTTACCAGGCTTCCTACAACTTAAAAAGAATGAAAACTTACCTTATTTCCTGCACCGCGCGGGACTGCCATGGCTGGCTCCACCCCTGCTCTGCCTCCATGGCTGAAATAATCAAAATTGACGATCTCAGCCAATCCAATGCTCTGCCATAGAAAAGTATTGAGGGACTAATGCACACACGCAGCAAAACGCGGTGGTGCACCAATCATCATCTCCTCATAGAGATGCATTGAATCAAGGCATCTCTATGGTGAGTCTGAATGACTCTGTAGTTGTTCTGATGACTATAGTGTCCCTTCAAATGCTTTCCCAGACCATATATCTCACTGTTTTGATTGTAATGATGAGACTGCAAGTGCACTCTTGCAGCCCTCATACAATTCCTATGAAAAATATACATACTTCCATGCTTAACACATTGCTTGTTCACATGCGCTTCATCAGACACATCGAGAACCCAACCCATCAAACACATTCATCTCCAATCCCCATACAGTCAATTCCACCACATAAGACATATAGAAATCACCATTAATTATACAGCATACACTTATGTAACCCTTTACTTACCCAGGTTCGGTGAAGGTGGCGCAGGCTGGATAGTTGCACATGCAGCTTTGCAGGAATGATCCAAGTCTCCGCTGGAGCAGGGAGTCTCTGACATCTTGATTAAATTAATGTACAGTGTCTCCACTCAGTGATTTTATACTTCTCGGGGAAACCACACGCTGGAACAATAAATAGACAGCCAACATATACTCAAATGTGAATAAAATGCAATACAATAAAATAACAATATCCTCAATAACCTTCTAATGCACCATTAATAAGAGTGAAAAAAAAAATAGTTATAAAATTAACATAATAAATAAGAAAATTGACATCTCCTCCCCCCACTTTGCAGGACACAATTTTTCCAACTGAACTGCAAAACTGTACGTTTTGTTCAGTTTTCTTGTTGATGGTTAAGGTTGGGTCCCTCGTGAGCTGAATTCCCCTGTATAATGATCTGTACAAGTCCTGGTCCCATGACCTCTATTCATCCACTACACAATCACTGCTCACAGAGCAGGGTAGATGATACTGACACACTGGATGCAGGATCCTAAATAAAAACACAGAAACACTGTAATCCATCCAAACATACAGTCCAGAGGGCATCAAATTAGGTCACATTTCAAAGGGTACCGGTCACGGTATCTACAACCTATGCTCTTTTAAAGAGCATAACTTGTCATCTATACATTGAGTTAATAAATGTATAGAAAGGAGGAAAAAAATATTTAAAAATAGATCTTTCTTCCACCCGTCGGTCAATTCTTCAACATAGACTGTATGCTGAAGAATTGACTGACAAGGGAGAGCTGATAAGAACTCCAACAGGAGGCTCTTCTGCTCTCCACACATAGCAACCATGCCCCCCCACCCGACTGCCCTTCATCATGCCGTGCTATTCCTTGTGCTCTCCAATTTAATCTCAATCCTGGCCCTACAGCCGCCATTAGTTTTTTTTTTTTTTTTACACCTAATAAAATCTATGGATGTCACTACAGAGGGGATTAGTCCTTGCCCGCAACATGTGCTCCCCTTCCAGCTCGGAAGGCAAGTTGTTGGGTGTAAGCAGGAGCAACAATTACACTGTTCTCCCGTGCACCCGGTATACAGGCACATACTGAACCACATTAACAGGGCAGCGCAGTGGCGCAGCATCCACGAGCTTCCGTTCCCCTGCCCTGTGCGACATGACAAGAAGCAAAAGGAATGAAAGCATGGCAGCAGGTGCCACGTTGATTGAAATGGCCTGCTTTCAAGGAACGAGAGAGGGATATTTGCTGTGTGTGTTTATATGTATTTATCAGTTTATGTGTGTGTGTATTTAGCAGTCTGTCCGTGTATATTTATCAGTATGTGTGTGTGTGTATTTAGCAGTCTGTCCGTGTATATTTATCAGTATGTGTGTGTGTGTATTTAGCAGTCTGTGTGTGTGTGTGTGTAAATAGCAATCTGTGCATGTATATTTATCAATCTGTGTGTGTGTGTATTTAGCAGTTTGTGCATGTATATTTATCAATCTCTGTGTGTGTGTATTTAGCAGTCTGTGAGTGTATATTTATCAATGTGTGTGTGTGTGTGTGTGTATTTAGCAGGCTGTGCGTGTATATTTAGCAACCTGTGTGTGTATGTGTATTTAGCTGCGTGTATGTATTTAGTAGTGTGTGTGTTTGGCAGTGTGTGCATTGGTGCATGTATCAGGCAGTTTGTGTGTCTGTGTATGTATTAGGTAGTGTGTATGTATCAGGCAATTTGTGTGTTTGTGTATGTATTAGGTAGTGTGTATGTATCAGGCAGTTTCTGTGTCTGTGTATGTATTAGGTAGTGTGTATGTATCCGGCAGTTTCTGTGTCTGTGTATGTATTAGGTAGTGTGTATGTATCCGGCAGTTTGTGTGTCTGTGTATGTATTAGGTAGTGTGTATGTATCAGGCAGTTTGTGTGTCTGTGTATTTATTATTATTATCGCCAACAGATTCCATAGCGCTTCACAATATTATGAGAGGGGGATTTAACTATAAATAGAAATGACAAGAAAACGTACAGGAACGATAGGTTGAAGAGGACCCTGCTATAGGAGGTGGGGTGTAAAACACTAAAGGGCAGGAAATAGCAGTCAAATAAGGTGGGAGTGAAGCAGAACTGGAGGAGAGAGTAGAGTGCTGCCCTTTAGGAGAGAGCAAGAGATAGGTATGTGAGGTAGAGGTTAGTCTTAGAGGCCATAAGCTTTCCTAAAGAGATGGGTTTAAAGGCACTTCTTAAATGATTGGAGACTAGGGGAGAGTCTGATGGCGGTAGGCAGGCTATTCCAGGGAGGCGCCCGCAAGAAGTCCTGCAAGAGTGAGTTGGCCATACGGGTGCGGACAACGGACAGGAGAAGGTCACGGGCAGAGCGGAGAGACCGAAAAGGGGCATACCTATGGATCTGTGAGAAAATATAAGAGGGGCTAGAGTTGTTCAGTGCTTTATAGGTGTGAATTAGTACCTTGAATTGCCTCCTATAGGATACAGGAAGCCAATGTAAGGCCTGACAGAGGGGTGAGGTATGAGAGAACCGACTACAGAGAAAAATCAGTCTGGCGGCAGCATTCATTAACGACTGAAGCGTAGCAATACGGCTTTTGGGAAAACCAATCTGGAGAGGGTTACAATAATCCATGCGGGAAATTACTAGAGCACGGACAAGCTCCTTGGTAGCATCTTGCCTAAGAAAGGGGCGGGTGCGGGCTGTTTTTAAGATTGAATCTACAGGATTTGGCAACATACTGGATGTGAGGCTCAAAGGTGAGGCCAGAATCAAGTATGATGCCAAGACAGCGAGCTTGCAAGGATGGACTTATGTGGATACCACTAACTTGAAGGGAGAGTGAAAGAGGAGGATCGGTATTAGGAGGAGGAAAGACAAGAAGCTCAGTTTTAGAGAGATTGAGTTTCAGAAAGCGGGAGGACATCCAGTCAGAGATGGAAGAAAGGCATGCAGTAACACGTTGCAGGACGGCAGGAGAGAGGTCCAGGAAGGAGAGATATATCTGGGTGTCATCAGCATACAGGTGTTATTGGAATCCAAAAGAGGTAATAAGTATATGTGTTAGGTAGTGTGTACGTATCAGGCAGTTTGTGTGTCTGTGTATGTATTAGGTAGTGTGTATGTATCAGGCAGTTTGTGTGTCTGTGTATTAGGTAGTGTGTATGTATCAGGCAGTTTGTGTGTCTGTGTATGTATTGGATACTGTGTATGTGTCAGGCAGTTTGTGTGTCTTTGTATTAGATCGAGTATATGTATCGGGCAGTTTGTGTGTCTGTGTATGTATTAGGTAGTGTGTATATATCAGGAAGTTTGTGTGTCTGTGTATGTATTAGTGTGTATGTATCAGGCAGTTTGCGTGTCTGTAGGTAGTGTGTATATATCAGGCAGTTTGTGTGTCAGTGTATGTATTAGTGTGTATGTATCAGGCAGTTTGCGTGTCTGTAGGTAGTGTGTATATATCAGGCAGTTTGTGTGTCTGTGTATGTATTAGTGTGTATGTATCAGGCAGTTTGCGTGTCTGTAGGTAGTGTGTATATATCAGGCAGTTTGTGTGTCTGTGTATGTATTAGGTAGTGTGTATATATCAGGCAGTTTGTGTGTCTCTGTATGTATTAGGTAGTGTGTATGTATCGGGCAGTTTGTGTGTATGTAGGTAGTGTGTATGTATCAGGCGGTTTGTGTGTCTGTATGTATTAGGTAATGGGTATGTATAAGGCAGTTTGTGTGTCTGTGTATATATTAGGTAGTGTGTATGTATCAGGCAGTTTGGGGTCTGTAGGTAGTGTGTATGTATCAAGCAGTTTGTGTGTCTGTGTATGTTTTAGATAGTGTGTATGTATCAGGCAGTTTGTGTGTCTGTGTATGTATTAGGTAGTGTGTATGTATCAGGCAGTTTGTGTGTCTGTGTATGTATTAGGTAGTGTGTATATATCAGACAGTTTGTGTGTCTGTGTATGTATTAGGTAGTGTTCATGTATCAGGCAGTGTGTGTGTCTGTAGGTAGTGTGTATATATCAGGCAGTTTGTGTGTCTGTGTATGTATTAGGTAGTGTGTATATATCAGACAGTTTGTGTGTCTGTGTATGTATTAGGTAGTGTTCATGTATCAGGCAGTTTGTGTGTCTGTAGGTAGTGTGTATGTATCAGGCAGTTTGTGTGTCTGTGTATGTATCAGGTAGTGTGTATGTATCAGGCAGTTTGTGTGTCTGTGTATTTATTAGGTAGTGTGTATATATAAGGCAGTTTGTGTATCTGTGTATGTATTAGGTAGTGTGTATGTATCAGACAGTTTGTGTGTCTGTGTATGTATTAGGTAGTGTGTATGTATCAGGCAGTATGTGTGTCTGTGAATGTATTAGGTAATGTGTATGTATGAGGCAGTTTGTGTGTCTGTGTATGTATTAGGTAGTGTGTATATATAAGGCAGTTTGTGTATCTGTGTATGTATTAGGTAGTGTGTATGTATCAGACAGTTTGTGTGTCTGTGTATGTATTAGATAGTGTGTATATATAAGGCAGTTTGTGTATCTGTGTATGTATTAGGTAGTGTGTATGTATCAGACAGTTTGTGTGTCTGTGTATGTATTAGGTAGTGTGTATGTATCAGGCAGTTTGTGTGTCTGTGTATGTATCAGGTAGTGTGTATGTATCAGGCAGTTTGTGTGTCTGTGTATTTATTAGGTAGTGTGTATATATAAGGCAGTTTGTGTATCTGTGTATGTATTAGGTAGTGTGTATGTATCAGACAGTTTGTGTGTCTGTGTATGTATTAGGTAGTGTGTATGTATCAGGCAGTATGTGTGTCTGTGAATGTATTAGGTAATGTGTATGTATGAGGCAGTTTGTGTGTCTGTGTATGTATTAGGTAGTGTGTATATATAAGGCAGTTTGTGTATCTGTGTATGTATTAGGTAGTGTGTATGTATCAGACAGTTTGTGTGTCTGTGTATGTATTAGATAGTGTGTATATATAAGGCAGTTTGTGTATCTGTGTATGTATTAGGTAGTGTGTATGTATCAGACAGTTTGTGTGTCTGTGTATGTATTAGGTAGTGTGTATGTATCAGGCAGTATGTGTGTCTGTGAATGTATTAGGTAGTGTGTATGTATCAGGCAGTATGTGTGTCTGTGTATGTATTAGGTAGTGTGTATGTATCTGGCAGTTTGTGTGTCTGTGTATGTATTAGGTAGTGTGTATGTATTAGGCAGTATGTGTGTCTGTGTATGTATTAGGTAATGTGTATGTATCAGGCAGTTTGTGTGTCTGTGTATGTATTAGGTAGTGTGTATGTATCAGGCAGTTTGTGTGTCTGTGTATTTATTATTATTATCGCCAACAGATTCCATAGCGCTTCACAATATTATGAGAGGGGGATTTAACTATAAATAGAAATGACAAGAAAACGTACAGGAACGATAGGTTGAAGAGGACCCTGCTATAGGAGGTGGGGTGTAAAACACTAAAGGGCAGGAAATAGCAGTCAAATAAGGTGGGAGTGAAGCAGAACTGGAGGAGAGAGTAGAGTGCTGCCCTTTAGGAGAGAGCAAGAGATAGGTATGTGAGGTAGAGGTTAGACTTAGAGGCCATAAGCTTTCCTAAAGAGATGGGTTTAAAGGCACTTCTTAAATGATTGGAGACTAGGGGAGAGTCTGATGGCGGTAGGCAGGCTATTCCAGGGAGGCGCCCGCAAGAAGTCCTGCAAGAGTGAATTGGCCATACGGGTGCGGACAACGGACAGGAGAAGGTCACGGGCAGAGCGGAGAGACCGAAAAGGGGCATACCTATGGATCTGTGAGAAAATATAAGAGGGGCTAGAGTTGTTCAGTGCTTTATAGGTGTGAATTAGTACCTTGAATTGCCTCCTATAGGATACAGGAAGCCAATGTAAGGCCTGACAGAGGGGTGAGGTATGAGAGAACCGACTACAGAGAAAAATCAGTCTGGCGGCAGCATTCATTAACGACTGAAGCGTAGCAATACGGCTTTTGGGAAAACCAATCAGGAGAGGGTTACAATAATCCATGCGGGAAATTACTAGAGCACGGACAAGCTCCTTGGTAGCATCTTGCCTAAGAAAGGGGCGGGTGCGGGCTGTTTTTAAGATTGAATCTACAGGATTTGGCAACATACTGGATGTGAGGCTCAAAGGTGAGGCCAGAATCAAGTATGACGCCAAGACAGCGAGCTTGCAAGGATGGACTTATGTGGATACCACTAACTTGAAGGGAGAGTGAAAGAGGAGGATCGGTATTAGGAGGAGGAAAGACAAGAAGCTCAGTTTTAGAGAGATTGAGTTTCAGAAAGCGGGAGGACATCCAGTCAGAGATGGAAGAAAGGCATGCAGTAACACATTGCAGGACGGCAGGAGAGAGGTCCAGGAAGGAGAGATATATCTGGGTGTCATCAGCATACAGATGTTATTGGAATCCAAAAGAGGTAATAAGTATATGTGTTAGGTAGTGTGTACGTATCAGGCAGTTTGTGTGTCTGTGTATGTATGAGGTAGTGTGTATGTATCAGGCAGTTTGTGTGTCTGTGTATTAGGTAGTGTGTATGTATCAGGCAGTTTGTGTGTCTGTGTATGTATTGGATACTGTGTATGTGTCAGGCAGTTTGTGTGTCTTTGTATTAGATCGAGTATATGTATCGGGCAGTTTGTGTGTCTGTGTATGTATTAGGTAGTGTGTATATATCAGGAAGTTAGTGTGTCTGTGTATGTATTAGTGTGTATGTATCAGGCAGTTTGCGTGTCTGTAGGTAGTGTGTATATATCAGGCAGTTTGTGTGTCTGTGTATGTATTAGTGTGTATGTATCAGGCAGTTTGCGTGTCTGTAGGTAGTGTGTATATATCAGGCAGTTTGTGTGTCTGTGTATGTATTAGTGTGTATGTATCAGGCAGTTTGCGTGTCTGTAGGTAGTGTGTATATATCAGGCAGTTTGTGTGTCTGTGTATGTATTAGGTAGTGTGTATATATCAGGCAGTTTGTGTGTCTGTGTATGTATTAGGTAGTGTGTATGTATCGGGCAGTTTGTGTGTATGTAGGTAGTGTGTATGTATCAGGCGGTTTGTGTGTCTGTATGTATTAGGTAATGGGTATGTATAAGGCAGTTTGTGTGTCTGTGTATATATTAGGTAGTGTGTATGTATCAGGCAGTTTGGGGTCTGTAGGTAGTGTGTATGTATCAGGCAGTTTGTGTGTCTGTGTATGTTTTAGATAGTGTGTATGTATCAGGCAGTTTGTGTGTCTGTGTATGTATTAGGTAGTGTGTATATATCAGACAGTTTGTGTGTCTGTGTATGTATTAGGTAGTGTTCATGTATCAGGCAGTGTGTGTGTCTGTAGGTAGTGTGTATATATCAGGCAGTTTGTGTGTCTGTGTATGTATTAGGTAGTGTGTATATATCAGACAGTTTGTGTGTCTGTGTATGTATTAGGTAGTGTTCATGTATCAGGCAGTTTGTGTGTCTGTAGGTAGTGTGTATGTATCAGGCAGTTTGTGTGTCTGTGTATGTATCAGGAAGTGTGTATGTATCAGGCAGTTTGTGTGTCTGTGTATTTATTAGGTAGTGTGTATATATAAGGCAGTTTGTGTATCTGTGTATGTATTAGGTAGTGTGTATGTATCAGACAGTTTGTGTGTCTGTGTATATATTAGGTAGTGTGTATGTATCAGGCAGTATGTGTGTCTGTGAATGTATTAGGTAATGTGTATGTATGAGGCAGTTTGTGTGTCTGTGTATGTATTAGGTAGTGTGTATATATAAGGCAGTTTGTGTATCTGTGTATGTATTAGGTAGTGTGTATGTATCAGACAGTTTGTGTGTCTGTGTATGTATTAGATAGTGTGTATATATAAGGCAGTTTGTGTATCTGTGTATGTATTAGGTAGTGTGTATGTATCAGACAGTTTGTGTGTCTGTGTATGTATTCGGTAGTGTGTATGTATCAGGCAGTATGTGTGTCTGTGAATGTATTAGGTAGTGTGTATGTATCAGGCAGTATGTGTGTCTGTGTATGTATTAGGTAGTGTGTATGTATCTGGCAGTTTGTGTGTCTGTGTATGTATTAGGTAGTGTGTATGTATTAGGCAGTATGTGTGTCTGTGTATGTATTAGGTAATGTGTATGTATCAGGCAGTTTGTGTGTCTGTGTATGTATTAGGTAGTGTGTATATATAAGGCAGTTTGTGTGTCTGTGTATGTATCAGGCAGTTTGGTGTCTGTAGGTAGTGTGTATGTATCAGGCAGTTTGTGTATCTGTGTATGTATTAGGTAGTGTGTATGTATCAGACAGTTTGTGTGTCTGTGTATGTATTAGGTAGTGTTTATGTATCAGGCAGTTTGTGTGTCTAGTAGATATTGGTGCGGTGTAAGTGACAAGGACCTACACCTATAAGTGGAGCGCTCAAACACAGATAAATCTTACCAAAACGTAGTCTCATTCAATGGTAAAATATGGGGTACATGTCAAACTAAAATACAGAAAATACAATATAGTGTAGATGGTACTGAAAAATGGCTTCACAGTGATTATAATGATATCGTGCTGAATATTACACTCACATTTCAAGGAGCCTGTATGTAGAAAACACTGGCTCCGTATAAAGGCTTGTGTGCTGTTATGGTAGCACCACCCTCCTACTTCGGCTTGAATAATTTCTCGGGAACACGAAAAAGAAGGGAAGAAAGCAGACCAATGTGTAGACTTATGGTGATAAATGACACAGATATGTGTTCAATAAATGGGGTGCTCACCTGGTCCTGAGCCTACGAATCCCGGCTCTAGGTGTGTAGGTTTTATGCCAATTTGAATGGGGATGGCACTTCCCCTGTGAGGATTCCTTGGAGGCTCCAAAAAGGACTTGGATGAGGTTTTGAATAAAAATGGTGAATGTATTAGTTTAAAATAAACATAAAAACAAAGATGATAAAAGTCCTCAAATAAAAGTCCTTTAAAAATGGCCAATACGCGTTCCACTCTCAAATAGAGCTTCTTCAGTCAGCGAGTCTGTCTGAGTATGTATCAGTTCAGTTTGTGTGTCTGTCTGAGTATGTATCAGGCAGTTTGTGTGTCTGTGTATGTATTAGGTTGTTTGTATGTATCAGGCAGTATGTGTGTCTGTGAATGTATTAGGTAGTGTGTATGTATCAGGCAGTATGTGTGTCTGTGTATGTATTAGATAGTGTGTATGTATCAGGCAGTTTGTGTGCCTGTGCATGTATTAGGTTGTTTGTATGTATCAGGCAGTATGTGTGTCTGTGAATGTATTAGGTAGTGTGTATGTATCAGGCAGTATGTGTGTCTGTGAATGTATTAGGCAGTGTGTATGTATCAGGCAGTATGTGTGTCTGTGTATGTATTAGGCAGTGTGTATGTATCAGGCAGTATGTGTGTCTGTGTATGTATTAGGTAGTGTGTATGTATCAGGCAGTTTGTGTATCTGTGTATGTATTAGATAGTGTGTATGTATCAGACTGTTTATGTGTGTGTATTCAGAGGCAAAGAAAAGAGGCGATAGAGGGAGACAAATGTGTACTAGCAGCACTTTTTGGCAAGTGTCTGCTCTGCAAATATGCTGCGTAGCTGGCGCCGAGGGATCTCTCTGCACAGCTTCGTCACATACCATTTATTAATGCCAGGAGGTGGGATGTGATCTCATCCCAGAATCAGCATGGAGATGCACGAGGCTGTGCATTTAGTGCACAACAAAATCCCAGTTGTTATAGTGCATAACAAATCATCTGAACTTGACACAATTGGGTTTTACCGGTGCAACGGCTACAAACTTTCACAAAAGGGAAATCCAAGCAGCGGATGAAGCTACACTGATGAAGATTCTCCTGCCATCATTCAAATTTCTCTTTTGGAAACATTTGTTGGTGTTGCAACAGCAGATATTTCCTCCGTTGTTTGCAACTAAAGCAAACACAGTGCTCTTTGATTAGCTCCCATGTTTTTGCTCTGATTTGTAAACTAAAGATATGGCACTTACCTTCTCTGAATACATATGTGTGCACATTTAATATATTTGCTTAGTTGTTTTAGTTGTATAATTTTGTGGTGGTAATTAGCAGTGCCTCCGTCCCACCCAGTTTTGACTGTGGTATTTTATGTGCCCCCTTTATATATTATTCCGAAAGTCGCTACTGCTTAAATGATGATAGTTCTTCAACAGCAGCTTACCAAAGCACAAATGTAGCTGCTTCTTGCGGTGGTACTTAGCTGGGGTTTCGCAGACTGTCAGGTCCTGAATGCAGCACTTGTCTCCAGCACAGTCATGCACCCAGCTCTCACGGGTTCCTGGGCAGCACTGACCTTTGCTATCTCACACAGGAACGTCTAATAAATGAAAGTATTAGCCTGATTGGCTCTCACATCCATGTGATGCAGGGTTGAAGCAAAAGATAGAGTTCATTTAACCCTGCAACAGAATGACATACATTTATATACTGTATATAATCAATACAGAAGGAGAGGACTCAAAGTGACTGGACTCTTCTCAAATGTATTCAGATGATTTTATTTCAACAGCATAGCACAGATTTTAACGTAAGGTGAAATCAACATTTCAGTCCCATAATGGGACTTTTTTTTATTTTTTTATAAAATTCTTTATTTTTATTGTGCATAGTGTTACATACATGCTTGTTCCGCCCCAAAAGCAGGTAACAAGCCAGAGAGTTTACAAAGCATACAGACATTTTTAGGACATTGGTATAACGTGCACATTTTTTTGAAGGTTAGTAAACAGGCATCAACTATTGTAAGAGTAATTTGTGTTATCGTTGGTTCATAGCTTGGTAGTTAAATCATGTTATGTCAAACTGCAGAAACATTCTAAAGGCGCACAATCTGTTAACTGTGAGTTATGCTGAGTATCATGCTTATAATGGGAAACAACCTGACCTTTCCTGAATAGCTATACTACAATGCTGGGTTACACTTAGAGTACAAAGAGTTAAAGGTATGAGCTAAGCAATGCGTTATACATCTGTTACCTAGCGCTCTTAGCTTAAATGTGAGAGGTCTAATCAAAGCAAAATCAAATAATAATAATCAAGTGTATCTACTAGCAGGTAGGCGCAACACAAGGTATGGTATGTTGGTCACAGTTCAGCAGGGGCACATGTGGCCAGGTAGGTATCTGGGCTGTAGGTCGTCGTCAGCAGTAATAATGTCCCTGAGGGTGCCAGGCATGTAAGCAGGGGCCTTGCACTACAAGCCGTTTAAACTCATCCCCCTCAGCCTATGCCCACCGGGTGTACAGACCTGTCCATCTTGAGGGTGACCTGCCCGGGGGCGTCGTTGGTCTGAGTGTGGAGCTTCGTGTGAGCTTGGTCATGAGGCTTCCATGGTGCCCCTAGAGGTAAGTTCTGTCGCGGGTGTGAGGCATGGGAGTGTGGATGACCCCTCTTGAGCTGTGGCACCGATCGCTCCCGGTTTCCAGCTGGGTCCAGTCTTCGAGAGAAGTGTGGCTGGGGAGACTCCCGCTTTTGCTGTGAGGCTGGGTTGGGCTTTGGCACTCGGAGAGGTGTTCCTGAGTGTCGTGGGGTCGGGCTCCGGTTAGCCGGGGGCTTCTCTGGGCTTGAGGGCGTCGGGCTGGCTTCCGCGTGGTGCAGGCCTTGCGCCTGTATGGCAGTGCCGCAGCTGTCTTTGCCGTCGGTTGTTCGGGTTTCGCATGAGTGGGTAGCCGGTGTGCCCGGAGTTTCGGGCGAAGCCAGAATGCTTGCCAGAATTTTTCAAAGGATGCCTCGATGGGCTCAATCCCCCGATCACTCCTTGGGTTTGTATGTGCTCGTGAGGGGAGCTTGACATCCGCCATCTTTGGAGGCCATGCGGTTCCAGGGTTTTTGCTCCAACTTGTTGACCCTGCTGAGGTAAGGTCGCACTCTGTAGGGACCGGGATATCCCCCGCCGGTCCAAGGGCGGGGGAACAGGGCTGTGCAGATTCCTGTGGCTGCTTGGAGCCCGGGGTCAGGAGCATGGCCGCCTCCCCCAACACCCAGGTCGTCGACCGTAGTAGGCCGCAAGCTGTAACGCTGTGTGTTGCCATCGGGTCACCCAGGTTCAAGCTTAGGGAGTAGTCGAGGGTGTTTAGGGTAATCCTCTGGCTGCCAAGGGTCGTTTTTTCTCCAGGTTTGCCTCAGTTTTCCAGATGGTTTAGGTTAGTTTAGCAGGAGCTTGTAACAAACACGTCTAGCCATCTTGGCTGTCAGGCCCCCCCCCCCCCATAATGGGACTTTTATCAAAATATAACTTCCATTATGGAACTGAAACATTGATTTCACCTTATGTGAAACTCTGTGCAATGCCATGCCTCCCAATAGTCCAGCTTTCAGTGGCACAGTCCCGATTTTGGGGTGCTGTCTCGCTGCTTCGCTTCAGTTCCTTGGTTTCCTGCATTTAGGGAACTGTCCCCGGGCAGCACAGCACAAGCACATCATTAGACACGGTCGAGTTGTGCAGCGGGCACTTGGACAATGCAGGGAGCACTTCAGCAGCACCCCTTGCATGGTCCTGGTACCTGAGCATCCTCTGCATATATGTGGTATACCAGATACCTGGAAACTAAAATATGCCATAAGGCTGCGAGGCAAATAAAAAGTGAAGAGGGCCAAAGAACAATCTTTGTGGAACTCCAAGGACAAGTGGAAATAATGAAGGCAAAGAAAGGACAATTTATTTTTCAATACAGCAGAGGAATTCACCAGCAGTGTCATATTAGATGGGGAATAAATATCCCATCTAATACTGGTCAGCACACACTCCAAAAGTCAATTTTCTCTGTAATCTATACTAACTATATCCTATACGTATTTGTATAGTACATGAGGAGCCATGCTGCATAAGGCTTGTTATTGAGAAATCCCCTCTGCCTTTAGTCATCAGATAATCATTAAGTGCATATTCCAGAGCATGTTCTTTTGCAAATAATAAAAACAATTCACCATATTAACCTCTTAAGGCCAAATGTACACGTTTTGATCAAAATAAAACGTAAACAAAACTTGGAATGTGACTATATGTCTGTCCAACCGTAATTCACCTCTTTCATATTAAGTGCACCCACACTTATTATATATCATTTTATTCAGGAGAAAAGGGGGCTTTCATTTAACATCAAATATTTAGCTATGAAAAATAATTTAATATGAATAAAATATAAAGAAATTAAGAAGTTTTGTTATTTGTTTTAGTACTGCATGACATTTTAACTGTGAATGTCACAATACTGTTTGCATTTACTGCAATAAAATACACATATTTGTATTCAGCGATGTCTCACGTGTAAAACAGTACCCCCTATGTACAGGTTTTATGGTGTTTGGGGAAGTTACAGAGACAAATATGGCATGTTTGCAATTCTTCAGTTTTTTTCACATTGAAATTAACCAGCTTGGTTACGTTGCCTTTGACACCGTATGGTAGCCCAGGAATGAGAATTACCCCTATGATGGCATACCATTTGCAATAGCAGACAATCCAAGGTATTGCAAATGGGGTATGTCCAGTCTTTTTTAATAGCCACTTAGTCACAAACACTGACCAAAGTTAGTGTTAATTTTTGTTTGTGTGTGTAAAATGCAAAAAACGAATTTGAATGCCAATTTTGGCCAGTGTCTGTGGCTATTAAAAAAGACTCTATGAAACTGCTATGTTTACATGTGAAGGGTTAAAACCTGAGGGACCTGGCACCCAGACCACTTCATTGAGCTGAAGTGGTATGTGTGACTTTAGTGTCCCTTTAACCCCTTAAGGACCAAACTTCTGGAATAAAATGGAATCATGACGTGTCACACACGTCATATGTCCTTAAGGGGTTAAGGAAATAGTTTTAGATACAGTTGCAGGTCCGTTTGACGAAGTTCCGTTTGAATATTATCGCATTTCACCTTTGTGTTTGGTACCGAAGAAGGAGAGTGGTGAATTCAGGCTTATACACCATTTGTCTTTCCCCAAGGGGGATTCGCTTCATGACGAGATAGACATGGAACACTTTCCGGTCCGTTATGCGTCTTTTGACAACACTATTGAATGGGCTTTGGCTTGTGGAAAAAATGCCTTAATGGCTAAAGTTGACATTGAGTCAGCATTTAGGCTATTACAAATGCATCCTGAAAGTTTTAACTCTCTAGGCTTTCGATGTGATGGGAAATTCTTCTTTGATAAATGTTTACCGATGGGCTGCTCCGTATCTTGCTTTTATTTTGAATTGTTTGTATCTTTCTTGGAGTGGGTTATTAAATGTAAAACAGGTTTAGGATCAGTTGCCCACTATTTAGATGATTTTATCTTTATTGGTATAGAAGGCACAGATCAATGTTCAATGCTATTGCAGGCTTTTTGTTCAATAGCAGAGGAGTTTGGCATACCACTAGCAAAGAATAAAACTGTGTTTCCTACAATTTTGTTACAATTTTTAGGAATTGTGATATACTCAAGTAAAATGGAATGCAGTTTACCAGTTGACAAAGCGCACAAAATGTCCATTTTATTACGGCAGGTTTACGGGGCTAATAAAGTTTCGATTAAAACTTTTCAAAAACTTACAGGCCTACTGGCTTTTGCTGCCAGCGTTATACCAATGGGCAGAATATTCACGAGAAAAATGTCATTGGTCATAGCGGGTAAGAATTTGCTATATCTGCATATTAGGTTAACCAAAGAAATAAAAGAAGATATTGAGGTCTGGTTGGAATTCTTAAGCAGTTTTAACGGTAACACTCTATGGCGGATAATTTGGATTTAGACTTTTACAATGATGCAGTTGATATCACCAAAGTGCCAAGGCTCGTGGTTATGTTGGTGTGGTTTTTGAGCTAAAAAACAGGCAGATCCCCTTAATGCGAGTGTAGATCTCGCAGTTTAATTTTTTCTTAAAATGTTTAGAGCTAATACACCCATATATTCGATACAGAGAACATCATGTGGGATTATGTTTTTCTTAAAGTTGCTGAGAGGGGTTTAAATTGTTATGAATTTTTTAGTTTCAAAAGGCTTTTATTCATGTCATTGGATACGTATAACAATGCGGTAAGATAGTAAAATAGGAGACACGCAGGTCTCGCAACAGTGGGAGCAGCCATATAAATATAAAGTGATGAACACCAAAACAATATTAACAAGTAGAAGGTAGTACAGTAGCAACATTGTTAGCTTCGTTACGGTACATGTAGTAAATATGCAAACATCTGTATCCTATAATCGGTTGCAAAAGGGTAGGTTTATCAATTCTGTGTGAGCCAGATAGTGACTGTGTAGTGTATGGACAAGATACGCCAGTCATCATAATGGCCGTGTACAGCCGAGGAGTATCTTTGAAGCGGATAGGGGCTATTATAACATCTGTGGTGTTATGAATTTTTTAATTCAGCAGTTATTAAAAGGTTGCTTAAGAAGGCTACAAGCAGGGCCGGCGCGTCCATAAGGCGGCACAGGCGGCCGCCTTAGGGCGCACCGGCTCTGGGGGCGCAAAATTCCAGTGACCGGCAGGAGGGAAGTGCTCCCTCCTGCCTGGTCACCTCCTGGATCCCCGGAGCGGCGCTGAAGTGGATTAGGAGGCAGCAAGGGAGCTCTGATCTCTCTGACCGGCTCCCTCGCGCGCCTTTTGCTGATGCCGCGGGAGCCGGAATATGACGTCATATTCCGGCTCCCGCGGCATCAGAAAACAGCCTGCGAGGG
The DNA here is from genome assembly GCF_036172605.1 of Pelobates fuscus. Classification (NCBI taxonomy): domain Eukaryota; kingdom Metazoa; phylum Chordata; class Amphibia; order Anura; family Pelobatidae; genus Pelobates; species Pelobates fuscus. The sequence goes on along the minus strand of NC_086322.1, from coordinate 71,748,560 downwards.
AGCCGGTCAGAGAGATCAGAGTTCCCTCGCCGCCTCCTAATTCAGTTCAGCCGCACACCTCCCAGCAGCCCCACTGGACCACCAATGAGAGACCCACGCCAGCTCTCCAGGTAGGGAGGCTGGGTGGGACATTTAAATTTAATTTAGATTATTAATTACGGTGTGTGTATGTGTGTGTGCATGTGAGTGTGAGTGTGTATATCAGTGTGTATGTGTGTTTGTGTGTGTCTGTGTGTGAGTGAGTGTGTGTGTCTGTCAGTGTGTGTGTGTGTGAGTGTGTGTGTCTGTCAGTGTGTGTGTGCATGTGAGTATGTGTGTCTGTCAGTGTGTGTATGTGTTCGAGTATGTGTCTGTGAGTTTGTGTGTGTGTGTGTGTGAGTATGTATTTTTCTGTATGCCTGTCTGTATGTATGTATCTATATGACGGTATGCCTCTGTATGTATGTATGTATGTATGTGTCTGTATGTCTTGTACGTATGTTTCTGTATGTCTCTGTATGCATGTATGTAACTGGATGTATGTTTGTCCCTGAATGTCTGTATATATGTCTCTGTATGCATGTATGTAACTGTATGCTTTTATGTCTCTGTATGTACGTATGTGTGTGTCTCTGTATGCCTGTATGTCTTTGTTTGCATGTTTCTGTATGTATGTATGTGTCTGTATGACGGTATGCCTCTGTATGTATGTATGTGTCTGTATGACGGTATGCCTCTGTATGTATGTGTCTGTATGACGTTATGTCTCTGTATGCATGCATGTATCTGTATGTGTGTATGTCTTTGTATGCCTGTATGTATGTGTCTGCATGCCTGTATGTCTCTGTATGTCTGTATGTATGTGCCTGAATGTCTTTGTATGTATGTTTCTGTATGCCTGTCTGTATGTATGTGTCTGTATGACTGTGATGTAATTCCAGTAAAATACAAGTTTAGCAGGCTAAGATTGCCACAAGGCATATGTATGTATATGTGTTTGTAGTATCAGTTAGTTAATTACACGTAGCTAAGATACTGTCATCACTGTACTGACCAGGTGCAGGAATGTAAGAACTGGAATTACGCGTCCCTCTCCTTTGTATCAGATGAGCCACGTGGTTAGACCGGATGGATGAGTTTAGACTCTATTCATTAAATAGGTTAAGGGTATGTGTGGGTGTAGTTAATTGTGGGAGGAGCTACAGTGCTATATAAGGAATGTACTCTATGTATTCAGTACTCAGACTTTGCTGTATTTTGGTGACGCTAGTCCCTCTGAGTCCCGATCGGTGATCCAATAAAGAATCTCTTCCTTCCTGAAGAAACCTGTGTCCATCTCTCTGTGCTTGGCTTCCGTCAGTTTCTCCGGTATCATTTGGTGCATTGGCCGGGAAGCTCATCGTTCAACGGTAGCTGAGAGGCAGAGGCGTGAGACGGTCTATCTTTGCCCACGTTCTCTACGGCTGCACCCCTGAACTTCTGCGTGGACCTCCCTTCGTCTCGGCGCCACTGGTCTGTTGTCCAGGAGATCATCGGCCTCTACGTGAGAAGTGCTGGGGTGTCCCCGTCGATGAGTGTGAACTCAGGTTCAGGAACGAGGAGGTAAGACAACTGCTGTTTTAGACGGCAGGACCCACTAGGGGTATACCGATTGTGCGGTAGGCCCAAAGGGGTTTTGAATCTGTGTATCTGCCCCCTCTGTCGGAGGGAAGGAGCGAAGGCGCACCGCTCGATCGAACGCTCTTTAGTCAGACCGTTTGATTTGGTTAGTCAGGCGGGGTCCTGGTGTAAATAGCCCTAGCCGGACACCGGTGTCTTGTCTAGACTAGCGTTCTAGGGTGTATATTACGTTCGCTAGGTCGGAGGGACCGGGAGACTAAGCGGCGCCTGTGTAAATTCGGTTCGCTAGTTCTCATCCTATCTGGGCTAAGTGGGAAGGCGTGTAAATTTGGAACCCACTAGACTTTTGATAGTGCGACTAAGAGGCGCCTGTGTAAATTCGGTTCTCTAGCTCGCTATATATGTGGTGATTGGGCAGTGTGGCTAACCAAAACGGGTGTATATAGTTTTAGGTAGTCCATTCAAGGTACTGGCCAATAGTTTAGTTGGGAATTGTAAATGTGTTAACGATTGTTTTAGTAAAGTGTATATCTTGTTAGATAGCGCGAGCTCAGCCGTCTAGCGAGAGTGTTAATAGTGTGTTGCTGTATTATAGTGCACGGTACCATAACCCTGTATATTTACTGACATTATATAATAAGTACTAATCATTGTCGTCCATTGCATGTTTAACACCATAACCACTAATAAATTGTATTGTGACCTTAACTTGTGCTTTGACCTATGCTAACCGTACTGTAACCGCTATTTGTAAAAGACGATGTTACTGGGGTGTGTTATAGACGGGTAATTCGTATATAGAGAATTATAGCGTGGGTGACTGTGTAGTTACGCCAAAGGGCATAATATTGATTATATAGTGACTGGTGTAGCAGCTGTGTGTGTACGGGAATTCCCTGAGTGTTTATTGTTATTGTGTACGTTTCACTTGGTAACCGTACCACGTGGTGCTGTTGCCAGAGGAAACGGGTGTGACTGTTGAATAGTACGCGTGTATAGTAATCGTTGTCGACGACGTTCCACTGTTAAATATGGGTGCGTCGCAGTCAACGATTCCGGATCCCTTAGGATGTATGGTTAAGAATTTTAAAAAGGGATTCAAAGTTTGTGATTTTGGGGTTAAGATGTCCCCTGTACGTTTGGTCACTTTGTGCACTAGGGAGTGGCCTACTTTGGTTGCGGCATGGCCGCCACGTGGCAGTTTGGATCCAACTCTGGTACAGCGCTTACACGTGGCTGTATCAGGTAGGCCTGAACTTTACGGCCAGTTTCCTTATATTGATTGTTGGAGACAGGCCGTAAATGACTCGCCAAAATGGCTCCGGACATGCCACGAGGAACAGTGTCGCCTCATGGTAGCTAGGACTTGTTCGTCCACTAGGGCTGGTGTTAGGCCCATTTTGGACACGCCCCCTGAGTCCGAGATCCCTTTGCCGCCCCCTTACTTTCCGGTAAGAGGAAGTGACGCAAATACAGGAAGTCCTGTAACCCTTCCCTCATTACCCTCATCCACTTCCGCTTCCTCCTCCAGTACAGGATCCACCCCCCCTCGTACTAAATCTCCCCTTCCGGAACCAGAATCCACCCCCATTAGAAACGAATATCCTGATTTGGCGCCACTTCAGACTTCCGGTCAAGCTTCATCTAGCTCGGCTCGAAGTGTTTTATTTACGACCTTTTCCCAAAACCGACCTCCCACATCCCCATACCCTATCTCTCCCCGACCGGAACCCATGACTGACGCCTCTCTACGTAGCCCCATCCAAACCCGACAGTTGACTGGTGCCCAACAATTAAAGCACTATCAGATGCCTCTTCGTCTGAATCCCGGGTCAGCTTATATCGATGCCGCAGGTCAAATGGCACACGCTGACCCAGTCTTCGTATATGTCCCATTTACCACAACCGATCTTTTAAACTGGAAGACCCATAATTCCTCGTATACTGAGAAACCACAAGCTATGACTGATCTGTTCACCTCAATAGTACAGACGCATAATCCGACATGGGCTGATTGCCAGCAGTTATTAATGACTTTATTTAACAATGAGGAAAGGACAAGAATAAATCAAGCAGCCATTAAAGCATTAGAGGATAGAGCACGTGCTTTGAACCAAGCTAATCCAGCAGCATGGGCCGCAACACATTATCCCAACACTGATCCCGATTGGAACGTAAATGGTGCTGATATGGTTCAACTCAGAGCCTATAGAGACGCTATAATTGCTGGCATGAAAGCCGGAGGAAAGAAAGCCCATAACATGTCGAAGACAGTTGAGGTGATCCAGAAAAGCGATGAAGCGCCCAGTGTCTTTTATGACCGATTATTGGAGGCGTACCGTTTGTACACCCCCTTTAATCCGGAAGACGCAGACAATTCCCGAATGGTTAACTCCGCCTTTGTCAGCCAAGCATACGGAGATATTAAGCGCAAGCTACAAAAGTTAGAAGGGTTTGCAGGTATGTCCATCACCCAACTAATGGAGGTAGCAAATAAGGTCTATATGAACAGGGATACAGAAAGTAAGAAAGAGGAAGAGCGCAAGATGCGTAAAAAGGCTGATATGCTAGCGGTAGCGATCGCAGGCGTAGATAAACGGGGCCCAGATAGAGGCAATAATAGATGGAGTAGGGAGCCTTTGAGTAGGGATCAATGCGCGTATTGCAAGGAAGAAGGGCATTGGAGGAACGAATGTCCGCAAAGAGAGCAGTACGAGAGAGACCAACCCAGGGCAGGCTACGGAAACTTTAGAGGTAGAGCGAGAGGTAGAGGAGGCCCCGGAGGGAGTAATGGTTATAGAGGGAGTAATGGGAACAGAGGAAGTGTTAGGGAAGACAGGTATATTCCAGCAGCGCAAAGGTCCCGCGATAGAGAAGGTAGGGACTTTGTAGGATTGGCTGACACTGTCATGGAGGACTATTGATACCGACCGGGCTCCATCCCCCTTGGTCGAGCGGAGCCTATGGTCGATGTATCAATAGGGGGGAAAAGGAGTGCGTTCATGATCGACACTGGTGCTGAACATTCAGTGGTGACTAATCTAGTTGCTCCTCCATCTGGAAGGACTATTACTGTGATAGGAGCAACTGGAAGAAGTGCTGAAAAACCGGTTCTTAAAAGTCGACTCTGTACATTGGGAGGCCACGTAGTAAAACACCAATTCCTTTATATGCCTGAATGTCCAGTCCAATTGCTGGGACGTGATATGCTATCAAAATTACAAGCGCAGATTACGTTCCTACCAAATGGAACAACATCTTTAAAGTTTAATGGACCTTCAGGTATTATGACTTTATCCGTACCAAAGGAAGAAGAGTGGCGACTTTATACAGTGTTGACTAGCCAAAACCCTAGGAGTGATGAGACATTGTTTAACATACCAGGAGTTTGGGCAGAGAACAACCCACCAGGACTGGCCCGCAATATTCCACCAATAAAAATTGAACTGAAACATGGGGTTTATCCAGTGAGCCTAAGACAATATCACATTCCGCAGAAGGCTAAAAAGAACATCCAATCCTATCTGGATAAGTTCATACGGTATGGTATCCTAAAATTCTGTACTTCCCCCTGGAACACCCCATTGCTGCCTGTTCAAAAGCCCGGCACAGATGAGTATCGACCTGTGCAGGACTTAAGAGCAGTCAATGATGCGGTTGTTAGCATACATCCAGTTGTACCCAATCCATATAACCTGCTTGCTTTAATTCCGGGCGGGGCTACTTACTTCACAGTCTTAGATCTCAAAGATGCCTTCTTTTGCCTCCGAATTGCCGCAGAAAGCCAATGTATTTTCGCTTTCCAATGGGAGAACGCTGTAACGGGCTCAAAACGCCAAATGACTTGGACAAGACTGCCCCAAGGGTTTAAAAATTCACCTACCCTATTTGGTTCAGCTCTAAGTCAAGATCTACTGGATTTCGAGTCTATCCCAGGAGAATGTGTATTGTTACAATATGTAGATGACTTGTTGATAGCAGCAGTTACAAAAGAAAAATGTCAGCAAGCAACGCACGATCTACTACATATTCTCTGGAAGGCAGGATACAAGGTGTCCAGGAAGAAGGCTCAGTTGTGTTTGCCAACTGTCAAGTATCTGGGATTCCATATCTCTGAAGGTCAAAGGATTATGGGGCCAGAGAGAAAAGAAGCTGTCTGCCAAATACCAATACCCAAGAATAGAAGACAAGTGCGAGAATTCTTGGGGGCAGCAGGCTTCTGTAGGATATGGATTCCCAGCTATGCGATACTGGCAAAACCTCTGTACGCAGCCATCAAAGGTACAGAGCACGACCCCTTCTTATGGACCCAAGAACAGCAAACGGCATTTGAAGATGTGAAGAAGGCTTTGATGAGTGCCCCAGCATTAGGTCTACCTGATCACACACGACCATTCTACTTATATGTACACGAGCAAAGAAGAATGGCTGTGGGAGTATTGACACAGTACTTGGGATCATGGCAAAGACCTGTTGCCTACATGTCTAAGCAACTGGATGCAGTGGCCAGCGGACTTCCACCTTGTCTAAGAGCCGTAGCTGCAGCCGCCCTGCTAGTAGCTGAAGCCGATAAACTCACTCTGGGTCAAGAACTTTATGTACGAGTCCCACATGCAGTACAGACGTTGTTGGATTACAAAGGAAATCATTGGTTTAGTAACAGCCGTATGACCAAGTATCAAGCAATGTTGTGTGAAAACCCAAGAGTGCATTTAGAGACTGTAAACACCTTAAATCCAGCTACCCTTTTGCCGCAACCTACTGAAAGTCAACATGATTGTTTGGAAGTAATGGATGAAGTATTCTCAAGTAGACCAGATCTTCGTGATTTTCCCATCCAGAACCCCGATGTTCAATATTACACCGACGGCAGTAGTTATGTGAAAGAAGGGATCCGCTATGCAGGATATGCAGTGACAACAATAGACAAGGTGATAGAAGCTCGGCCACTGGCGAAAGGAACATCAGCACAAAAGGCAGAATTAATAGCACTAACACGAGCGTTACAATTGGCTGAAGGTTTAAGAGTAAATATCTATACGGACTCTAAGTATGCGTTTTTAACCACTCATGCCCACGGAGCTTTGTATAAAGAAAGAGGACTACTGAATTCAGAAGGCAAAGAAATCAAGTACGCAGCTGAAATCCTACAACTATTGGAAGCAGTGTGGGAGCCGAAAGAAGTCGGTATCATACATTGTCGAGCGCATCTGAGAGGAGATGGTGATGTAACCAAGGGAAATCGGATGGCAGATAGTGCAGCTAAGCGTGCTGCTGAATCAGGAAGACAGGAGTATGTGGGGCATATAGCTGCTCTTATACCAACTCCACTGTCCCAATGGACTCCAGTTTATACAGCTCAAGAAGAGGAGTGGTTAAAGACTGAACCGGGAAAGTATTTGGAGAACAAGTGGTATCAGCTAGAAGATGGAAGAATAGTCATACCAGCATCACTAGCGGTAGAAATTGTCCAAAATTATCACAACGGGACACATTCTGGGAGAGACAGTACTGAAGAATCTCTCAGGAAACATTTCTACATACCAAGATTGTCCAACTTGACTCAGGCCATTGTACGCAGATGTGTAACGTGTGCTAAGAATAATGCAAGACAAGGACCAGTAAAGCCACCAGGAGTCCAGTTTATGGGGGGACTCCCCATGTCCGATCTACAAATAGACTTTACAGTAATGCCTAAATCGGGTGGACATCGTTACCTGTTGGTAATTGTGTGCACCTATTCAGGCTGGGTAGAAGCATGTCCTACTCGTACAGAGAAAGCAGGAGAAGTTGTAAGATTCCTGCTACGAGAAATAATACCCCGATATGGACTACCCTGTTCTATAGGATCGGACAATGGTCCAGCTTTTGTTCATCAGTGCCTACAACAACTGACTCATATGCTTGGTATAAAGTGGAGGCTTCATACTGCATATAGACCCCAGAGTTCTGGTAAGGTAGAGAGAATGAATAGAACTATAAAGAACCAGTTGGCTAAAATGTGTCAGGAAACCCAACTTAAGTGGAACGTTCTCTTACCCATAGCTTTATTGCGAATCCGCAGTACCCCTACCAGAAGGATGGGCCTCTCTCCTTTTGAAATCATGTATGGGCGACCACCTCCCGTACTTGGTAACTTAAGGGGGGACTTGAGTCAGTTGGGAGAAGGAATTACCCGGCAGCAGGTTGTAGAGTTGGGTAAGACTATGGAGGAGGTACAGAAATGGGTACAAGATAGATTACCTGTGAATATTTATCCCCCTGTTCATAGTTATCATCCAGGAGATCAAGTGTGGATTAAAGAGTGGAATAATGTACCGTTAGGGCCCAAGTGGAGAGGTCCTTATGTTGTTCTTTTGTCTACCCCTACAGCAATAAAAGTAGCAGAAGTGACTCCGTGGATACATCACTCCAGGGTTAAACCAGCAGCAGTCGATTCTTGGCAAGTTACAGCAGATCCAGAGAATCCCTGCAAGATCCGGTTAAAACGCACTACTCAGTCGGAGTAACGAGGAATTATTGTGGATTACAAATTTTATTGTTACAGGTGTGAGTGAGAAGGCCATAATAAAGCCTGTCCGCTTACCAACACATAGTGTATAAGCCAGGAAAGTCTCGAAGGGACACCTGTGAAGACGAGCAGAACTCCATTCCCTGCAGCCCTCACATCCTGGAAGCTGAGGTTCCATCGCACGGACGAAGACTGAGGATGACGGCGAAAGATGTGCTTTTGATTGTGTTTATTTATATGTGTTTTTATATTCAGGAAGGTAGAGGTACCGACACTCCTAGCTGTGAGGTATGCATTAAGACTACGAGAACAGGTAACCATATTTCCCAAACCCTAATTTGGCATTCACAATACGAATGTAAAGGAGAGGTATCAAGATGTAGATACCTAAATATAGACTATAGTGTGTGCCATTTAGGAGTAGGAGAACCTAAGTGCTTCAGTCCAGAGTATCAACCTCGTACAATTTGGTTGACTCTCAGGAATGGAGATCCTCAGGGGACCCTAATTAATAAGACGGTGTTAGAATCCGTACATTCTTCGGGTGTTCTGCTATTTGATGCATGTAAGGCGATATCAAGTGGTAGAAAACCGTGGAATGTATGTGGGGATCTTAGATGGGAGAGGACGTATGGGTCTAATGATAAATATATTTGTCCCAGTAGTAAAAATAAATATGTGAGTCCTAGATGCCCAAATAAAGACTATAACTTTTGTCCATATTGGTCTTGTGTGGGGTGGGCGACTTGGGGACAGACAGTAGATAAAGACATGATAGTGACTAAGTTGCCGACTAGCCCTTATTGTAAGTCTATGGAATGCAACCCAGTCCATATACTCATTAATAACCCCGACAAGTTCTTAGATAAGTATGGAAATTTATTTGGGTCTCAAATATACGGGACGGGTTTAGATCCTGGGACATTATTGTTTATAGGAATAGAGACTGATACGGTATCCTCCCAGACTCATCAAGTATACCATTCCTTTTACGAAGAGATGAGTATAGATAATAAGATCCCCCATAATGCTAAAAACCTGTTCATCGATTTAGCTGAAAGTATTGCCGGTAGTCTTAATGTTACCAACTGCTATGTGTGTGGAGGTACTAACATGGGAGACCAATGGCCTTGGGAAGCAAAGGAGGTAATGTCCGGTTCTGAGGCAGTTGACCAATTAATATCTACACAAGCCGATTATCATATGAGTGTTAGAGGTAAATCTGAGTGGAGATTAAAGACCTCCATCATAGGTTATGTTTGCATAGCAAGGAAAGGAATAATGTATAATACTTCTGTAGGAGAATTAACTTGTCTAGGGCAAAAAGCTTATGATGATGATACAAAGAATACAACTTGGTGGTCGGCTTCAAATGTCTCAGAACCATCTAACCCGTTTGCTAGATATGCCAGTTTAAAGGATGTGTGGTTTGATTTATCCATCACATCTACCTGGAGAGCCCCAGCAAATTTGTACTGGATCTGTGGTAAGAAAGCCTATTCGGAGTTGCCACAGGACTGGGAAGGGGCATGTGTGTTGGGTATGCTCAAACCATCCTTCTTCTTGTTACCGATTGAAACAGGTGAGACTTTAGGTGTTAAAGTGTATGATGTGAATCATAGGAAGAAAAGGGGACCCATAGAGATAGGCGCCTGGGAAGATGATGAATGGCCTCCCCAGCGTATTATAGATTACTATGGGCCAGCCACGTGGGCTGAGGATGGTACCTTTGGTTATAGAACCCCTATTTATATGCTCAACCGTATTATAAGATTACAGGCGGTGGTTGAGATTATTACTAATGAGACCTCACAAGCACTCAATCTTCTAGCGAAGCATAATACCAGGATGAGGACAGCAGTGTACCAAAATAGATTAGCCTTGGATTACCTTTTGGCAGTAGAGGGAGGTGTATGTGGGAAGTTTAACCTAAGTAATTGCTGTCTTCAAATAGATGACGAAGGGCAAGCAATAGCTGAGCTTACTAGCCATATGGTTAAACTAGCGCATGTGCCTACTCAGGTATGGAAAGGGTACAATCCAAGTAGTTGGTTTGGTAGCTGGTATGAGTGGTTTGGAGGGCTTAAGGCAGTGGTAGGTGGAGTCCTACTGATTTTACTGTTGTGTCTACTCCTACCGTGTCTTATACCCTTAGTAGTTAGGTCTGTGCAAAGCCTGATAGGAAGTATAGCAGAGAGGAAGGCTGCTGCACAGATAATGGCGATATATAAGTATAAGGCTCTAGATCAGGGAGAACCAATGCAAGAAGATGAATGTTGAAGATTCACATCATAAGATAAGTCTGGTCTGGTTCATGGTAACCTGAGGTATATGCAAACCAAGGTTAAGTGATGCCTCAAGTAATTGTGAAATATCAGAGGCATCAAAGGGGGGAATGTGATGTAATTCCAGTAAAATACAAGTTTAGCAGGCTAAGATTGCCACAAGGCATATGTATGTATATGTGTTTGTAGTATCAGTTAGTTAATTACACGTAGCTAAGATACTGTCATCACTGTACTGACCAGGTGCAGGAATGTAAGAACTGGAATTACGCGTCCCTCTCCTTTGTATCAGATGAGCCACGTGGTTAGACCGGATGGATGAGTTTAGACTCTATTCATTAAATAGGTTAAGGGTATGTGTGGGTGTAGTTAATTGTGGGAGGAGCTACAGTGCTATATAAGGAATGTACTCTATGTATTCAGTACTCAGACTTTGCTGTATTTTGGTGACGCTAGTCCCTCTGAGTCCCGATCGGTGATCCAATAAAGAATCTCTTCCTTCCTGAAGAAACCTGTGTCCATCTCTCTGTGCTTGGCTTCCGTCAGTTTCTCCGGTATCATGACGGTATGCCTCTGTATGCATGTATGTCTTTATATGCCTGCATGTCTCTGTATGCATGTATATCTCTGCTTGTGATGTAGAATTATTAAAAACCTTTATTAAACCTGTATTGAATTATTCTACTAACTCCATTTTAACTTCATTTCATGACAGATTCTCCATTTTAACTATATTACATGACAGAATTTCCTAACAGCATTTAGTATAATGAATAGAGACTGTATTTTCTAGAAAGATATGACTAACACCGGAATTATTGAGCTCCTGTAACATGCAACAAAGTATAGCCAAGGCCATGAGAAAGCTGGCCTAATGAAATGTCCTATTCATAAAAAGAACACTGAATCTGACCACGAGTCTGACATCACTAACTACCCAAAAACGGTGCCAAGTACTCAAAATGGCTAGCTGCCAGATTCCCCCTCCAAACGAGAAGAGCCTCGTGCTAAAGAGCAATGGCGACTGAATCCTGGTCAGAAATTACGACATCCAATGATGTCACTCAAATCCCTAAGCCAATTACTAATACAGATGGGAGGGCATTTAACTAACCACTTAACACTTAATCCAATTAATGATGTTTATTTACTGTAATCTTGATATTCAATGATGATGTAATTTTGCTCTTATAAGGGCTTGCAAGCCTGTTTTTTACCAGATGCCATTAAATTTTCTCGAAGTGCTTTTAACCTGAACTCCATGTGTCAGTGTGAACTTACTTCTGCGTATACGCAATTTAATCATCTCAGATTTGGACAGGAACAGATAGACATTTAAACATATTTGTTTATTTCTAAATTAATCTACATCACTTGTATGTCTCTGACTGTATGTGTCTGTATGTCTCTGTATGATTATTTCTGTCTTTGTATGACAGTGTACCTGTATGACTTTGACTGTGTGACTGAAAAATGATGCCTGTGTGCCTGTGGCTTGGGAGGAAAGACACACAGGTGAAGATGCATTTTTTTTTTTTTTTAATGAGGGTTGGGGGCGCCAAAATGCATCTTCGCCTGTGTAACTAAAAATCCTAGCACCGGCCCTGGCTACAAGAAGGCTAAGAGTTAAAGATAAAAGAAGACCTATTTTGTTCAATCTGCTAAAAAAAATTAATTAGTTCATTAAGGTTCAACTGCTTTGATGATTTTGAAGTTCATTTATTCAAAGTAGCTTTTTTATTGGCTTTCTTTGCTGCTCTCAGGTTGAGCGATTTAAATGATCAGGTTTATTTATTGAAGATGTGCTAGTTAGAGAAGAAAGCTTAACTCTTTTGATTAAGGTGTCCAAAACAGACAGGGAAAGTAAAGGTCAGAAGATGGTAATTTATGCTACCAACGAACAAGAGTTCTGCCCGGTGAAAGGTGTGGATGAATTTTAGGACATCAGAGCCGCTGAGCCGGGTCCTTTATTAATTCACAGTGACGGCTCGCCTTTAACACAATTCCAATTCAGAGCTGTGTTGCAGAAATGCCTGAAGCTGTCAGGTTTAGGAGTAGAAACATTTTTTTCTCACTTATTCCATATAGGCGCAGCCACTGAGGCCAGCGTACGGGGCCTTAGGCAAGATGATATAAAGAGAGTTGGAAGGTGGAAGTTGGATTGTTACAAGCTTTATGTCCGTCCAGATTTAATGTGACTCAATGTTATATGTAAAGGTAACATTTTCTTTCTTTATTCTAGTTTCCTTGCCAGCGGCTATTTGGATAGTTGGGCACTCATTCGTCTTTTGGGCACAGAGAAGAGCAGCCGAGAAATCATGTGGCCCAAATTTGACACTGGATGAGGACAAGTTTATGTTTTTTTGGAAAGGAGTTTAAAGGGACACTATAGTCACCCAGACCACTTCAGCTCAATGAAGTGGTCTGGGTGCCAGGACCCTCAGGTTTTAACCCTTCAGATGCAAACACTTCCAGACAGCAACTAGAGGTGCATCTGCAACGCTGGAGGCATATTATGCCTCCATCCGCATAGCGTCCATAGGAAAGCATTGAGAAATGCTTTCCTATTGACACTTTGAATGCGCGCGTGGAACTTGCCATGCATGCGCATTGGCTCCTGTGACAACGGGGGAGCTGACTTCGGAGTGGGAGGAGAGGTCACCAGCGCCGAGGGAGCCAGGCGCTGGATTAAGGTAAGTGGCTGAAGGGGTTTTAACCCTTCAGCGCCACGGGAGAGGGACCCTGAGGGTGGAGGCACCCTCAGGGTACTATAGTGTCAGGAAAACTGCTTTGTTTTCCTGACACTATAGTGATCCTTTAAGAATAAATTAGATGTTTGGGACTCTTGAAGTTTGTGCGCATAATTTCCCTGATCCTAAATGTATTATTTTGCACATTGGAGGAAATGACATTGGTAATATTAGATCTTTGCATCTTATATTTTGCATTAAGAATCTTCTGAGTGAAGTTAAAGCGAGATTCCCCAATACGTTTTTAATATTTTCTGAAATCGTGCCGCGACTAATAAGGAACAAGCAGTGGGGTTTGAAGGCTTTGGAAAGAGTCAGGTGTAAAGTGAATAGAGCCATTTATAAGTTCATGCCGTTTCTAGGAGGTATAAGTGTGAGGCATGTGGATTTGGAAAACGGAGGTAAAGAGCTTTACTTTAAGGATGGAGTTTATCTATCAGAGTTTGGAATTGACATTTTTAATAATGGTTTACAAGAATGAATAGAAAAGGCCGTAGGCTTGTGGAAGGGGCCGCAAATGGCAGAGGTTTGCTGCCATTGCGGCTTGGGGTAAGGTTGCCTCAAATACGAGGTGGATTGAGGCTTAAGGTTTAAGCAATCTGGCTGGATCAAGGGCGGATTGTTAAATTTTAATCTTGGTAAAATGTTTATGGTATTATATGGTTATGGAATTAATTTAAAGTGTTTGGTAATGCCTCTAAATACCCTCAATAAAGCTACGTCCTTTTCATCCAATGTCAAATGGTTTCAGTGTTATTTATTATGGTATTTGGTTTATCTGTTATATGGTATTTGGTTTATTTATTTACAAATATGATCATCTGAATGACATGTGTTTGCTGTATACAACAGCTTTGAAACATATCTTCAGAAAAAATACAAAGCCAATGAACCATTCATGGACAGCTGTTTCACTGTTAATGCAAATCATCAGCATGCGGTTGGTTACTGGTTTACTTATTGAGGCTTGGTAGTGCTTGGGAAGCAAAAACAAAAAAGGTTATGGTGGGGACAAAATTGTGATTGAAAACCCCTTCCACCTGAAGTCTGTGCATAGTTAATACAATGATAAACAAACATATGCACACCAGTCAAGCAATAAGACTTGCTTTTCCCACAGAACCTAATTTTCATATGCCCACCCTGGATCCTTTGCGGTAGTAACATCACTGCAAAATTGTGATTTCTGTGGGAAATGCAAGTCTTATGGCTTGAGTGGTGTGCCTATGTTTGTTTATCATTGTATTAACTATCCACAGACTTCAGGTGGAAGGGGTTTTCAATCACATTTTTTTCCTTACCATAACATAACCTTTTTGGTTTTTGAGAGATATATATATATATATATATATATATATATACATACACACACACACACACACACACACACACCTGAGAAACTGGGAGTGTATATATATATACACACACAAGACTGGGAGTGGATTCTTTCTCATTGGCCTAGTGTGGTTAATGGGATCATTGTGCTCTTCTTGCACAGCTCACATCTACACCTTATAGTGAGAAGCCAGCATGACATTTATTTATTTATTTTTTATTGCCATTTATATAGCGCCAACAGATTCCGTAGCGCTTTACAATATCATGAGAGGGGATTTAGCTATAAATAGGACAATTACAAATAAACTTACAGGAACAATAGGTTGAAGAGGACCCTGCTCAATTGAGCTTACATTCTATAGGAGGTGGGGTGTAAAACACATTAGGACAGGAATTTGCAATCAAATAAGGTGGGCTGCCCTTTAGGAGAGGGCAAGAGACAGGTATGTGAGGTAGGGGTTAGTCTTGGAGGCCATAAGCTTTCCTAAAGAGATGGGTTTTAAGGCACTTCTTAAAAGATGCAAGACTAGGGGAGAGTCTGATGGCGGTAGGCAGGCTATTCCACAGAAAGGGAGCCGCCCGCGAGAAGTCCTGCAAGCGCGAGTTGGCCGTACGAGTGCGGACAACGGACAGGAGGTGGTCACGGACAGAGCGGAGAGACCGAGAAGGGACGTACCTATGGATCTGTGAGGAGATATAAGAGGGGCTAGAGTTGTTCAGTGCTTTATAGGTGTGAGTTACATCATGACATCACATCATGGTTCTGGTATCATTACAGGACACGCAAGGGAGCTGTGCAAGAAAAATAGAGTGTGAGCAGATCCCTCTGCACTGTGCCGCCCTGACCCAGTAGACCATAAGGATCCGACAGACCTCAATGTTGTACTCTTGCGCATACTCAAGGCAGCTGGAGAAACCAGGAACTGAAGAGGACCTGCAGAAAGATGGTGGAGGCTGCAAGGGTCAGGTTGAAGTAAATAAAACTCACCTTTCCCACGCAACCCTTGGCCATTGTACTGCCAGCAGAGCAGTACAACCTTAAAAAAACAAACCCATTTATCATGTTGATCCAAAAGAAGGCAAAACCCCCAATTTGAAGTGAAGTGGTAAGTGTCATACAGTTTGGAAATGGTTTGAGAGCTTACTCTGTGATGTAGCTAGCGTACTCCAGGTACCAAAATTACTATAGTGCGCTGTAGTAGTTATGGTGCTTGCAGACAGTACACCATTAAGAATTAATGGATGGACATGAATAATTCAACTCCTTATTTTAGTTTATGAGTACATAAAAAATCTTTCTTTTAGAAAAAACCCATCCTCCCCTTCTATCATCCTAGATCCCTGCTCCCTTTTTCCCTCAAAGCTTCTTGAAAGACTAGTCTTTATCCGTCTGACCTGCTTCCTCAACTCCAACTCTCTCCTTGACCCTCTTCAGTCTGGCTTCTGCCCCCTACACTCTACTGAAACTGCCCTTATTAAAGTCACTAACAACATTATCACAGCTAAATCCAAAGGTCACTACTCCATACTAATTCTTCTTGACCTCTCTGCTGCCTTTGACCACGTTGATCATGTTCTCCTTCTCCAAACTCTTCGATCACTAGGTCTCTGTCCTCTCGTGGTTTTCCTCCTATCTCACCAGACGCTCATTCAGTGTCTTCTTTTCTAATGATACCTCCACCCTTGTCCTGTCTCAGTTGGAGTCCGCCCAGGCTCTGTCCTTGGTCCCCTTCTATTTTCTCTTTATACTGCCTCTCTTGGCAAACTTATTACCTCATTTGGATTCTAATACCACCTGTATGCTGATGACACCCAGATATATCTCTCCTCCCCGGACCTCTCCCCTGATGTCCTGCAACATGTCACCTCTTGCCTTTCTTCTATCTCTGATTGGATGTCCTCCCGCTTTTTGAAACAGAATCTTTCCAAAACAGAACTTCTTGTCTTTCCTCCTCCTAATATTAATCCTCCTCTCTCGCTCTCCCTTCAGATTGGTGGTACCTATATCAGGACATCCTTACAAGCACGTTGTCTTGGCGTTACTTTTGATTCTGGCCTCACCTTTGAGCCTCACATCCGGTATGTTGTCAAATCATGCCAATTCCACCTTAAAAATATTGCCTGCATCCGCCCCTTTCTTACACAAGATGCTACTAAAGAGCTTGTCCATGCTCTAGAAATTTCTCGCATGGACTATTGTAACTCTCTCCTAATTGGTCTTCCCAAAAGCTGTATTGCCCCTCTACAGTCTGTAATGAATGCTGCTGCCAGACTGATTTTCCTCTCTAGTCAGTCTTCTCACACCTAACCCCTCTCTCAGTCCTTACATTGGCTTCCTTTATCCTATAGGAGTCAATTCAAAGTGCTAACCCATACCTATAAAGCATTGAACAATTCTAGCCCCTCTTATATCTCCTCACAGATCCATAGGTCTTCTCCACTCCTTCTCGGTCTCTCCACTCTGCCCGTGATCTTCTCCTGTCCGCTGCTCGCACCCATACGGCCAACTCGCTCTTGCAGGACTTCTGGCGGGCGGCTCCCTTCCTATGGAACAGCCTGCCTACCACCATCAGACTCTCCCCTAGTCTTCTATCATTTAGGAAGTGCCTTAAAACCCATCTCTGGGAAAGCTTTTTGTCTCCCAGACTAACCTCTACTTTACATACCTGTCTCTTTCTCTCTTGAAAAGGGCAGCACTTAACGCTCTCCTCCAGCTCTGCTTCTCTCCCACCCTATTTGATTGCTTTTTCCTTTCGTAATGTGTTTTATACCCCACCTCCTATAGACTGCAAGCTCGTTTGAGTAGGACCCTCTTCACAGGGCCGGTGCAAGGATTTTTGCCGCCCTAGGCAAAAATAAATTTGCCGCCCCCCCATATGTCCTGCCCACCATGTGACATCACAATGCCCCGTCCATATGCTCTGCCATATGGGCCAACGCCAGTCTTCACAAAGTGTCTTTCACATTAAAAAGCCTACAGGCACAGGCTATAGACACCAGAACCACTACATTATGCTGTAGTGCTTCTGGTGACTATAGTATCCATTTAATGTGAGGTAAATTAGAGATTACTGCCACTAATAATATATTGGATTGCCTACTTACCACCAGATGAGGACAAGAGGCTGATGATGGGCTCAGTCTGGCTCCACAGGTCTGGTGTAGAAGAGGCTCTCTGGAGACTGTTTTTAACAGTGCTCACAACAATTAACGAACAGGAAGCAGCTCCATTTTTTAGGGCCCCTTACACAGCTCAAGGTCTGGGCCCCCAGGGGGCATACGCCTACAATGCCCACCCATAAATCCACCTACATGGCCCATCCATGAGTTGGGGATTTTTTATGTGTGCAATTTGTGTAAGGGATGTAGTGTGTTTATATGGGATGTAGTGTGTGTTTGCGTGTAAGGAATGCATTGTATGTTTCTGTGTGTGTGTGTGTGTGTGTGTGTGTGTGTGTGTGTCACTTAGTGCTCTCCCTTGGCCCCCTGTCCCTCTGCAGTCCCCCCTTGGTGGTCTTCTCACTCCCCTCTCCCCCCCTTAGTGGTCCTCCCTCTCCCAAACCCCTTAGTGGTCCTCCCTCTCCCAAACCCCTTAGTAGACCTTCCCCTACTCCCACCACCCCCTTAGTGGTAATCTCCCCCCCCCCCTTAGTGGTCCTTACCCTCCTTCCCTCTCCTTAGTAGTCCTCCCTCCTTACCCCCCTTTGGTGGTCCTTCCCCCCCTGAGTGGTCCTCCCTCTCCCAAACACCTAGTGGACCTCCCCTCCTCCTCCCAAAGTGGTCCTTACCTTCCCACCCCCGTTCCCCCTGTGTTCCTTCACCCCCCTCCCCCAGTGGTCCTGACTCACCCCTCCCCTAGTGGTCCTTACCCTCCCCTCCCCTTGTGGTCCTTCCTCCCTCCTCCCCTCCCCTAGTAGTCCTTACCCTCCCTCCCCTCCCCTAGTGGTCCTTCCTCCCCCTCGTCTAGTGGTCCTTACTCTCCCCTCCCCTAGTGGTCCTTCCCCCCTCCTCCCCCCCAGTGGTTCTTACCCCCCTGGTCCTTACCCACCCCCAGTGGTCCTTATCCGCCCCCCTCCCTCCCCTAGTGGTCCTTATCCCCCCCTCTCCCTCCCTCCCCTAGTGGTCCTTATCCTCCCTCCCCTCCGCTGGTGGTCCTTACCGCCCCCTCATGGTCCTTACCCCCCCCAGTGGTCCTTACCCCCCCCAGTGGTCCTTATCCACCCCCTCCCTCCCCTAGTGGTCCTTATCCCCCCCTCTCCCTAGTGGTCCTTATCCTCCCTCCCCTCCCCTAGTGGTCCTTATCCCCCCTCTCCCTCCCTCCCCTAGTGGTCCTTATCCTCCCTCCCCTAGTGGTCCTTACCCCCCCTCATGATCCTTACCCCCACCCCCCCCAGTGGTCCTTACCCCTCCCCCCCTGGTCCGTACCCACCCCCAGTGGTCCTTATCCCCCCCTCTCCCTCCCTCCCCTAGTGGTCCTTATCCTCCCTCCCCTAGTGGTCCTTTCCCCCCTCATGGTCCTTACCCCCCCCCCCCCCGGTCCTTACCCACCCCCAGTGGTCCTTATCCTCCCTCCCCTCCCCTAGTGGTCCTTTCCCCCCCCCAGTCCTTACCCCCCCCCCAGTGTTCCTTATCCCCCCTCCCTCCCCTGTGGTCCTTACCCCCCCTCGTGGTCCTTACCCCCCCCAGTGGTCCTTACCCACCCCCAGTGGTCAGTTATCCCCCCCCCTCCCCTAGTGGTCCGTTATTCCCCCCCCCTCCCCTAGTGGTCCGTTATTCCCCCCCCCCCAGTGGTCCATTATTCCCCTCCCCTAGTGGTCCATTATTCCCCTCCCCTAGTGGTCCGTTATTCCCCCCCCCTCCCTTAGTGGTCCGTTATTCCCCCCCCCTCCCCTAGTGGTCCTTACCCTCCCCTCCTGCCCATGTAGCGTGGCCGGGCGGCGCGGAACCCGGGACAGGAACCTCTGTTTCCTGTACCCGGCCGCCGGCAGACTGACAGGAAGTGCTCACTCAGTGAGCGCTTCCCTTCAGTCCGCCGGCGGCCGGGTACAGGAAACAGAGGTTCCTGTCCCGGGTTCCGCGCCGCCCGGCAACGCTACATGGAGAGACCGGCCGGAGGGAGCGCTCTGCGCTTCCCTCCTGCCGGTCACTGAAACCCGGCCGCCCTCCATGCAGCAGTGCTGCGCCGCCTGGGGCTTGTTAAAGCGTTCAGGCGGCGCAGCATGAGGAGGCGCAGTGGGGACAGGGATCCGGCGCCCCCTGGTAAGTTGCGCCCTAGGCGGCTGCCTAGGTCGCCTTACAGGTGGCGCCGGCCCTGCCTCTTCAACCTATCTTTCCTGTAAATTTTCTTATAATTGTCCTATTTATAGTTAAATCTCCCCTCTAATAATATTGTAAAGCGCTTCAGAATCTGTTGGCGCTATATAATAATAATGTTGCTCAAATGTACAGTTCGTTTTTCATCTTTTTATGTTTCCTATTAATAACACTACCCCCTGTACTAAAATAAGTATTTAGAGCTAATATGTACTTATTACAGTAATATGTACTTATTACAGTAGTTGCAATTTACACATTATAATTGCATACCTCCCTTGGAGTCCTGTAGCAGCATTGCCTTGGCCAGTGTGCAATGTAAAGCTCTTTTAAAAAGTGTGAGGTCAAGTGTTTTGCTAAATGTATTGTTTTTGGCAAGAATACAAATTGCTAAATAAATATGTTATTCACATTACACTTGAAGAATATGTTACTAATTTAATTCTACTGCTAAAGTGTGGGTAGTCATGCTAACAACATCTCTGTGGGGGAAACTATAAGCACCATAACCACTACAACTTGCTCCACATTATCAATGTAGCCAAGGAGTGAGCAGTCTTGGCCCCCGTTTATATTAAACCTCCAGTTCCCACTTAGATCCAAGCCTCATTCTCACTCCAAGCGTTCCACGCCTCGTTCTTACTTCATGAGTTCCATGCCTCGTTCTCACCCACACCGAACTCTTTGGGACCCAACAGGTTTATTTTGCTGGATTGCTGAGTTGACAGCAATCTACAAAGGCGATTGGTGGATCGTGCTCTGACGCGTATCTACTCTGACCTGCGATTGGCTGGGATGTTAGCGAGGGGGCGGAGCCAGCCGTTGCGGTGTGCCCGCATGCCCGGAGAGCTCCATTGCTCAGTGTGAGTCAGCGCTCGCCATGAACGAGGAGAGCCTGCGGGAGGGGGAGAGGCTGGTCTCCGCCGCCTATCTCCGCCAGGGCAAGGAGGCCCGCCGCTCCCACGAACAGCTCGTACGGGTTCTGGTGGAGAAAGTAAGCGAACTCACCATCCGGGCCCATTTAGCCCTGTCACGTGACGCCAGTGCCGCAATGCATTGTGGAATGTGTAGTCCTGCTAGAGCCACCTGTTTCTGTAAGGTGTCTTTCTTCTCTATTTGCCAGCTGCTCGCTGTGTCTTCCTGGATACAGAGTTTGTAGTGAAAAGTGCTGCCCTGCAGTATGTAGAATTCATGTGCTGGAAGTATATCCATTAAAGGGTTAATGGTTAATAATAGAATAATTATTATAATAATAGAATAATGACCTATCTGCCATTATTATGTGTGTTCTTACCTAGAATAATGCTCAGTGTTTTTTAAATTAAATTTACCTTAGTCCAGCGCTAAGCAAAGCCCCATGCGCTGCTCGGTTCACTCCCGTCTGGGGGAGGCAGCCTGAGGTCCAATCAAAAGCTACTCATAACGAACCCATAGATTGATTCCCATTGGCTCACGGCGCATGCTCACGCTCTGCGTCAACATGGAGGAAAAGGAGGATAATGGTGGGTAACTAAAAAAAAATAATGTAGGGGATTGGAAGGAGGGCGGTACGTCTGTTGGCAGCGTACAGTGTGTGTGCTGACGACAGATGTCATTTTTGGAAAGAATTGCCATTACGTAGCTCGAAGTACTGGGCTGCCTAAGTTACGTGTACTGTGGGTGCAACTTTCCCCCAGCAAACAATTGAAAAATACCTCTGGATATGCAGTGCTTCATGCTGACCCACTGCACATCCACAAACCTACCACCATGACCACTTTTGAAGTGGTCATTGGTGGTTGGAGTAACCCTTTAATTAAAGCAACACTGGCCACCATAACAACTCCATCGCAGTCAAGAAAATGGAAGGGTAGAGCGATTCGGTGCTGGATCACAGACTTTGGGGCTCAACTGATAGACTGCGGCTTAATCCCTTAAGGTGAGCCAGCGCCAGGGACCTCCAGGCACAATAACATCTTAATGATGAAGTTATTTATGGTGGCCAAGCTGGTCCTTTATGTAATGCACCTAAAGGTGGTGTTGTGGTTACTGAACTTACCTCTGACGCCATGAGAATTCTACAGAATACAGAGCAGCACAGGAATCATGGCTTTAAAAGTCATGACCGCATGATATTTCTATATGTCTATCTATAGATACACATTTACAGATTGTGTAGTTCCAATGTCAAATGGTGACCATTTTGAAAATGTTATCACATATGCTACATCCACCCATGTTCTGTGTTCAACTTTTTTTTTTTTTTACTCTTTGCAAAAAGGTTGGGAAACTAAAATGTTGCTCAACAGTGCAGAGGTAGGAGAAAAACAAAACAAAAAAACCTGACATTGCCAAATCTCACTTGTTTTTCCAACACTTCTAATATCTAAAATGTCCCCTACCCCTTTTTGTAAATTTACCACATCTCACTTTTGAGTGACACAATCCCAATTTTATGTGTAATACGGATTTGAAACCTATATATTTTTTGTTTGTTTTTAATGTACGCTATAATTGGGTGTTTTAAACAGCAGTGGCATAACATATATGTAGGATTACAGATAAGGAAACTGTCTATCCCACTTCTCACCCATTCATGTTTTCTTTTTAGTCAGTGACGTGTTTTTTTTCAGTAAAGAGGGGTGCAAAAAATCTTTGCCAAGACCTCATTGTTTCAGCATTTTAAAGGGCCACTAAATCTCAATGAAATGGCCCGGTTGCAGTGATCCTGTCATTTTAACACTTCATGTTAATATATGGCTGTTTTGCAGAAGCTGCATTGTTTAACTTGAAGGGTTAAACATGCCTCTTGTGGCTGTCATATTAACCGCACATCCGCTGCACTAACCTTTTAACACTCGGTTACATGATGTTCATCGATGAACGTCCTTAATTGCAGCTCATTGGAAAGCATTGAATTTTGTGTGTTCCAATGGGGAAAATTGAATGCTCAAGGCACTCACCGTGCACGTGCATCAGATGCCCAATGCCCCTTTATGATGATCATTGGATTGGACCATTGTAGGAGGAAGCCATGCCTCCTCGATAACAGGAGTGTTGGAAGTGCTGGAGAAAGGTAAGTAAGGTTTGTATTCGTAATGCTTTAGTGTTACTTTATGGGTACACTAAGCACTATAACTACTACCCATTTGTAGTTTTTTATGATGCTAGCAGTCTACTGCGCTGTCCACTCGTTCTGTATCAAACTATTTTCTAGCAGCTTGTCAAAAGCTGAGGGTCCCCAAGGTGCCTGCTTTGTTGCTTGCAAAGTTGCTACTATGGATGTTCCATGTAAGTGATTTCAGTATGGTTCAGATTTGGACAGAGTTCGTCGAGCAGTCAGTTTGCCAATCATCACCATCTAAATATGTAAGAAAGTTATATTGCTATTGTGAAAATGTAAATTCTGTATTATTATAATATGGAGACAGAGGCAGCATGGAGGACCCCCTGTTTGTCGAACTTCTTGAAAATATTCTCAGGGCCAGGGGACAACACCAGTGGTGCCCAAATCACTGTTTTGTTTTTTTAAATGAACACGTTAAAAAATATTTTTTTAAGATGCTTGCCCCCCTTTAAAAAACAAACAAACCCCAAAGCTTAAAATTGCAATAGAATAGCCTCCTTGCTGTAGTGTGATCCTCCTTCCATGAAGTTATCAATACTGCGGACTTTATGTCCCATCTCATACAGTATTGAGGACACACAGCTCATTCTTTGTGAGAAACACCGAACACACAGAGTATCTGGTGAAACAGCCACTAGTAGGAGTGGAAATTGCAAAATTGAAACAGTACTGTTTCTTAGAATGACACGGTTTTCATTTGTAAGGTTGCAGGGGCAGCATTTGTATCACCCAAATCACTTAATTAAAGGGACACTTCATTATAGGCACTCAGACCAATTCATCTCATTAAAGTGGTCTGGTTGCACTGTCCCCGTAACCAGTGGTGTATTTTGCATTTGTGCTGCCCTAGGCATGACGGAACTCGGGCACCCCCTAATTTAAATTTGTCCCACCCCTTCCTGTCAAGGCCACACTTCTTCCTGTTAAAGACTAACACACGCTTTGACTGACATACACACAGGCACACCCACTCACACTCTCAGGGGGCCCAAAATAGGCAGCGAGGGAGCTGTGATCCTGATGCTTAGCTCCCTCACGCGCCGCTTAGTGATGCCGGGCGCCGGAGTGATGTTATATTCCTGCTCCCGGCATCACTGCAGGTTGCGTGAGGGAGCTGAGCAGAAAGAACTCACAGATCAGTGCTCCTTCGCCGCCCGCCTATAATAGAAACTGTCCGGGCGCCCTGGGGTTGGGGGGTCAAGGGTGGCCAGCCGACCAACTCTTGGGCCCCCATAAGTCAAAGCTAACAAGGTATTTTGCAGGGCACTTTGGGGACAGCGTTTTTTGCCGCACCCTGGAAAGTTTTGCCCAAGGCAAATTCCTTGTTGGCCTTCCGCTAAATACAGCGCTGCCCGTAACCATGCAATATAAAATGTTTGTATTGCAGGGATTAGACTGCCTCTAATGGCTGTCTACCAGACTGCCTCTAGTGGCTGTCTACCAGACACCCACATGATGTGCTTCCTGCTGTTTCAAGGAGTTTGACTTTGTGAAACGACATTGGACCATGTCCAGTGTTTTGAAAAACTCCAAAGGAATACAGATTCAATGCCGTCCTGTGGGGAAGGCTTAATGCGCACACAACATTTGCCGCGCATGTGCATTAGATTTTACGGGTTGGCGGAGGAGGAGCTCGATCCAGTGCCGAAGGATATTAGCGCTGGAATCAGGTAAGTGGGGGAAAAAAAATTGTCTTTTAGCCCCTTATTTGCAAGCAGGGTCGTCTCGGGGGCACAGTGACCCTATAGTGTTAGGAATACAGTTTTGTATTCCAACACTATAGTGTTCCTTTAATACAAACCAATGCTAAATATTTGCCATCCCTCATTAATCTTATTTATTTTTAGGGGAAATGCCCACAGGATCCATGGGATGAGAGCACCATTGAGCTTTTCCTGCAAGAGCTTGCCATCATGGACAGCAATAATTTTCTTTCTAACTGTGGTGTTGGAGAGCGAGAGGGAAGAGTCGCATCTAGCATGGTTTCCCGTCGGAATTATCGGTATTGTTCAACTAAAGCTTTGATGCCCTGGGTGGGGGTGGTGGTGGTGGTGGTGGTGGTATCAGTAGTAATTGTTAAAGTTATAAGAAGTGGGGCAGCCAGAAATACACAGGGTTTTTATGTCCTGAAAACATTGCAGGGCTGGGGAGCCGTATATGTGAAGCTGCTATGACTGGGGAACACACTGTGTGTTATATCTGATTGAAAAATGTAACCATTTTTCTATGGAGGCTGTGTGAAATTTTTAACAAGGGGAATTGTGACTAGGGCTGCATAAACTGAAACAAGTGATTTAACTCTTAAGTGACAGAGAATAGAACAGTGAGACTGCGTTGTGTGATCTATACACCCAAACTGTTAAATTAAACCAAAGTTGACAATTTAAAGCGCCACACTACACACCAAAATCAATTACGGTAATCTTAATACATTGGTTTTGGTGCTAAGATGTTGCTGAGTTTTATCTGACCGTGCAAAACATTGCATTTATGAGAAACAGCATTTTTTACATTTGTCAAACTGACAGCCAGCAGTCGTCTTTAATTGAAGGTCTTTACATTTAGCATCATCAAATCCAGCATGATGGCGTTGAATGCACCCAATGCTTCTAAAGGCAGTTTTTGCTACTTATGCGCCACTATGAGAAGCACTGGATTGGATTAAACCCATCCTAACTAATAGCAAAAAGAGAGTGGTGGTAATATGGCGCTATAATGTGCTGCTAAACCCACAGTGAAATCAACCACACATCTTCACAAACAATTATAAAACCGGAAAATAGAAAATAAAGTGGATAGCGCACTAAAAGTCCAGAAATGTGTATTACAGTGTTTATACACAAATTTAGAATGAGAAAAGTATATACCAGAACCTACTATACAGAAGATCTTTGTCCAGAAACAATTGTTTCAGGGGCAACTGGACAAAGATCTTCTGTATAGTATGTTCTGGTATATACTTTTCTCATTCTAAATTTGTGTATAAACACTGTAATACACATTTCTGGACTTTTAGTGCGCTATCCACTTTATTTTCTATTTTCCTGTTCCATCCTAACTAATGGCTGCACAGAGGAAACTGTCCTGATGCTGGAATACAGGAAATGTTATGACTTTTTATAAAACCATAAAAAAGAAAAAACTTGGGGCAGTGATTTTAAATGCATTTCAACATTAAAAATAAATATATACCTTGTCTCTTCCCCTTTCTCTTTTGTGACATAAACTTTGTCAAGGATCTCCTGCTGACAAAAGCAAGATGGGCTCTGTTTTTATCACTATGTAGCAGTGATAACAAGTGCATACAGTGTCGAGGATGTTCATTACATTTAACTTTTGTACCAATATGAATGCCTGTCTAGACACTAATTTCAACAAGCCTGGGAGAATACGATCAAAATCTTTTAATTGTTCTTACGTTAAAAAATATAGGAATTTATGTACGGGTTTCTTGTGACTTGACCGTTTTGTATTGCAAATTTTCCTGTCTTCTAAATAAAGAATTAAAAAAACAAATATATAATATATGTTTTATTATTAACATTAGTGTTCTTTTTAATAAAAACTGTATATCATTTATTATAGCCTAAGAAAATAAATAACACTACAAACAATATTTCCTAAACTATAGTGAGATGGTTTTAGACGAGGGAATGTTCATAAGATGTCTATGGGAGAAAATAGTCCTCCGTCATTGGCTGTTATTTTGGTTATGGTCCTTTGTGTCTACTGAAAATGGGAGACTCTATGCATTCTTTAAATTCTAGAACAGATGTAGGTGACCTTCAGCCCTCCAGATTTTGTGGCCATAATGCCCTCACAGCTGTAATGCTGACAGAGCATCAAGGGAGATGTAGTTAACATTCTAAAGTGTTGAAGGTTGCCTACCCCTGTTCAAGAATATCTAGAGTTCCCTTTTTCCCCCACAGAAGGGCTATCCTCTTCCTACACTTTACAGACTCTTAACTGCCTCTGTATGTCACGAACATACACACTAGCGTGTGCTTCGTCATAATAAACACTTCTTTATAATGCTAGTGTTTTCTAGTTCCTTTACTTGATAGCATACCCCTTCCCAAAATACATGGTTAAGTGACCTCTTATGCAGCGGTTAAAGGGTTCCTCGCCGTAGCTCCTGCAATACTCTCCCAAAGAATCACTGAAACCAATGCTTCTCTATGAGAAGTATCACAGCTACTTAGTGCTGGGGCAAAGAGGAAGAGCAGGCTCCCATCTGTCTCACAAGGAAGGTGCAATCCAGACCCTTTCTAAAAATGCCA
This sequence comes from Pelobates fuscus, assembly GCF_036172605.1. NCBI lineage: Eukaryota > Metazoa > Chordata > Amphibia > Anura > Pelobatidae > Pelobates > Pelobates fuscus. The sequence goes on along the minus strand of NC_086322.1, from coordinate 71,721,378 downwards.
AATTCAAGATAAAGTGGCACTTTTCTAAAGTTTTAAAGAAGGGACACACACATGGCTGATCAGTAAACGGAGTATTAAATTTAATGTCAAAATAGCCAGACTGGATAAATCACTTAGCCTATTTTGGCCTTATATTTGAAATTCATGGGTTTGGACTGTTCTTTTAAAATATTTTTATTTAATAATTATACACGCCTGTTTGCAGATTCATCCTCCTACCCAAGATATATTTCTGGTTTATTTTCAACATTTGAGTACATTTTTCTCTTTTAAACTGTTACTCCAGTGATCATGGTGGTAGGAGTTGGTAAATGCAGTGTTTCTGCTTGAAGCACTGCATATACTGAGATATTTTTAATTGTGTGCTGGCTGCTAGTTGGAAAGGGGGGACCTTCTCCATATTGTCCAATAAATGCATTTTACGCAGAAAAGGTCCCAACACTCCACAGGGTTAAAATAACTCTTTAATGATCGGCTTACTAATGAGATCTGGATATTTTCACATTCTGTAGCTTTAAAATCTCTATCTGAATTATCCCATTTGTTTCCTAGACTAATACATGGGATTGGACGTTCAGGAGATATTTCTGCTGTCCAGCCAAAGGCTGCAGGCTCCAGTCTTTTGAATAAGCTAACAAATTCAATAGTTCTGGACATAATAAAGATGGCAGGTAGGTAGGTGGATTGAAATGAGTGGTCTCCAAGTATGTTTGATCATGGTGTGTAACTTTAGAAGTAGTGATAACTTTTTGCTTTTCTAATTCTAGGTGTGCATTCGGTGTCCAGCTGTTTTGTGGTCCCCATGGCAACTGGAATGAGTTTAACTCTTTGCTTCTTAACTCTACGACATAAACGACCAAAGGCAAAATATATTATCTGGCCACGGATCGACCAAAAATCTTGTTTTAAATCAATGATCACAGCAGGTAAACCTGAAATGTCTCTTTATTTTATTGTTGTAAATATGTCACCAAAATAAGTTAATGTTTAAATGTCAATATGTTATTTTTAAAGTGTGTGTGTGTGTGTGTGTATAATGTATGTATACACACAACAAATTGTACAGAGCTGGATATTTGTGTATAGAGTGTAATAACATTTAATTTGATAGAAAGCAACTAACACAATAGGTTCTGCAAGCTTGCAAGGTGCAGCAATATGTAAAATATTTTTAATGATTAATTTGCACATCTGTTCTTGTAATCTGTGCTGACGTGTCCCAGCATGCGTTTGTTGTCCGTGTTATGGAGCTAGGGCACTCCTGACACCTTAACTACTTTAGCATTTTGTAGTGGTTATGGTGTCCATAGTGTTCCTTTTTAAGGTTGAAGCATTTCGTGGCTAAATAAATATATATTATTGCTTAATGAGATGTCAATGATATACTCCTCCCCATTGTCACAGCGCCTCCAGGATCTGGGGTTTGTGGGTTTTACACAAGATATTTATTATCATAATTACAAGATTGTTGACCTATTAATTTCCTTCTGTAAGGTTTTGAACCTGTGGTGATAGAAAATGTTTTAGAAGGAGATGAACTGCGTACAGACCTCACTGCCATAAATGCAAAAATCCAGGAGCTGGGAGCAGAGAACATCCTGTGCGTTCATTCTACCACTTCCTGTTTTGCTCCCAGAGTACCTGACAGGTATTTTTGTAACCCCCCCACCCCCATAAAACATTTATATTCTTGTGTAGAACTATTCTCGCTTTTCATTTTCTTCTTTATAGAATGGAGCACATTACAAAATCCTTTAAAGAAAATATTGAAAATCTGTAAATGATCTATAAAGCAATGGAATGAAACAATCGACAAATTTCTCTTCCATTTTATTCACTCAACCAATAAATCAATCCCTCTCGGGATCCTAGAACTAGAGGTTTGATCTAATATGTTTGGATAGACGTCTAAAATGATTTAATATTTTGAAAATTGCTCTTATATTTTTTTCATATATTTATTTTAACATTCTGAATAAAAATGATTTGAAAAGCTTATCTAAATATATTGAATTGAGGCCAATGTTAGTTTAGCACTATTCATCTGTCATCAGCTGCATGCACTTAAATGCGGGGGTTGGGTTCCTCCAGTATATAAGATGATGAATTTGTCAAATGCAATACTTATATACACCATCACTATGAACATCTTTAGCAGCGCAGTAGCAGTTAAAAGAAGTAGGAAATGTCAGCTCTATCTCCGTGCAAGTGAAGGGTAAAGCACAACAATGAAAATCTATTAACTTGGGAAATAGAAGAGGATTGGGTATGAGATGATGGAAAAGGGGAAAGAGAAGGGACATGAAGGATGTAAAAAAAAAATATATATATATATATATATATATATATATATATTATAATGCATTGTAATGACCAACATTAACCTTGACTCTATGATCTGTTTATTTTTTTTCAAAAAGGCTAGAGGAACTGTCTGTGATCTGTGCTACGCATGACATCCCTCACATTGTCAATAATGCCTACGGTGTCCAGTCTTCCAAGTGTATGCATCTTATCCAACAGGTATGGTGCATCGGTCACTACTTAAAGCAGCATTTGGTCGCGTAGCAAAGTTGAATGGAGAAGCTGGAGTTTCCAGTTATTCTATGCACACAATTCTGATGTTACTACAAAATAGAATAGTTTCTCCTTAATATATCTACCTCCATTAATCACCAGTTAACAAACATATACGTATACTTAAAGGGTCACTCAGGATTAAATTTGACTACAGAGTTTTTGTTTTTATGCACATGATGACTTCAAACTATTCTAATGCCAAAATGGCCATAACTATTATTCTTTAACTTTTTATTTTTTAGTTGAGTTTTTCTGCCTAGCAGTCAACCAACTTCCTTTATAGGAAACTGATTAAAGGGACTCTCCAGTGCCAGGAAAGCAAACCGTTTTCCTGGCACTGCAGGTCCCCTCTCCCTCCTACCCCCCATCCCAAGTTGCTGAAGGGGTTAACACTCCTTCAGTGATTTACCTGTATCCAGCGCCGATGTCCCTCGGCGCTAGTTCAGGGTCCGCCCACGCTCCTTCCCTGCCGACGTCATCCAGGGTGAGACCTATTGCGCATGCACGGCCGGCGACGGGGGTGATCTAATGGGCATGCGTGGCAAGGCCGCACAAGCGCATTAGACCTCCCCATAGGAAAGCATTGAAAATTCTTTCCTATGGGGATTTCAGCGACACTGTAGGTCCTCACATAGTGTGAGGACGTCCAGCGACGCTTTAGCACACAAAATGTGTGCTATAAACCCAGAAGTGACAGCCATTAGAGGAGAAGTTAACCCTGCAAGGTAAATATTGCAGTTTATAGAAACTGCAATATTTACAGTTGCAGGGTTAAGGGTAGTGGGAGTTGGCACCAATGGGCAGAAGTGGTCTGGGTGCCTGGATTGTCCCTTTAATGATCAAAGTGGAGAATGATTCTCATATGGAATCATGTTTAGTGCAGTTAGTAAAATATTGGGAGAATATCCTCCCCTGATATCCTTTTTCTTTGTGTACTTTGCACAGCGCAATACCAGCAGTAGTTTTTATGATTGTGGCCAAATCATCCTTTGTCGGCATTGAAGCTTGAATAGTACTATTTGTAGTATCCATTACAAACTGACATGTCTGTCCTATTTATGAATACATTACTGAGCCAGATCTGTCTCTATACTATTATAGTACATAGTAAACAAAATAGCAGTCTCTATGCATAAGATGAGGCAGAGGCATCAGTGATGCCCACCGATTATCAAAGATAAAGAACACCGTAATGAACAGTTAAATCCGAGCTGCAGGTTCTCCTTACTGTAGTCCCAACAGTGTAACAAGCAGATAGACGAAAAATGGAGTTCTGCGCATCAAGTAGGTAGTGCACACCCAGGTGCTACTGCAGTTTATTAGAGGACACAATATAAACAAACGTTTCGGGCAACAAGCCCTTCCTCAGTGCTAATGTCCAAAATAGCAGTCTGTTGCTGCCCACATTCATTGCAGTCCTACAGCTTCATGATCGCATGCTGCAGTGTATGAACACACCAGTGGAAGTGAACCAGATCTGCATAGGTGACACCATAGTGCTGAGACAATGTCTTTCAATGTCTCGAGACAAAACTACTGCCAGCAATAGTGTATAAAATGGGAAATAATGTTATAACATTAGCAGCATGGCCCCCATTCTGTGCCTGTTACTTGCATGCTGTGTATTTGAGTAAACCTGTAATAGGATGAGCCCCACGACTGCTGCTGCAGTCACACCACCAAAACCCAGGCTATCTATCCTGTACTGTTTTTCCTTGTAGTTTTCTGGAGTGTCAATTTCCTAGATTAATCAAAGTTCAATCTAGAACTCATTTTTTGTGTGTGTGTGTGTGTGTGTGTTTTTGCAGTGCATATGAAAATTACAACAAGCTTGAGGTACCCCAACGGCAGTCCTCGGGCATAATTCCATGCTTTACATTAGGGTTAATCGAAGATAGATGCACAATTTTATATTTTAAACAGGCTATATGAACATGTTGGGTACATTGTTTGATCATTCAAGCTGAAGAAACTCCGTGCTAGTGCTGGTTCGTAATGGGTTACATTCTGGAATTAAGACCTAGGAACTGGTAGCTTAAACAGAGTAAGAGTTGGGGGCTTTAGACCCGTGAGTGGAAGTATGGTATACTAGTAAACGTGAGTTTTAGTAAATAAAAAAAGGTGAACATTGTGATGTCTAGTGCTGTGTTGAGTTATAGTAGGTACATGTTAGTTTGAAGTGCTAGACATGTGCGGTAGAAGTAGTGAGTCCATATGGTGTGTGTGTGTGTATAAGTAGAGGACACATGGAGAGTTCTCACATTATGTACCCAGGCACAAACTATGAGCGGTACATCGGGTCAGTCTCTGAGAGGTCAGCCGAGTAACCCGCCTGGGAGTAGCGGGTACACGCCTGGAAGTGTCGTTGGTAAGACTCCCTAGCTGATCCTTGGCACCCAGTGCATTTTCATAGGTATCCAAGCTCAGTCCGGATATGGCTCTCCCCCTGCCCTGAGACTTTCTTAGAGCCATGTCCACTGTTTCACGGACTCGCCACCATCCTGGGGCCAAGTCATTCCCCTGTGCAGGGCTGCGTAAGGCTGTTCTGTCGCTTGTGCAGGCGTCTCGCTCTCCCTCGCAGGTGTGAGTGGAGCTCTTTTCCCAGATAGGCCCACAGTGTGGTAGGAAGCAGGTTTACCTGTAGTTATGCCCGATTGGGGTCTCTTCGGCTGCTCCCAGCATGGACCAGAGTTTTGGCTGGTTGTCTGGCTATGGGTGGTCTGACCCTGGTACTGACCGGTGACAGTGCTGGTAGTTGTCACCTGTTCTCCAGGCGTTTCCAGAATTGCCTACATAGGTCATCAAATTTTCTCTGAAGGGCGTCTGCCCAGTCACTGGATGGCTGTCGCTCCTCGTGTGTAGTGGAGCCGTCGGCCATCTTGGTCAGGCCTCGTGTCTCCCTGCTCTTGGATGCGCGTCCTGGAGTTATTCGAGGGTGAGTGCTCTCTCCACTTTGGTAGACTGGGATGACCCCCACCACTCCAGGGGGGGACGAGGGGACGAGGGCTCTGGTGCAGGTGCTCGGGTTGTTGCGGCAGTGGGAAAAAGTGGCCGTCTCTCCCGCGCCTGCCAAGCTTGTAGGCCCCATATGTCCATCAGGTGAGTGTCGCTTGAAATGGCACTTGAGTCGTATTATCTTGTTCAGGGCAATGCCACCTCTTGTGTGGTCTCCTTATCGCCTCGATTTAACACCGTGTGGGCTTTGAAATTCCCTATTATTCACCGCATGTAGTAGGAGCTGTTAAGGGTTGCTTCTTCCCAGCTCTGCGGTCAGGCCCCGCCCCTTCAATCAAGAACTCATTTTTAACATTTTATTCTCTATCTAACACTATGGATGCTTTATTTTTGTAATTTTGTTATATGCTTTCAGGGTGCCCGGGTAGGAAGAATCGATGCTTTTGTCCAAAGTCTGGACAAGAATTTTATGGTTCCAGTAGGTGGCGCTGTTATCGCTGGTTTTAATGATTCATTTCTTCAAGATATCAGCAAAATGTATCCAGGAAGAGCATCTGCGTCTCCATCTTTGGATGTCCTCATAACACTGCTGTCACTTGGTGTAAAGGGATATCAGGATCTCTTGAAAGAAAGAAAGGTATGATGTGTGTGTGTGTGTGTGTGTATCGGGGAATATCTTTTTTTTTTTTTTTTTTTTTTTTTTTTTTTTTTTTATACAGAATGACAATGAATGTGTGCTCCCTAGAGGAGTTGCCTTACCACAATTGCAGGTGTCATTGAGATATAACAACACCTAAAATGCATTTTCATTGTAGTAAACCAATAATTGCAATGGGACTAGTCTGATTTCAAGTCTTTTGGGCAGCAATGATTAGATGGAGTAACAGTCTCCAAGTTGAGGGAGGGGGGGGAGGGAGGGAGAAAGAGAAGGGAGATAGAAGAAAACAAACCTGTACAATGTGGTGAGGGAAGGTAATGTGTGTGAGAATTGGAATTAACGGGACACTATAGTCACCAAAACAGTTTATTGAAGCACTTTTGGTGTATAGATAATTTCCCTGCAGTGTCAATGCTCAATTCTCTGCCATTTAGGAACTGGATTACTTTGTTTACGCATGTGACGTTCACAGCCTTCCTAAACACTTCCTGTAAAGAGTCAGCTAATGTTTATACTTCCTTCATTGAAAATTCTATTTAATTTAAAATGTATTATCCCCTGCACTGTTGATAGCTTGCTAGACTTAAGAGGACTCGTGTGTATGATTAAAGTTCACTTTAGAGATCAGGCAATAAGAACTTTTAAAGTAAGTTACATCTAATTGAAAGTGAAACCATTTTTTTTTATTTATTTTTTTACGCTGGTGTGTGAGTCACAGCCAGGGAAGGTGTGGCTAGGGCTGCATGGACAGAAACAAAAGGGTTTTAACTCCTACATTGCAGAGGATTGAGCAGTGAGACAGCATGATCATGATCTATACACTAAAACTGCTTCATTAAGCTAAAGTTGTTTTGGTGACTATAGTGTCCCTATCGTTGGGTTGTCTACAATTGCAAATGGTATGCCATCATGGGGGTAATTCTCATTCCTGCGATACCACATGGTCTCAAAGGTAACATTACTAACCTGGCAAATTTTAATGTGAAAAAAAATGAAAATGGAACGTGCTATATTTGACCCTGTAGCTTTTGAAAACACCATGTAATCTGTACATGGGGCAGACTGTGGTACTTGTGAGACATTGCTGAATACAAAAACGTGCATTTTATTGCAGTAAAAGCTAACTGTATTATGACATTTACAGCTAAAATGTCAGGTGGAACTACAAATTAAAAAAAAAAAATCTTATTTTTTTTTTTTTTATTCATAATAAATTATGTTTAAGATATCAATAGTTCATGAGAAATAAAAACCCTGTTTCTCCTGAACAAAATGATGTATAATAAATGTGGGTGCACTTTAAATGGAAGAGGTGAATTATGGTTGAACAGACATATAGCGCAAATTCCAGTTTTTGTTTACATTTTGTTTTGATCAGAACGTGTACTATTGACTCCGTCGTGAAAGGGTTAAACGATGTCTTGTTTACAAAAAAACAAGTGAGGAGACATTCAGAGTCAATTTTACAACTTTTTTTTTTTTTTTTCAATATGGAATGCAAAGCTATTTCTAATACAGATTTGTCCGTTAACTCCTGGTCTCCACTGGCTTTTAGGAAAAAATTGTGCGTAGTCTAACTATTTAAACACCTTTTGCTCTGTAAGCATGTGCTTATTAATGGCCACTATTTCATTTATTTACTGGGAATAATATACTCTTATAAGTGAATGAAAAAGGTATTCAGTGTGGCTGGAACCAAGGACAGAACCCTATTGCACTGTTATATCATTTTATGTAGCATGCAACAGTCTGCAGTAGATTTTAAATGTCATTCTTCTGTAAAATTAAAGGAATTTTATACTTGTGATAAAAGCATTCGTAAGGTCAAGGATGGATTTCCCTAAGCAACACACAGGATGCATAATACTTTGCAAAATAAACTAGATGGAAATCGTAAAGTCATTTTTTTTTTTCTGGGGGTTTCACTCAGTCAAATAACGCATGTTTGTCATGTTTTGAAGGTCATTAGAAAGACCTGGGGACCACAGAGAAAATTAGTTTTGGGACTAATCTGAATTAGATCTGTAGATAGATCATCCTTAATGGCCAAAAATAGGTCTGTCCTTCATTTGAGATTGTCCTTGACTTCTCCACAGTATCCTATTACAATTCAATCGTTCTGAAAACAAATTGTTTTGTATTCTTTATATTTTTCAATCAAATCTCTCCTTTTTTTTTTCCTCCGCTAAGAAACTTCAGCTGTTTGACATTGATTTATTTTGCACCTTTTACTGCAAAAATAAAAACCATTCTGTCCTGCGCTCTCTTGCATTTTCCAAATGTGCAAGTTGTTCATCAGAATAGAAATGATCAAACGGAGTTAAATATAGTGCATAAAAAAATCAATGGCTTCACCATCTCATTTCATTGAAATAAGATCTTGTAGTGTATGTTTGCTTGGGGTGCTATTAAGATCCCCACAGAAGTAGCTGAGGAAAGATGCCTATTATTGATTTGACCCCAGAAAAATACACCATGCCCAGAAGCTCAATTAATCTTTTCTACATTAAATTGAATCTCCATCTGTTTGTTCAAACCGGATGCCTGTGTGTTAGAGGTGAAGGAGCAGTAAAGTTATTTTCACAGTTAGAACAAGTCAGCATGATTGATTGAGATGGCACGTTTGGTATTCCCTTCCTTCAGTGTTTTTTATTGATGGATACAACCAAGGGCAGTTATCGTTTGCTGAATCTCTGGTCATCTGTAGGTGAAATCACAATAATGGCCTTATCTGCCTCCTGTTTAATGAAACATAACCTCTCATTAATTTAGCTGGTAAAGATATGCATTGTAACCATTGTGTGCTGACAATTTTATTGACCATACATATGTCAAATTCCAAATGTGCGTTTCTGTTTTTATTTTTTTTGTTTTTATTCATACAAGAAATATATATCTATTTTTTAAACTTATTTATTGTTGTAATAGGTACAATGACCAATATACACACACACACACACACACACACACACACACTTTCAATTCCACAAAGAAGGGCAGTAAATATAAAAAGTGTAATGAAATCGTTCCTCATGAGTTATGTTTATGTATATGTGGCATCAAGTGAAGTGTGTAAAGGTTTAGTTTTGTGTGGCTATAGAATGTGGATTTGTGTTTGTGTTGGGGGTCAGTGTCCTACCTGTGCATTCACACAGTTTGTATCTGTGGTTGTGGCCCAACCGTCTAAATGGAAGATTGGTTGGTGTGTAATTGAAGGTGTATTTGTACAACTATACATCTCCCATGCTAAATGCCCACTGCTTACTTATCTCACTTCTCCACTTTCTCAACGTGTCACTTGCCTTTACTCCCTCTACATACTACTGTCCCTTATTTTTATCGTGTCACCTAATGCCTTCCACCCCATGTCTCAATTTGTCAGCTCCCTTTCTGGTCACTTTCAACTAACTCTCATGAGCCACTCCATATCTTTTAATTCAGTAGCCCCCATGAAGCCTGTGTTACAGCTATGCTTATTGCCATTTCCAGGGGCTCTGGGTCTGAAACCTTCTGTAACCTGCTGCTGCTCCCATACACCAGGTACATTTTGACTGCACCCATCCTAAATCTACCTACCCTCCGTCTGAGCCCAGATTGCTATTGACTAGTATACTCAGCACAGATGTGTGCTCTTTCTCATATACTTGGCATACTCGCTATAGACTCTAGCCTTCATAGTATATCGACTTATTAGGCATCGATTTTATTTTGGTATATATTTTAGTATTCCTTCTTTTATTTTTTGATTTGGGTATTCACTATTTAGTTTGTATATAGCACATTGGGTAATTGCCGTTAGGCAATTTTTAACATTCTCGTATCAATAAAGTATTTTTTATTTTTCATTATTTTTTGCCTCTACATTCAATATTTGAGATTCTTCTTTATCTGATTTTATAGATTACTTGTACCTGCCATTCATCCCAGCTTCCCTTATTTGGTACACCACTCAGAGTGTTTTCTCAACTTAGTTATACTATCTTAATAACACAATATCACACATAAGCGCCTATATCACACTACAGTTTTTTGTTTGTTTTAGAAATCTGTTGATGTTGTATACTTCCAGCCATATTGTTTTCCCAGCAGAAATTTCCATGCACTGTAAGATCATTGGTGCAACAGTTGTGGGAGCCCTTAATTGGGTTTGATTTACTATTGTGACCAGAATCATTCTTTATGCCCTAGAAGCACGAAAAAATGATTTAAAGCAAATAGCTGGGCAGGTGACAGTTGCGATATGTGTACATTATTTTATTGCTTAATGTAATTTGGAAAGAGTTAACAATTTCTGAATATTCTTTAGAATATCTTTTATTTTATTTATTGTAGGAAATATTTTCATATCTTTCAAATGAATTAAAGATATTGGCCAAAAGGTACAACGAGCGGTTACTGGAAACCCCAAACAATCCCATCTCATTAGGTATGTACCATGTGTAGAATGTAATATGTTCAATATTCATTTCCCCATTTTATAATACTGGCTACCACTATATACCACTGCTCCCATTTCATTCTCTGTGTGCAGATTCAATTTGTTAGTCGGCATTTCTGATTAAAAATAAAATAAAAACTTTCCTAAAATAAAGAAACAATGTAGACACTGTAACTGCTTAATCTTATTGAAGTTGCTACAGTGTCTTGAGTCACCTGGTGGCATCCTTCATTCCATGTTTACAAAAGTTGAGGAAGTAATTGCCTGAGCAGCAATAGGTGGCAAAATCAGTTTACAACTTTTAGCCTATTACCGTACCCTTCAGGTATGAATCGGTATGGCTAGACGGAAGTATGCATTCTGTCTTAACCGCATCTCTAGGGGGGGCGGGTCTATGGGATGCCAGAGACCCTCTTTAAGTGTTTACCTGCTCACAAGTGGTTTAACACTAAATGGAGGGACTGCACTGGGTTAGTCCAGACACTATAACCACTTTAATGAGATGAAACGGTTATAGTGTCTACAATTTGATATTCAATATTCTACATCAGAAGTATGTACTATTTTGAAATGCTATTTGTAACATTGTTGGTATACTGTGTAATTACTATTTATCCCCATCCTTAGCTTTATCTTTAAGGAATCTGAGTGATAAGAGTGAAGCTACCATAACCCAACTTGGATCTATGCTGTTCACAAGACAAGTATCTGGTGCAAGGTGAGTGTCTGCTAATGGTGTATGATGAGTTCTACTTAATGCGAGAGGTTCCCAACAAACCCATACATGCAAACTTGGGGGAAATGACTGTATATGGTTAAAAGAGTAATATTAAAAGTTTTCAAATACTCAGTACAGTATACAAACACAACACTGATCAGCCACAACATTAAAATCACCTTCCTAATATCATGTAGGTCAGCTACGTGCTGTCAACACGGCTCTATTGCATCGAGGCATGGACTCCATGAGATCTGTGAACAATTGTTTTTTCCAGCACATCCCACAGATGCTCAATCCAAGTGAGATTTAGGGAATTTGGAGGTCAAGGCAACGCTTTGAGTGCTTTGTCATGTTCCCCAAACCATTACTGAACAATTTGTGGAGTGTGCCTGCTGGAAAAGGCCCTAGGCAGGACAAAACTCAGGCGCCCCCCTACCCCCCCCGCGCCACCCCCCAAACTTTCCCCCCGCCCCGCATTCTAAATACACACACACATTCACTGACAGATACGCATACACTAGCTAACAGACACACTCACACTCGCTAACAGACACACTCACACTCGCTAACAGACACACTCACGCTCGCTAACAGACACACTCACGCTCGCTAACAGACACACTCACGCTCGCTAACAGACACACTCACGCTCGCTAACAGACACACTCACGCTCGCTAACAGACACACTCACGCTCGCTAACAGACACACTCACGCTCGCTAACAGACACACTCACGCTCGCTAACAGACACACTCACGCTCGCTAACAGACACACTCACGCTCGCTAACAGACACACTCACGCTCGCTAACAGACACACTCACGCTCGCTAACAGACACACTCACGCTCGCTAACAGACACACTCACGCTCGCTAACAGACACACTCACGCTCGCTAACAGACACACTCACGCTCGCTAACAGACACACTCACGCTCGCTAACAGACACACTCACGCTCGCTAACAGACACACTCACGCTCGCTAACAGACACACTCACGCTCGCTAACAGACACACTCACGCTCGCTAACAGACACACTCACGCTCGCTAACAGACACACTCACGCTCGCTAACAGACACACTCACGCTCGCTAACAGACACACTCACGCTCGCTAACAGACACACTCACGCTCGCTAACAGACACACTCACGCTCGCTAACAGACACACTCACGCTCGCTAACAGACACACTCACGCTCGCTAACAGACACACTCACGCTCGCTAACAGACACACTCACGCTCGCTAACAGACACACTCACGCTCGCTAACAGACACACTCACGCTCGCTAACAGACACACTCACGCTCGCTAACAGACACACTCACGCTCGCTAACAGACACACTCACGCTCGCTAACAGACACACTCACGCTCGCTAACAGACACACTCACGCTCGCTAACAGACACACTCACGCTCGCTAACAGACACACTCACGCTCGCTAACAGACACACTCACGCTCGCTAACAGACACACTCACGCCCGCTAACAGACACACTCACGCCCGCTAACAGACACACTCACGCCCGCTAACAGACACACTCACGCCCGCTAACAGACACACTCACGCCCGCTAACAGACACACTCACGCCCGCTAACAGACACACTCACGCCCGCTAACAGACACACTCACGCCCGCTAACAGACACACTCACGCCCGCTAACAGACACACTCACGCCCGCTAACAGACACACTCACGCCCGCTAACAGACACACTCACGCCCGCTAACAGACACACTCACGCCCGCTAACAGACACACTCACGCCCGCTAACAGACACACTCACGCCCGCTAACAGACACACTCACGCCCGCTAACAGACACACTCACGCCCGCTAACAGACACACTCACGCCCGCTAACAGACACACTCACGCCCGCTAACAGACACACTCACGCCCGCTAACAGACACACTCACGCCCGCTAACAGACACACTCACGCCCGCTAACAGACACACTCACGCCCGCTAACAGACACACTCACGCCCGCTAACAGACACACTCACGCCCGCTAACAGACACACTCACGCCCGCTAACAGACACACTCACGCCCGCTAACAGACACACTCACGCCCGCTAACAGACACACTCACGCCCGCTAACAGACACACTCACGCCCGCTAACAGACACACTCACGCCCGCTAACAGACACACTCACGCCCGCTAACAGACACACTCACGCCCGCTAACAGACACACTCACGCCCGCTAACAGACACACTCACGCCCGCTAACAGACACACTCACGCCCGCTAACAGACACACTCACGCCCGCTAACAGACACACTCACGCCCGCTAACAGACACACTCACGCCCGCTAACAGACACACTCACGCCCGCTAACAGACACACTCACGCCCGCTAACAGACACACTCACGCCCGCTAACAGACACACTCACGCCCGCTAACAGACACACTCACGCCCGCTAACAGACACACTCACGCCCGCTAACAGACACACTCACGCCCGCTAACAGACACACTCACGCCCGCTAACAGACACACTCACGCCCGCTAACAGACACACTCACGCCCGCTAACAGACACACTCACGCCCGCTAACAGACACACTCACGCCCGCTAACAGACACACTCACGCCCGCTAACAGACACACTCACGCCCGCTAACAGACACACTCACGCCCGCTAACAGACACACTCACGCCCGCTAACAGACACACTCACGCCCGCTAACAGACACACTCACGCCCGCTAACAGACACACTCACGCCCGCTAACAGACACACTCACGCCCGCTAACAGACACACTCACGCCCGCTAACAGACACACTCACGCCCGCTAACAGACACACTCACGCCCGCTAACAGACACACTCACGCCCGCTAACAGACACACTCACGCCCGCTAACAGACACACTCACGCCCGCTAACAGACACACTCACGCCCGCTAACAGACACACTCACGCCCGCTAACAGACACACTCACGCCCGCTAACAGACACACTCACGCCCGCTAACAGACACACTCACGCCCGCTAACAGACACACTCACGCCCGCTAACAGACACACTCACGCCCGCTAACAGACACACTCACGCCCGCTAACAGACACACTCACGCCCGCTAACAGACACACTCACGCCCGCTAACAGACACACTCACGCCCGCTAACAGACACACTCACGCCCGCTAACAGACACACTCACGCCCGCTAACAGACACACTCACGCCCGCTAACAGACACAGACACACACTCACCCACCCACATTAACAAATTTTTTTAAATTTATTTTTAACACATTTTTTTAAAATTTAACACCCCCCCCCAGCCTCCTTACCTTTGGGAATGCTGGGGGGGGGGGGGTCTCTTCCTCCCTGGTGGTCCAGTGGCTGCTGGGCGATCGGGCGGCACTGCCTGGCGGGCGGGCGGCCGGCGAGGGAGCACTTCCCCTGGGCTGTCTGCTCAGCTCCCTCGCGCGCCTCAGAGTGAGGCTGGGAGCCGGAATATGACGTCATATTCCGGCTCCGCCTCCCAGCCTCACTCTGCGGCTGGCGAGGGAGCTGAGCAGACAGCTCAGGGGGAGTGCTCCCTCGCCGGCCGCCCGACCGCCGGCATGTCTGTTAGCCGCAAGGCTAACAAGACATTTGCCTTGGGCATTTGGGGGCGGCTTTTTTTGCCGCCCCCTGGAAAATGCCGCCCAAGGCAAATGCCTTGTTTGCCTCGCGGCTAATACGCCCCTGTTGCCATGGAGTGGTGTGCATGATCTGGTAGGGTGGTACATGTCAAAGTAACATCCACATGAATGCCAGGACCCAAGGTTTCCAAGCAGAACAGAGCCAGAACGCTGCCTTCGCCGGCCTGCCATTATCCCATAGTGCATCCTGCTGACATCTCTCCCCAGGTAAAGGACACATATGCTACCAGCTACCCATCTAAAAGTAAACCTGATTCATCAGGCCAGGCATCATTCTTCCCTTGCTCACTAGTCCAGTTCCGACTCGGATGTCCATATTGTAGGCATTTTTGGTGGTGGACACGGGTCATCATAGGCACTCTGATCAGTCTACACAGCAAACTGCACTGTGTGTTCTGACACCTTTCTATCACAGCAATCATTACGTTTTAAGGAATTTGAGCTACAGTATCTCTTCTTGTGATTGGACTAAAGGGAATAGACTTTACTCCCTACGTGCGTCAATGAGTCTTTGGCACCCATAACCCTGATGCCGGTGCACCGGTTGTCCTTCCTTTCACCACTTTTGGTATGAACTAATCACTACACACCTGGAATATCCCCACAAGATTTGCTGTTTTGGAGATGCTCTGACCCAGTCATCTAGCCATCACTATTTGGCACTTGTCAAAGTCAATTAGATCATTTTAGTTGCCAATTCTTCCTGCTTCCAACACATAAAATTCAAGCACTGACTGTTCACTTGCTGCCAATATATCCCACCCCTTGACGGGTGCCATTGTAACAATATAATTAATGTTATTCACTTAACCTGATAGTGGTTTTAATGTTGTGCCTGATCAGTGTATAAATAAAAAATAAAATACAAATCACCGGGGTATAACTAAGAACCTATTGTAATTTATGGGGGTATTCAGTACTCTTGTCTCTCCCAAACGTTTCCGCTTTTGGCCTTCTTCTAGGTCAGTGTCTGTCTTGCAGAACACAGAAATTTTGAATCCATATCTTTACTAATGCCAGCATGCATTACTTCCACAAGTAACTGTTCATCCTCTTACAGGAAGCACCTCCAGTTTTCATTTATGTTTCTATGTAAACACTGCATTGTCTCTGAAAAGACTGTGTTTACATGACAATGCTTACACTCACCAGAACAACTACATTAAGCTGTATTTGTTCTGGTAAGTATAATGTCCCTTTAACCCCTGAAGGACCAATCTTCTGGAATAAAATGGAATCATGACATGTCACACATGTCATGTGTCCTTAAGGGGTTCAAGGTTATATAGTTGCCTTCTTTTATTATGTGTAAAAATTTCAGTCTATTTTAAATACTTAATTCATCATTTTTTTTTATTAATTTATAAAGCAAGTTGGCACTCTTCCAGATTTGGGAGAACGAAGAAGACAAACCAAAAGGGTTTGAAAATGGGCCAGCCAGTGTAATGCTAAATAATAAATATTAAAATCAACATTTAGTGGCTATCCCCTTACGATCATTGATCATTTGCCAAATTGCAGTTCGTAACAAAACAAACCTTTAAGTCTAGTGTCCACAATTTACCTTAATTTGCATCTATTCTAGATGTAGGGTCAGAACACTAGCAAACACTCTAGTACTATATAAGCAATTTGGCTCCTGAGAATTTAATTATTGTAAATTATAATCCAAAGAGTTTAGCATGGCCCAGCTTCAGGAGAGTATTGCTTGGCTGGGGTTCAGGAAATACGAATACTACTGGGAGTGGGATTCAGGCTAGGTAAGTTTTGCATGGATGGGGACAGATGGGAATCTTGTCGGTGCAGGAATGCATGACTTTTTTTTTATTTATTTATAAATTACGTTAAAGGAACACTTCAAGGTCAGGAACATGTATTAACACCACCATCTAGCCCCCCCTTGCCTCCCTGAATATAGTAAAATATTACTTGTATTCAAGTCTGCAGCTGCTGCCTCTGCCCCTGACCTGCCTGCTGACATCCTCAGAAGTAGTGGCATGAGCCAATCACAATGTTTCCCCCTAGGATTGGCTGCGACTGTCAAGTAGGCAGAGGCAGCACAAACCAAAAACATCCCTGGCCAATCCGCATCTCCTCATAGAGCTGAATTGCATCAATGCATCTCTATGAGGAAAGTTCAGTGTCTGCATGCGGAGGGTCGAGACACTGAATGGCAGTGCTGCTCACTGTGCAGCACTGCTCCAGGAAGCACCTCTAGTAGCCATCTGAGGAGTGGCCAGTGGATGTAATGTAATCATTGCATGTTGTCTGAAAAGACAGTGTTTACTGTAAAAAGCCTGAAGGTAATGATTCTACTCACCAGAACAAATACAATATGCTGTAGTTGTTCTGGTGACTATATAGTGTCCCTTTAAGTAATTATTTTATTTTTGTAATATTGAACCTGTCAGAAGACAGGTGGTGGATTTACAAAAGTACTGTTGGTTTTTATATATTTTAACCTAACTTTCCTTTTCTGAGATCGGACTAAAATAAATTTCACGTTTGACTGTAATCTTGGCACATAGTCTTGGCTACAGCCTACATTGCATTCTGCAAGACTGAGTGATTTTGTAGTTGCCTGAAGATGCTGAGGGAAGGATTCCACTTCAGGACACAATGCATCATTAGCTGCTCTGAGCTTCCCTGCACAGCCCTGAGCCAAACTGCTGTATCTCTCACAGATCACGTTCAGCTGAAATATCAGCTTTTTGCAATGCCGGGAAACACAGGCCAGACCTCATCCGGCCTAGTAAATGGATCCCAGGAAGCTTGTTTGTTTTCAGGTTTATCTATAAAATATGTGGACAACAAAAGTATCCAATTGCAAGACAGAAGAGCTGTGTCTCCTGTGGCTATGAGCACTTACAGTCTAAGTTTATGTGCATTAAGAATTTGTATTACTGTATATGAAAGCATCTCGTGCTTGTATATTGGTGTTCATTATACATTATACAACTATTGATGGTAAGGTCCGAGTTATTTAAATTCTATTCATTGTGCTGGTACGAATAATCTGGTAACTCTGTAAATGAAGTAGTCTGTTAAAGAAAAGTGTCTCTCAGTAGTTGTTCGGTGTCTCAGTAGTTGTTGTGTTCTCTCTGTTCTGCCGACCTCTCCACCACCTGTGTTGTCATGAAGAAGGCATGGACTCCTTCAAGAATGTCCAGTCCTCTGCTCCTCGTAGAGGAGTATTGGCAACCTGAGGAGCTTGGAAAGTTCAATAGAAAGCTTTTGAACATAAACCCCACCTAGTGAACCACACCTCCCTTTTTCACAGAACATCTTCCTGGTTGAAAGTATGCAGTACACCCAATGAGAGATCAGTGTGAACTGAACTAACTTTACTCCACCCTGCACCCAACCACTGTCCTCATTATTTGTGTTCTTTTTGCTTTGCACAACTTTGGAATACTAAAGAAATAGGAGGACAGTGATGGGCTGCAAGGGTGAGTCAAGTCAGCCGCTCGGCTCCCACTGGTGTCCCAGTGGCTGAGCTGCACAGAGTACGTTCTAATCAGAGCGATGTTTTGAGTAAAGGGCGGGGTTTTGCAAATTAAAGAGATCAGAGGCTCTTATGTTGCAACAATGTGAAATAACTCCTTAGATTTGTATTTGGGTTACGTGCATAGCCTAGTGAAAGTTAACAACACCCTGCCAGTTGATGTTTGCTATATTTTCACATAATGGTTATCCACATCTGTGTACAAGGCTAAACCAAATTGCTATGTGTCATTCAAAAGTGCATGTTAAGAAAAACAAATACTTTATAGCTGACTCTTATTTTTTTGGTTTATCATAGAGAATGCTAACTGCTTTCCCAGAATACTCAGCCAGCCAGTGTATAAAGCTGGCGTTATTGTGTTGTGTATTACTTCTGTGCATGTCTAATTTCACAAATTGCAATTGTTGTTGTAAAAGAACATGCATAAAATCATTTTAAACATAGTTTATGCCTTTTCTACTACTTGTATGCAATGTTTTATTTTTTTCATTGGGCAGTGCTAAAGGGTTATTCATTAAATACAAAATGAATTGCAAAGGTTTGGCAATTTAATGAGCCTTTCCACAACTTTTTTTGTTTAACTTATGCAATTCTGGTGTCATTCACCTGATAATTCTAAATGATTCATCTTACATCCTTGACTGAACCATCACAGAAAATATTTTCAATACTGATATCATATTAAACCCTAATTAGCAATACAAGTTCTTTTGCGCACCTTAGGTTGTAGATTACATCACTAATTCAACTTTTCTTTTTCTCTTTTCTCTCATTAGAGTTGTGCCTCTCGGCACTTCACAGACCATTAATGGATTTGCTTTTAAAGGTTTTATGTCTCACTGTAACAATTACCCGTGTGCATATCTGAATGCAGCCTCTGCCATTGGCATTAAAAAAATAGATGTTGATTTGTTTATCAAAAGACTTGACAAGTGCCTAAAAGTGTGTGTGAAGCAGAAGCATTCAGAGGACAAAGAATCTACAGACACCCAACAAACCAAAGAAGAAGATGCCACCGAATTGGCAGAAGCCCTCGGAGCCAATCTACACTTGGAGAAGGAAAAAAGTTGAAGTGGTCTATATTTAAAACCAAAAAAGACTGTTAAATCTAGTGTACCATTATTAAAACTGCTGTGCAGTTCATTAGTTTATGTGCTTGTTCTAAACAAGACTTGGAACATCTTGTTTTGATTTTGAAAATGATAACTTTTTTGAGAGGTTCACATCTCACATAGCATGTGTATGCAAACACTTATCTATAAACAATTCTTATTCTAAAAAAGTTTCCAACCAGCCATGGCTCAAAGCAAAGTGGAACCTGTACCACGAATTGCTTAGTAAATTATTAATCTGGAGTGAATATTTGCCGCTGCTAATTAACAATTGTGACTTTGCTACATTGCAACAAAATCCAATATGCCTGCCTGAGTTAGATACACTAGATACATTTTGTGTATGTGCCTTTTTCTGACAATTAAATGTTTTAAATACATTTTATTTTGTCTTTTCTGAATACGTATTTATATTTACACTTTGGTGATCTATATTGTAATATAACATGGCCACTAACCAGAAATCCACAAGGAAGTGATTTAAAAAATGGTTTATATTGTACTAAACAATCCCAAGTAGCCAAATATGAACAAGTTTCATTTATCATTGCTAATATGCAGTTGCTCATCAAACTCACTAGCAATTGTTTTTCATTCTTTTGTTTGTTTTAGCTTTGTGGGTAGAGGTGCTTTAAATGGTTTTTATTTTTTGGGGGGATGAAACTGAATGATTAAACGGTGCTTTTCAGCTTAATGACTAGTTTTCTCACTCTAGTCTTACAACCTAGAAGACAAGACTGCTGCTCCACTTGAAAACCCTTCTAACAGCCTGGTATTATCCCCATATTCCCCAATATCATCTTGTACACAAGCTGACTAAGACAGAATGATACTCTTATTCTATCCAGGAGAGTCTGCTGCTGTTCTGGTAGAAGGAGCACGGTCTCTCTTGATGCTGTTTTATTGTAGTTTGTGGGTGGTAACTGTTGTTAACTTATGCATATCATGAAAGTTGTGTTCTGGAAGTGAGCCGTCACCCACTCAAGCTCTCATTGTTTCTATCTTGGCGATATGAGGCTCTCAAACCGTTTTAGACAGACGTTAGAACAGCAACTACACAACTGGTTCTGGAAACCAGGAAAAAAGATTAAATGAAGATACCTTGCTTTACACACAGTAGTCAGCACAGCTGTTTGTAGTGGTAATAGTTTGACCACAAAAATAGGCTGGAATAAGATGGACTTGTATAAGCAGTAGTGGTTATGGTGCTTGGTGTTCTCATAAGGCCTTCCACATTCCTCCTAATTTTCTATAGCTTATTTTAATACAGTAAAAGACAAAATCCAAGACAAGTGTACATTTATTTCTAAGAAGCATAAAGTTGCAATGACAGGGGGGTCATCCTTTTTATTTGTCTCTTGTATTTTACTTATGCTGCCTTCTTTATATTTATGGTCGTTATTGCACTTGGCCTCGGTATCAAGTCATCATGTCTGTCTGCAGTTTTCTCTTCTGTGGGATTATTTTGACGGCTGGATTGTGGGTAAATTAATTTAGTAACTTTTGCTTAAAGCTCTGCCATTGCCAAAGTTCATGCTCCCCATAAGAAAATATATACACAAACTATATATAATAGGGTAAAGGAGGGGTAGCCAATGTTTTAGAACTGTAACTGTAACTTTTGATGACCTAAATGCTGAGACTGCTCACCAATCCTGTAATAATAATAAAAAAAAAATGCACAACCCATTGAGTACCAATAACAATGATTCAGAATTTATACAAATGCACACATTAGAAGAAGATATAACTTTGCCAGATATAAAGTGGCTATTTTTTTTTTTTTAATTCTTTATTTTTGTTGTGCTTGGTATAACAAAAGGCTTGTTCAGCCACAAAAGCAGTCACAAGCAGCGATACATCAAAACAGTGTAAACATAACGTGGCAAATGATTATACAGCACAGTTTTAGTTTTATGAGAGAACCTAATAGGCGCCAACGCCTCAACAGTGTATTAAGAATTAGAGAGTTTAAACCTTGGCATGGGTAGGTGCACATCGCTTAGTTTGATTTACGAAAAGGAAAACAATAAAGAAAAAAGAAGAAGAAATTAGGCTTAGTTTAGCTAGTGAGTTTCATGCACAGATTCTAATAGACTTGGGTATCATTAATGTAGTACCAGATGGCGTTGTATGTTATACAGGCTGGGTGTGTGGAGGTACCCGAGGTGTTGGCTAGGTGACGAGTAGCTACCTATGCTTATTCATTTAAAGAGTTTAGGTAAGTTTAACAGCCATACAATGAGATCACCAGGCTATATAGGGTATGGTGACGGTTGGTCCACTTATAATATGTTGGGTATTATGGGTTTAAGCGTGCCGCATTCACTGAGGGAGCGCACTTACGGTATATACTAGGGGTTGCGGGTAACATGCTGTGCCGGCAGCAAGACACAGATCTGATAGTGGAGCAGTCTATGCTGCAAAGGTCGCGTGTATTAAAGGGGGCTAGGTTAGACATGTCTGCAACTGCAGGAGTGGAGTGTAAGGTTGTGGTTGTTTGGTGTTGCGTTTGCAAGAGATGAAACATTCATACGGCTTTAGACTGGTTGGCCTCGTATTGTGTGGGTGTGCTGTACTTGCCTAACAGCGTGGTTTTACCTTTTTAGTGAAGTGGTCTCAGACAGGCGTGTCTATGCGTTTCTATTTGCTGCCCTTTGTAGTGGGCGATTGGTTAGGGTTCACCGTGTTGGTAACTAGCAAGGTAATAGCAATTACAACGTGATATGTCACTAGAGTTATATCTTAACACAAAAGGAGAAATAAAAAAGAAAAAATATATAACATTACAAGTGGGGGTGAATGTTGGCTTGGTATTACATATATTGATGACATGTCGAGCTAGAATGAAAAAGTGAGAGTCCGTAAAGTTCAACTCTGTAGCCTCTATGTTGCTGTTGTTAATGCCAGAGAAGGTGAGAAAAAAAGGGGGGGGGGTGGGGGGCAAATAACCATTTGACTCCATATGTATAGCAGAGCTTCACCAAGGGGTACAAATGATTATTAGATAATGCTCATGGTACTGGTTGCCTCACGGCTGATTCAACTAATAGGTTAATTTTTTCCAATGGTCTAATAGCCCACAAAAGGTTTTAGCCGTGCGATGCAAACATTTTGAGAGGTGGACATGAACTGAAAAATAAAATAATAATAGAACCTTAAAAAATGAGTACAAATGTAAAGCCCAAGCTCTTTTTCAATGTCACATCCGTCTTAACTTCAGTAGTGGCTTACTGTGATCACAGGCAGGGACAAGTACGGTTTCTGCTAAATGTAGCAGGGGTAAGGTAGTAACTTGGAGCTCCTACCCCTGGGCCGAAAATAAAATGGTATGCGGCAGGATACTCTGCAGGTAAGTGGCTTGTGGTCTTAGGTTGTGACCGCGGCATAAGCGTCAGGTGTGGAGTGCTGGGGGACGAATGGAATGATCCGTTCTGGATTCCAGGAGTGGGTGCGAGCTGGGGAGTTATTGGTACCTGCTGGTCCTACTGGGAGTACCGAGTCCTGGGGTAGGTTCAAGGATTTCAGCATGGTCGGAGCATCTTGGATGTCTCGGATGGTGTAGATGTTCGATCCTTGTTGGACCGTCAGTGCTCTGGAGGGGCGCCAGCGGTACTCTATTCCGTGAATGCGGAGTACTGAGGTGAGTGGTTTGAGCGATCTTCTCCAGGCCAGGGTGCCATTGGACAGATCTACGTAGAACAAGAGGTCCATGTTCTCGAAGCGGTAGGGAGTTCTGCCGCGAAGGGAGGCCATGATCGCCGCCCTGTCCCTGCCGCTGCGGAGGGTGACAATGACGTCCCTCGTGGCTGTGGGTGGCGCGCCTTTCGGTTTGGGGACTCTGAAAACCTCTTCTGGGGTGGTCGTAGAGGCCGGTCTGTGTGGCAAGATTGTCAGTAGTAGGCGCCCCATTAGTTTCGGCAGTTCGGTCCCTGGGATGTCCTCAGGGACTCCCCTGATTTTGATGTTAGGGCTCCGCCTGGCATCCTCCAGTTCAGCGAGGCGGTGTTCGCAGTGTTGGGTTTGCTGTTTCAGATCCTGCATATTGTGTTGCAGCATGGCTATGGTTTGGGCCTGCGTTTGTGAGGAGCCCTCTAGTTTAGTGATGCGGCCTGTCAGGCCTCCGAGGTCTGCACGGAGAGCCGTGACATCGTCATGGAAGCTTTTCTTCAGATCCTCTAGCAGTGTTTTCATGATCGCTGTGGTGATCGGTTCTGAGTCTGCCTCCCGTTCTTGGTGTTTTACCTTCCGTGGTGGATAAGAGTGCTGTGGGTGTACCTCTTCCGCATCGTCAGACATCTCCTCCGAGAAGTCTGAGCACCCGCCATGTAACGCCGCCATGCTTGTTTCAGTGACTCCTCGCGTTTGCCTCCACATCTCCCCGATCGTGAGGCCCGGGGTGGGCCTGTTTGGGATTGTTTTTTTCCCCCCCTTTCTCCCCATGTTGTCCTGGGGTGTTTGCCTTTCGGGTGGGTTGTGAGGGAGATTATTCTGATAGTTTTTCTCAGTGTGGGCCTCGGAGCTCGGCTTGTTTGCGACCGTTCTCCTCGGCGTTCAGGCTCCGCCCCCCCCCATAAAGTGGCTATTTTGACAGTAAAACATCATATAATTAACTTTGTAGACTTCCATTGAAAAGTTGGAGACAGAAAAACGCAACTTCATTATTCGGAGAACAGAATTTGAATTAAAAAAAAGACAAGATTAGGGATTTCCCCTGCAGATCATCCTCTTGTGATTCGGTTTGTAGAAGTAATTTCATATGTAACACTGTGCCAAATAAGTAGTTTATCAATATTTGAGCTTATCCCCTTCATCTCATTGAAATCTTTTTTTCCCTTTTAAATGGCCTAGCTGGATTGGAAGAACTTCCAATTCCTCTCTTGTAAATCTTCACAAACTGTTTAACTGACGAGGTTCTGTTGCAGCTTTTAAATCCTATTAAGCTTAAAGCATATTCAAAGACTTAAGGAATCATTTCTCTCCACTTCCTAAATCTGTCATTTTTATTTGGGGTTCTTCACTAAAGTATGAACTCAAAGTTAATTTCAAATTTAATTAGCCAAACTGGAAGCATAGCTGACATATAGAATGTTTACAGTTTGGGTATTTGGTCTTAAATTTAAAATTCAAATGGAATTCTCATTTTAGAGACCAACACTGATTGTCTGGATGTCCACAGAATCAAAGTGGCACTGTCACACACGCCCTTACAAAATGAGTATTCAAAATATTTATGAAATACTCAAACTAACTGGAATTTTACTGAAACTGAGACAAAGTATATTTCCTACGCCTGCCACGTCTAGACACTGGGCTGAGTTACCACCATCTAGAAATATCAATCTCCCTGCCTTCACCAATGACGACTGCACAGATATAAGTTGTGTTTATGTAAGCTCTTGCGGGATTCTCCATAGATCTCAATGCTATACTCTAGCGCAAGCAGGAGAGTACAGCAGTGACGTTGGCTTCTGACACTTGAAGAGAACCTGTCAGAAGAAGACGGTGGAGCCTGGGAGAGTTCATGATGAAGCAAAGGTTTTAAAAAGTTGTGTTCTAATTTGGTTGGCTTCTCGTTCAGCAGCAGAGGAGAATACAATTGCCCCATGTAAGAAATGCTGCTTATATTATTGGGGAAGAGTAACCATACTGTGTGTCTACTATTGTTATACCTGTTGAACACTGGGATTTTAAAACCGCATATAACTTGGATTTAATCTTTATTTATAGATAATCATGACCTCAAATGGCTGAGGATTACCCCGTAAAGCCCACTAACCGTATACTCATTGATCTTTTATTACGACGGGTTTATTCACTAAACTCCAAATTGTAGCAAATTGAAATCAAAATTTATCCACGAATGATTTGGGAAAAGAATTCCAGAGACTTGGTTATTTTGGCCTCAAATTACAAATCAGATTTTAATTTACTGCACTTCGGTATTTATGAATAAACATTATAAAGTAAATGTGTTTTTCACGTTTTATGTGTTAATTTTTTAAATTTAGATAATGGGATCAAAAAATGTGAAAGTTGGGGGGTGGAGCCTAGCAGTGAAACAGGCCAGATGCCATATCTGGCAGCTCCTGAAAATACAAACACAATCTGCTCGATATCGCAAAAACTAAATGCCATCCAGGCACAAAACCCACTGAACAAGGGAGACCATCCCGCATCACCTGATGCCCTTCCGGTATACCCCAAGGCAGGCCAAGCCGAAAAGCAAAGTTCGGGCCTAGTACAAGCCTAGCAGCCGCGGCCTGGAGTACCTGCTGGGCGGAGAGGACGCCTGGAGCGCCGGGGCCGAGCTGCAACAGGACTCAAGTACAAAAGCACGGAGATGGGACGCAGATCACAAAAATCCCAACAAGGTACTGCCACAGCACAGCCTGACATAGGCAACCTATTCCAATGGCAGGCACCCGCCAAAATGGCCCAGACCTCCCACACACGGCTACCCCCACAGATCAAACCTCCCAGGGAGTCACACAAGGGGCCATGCAACCTAAACAAACCACGCTGCCCAAACCCACACCCCAGCGGGGAACCACAGATCCGGCTACCAAGCAGGACCTGCAGCAACTGCAAACCATGCTGCAGGACATACAACGCTTGCTGGCAGCAGACTTACCTGCGCTCAAAACGAGCATGCAACAGATCACAGAGAAAGTTGTCAATACAGAGGGTGAAGTTAGAATGATCCAGGGAGAAATCTCTACGCTGAAGGAGTCCTTCCTCCAGCTGCAACACAGCCACCAACTCCTGACAGTACAAGTGGCAGCAGAAGAGGATAAAAACCGATGCAATCACATTAAAATCAGAGGCATACCCGCCTCAGTAAACAAAGAGGACCTACCGCACTATATTAGGAGACTCATGCAATCACTACTACAACCCGCAACGGCAAGGAAGCTCACATTCGCGGGGATATACCGCTTACCAACGCCTCCCAGAGCCGCCACCACGCTTGCTGGAGATGTCATCGTCCGCTGTGTCCTACCCCAAGACAAGGGGCACATCATGAATGCGATCAAATGCAAAACTCCACTGGATTTCGAAGAGTCCCAACTAACCTTCTATCAGGACTTAACAAAAAACAAACTCCAATGGAGAAAATCACTCAGTGAACTCACCAGTCAGCTGCGTACAGAGGGGATACCATACCGCTGGGGTAACCCACGCTCCTTACTAGTCACCCACAAAGGGACCACACTCAAACACTCCTCGGGGACTGAAGCACCCGCACTTCTAACGAAGCTGGGCCTACCGAACAAACCCGACCAAAACACCGCCCAAGCCTGGAACCCAGCAACTTTGGAAATATTCATTCCAAGAAGGCAGAGACTGGACACACGGGCCACGTCTCCGAACTGCAGCTTTCTCCACCTGTGGTGAGATAATTAATTCTAATCAACTTTGGTCCAATCACATGATTCTCGCATGTGTTGTGTGTGGAAATCACTGGAATGCAACAATCCAATGCTTCTGATTGACAAGCATTGAATCTGATGCTTCCGTATGAGAAGCATGAGTCATATTCTGCATCATCATTCTGTGTGTTAAATGCCAAGCATTAAGTCATTAATAAATCAAAGTATCGGAAGAAGGATGAAGTTCTACTGGCTGTCTGTCCAACAACCTTTAGAGGCGTGTTTTTGAACCAAATATAAACACTGCCATTTCTCAAAAGCAGAGGAAGCTGAGATTAAGCTGTAGTGGTTTTGCTACTTAGATGGTCCTTTTAAAAACCAATGATGTTCTATGCCATCGTAAAAACTGTTTTTACAGATCTTATTTCAAAATGGAAAGACACACTAGGATCTACATGGCTTAATAGAGTTTGCAAGATTAAACAATCAATGCTTTCGTAAGGCCTGTAATTATCTGATTATGATGACCCCCGAAGAATAACATTGGGCCCTCTGGTGTAAAGGAATAAAAACTGGAGTTTCTGTTCATCTTAAAAGATAGTTTTACTTAAATCAGTATTGTTTGCTAAATGCTGTTGTAACCCTGTTCTGCAAATTGGATATATATACAGCTTTAAATTATTGTCATTCACTTTTATTCCTGATTAAATAGCCCATCAGAAACCCAGACCGTATACATTAGGGCATGTAAATAACTCACAAAAAAGGGGGATTGGAATGGTATTTGAAGTTCTCGACACCTGCTCCCCCACAGGCCTCCTGCTACACCGGAGCGTGAGCCTACTGATTTTGTATTTATATATTCGTGCTGTATTTTTGTTTAATTATTTTAAGATTTTTATATAAACTGTCAAGATATACCGAAGCTTCAATTTAAAATTAAAATCAGATTTCAATACGAGTGAGGATGATGGAGGGGGTGAAAGTCATGGGCCGTGTGATTTGTATTTTGCTTTTGTTGAAATACGCACTTTATAAATTATAGCTGCTGAGGATGGGACATGGCAACCAGATGCATCGAATCTCCAGAGCCCAGTAGGTGGGGGAAAAAGATTATGTTGCAAATGTTTATGCTAGCATTGCAATTTAGCCCATAGAATCTGAAAGCACATTATTGAAAAGTCATTTGTAGTGTATAATCATCATTTTCAGGACAGCCGGAGTGCAGAGACCTACATACTCCTCTAGTCTGCTCTACATCAGCATTTTTTTCTCATGGCGGAAAAATAAAAAAATAAATTGGTAGAGCTAATTGAAGATTAATTGAAAGATTAATTGTTTGGGCAGTGTTTTTGACTAATGGTCAATGTATAACGTGACAATTTACAAATGGATAGGGGAGAAGTGATGATGAAGTGTTATTTAACAGAATTATGGTTGGATAAAAAAAAAATATGAAAAACCTACAGGCCTAATCTGTCCATTTATTATTTGATGCTGAGAATAAAAGAGGATGTGAAACAGCAGAGTTAATGGCGCATTCTAATAGAACAACTTACCTATACGTGATCTTTTAGAGTATTGATGTGAAAGGGCAGTATGGATACCAAGTGGTGAGTACTTGTAAATGGGCTGGATGGCTGAGGAAAGTAGGCGTTATATTAGTTAGGACCATATCTGTTAAAAACAAAAACTAAACTTAAAAATAAAATTAAAAAAATATTCTGTTGATTTATATATCCTAGATCCACTTCTGGCGGTGCCATGTATTGTAAATAATGACAAGACACTACAGCTGAGCATCAAGGCTTCTTTATAGAATGTATCAGAAATAAGGTATAAGAATTCATTTTTAAGCCAGGATATCATTGTGACATGGGATGGACGGGCCTGTGGGGGGTCACTGGTGATGCCCAAAATTGGCGGTCAAATCTGGAAAGAAAATGGTACCACCCAAAGAATGGACATGTCAGTCTGGCATTAATGCATGCAAGGCTGGCTAACAGCCTCCCTGGCCGGCTCTTTCCATGGCAGACCATATGGCGACTAGCGTGTCCACAGATGCAAGGTGTTGAAACTGGACTTTAGAATTGGGATAGTACGGTTCAAGCCTGGACTGTATGCAGGTATGGTCTTAGGAAAGGCTATACTGCTGTGGTGTATAAGGCTGAGAGTGGCTGGCATTTGAAAAGAATATCACATAGTTGTTGTACCCGTTAATTTTGGGTGGCTTGCGAAAGCCTGCAGTCGTCTCCACCTAGCTGAACATCTTGATGCTAAAAGGGAGCTTTAGAGAACACATCCTGCTTTCTGCTTTTTTGGCATATCTTGTTGCAAGATCCTACTTTAAAAGAAAGTCTGACAGAAAAACCAAAAATTATTCATAGGGGTGTTAGGAATATTAAAAGTAGTCTAGTAAGAAGTCACTTAAAAGAAAACAAAATCCCATCCAAGATAGACAACAGTATAGGGTTCTATGGTTGTGGCCAGTGTCTGGCGTGTAAGAGAACAGGTAACCATAGGAGAATAATCAAAGAATTCAATTCCAATAAGAAAAGCCACAAAATTAAAGAATTCATCACATGCTATACTAAGAACATAATATATTTACTGGAATGCCCGTGCGGGCTTAAATATGTAGGAAGAACAACAAGAGCGCTACACACACGTATAGAGGAACATTCCAGAAATATTCTAAAGGGTTACGAAAACCATAGTGTCTCAGCTCATTTTAAAACCTGTCATCAGAATAATCCTATGGGTATGAAATTTGTAGGTATAAAAAAAGTTTGGAAAGATTGGAGAGGAGGGGATTTTAATAAAACTATAGGGAAAACGGAGATGGAGTTGATCTTTATGCTAAATACAATGACCCCATATGGGTTAAATAATGATTTCGAGATCTGCCACTTCCTAAAATAGACAAGTCTATCCTCTTTCTAAGAACAATGAAATAGTAAACTCTTAAATTTTTAATGAAGTTATGAATTTCATAGAGAATGAAGAAGTATGGAATACTACTATTTCTTCTTTTTTTTTTTTTTATTATTATTTTTTTTTTTTTTTTATATTTAATATTTTATATTTTTCATTTTAAGAAAGCAAATGGGTACATTCCATTCAAACTGAGGTTATGCCCTACAGAATATCAAAATACAGGGGACATTTGTTATACCTGGATAATACAAGAACAGAGAAAAATGCCATGTGTCAAATTTGTTTATTTGGTTAAAATATAGATAAGAGAATATCTGAATTTAATATCTATAAGATATATGTTGTAACAAGAACAATTTGACATTAAGTAAGATCTATTATATATATATATGTAACATTATTTTTTCTTCTCTTCCCCTACATATATAATGTATTTTATAAAAGGGATTATTATTATAAGAATGTTTGATATAATAAATTGGCCCTATATATAATTTTTAAAAAAAAAATTTATAAACTATTTTGCAATTTTGAAAAACTGAACTTTTAACGGTGAAACGCATAATGGAACGCATACTCCAGGAAGGAGGGAGGAACGATACATCATGTCCTCTCGAAATAGATCAGGTGTCCCACGAACTTTCACCTCTACGTAAGGACGTCATGCGGTTCATGTACTCACGCTGGAATGGAGACGTGGACCGCAAATACAGCGCGCGAAAAAAGAAACAGACGAGCAACAGCTGTGGACAAATGGATTTAAAAGCGGAGACCCACGAAGTCACAAACAGAAGACTGAGGAAGCCGAATTGAACGGTGAAATGCGTTTCTTTATTGATAGACTTTTTAAATATATTTGGTATTTGTATTTTTTTATCTTTATTGTTTTTTATATAATAAAGTAATACTTTTTTACCTACTTGAGTCTCCTGCATCTACACAGATGGGTGTGTAGTCCCAAACTGCACTAAGCTGTTTTACTGAGCCAGGACACAGGCTCTACACTTGTGAGTATATTCCAACTTGTTATAAGTTATAACTCACTCCTAGTGGACCTTCACTATATATACTGTTTTTCTATTTGAGAGGTAACATTGGATTTATACCAGCATTGGAACAAAAGAGGGGGAGGTCGCCCACAACGGACCTAAAAGCACTCCATACCAGAGCTAGGTCATATTAGCTCTGGAATTTGTAAGTTCTCCAATTTTTTACACCCTTATATCAAAAAATAACAATATCACACTATATGCAATTCCCTTTTTTTAAAGGTACAAAAGATATCGAAATAACAACTAAAAAAGTTCCCAGCTAAGTGTTACAATATCTTATTCTATCTTATTCTTGTGCACAATATAACACTGGGTTAATATATGAGCGCTCCACTGTTCTAAACTCTGCTTTCTGCAAGGCCTACTGCTCATGTCATATTTTGAAGAGCTATAGATGTGTGCGTGTGTTATACCTTTTAATCTGGTAAGTAGGTCTTTTACTTCAGGGTGCAACCTTTTCTTGGGTAAGTATTTATTCACCAATCGCCAAGAACACTTACCATAAAAAAAACAAAAACACAAACTGCTTCTCCAAAATCCCTGACACTAATCTAACTCATTCTCTGTTCTTGATTTCCTGACACATTGGAACACGTCATTTCTTTCTTTCTGCATGAGCAAAAGGACCTTCCTTTTACGCAAAAGCTGCACCTTAACTCTGTTCTGTTAGGATAGGTCTGGGCAAGGAATGGATGTGGTTGTGAGTGTAACTTTATAGTAAAAAAACAGAGATTGAGGGGAAAAAACAAAACGTACAAGAAACACATTTATACATATTTGTGCGACCCAAAAAATTTAGTTTTTCGACTTTCCAATATCTCATGGCATATGAATAAAATCACAATTTTACTCTTGCAGGTGGACCTTTCATTCGAGCCACAATAATCTGTAAACGAAACATCAACAAGTGTGTCTCTCTGACGCACTCACTGCTATCTGAAATAAATCAACGGCCCTTGTGACGTTTGTTAAGAAAGTTTCAGGTGCAAAAAATAGAGCTATATTTATTTGTGGAGTAACATGAAACCAGTCTTTTTTTTTCCTTTAACGCAGTCTTATGTCAGCAAATGTCCAGGTGGTGATGATCTATTAAAGGGTTGAGGGCTCCTAGTGCCAGCTGTTCATTGACTTTTCTCAATTTGTATTCTTGTTGAAAACTGTAATATCTTTAGGAAGGCAACAGTAGCAGGTGCCCAACTTGCTGGATGAAGGACGGAGCTTGTATTGAGATCATTGGAGTGTTTCTTTAAGCATTTCTTGTGCAACATAACAGAAGTCCTCTGGGGGCTGCAGTTCTCTTGTATGAGAGATGTTTTCATCATTTGTTTTTCAATGAATGACATAACAGCAAAATAAATGGGTGAGATTTGTATGTTATTTTTTTTTAACACCTTTTAATAATTCTTATAGTGCATTAAAGTAATCTCTTTAATTATCACATTACCTGTATATGTTTGCTGTTGTTTATTGCACTGAACACTGTGCTATCACTGCTGCCATTTTTCCAGTCCATAAATGCCAAAAATTATGATTTTCATTAATTTTGTGGCATCTACTGGACCTTTATGTATTGTTCAAGGGATGTCAAAGCCAGTTTTTCGGATTAGGCCAATTATGGACAATATTACCCTTAAAGGAACACTCCACTGCCCAAATACAAAACTCACTGTTTAGTAGATATACCACAAATGAAACCTTGCATACATTTAATTATGGATTTTTTTTCATTGGGTATATACCTAAAATCAGCTTGCAAAACCTTCAGATCTTTTGTCATCCATGAGAACGTCATCCAGGACTATGAATAGGATCATCTGTGAGGACTCCAACGCAAGATGACAAGCTATGACCCTTCATGCCATGAAATGTATGGCAGCCAGAATTTCAGTCATTTTCTGTGTGTCATCTCTTCATAGACAGAGAGCTAAAGCTTTGAACTCAAATTAAAGGGAATCTCCAGTGCCAGGAAAACAATCAGTTTTCCTGGCACTGGAGGGTCCCTCCCCCAGTCCCCCCTCCTTCCCCCCCCCCCCGGTTACTGAAGGGGTGAAAACCCCTTCAGTCACTTACCTGAGGCAGCAGCGATGTCCCTCGTCGCTGTCTCCTCCTCCGCGCCGCTCCTCCTACTGATTCCGTCGGCCGGTGGGCGAGATTGATCCCGCCCACCGGCCGGGGAGACCTAATGCGCAGGCACGGCAATGCGCATTAGTGCTCCCCATAGGAAAGCATTGAAAAATAATTTCAATGCTTTTCTATGGGGAAATGAGCGACACTGGAGGTCCTCACACAGCGTGAGGACATCCAGCAACACTCTAGCAAAATAAATCTTTGCTAGAATCCAAGAAGGTCCCTCTAGACTAGACTACACTAGAGGTGGAGTTAACCCTGCAAGGAGGTAATTATTGCAGTTTATAGAAACCTGCAATAATTGCACTTGTAGGGTTAGGAGTAGTGGGAGTTGGCACCCAGACCACTCCAATGGGCAGAAGTGGTCTGGGTGCCTGGAGTGTCCCTTTAAGAATATTGCTTGTTTATTCTGGTACAGGTAGGGTTTCCTGGCTATTACTGTTTGTACTAACCAATAACACTAACTGTGCTAACAGTACATTGTTTGTCTTTAATGTATATTTAATCTACAGTGATGTCACAGGAACCATAGTCTGCCCATGTTATGATGAAAGTGATCCATTTGGAGAAACCAGCAAAAACACCCAATTTGTTTCAAATTTTAGAATTTTTTCATTTTATATTTTTTTTAGAGATGAGTGAATCAAAACATGTTTGAATAATGCTCCTGATTTTAACAATACTATTCCTCAAAGTTTGAATTGCGAATATGAATCCTGCTGGATGAATTTGGCCTGGTTTAAAATCGGGGCTTTGTACCTATTCCATATCCTATACTTTGTGTATGGTTGGGATGCGATGAAACTGTTTTTATTTCTCCTTTTTCATTTGCAATGTTTGTCCTGGCTTTGCCTTGTCTGACCTGGATTGTAATATAATTTGCTAAAAACGTGAAATACATTTAAAAGAAGAGCAGTATTTTATGAAGGGGTTAAAACTGCTTATAAATGATATTCAATGGTGTGGATTCCAGTAACAGTCAGGGCCGGTGCACAGATTTTTGGCTACACAGGCAAAGATTAGTTTTGCTAATATAGTGTTGACGTTTAAATGCAGGGGTGTCTTTGTAAGTAGTGTTGGCGTTTGACTGCTGATTTTACACAAACGCTGCCACACACACTGTGATACACATACACACAGATCCACATGCACACAGATCCACACACTGACACACATGAAGATACACATACATATATACATAGAAACTGGAACATATACATACAGACACACACACACAGTGACATACAGACACACACATACATAGACACTGACAGACATACAGATACACAGACAGACATACAGACACACATACTGACATACAGATAGAGATACACATATAGACACACAGATACAGACACATACACACTGACAGACATACAGATACACACACAGACACACGCACTGACAGACATACACACACTGATCATATATACTTTTATAGCCACCGTCCTGTTTCCTAGGTTTTGGGTGCAGGAGGGTGGCTTCCCTTGAATCCAGTGTGAAGATCTGGCTGAGGTAGTTGGGAGTTAGTGGCTGGCCCTCCTCTCCCAGCCCCTCCTTTCTGCTCTCCCACGCAGCTCCAATCATGCAATTACGGAGGGGGTGGTAGTTCCAGTTCCTGCAAGGTGCCAGCTGTGCTCTGTGCTATGCGGCAGGGGTGTATTTGCCGCGAGGCAAACAAGGCATTTGCCTTGGGCGGCATTTTTCAGGGGGCGGCAAAAAAAGCCGCCCCCAAATGCCCAGGGCAAATGCCTTGTTAGCCTTGCGGCTAACAAGGCATGCTGGGCGGCCGGCCGGCTGCTGGGAAGTGCGGGTAGGTGGGCGGCCGGCGAGGGAGCACTTCCTCTGAGCGGTCTGCTCAGCTCCCTCGCGCGCCGCAGAGTGAGGCTGGGAGCCGGAATATGACGTCATATTCCGGCTCCGCCTCCCAGCATCACTCTGCGGCGCGCGAGGGAGCTGAGCAGACCGCTCAGAGGAAGTGCTCCCTCGCCGGCCGCCCACCTACCCGCACTTCCCAGCAGCCACTGGACCACCAGGGAGACAGATATCCCCCCCCCCAGCTTTCCCAAAGGTAAGGAGGCTGGGGGGGTTAAATTAAAAAAAAAAAAAAATGTATTAAATATGTGAGTGATTGAGTGTGTTTGTATGTCTGTGTATGTCTGTTAGTGTGTGTGTGTGTGTATGTCTGTAAGTGTATGTCTGTAAGTGTGTGTATGTCTGTTAGTGGGTCTGTGTGTGTGTCTGTTAGTTTGTGTGTGTGTTTGTGTGTGTGTATGTCTGTTAGTGTGTGTATGTCTGTTAGTGTGTCTGTGTGTGTGTCTGTTAGTGTGTGTGTGTATGTCTGTATGTGTGTGTGTGTGTGTGTGTATGTCTGTATGTGTGTGTGTGTATGTCTGTATGTGTGTGGGTCTGTGTGTGTGTGTGTTAGTGTGTGTGTATGTCAGTGTGTGTGTCTGTAAGTGTGTGTCTGTTAGACTGTGTGTGTGTCTGTTAGACTGTGTGTGTGTCTGTTAGACTGTGTGTGTGTCTGCTAGTGAGTGTGTTTCTGTTACCTAGTGTATGCGTATTTGTCAGTGAATGTGTGTGTGTGTGTATTTAGAAGGCGGGACGGGGGAAGGGTTCGGTGGGGGTGGCGCGGGTGGGGGGGGGGAGGGTTGGGTGAGGGTGGCGTGGGTGGGAGGGGGGCGCCTGAGTTTTGTCCTGCCTAGGGCAGCACAAAACCAGGATACACCACTGCTATGCGGGGAGCAGGGATATGACGTGTTCATATCCCTGCCCTCTCCAAACAGTACGTGGCATGATGCAGGAAGGCTGATCCATGGGGGAGCTGCTGCCAATAGGCCACGCTACAAGAAGTGGCCGGCAGGAGAGGAGCACTGTGTGCTTCTATCCTGCCAGTCACCCAGGCATTTGCGCCCCTGGGGCGGTGTGCCCTAAGGCGGCCGCTTGTGCAGTCTTATGGTAGCTCCAGCCCTGGTAACAGTTGCCCTAAGGAGTGAGGCTCCTTGTTGGTGCTATACATTTCCCAGGTACTATGAGTTAAGGAAACTGTGAGTATCTGCTAATAAATCTCACAATAAAAGGGCGTACTGTGAAGAGAGAGACAATGGCACATTTACTATAGTGAGACATGTTAAGAATTGTGGATTTTAAACTTAAAAGTAAAGAAACTGAATGGAAATATTTTTCAAGTTAACAGTGGTTCCAGTTCAGATACATTGTTCTTAAAGGGGACCTCCTACCACCTAAACCACTCGTGCTCTTTGGAAAGAGCATGACATTTTATCTATATGTTGTGCTGGCAGTTTTGCTAGCAAATGACTAGATTAGGAGAAAAAATATATTTCGGATCTCCCCCATATGTTCATTAATGCATCTCGATTTATTTATTATAAATATTGTGCTATATTTGAAATAGAGAGCACAGTCGACTCCAAAATATATAATGTCTAAGCAAATAAAAAGATGGTAAAAGGAATGTCATTTGAAAATTGATTTCAAAATATGGGGCAATATGATGCTAAAACTAAAAAAAAATATCCATATTACAATATTGTTTGAGACGCACTATAAAATATGCTATCGCTGGTATCTAGTGCCAAGTAGATTAAACAGAATTGACCATAATGAGTCTGACATTTGTTGGAGATGTGGGAGTAAAACTGGAAGCTTTATCCATATTTGGTGGAGCAGCAAATTAATTAAAAAACTATGGGATGAGGTTTTTAGAAGATTATATGAATGGGATAAAATTCTGATGGAACAATCTCCTGCTACGACGCTTCTACATCTTCACTGGCCTGATTTACCATTATACCAACAATTTTTGACTCTACATTCTTTCATGCCAGTGAAGATGCTGATAGCGAGAAGATGGAAAAATTCTGAGGTCATTGATTGTAAACATTGGGAGAAACAGCTTAAGTCTCAGATTAAGAATGAGACTTATTTACAGGAGGAAAGATATTGTACAAAAATACGAGATGGGAAAAAAGTGTCTACAAATCATAGAAACTTAAGAGTAGTCTCATTAATTCACTTCGGATTTATGAAAAGTTTATAGAGTAAGAAATATATAATATACCCTACGTATGCTGTATCCTGTATCCTAAACCCACTCTGTATGTCCTAAGAATGATGTATGGTAGAAGTAAGTGTAGAGATTGAATGTTTGCTATTTATTGTCGCTTTTGTACTCTTGTATGAGATATGTGTAACTTATTTTTTGTCTAAAATCAAATAAAAATGTAAGTATAAAACAAAACAAAAAAAAAGATAGCACAGTATTTATTTTTTTTGCTTTTAGTTTTAAACCTCTTACTTCTATTGAAATGGTTACATGTGATTTACTTAATAGTAGCATCTGTAGCACATCAAACCGCTCTAAGACCCACAACAACATAAGCTAATGATATGTATGCAGACACCTGCTGTCTGAACACTTAGATCATTTCATGCTCAGAGCTCCGAAACTGCAAGAATAAAAGCACAGGCATTTCTGGCCAATTGAGTTGGCTGAGAAAAACATTTAGGTAGCAAAACGGAAAATACAAACAATGTGCTAATCAGCTGGCACATTCTTTAGTATATAGAATTCCAAACGTGAACATTGCAAAACAACCCGCAGCAGGGATCAACATTCTAAAATAAACAACCACACTGATTTTTTTATTTATAATTATTCACAAAATCCGATACATAGGAGTTTTCAGACACAGAGATTTTGAATGGCAGTCATTCTTACTAACGGGGACACTCTTACTCTTAAAAACACGCACAAACACTTACAGGCACAAAGGGAATGAGCGAAGTTTATCAAAGTGCGGGGCCGGTGCAAGGATTTTTAGCTACACAGGCAAAGATTTATTTTGCCGCCCCCACCCCTCCCTTCAAAAAACAAAATGCCTCTTCACCTGTGTGTCTTGTTGTAACCCCCGCTTTTAAATTTCTTACTCCTTTTGTGCTCTAGTGTATTTTATTCCCCCTTTAGTGTGCCTTACAACCCCCTTTGTATGAATCTTACTTCCCCCCTAGCCCCTTTGTGTGTCTCTTACCTCCAGCCTCTTTCTGTGTCTCATTCTTACCCCAGTCCCTTTCTTTGTCTCATTCTCCACCACAGTCCCTCTGTGTGGCTCTTTTTCCCCTCAGTCTGTTTTGTGTGTCCCTTTCCTTCAGATCCATTTGTGTGTCTTTCCTCCCAAGCCACAGGCTTGACATACATACAAAGACATACAGAAACACAGCCAGAGACATACATACACAGTCACACAAAGACATACAGGCAGAGTAATGCAGGCATATTGAGACATACATACATACAGAAACATACATACAGAGACATAAAGGCATATAGAGACATACATACATACAGAGGCATACCGTCATACAGACGCATACATACAGGCATACAGAGACATACATCCGTACATACAGAGACATTAAAACATACAGTTACATGCATACAGAGACATACATACATGCATTCATACAGACACATGCATACATACAGAGACATACATGCATACAGGGACATTTACAATTACATACTTACAACTGTTTAATCTGGTCCCTGGGGTGCATGCTGTCTGGTTCTGTGGAGTCCTGTCCCGCAGCCCAGCCCCATCACTGGGCACCAGCCGTGCTGTGTGGTACACAGAGAGCAGGGATATGATGTCTTTAATATTCCCGCCCCCTCCACACAGCCCGTGGCAGACACCAGCGTAGGAGGCTAGACAGGCGGTAGAAGGCTGGGCTCTGGGGGAGGTAAGACCTGAGCTGCGCTCGGCCATGCTACAAGAAGTGGGGATTACAGTGCGCTTTCCTCCTGCTGGTTATCCTGACATTGCGCCCCCAAAACTGCCTGGGCCGCCTTATGGTAGAGCCGGCCCTGTCAAAGTGTAATACATGTTTTGTGGTGGAATCTCGGTAAAAATAAATTTAGTAGGCCGAGATTACCACGTGGCATGTGTACGTGCATATGCTGACGTATCGATCAGTTGGTTGCACGAGGCACGATACGATCAGTAGTGTACGGAGCATGAGCAAGAATACAGGATGTAGTATTCCCCTCCTCCATTGTGCTGGACAGGCCATGCGGTCAAGCAGGAAGTTAATTCTTATTTGTATTGATTGGTCAAGAGAATGTGCGGGTGGAGCTTAATATGGGAGGAGTTATGTGCCTATATAAGGAGCCTGCACTATTGTCCGGGGCTCAGAACTTGCTGTATTTTGGTGACATTAGTCCCTCTGAGTCCCGATCGGTGAACCGAATAAAGAATCTCTTCCTTCCTGAAGAAACCTGTGTCCATCTCTCTGTGCTTGGCTTCCGTCAGTTTCTCCGGTATCATTTGGTGCATTGGCCGGGAAGCTCATCGTTCAACGGTAGCTGAGAAGCAGAGGCGTGAGACGGTCTATCTTTGCCCACGTTCTCTACGGCTGCACCCCTGAACTTCTGCGTGGACCTCCCTTCGTCTCGGCGCCACTGGTCTGTTGTCCAGGAGATCATCGGCCTCTACGTAAGAAGTGCTGGGGTGTCCCCGTCGATGAGTGTGAACTCAGGTTCAGGAACGAGGAGGTAAGACGACCGCTGTTTTAGACGGCGGACCCACTAGGGGTATACCGATTGTGCGGTAGGCCCATAAGGGGTTTAAATCTGTGTATGGAATCTGCCCCCTCTGTCGGAGGGAAGGAGCGAAGGCGCACCGCTCAATCGAACGCTCTTTAGTAAGACCGTTTGATTTGGTTCCCACTGACCTCGGCTTGCCTCACTACGATTATCATCTCTCTGTTCCAGTCTCCCATCTCTGCTTAAGACCAGAAGGCCACTCAAGGCTCAGGGGCTCAACCACCTGGGTAACGAGTGGCTACCTCTGGCAGAAAACATTGCTGATCTGGCTACTGGACTCCAAAACTTTGTAACATCAATATCATTACAGAATAATCTGGCCCATTCATGGAGACCGTCGGATCAGATTCTGCATTGGCCCAGCAGGTTGCTTTTAATGCAAGAACTATGCAGACCCAGGCACAGACCATTCAAGTGCTGCAAGATCATGTAGCTGAACTGCAAAATGAAGTTCGATCAATGCATAGTGAGCTTACCAGCTACAGGGCACATGATGTTGCGGCTGCTGCTGCTACTACTGTTACACCTGCACAAGATGCCCGCTTGCCTCTACCAGAAAAATTTGGAGGAGACCGCAAAAAAATCCACAAAGTAATGGACAGACTGAGCGAACCAACCAGACGTTAGAACAATATTTGCGGTGCTATATTAGTTACCTGCAGGATGACTGGCTGGATTTTCTACCCACGGCGGAATTTGCCTATAATAATGCCCAACACTGCTCCACTTCTCTGAGCCCATTTTTTGCTAATTATGGCTACCACCCAACCTTTCTAGTGAGTCTCCCAATTACTACTTCCATTCCTGCAGTCACTGACCGGCTAACCGCCTTACGAGATTCCCAAGAACTGTTGAAGAAGACTCTTTCGGAGGCTCAGGAATGTTACAAAAGAGCTGCTGATAGGCATAGAAAGGAGGCCCCAGTTTATCATGTTGGTGACAAGGTTTGGCTGTCAACAAAGAATCTTAAGCTTAGGATTCCTTCTCATAAATTGGGTCAAAAGTTCATGGGACCTTTTGAGATCATCGCTCAGATCAATGCTGTCACCTTCCGTCTGCAACTTCCAGATTCCATGAAAATACATCCGGTGTTTCACGTTGCACTGCTTAAACCTTTTCATGAAAATACTTTCCCTGGTCGAGCCCTGCCTGCCCCACCACCAGTCCTCGTGGATGGTGAAGATGAATACGAGGTGGAAAAAATTCTTGACTCCAGGATATTCCGCAACAAGCTTCAGTATTTGGTTCTTTGGAAAGGCTATGGTGAAGAGGATAGATCATGGGAACCAGTGGAGAATATTCATGCTCCTGATCTTCTTCAGTCTTTCCATGCACAGTACCCTGTGGGAGTAATGTGAGGAAGTGACTCTGGGAGTCATGTGAGGAACTGAGGTGGGAGTAATGTGAGGAACTGACTCTGCTGGGTTTCGAACCCTGGTTTACATGCTGCTAAACCTCTTTCTTACCACTACACCAGCCTGCCTTTTGCAAATGTACCTGAGATCTGGTAACCTTGACTCTATAAGCATTGGTATCAGTGACAAGTCTCTTCAGCTGTGTCTGGTCATGTGTCTGGTTCTTGGCCTATAAAAGCCACTTCCTGTCTCTGTACCTTTGCCAGATTATTGTGGTTCCTGTACTTTCTAATCAAGCTTGTTCCTGTTTCTCCTACCTGTTGCTGATTTTGGACCGTTTTGACTTTGCTGCTTCTCCTTCCCACTGACCTCGGCTTGCCTCACTACGATTATCATCTCTCTGTTCCAGTCTCCCATCTCTGCTTAAGACCAGAAGGCCACTCAAGGCTCAGGGGCTCAACCACCTGGGTAACGAGTGGCTACCTCTGGCAGAAAACATTGCTGATCTGGCTACTGGACTCCAAAACTTTGTAACATCAATATCATTACACTTGGCTAAGTGGGAAGGCGTGTAAATTTGGAACCCACTAGACTATTGATAGAGTAGAAAGACTAAAAGGGTTCTGTTGTAAATTCCGCCCTCTAGTTCGCTATATGTGGTGCTTGGGCAGTGTGGCTAACCAAAACGGATGTAGATAGTTTTAGGTAGTCCATCAAGGTACTGGCCAATAGTTTAGTTGGGATTGTATATGTGTTAAAGATTGTTAGTAAAGTGTATATCTTGTTAGATAGCGCGAGCTCAGCCGTCTAGCGAGAGTGTTAATAGTGTGTTGGTGCACGGTACCATAACCCTGTATATTTACTGACACTGTATATAAGTACTAATCATTGTCGTTTATTGCATGTTTAACACCATAACCACTAATAATTGTATTGTGACCTTAAATTGTGCTTTGACCTATGCTAACCGTACTGTAACCGCTGTTTGTAAAAGACGATGTTACTGGGGTGTGTTATAGACGGGTAATTCATATATAGAGAATTATAGCGTGGGTGACTGTATAGTTTCGCCAAAGGGCATAATATCGATTACTTAGTGACTGGTGTAACAGCTGTGTGTGTACGGGAATTCCCTGAGTGTTCATTGTGTTATTGTGTACGTTTCACTTGGTAACTGTACCACGTGGTGCTGTTGCCGGAAGAAACGGGTGTGACTGTTGAATAGAACGTGTGCATAGTATTCGTTGTCAACGACGCTCCATTGATAAGTATGGGCGCGTCGGAGTCGACGATTTTGGATCCCTTAGGTTGTATGGTAAAGAATTTTAAAAAGGGATTTACAACATGTGATTTTGGGGTTAAAATGTCTCCTGTACGTTTGGTCACTTTGTGCACTAGGGAGTGGCCTACTTTGGTCGCGGCATGGCCGCCACGTGGCAGTTTGGATCCAACTCTGGTACAGCGTG
The DNA here is from genome assembly GCF_036172605.1 of Pelobates fuscus. Classification (NCBI taxonomy): domain Eukaryota; kingdom Metazoa; phylum Chordata; class Amphibia; order Anura; family Pelobatidae; genus Pelobates; species Pelobates fuscus. Next base: position 71,678,807 of record NC_086322.1, on the reverse strand, counting down.
TACACGTGGCTGTATCAGGTAGGCCTGAACTTTACGGACAGTTTCCATATATTGATTGTTGGAGACAGGCCGTAAACGACTCGCCAAGATGGATTCGGATATGCCACGAGGAGCAATGTCGCCTCATGGTGGCCAGAACTTGTTTGTCCACTAGGACTACGGTTAGGCCCATTTTGGACACGCCCCCTGAGTCCGAGATCCCTATGCCGCCCCCTTACTTCCCTGTAGAAGGAAGTGATACAAGTACAGGAAGTTCTACACCGCTTCCCCCATTGTCCCCATCCGCTTCCGCTTCCTCCTCCAGTTCAGAATCCACTCCCCACCGTACTAAACCTCCCCTTCCGGAACCAACCCCCGTTAGATCCCATTATCCTGATTTGGCGCCACTTCAAGTTTCCGGTCAGGCTTCTTCTAGCCCGGCCCGGAATATTCTATTCACCGACCTTCCCCAAAATCAAGCTTCTACATCCTCATGTCTTACTACCCCCCGACCGGAACCCATAACCGACGCCCCTCCACGTAGCCCTATACTAACCCGACAACTGACCGGTACCCAACAACCCAAACATTATCAGATGCCTCTTCGTTTGAATCCTGGGTCAGCCTATCTCGATGCCGCAGGTCAAATGGTATATGCTGACCCAGTCTTCGTATATGTCCCGTTCACGACTACCGATCTCTTGAATTGGAAGACCCACAATTCCTCGTACACTGAGAAACCACAAGCTATGACTGATCTGTTCACCTCGATAGTTCAGACACATAATCCGACATGGGCTGATTGCCAGCAGTTATTAATGACATTGTTCAATAATGAGGAAAGGACTAGGATTAACCAAGCGGCCATTAAAGCGCTAGAGGATGAAGCCCGTACTTTAAACCAAGCCAATCCAGCAGCATGGGCCGCAACGCATTATCCTAATACCGATCCCGAATGGAATGTTAATGGCGCAGATATGGTTCAACTAAAAGCCTATAGAGACGCTATAATTGCTGGCATGAAAGCCGGAAGGGGAAGAAAGCCATAAACATGTCGAAGACAGTTGAGGTGATTCAGAAAAGCGATGAAGCACCCAGTGTCTTTTATGACCGATTATTGGAGGCATACCGCTTGTATACCCCCTTTAATCCGGAAGACGCTGATAATTCCCGAATGGTAAACTCTGCCTTTGTCAGCCAAGCTTACGGAGATATTAAGCGCAAGCTACAGAAGTTAGAAGGGTTTGCAGGAATGTCCATCACCCAACTAATGGAGGTAGCAAATAAGGTGTACATGAATAGGGAATCAGAAAGTAAGAAAGAGGAAGAGCGCAAGATGCGTAAAAAGGCTGATATGCTAGCGGTAGCGATCGCAGGCGTAGATAGACGGGGCCCAGATAGAGGCGATAGTAGGTGGAATAGGGAGCCCCTGAGTAGGAATCAGTGCGCGTATTGCAGGGAAGAAGGGCATTGGAGAAGCGAGTGTCCGCAAAGAGAGCAGTACGAGAGAGACCCACCCAGGGCAGGTTATGGAAACTTTAGAGGCAGAGCGAGAGGTAGAGGAGGCCCCGGAGGGAGTAATGGTAATAGAGGAAGTAATGGAAACAGAGGAAGTGTAAGAGAGGATAGGTACTATCCAGCAGCGCAAAGGTCCCGCGATAGAGAAGGTAGGGACTTCGTAGGATTGGCTGACACGGTCATGGAGGACTATTGATACCGACCGGGCTCCATCCCCCTTGGTCGAGCGGAGCCTATGGTCGATGTATCAATAGGGGGAAAAAGGAGTGCGTTCATGATCGACACTGGTGCTGAACATTCGGTGGTGACTAACCTAGTTGCTCCTCCATCTGGAAGAACTATTACCGTAATAGGAGCAACTGGAAGAAGTGCTGCAAAACCGGTTCTTAAAAGTCGACTCTGTACATTGGGAGGCCACGTAGTAAAACATCAATTCCTTTACATGCCTGAATGTCCAGTCCAATTGTTGGGACGTGATCTGCTTTCCAAATTACAAGCGCAGATTACGTTCCTATCAAACGGAACAACATCCTTAAAGTTTAATGGACCTTCAGGTATTATGACATTATCCATACCAAAGGAAGAAGAGTGGCGACTTTATACAGCGTTGACTAGCCAAAACCCTAGGAGTGATGAATCCTTATTCAACATACCAGGAGTTTGGGCAGAGAACAACCCACCAGGACTGGCCCGCAATATTCCACCTATTAAAATCGAACTAAAACTTGGGGTTTATCCAGTAAGCCTACGATAATATCACATCCCGCAGAAGGCTAAGAAGAACATTCAATCTTATCTGGATAAGTTCATTCGGTATGGTATCCTAAAATTCTGTACTTCCCCCTGGAACACCCCATTGCTGCCTGTTCAAAAGCCCGGTACAGATGAGTATCGACCTGTGCAGGACTTGAGAGCAGTCAATGATGCGGTTGTTAGTATACATCCAGTTGTACCCAATCCGTATAACCTGCTTGCTTTAATTCCGGGCGGGGCAACCTATTTTACAGTCTTAGACCTCAAAGATGCCTTCTTTTGCCTCCGAATTGCCGCAGAAAGCCAATGTATCTTCGCTTTCCAATGGGAAAACGCTGTGACGGGCTCAAAACGCCAGATGACTTGGACAAGACTGCCTCAAGGGTTTAAAAATTCACCTACCCTATTTGGTTCAGCTCTAAGTCAAGATCTACTGGATTTCGAGTCCATCCCAGGAGAGTGTGTACTATTACAATATGTAGACGACTTGTTGATAGCAGCAGTTACAAAGGAAATATGCCAGCAAGCAACGCACGATCTACTCCACATTCTCTGGAAGGCAGGATACAAGGTGTCTAGAAAGAAGGCTCAGTTGTGTTTGCCAACTGTCAAATATCTGGGATTCCATATCTCTGAAGGTCAAATAATTATGGGGCCAGAGAGAAAAGAAGCTGTGTGCCAAATACCGATACCCAAGAATAGAAGACAAGTGCGAGAATTCTTGGGGGCAGCAGGCTTCTGTAGGATATGGATTCCCAGTTACGCGATATTGGCAAAACCTCTGTATGCAGCTATCAAAGGTACAGAGCACGACCCCTTCCTATGGACTCAAGAACAGCAAACGGCATTTGAAGATGTGAAGAAGGCTTTGATGAGTGCCCCAGCATTAGGTTTACCTGATCACACACGACCATTCTACCTGTATGTACATGAGCAAAGAAGAATGGCTGTGGGAGTATTGACACAGTACTTGGGATCATGGCAAAGACCTGTTGCCTATATGTCTAAGCAATTGGATGCAGTGGCCAGCGGACTTCCATCTTGTCTAAGAGCCGTAGCTGCAGCCGCCCTGCTGGTAGCTGAAGCCGATAAACTCACTCTGGGTCAAGAACTTTATGTACGAGTCCCACATGCGGTACAGACGTTGTTGGATTACAAAGGAAATCATTGGTTTAGTAACAGCCATATGACCAAGTATCAAGCAATGTTGTGTGAAAACCCAAGAGTGCATTTAGAGACTGTTAATACCTTAAATCCAGCTACCCTTTTGCCACAACCTACTGAAAGTCAACATGATTGTTTGGAAGTGATGGATGAAGTATTTTCAAGTAGACCAGATCTTCGTGATTTTCCCATCCAGAACCCCGACGTTCAATATTACACCGACGGCAGTAGTTATGTGAAAGAAGGGATCCGCTATGCAGGATATGCAGTAACAACAATAGACAAGGTGATAGAAGCTCGGCCACTGGCAAAAGGAACATCAGCACAAAAAGCAGAATTGATAGCACTGACACGAGCGTTACAATTGGCTGAAGGTTTAAGAGTGAACATCTACACGGACTCCAAGTATGCGTTTTTAACCACTCATGCCCACGGAGCTTTGTATAAAGAAAGAGGACTATTGAATTCAGAAGGCAAAGAAATCAAGTACGCAGCTGAAATCCTACAACTATTGGAAGCAGTGTGGGAGCCGAAGGAAGTCGGTATTATACATTGTCGAGCGCATCTGAGAGGAGATGGTGATGTAACCAAAGGAAATCGGATGGCAGATAATGCAGCTAAGCGTGCTGCTGAATCAGAAAGACAGGAATATGTGGAGCATATAGCTGCTCTTATACCAACTCCACTGTCTCAATGGACTCCAGTTTATACAGCTCAAGAAGAGGAGTGGTTAAAGACTGAACCTGGAAAGTACCTGGAGAACAAATGGTATCAGTTAGAAGATGGGAGAATAGTTATTCCAGCATCACTAGCGGTAGAAATTGTCCAAAATTATCACAACGGGACACATTCTGGGAGAGACAGCACAGAAGAATCTCTCAGAAAACATTTCTACATACCAAGATTGTCCAACTTGACTCAAACCATTGTACGAAGATGTGTAACGTGTGCTAAAAATAATGCAAGGCAAGGACCAGTAAAGCCACCAGGAGTCCAGTTTATGGGGGGACTCCCCATGTCCGATCTACAAATTGACTATACAGTAATGCCTAAATCTGGTGGACATCGCTACCTACTAGTAGTTGTGTGCACCTATTCAGGCTGGGTAGAAGCATGTCCTACTCGTACAGAGAAAGCAGGAGAAGTTGTGAGGTTCCTGTTACGAGAAATAATACCCCGATATGGACTACCCTGCTCTATAGGATCGGACAATGGTCCAGCTTTTGTTCATCAGTGCCTACAACAACTGACTCATATGCTTGGTATAAAGTGGAGGCTTCATACGGCATATAGACCTCAGAGTTCTGGTAAGGTAGAGAGAATGAATAGAACTATTAAGAACCAGTTGGCTAAAATGTGTCAGGAAACCCAACTTAAGTGGAACGTTCTTTTGCCCATAGCTCTATTGCGAATCCGCAGTACACCTACCAGAAGGATGGGCCTCTCTCCTTTTGAAATCATGTATGGGCGACCACCTCCCGTACTTGGTAACTTAAGGGGGGATTTGAGTCAGTTGGGAGAAGGAATTACCCGGCAGCAGGTTGTAGAGTTGGGTAAGACTATGGAGGAGGTACAGAAATGGGTACAAGATAGATTACCTGTGAATATTTATCCCCCGGTTCATAGTTACCACCCAGGAGACCAAGTGTGGATTAAAGAGTGGAATAATGTACCGTTAGGGCCCAAGTGGAGAGGTCCTTATGTTGTTCTTTTGTCTACCCCTACAGCAATAAAAGTGGCCGAAGTGACTCCGTGGATACATCACTCCAGGGTTAAACCAGCAGCGGTCGATTCTTGGCAAGCTACAGTAGATCCAGAGAATCCCTGCAAGATCCGGTTAAAGCGCACGACTCAGTCGGAGTGACGAGGAACCTTGTGGATTACAAATTTTATTGTTTCAGAGATTGGTAAGTGAGTGAGAAGGCCATAATAAAGCCTGTCCGCTCACCGACGTGTAGTGTATAAGTCAGGAAAAGTCTCGAAGGGACCCCTGTGAAGACGAGCAGAACTCCATTCCCTGCAGCCCTTACATCCTGGAAGCTGAGGTGCCATCGCACGGACGAAGACTGAGGATGACGACGAAAGATGTGTTTCTGATAACGTTTTTATATATGTATTTTTATATTCAGGAAGGTAGAGGTACCGACACTCCTAGCTGTGAGGTATGCATTAAGACTACAAGAACAGGTAACCATATTTCCCAGACCCTAATTTGGCATTCGCAATACGAGTGTAAAGGAGATGTATCAAGATGTAGATACTTAAATATAGAATATAGTGTGTGCCATTTAGGAGTAGGAGAACCTAGGTGCTTCAGTCCAGAGTATCAACCCCGTACAATTTGGTTGACTCTCAGGAATGGAGATCCTCAGGGGACCCTAATTAATAAAACGATATTAGAATCCGTACATTCTTCGGGTGTTCTGCTATTTGATGCATGTAAGGCGATATCAAGTGGTAGAAAGCCGTGGAATGTATGTGGGGATCTTAGATGGGAGAGAACGTATGGGTCTAACGATAAATATATTTGTCCCAGCAGTAAAAATAAGTATGTGAGTCCTAGATGCCCAAATAGAGATTATAACTTTTGCCCATATTGGTCTTGTGTGGGGTGGGCAACTTGGGGACAGACAGCAGACAAGGACATGATTGTGACTAAGTTGCCTACCAATCCATACTGTAAGTCTATGGAATGCAATCCGGTCCATATTCTTATAAATAACCCCGACAAGTTCTTAGATAAATATGGTAATTTATTTGGGTTTCAAATATACGGGACGGGTTTAGACACTGGGACAATATTATTTATAGGGATAGAGACTGATACGGTAACCTCCCAAACCCATCAGGTATACCATTCCTTCTATGAAGAAATGAGTATAGATAATAAGACCCCCCATAACGCTAAAAACCTGTTCATTGATTTAGCTGAAAGTATTGCCGGTAGTCTTAATGTTACCAACTGCTATGTGTGTGGAGGTACTAACATGGGAGACCAATGGCCTTGGGAAGCAAAGGAGGTAATGTCCGGTTCTGAGGCAGTTGACCAATTAATATCTTCACAAGCCGATTATCAGATGAGTGTTAGAGGTAAATCTGAGTGGAGATTAAAGACCTCCATCATAGGTTATGTTTGCATAGCGAGGAAAGGAATGATGTATAATACTTCTGTAGGAGAGTTAACTTGTCTAGGGCAAAAAGCTTATGATGATGATACAAAGAATACAACTTGGTGGTCGGCTTCAAATGTCTCAGAACCATCTAACCCGTTTGCAAGATATGCCAATTTAAAGGACGTATGGTTTGATTTATCCATCACATCTAGTTGGAGAGCCCCAGCAAATTTGTACTGGATCTGTGGTAAGAAAGCCTATTCGGAGTTGCCACAGGACTGGGAAGGGGCATGTGTGTTGGGTATGCTCAAACCATCCTTCTTCTTGTTACCTATTGAAACAGGTGAGACTTTAGGTGTTAAAGTGTATGATGTGAATCATAGGAAGAAAAGGGGACCCATAGAGATAGGCGCCTGGGAAGATGATGAATGGCCTCCCCAGCGTATTATAGATTACTATGGGCCAGCCACGTGGGCAGAGGATGGTACCTTTGGTTATAGAACCCCAATTTATATGCACAACCGTATTATAAGATTACAGGCGGTGGTTGAGATTATTACTAACGAGACCTCACAAGCGCTCAATCTTCTAGCGAAGCATAATACCAGGATGAGGACAGCAGTGTACCAAAATAGATTAGCCTTGGATTACCTATTGGCAGTAGAGGGAGGTGTATGTGGGAAGTTTAACCTGAGCAATTGCTGTCTTCAAATAGATGACGAAGGGCAAGCAATAGCTGAGCTTACTAGCCATATGGTTAAACTAGCGCATGTGCCTACTCAGGTATGGAAAGGGTATAATCCAAGTAGTTGGTTTGGTAGCTGGTATGAGCAGTTTGGAGGGCTTAAGGCATTGGTAGGTGGAGTCCTACTGATTTTAATGTTGTGTCTACTCCTGCCATGTCTTATCCCCTTAGTAGTTAGGTCTGTGCAAAGCCTGATAGAAAATATAGCAGAGAGGAAGGCTGCAGCACAGATAATGGCAATTTATAAATATAAGGCTCTAGATCAGGGAGAACCAATGCAGGAAGATGAGTGTTGAAAGATTCACATCATAGACAAGTCTGGTCTGGTTCATGGTAACTTGCGGTGTATGCAAACCAAGGTTAAGTGATGCCTCAAGTAATTGTGAAATATCAAGAGGCATCAAAGGGGGGAATGTGGTGGAATCTCGGTAAAAATAAATTTAGTGGGCCGAGATTACCACGTGGCATGTGTAGGTGCATATGCTGACGTATCGATCAGTTGGTTGCACGAGGCAAGATACGATCAGTAGTGTACGGAGCATGTGCAAGAATACAGGATGTAGTATTCCCCTCCTCCATTGTGCTGGACAGGCCATGCGGTCAAGCAGGAAGTTAATTCTTATTTGTATTGATTGGTCAAGAGAATGTGCGGGTGAAGCTTAATATGGGAGGAGTTATGTGCCTATATAAGGAGCCTGCACTATTGTCCGGGGCTCAGAACTTGCTGTATTTTGGTGACATTAGTCCCTCTGAGTCCCGATCGGTGAACCGAATAAAGAATCTCTTCCTTCCTGAAGAAACCTGTGTCCATCTCTCTGTGCTTGGCTTCCGTCAGTTTCTCCGGTATCAGTTTCTGCGGTTTAGTTTATTTTAACAGTTCTGTGTGTTTTTGTTTACATTTACGCCTCAATTGCTTTTTTTTCTTTTGTTCTGGTATTTGACAAATATTTTTCATTTAATACACTGAGATACAGATACACACATACAGTATATTAATTTTGTAGAATTCATTTTTTATATATTGTGCACATTTTTAGGCTTTAACTTCTTTATACGTACACCTTGGAGGGACAGGGGGAGGGAATGGGAAGCAACTTAGAAACCGTCTCATATGTTAGATAAGTAGAAGAACGTATGGTTTGAAGGTGGAAAGTATAGAAAATGCTATAGAAATGCTGACGGGAAGACGTCCAGGAAACGAACAAAAGGAAAAAAACAAATAAAGAATAAATTACTGGAAGCTGGAATTCAAATGTGGTGGATAGGGTAATTATCCTCCATAAACGAAACATTTCAAAGTTTACATTGGCTTGAATTAACTTCAAAGTATAAAACCAAATGCTTTCACACAATCTTAAAAGATAGTTAAACCCTTCATAACCAACAATATTAGCATAATGGGGTACATAGCTAGCACATCATTGTAAGATAAAACCGGCAGTTTTGTTTATAGATTATTGTTAAGAGAAGCATAACAAATCAAAAATTATGTAAATATACACAATTTTTATTATTCATTTGTTCATTCATCTGTTATACAAACTGTGGAGGAATGAAACATTTTAGACAGTATACAGTATCCCTTATCTTGCAACATTTTACATAGGGTCTGAAAAGTTAGTATAAAAGCAAACTTGAATAATTCTTAGATACAGTAGGTGTGACAATAATAAATAAATAAAAATGGTCCAATACATTGCTTGTAGGTGTTTACAAGGACCCTAATGGCATTATGTAACGGTACGGTTAACTAAAAACAGCAACAGAATAAAAAAAAGAATATCTGCATTTGATCAACATGCCCATACTCAGTAAAGTCTGTTAAGTCATATATTCCAAATGTTGCTGACTGCATTACATCCCCCTTCGCCTAGATATCAAGCCAGTGGGAGGAAGCACTACAGAAAGGGTTTACTGAACAGGAGTGGTCCAAGATGACACTCTTAACAACCTGGCAGTGGCACTAGCGGACATGCTGCTGAACTACACCACACACCCTGTGTTTACGTATACGAAATCTCTCTCCAGACATCTGCTCATGGCAACTCGTTCCTTAATTCCAGCATTATGAAAATGCCTGGACCCACCATTCTTCCAATACTGGATGGAGAGAGTTGAGGAGATTAGAGTTGGTGTGGAGAATGTTGCGATGCTAACCAGCCACATGGCAAGACATGAGGAGACATGGAGAGCTTGGCTGTACTATATTAGTACAGGCTCGTAGGTGGAGGTGCAGCAGACGGGGGCTGTGGACATATCTGAGGAACCAGATGTCCATCATGCCAAATCCTCATACACACTTCTCTCCTCCCCCCCCCCTCCTTTTTTGTTTTCAGTCACTCCCAATCTCTTCCTCAACAGTCTGGTCTTCTCCCTTTCAGCCATTTTATGGGCTTGCATATCCCTTCTCGCTTCTTTACTGCATAACGTTATCTTTACTATGGCCTCTCCATGGAGGCGGGATATTCCCACGACACATTTATCAACAGCACACCCATTTCCAACAAGATGCAGTGACCTTAATGTCGTGTCTGTCACATTTAGATGTCAGGGATTACTTGAGAGTCTCACTTGTTTAATGTAAAATGCTAACTTATGTCCCCCACATGTTGGAGGCATTGTGTGACTTGCATTGTGATAGATGCATGCTTACTTGACATGTTTTCATATGGGACTTCATGTTTTCATTATTCTGTGATTGCCTTCTGATAAAGAATGAATTATTTTACCTATGCAATGCTTAGTGAATTTTCTTCTAGACATACAGAGCTATAAATAAATATATACAGTAACCTATGGATGTATTGCATACTGAGACGTGTATTTAATAGCATATATTGTTCTGTAGCAACAGATATCTGGACAAGCATCCCTTGATGGCTCTTTTGGTGAGAAATGGTGAAGAGTTAATAAAAGGCCCACAAGTGTAATTAGTACATCTGAATATATCTTGTCTAACTCTCACTTGGGGCACCAGAAAAGGGTAATTGTCATAGATAAAGGTAAACAACGAGTTAAAAGGCTTTTTATCTTAATTAAGTCTTTCCACGTCTGCAGAGATTAAAAGCAAGAATTTTCTCTCCTGGCTGCAATCGGTACTCCCATTTATTTTTCTCAGGGCAAGCACAACCTCCCTTTCCTCTGTCTCACAGGCCAAGATAACCTTTGCATGTTTCGAGAAGACGTGCTAGACATGCGCAGTAGATTTCCTGTAATACGTAATGTTATATGAATAATATTACTTTTTGCACTGAACGTCTATGATTGTCTGCTGTTGGATATACCCCTATGAAAACTGTGTTTGTTTCATTGATACGCTGTACCCGCATTAAAAAAGCCACTATTTTCCTGGAACTCCATAATGACTGGTGTACATGTATGTTCTCTGCAGTGAACATAAACAAAGATTAAGGAAAGCATGATGTGTTATTGCATATGTCCATGGCAGCTTAAAGGGTTACAGACCCTGTAAAATTCTTAGAGCCTAACACCTTCACTACTTACCTATCTTCTAACCTGGTAAATGTTATGATAAAAACAAAAAAAACCTTAATAAATAAAGATTGTAAAGAAAAAATATCATATATTTCTTTTTTTTAAAAAAGTATTATGGCAATCTACCTCATTTCTGTTATGCCAACACAGATAAGAGATTTCATTCACCTCTTTCTCCCTTTTCCCTACTTTTGGAATGGTGTGATCTTTGAAGATTCTTTTACTGTTTGGAAGGAGGGGTATGGCTGTCATTTATAGCCCATTTTCAAACCCTTAAACATGACATCCCCGCTTGGGGTTTGGTAACACAAGAGTGCAGTGGAAGGTAGTTATATTAACCTGATGCTGTCCCTGGCAGGCACCACATTCAGCTCCTGGTGTATGTACACATCTGCAAGAGTACAATACTGATATATGCATAGAAGATCCCACAACACTATGGGAGACTCCATCAATAAAGTCCTGATTGACAAAATGTGATGGAGGACGCTCTTTGGTCAACTTAGGCAATAGGACAAAGCAGCCCCTACTTTGTCTGGTGACATCTTTTGACTGTGTAAGAATTTCATTGAAATCCTGGTGCAGTAAATATGGATATCCCATAAAGATGTTATTTTCCTGAAATGGTAACAGATGGGTAAAATGTCTGACTAATTCACTCCTTTATAAACTGGTAGTCACTTCTGGATTACAGACGAAGGACATTTACGGTTTATGGACTACATTTTGTTTTGCTACCTACAATTTAAGCAAAATATGTGAAGTAAAAAAAAAAAAGATTGTCAATTTTTTAATTTTATTTGCAAAGTAAATATTTGTCTAACCTTCTTTATAATTTGATAACCATCACATACAATCTAGAATGTGTAAGTTCTCTTTATTTTGTAGGTTTCAATATTCACCATAATACCATCAGTGATATGATGGAGCTGGGGTCCTTTAATATGTGGTCATTAAAATGTGTACTTTAAAAAAAAAAAAGCTTATTTATAATTTATTTCCCGTTAAAGTGCATGATCCCAGATAGGCATTAGAGCTCGCCCATGTGGTAAGTAATTGATGTGAACCCAACGTTCCATGTGACTTTATGGTTCATAAAATGTTTATGAATATTGCAGAGTATAAATTATAATTCAAGATATAAACGTGTATATGAGTACTAGGATATCTTAGAACATAAAACAGACATTATGAGTGCATGTTAAAGAAAGTGTAGAACTTCAAAGTCAATGATAAGTCCATTAAGTATTAATGTCTATTGGTTATGGTGTCTACCTCCAATAGACTGATTCCATTAAACTCTTGGTTACATTCTTATTAACGTCAACACTGCTCAGATTAGCTCCCTCTTATTATATCCCTATTAATATTACATCTATGTTCCTGTAGCTTGCTTTTAACCCCTTAAGGACCAAACTTCTGGAATAAAAGGGAATCATGACATGTCACACATGTCATGTGTCCTTAAGGGGTTAAAAGAAACACTCCAAGCACCATAACCACTACAGCAGACTTTTGTGGTTATGGCGCTAGGAGTGCCCTGGTTTTACTGCTTACCTGGGTCACTGGGCACCACTACCTGCCTGCTCTCATCACTGAACTAAGCACAGGAGTGCAGGTCTTAGCTCATTTGTTAAGAGTGATCAGCTGATCTTCTGAGCTAATAAGTTGTCCCAAAACACTGCTCAGGAGAGCTAACAGAAACACAAAGTGAAGTCACAAACAACTTAAATTGGGGGCACTTGCACACTCCCAGCACCATAACCACTTCAGCGCACAGTCGTTTTAATGGTGCTCGGAGTGTTCCTAAAAATTATCTGTTTTATATAACTATAGGCATGAGTTTATATTTTTGGATGAGCTTTTGAAATGATTTATTATTTTGATATTTTTTTTTATTTTTATATTGATAATTTTTTTTATATTTGATGCTTTTTTTAAATATTTTAATATTTTGAAAAAGTCATTTTAAAAGTTTTGCGGTGCTTGCATTCCATGCGCCTGAGGTCCATCAATCCATCTCTATGAGGACTATTTGAGAGGAAACTGTTGATGTGATGATGGAAAAGGCGGGAAAAGGATCACGGAGAACTTGGTTCAGAGATGGATTCAATGTAAGTTTTAAGATTATATTCCCATTTTTTAGGAAAAAAAACAGGGGGTAAAAGAAACAAGTGTCCTTTAGGCCTGGAGTGTGTAAGTATTTTCTACAGTGGGCTAATTTATCAGAAATGTAGGTGTGCATGGGCCGCACTCCTTTTTCACTGAGAAAATATGGCCTTGTAATGAATGTTAATGGTGGGTTTATTTGGCAATAATGCAAAAGCAGTCGAAAAACTGATTTTAAAACCACTTATATACATCATTCTAACAATACAATATAATGTAAACAGTAAAACAAAGTCAGGCCACAAACCATTTCAAACAAGTTTAGCCTATTAAAACTGCACAATAAGGTTACAAAATCTAATGAGACCGCTGGTAACTAACTGACTGAACAAAGTTTGAGAACTCTGGAGTGTATTCTGTAAGGGCACAACAGACTACAAGGTAACATCACTAAACGTGGCTTTCAACTTGGATTTGAGCAGCTTCATTAACAAGAATGTGTTTTCACATAGCCAAGTTGACCCAAACATTACCCAAAGCTTTCTAGATTTTTTTCTTCAGATTTATATATCTGTCTCCAAAAGTCACACTGGGTCTTCTTGGTGGGCATAGTTTGATTTCAAAGAATAGGAAGAGGGAGTAACACCTTGATATTCTTCTTGAGGTAGGCAAAAGAGTGCAGCAAAATATAGCGTAGTATATCTTGCACAAATTGCTGATATAAAAAATAGAATAGGTAGCTCTATCTGGATGTGCTTGGGATGTATGACCCCCCCCCCCCCCTAAAGATTTCCAGCCCACCTCGAGGTCTCACAAGCTGGGTCTGTGGATCAAAGATATTGGCTTATTTTCAAGCTTATGGCTTTAACATGCTAATAATGCCTGTAATGTCTTATTATGCTAATTTGTATTTTCCATTCATTATTTTGCGTACATGTAAATATGAGTATGTATATGAATGTCTTTGTGTCTAAGCCAGTGTGTGTATTTCAATGTGTCTGTGCATATGGTGCTTGGAGTGTTCCTAAAAACAATCTGTTTTTTGTAACTATAGGCTTGAATTCATATTTTTGGATGAGCTTTTCAAATTATTTATTATTTTGATATGTTTTCATTTTAATATTGATACATTTTTTATATGGGACACTTTTTTTATATTTTCATATTTTGAAAAAGTCTGTGTGTGTATTTATGGGCCATTTGTATATGTAAATCAATGTGTCCGTGTGTGTACATGAAAGTACGTGAATATAAATGTACATGCGTACAAATGTGCTTGGAATTGCCAATGGGTTGGCAGTGGTGCAGAGCGAGACCACCAAATTAATTTTACAGTGAGGATGGGGCAAAATTGTTCTACGTCTCTGTCCACCAGGAGTAGTCAGATCTCTCTACAGCACAAAGCAGGACTGTCATACCTCCCAATCAGTGGCGGAACTACCACGATCACAGTGGTGGAACTACCACGGTCTGTCAGTGTGTGTGTGTGTCTGTCAGTGTGTGTGTGGCTGTTAGTGTGTGTATGGGTCTGTGTCTGTCTGTCAGTGTGTATGTGTGTGTGTCTGTCAGTGTGTCTCTATGTCTTTCTGACAGTTTGTGTGTGTCTGTCAGTGTGTGTCTGTGTCTGTCAGTGTTTGTCAGTTTGTGTGTGTCTGTCAGTGAATTTGTCGTCTGTCAGTTTGTGTGTGTGTGTGTCTATCAGTGTATGTGTAGCTGTTAGTGTGTACCTGTCAGTGTGCGTCTGTGTCTGTCAGTGAGTGTGTGTGTCTGTCAGTTTGTGTGTGTCTGTCAGTTTGTGTCTGTTAGTGTGTGTCTGTCAGTGAGTATGTGTCTATCAGTGAGTGTGTATCTGTCAGTGTGTGCGTCTGTCAGTGTTTGTGTCTGTCACACACGTGGGTGAGAGAGACACATGGAGGGACTGGGAGGCTAGGTGAGACACATGGAGGGGTTTGTGGGGTGGCAAAAACATATGGGGGAGGTGGGAGAGACACATGAAGGGACTGGGAGCTGGAGGGTTGGAGAGACGCGTGGAGAGGCTGGCGGGGGGGAGAATGAGACACATGGAGTGGTGGGGGGGAGGGGATTAGACACAGGGGGGGGTCCCATGGGAATTTTCACACCGGAACCCGGTGGTTTCTAGTAACGCCTCTGGTCCCAATCTATAAATTAGACAAAAAGGGACACATTCGTTATAAGAGTTTAAGTGGGGACATGTCAAGGGCTGGGCTGTTCTGAGAAATGTTAGGTGACTTACTATTAATAATTTATGCAACTAAAACACAATTTAGAAAAAGACCAATGAATGTATCTGATTTATACTGACTGATTTCTGAACACATTTATTGTTGTTGAAATAAACATTATTGTGAGTGTTATTGCTGTGGAGTTCTATACGCTCAGATACATCAACAATACAGAGTTTCTAGAAAAAGAGGGACATCAAGATAGAAACCAGGAACATAAATATTTGGGCCCAAAACAAGGACATAAATAGGGAGATTTGGTAGGTATGGACCTTGCACGACCGCAATTGACAGAGAGTCAGCTGAGCGCTGTTAAAACAGTTTTAACAACTTACCATGGGACGACGTCAGGACACTTATGGCACCATAACCACTGTAGTAATATTCTAATTATATTATAATGAGCATGGGATATTAAGACTAGGACATCGATTTATTTAGAGCTATGTATTACACAAGGCTCTAAGCAAATGTGACATACTTTTGCAGTGAAAGTAGGTGTACCTTAAAAATATTTTGCTCATTGAGGGTTGTCTTAGACCAGAAAATATTGGGATTAACTGTTCTAAGCTTTACATGTATTTATTTATGTGTGTTTATTTCGGCGCTTCAGCTCAGAGCCGAGATTTGCTTCTGTTTACCTCAGGCCTAAAAGGGATAAGAATCTAGTTAGGGCCAGGTAGGTAAGGCATACTTACCTTAGGTAAGGTTTAGGATTTAGAACATTTATGTCTAACAGATATTTTCTATAATGTCTTGCACTAGAACTCAGAGCAATGCATTTAATTACTCTTTTTGCTTGTTTGTAAGATTTTTTAAAAGATTATTTAAGGTTTTTTTTCCTAGTATATATTTAGGTCCTAGTATATATTTAACTTGTTGGTTAGATACAATTAAAATTACTGAGCACTGCGAGGGCTCTTTCCTGGCAATATAGTGCTTATTCAGTAAGCAGGTGATTGAAAGGAATAGGCAAAAAAAAATATTGCAAAATGTAACCCTAAAGAGCATTAAAAAATGTAACACTAAATAGAGTTAGGAAAATATGATATGTGAGCTACATTTCCAGTTTACTTCTTTTGGCCTTAGTGTTTTATTCCCTTCGTCAATACCTTACAATTCATGGTTTAGTAAATAAAGCCCTAATATTAAAGTGAAAGATTTATTATAGTAATCCTAATGAATAGAAGACCCCTTATTGCCCGTGTCCTGCTGACTGTCAAGCCGGTAACCTCTAGCCCACATAATGCAGCCAGAATCTTGTGCTCCCTTAGCTACCCTGTATTGGTCGATTGTTTATGATCGCCAAGCGTTCGGGCTCAGATTTTGGTCTAGTGTGAGTTAATCTGTAATTTTGACCGAGATCAAAGCTCGGAGCTTACAGACACTTTGTTCTGGAGTGGAGTATGAGACTTTGTGCAGATGAATGCACGCCAAAACGACTCTTTTCACGGTGTATAAAGGGACTGAAATCGCTGCGTATAAAATGTGGGAAATGCTGATATTTTGTTTCTATAAATATCTTGCCTTTGGAGTGTCGGGTTTCATTGGTGCCGTTTCCCTAGGAGTTTTTGGCTCCTTATCGCTGTTTTTCAGAGGGCTGAATACAAATGAGCTTTTTCTGCGAAGGCGCCCAACATCATTGCCACTGTAACATTGGAGACTCGCATTCATCTGGGCATGAGTGATTATGGGGAGGGAAGCGCAATTAGGCCTGTACAATAGCACACAGAGTATAACAATTAGTGGAGGTGTATTAATGTTTAACAGCAGCTTCCCTGCATGCTACCCATTTTGCGGCTTCCGTACAGCGCAGAAAACAGCCATAATGTTGTGTGTTCAGGTAAAATCCTTTCAATCCATTAACCACCGCAGAACACAGCAGACAATAGCACACAGAGCACATTTCACAGACACAACTCAGCAAGCTGCTATTTAAAGAAGGAATAGCTCTTACTCTGCACAGCTGAAAGTGCTATGTACAAGGGTCAGTCTATTCTTCCAAGTCAGCAGGCAGGCACAGCCAACCTTTTTAAATGCTGGAGCTGAACAGTGTGTGCTATGCCCATGTAAATGGAAATTATGCATTCTAAATTCTATATGTTAGTTAGATCATTGATTATGGAATGATTTATTTTCATCTCGATAAATTGATCTGCTGATCAGCGATCAGACCAACATCCATGGAAAATCTTTTGACAAAAGGATAAAATCAATCTCATAAAGAGGGAGTGAACAACCAATAACTAATTCAAAAAGTTGAAGAGATTGAAAATATGTAAAAATTGAACATCCACATACACTATGTTGGAAAGCCTGCATACATACTCTGATCTGATTGTCTTCTGGTTTCTAGAGAAAGTAAACACTATGGCCAACCACGCATAGAGTGCTGCATTCTCTTGCTACAACTGCACCACCAAATGAAATGGAAACCTCCTGGACTGAAAAGTCCTTCACAGATCTAAATGTAAAAAAAGAGAATTATCAACACATACAGATACTAGATGGGGTGCAAAGTGCTAAATGTTCCGGGACATTCTATTGGTTCCATGGTGATTGGTTCTTATTTATCACTTTGCTCCAGAGTAGCACTTGTTTTTATGTGCCATGATAAATCTTCAGCAATGAGTTTAAAATCAATAGAACACATCACCTGCATAATCACTGGGGAAGGGATACAATCAAAGCAGAATGTATCTTTAATTATAATGTAAAAACAACCAATCTATGAGCTGCCGCTGCTCCGTGTAATGCAAATTTCATTGATCCTCCTCCGAGAGGAGATTGCTGATTACTGTCTACCTGTCCACTTAGTGTTCCCCTCACTTAAGCATCAATGCATCCCACTAATAAATATGGCACATGTGATTGAATCTAGATAATGACAAACAAACATTCAAAAGGTGAAGCACACATGGCTTATTGCACAGGTACTACAAGTTGGCAATAAACACCAGGGGTGTAAGCCCAAGGGTAAATGTTATGACCAACATCCCACACATATTGACTTGGACACCTCGGAAAACCAGCCCTATACAATGCTTTATTCCCAACCCTAAACCCTAGTGTATTCTATAAATTACTTTGTGACACCAAATATTTGATTGAATACAGAGTGTAATATTTATAAACTTCATACCTGCTGTATTTACCACAAGCCATGCTGTACTAGTCATTCACACTCCAATTCATTAAAACACTGCGCACACCAATTCCTCCACACTGTGCGGTATAATTAACTCCAAATATGGTGCATTAAAGTGGCACTGTTGCATATTATGTAATAGGAAGTTTTATTTCGCCCTGACTATTACAGGGGATGTGAGGGTAACAATGAAATGATGCCAAACTTAGAGTTAGGGTGTGTAAGGACCCAACTCAGGGCTCCAGCCCCTATAATTCCTCCTTTCCCCCACCACCACCACCACACACTTCCTGCAAAGCCCCTTGCTTATTGTATCAAGCGATCCAGCACATGACCAAGATGGTCTCATTGATCCATTCAAAAGGAGCAAATGGCGTAGTTCCAAAATTAGGTGCGAGCATTGTGCCCTTCCTATGATGTTACCTTTGAGATTTGTATGCATGGGATCTGTCTTAATGTTTGTTCTATGAAGTAGATTGATTTGATGTTCATAACATTGTTTTAAATTAGCAAAACGGGATTTCTGTGATTTTCTAATGGCTCCAGAATCGCGACCTCATAGAGCAAGAGTGTTAGCAATAAATCCCAAACTGAGAAACCGTAACTCTGAAAGTTCAACTACTAAAGGAATTGAAGTTTTACTTTTATTTTATTTTTAATACACATTGCTTCTGCCTCTATTTTTAATGGGATTTTGATATTCCTGCTTGTTACAATGTGTGTCCAAAACAATGTATTATAATTAAAAGTTGTCCAAGTAATGGTTTGCACAGAAAGAAACTGCAAGAACCTTATATATATATACACCATAGCTATATACTAGACGTGCAATTGGTTTTGTTCAGAATCACATGTTGTCTGAATTTGTCAAATTGGAAGTGTCTGAATTTCCCAATGAATGGAAAATGAAAACGAAACAGAAGCGATCAGCTTCGTAATGAATCAAAATGATTTATTTCATATCCATTTGTTTTTATAAGGATAGCAAATAGCAAATTAGCTACAAAACAATGTAAAGAGCAAAACAATGTAAAGAGCAAAATTAAGAAAAAGGCCTTCTTCATTGTGATCTTTCAGCTGTTTTTTTTTGTCAATCTTTCTTTTATTGAGGCAGGAGTTAAATGGGGTACAGAATAGAGAAGAGGGGATGCACAGTATTTGTACAGAGTGGGATCACTTTATCACAGTAGTACATCTCCTTCGAATGGCAGCCTCATTTTATATTTTATATTACAAAAAAGTTAATAACACGCATAAAGTAGCAATTATGAAGGTAGTTTGAACTAAACGATTGTATCGTCAAGAGTTAGATTAAGTAAACAAGTGTAAAACAAATGAAAAAAAATCAGAGCTTGTCGTTGCTAGACTAGTTATGGAAAGTAATTAGATCTAAATGTGTAGGTTCATACTAGCTGGCTCGTTGTTGTAGTCGCTTTAGTAGCTGTAATGTATGTACTCAGTAAGCCTATCCTTATAACAAGGCATATAACCTTCGCTTATAACATTTGCTTATATCAGCAAGAGAAATGGTGAGAATATATGTAGCTACATCTAGTAACTCACTGCTGCGTAAAAATTTGACGTTTGTAGTATCACTAGCAGGTTGAGCGTGAGAGTAGTGAGTAGCAAGACTTATAGTAGGTTAGGTAAGGCATGGCTTACGGTACATGCGTTAATGTCCGCCAGTTCATCCTGACTCCGTCAGGCGGCAACCAGTGAAAGATGCATGTGGGTACGTGATATGCAACACGGGTCAGTCCAAATGGTGTTCCCTACTGGGTGCAGCTTACAGTCGGGAGTATCTGCGAGCTGGTCTGTTCATCCAGTTTCATCCGATCCCTCTGCGGGGTGGTGTTGTAGCCTGTAGTTGCAGTAGTTGGGGAGTAGAGTGGTACGGGCTTGTGTGGGCCGCCATCCAGCCCCAGGTCGGAGTGAAGGCCTGTACCTGCGGTCCGCAGACTCGGTTTCTCGGTGAGGCCGGGTCTCCCCTGCGTCGGGCGCTGCGTGAAGCCTGGGTGTTACGTCGCCGCCAGCGGCGGTCAGACTTCCGGCGATGCGGTAGGTACCTTGGAGGCTTACTCCTAGTGGCCTTCGGCCTGGGAAGGTTTTTGGCGCGGTCTGTGTAGCTTGTTCCGTGAGGCTTGCCACGTGGTGACCCCCTCTCCTGTCCCCCACTGACATCTTGTGCCACTGTCCCGTGCTGCGTCTGCTCATGTTTATTGCGGCTTTCTAGGCGTTCCCAGAACCTCTGGAAGAGCCTGTCAAGCCGTGCCATAAGGTGGTCCACAGGGTTAGTGCCCTGGAGGGGGGCTTGTGTGCATGCTGATTGCTGCCGCTCAGGCGCCATTTTGTGAGGCCCTCTGGCCGTGTTGCTTTGTTTGTGGAGAGGTCCGCCAGCCTGCTGAGCTGTGGGTCGGGGGCTGGTGGGGACCGGGATAACCCCCACCGGTCCAAAGGGGGGGGGGGAGTTACAGGGGCCCTTGCCAGATTGTGAGTGTGTTGCGACCGAGAGAGAGCGGCCGTCCCTCCCCCGGCCATTACACTTGCCATGCTGCAGGCCAGATCACGTCGCCGGGCTCCGGTTCCCGCTGGACGATCGGGATGATCCAGGTATCGGTAGGTGTCTCGTCGAGTGCCGGGCAATACCCGGTGTCGGGCTGCTCGTTTCCAGCTTAGGTAGACCCGGGTGGGTCGGAGATTATGCCCGCTGCCGCCGGAGCTAAGAGCAGACGCGTCCGGCCATCTTGGCTGCCAGGCCCCGCCCCCATCTTTCAGCTGTTTAATAGAAATCTCCCTAATTTGGTATCCTTAAATATGGCAATCACATGTGATGATAGCAAATTAGAGAGTTATCTACTAAACAGCTAAAAGATAAAAAATAATAAAGTATTTTCTTAATTTCGATCTTTCGGCAGGTTTAAGCTCTGTCCAAATTGGTACCCTTATGTGGGGTTTAAGGATTTTTTAAGGATACCAAATTAGGGCACGGTTTGGCAGATAGCATCCTTATTCAGTACCCTTATGGCAATTCCAAGTGAGGATATTAAATTAGGGAGTTATCTACTGAACAGCTCAGAGATCAAAATTAAGAAAAAGCTTACAGCAGTTTAGCAGATAACTCCCTAAATTGGTACTTTGTGACTGTCACCTTCTTTCATTCCCCAAAGAGGGACATGATAATCAATCCATCGTGGGGGAGAGCGGTGTATTATACTGTAGACTCGATAACTGTAGTGAGCAGAGCTACATCAAGATTCTAAATCGTCAGAGATCCGATGAACACATAAAATATTCAGGAAAGAGGAAGTGTCTGTAAGAAACCAAGCACTGTACATAGAAATCAATAACCTGTGATGCTAGATAAAATACATAGTAAGTACATCTAAGTGCAGAGATGATGAGATCTTTAGCAACGTGTATATCACAAGGAACTTGGAAAAAATAATCTGTCATTCACCTTGCTAGCCAGAGCTGTCAAGAGAGTGTTAGGTTGTTTTTATCAGAGTTTCTCAGGGAATCAATCCTATTTGATGGATTCAGAGGCACCAGAGACTCATGCAAGCCTTGTCTACACTGCGCTTTAATAACAGATATAATGGATTGCTTTTTATTCCTTGTCACCATGTCAGATGGTTAGTGACTTGCCAATTTCCAGTGAGCAGAGATCTCAAATACCTTCCTTGGAAAGACAGAGACTGTTATATTTGAATCCTGTCTACATTGTTTATCTGAATGAGTGGAATTGGGATTGCAATGCTTAAAATGCAGAAAAAAACCTATAAAAGCAACCAAAAACAAAAATCAAAATCACTTACTTTGTTACAGGACATTTCTTTAAATAACTGAGGCAATTTATTCGCCATCCTTCTTAACCTTTTATTACTCTGGAATGAGATACTCGACAAGTCAGAGCTACAGCACATAATTGGGATGGGGTGGATGCTAGCAGTTTTGCACCATCTGGGTGCATGTGTGTTACAACAGGCTAAACGTCGTGTTATATTTTGTTTTACGGCTTTTTCCTTTCTTCATACTACAGGGTAATTATTGCAGGTGTTTCTGTAGCCTGAATTTCTACACTAAAATTTCAATATTTGGCTGTAACCCTCCCTATATTATCATTATAACTGATTTTGAGGCCTGATTTGTATATCTCTAAAACTGCACTAAGCCCTCTCCTTATATACATGCATCATCTGCTCTTCCTCTGTTATTTACAGTTCAAGATTATAGAGTTTCACAACTATCAGTTGTAATGAATACTATAACAAAAACTTATGTATGTGTTTTTTTTGTACTTTACTTACATACTGCACAATAATAAAAAAAAAAGGGTGTGACAGTGACCCTTAATATCCAACTGAAATATTAACTTACATTAACATATCTTATTCCGCAATAAAAAAATAAAAAATGAAAGCTCTATTTGTGTATTCTCTTTGGGCATTCAAATCCAGAAGCAGCACACAGAGCAGGGTTTACAGGAGCAGGACACAGTGCAGCGTTTCCAGGAGCGTGACACAGAGAGCAGTGTCTCCAGGAGCCGGACACAGAGCAGGGTTTCCAGGAGCAGGACACAGAGAGCAGTGTCTCCAGGAGCCGGACACAGTAAGCATGGTCTCCAGGAGCAGGACACTGAGAGCAGTGTCTCCAGGAGCCGGACACAGTAAGCATGGTCTCCAGGAGCAGGACACTGAGAGCAGTGTCTCCAGGAGCCGGACACAGTAAGCATGGTCTCCAGGAGCAGGACACAGAGAGCAGTGTCTCCAGGAGCCGGACACAGAGCAGGGTTTCCAGGAGCAGGACACAGAGAGCAGTGTCTCCAGGAGCCGGACACAGTAAGCATGGTCTCCAGGAGCAGGACACTGAGAGCAGTGTCTCCAGGAGCCGGACACAGTAAGCATGGTCTCCAGGAGCAGGACACAGAGAGCAGTGTCTCCAGGAGCCGACACAGTAGGCATGGTCTCCAGGAGCAGGAACCAGTAAGGATGGACTCCAGGAGCCGGACACAGTAAGCATGGTCTCCAGGAGCAGGACACAGTAAGCATGGACTCCAGGAGCAGGACACTGAGAGCCATCAAGGGAGGTTTTGGAGCATCATGTACAGAAAATACTGGCTACTCAGATTAACCTAGATTCATTGGATCTGAAGGTATATCTAGTATACATTTCTGGTCTTCAAGATAACATTAAATAATTTTAACAGAAAGGATACATTCCTGTTTTTTCTGTTTTAATGTATATGCTGGGGTAAGGATATATCAGTTTGTATAGTGTTTCATTCAGGAATACAGTGCTTTTCTTCCAGAACTTCACTAGAAGCCAGTGTGGACTACAGATTGTAGATTGCCAAGGACTTCAAGTCGGGAAAATTAGATAAAAAAAAGCAGGCTAAACCCCCTTGGAATTATGAAGTATATTTGATTTGTCTGGAGTTCAGACCCGCCTGAAAATTTTGATTACCAGGATGTGATGAAACACCACAGTGGATGTAAGCTTGCCACCTCAGACAGGGATCTTTGTTGAGACCAGGGTCAAACTATATCTGCCACCACTGCTCTCTGTGCGCTTGCCCATCTGCTAATGTTTCTCCATCCAGGCAGCTATCGGACCTCCTGCCTGTGCCCTCTACCCCCAGGCAGGTCTCAACATTGGCCTATGTCATTAAACATGTACAAGTAACTCTTTCATTCTCAATAAAAAGCAAACATATATACATTGAACCCTTTGGTTGCACTAATTTGCATGCCAGCATTTTGTTAATTTACACATTTCTATTCAGTCAACAGAGGTTGCTGCAGAGTTATCACAAAACCAATGCATCATTTGTATATTGATTGCCACTGTCACAGAAAGAAATAAAATTCATTCTAAAGAAGTATTTTTGTCTCACAGAGCTTTATGTCAAGTGGTGGGTCTATTGAATTCCTCCGTTCAAGCAATGTTTGCCAGCTCCACTCCATTTCAGATTTCTAAAACAATTGAAAGCAAATCATTTAAGAAACTGTCTCAGTTACGCAGACGATTTCACTCAATGAAGAGACTGAGAGGAAATCTTAAGGTGGCTCAAACATGTTCAGGCTTGAAACAGGAGAGTCATCTTTGACTCTCAGCAGGACCTCATTATCAAATCTGATATGAGTCTGAATGGTTGGGAAGTGTTTTGCAGGGAATTTTCCAAGGGAGGCAATTGTCCCATGGAGGAATCTCACCTTCATATCAATTGTCCAGAACTGCTTGCCGACTCTTTCACTCTCAAAAGTTTTGCAAAAGACAGTCAACTCTCATTAAGTTGGCCAAAGACTTTTGACATTTGTCTTGACCTGGATATCACGCTGAAGGTGGAATATCTTCCAAGGATCTCCAATGCAGTAGCAGAATGGAATTTCAGATATCTGATCCACTACAGCAGTTGGACTCTGAACTTGTTTGTTAACTCATTTGTTTGCTGCCAAGGAGAGTTTAATGCATGATTATTGTCTCTGTGAAGAAACTACCCTCTTATCCGGTAGTTCCTCATGTTTCCCTTCTATTGCTGTTCCTGGCCCTTTAACGGTTTTGCACAAAGGATTGGTACTTCGATACTGAACTTCGGATACAGTCGAAGTGCCGAAGCTGTCAAAGTACCAAAGTCACCGAAGTAGTCGAAGTGGCCGCCATTAGACATTCGAACACGTGGCCATTTTAATGCAGTCGAACGCGGTCAGCGGTGACCTGTACCTTCCCCTACCCTTCGACACCGCAGCTGGAGACTAAGTCCCGTTCGAACATTCGAACACCCGTTTGAATGGGACTTTGCCGTTTTTTCATGGGAAATAGACTGCCACTCGACTAACGACCACCGCGGAAGTTTAACCGCGTTTTACTTCGACAAAAGTCGAAGTGCGTTCGACTATTCCAATGCCGCCTTCAGATGGGACTTTGCCGTTTTTTTTAAGGAAGAAATAGACCGACCACACAGCCTGAATCTGTAGAACTATCTTGGGCATGCAAACAGGCCAAAGAGACGTTTTTCATTTCTCTGGAACCACTGAACCGATTCATACAAATTTTTAATATGTGTGTCCCCAAGTTGTGTGATTCATGAAAAAATATAAGTTTTATTGCGGTGTGATAAAAAATCATAAAGTAGTAACACGAGGCGATAGCCTCAAACCCTTCCCTGACCTCTGCACCGAATTCCAATTATCCACAACGGCAACCTTCTCATACATCCAATTGCAATCCTGGATAAATCTCCACAAACAGAGGCAACCCGCAGTCCCTCCTGACCCATACTGGCTTAGGATAACCGAAATCTGTGCAAAGTTGAAGCCGGCGAAGAGACTCATTTCCCTAATTTACACCTCTGAAAACACAGAGGCGCCAGCCAAACCACCATCCTTTATGGCGGCATGGGAACGCGATCTAGGGCACAAACTCACAAATGAGCAGTGGATAGACATCTTTCGAGCCAACAAAAAATTGACACTCTGTGCATCCCACATTGAACTCTCACGCAAACTGCTGTACCGGTGGTACCTGGTCCCTTCGAGACTCAATCATAGCTACCCTAACGTGCCTGACAAATGCTGGCGCTGCCAGGGGGACCATGGCACCCTCATACACATATGGTGGCAATGCCCACTTTTAAAACGATACTGGTCCCAAGTTCTGGATCTAGCAATTCAATGCACCCGCATACCCATAACTTTGACTCCGGAGCTGTTCTTGCTACTTCTGCTTCCTCAAACGCCTCACACTCACACCAAATATCTGCTCTATCACATCTGTATGGCGGCCCTCACCGTCATAAGTAGACAATGGAAACAACCCAACGCCCCAACAATTCTCCAATGTATAACAGCTGTGGAAATGACCAAAAACTATGAACTTGCAGCACGGCAAACGGGACAAACTGACTCCTATTGGGCCACAGCGTGGACCATATGGGATAGTAACAAAGCAAGTTGAACTGAACACTGAAAGCCACCTGACTTGGATGCTGAACCTCCCCGACTGGAGGCTGCGTGAATGAAACCACACTCACTTAGGACAACCTGCACTCACTCACTCACTTACTCCACAATGCCTGCGCAAGGCCCGCATACCCCACAACACACATACCCTGCTATACATGCAACTCACGCCAACCCAACACTCACACACGCACATTACCCCTCCCCTGTCCCGTGCCCTAACCAACCTTACTCTATTGTTGAACAACACCTGCCGCACAGGCAGTATTACCCGTAAATCCAAGTTATGTCTGACCCACTGTGGCTGCACACTGCCCATCCGCACAGGTACGAGAGATGATATCATGAGACCTTGAGGGTATCGGACCTGCGGGACCATCCGGTCTCTGCATTATCATGCACCGTCCTGCGTTTTCATGTATAATTATGACTCAGTATTGTACCCGTGTTAATCCACTGTAACTATGTCATTGTGTGCGACACGTTTCATGTTCTCTGACATAACCGAACCCCCTTTTTCCTTCTGTACCCTTAACCCCTACCTTTTATTGCAAAATAAAAATTGTCAAATTCAAAAAAATCATAAAGTTATAAAAATTTAGAAAAATGTATAAGTTTTAGCTGGGAGATAATTGAGTAGATACAGTAAGAAATCCAATTATCTCCCAGGCAGAGGGGAGGGAAACTGTGGGTTGTACTGTTGTTTGATTGGTTGTTTTATCCCTCCCTGTGGGCGGTCCTGTATTTAAAAACACTGTAATAAAAACAAGGCTGGGTGTGCCAAGACATTCAGTTCTTCTTGTATCCTGGACTTTGGCTGTTATTTGGAATTCGTATGCTTTACTTCTTGTGAAGTTACTGTTATTCTGTATGGATTTCGTTCAATGCAGCTACCGAACAGAGAGCTATATATCCTAGGCTCTGGCGGATCGGGAGGAAACTACCGAAAGAGGTTTAAATACACTTGGTTTCCTTACAGTCTCCTCTTCAATAAAATGTATATTTTCCTTAACAAAGCCTAAGAAAACCTTTAATGGTGGATGATGATAACGATATCTGGTCTTTAATGGTGGATGATAATAAAAATATTTGATTACAGCAATTGGACTGTGGATCATCAGGTCTTACAAAGTTTGACTTTGGGTAGATCTATTTGTTTTCCGTCTCATTTGTCAACTCCATCTCTTTTTCATTTTGGAGGCCAGGCCCTGAGCTTCTTGTTTAGATGCTTTGATTCAACATTGGTCCATAGGAATCAATTATGCATTTCCATCTTTTTGCCATGATCCCTTGAGTTCTTCTTGAAGATAAGATCAGTGGAGTCAAGGTAAGTGACAGAGTAAGGTAATTTTGTACTTTCCATGGATGGACCCTGTTCCATTACCTACTCATTGCAACATGATCTTTTTGCTCCTATTCTATTCTTAGTTTGCAAAGGTAGCATTATTCCCAACACACAGAATGTAAATCCTACAGAGAAATAGAGACAGATAAAGGTCTCTATGCCAGTCCTTAGAACAATAGAAATGTCAGAACAAGCCATTGTAAAGGTGAGCCAGAAATCACAAGAATAAGAGCCAGAGCAGAGTCAAGGGAACCAGAGCAGTTCGGACAAATCCAGGATGATACCAAAATACCACAAACAGACAAAGGTAGGCACTATTGGGAGACTAGAAACCTATGAGCCACAACAGGGCACTGTACCTTGGGCTGAGTTAGTTTTTATATGTTTGGCATATCTAGTGTAACCACGCCCCCAAAATGTGAGTGTGCGTTGGACTCCAGTGTTTAGAGCTCCACTGACATCATGGCGCCAGCTCGCATGTGTCGCGTCACAAAAAGGGCCATGTGACCGTTTTCTATCTTTCTATTTCTGACCTCGCTTAAATGTTCGATAAATATCAAAAATATTGACTACCATAAGGCATTCCGAGAGACAGATATATATCGCGAACGTGGAACATAAGAATTAGGTGCGGTAGTTTACTATACATACACCACCAGCTTAGGCAATCTCCAATGACAGAGTGAAATAGTGGCTAGCACAAGATAACTAAAGAGAAGGCCAGGAATTGCTTATGAAAACCCACAAATTAGGCACCACCTTTGAGGTGCATCTATCACTAAACTAAGCCTTACATGACAAAGAGATGTATATGATAACTGTTAACTAACTGTTTCTGTTATTTACCGACTATATCTCCTAACGATTGTTTGCATTATTGTATGTAAAAAAAAAAAAAAAAAAAGGGTGGGCATGTGCACAGCGGCCGGCATTCCATGACTGTCTAGACCATGGGTAGGCAACCTTTTAGCAGCACTGTGCCGATATAGGATTGTGATGTCCCGTAGCATGCCGATCCTCAGGCCCGTCGCTACCAGGCAAGCTAACCAAGCAATTGCTTGGGGCCACGAGCTGGCCTGGGCCCCCAAGCAGGGCTGGCGCTTCCTATAAGGCTGCAGCCGCCTGAGCGCTCTATAGAGAGCCTCAGGCGGCTGCAGCACTGCCTCTCTCGTCACCTCCCCTTCCCTGTAGCGTGGCCGAGCTCCTCTTCCTCCTGTCAGTCTGGCCGGGTACCACGTGGTACAGGAGATTCAGTTTCCTGTTCCCGGCCGAACTGACAGGAAGTGCACCCTGAGCTCGGCCACACTACATGGAAGAGGAGGTGAGAAGAACATAAAGAGGGAGGGGGGGGGAGTAATGTCCATTTTGTTTGGCGCCCCCAAATTCCTTCAAACGGCCCTGCCGATCCTATTTTTTTAAATTGAGGTGTGTGTGCTGCCGTATTCTGCTTGTGTTATATATACTGTAATTGCTTTGTATCGTTGTATTTGTGCGTATGTGAGCTATTATATTGTATATGTCCATTAGTAGTTTATGGTATCGTGTATGGTACATATGAATGTGGGCTGTGTATGAGGGCTGCTTGTGCAATTGTGTGTGGGTGGATATGTCACATTGTGTGTTAGGTAGTGTGTGGGGGCTGTTTGGGGTTTTGCATGTGAGAGGCTGCATGTGGGATTGTGTGCATGTATGTAATGGTTAGTGGTGTTGCGTTTGTGGGGATTGTGTGTATGTTTGGGTGTGGGCTGTTCGTATTATTTGTATGAGGGGAGGCTTATTCTGCAGGTCTGTGCATACCTGTTTGGCTCTAGCAGCCTTGAGTGCCGTGCAAAGACACCTCGAGTGCCTTGCATGGCACTAGTGCCGTAGGTTGCCTACCCCTGGTCTAGACTATCAGGAGCCAGTGAAGCAGCGGTCCACCGTATCGGAGCAACAGCTGATCGGCGGACCACCAAGGTAAGTATAGGGTACCTAACAGCAAAGTTGTATTTACAGAACTCTGCTTTACTTCTTTTGAATTTTATCTTCCTAAACCTAGTAGCAACAGCTTGAGAAATAGAGTGATTACATTGCAGTCCGCAGCACTTTCAATATGGCGTCCAAATAAAGACCGCAGAAAGCAGAGAATTCTTCGTATCTTCCTATCTATTCTTCAGCCAAACCATATTTGTCTGTTTGATACCGTCCTTTTCTTTAATAGCATTAGATTTATATTGTGTAATGTTTTGGGTTTTTTCTTCGCTATTGAAAACAAGCAATTTCACGAGAAAAAGAGAAGAAAATAGGTAAACAATGCAAAACAGAATGTTATTTACATTGCAGCAGAAAGGCAATAAGCAGAGTCAACATCTTTTCGTTCCAGGAAAGAAGATACTAAATCACTGTTAGAAACACATTTGTTAAAAGCTGGTTGTTTTAAATAATGTTGCTGCTAGCATACTTTATAACAGCTGAAATCAGTTTCTGTGAAGAATGTTTCCTAGCACAGTCCTTCTGATAAATAATCTGCATCTGCCACACATTTCTGTTTAACGTATATTCTTAAATCTTATTCTATCAGTATCTTTGAATATGCAATATTTTGTTGCAAACTCTCATTGTTGTACTAGCTGATTAGGAACTCTGTCCTACCAAACTGAAACAATTAATAGGAACATCACGGACGGTTTATTAATTTCACTTAAAGGAACCCTCTTTTTTTTGTCCGAGATGTGAAGGGTCAGAGCTGGGCATCACTAACAGGCTGAGAGCATCAGTAGCTCCTCATTTACAAAATGGATTGAGAAAAATAGGTCCCTTACTGAATTACTGATAGGTAGAAAGCATCAGTAGATGTCCCCAGCCTATCTGTGGAGCCAAGTCCAAGGCTTCCTGTTTGAAGTATCGGACAAAGAAAGTAAGTGATCGGGTTGTTATTGAGCCTTGAGGGTCCCTTTAAAATGATAATTAAAATGGGGTTGGACTTTGAAAAGTAGACTCACTTCCTCTTACCGTATTCATAAATTAAAATATGAATTTATTAACCATTAATTTAGGGGGAAAAATTTGTTTTTATAAATCTTTATTTTAGGACAATGTTTTTGTTTTTTACATAAATAGAAACATTCATACATTCTTTGTTAAGATCTGTGTCTGAAAATACCATAGTATACTTGTTGATTATAAATTTCAATATCAGGAAAACCCATCCCACCTTTCCTAATTCCATTAGACAGTAACGACTGTTTAATCCTGGGGTTTTTTTCCCTCTCCAAATGAAATTTGAAAAAGATCTTTTGATCATAGCAAGCCAGGGTATGGGAATGGTTAAGGGTAACATTCTAAACATGTAAATCCATTTAGGGAGTACATAAGACTTTATAATGTTAACCCTCCCCCACCAAGAGACCTCTGTTTGACTCCATTCGTTCATGTCTTTATTTGTCTGCTTTAATAAATATAGAAAATTGTTTTCCATCAGTCTATTCAGATCACCACACATTGTAACCCCCAAATAAGACTTTAGGATGAGAAAAATTGTACCTTTAGAATTTTAGATATTTGAGTTGTTGCTATATTTTTTATATAATGCATGAGATTTTGTTTTGAATATGTTTATTAGAGTCGCAAGAATGCGTAGGCAGACATTTTACGAATTGGTAAAAATAACATTTGGTTGCCTGCGCAGAGGCCTAGAAGTTAGAATAAACAAGCAATACAGAGACAGGTGAATGCATTGTTAGGCTGAGTGGTCTTACTACATGTATGTACGTAGTGGGGAATCGCGATGCAGCCTAGAACAAAATCTAACCCTATTCAACCCCCCAGTAACGACAGACCACTTGGTATGGATGAAACAGGCCACAGCATTTATTATCACAAACTAAGTTACTGCATAACACATCCATAACTTTATTTATTAAATCTCTTCTTTTCTGTAACTAAAACGTTAGACATAAATAAACATAAATTAACATATATACATATATAACTCCACACATAGTGTTGTACAGTGACCCAACCGTCCTTGCCAATAAACATAGAGTGGTTCCTAATCACCACTCCCTCTCACCTCCCCCCTCGTCATAAAAATCATATATTTCCAATGCCTGCCATCAGCCGACCTTATCCATGCTCGATGGGCACGAGACCTCAGGCAACCTAAAGTTTAACCTTTGGGGCAGGGGAGGTTTGAGACCTTAAAAAACTTGTTCATCTCATTCCATATACTTAAACGTAACCTCAAACTCAATTGGCAAGGACATACCCCCGGCTAGCTGTGACAAAATATACTAATAGGGCGGGCGGGAAGCTGTTTGCTCGCCCGAATCCCAAGTGGCACTGAGGTAAGACCTCCCCCACACTAACTTACACAGAACATAATCCCACCCATAGACTCTTTCCCAACCAATCCCATGCATCTATCCCCACACTCCTACATGTGCCCTTGTCCGCTTAGCTGTGCTATCTCCCCAAGGCCTTTACGCAGGCTATTGCTAGCGGTGCTGTTCCAGCTAATACATAAACAGACTCTTTACATAGAGCTCGGTATTAGCACCTCGTAGGTTATGGTTCTAACATGCGAGTTTCAGCTATCATCAAACATAGCGCAGTACATCTATAAAAGCATAACCCTATACTTTATTGCATAGTCTGATTCTGTCTATCTGAGCATGCGATTAAGTTTCCAGTATAAGGAACCGGTTTTGTATTTGAGCTAGCACTATCTTCCTATTGTTCGCTTACGATATGTCAAAGAGCGAGCGGATAATTATCCCTCCTGTGTCGTCGCCCTTCTGCTCCAGTGTTGTGAACCTATCCGCCCGACAGGTGCCAGGACCAGTCCTGTCAGTGGGAGGTAGGAACTCTCACGTATCCTGCTGCGGTCGTGTCAGTCTCCCTGGGTGGTTTCCCATTCGGTCTGGGTTGTTTCAGTCACTCATCTGGTATATTAGGGTGAAGGGGGTGTCCAGTGGGAGGTGGGGGGAGAGGGAGTGGGGACAGAGGGGGTAGGGCAGGGTAGGTATCGGTGCGGACATGGGCCTGCTGCCCGGGTGAGGTCCCCCCGGGCGTGTGCCAGTCTCGTGATCCAGCAGCACACGGTGGTCCCAACCACCCGAGCCCGGTGCACTCCTCCGCTCCTAAGCCCTTCCCGTAGATATGTAGAGTCTCCACGGGTACCACTGTAGAGCGCATTTGTCCGAGCGTCCCTGCAGGGAGGCAGTCAGTATCTCCATATCGTAAATTGTTTCTACTTTATCCACCCATTGACTAAAGGTGGGTGTCGATGCACTGTTCCAGTGCAGGGGTATCAGCGCTTTTGCGGCATTCAGCAAATGGATAGTCAGTGGTGTTTGTATTTCTGTGTGGGGACGGATGTGTGGTGAAGAAGCATTGTCATGGGAAGTAGGGGAAGGTCGCCTATTTGACCTTTTTTATTTCCAACTGGTTGGTTAATATCCGATCTGCTCTTTTATTTCTATAATAATACATTGCTTTCATCTTGAGCATATTATTGTCTATTCTTTCTATAGTTGTAATTTTTATTTTATTTTTCATTTTCATTAATTTAAGATGATTTTCTTTATTACAATCTATCTTTAGATCGTTAGATATTTTATATAATTAGATGTACAGCTCTGATAAACTTTTTTTTTTGATTTTCATTAATTTAATACAATGTCTTCTAATAACCGCCTTATACGTGCACCAAATTATAACGTCTTTAACCTCTGTGGATTGGTTCTCATTGAAAAAACATTTTGACATATTCTCAATATTGTAAAGCGCTACGAAATCTGTTGGCGCTATATAAATGGCAATAATAATAATAATAATAATAATAATAATAATAATAATAATAATAACTCTCTATTCTCTTTATTTGTTTCATCTAATCTCCATGTTGTTTTGGGATGCCTCTTTTTATTCTCTTTTATTTCCATTATAACAATGTCATGGTCAGACCAGATCAAAGGCCTTATTTGTATTTTCTTGACTTTCTCTAATTAATTCTGATTCCCAAGAAATAAATCAATTCTTGATTGAGAATCACGGGGCCACGAATAAAAGGAATAATCTCTTAAATAAGGATTCTGAACACGCCAACTATCAAATAGTGCATTCTTTTTCAACAGCTTATTAAATGTTTTTGAATGTTTAATGCATCTTTTATCTACGTTTTTTTATTTTTTTTTATTTTTAGTAGTAGATTTATCGAGTTCCACATCCACTACACAATTAAAATCACCAGCTATTATTCGTGTACCCATGGCAACTTTTTCAGCTCTGATAAGAATAAAACTTAGAATACTTAAGGGAATAATATTGGGAAGATAGACATTTATCAGGGTAAACATTTCACCGTTGATAGTACATACTAGTATTAAAAATCTTCCTGCAGGATCTTGATCTTGATGTTTTATATCAATTTGCAAGGACCTTGAGAAGAGATAGCCACCCCCCCCCCCACCCCACCCCCCTTTATTCTTTGTACTTCTAGAGGCCCTAACAACTGTGGGGAATTGTCTTCTGAGACATTTTTTTAACAAGATGTGCTCTCTCAGTGAGCACTTCCTTTCAGTCTGGCCGGGTACAGGAAACAGAAGTTCCTGTACCACGGTGCGCAGAGCTCCGCTCGGCCACGGTACACTGAGTGACTGTCAGAAGGGAGCACTGTGCACCCACCTCCTGCCAGTCTAGCTCTTTTCTGAAAAGTTCCCACTACCAAACAGTGCAGTTAGAGGTCAGGTCCAAAAACTATGATACTGGAATACTTGAAAGGTGTTCCACCTAGTTGAGTTCACAAGTACACAAGAAATGTAACAAACAAACATTAAAATATTACAAACCCTGCACCCAGTTGTTTTCCCCAACACCAGTCTTTAATGCTGGGCAAACGGGGCAGCAGCCCAGGGCCCAGTTACTTCTGGGTAGCCCAAAGCAGCTGCTCGTGGGCTCCTTGCCTGCAACCAGGACCAGACAGTCCACCTGGATACTGAGAAATTTCTCGGTGGTCTGTGGCAGATGAAACAATCAGGGGCCCCTGGCCCTTTAAGATTGCTCTGGACAGGGCCCCTGTTTCTCTGCCTGCTGGGAGGAAGTGAGGTCAGATCACTTCCTCCCAAGTAACAGAGCGCCACGTGGGGAGGAGGAGGCACACATGGAGGAGGAGGAGAGGGACTGAGGGAATCAGGTTCCTCAGACTCCCATCAACCTTGGCCATTCAGCTCCCACTGGACCCCAGGGAAGCCACCCTTCTGTAAAGGTAAGGAGACAGGAGAGTGGCTAAACTATGTAAATTGATATTTGTGTGTACCTGGGTCTGAGTCAGTGTGTGTACCTGGCTGTGTGTGTCAGTGTGTGTATCTGGCTGTGTGTGTGTGTCAGTGTGTGTATCAGTGTGTGTATCTGGCTGTGTGTATGTCAGTGTGTGTATCTGGCTGCATTTATGTGTTAGTGTGTGTATTTGACTGTGTGTGTGTATCTGGCTGGGTTTGTGTCAGTGTGTGAATCTGGCTGTGTGTGTATCTGGCTGGTGTCAGTGTGTGTATTTGACTGTGTGTGTGTAACTGGCTGTGTTCGTGTCAGTATATGTGTATCTGTGTGTCAGTGATTATGTTTACCTGTGTGTATGTGTATTTGTGTGAATGTGTACCTGTGTGTGTATATGTGTGTCACAGTGTGTTTATGTGTGTATCTATACATATAGCAATGCATACATCTCATCATTCCAGTGCCAACACTGCATTCAAATACACTACTACATTCCAACACTAATACTGCACACAAATACACCCCGGCATTGCAACACTAACACTGCACACAAATACACCGCTGTATGTGTATCTGTGTTCCTGTGTGTATCTCAGTGTTTGTGTAAGTGTGCATCTGTGTTTGTAGAAATGTATACATGCCAGCATTCCTACACCAAAACTGTACACAAATACACCCCTGCATGTGTACCTATGTGTATGTGTACCTGTGTGTCTATATATATCTGAGTGTGTGTACATATCTGTGTCAGTGTGTGTAAGTGTGTTTCTCTGTGTGTGGATGTTCCAGTGTTTTTATCTGTGTATGTGTGTGTGTGTGTGTGTGTGTGTGTGTGTGCACCAGTGTGTGTGTGTATCTGAGTGTGTGTGTGTATGCATGTGTCTGTGTGTCTATGTGCTAGTGTGTATAAGCCAGTGTGTTTGTGTTTATCAAATGTTTATGTATATCCGTGTATGTATAGAATGAATGTGCATACATCCCAGCAATCAAAAACAACATGAAAGCACACCCCTGCAAAAACAAACACTACATACAAACACAACCCTGAATTCAAAATCAAAAAGTATATACAAACACACCCCTGCACTCAAACACCAATACTACACCATACATGAACACACATACTGTATACAAAAACATGCTCACATTCAAATTCACAAACATTGCTCTCAAATACAGCCCTGCAAGAATGGCTAAATTGTAGATCCCCAGCTGACATAGCATCGTGGGAGTTGTATGACAGATGAGGTCTATCTTTTCTTCACTCTTGAGCTAGAGGGGAGGCACAAAAAAGATTCTTGCACCAGGGCCCTCTCTACATTAGTTCTGCCACTGTGTTGGGGTGGAGGGTGTGATTTCATGCCAGGGGGTGGAAGTGTGGCGGGGGGAAGGGGAGGGGGACAGGATCCAAGTGGCCCACACAAATGCTTGCTCACGGTCCAATCAATGTTAAAAACAGCCCTGCCTGCCCCTACAATGGTTACAGGGCAACTTAGACGTAATAAGCAGCTGGGGGACCACATGAGGTGTCAGACAAAAACCCACAGTTTAATAACTCGTCACAGCATACCCAGTCCTACATAACCCCAGCCCAAGGTGGAGCAACTCTAGAGATAATGGAGGTCAACTGTTAATAAAATATTGTCAGAGCAAAGGGCAGAGTTCATGTGATCCTAGTAATGGTGACTACTGTCACACAGTATACATATACATGCATGTATTATTAATATATGTGTATTATATTAAAGTGTTACATTCCCCCTATTCATTGTGCCTGCAGAACGCATGAGTTTTAATTTAGTGCTCTTTAAAAATATATCACACCCTCTCACGCAATCATATTTAGCTAGCCACATACAAAATCACACTCAACCAACTCCACACAGCCCCACACAATCACAATTGCCCAACCGCTGCAAAGTTACTGCCCTATAATACAAGATTTGACTGCCACCATGCAGTGTGGGTTCCTAATGTCATGGCAACATCAGAAGATACACATGGGCGGCACATAAGAGCTAAATTAATAGTGGCAACTGCTAATAATTAATGTAAAATAATGTCACCTCAGGCTGCTCCTATATGGACATAAGTATTTGGTCACCTGACCATTACACCAACAGGGACTTTTATGACATCACACTAAATATATAGACAACAATATACATAGAGTAAATACATAGACAATAATTGGTCCTTTCTTTGCAGCTATAACAGCTTCCACTCTTCTGGGAAGGCTTTCCACAAGATTTTGGAGCTTTTCTGTGGACCTTTTCGCCCATTCATCCAGTAGAGCACTGATGTTGGATGGACAAGAAGAGCCGGAACGACCCATTTTTTAACATATTTTTTTAAATGCCGAATGCATGACTGGGTACTCGATTTTTTTACACCTGTGTCAATGGGTCTGATTGAAAAACCTGCATTCAATAATTAAGAGTTGTGTCCAAATACGTTTGTCCGTATAATGCAGCTGCCACTGATACATTTATGATAGAATAAAATAAAACCGGACATAGCCACTCTAAGGTGGAGATGAAATGATCGCATTGCGTTAACTGCTATTTTTATTGCAAACATACAGAAGGCAGGAGTTTAAATATATAAATAGTCAATTATCTGTAACTGAGCATGAGAACAAAATGGATTATCAATAATAATGTAAGCGGTTTATTAACAAGCTAAGAAGCATTAATAGCTGTATTGGGTTCATGGGGAGGAATGAACTGCATTTCCATATAGGCCCATTAGTCACTTATCTAAAGTATAGGAGATAAAGCAACATAGCACTAATTCACTCCAGGAATCCAGCCTGACCGATTGTTCCAACACAGACAGACACCAGATACATAAGAAAAATAATACTGTACATTATTTGTGAATACATTACAGCTCTGAGAAGTATATCCAAAATAAACCATAACTTGGGGTTCCGAATTGCAAAATTCAAAGAAGATTTTTTTAATAAAGGCAAACCATCAAAATATCCAGAGCCCTTAGCTCTCTGCTCAATTTAACATTTTAATAACTTAAACTACCATTCATCCAGCATTTACTGATTTATTTCCTTTGTGTGCCTTCTGTACATATCTTGGATGTACAACTAACATTGTATTCTGCTACGTGATATGCAATAAAGATTACACTTTGTAGCAGAATAGACACTTGCCAGATACTTTTTATTCCCCTTTTGAGGCTGTCCGTATCCTCTGTAACAGAACGTATACCTTTTGTGTGTTTTTTACCCCTGTTGTTTTGTGTGGTTCCTCTTTTGGCCGTTTGGGAGACTTCATACGAATGGCATCCCTCCGTCTCCAGAATGAGGACCACCCCTGCACCCCATTAGAACGTTGACACCAACCACTTAAGTGCGAAACCACAAGGGAAACAATTAATAAGGGCTTCCATTGGGTGGCCGCCAGTTTATATAACTGAACATGTGGCAGAGAGCATGGTGGCCATCATGTCTCCCGAACGTGGGCAGTGGTACTTGGTCGTCGAGTGCCTGGAACTCTTTTGGCTAGGCACTCGCGTGAACGCCGGTAAACCTTAGACCGCTGCCCGTCCCAGTTCCCGACCACCAACACAAACGACGTTCGGTAGATATGAACTACCAAACAGGGGGAGCATTTGTATCCCTTGTATGGTGTTCGCACAAGAACCCCACGAACGGAGACAGGCCAGAGCACCAATTTCCCTGGAACTGTTTTGGGTTAGCGCCTCGTGTCTGGCCGGTCAAAACTTTATCACGGTGCCATTCCTGTTCTGCCGACCAATCAGAGTGATTCTTGGATATGTTGGACACTCAGATTGGGGCTATCGGGAAATGTACTTTTTGTGGGGTTCTGGGGTATGGTTGAGGTACTTTTGGGGTACAGGATATTTTGTTGGATTTTCTGTACCTGGGGGATAATTAAATTAGAGGAGTTTTCTCAGGCAATTATTTCTCAGACACAGATGATCCTGGAATTGAAAACCCTGCATTATTGTATGTGAAACCCCTTGCATGGGACTGGGCATAAAAGTCGTGTATGTGCCAATAAATTTCAGTTATACACCCAGAGCTGTGTGACGACCAATTGCTGGGGATGAGGTGGGAAATCCTTGGGTTATTTTACTTGTTCCTGACTGTACTTTGGTGTAACCAGCAGAGGAGAGACCCTGCTAGGACTAGGGCTCCGCTACACATTTTAATTTACTTTTTATCTCTTTATGCCACGACTCCGTAAATATTATGTAGGTCCTGCCAATGTAAAGAGCTGTGTGCATGGAAAAAAAACATGTTGTGAGGCGGACACTGGGCATACATTTAAAATGTCACCCTTACAATAAGGTGTTTTAAATGTCACAGATAAATAGGATTACAAGATAAGAAACATGCACTCATATTTATGTATCCTAGCTTTTATATGAATGTATGTTACTTGATTGTTGTAAGTGTTGCAAATGCTTACAGCTGAATCCTGGCAATGTTTGTATACTTTTTATTTAAAATTGTAAACAATGTAACATTCTTCTTCTTTTGCTGGGTAAGTATATTAGTACTTAGGCAATACTGTGCTTTGGCACTTCGGCACTTTGACACTTCGGAAATTCGGAACTTCGGGACATCAGCACTTCAGCAATTCGGCACTTCGGCAATTCGGACACTTGGAAGTACCCGAATGTCCGAATTTCCTGAAATTCGTCTGAATTCATATTCGGACCGAAACGAATTGCACATTGAAACAAACACCCCAAAAGTACCTTAAAACACACAAAATCCCCACAAAAGTTACATCCCCTGATCGCCTTGATCTGGGTGACCAACATAACCAAAAATCACCCAGATCAGTTCAGAGGTTCAGGAATTTCCTGGAAGTCTTAATTTTAAGCTGCCCGCTCACTTGGTCCCGTGCCCAAAACAGTTCCAGAGAATCAGGGCTTGAGATAGGTCTTGTTTGGTAGTTTAAAAACAAACAAACAACGAACAGAGTCAATAGTCTTACCCTGGAACGTGATCCCCTTGTTCATTGGAACGTTTCCACCGAACAGCGCTTTTCTAAGTGTTGTGGAACCGAATGCAGGCAATGCTGGAAGTCCATCGGTATTCGGGAGGTTCTGTGTCCGTTTTTAGTTCCATAAGATTTATGCCCATACACCGCTGCCTGATTTCAGGCAAACAAGATGGCAGCCATCTCGTGGTTGTACATAGGAATTGCGGCCACCCAGACGAACACTTAGAACACTGCGGTGGAAATTGCTACAAAGTAGCAATTGGGCTTAACAAGCTCCAGGGTGGTCTCCAGTATGTTCGGCTGTTCGGCTTCCGAACCAAATAAAAAATCCCATGAACCAAGTCTTTTCACATAGTTTTTTAAAGGGCCTATAGTTTTTTGGTAAGAGGCTGGCCAGCAGGCCCCTCCAAGAACACGTGACGAGGCTCAGTTCGGCACAGATGCTATGGGCAGTAACTTCTATGACTATCTCCCATGTCCCATCCTATTAGTGTCAACTTACAGGAATGGCGAATCCCACAAACAGAGGTACCAGAATGACATATTACTGTGCCTTAGAGTGGTCAGATTTTACATTAATAAAGATAAAGAAATAGTCAGGAATATCCAGGATCAGAGATATAGAAATACGGATAAACGGAATAAGAAGCCGGGTCAGGATACTAGAAATATTCAAGATCAGAAACAAGCCGGGTCAAGATACCAGAACTACACAAAGTCAAATACAAGCCAAAGTCAATATCACAAGAGATACTTACTATAAGCACCAATGAGTATCAAGGCAGAAACCACAATAGGGCAAGGAACAAAGACCCAAATTAACATTATATAGGACAGCACACTGTCTGATTGGTCCATGTCATCTCTGCTACTCCAAATTGATAGAATATGTCAAGAGGTCACTTTAAGGGCAGGCGTGATGTCACTCGATTTAAATACATAAAAAGATGCGCCAATATGGCGGACAGTATCCTTACTATTACAGGGAAGAAACAGATGCATGGATTTTGTCCCATGTGAACCAGCAGAGGGAGCAGTTTATGGGGCCGAATGGTAAGTATACTCTATTCCCTGTTCAGGTCGAGCTGCCACATGGAGCCTTCGGTCCGTGGGACCTCAGAAGGGTAGCAGCGTGTCTGTACAAAGCATTCGGGTTAAGTGGCCCGAAGAGGGGAGCAGCGCAGCCTCCTGGTACAAGTAAGTTTGTAGCAATTAGTGCCAGCTGAAATCTTCCTCTACAGCCATTGAAGAAGTAAATGAAATGTAAGACAGTTTTCAAGGATTTTGGAAATTAATTTGCATATCAACATTGGTTGATAGCTGTCACAAGTTATGTTTTATGGCACATTTTTATTAAACATGAAAATTACTTTCGTTGTACTTTATAAATACAAAGGTTTAACCCCTTAAGGACCAAACTTCTGGAATAAAAGGGAATCATGACATGTCACACATGTCATGTGTCCTTAAGGGGTTAATGGCTATAGGTTAATTTCTATGCTTATAGTCACTAAATGGCTATCTATATTATTACTGATTATAAGTTGTTTAACTGCTGCAAACCGTATTGTTTGTCAATATGTAATCAGTGTCTGCTGAAAGATACTTAGCTAAGGTCTAGTATTCATTGTATGGGACATCCCTCCTGCATCTCACCAAGAAACCGGGCTGGGGCATGTGTTACCGGTCCATTCTAAGATAAAAGGCACAAAGGATGCTCTGTGCTCCTAGCGATCTTCATCACACTAAGCTGAATGAAAACTGACTGTAATTAATAGTATGCAGCTAAAGTGACCACAAACAGACTAAGCTCTAGCATTCAATTAACAGAGCAGGAGATAAGAACTTCCAAATTAAACACAAGGTACAATAAAAAGCTAATAAAATAAGACTCTTTTTCAGGAAGTGTGTACGGAGACTGAGCGAGTCTCAACCATGGGAAGCTAAAGCTGCATTGATATTTATAAATGGCAGAGAACTGAGCAGTTAGACTTCAGGGGCAATGCCTGAACACCAAAACTACTTTATTAAGCGAAGGATGGATGGTGCTTAGAATGGCCCTTTTTAAGTAGTTATGGTGAAAAAACACAGTCTATGCAGCATGTCAGCTTGAAACTCTTACAGGTATAAAATATATAAAAAATAATTTGACTAGGGTGAAACTCCACTTCTAACTGCTGTCAATCATTCAGTCAGACATGTTATTTTCGGCTGGCTTTGTCAATTTTATTCAAGTTTTGCATTTAGAGAACCATGCTGAGGTAGTTTCTTTTTAATAATGTTTCTACTTATTTTGTATTTTTATCTTTATATTGCATTTAAATAGGTAGTAATTTTTACCCAGTAATTTCCCTTTAAAACAACATTGCTCTCTAAGTTCATACTATGCCCTGTTTTACAAGATGCTCAATTAAGGGACCTGGGAGGCAGCCAGCAGATTGTTCCTCCCGCGAGCAGGCAGGTTGGAGCATTGTCGCACATTACCATGGCCATTACCATTACCTAGTGCTCAGCTCGTCGGAGAAGTAAAGTCTGCCTGCAGCCGGAGGAGCTGCAGGCTAAAGATCACTGCTACTACCGGACCACCAGGGATTGAAATGTCCCCCTCTCCTTTACCAAAGGTAAGAAAAAGGGGGACATAAAGCTGTTATTTATTTATTTATTTATTTATTTTCTAAAATGAAAATAATACAATATATTTACATTTGCACCCTTTTCCCTATGTATCTCTCCCACACACACAGCACCCCTCACGCACACACAGCAACACACACACACCAACTCTCATGCACACATATACACACCCTTACACACACAATACAACCCTTCACACACACACACACACACACACAACTCCCTCTTCCAAACACACACACAGCACCCCTCACACACACACACATCACACAGTTTACCACGCATACTGCAACACCCCTCATACACTGCACCCCTCACACACAAACAGCACCCCTCACACACACTGCACGGCTGACTGTAGTCTGTTTATTTGTATTCAGCAGTATTCTATGGGTATTTAGCAGTCTGTGTATGTATTCAGAAGTCTGTGTGTGTGTTCAGCAGTCTGTGTGTATTTAGCAGTATGTGTGTGTGTGTATTTAGCACTATGTGTGCGTGTATTTAGCAGTTTGTGTGCTGTATTCAGCAGCATGTGTGTGTGTATTCAGCAGCCTGTGTGTGTCTGTTCAGCCATCTGTGTGTGTGTACTCAGTAGTTTGTGTGTGCATGTGTGTATTCAGCAGTCTTTGAATATGTTCAGCTGTCTGTGTGTATGTATTGTATTTCTGGTGGTAGCTATGAATATAAGCTTAATTTTATCGATAATCTTAATTTTTATTCCTGTGAGAGGTTGTGTACACAGGCCCCAGTGCACTGCTTTGCCCTGGGGTAAATAAGCTGCAAAGATGGCTCTGCTCAGGCCAAGCTCTCTTTTTATATTTGTCCTGGGTTAGAGCGGTCATGCAGCCAGCCAACAGGCTCGAAGACTCTGTTACTGGGATCCCTAAAAATCCAAATAGGACACAAAGTTCCAAGAGGAACTAACATACCATTCTTTATTTTGGACAGAACTAGTCCTTAAGCATGTGGTGACAAACATTCAAATACAAATATAAAGAACATTAACAAATGAGCAATTATGTTTAATACATGAACTATATAATACAAATAACTTATTCAAACACAATAAAAAGCAACAAAATATGCATTGAACCACGTATTTGGTTGCCCTAATTTGCATACCAGCATTATATAAATACCCACACTTCCATTTAGCCAGCAGAGGGAGCTGCAGATTGTATCAAGTAACAATGAATAGTTTGGTTTTCAATTGCTATCATCGCAGGCCGCTTTCAGGGGCTTGTGATTATAGCACTTCCATAGTCTGTGGGCAAGAGGCTGACCTTGACTCTCCAAAAGGCCATGGCATGAGAGCTTCTGTCACCTTAGCAAGCCACCGAGCCAAACCGCTCTACTGCTGTAGACATGATGCATACAAATCTGTTCAAATGTAGGCCTTGATTTAATATTTTTGAATACACTTTTAAAATTATCGAATGAATCAGGATTAATGATAAGTGTGTACTTCTAATTCTAGTGATTTTGCTGGTCTACTAATGATCCCCATTAACTGCAAAAGTACAAAAAAGAAAATTGTAATTTATATGCTGATCAGCCATAACATTAAAACCACCTGCCTAATATAGGCGCCTCGTGCGGTCAAAACAGTTCTGATGCATTGAGGCATGGATTCCACAAGATCTCTGAACGTGTCCTGTGGTACCTGACACCTTGACATTCGCAGCAGATCCTTTTCGTTCTGCAAGTTGCGAGGTGGGGGCTCCATGGATCGGATTTGTTGTGCCAGCATATCCCACAGATGCTCAATCAGGTTGAGATCTGGATAATTTGGAGATCAAGGCAACACCTTCAACTCTTTGTAATGCTCCTCAAACCATTCCTGAATAATTTTTGTAACGTGGCAGGGTGCATTATCCTGCTGAAAAGGGCACTGCCTTCAGGGAACACCATTGACATGAAGGGGTGTGCATTGTCTGCAACAATCTCTAGGTAGGTACCACGTATGAAAGTAACATCTACATGAATGCCAGGACCCAAGGTTTCCTAGCAGAACATTGCCCAGAGCATAACACTGCCTCTGCCGATCATCTCATGCCAGGTAAATGATAAACATGCACCTGGCCATCCTCGTGATCTAAAAGAAATCAGTATTCATCAGACCGGGCAACCTTTTACCATTGCTCCATGGTC
Source organism: Pelobates fuscus (assembly GCF_036172605.1). Classification (NCBI taxonomy): domain Eukaryota; kingdom Metazoa; phylum Chordata; class Amphibia; order Anura; family Pelobatidae; genus Pelobates; species Pelobates fuscus. The sequence goes on along the minus strand of NC_086322.1, from coordinate 71,634,201 downwards.
CATTTTAAAGTTGACATTGGTGGACTCTCCTCTTTGGTTGACCCCACAGGTTTTGTTATGGGGTTCAAGTCAGAGGAGTGGGATGACCATGGCAGGACCTTAATATTGTGGTCAGTAAACCATTTTTGTTTTTTTTTAATTGTGATTGTTTTGGATCATTGTCCTGCTGGAAGATCCAACCCTGGCCCATTTTTAGCTTGCTGGCAGGTGTTCATTTAATATCTGTTGATATTTGATAACGCCTATGATGCCATTTATCCTATAAAATATCCAGGTTCTCTGTCATAAAAACAACCCCAAAACATTGAAGAGCATCACCATATTTAACCATGGGCATGAGGTAATTTTCGATATGGCTTCCTCTCTGGGTGCACCAAATCCACCTGTGGTATTTATTGCCCAAAAACTGTACTCTGGTTTCATCTGACGATAGAACGCAATCCCATATGAAGTTCCAGTAGTGTCTGGCAAACAGAAGACACCTGAGCTTGTTTTTGGATGAGAGTACTTCAAACTCTGGCAAACAATTGGGTTGATGTAGGTGACATCGGATTGTAGTTTTGGAGACTTTCTGACCCGAAGATGCAACTAACGTCTACAATTCTCCAGCTGTGATCCTTGGAAATTTTTTGGCCACTTGATCCATTCTCTTCACTTCACAGTGCGTTGACACTACATAGACACACGTCAACTTACAGGTTGATTCATAAAATTTCCAATGGACTGGAACTTCTTAATTATTGCCTGGATAGTGGAATTGGGCATGCTTAATGCTCTTGACATTTTCTTATAGTCACTTCCAATTTTGTGAAGCTCAACAACCTTTTGGTCTTACCCATTGTGATATATGACTAAGGTAATTTGGCCTATGTGTTGCCTCATATTTTACCCCTGTGAAACAGGAAGTCATGGTTAACCGATTTCCTGTTCCTAGTCACCCAGCTGTACTTAAAAATGTAAAATATCAATGGGAATATATTTGAAATAGATTTTTCTCATATGAATTCAGAGGTGTCAATAATTGTACCACACATATATTTAACAAATATTTTTTTTTAATAAACCTGTGTTGTGTTTGCAATTGTTTAATATTCACGAGAGCAGAATATTTTTGTGTATTTTTGTTTAACAAAAGATCAAAAGGTTAAACATAGAATGTGACGGCAGATAAGAACCATTTGGCCCATCTAGTCTGCCCAATATTTCAAAATACTTTCATTAGTCCCTGTCCTTATCTTATAGTTAGGATAGCCTTATGCCTATCACACGCATGCTTAAACTCCTTTACTGTGTTAACCTCTACCACTTCAGCTGGAAGGCTATTCCATGCATCCACTACCCTCTCAGTAAAGTAATACTTCCTGATATTATTTTTAAACCTTTCCCCCACTAATTTAAGTATATGTCCTCTTCTTGTGGTAGTTTTTCTTCTTTTAAATATAGTTTCCTCTTTAACTGTTTTGACTCCCTTTATGTATTTAAATGTTTGTACCATATCCCCCGTCTCATTTGTTCTGCAAGCTGTACATGTTAAGATCCTTTAACCTTTCCTTGTAAGTTTTATCCTGTAATACATGAACGAGTTTTGTAGCCCTTCACTGGACTCTCTCCAAAGTATCAATATCCTTCTGGAGATACGATCTCCAATACTGGGAACAATACTCCAAGTGAGGCCTCACCATTGCTCTGTACAATGGCACGAGCACTTCCTGTCATGATTCGGGGAAACCTTAATATTGCTAACACACACACATAAAAGGTGCTGTACTGGACCTTAGCGTGGCCGGGCTAAGCACACAAAGAATAGTCAGGAGACAAGCCGAGTAAGGGGAACCAGAAGACAGAATAACGAGAAACAAGCCGAGGTCAAAGGGTAGGAGAAAGTCACAAAGTCAGATAAACCAGCCATAGAGTACGTAACCAGAAACACAAGTTCAGTAGCAATACTAGCAAGCAAAGACCACAACAGGGCAGGGAGGAACAGGAAAGGTAAGTATTTAAACCATAAGGTTAATTCTGATTGGATAATTTCCAATCAGAATTAACAATCACACATGGGAGGTATCTAGACCTCCCACTGTGATTGAGGCAATGTGCCTTTAACGCCGGGTCAGATGGCTGACCCCAGCGTGTAATAAATTGGGCGGTCTCCCAGCGTGCAGCGTCATGCATGCTGCTGCTGGGGGACGTAGAGGAAGACGCGGGCGGCATCCGAGGCTGGGAGGATGCCGCTCGCCAAGCGCACGAGGAGGAGTGGACCGTGGACGGCTGGAGGGTGAGTGCCGCGAGCGGAGTGCAGCCTCCCCTCGCAGACGCCCGCGGGGTCCTGACACTTCCCTCTTTCTACTGCTAATTCCTCTCCCTATGCAACCAAGCATTCTGCAAGCATTTTCTGCTGCTCTATTACACTGTCTTCCTACTTTTAAGTAATCTGAAATTATTACCCCTAAATCTCTTTCCTCAGATGTTGAGGTTATGACTGTATCAAATATTCTATACTCTGCCCTTGGGTTTTTACGTCCAAGATGCATTATCTTGCACTTATCCACATTAAATGTCAGTTGCCAGAGCTCTGACCATTTTTCTAATTTACCTAAATCATTTGCCATTTTGCTTATCCCTCCTGGAACATCAACCCTGTTACATATCTTTGTATCATCAGCAAAAAAGACATACCTTACCATCAAGATCTTCTGCAATATCACTAATAAAAATTCTACCAAGTACAGATCCCCGAGGTACCCCACTGGTGACAAGCCCGTGCTTCAAATATACTCCATTGACTACAACCCTATGTTGCCTGCCACTCAGCCACTGCCTTACCCATTCAACAATATTGGAATCCAAATTTAAAGATTGCAGTTTATTGATAAGCCTTCTATGTGCAACAGTGTCCAAAAACCTTACTGAAATCTAGGTAAGCAATGTCTACTGCACCACCCTGATCTATTATTTTAGTTACCCAATCAAAAAAATGTATAAGATTAGTTTGACATGATCTCCCTGAAGTAAACCCATGTTGTCTCTGATCTTGAAATCAATGTGATTTTAGATGTTCAACAATCCTATCCTTTAACATGGTTTCCATTGCTTTAACCACTACTGAAGTAAGGCTTACTGGCCTATATTTACCCGACTCCTCCCTTCTACCTTTCTTGGCAATGGGAACAACATTTGCTAATTCACAATCTTCTGGGACTACTACTCTTAACAATGATTGGTTAAATAAATCTGTTAATGGTTGTGCTAGTACACCACTAAACTATTTAAATAACTTTGGGTGTATTCCACCAGGCCCCATCTACTTATTTGTTTTTACTTTTGACAGTTGAAATAGAACATCTTCCTCTGTAAACTCACATGTAACAACTGACTAATTTGTCCTTTTTCCAAGGGTCCCTTTACTTCATTTTTATCTGTAAATACTGAACAAAAATATTAACTGAGGCATTCAGCTAGACCTTTATCCTTTTCTACATACCTACCTTCTTTTGTTTTTAATCTAATTTATCCTTGTTTTACTTTACTTTTCTCATTTATGCATCTAAAATAATGTTTTGTCCCCCCTTTCTTTTACTGACTGTGCTATTTTCTCTTCTGTGTGTGATTTGGAAGCTCTTGTAACTTGCTTAGCCTCTTTCTGCCTAATTTTATAGATCTGTCTATCTTCCTTACTCTGTTTTTTTTTTTTATAATAACTAAATACTAACTTTTAGTTTTTTACTATCTTGGCCTCTTCTGTGGCGTACCACAGTGGTTTCTTTAATTTTTTGCTTTCACTGACAAGCCTAATGCAATTTTCTGTTGCCTTCAGCAGTGCAACTTTGAAATAATCCCATTTCTCTTGGGCTCCATTTAAACTGCTCCAGTTTGATAATGACTCCTTTACACATATTCTAATTTTATAAAAGTCTGTTTTTCTAAAGTCTAAAACTTTTGTTTTGGTATGGTGTGACTCAATCACTGTTCTTATATTAAACGACACTGACCGATGATCACTGGATCCTAAACTTTCACCTACAGTAATGTCTGATGCCAAATCTCCATTTGGTATCTAGTATGGTGACCTTACGAGTTGGCTTCTCAATTACTTGTTTTAGAGACAATTCCAGTAGGGAGTTTAGAACATGTGTGCTCCTGGCACAAGCAGCTATTATGGTTCTCCAGTTCACAAACGAAAGCACATGTGAATGCTTGGGCTTGTCTGGGATTTAAACCCAGGACCTCTCGCACCCTAAGTGAGAATCATACCCCTAGACCAACGAACCGTTTAAAATGGTGCCATGACCCAGCAGCTTTAATAAAGACAACTATTCACAGCCTTCTCTGCTCAAGAAATGCTAACTTCATATTAAAAATTAAAAAGTATTGGCACGTTAAAGTTGCTCTGTCATTTTTGAGTATTCCAGGAAATAAAATCATTGTGAAATACTCACATTGCATCTGACAAAACTTACGAAAAAGCAGAGCTTCCACCAGCAAGTTTTCTCAATGTCATCGCTAGCAACAGCTGTGAGAAAGAAGCATGTTGCGTAGTGAGAGTAGGTCTGTGAAGGATCTGGAGAGATCTTCTATAGCCCTCTGTGCTGCATGCTTGCTAATGTGAGAGAGTACGATATTGATGTGGCTACTGGCAGATGAAGCACCAGAAGCTGTAGATGGAAGACAGATGAATGATGGAACAACTCGTGGGGAAGAATTCCAGTTGAGCATAGCTCGCTTCAGCTTTACCCCCAACTACTGCACAATAAGCAGGTATGCCACCTTCGGGGTCTTTCCAAAATGCCGAAAGACCCACAATAGTGATGCATATACTTTAAATGACCATATGAAAAATTATGTTTTTCTGTCCATTTTTTTCTAAATAAGTTCTAAAAACATCTTAATTATTGTTCAAAAATTACACAAACCCGTATAAAAAAAAAAAAGAAACCAATTTTTCCCCTCAAATTTAATTAAACATTTTTATTAGCTTTTATATGATCTTTTATAGTGTATGGTGCTTAATTTAAATGTATAACTATTTCTTAAATATTGTTTCTTAAAATAATACTAAAAAAAAAATACTTAGGTGATACATTTATTTTGTGAAACTAATGCATGGGCCAAACAACACCTTTTTTTTTTTTTTTCCCTACCAATTTTTTTTTTAAAAGGTACGCTGCAATGTGATCTATGTGTAAAAGTAATACATCCTCAGAGCTAACCAAAATCTGCTCCCAGGTCAAGCCTTGTTACCCAGAGCAACATTGCACATGTTCAAAACAGACATCTCTTTTTGGCTACTGCAAGGTCAACCCCCTGATCTGCTCTCCTCATGTTCGAGGAATATTGAGCTTGTTGAAACAGAATAAGAACATTTTGCTGCTTAGGGGATTATTTTTACACTCACCCGAATGGAGAGGTTAATAAATTATTCATTGGAAGGAGAAGATGAAAAAAAAAAATAATGCAGAAGTGTGGAGCTGCTGCTAAAGTGCTGATGTCAGGGAAGAGTGCAGTAGTGTATGGTGCAGTCTGAATAAGAAATGCAATGCCAGCTACAGCCATCCTGAGATTGTCTCATCACCATTCCTGTGTGCTCACACATATACACAGTCTGGGGGTTCGGGATCATGGCGCTCATTAAGAAACCCCTTCTGTTTTTAATTTTGCTCGGATGTACACTGCAAGCTGTGCAACCTAAACGATCTGTGAGATGCCCGTCCACATGCAGCTGTACAAAAGAATCAGTCATTTGTGTCGGATCTTCCTCAATCCCAAAGAGCCTCCCCAGCGACATCAGCTCCTTGTAAGTGGAAATCCAGCGTCGAAAGTTCTATTTAGAATGAGAAATGCTGTATCGTGTTCCGAGCCTTAACCTGGAGTGTCTGCACTGGACTTGTGCAGTTTTGACACAGTCTATAAAGCAGTGGCATCGATAAGACAAAGGTTCAGGTGTCTTTAGATTAGTAATAGCAATTTTGATAATATGCATGGCGTGAAACCATAGAAACCCACTCTGACAGATAGGGAAGCTTTGAAATCACCGCTAGCACTGTTTGTTTTCCTGGTATATTTGTTTAGTAAATTATAGATTTTTTTTTCAGCTTGCAAAAAAATCTATATGCTTTAAGTTTACATATAAAAATTATACATACTTGAAATCTGGCATGTTCGCAAGTAATGTTAGTCCAGGACTACTAGATTATTACTGTAAGTAGATATTTGTGCTATTCAATATATGAGGAATGCAAAAAGTGACTTTTGACAATTATTTACTTCTGCTGAAAATAAACTAGCTACCTGGTATAATACAGTTTTGACAAGTTTAGCATTTTAGGCCTTGTGTCATTTCACCCTCCAGTGGGTTATTTGCATAATAGGAGTGGGCGCATAGATACGTCACTTACAGATGAGTTAATCAAGGATCCTATAAGTGTGGAGTGTACACGTAGCATATCTGTCCCAGGGAGAAATATTGCATTAAATAAAAGTACAAATAAAGTTTGGTTGTATTTAACTGAGGTTTTTTTTTTCTCCCATTATTTATGTGATAAATAAGGTGCAAGCCCAAACGTTATACATCTATAGGAGGGGTTAAGTACATATCATAACATACATGGATGACAGCAAGCTATCGTTCACATGTTTGCAGCACACCTGAAGCAATGCAGACATCAGCTGACACACAGATGGTATTCCGTGTGCACATAAATACTCTATAAATGTATGGCGTGCTTTTGGTACCCTTCATCACAATAGCACGTCATGCCTTGGGATAAAGCTTTGCTGCTGGATGTAAATAATTTATTTACAAACCATCACATATAAGTATGCCAGCGGCCTGCATTACAACGCCATAAAGAATTTACAATAAAAATGTCTTATTTGTATCTAGCAGATATGTTCAATCCATTGACAATTAGGGTCTGGGGGAGGTATGATAGGGGATTCCATAGCAGACATGTTATACATTTCATGGCAGTCAAAGTAGTCAAAGGGTAAACTTTACTTTAGGCGATATATATGGCAAAGTTTGTGCTGGATGATCAAGGGCAATGTTTATTGAATGCAAAAGTTTAGTCATGTTGAGTTCCAGGAGTGGTGAGCGTTGAATGCCCCTCCAGCATTCTAAGGGTCGATGCCATGCTGCTGGGGGGAGCCAATGATTGCCATGTTATGTGAAGCATTGCACTTTACTAATCTCTAAGGTTTTGTTTTTTTGTGGATTTTCTTTTTCTTCTAGAAGCCTCGTCAATGGGACTTTTTCTGAGATCAGGGAGAGAATTTTTACTCATCTGCCAACCCTGCAGCTGCTGTGAGTACTGCACTTTGCAACAAAAACCTTTTATTCTTCTGGGCACAGAAAGCAATTACTATTCCAGACACATCACACAAAGGGTCTGCGATACATGTGTAGAGAGTTAATGATGCAACGGGAAATTGATATGCACACCTCTGCTCTGAGTGTAGAGTATGTACGACGTGAAAATAAAATAAGAACTCGATCATAAAACATGGTATTGAACGCAAGGCTCTGAAAACTTAATTAACAAATATTGGGGACTTAATTTCTTAATGACATTTGTTTGAACCAAGTGTTAAAAAATGTTGCCCCAAAATTAAGAAAAAAAATCTAGGCCTGGTTTTAAATTGATTGATTTTTAAAAATCATACCCAGGATCTACTCACTTCAAAAAAAATCATTGCTTAAAGGAACATTACAAGCACCATACCCACTACAGTGCACTGTAGTGGGTATGGTGCCAAGACTGCCCAAGTGGGCCCCCATCGTAAATTTTCAAATCATTTTAGAAAAGTTTGACTTCATATCAGGTGCCATTCCTAACCTCCACAACCTTAGTCAGAGACCAGGAAGCTTTCTGTCTGAGCAAAGCATGGAAGTGCAGGGCTTAGCTCACTGACTGAGAGCGATTTGCATACTTTCTCAGCCAATGATTTGACCCTGCACAGCCCAGCTAATGAAAGCTCCTAAGCAGAAGCTTCAAGTTATTTTGCTGAGGTAGTGGAGGCAGGGATATGTGCCCTGTGGACCCCAGGTAAGAAATCAAACTGTTCTAAAACAAAATAACTCCTTACCATAAGAGCTACCATGGCTGTCTTGGTGATGGCCAATGGTGGTTATATGGCTTGTAGTGTCTCCTTAAAAATGAAAGCCTTTATAACAGTTGCATAATATTATGAAAGTGCAGTGTAAAGGAGAACGGTCACTTCTCAAGAAATTACGCCATTGAATAAAACATTGAAAATCACCTATGAGTTGTGTGAAGCATTTGTTCATGCGATACTCCATTTTCTTCTACGTTTATATCGAAAGGACACTCCTGGCTCACTCATGGCAACACAACCTAAAAGATAATCATGCTGTGTTTATGCCACATTCACATCTTTTTAGTTTTCCTGTATGTGTTCTCTATGTCGAAAGCCAGGTATAAACTACAGGATTATAATATTTGACAGAGGGCTAAGATGGAGGTAACTTGTTTCAGAGGTGTTGTATTTTAACATATATATATGTCTTCTGTCTATATGTCTCTCTGTCTGTATTTCTATGTGTATCAGTTCATAGGTATAGAGGATACATACAGATGAACCATGTTGTATGGGAAATAATGTCATTAACAACTTTATTTACACCAAATACAATTTAATGTTATTTGATAGTGTAATATGACATGGTAATGTTTGGTGGCTAGTGTGTAGTGTGTTATTGCAGTGTAATGGTAAATGTGTAGCATAGTGTGTTAGGATTGTGTATGGGTTAAAGGAAGAAGTTGTCTCTTTTGCAGCCTGTAACAGACACATACCCGTTTGATTAGTGGGAGTGGGAGTAGCTATTTCAACTACTGTAACTAAAAGAGTGGCAAGCCCTGTATCTCCCACTAAAGTCTGGCAGATCAGGAGACTATGTCCGAGTTCTGCCCGAGTTTAGGGCCCCTAGACTGCCCAGAAGTGATACATGTATTAATACATCTCATTACGGGGAATAATTGCACGGATATATATATATATATATATATATATATATTACTCTCTGTAACCTGTACTTATTTTTTATGCACCCACTATACAGATGTGAGCAATATGGTGGTAATTTAAGAATAAAATTAAAAACAATTTTGTAAACATATTGTATCCAGAATGTTGGTGCTATGGCACATTTAGGGGGCACATTGAGTGAAAATTGTTTGTAACTGCCTTGGCACTAAGCAAGTGAATTACTGTGCTGTGTTTGCAAGGCCGGCATGACCACTAGGCAAATAAAAAAGTCACCTAGGGCACACTGGCACTGGCTGGGGGGGGGGGGAGGGGGAGCAGTCTCCGGGTGACCGGCAGTAGAGGAGCACACAGTGCAGTGCTCCACTCTAGCTGGTCACTACATGTAGCATGGCCGAGCCTGGGTCAGCGGTAGAGGATCTTATGTATCCCCTACCCAGTCTGACAGGAAGTGCTCACTGAGAGCAACTAACAACTTCCTGTCAAACCAGGAAAAGGATACAGAAGATCATCCACTGCTGTCTGCAGCTCGGCCACTCTACATGGTTAGAGACTACAAAGGGATGGGGAAAGAGGAGCACAAGGGCAAAGAGGCACACAGAGGGCTAATGGTGGGAAGGGGGGGAGACGCACACCGGAGTGATGGGGGGGAAGAGGCATACAGAAGGCTAAGGTGAGTGAGTTGCACAAAGGCCTTGGAGGGGGAAAGAGACATACAAAGGGGCTGAGGGAGAAAGACACCCATAAGGCTGGGGGTAGAAAGAGAGACACGAAGAGGCTGCAGGGAGAAAGAGACACAAAGGCATTGGGGGGGAGAAAGAGAGACACACAAAGGGGATTGGGAAGAAAGAGAGACACAAAAAATTGTCTGGGGAGAAAGAGGTACACAGAGGGAATGGGGAAGGGGAAAAAGAGACACACAAAAGAGTTGGGAGAGAAAGAGACACAAAGTGGCTTGGGGAAGAAACAGACACACAAAGTTGGGAACATTTGTTTTGGGTGGAGGAGGTGCAAGGAACTGGTCTCGGCTAGGACACAAAATAGTATTGCACTGGCCCTGTGTGTATAATAGCAAAGTTATTAGAACCGTTTTAAAGTAAACCCTAGGTATTCTTGGGAGTCCAAAATTGAGCCCTAGGAAGTATCCATGCATGCGAGGCACCGATAACCTATGCTTGACAAAACGGAGAGACTAGCAGGTGGGAATGCCGAACTGCTAGGTCATATAAGAGGCTGTCTGTACCAGGATATTAGAAATACAAATTACTGAGTTGCAACAAAAGTGAAGGAGATTTTTCTACACAATTTTTAGTATTCTAAATCTCCTTCAACTTATTGCTGGTCTTGTGATTCAGTCATTTGTATTTCTGTTGACCAGGGTTTTTTTTTTTAAGAAAACCTGTCTGCACCCAGCTAACACTCTTGTGAGTGCTGGGCCTCCATATTGTGTTTCTGTACCAGAATATTGTTCAGGTATGGGGTAATTCTGGTACCAATGTATGCACTTAAGTCATTAGGGCACCAAGAACCTTGGTGTACACCCTGGGAGCCATAGCCAATTCAAAGGGCAAGGAGACAAACTGGTAGTGATGGTCTAAAAAACTAACCATAGAAACTTGATAATCCAAAAGGATCTGAATATTAAGTTATTTGTTCAGCAGATTCATAGTTGTCACAAATCATAGGTCTCCATCTGAAAAGTTGAACCCTGATAAACAACTTGACTTCAGGTCTAGAATGTGATGAAATGTACAGATGGGACAGATTGAGGTGTGAGTAAACAACACACCCTATTCGGGAACTAGAATAGGAGAAAGCACTTTGTTTCTTTCTAACATGGTTATTCAATAAACTGAGTATTCAAAGTGAATTTAACATTTAAGGTCAAATTAGCCAAACTAGAAAAAGTCAGTTATGATTTCAGTTTGGCTACTCTGACCTTAAAGAGACACTATAGTCACCAAAATAATAATAAATTCATTTTCAATCAGCTGTTAGCTTACTTTGGAAGTTTTTATTTCCTAGAATGCAAGGTCTGGAATGCAAGGTCTAGCATTCTGTTAACAGTGCAGGAGATATGAAATTCTAATTTAAACAGAATTTGCAATAAAAGAAGTGTAAATATTAGATCTAATTTTAAAGGAAGTGTTTTGGAAGGCTGTTCAGGTTACTTGCAGGGAGGTGTGACTAGGACTGGCTAAACAAAGTGATTTAACTCCTAAATGGCAGAGAATTGAACAGGGGCATGATCTATACACCAAAACGGCTTCATTAAGCTAAAATTGTTTAGGTGACTGTAGCGTGCCTTTAAATTTGAAATTAACTTAGAATTCAATACAAAGTTAAATTCAAGAATGAATGCATTGAATTATCACTTTAGTAAATAACCCTGTAAGACATGGAGTCCATAAAGGCTTGAGCCTAGAGAAGATCCCAGGAACAGTGTTAAAGCAGGAATTTATCCTGAAAGCTAAGCTGTTAACCCAAAGAAACCATATCCAGGATCTATGGGTCTGAAAAAGACTGGGTCAAGGACTTTAGCTAGAACTGCGTTGGTTCCCTAATTTACAATTCAGGCCATGGGGTGGGCCACTTTCATGGATTCTTTGTGGGGATGGTAACTCAATTTGGCTGCTTTGTTATTTTCAATAAGAGAAACCTTGCCTCCACAGGGTTATAACAGTGGATTAAGAAGATCATTAGGCATTTGGAAAGGGCAGATACCCTACAAAGCTCTGAAAGAATGAAAGTAACCATGGAGCTAACAGCTTAAAGATCATCGACAATAAACTGCTTTGCCTTGGCAACTACACCCCATATGGCCACTCTACTCAAGACTGCTAATTTGGAATTAAAAAAAACAACCTTAGCTGAGACATTGCATAGTAATCAATTTGCCAGCTTTAGTAAACTCACATAATCCAAGGTTTCTGCTGGTAGTCCAATTTAGCCTCAATAAGGACTGAATCACAGCAAAAGGACATAGCTGATGACAGGCTGACCATAAGGACAGTGGGGCTGAAAAGCTCACTAGAAACCTGTCAATGAGGCCCTTGAACAATTTACTATTCTTTAAAAGTATAGTTTTCTAAAAAGTGGTTATTGGTTAAAGCTAAGCAGGAAATGAGCATCATCCTCCTTGACAAAAGAGCCGAAATTAGGGGAGCTAGGCACATCAAAAGTATGCTCAGCAAGCCTTTTGGCTCAAGGGCATAGCACTAACCAGATCAGCAATGGCAGCCTTAAAAATCCTTTTTAATTGTTATGTAGTATAGCGGAATGGACGCTGTTATATACTTTTTACTCCCTTTTTCCTTCTCCCCCCCCTCGTCTACCGCACCCCCATCTGTGTGGTCCATGTGGTCACTTCTTTTAACAACCAAACACCCCTGGCTGTTAACTATTGCTTGTCTGTACCTCTCCTCCTTTCTTTTCCTGTCCTAGCAGGACGTTGTCCCTCTTCCATCCCCCATCCGCTTCTTGGGATGGGAACCCTGTTGTTTGTGTTGGAGACCCCATGTAGGGGTCTGTGCATGTAAAACCTTATGTGACGAAATAAACAGAGGTCAGTTAGGTTTGTTTTCTTTTCAAACTGTGTGTCGTCCAGTTACTGGGGGAAAAATGATGCCTGCTTGTTGTAAGGGTTCCTGAATGGCTGAAGGAAGGGAATTAGCGGAGGTAACTGGTCTGGTTACCCGGGGATCCGCTGCATGTAGCATGCTCTATTCAATTACAATTAAGACCCCCTTAATAAAACCCTGTAAAAAGAAGATAAACGTACCCAGCATCCATTTCCACACTGACATCACTGCTACCCTGCAAGATCCAAACAAATGCCTCTCAAAGAGAAGCATTTGATTATACCATTCTCCCGGCTGGTAGCAGGAGTGAGTGGAGGTGGGAAGGAAGGAACATTAAAATATACAAAAATACAAACTTTACATATATATGGTGGTGGGGATGGCAGGGGGGACTTAAATGAAAGAAGGGAGGGTGATGAGAAATTAGGCTTCGCCTTGCAGGTAATTTATTCACAGAATTGATATTAGGCTTCTGTTTTGAACTATTGTTTGCAGAGAACAAGACAATAAACTCTACCAACAGTCTCACTGCCAGGAACCCATGGCATAGTTATTTTATAAATGTGTCAATTTAACTTAAAACTGACACTTTTATAAAAAGAGTCATCAATTACAGAAAATGTAACCCTTTAGGTGCCTGATTGTGTGCTTTTTGTCTGTCACTTTTTCAAGACGAGCCTTTCAAAGTGTATTGGACAGCACTGCCAAAGTCTAACAATGAGCATCACTTTGCTAATAAATTATTGATGAGTCCTCTGCTGATTTAATGACCAGTGATTGCGCGCTCTGCAAAATCAAAGCCATAAAACAACATCTAGCTGCAGTTAATCGCAAAGACACAGGTCAAATAATTATTTAACAGGTACATAATGCCACAAGCAAATCAGAAGCAAAGCAAACAAAATACTTTTTCTTTCATTCTATTTTTACACTGTTCAACTATTTAAATGCAATCACACATCTATTTTTGCATGGAATGTTTTTGTTTTTTGTTTTTTACTACTTTTTCGGTTATTTATAAATAAAGCACACAAATGACAATTTTGCTGAATGCTACAATGCTACAGTTACAATATATTTTAAATATTACGTTAATTTACAGTTAAAGCAGCACTATCACCATCTGTGGACTTTCAATAATTTGCAAAGACCACGACAATGACATCGCCACTGGTGGTCCAATGGCCAGGGGGCAGGGGAAGGTGATATTAAATTACCTGAATCTATCCCTCGTGGGTGCCATTTTCTTTTTTGTCGGTCCTCTTCTGCTCCTCCGGAGCTGACATCACTGCTGTACTCTTATGCATGCGCGAGAATCCAGCATTAAGATCTATGAATTCTGAATTCTGTGAGAATGCAGGATCCTCCATAGATACAGCTAATATCTCTGCAGCCATCACTGGTGACAGCTGGGAGATTGACACAGCCAGTATAAGGATTTAATAAAGATTTTATCTTTATGTAATATTCATTTTACATGGGGGGGTAACAGTTGCCCTTTAAGATGGCTTAAAAATATACCAAATTATTGTCAATCTTTCTTTTATTATGGCATTTGAGTCACATTTTACGGAATAAAGGGCGGAGTTATAAAATGGTAACATGAAAAAAAGGTGTCAACGTAATCTGGAGGTAACTCCCCAAAAAGACTGCCACCTTTTTATATTAATTTAAAAATGAGAAATCAAACAAGAGATTGCTGCGTACAAGATATCTAGAGATAACATTATAAGTGCTGCGAGTAGATTATGTAACAGAGAAGCTGGGAATAATTAACTAGCATTGTTTATGTGTGAACATCATGCACAGCAAGCATTTAACTCTGATTAAAGTAACCTTCCACTGGGACCGCGATCTATTAAACACATATAGCGCGCCACATGAGAGAGAATAAACTAAGATATAGCAAAACTCGGAAACAACAGGTCTGCATTAGCTACATGGTCAGGGCTTCATCCAGTGTCCACAGTGAGTCGGCCTGGTGAGTCGGCATAGAGCATAGGGTAATATTGTGTAGGAACAGTAGAGGAGGAACCAGCTGAGAGACTCAGTGAAGCAGTGGCAGTCTGTGATTTTAAGCTAAGCTGGCCTTGTTAGGCATATACTAGTGCGGTCGTAGGGATAGTGGAGCTAAGAAAGTCCATAAGTCGAGATGCATAAAATTGGAGCGTGATAATGTCACAGGCTTAGGAAGCCATTGGGGCTCAACATAGTCAGTGTCAGAGTCTCTTTTAGGTGGTGCAGATAAGCGGTATCTGTCGGGTGCGACCCCTAGGACTCCTTGTGGCTTGGAGAGTGTCAGGTGTAGAAGGCGAACAGGGGCAATTGCATAGCGGTGGCGGGGTGAAGCCTCTCCTCTGCCCCACGCCCATGTGAAGACCGGCATCCATGTGCCACGGGCTAGGTTCTTCTGTGGGTCTGGGTCCTTCCCATGTCAGGCACGACGGAACGCCCAGATGTTCTGCTGCCGCTAGCGGCAGGTGGTGCTACAGCGAGGTGGCCAATGCTTCTGGGGTGTCCCCCTTGTGGTCTCCAGCCCAGGCAGGCAAGCTGCAGGAGCTGTGCCCAGGTGAGGCCCCCCCGGCCTCCGACCTCCACCCCCCATCCTCTCCCCCTTAGGTAGGTCTGGTATATGAGTTGCGCTCTTCCAGATTGCTCGGTTTAGTTTGGACCAGAAGCAAGCAAAAGCCCTTTTCAGGCGCTCTTCCCACCAGGCCCATAAGGAAGTGTTCTGGCTTGTCATTGTTTCCCCCGCAGTGGCCATTTTAGGTTGATTAAAAGCAGAGGGGTGTGTCCAGGGATCATCTTCTCGGTATGAGCCAAAAGAGCCGCTGCCCCAGTGGGGACCGGGATAACCCCCACCGGTCCAGAGGGGGGAGGGGGAGTAGGAGCATGCTGGGTGTCCGCTGTCGACCAGAAAACACAGAGAGTCTCTCCCTGTCCCAGCCATCCGCAGGCCACAGTTTCGGTCCTCCATGGATCTTCCAACAGCCGATAATATTTATACTGATTAGCAGTGCTCGGGACACTCAGGAGGGCATGGCCTGCGTTGCAGCCGCAGAGGATAAGTATTTTGTTGAGAAATCTGGTTAGTTTAGGCTCGTAGACACGGAGCTCAGCTCAAGCTTGCTGGCTCAGCAGTCGGACTCTGCCCCCCAATAATATGTCAAATTATTTAATCAGCAGACTTTGGTATCTGACTATAATACTGTTTTGTATACCCTTATTATTTTTTTACAATAAAGTTATGCTATCAGTGGGCACAAAGCACAGTTTTTCTGTAAGCTTCAAAAATGATCTAGATTAGCAAAATTCTGTGAAATTGTCCTAATTTTCCCATAAATTGCTATTTGCATCTTTACTAGACAGAACTTGTGATTTATATGGGGATTCGCACAGATCATGCTTGTCCTGATCTTGTCCTGATCTGAATAAATCTGTGTGTGTCAAAAACAACAACAGAGAAATGGTTTACATGTCGTACAAAATAGTTTATACGTTTTTACTAGTATTTATCACAAACTAAAATTTACAGAATTGATGCATAGATACGGACTGTTTTACATTGCAGGATTTCAATGAGATGAAGTGGCTGTGTGCCTATAGTGTCCTTTTAAAGAGACACACTTTTAGAACAACTTTAGATTAATTAAGTGGTGTTGGTGTATAGATCATACCTCTGCAGTCTTACTGCTCATTCATCTGCTATTTAGTAGTTAAATCATTTTTTTTCTGCAGCCCTAGCCACAACTCCCCTGGCTGAGATTCACACTCCTTACACACTTTCTGGAAAATAATCTATTTGTTAGCTTCCCTTATTCCACAGACTGTTACATTTATAATTTCTTATCTACTGCTCTGTTAATGGCCTGCTAGAGCCTGCAACAAGCTCTTGTAACTGATTAAAGTTCAGCTAACAGAGCAGGGGATGAGAGCTTCTACAGTAAACACACTGTGCGTCATGATCTGATTGAACATTAAACCAATTTTTTTCATGCAGGCTGCGTGTCACAGCCATAGGAGGTGTGTCCATGGCTGCATAAATAGAAACAAAAGTGATTTAACTCATAAATGCAGAGAATTAAGCAGTGATACTGCATAAGCAGGATTGTTACATCCAAACTGTTTTATTAAATGAAAGTTGTTTTGGTACTTGGAGTGTCTCTTTAATCTTTACTCAATATGTGTTACTAAGTTCCTGTAAAACCGTACATTTTACTCTGGTGATTGTGCTACCAAATAGCTGAATAGTGTAACATACATCGTAAAGTGAGCCAGGAACTACTATATATGTAATCGCAATCAACAATTAATTGTTGAGTAAATTTGAAGATCCTTTCCCTTTTTAAACTGTTTGTATATTATTTGTGTTGTTCCTGAGGAAGTTCTATACGGAATGAATCACATGGTCTTCCACCCATTACCCATGCCATTTAGTAACTGAATACAATCATTACTTCATATCGATTGAGGAGTTATTCCCTGTAAAAGGGATATGGAGAGAGAATACAAATGCATCTAAAATGTACAAATTGCCTCCCAACTGGGACTGGGACTTACTATAGATTTTCAGAAACAATAAAGACTTTTTACTCAACATGAATGCAATTCTAGCACTGAGAGAGAACAGATACAGTTGCAAGAAAAAGTATGTGAACCCTTTGGAATGATATGGTTTTCTGCACAATTTGGTCATAAAATGTGATCTGATCATCATCTAAGTCACAACAATAGACAATCACAGTCTGCTTAAACTAATAACACACAAAGAATGAAATGTTGCCATGTTTTTATTGAACACACCATGGGAACATTCACAGTGCAGGTGGAAAAAGTATGTCAACCCTTGTATTTAATAACTGGTTGAACCTCCTTTAGCAGCAATAACTTCAACCAAACGTTTCCTGTAGTTGCAATTCATACGTGCACTACAGTCAGGAGAAATTCTTGACCATTCCTCTTTACAGAACTGTTTCAGTTCAGCAATATTCTTGAGATGTCTGGTGTGAATCGCTTTCTTGAGGTCATGCCACAGCATCTCAATCGGGTTGAGGTCAGGACTCTGACTGGGCCACTTCAGAAGGCATATTTTCTTCTGTTTCAGCCAGCCATTCTGTTGTTGATTTACTTCTATGCTTTGGGTCATTGTCCTGTTGCAACACCCATCTTCTGTTGAGCTTCAGCTGGTAGACAGATGGCCTTAAGTTCTCCTGCAAAATGTCTTGATAAACTTGGGAATTCATTTTTCCTTCAATGATAACAATCCATCCAGGCCGCCTGACTCAGCAAAGCAGCCCCAAACCATGATGCCCCTACCACCATACTTCACAGTTGGGATGGGAGGTTTTGATGTTGGTGTGCAGTGCCTCTTTTTCGCCACACATAGCGTTGTGTGTTTCTTCCAAACAACTCAACTTTGGTTTCATCTGTCCACAGAATATTTTGCCAGTACTGCTGTGGAACATTCAGGTGCTCTTGTGCAAACTGTAAACGTGCAGCAATGTTTTGTTTGGACAGCAGTGGCTTCCTCTGTGGTATCCTCCCATGAAATCCATTCTTGTTTAGTGTTTTACGTATTGTAGATTCGCTAACAGGGATGTTAGCATTTGCCAGTGACTTTTGTAAGTCTTTAGCTGACACTCTAGGATTCTTCTTCACCTCATTGAGCAGTCTGCGCTGTGCTCTTGCAGTCATCTTTACAGGACGGCCACGCCTAGGGAGAGTAGCAGCAGTGCTGAACTTTCTCCATTTATAGACAATTTGTCTTACTATGGACTGATGAACAGCAAGGCTTTTGGAGATACTTTTATAACCCTTTCCAGCTTTATGCAAGTCAACAATTCTTAATCGTAGGTCTTCTGAGAGCTCTTTTGTGCGAGGCATCATTCATATCAGGCAATGCTTCTTGTGAAAAGCAAACCCAGAACTGGTGTGTGTCTTTTATAGGGCAGGGCAGCTGTAACCAACCCCTCCAATCTCATCTCATTGATTGGCATCCAGTTGGCTGACATCTCACTCCAATTAGCTCTAGGAGATGTCATTAGTCTAGGGGTTCACATACTTTTTCCACCTGCACTGTGAATGTTTACATGGTGTGTTCAATAAAAACATGGCAACATTTCATTCTTTGTGTGTTATTAGTTTAAGCAGACTGTGATTGTCTATTGTTGTGACTTAGATGATGATCAGATCACATTTTATGACCAATTTGTGCAGAAATGTATATCATTCCAAAGGGTTCACATACTTTTTATTGCAACTGTAGCTTAGTTCCAGGACTCTGTATGCTCCGGTTTCCCTCTGTGACCGATCGGGAAGGACTTCCATTCAGCAACATTGCACATTCAGTCTGGAACTTATAGAAATATGAATGTTCGAGTGACAGAACTTTTAAAGTTTTACATGTCTTGTACAGTATATGTACACTATGTTTGATCAAGATAAACTAAGGAAAAATGAAGCGGTCCAATTACTAAATTGTAAATGTAAATAGTAAATTGCCACAAGTTAATAAATGACTTAGATAAAATGGATACATTAAAAACAAAAGCATGTCACTATACAGCAAATAGATTCAAAAGCATTTGTTATAAAATCAATGAACAGGATACCTGAGAAGTAGGTGATCCCAATTTGTGCAGTTATAAAAAAGCATTCAGACAACTTCGTATGAATTGCAGCTATCTTCTCTGTTCTCCTCTGTTCACCACAAAGGCACACAATGTAGTGCTTAAAATCTCCTATTCCTTATGTTTGGTACAGTTAACAATAAAGGGACACTATAGGAACCAAAGCAATTTTAGCTTAATGAAGCAGTTTTGATGTATAGATCATGCCCCTGCAGTATCAATGCTCAATTCACTGCCATTTAGGAGTTAAATTGCTTTGTTTGTGCAGTCCCAGCCACACCTCCCTGCATGTGACTTACACAGCTTCCTACACACTTCCTGTAAAAAGAGATCTAATGTTTAAACCTCCTCTCTGCACTGTCTGTTTCATATTGAATTTCTTATCTCCTGCTCTTTTAAGAGCCTGCTAGAGCTTGCAGTAGCCTCCTGTGTCTGATTAAAGTTTAATTTGCAGTGTTTAGAATAGAGTAATTTAAGATCTGATTTAAAATGAAACAATTTATTTCATGCAGTTGTTGTCTGTCACAGCTAGAGAAGGCGTGGCTAGGGTTGCATGGCCAGAAACAAAAGTGATTTAACTCCTAAATGCAGAAAAGTAAGGAGCGAGATTGCAGGGGTATAAACTATACACCAAAACTACTTAATTAAAGGGACACTATTGTCACCAAAATCAACTTTAGCTTAATAAATCAGTTTTGATGCACAGATCATGCCACTGCCTTCTCACTCCCCAACTCTCCATTTAGGAGCTAAATCAGTTTGCTTGTGTTTATGCAGCCCTTGTCATGCCACCCGATATATATGACTTACACAGCCTTCCTTAATACTTCCTGTCAAGTGAGATCTACTGTTTATGCTTCCTTTACTACACAGTCTGTTTAATTTAGAATTTCTCATCTGCTGCACTGTTAATATCTTGCTGAACCATGCAGGAATTAAAGTTTAATTTATAGAGCAGGAGATTAAAAACATATAAAATAAGTTAACAACTGATGCTTTTTTCATGCACAGTATGTGAATCACAGCCAGAGGAGCTGTGGCTAGAGCTGCATGGACAAAAACAAGAGTTGTTTAACTCATACATGGCAGAGAATTCAGCAGTGAGACTGGATGCACATGACCTACACACTAAACTTTATTAAGCTCAAGTTGTTTTTGCGACTATAGTGTCCCTTTAAGCAAAAGTGTTTTTGATGCCTATGGTATAATTTTAATATAGATTTTGCAATACATCTTGAAGGGAAACTCCAAACCTCTAAAACACTTTAGCTGGTTGAAATGTTTTAGTTGCGAGAAGTTTGCCTCAATGTTTTTTTTTTTCATTTTACTAAACGAAAAAATGTAGCTTTCAATAGAATTTGGTGGCTGGTGAAGTTTATGTCACAATAACCCTAACTCACAACTTGCTTAGGCAGAAGTAGAAATGGATGTGTTTTACTTGTCTTTAGAATTGGCTGGGCTTAATGCTACAGAATAGCAACTTGTAAGACAACGGTCAGTAACTAGATAAGGTAAGGTTGCGCCAAGTAACAAAATATGTAGAAAAATACTAGAAAATGTATAAAAATATAGAAAATGTATAAAAATATAGAAAATATAAAATTAGTTCAATAGCAGTGATGATAGTTTCAAATCACAATCAAATAGCAGAAAGAAAAATGCCTAATGCACAACTTGCCAGGAAGGTAACCAACAGTCTGTAGGGAAGAATGTTCTTAAGAGGAGCCGGTTGGGGACAACTTTTTGGAATACGTATATGGAAACAGCGAGAAGATAACAGTGCAATAAGTCCTATAAAAATCGGTATTTAAAAAATACAGGGTCTGATGTGGTCCTACTCACGTGTAGTAGAGCTTAAAACCAGCTCTAGTATGAATGGCATACAGAGGTACATTCCCCACTTATAGGATATGTGAAGAGGTGTGAATATCACAGCAGTGTGTAGACCATAAAAGGGTAAAAAAGAGACAACAAATAGTGCTCACTGTATAAAAGGATAATAAGAGTATAAATATCAAAATGTTTACTCACATTTAATTGAACAGACGGACTGCTCAGTGAATCAAGTGTAAGTGGTATAATCCCCACCTTGGATTTCTTTGGAGTAATACTCAACTGGAATAGTAAAATCTGGATACCAGGCAGTGATAGTAATAAAAATATAAAATGATAAAAAGTAAAATGGCACATTCAAATAATTAAAGATGGTCAGTTACTAGCTGAGGTCGAAGGTTACAATAAAGTAGACATAAGCCAGTCTATTTACAGAAAATAGAATAGTCAGATACAAGCTTGGGTAGCAATAAACTAATTAAACTCATGTTTGGATCACCACAATGGAAACAACTAGTATCTTCAATTTTATTTATTTCCCTGGGCCTGGTGCTGCCTCTTGGTCCAGTTTAGCACCCAGATCTTCACGTGATTGGAGCGTGGTTAGTTTTTTTCTCTTTTTACAAGGGAAACAACGACAGAACAAAGCTTAGAAGGCAGAGATGTCTAAGAACCCTATGATTGGTTTGCATCATTCCTCCTCAGGAAAGATGCCTGAGAGCTTGCATCAGTAATGACGCAAGGCTTACTGGTGTCATAAATTGACATGGGACTGGAGCAACCAGCATCCAAAGTGATGCTGGAAAACGTGAGTGTGGAAAGAGGTGGCTGTTGGCATCAGAATCAACACAGAATTTACACGCAGCATCAATATAGGCGCCAAAATGACCATGACAGTTTATGTTTGATGTTGAAGTTCTAGACTCTACCCGTGAAATTTGGCTCCGTGTGAAAGGGCTGTGGAGAGGGAATGGAATTATGGCAGAGGGGAGGATAAATATGACTATGGCTGTGGGACTGTGGGGAATATGGCTAAGATGACAAGGGGAAGTGTTGGTGAATAGATAAGGAAAAATACTTTGGAAGACTCATGATAGGTGTAAATTGAAATTACAGCTTTTGGAAGTGTTTGTGTGAGTTCCATGCCTCGGACCTATAAAATCTTAATCTGGCTCTGATGTCATATTTCTCTTGTAATGTCACGTGGTAGGGGGAATTTAACTATTGGCCAGAAGGAATTGAGACTCTAACAGTAACCATGACCTGTTCAAGAAACATAAGTGTCTATAGGGAGTCTTTGTTCCTTTCTTACTGTGTATTTGGCAAAAATAGCAAATAGTTAAATATTACTAAAATTTAAACAAGAACAAAACAATTAAGGCTAAAAGTGTTATTAGCAAAACATTGTTGTGCCAGAGCTAATGTACTCTGACCGAATACCTCCTCCCACTCCACTTCCTAGCCACTTGGGAGGGAGCCTGGAGCGCTTCAGTCCCAGTCGCCGAAGCTTAAATGTGGTCTCTCTGAAGCTCTTCCACCAGACCAGGCTGCAGCTCTCCTTACAGTCAGGTATCTTCCACTTTGTCAATTCTTTTGCAGCCCTCCTTCCAGGCAGGTATCCACCTCTGCCTGCACTGTGATAGCTCCTGTCTTTGCAAAGACACTTGAAGCTCTCAAACCTAGCTCTTATTTTTACTTGTCCCAGGTTAGAGGGATTGTACAGCCATCCAGGGCCGGATTAAGAGCACAGTGGGCCTGGAGCTGACAATTATGATGGGCCTAATTACTGACTCTTATCGACCAAAATCACTAAAACAATCATACCTCCCAAGCGTGATGTATCTGATGGAGATGGTGCCCGAGGGAAACTCATAGGATGCAGCTATAAGAAAACACATACTCTATGCTAATCGCTCTCTAATTTATGCTTTCATCTTTCAAGTAAATCCATAACCCCTAACAGCAGTGTCCAGTGAAGCAGGAAGTCAATGGGCGGGGTAAAAGGGTGGGCCACTGGCGCAAATCACGTGACTAGACCTGCCAAAAGGGGTGAACATGCCCAAAAAGGGGGCATGTTTGTGCAAAGAATTGGAAGGTCAGCCTGGCATGAATACATGTCAGGCTGCCTGCCAATCCTGCAGGCTACCCAACTAAGGACATACTATGCAGGCAGCACCTTGAGCTTGACATAAATGCGTCTAATAATGCGCTCACTCCATGCTTTCTAAGGATTGTCCCCTAGCACTCGCTGGTCCACTTGTCTCCTTACCTTCTTACTAGCAGGCAGAAGTTCCTGGTATATAGTCTGAGACAGAGAAAAGGTGTATGTAGTGAGTGTAGAAGAAAGGGGACATGCCACAGTGTTAGAGAGACCAACGTCTGCATTACCTAAACTAATTTTAATGTCAGCCAGTCCACACAAATTTTGTTCCCATACATCTCTCTTAAGCTTCCAAACTTAAAGGGACACTATAGTCACCAGAACAACTACAGCTTATTGTATTTGTTCTGGTAAGTAGAATCATTCCATTCAGGCTTTTTGCAGTAAACACTGTCTTTTCAGAGAAAATAACTCCACTGGCTGCTCCTTAGATGGCTGCTAGAGGTGCTTCCTGGGGCAGTACTGCCTAGTGTGCAGCACTGCCATTCAGTGTCTCCACCCTCTGCATGCAGACACTTAACTTTCCTCATAGAGATGCATTGATCCAATTTATCTTTATGAGGAGATGCTGATTGGCCAGGGCTATGTTGGACTTGTGCTGGCTCTGCCACTGATCTGCCTAGTTGACAGTCTCAGCCAATCCTATGGGGAAGTATTGTAATTTGCTCAGACCACCACTTCTGAGCCAGCATCTGCAGAATTGAATACAAGTAATATTTTACTATATTTAGGGAGGCAAGAAGGGGCCAGGGTGGTGGTTTTAGCATAATAGGGTCAGAAATACATGATTGTGTTCCTGACCCTATAGTGCTCCTTTAAGCAAGAGTATGTGAAGAGTAGTTAAGGTTGCCACCTTTCTTGGAAAAAAAAAATACCAGCCGTAATCATTTGTATAATTAATTAGTTATGCGTGACATCACATGATGTAAATCACAAGGAGTGACATCAGATAAAATTCTGTAAAATCACAAACAAACTACTCACAGTTTGATTCTGCTGTATAGATGGATTGCTCCCAGTGTCTCCCTGTCTCCCAGTGTCTCAGTGTCCCTATGTATCACAGTGTCAGTGTCCCCATGTCGCCCAGTCCCCTAGTCTGCCAGTGTGTGTGTCCCCATTTCTCCCAGTGTCCCAATGTCTCAGTGTGTCCCCATGTCACTAGGATACTGGGGACACTGAGAGACATGGGGACACTGAGAGACCCGGGGACACAGAGACATGGGGACACTGAGACATTTAGGGAAACTGGGAGACATGGGGACACTGAAATATTTGGGGACACTAAGACACTAGGGACACAGAGACATGGGAACACAGACACTGGGAGACTAGGGGACACTGGCTGGGAGACAGACACTTGGGGACAGTTGTGGACATAGACATGTGGACACTGGGACATATAGGGGCACTGGGAGACATGGGGACACCAGGCACACTGAGACACTAGGAACACAGACACTGGGAGACATGGAGACACTGAAACATTTGGGGACACTAAGACACTAGGGACACAGACACTAGGAGACTAGGGGACACTAGGAGACTAGGGGATACTTACTGGGAGACAGACACTTGGGGACAGTTGTGGACATAGACATGGGGACACTGGGACATATAGGGACACATGGGGAGCAGGGGCGTATTAGCCGCGAGGCAAACAAGGCATTTGCCTTGGGCGGCATTTTCCAGGGGGCGGCAAAAAAAGCCGCCCCCAAATGCCCAAGGCAAAAGTTCTTGTTAGCCTTGCGGCTAACAGACATGCCGGCGGGCTGCTGGGCGATCGGGCGGCACTGCCTGGCGGCCGGCCGGCCGGCGAGGGAGCACTTCCCCTGAGCTGTCTGCTCAGCTCCCTCGCCAGCCGCAGAGTGAGGCTGGGAGGCGGAGCCGGAATATGACGTCATATTACGGCTCCCAGCCTCACTCTGAGGCACGCGAGGGAGCTGAGCAGACAGCTCAGGGGAAGTGCTCCCTCGCCGGCCGGCCGGCCGCCAGGCAGTGCCGCCCGATCGCCCAGCAGCCACTGGACCACCAGGGAGGAAGAGACACCCCCCTCCCCAGCATTCCCAAAGGTAAGGAGGCTGGGGGGGTGGGGGGGTGTTAAATTAAAAAAAAATGTGTTAAAAATAAATTTTAAAAAAATGTGTTAAAAATAAATAAAAAAAAATGTGTTAAAAATAAATAAAAAAAAATGTGTTAAAAATAAATAAAAAAAATGTCTTAAAAATAAATTTTAAAAAATTTGTTAATTTTTTTTTAAAAAAATGTGTTAATGTGGGTGGGTGAGTGTGTGTCTGTGTCTGTTAGTGTGTGTGTCTGTTAGTGTGTGTCTGTGTCTGTTAGTGTGTGTGTGTCTGTTAGTGTGTGTGTGTCAGTGTGTGTGTGTCAGTGTGTGTGTCTGTTAGTGTGTGTGTCTGTTAGTGTTTGTGTCTGTTAGTGTGTGTGTGTCTGTTAGTGTGTGTGTCAGTGTGTGTGTCTGTTAGTGTTTGTGTCTGTGTCTGTTAGTTTGTGTGTCTGTTAGTGTGTGTGTCTGTGTATGTTAGTGTGTGTCTGTGTCTGTTAGTGTGTGTGTCTGTGTCTGTTAGTGTGTGTGTCTGTTAGTGTGTGTGTGTCTGTTAGTATGTGTGTGTGTGTGTGTGTCTGTTAGTTTGTGTGTCTGTTAGTGTGTGTTTGCCTGTGAGTGTGTGTGTATGTTAGTGAGTGTGTGTGTCTGCTAGTTTGTGTCTGCTAGTGAGTGAGTGTGTTTCTGTTAGTGTGTGTCTGTTAGTGAGTGTGTTTGTCTGTTAGTGTGTGTGTGTTTCTGTTAGCGAGTGTGTGTTTCTGTTAGCTAGTGTATGTGTATCTGTCAGTGAATGTGTGTGTGTATTTAGAATGCGGGGCGGGGGGAAAGGTTGTGTGGGGGTGGCGCCTGAGTTTTGTCCTGCCTAGGGCAGCACAAAACCAGGATACACCACTGATGGGGACACTAGGCACACTGAGAGACATGGGACACAGACACTGGGAGACTTGGGGACACTGAGACACTAGGGACACTGGCTGGTGGACATGGGAACATAGTGTCTCCGTGTCCCAATGTCTCAGTGTCTCCCAATATCCCTATGTCTCACAGCGTCCACATGTGTCTCAGCATCCCCATGTGTCCCAGTGTCCCCTAGTGTCTCAGTGTCCCCTAGTGTCTCAGTGTCCCCATGTGTCCCTGCTGCCTTTCCCCCCCAATCCCTCACTTACCTGAGCTGTAGAGCTGCTGTCTGGACTCTGTGCTGTGTTGCTGCCCCCCCATGGATCAGTGAGTAGTAGAGAGAGGCAGGGATATGCTGTGTAACTTCCTATCCCTGCCTCTCTCCACACGCAGTGACCCCTACTGGCCGGTGCTGGTATTGCAGAGTAATTTCCATTTATTCTGAGAAAATTACTTGCATTTGTATTGCCGGTATTACTGCAATACTGGCACTGGCCAGGCAGCTTAAAATACCAGCTGTGCCAGTAAAACACCAGTCAAGTGGCAAACCTAAGAGTAGTGTGTAAAAAAAAATAATTTTTTTTTTTTTTTTTTAAATGGGCCTATTCCATGGGCCTGGGCCTGGAGCTGCAGCTCCATCAGCCCCTATGTTAATCCGGCCCTGCAGCCATCCAAAAGGTCTGATGACTCGGTTACTAGGATCCCTGAGATTCAACACAGGATACACAGTTCCAAAAGGAACTAACATACAAAACTTAACTTTGAACTTGGACTAACCGTTGGGGACAAGTCCGGAAATTTGTGGTGACAACCATAAAAAAATACCATTACATAGAACATTAGAGAACAAGCAATTATCATTAATACATGAACTATATAATGAAAGTAACATTTTCATACACACTAAAAAGCAATAATATATACATTAAACTACATATTTTGTTGCACTCATTTGCATACCAAGCTTATGCAAATACACACACTTCTAGTCAGTCAGCAGAGGGCACTGCAGAGTTATAAAAGTAACAATGTTTTCAATGGATTTCTGCTGTCACACACATCTTTCATGGACTCTGTGGACAAGAGGCTGGCCTTCGAGCCTCTCCAAAAGGCCATGGCAGCTTT
Organism: Pelobates fuscus; assembly: GCF_036172605.1. Lineage (NCBI taxonomy): Eukaryota > Metazoa > Chordata > Amphibia > Anura > Pelobatidae > Pelobates > Pelobates fuscus. Next base: position 71,606,916 of record NC_086322.1, on the reverse strand, counting down.
TGGGAGCTTTTGTCACAAGCCTTGTGCTTTCTTAGCTTGTTTCTATAGAACACTAAGAGATAATGAGTACACTCCAAGCTTGTCAATATACATTTCTCAGGGAATTTTAGTTACGGTCCTTTATAAGACTTACTAGAGGTTGGGAGCTACGTCAAATGTAGAAAAAAAACTAACAATAATACATTAAATGTATAGCAAATCTATTTATTTATAAAGATGTTAAATATCACACTAAACCAGATGTGCGCTTTCTGTTTTATCACCTGACTGTATTTTGTGTATGCTATTCCGTAGAGGTGCTCCCCTCATTACAATCTCCTGCAGATGTTTTTAACTCCAGTATCGAGTGATTAATTGTGTTTTCCCTTACACACAATAAAATGGAAATTCTGAGTAATAGCCATCTCCAGTAACAATTACAAATGGTGGATAAAAAAAATGTAACTTCCAGCTGTGCCTAAGTTTTTTTGTAACTGTGATGCCATGAAAGCGTAATATGCTGAACTGTATACCCCAGACTCTTTTCCTATAAATCACATTATGTCTGCAGAAACCCACATTTACCAACTAATGTACTTCATTAAAAAGGGAAGAAAAAAATAATAATACTGCACCATAAAGTCTCATTTATCAAATAACATGTGGCATTGGGGTTATATATTTGTATGAGCAAATACTATTCATCAAACAAGCAGTATCAAGGAGTCAGGTAGAAAATAAGGGTACGCTGAATTTGCACTTTCTGTTGCTAATGTATTTTTCATTGTTTAAATAGCATTGGCTGCTACTTGTATGCGTTAGTTTCTAACCATGTAAGAGAAAGAGCTAGGGGTCAGTTCATTAAGCAGCGAGTTTAAGACCAATGTAAGCCAAGAGCCAAACTAAATAAACTAATTTTCCAAGTTATTACATTTTGTTTTCTAATTTGTCTGTTTTTGTCTCAGTTTTGCAAGTCAGTAGTAGTGAATAAAACCATTAAATTGCTGCCACATTGATCACAAAAAGCTGTGACCTATCATGTGTTGCCGTTTAAAGGAGAATTACCCCGGGTACAATGTATAGTGGTGCACACACTTTCAGTATTACTGTAATCCTAGAAGAACTGGCCAACAAACTCGTTATACGTGATGTCTGATTTATTTTTAACGGTTTCCTCTAATACCCATTAAATTGCTACACCCGTCTAAAGTATTAGAAACAATGTATGTTGCGTATCTATACCCTCGATCGAAATGGAAGTGATAACAAATGTAGCACAACAACAAGTGGAAAGACTCAAGTCACCCAGCCCCACTTGCTTCACCAGGACTATTGTGGACTATAGAACAATTGTTACAGGGTTTGCGCCTCCTCATTGAAGAAAATGATATGCTACATGCTCAATATCACTTTGGCATTTAAAGTAGAACTTTGAAATGTAGGATTTCCATACAAACACAATTATATCTATGGTCTCCTGCTTTCAATTTGGCTACTTTGACCTTAAAATTGACAGTATCTTGGAATTCTCAGTTTAGTAAGTAACCCTGATAGGTCTGGATACATAGGATTTGAAAGAGCACACTTGGAGGAAGTACTAAAAATTTAAATGTAGCTTTATTGTGCTTAAATGACAATATTTATCTAGCACTGCCAATGCAAATAAGGCTGACATCATTGGCAACCAGACTGAGCAGAAACACCAGAGAAGCAGAAGCAGAAGCAAAGAGAATTAATGCCGGAATTATCAAAGAACCATCCAAGGTATACACACAGCTGCAGAATAACCACATATCCACTCAAGACGCACCAAGAGCGGAGACTGAACAATACTGGAAGAAGATCTGGGTTAAACAAGCATCACATTACACCAAGGCCCAAAGGCTACTACACAGGCAACAGACCTGACATGATCCATACCTACTGGATGAAGAAACAAACACCTCTTAATGGACACCTAGCAGCAGAAACAGACCAGCTACTAGCTACTTGCTCCCACCCTGATTGGCTAACACAAGACAGAACTGGTCATGAAGGACCCTCACAAAGGAACAACACCAGGAACTACACCATCGAACAACCGACCAGCCCCCTGTCTCCGACACATGGAAAGTAAGCATCTTAGCCTCGAAGATCGATGGGTATATGAGTTACTACATGAGCAATACTTAAAAGGGAACTGGAAACAACACTAGAGGTTAAAATACTAGCTGCTCGTAGACCAAGCAGTCACTTGGGATTCCAGACAGACCAATCTGGGCACAGCCTGGTTTCACTACAAGAAATTCAAGAAAGATGTAAATTATTTTATTAATGATAGCAAATGACTCTCTGTAATATAACACTATTTCTGGATGTTCCAACACACACAGATTTATTTTTGTAACTGGAAAAATGTAGCAAAATAGGATATAGATTTAACTCTTAATATTATTCATCTTGTTTTTTTTATAAAGCCTAACAGATGGACAATGTATTTGTTGAAAATGTATTTTGTTTACTAAACACCTAATTAAAAAGTTTTGAAACTGAATTGCAAAAATTTGGTAAAATAGCCAGGCTGTGACTTTATCAGAGTTGGACATTTTCTCCCCAGAGTTGGACATTTAAATGAGAAAATTGGGGAAAAATAAAAAAATGAGAGAGCAGAAAAGGAGTATCAGGTAGCATTGATATGTGACACATCAGTCGTTCTGTGCATAGAATAAATATTGCATTCAGTAAACAGTGACTTGTGCTATGTTGAAAACAAAATTGGTGAACTCGGTTATTTTGGGTAGGTTTTGACAACTCTGTTATGAACACACCAAAGTCCACGATTTTTTGTAAATAAAAAGTGTCACTCACTCGTCTGCACAGTAACTGATGAGAGTTGTTGGGTTTTATACACCTGCAGCAATCTTCTAAGTAAGCACAACATTTATAAGCCATTGATGAGAATAAACCGTAGTTATGGATTGGAAAAATCTCGGGTTCCAAATATGGTTTGGAATCACTGTAACCATAGGTAAACTGGTAAAGCCTTTTTGGTTAATCATACCAAGTAATCTAAATTTACCACTGTGCCATGTATTGCCTAACACAATTAATCCAATAATAATATAGAGCATCTGTAGGAGGCAGTCAAAAATGGTGGGACTTAATGGAACTCTCAAAGCACCATAACTACTATAGCTTGCTGTAGTGGATATGATGCCCCAAGTGCCTTGTAGCCTCCTCTTCCCACCCCCACATTGTAAGGAGTCAAACAATTTTGAATGGTTTGATGTCTTCCCTGGGGTGCTGTTCCCTGCCTCCACTACCCTGCAATGTAGCACAATGCAGCTGATCACTCCCAGCCAATAGCTTAGAGAGGCAACACAATTTCCTACTTAGGCACTTCTGGCAGTCCGGCAATGGTAGTGGAGGCAGGAAGCTAAACTTGGCAGAACCCAGGTAAGAAGTCAAACCTTTCAAAAACATTTTTACGCTTTACAATGGGGTATGGCAGGGCACTCCTGGTACCATAACAACTATAGTGAGCTGTAGTGCTTATGGTGCTTGGTGTGTACCTTTAATTTTTGGCATCTCTATGTGAGGTCTATTTATCAATGCTTCATTATGTACATACCAACATCCCATTGTATGCTGTTTAGCATTACATCAATATATACATTAAAGAACATTAGATTTCATAATTCATAATATGTCAACCTGTAAAGCAAAAAAGTTCACTTGGAGACAATTTTAAAGAATATTAAAGTCACTTCTGAAGGCAAAAGGCAGACGTAACTTATGCTCAACCTCTTCATGAGAGCATTAGAAGAGTCTATCGCTCTTGTTGCAGTGTAACGCACCTGTCAGTACTCTGCCACATTGTCCGATACATTCAGCTAGACTAATTTTGAACATCGCATTGTCTGGTTCCCTTTTAACCTGCTGTCTTCATTTTCAGCTTGCTGAATTCTAACTCATTCACAGTCATTCGAGATGATTCCTTTGCTGGTCTCTTTCACCTTGAATACCTGTAAGTTTCCCATTTCATATATTATGCTGCATTTGTTTTGTCCACAATCTCTGAGCTGAATTTCAGCTGTTAGTTTACGTATATGAATAATCAAAAAAATTATGTTTGGATTTTTTTATTTTATTTTTTATACTGAGACACTTCAGATTGGAGTTGACCAACCATTTTTTTATGTATTAGAAAAAATTAGAAAGAAAAAAAAACGATTCTACTTTTAGTGAAAATCTCCAGGCTTTACCGTTTCTGCCGCGAGCTTGCTTAAAGCAGGTAGTGGCGCTAATCCATTATTTTCGGAGTGAGACAAACATATTCTATTAAGTCCTTATGTGGAGTTTATGTGACTTTTAATTCTGTCATTGGCATTGTAGCACACAGGATGAATAGACTTACTGCCTAAGCTGAAGAGCTGCAACAAGGCTACTGGTCAGCTTACTGACAGCTCCATTTACAGTTTTTTAGGTAGAGCTAGTTGACATAATTGTTTTACTACACATACGAGCAGTCACGGCACAGGCTCACTCACACTAAACTGTGAAGCAGCCTATTAAATTAAAACTCTAGTGTCAGGAATTCAAACGTATTCCTGACACTATAGTGTTAAACCCACTAGTAAGGTCCCTTATAGCCCTGTCAGATCACCCTGAAAGGTGATTTTTTTACTCTCCCTTTCTCCCACCCCCACCAGTCTTGGCGCTTCTGGCTCTGCCTCCTTGGCTTCGATCATTAATCTTAATCTCATATGAAAGCATTGGGAGGCTATTGCGCATGCGAAGCAAAATACTTAATTGCGCCAATCAGTATCTCCTTATAGAGATGCATTGAATCAATGTATCTCTATGGGAGGGGTTCAGCATCTCCATGCAGTGTGTGGAGATGCAGAGCGCCAGTGCTACACACTGTGCCGCACTGACACAGGAAGCATCTCTAGTGGCCATCTGAGTGACTGTTACTGGAGGTGTAACTAGGCAGTCACGTAAACACAGTGTTTACATTAAAAACCCTGCAGGGTCAGGCTATAGATGGCAGAACAACTAAATGAAGCTGTAGTGGTTCTGGTGACTATAATATCTTTTTAAGCAGATGTGGATTTGCATAGTGCACACAATCCATACAAATACAAATGCCTGGACAGATAGGAGCATTAGTCTATCCTGTGATAACTGTCAATGGAAGGAGACCAGTATGGGATACCTTCTTGCACCATTGCCTATGCAAAAACATAAAGATGGTTCTGGAGTGACTGTCACAGTTCAATGGCAAATATTGCATTATAACAATCTAGTATTTAAAAGTTCTATTACAAAATGGAATGTTCCACTCATTTAATGACTGCAGGTACCATATTGTGAGGATGGCATGACATTTCAATGGTCTTTTAGGGGTTAATGTCACTGTACATTTTCATTATGTAGTTAGCACTTTTTTATTGACTTAGTTTAATGAATAACCTGAATGAGCCTGTATTAAAGTTGCAATGCATTAAAACTTACCATCTCAAGCCATTGGGTACCTTCACTGCATTAAAGTCACTGCTGCCTTGTCTGATGCATGTATATGGACTTAAGGAGTCCTTCACAGGGCTGGAATTGACATGTTAAATGTAAATATAGATAATTCATTTCAAATAAATAAATTATATATGACTAATAAAAGATAAACTTTATACCTATAGAAAACGGTACATGCAGTGATAACACCACAAATAAATCAGTAAATGAATAAAAAAGAAGAGTAGCAGCTACACACCCACTCTAGCGACTTGATGAGTTATATACTCAGAAATGGAAAATAGGGTGTGTGCGCTTAAGATTATAAAACTAGATAAATAGTATAAAATTTATCAAAAATAATTTATTAATTAAGTAAAAAATAAATCAGCAAAGGACTAATTCCGATCACCACTGTTATACCTTAACCGGACAATTAAATACAAAAATCTCATAAAACAGAATAACAAAAAAAAAAAAAAAAAAAAAAAAAAAAAAAAAAAAAATAAATAAATTTTTTTTTTTTTTTTTTTTTTGTTATTCTGTTTTATGAGATTTTTGTATTTAATTGTCCGGTTAAGGTATAACAGTGGTGATCGGAATTAGTCCTTTGCTGATTTATTTTTTACTTAATTAATAAATTATTTTTGATAATTTTTATACTATTTATCTAGTTTTATAAACTTTATACCTAACAAAATATAAAATAAATTCTCATATGAAGTTTCTGCATTTGCATTAGCTTAGCCTATTTTTAAAAAAAAAAAAAAAAATCATAGCAAATTGCAATAAAAAATAAATATATAAAACACATACACATTGATTCAAAATTGGTATTCATTAAATGGTTTATCTTTGTTCTGACTTCAATTACTAATGGGTTCCAAATCAGATCATCAGTCTTGAACTCTGCCCTCATCAGCTGAAACTCTCAAACAATCAATGAGGTTCAAAGTTGCACTAAATGGACGTTCCAAATGTGGAAATATGAAGCTTTGCATTGGCATTTTAGGGCTCACCAGAAGGACTTCAGGTGCTAGACAGAACCAAGTAAGCAACAAACAATTTGTAAATAGTTTTACAGCTTCCCGTGAGATGGCACTAGGGGACTTCTGGTTCAATAGCCACACTAGTGGCTAGTTAAAGGGAGACTCTAGGCCAAAACAACTATTCCTTGATGACACAGTTTTAGAGTATAGATCAAACCTCAGCAGTCTCAATGCTCAATTCTCTGCCATTTAAGAGTTAAATCATTGTAATTGGATATGTATAGAAATACAGTATGAAACAACAGTGCCATTTAATGAATACCAAATGACAATAGAGATTCTGTGATTTCCTGTGAAGTGCTCATGCTGGAATTTTGGTGTGACTTTCCTGCAACACTAATAAAAAGCCTTATGCCGCTTCGTGAATCTAGGTGTATGCATTTTTTACATTTTATGATTTAAAAAAAAAATTAGGCTAGCTTAATGATAGAGCTACTGGTCTTGACCTATTAATTTAAAAGAACACTATAGGGTCAGAAACACAAAAGTGTATTCCTGACCCTATAGTGTTAAACTAACTATTTAGCCCCCCCTGCAACCCTCCTTGCCCCTCCTAAAGCTAGTAAAAACCTCATTTCCAGCACCATGCAGGTCGGTTGGGACTGGCATCACCCTTGATCCACCTCCTTGGCTACACATTATTAGAATTGGTGATCTTAGCCAATCACCATGCTTTCCCATAGGAAAGCATTCGATTGGCTGAGATCGTCAATTCTGACCCTGGCCAATCAGCATTTCCTCATACCTACCATTTCTAAAAATTACTCTTTTGTGATTAATTGGATATAATGCAATTCTGAGAAAATTAAGGCAAAATTAAGATGAGGGGAACTCCTACCAATAGGAGGTCTAGGCAAGAACTAGTGCAAACTTACCACAAAAAAATGCCAAACCAGTCACACACATTGTTTACAACAAGTATGTTAATCTGTGGTACAGCCACAATGTAGGGGTGGAATTTAACTATAGACATGATAATATTGTGCATGCTGCATGATACAAGGTCTATATTTAAATAACTCACTTCCCCAAAAAATCCAACTATATTTAAAATATATCCAGTGATGTGTTTGGACTAATGAGAACACCATACACCACAACGAGAAGCTATAATAACATTTACTTACTTGCAAAGCAAGCTATTATCAAAGGCTATGTGGAAAACATTTTACAAATTAGGGAAATACTTGTTTCTCAGCTATGGGCACACTGGGCAGTTGGCCTACATTCAATGTGGAAACAGAATCAAAGAAGGAATCCTATGAATTCTAAATAGAATACTGCACCTGGATATGTATAAAGCGACCAAAATGTGGGCGGGTCCTGGCACTTAAGATGGCCAGACGTGTCTTTCATTAGCTCCTGCTACCACAATTTATAATCGAGATTTTAAGGGTTTACTCACGCTGAATGTGAATCAGAATTATGAATGTACCACCTTTGAAGACAGTCCAAACTCAAACAGTGGAGCCCTATCCTGCTGGGTACTGAACAAGTCTGACGGCCTCATGGCTGGGAGAAGCAGACGATCTCCCGGTACTGGGCTTGCATCTCACGAAAAGCTGCCCATAGCCCTGTCACCTCCTCCCCCGTCTGTACCCATGGGGGATATCCCAGTCCTCACTGTGTGCCCAACGATACTCAGACTAGCGGTGGAGAGCTGCACCCTGTGATTTACTCTGCAGGGCCGCATACACGTTGCCTTCCAAATAAGATGGCCATCGCATAGACATCTGAACTTCGGGCCTTCCACAAACACCACATTGATAGGGCTTTTGAGCAGCTGTGGTTCAAATTCTAGGCCAAAGTCACTGCAAGGGTGCAGACACAAGAAGCAAGACAGCAGTCACCATCTAGCCATACCCTACCTTTGCAGTCTGCACTGACCCACCGTAAGTTTTGCTGTTAGCACAGAGGAGACAGAAGGCTAAGCAGAGAGTTTCTCAAAACCGGAGAGGCCCACGGGTACGCTACCATCACCTACCTTGGCCTTAGTCTAAAAGGGGAAACTTCTGCAGGCACAGGGAAGCATGTATCCAGCGACGACTTTAGCGTGGATCCTGAATCTCTGTCTGGACAGATTGGGTCCGTGAGACCCAAGTGTAGGACGGTTATAGAGCCTGAGACTGGTGGAGTGGGTTGACTGAGCTCTGGGGGCTTCCACAATTGTGGGGCGAGCTGCACTGGACAATGGGCATAGGCTAAGCGGCCTTTTAAACATGGGGCCCAGTCCTTTACCTCCCTTAGGACCTGAGACTCATACAGGGCATTGTTAACGTTATCCTTGCACTACTACCCACCCAATTTAAGCTATTAGTTTTCAGTTTAAAGTATTTGTTTACACTTTTGTTATCTTTCATGAAAACCTCATGCCCTTTTCTTTTCCACACTTGCCATGTCTAACGCTACACCTTTATATGAATATGAAGAGTCTTCTTAGCACTTAGAAATGTTTATTCAGCTTGACTTTACTTTACATTATAAAAATGTGCAATAATAGAGATTGCTACATACTGTTACACTACTAGATACTGATGCCTTCTACCTATATGTTTTTCCTTGTCAATTAATACTTCTGTACTGTTGTCGCTGTCACAGCAAGGGTGCATAATTCATTACTGCACTATGGAATATTGTCCCTTAATGTAATTTGTGTAGTGCATAGATAATCTGAGGTGGTATTGTCAATGTCAAAAGGGGTTAATTTGATTGTATGGAAGGTTTATAGCCTTAATGCATTTTGAAACTGGGACCCCCACAGAGGTCAGATGACAGAAGGGGTAATGTAAATTGCAGAGGAATGTGAAAGCTGCAAGGTGTGAGATTCTACACTTGGAAAGCCTGAATGTCTGACTTCAGCCATATGACCTGTACCTCTTAATTGATGAGTCAATCTATTTGATATGCTAATGGCCATTAACCTTGTTCCAGTACTATATCCAGAAGGAAAAAACATTACTATTTACCCACAGAATAACAATTAAGCCTCTTTTTTTGTTATATTTGGAATGTGACAAGCGCCATCTTCTAAACAAGCCCAAACATGATTGACATAATTTAACCATAGGGGAAGGAATTGTGATGTCTGCCATATTGGGTCGCAAGTAAGGTGTACGACATATTTATAGAATGGGTAAAATAATAACAAATTCGTAGATGCAATTATTATTTCTGTGGCAGGTACATAAGAGAAGATAGAACCAAATGTTTCCATTTGGATTTATGTTGGTCTGAAACACAAGGGGGTGGTCACTCATTATCTCTATAGATACACCTTAACTCCACCTATAGACCGGGCGTGGTAATCCACAGGGAATATATCCAATGATACTGAAATGTCTTAGTACTTGCCAGGGGCCAGAATCTAATTATAAGTGAGTCACCATCTTTCCTACCAGAGACCCCCTGGGGTAAAATTATTTACTTTGAAGAGCTGAGTAATTGATAATGACTTTCTGTTATTTTATCCCTTTTGTTTTTATCTATTGTTGGTGCAAATAATTTTGATTGTCATCTATATTTTTGTATGCACTGTAACTATTTTATTTGCTCATGATAAATATTCCTTTATTAAGTTCTGCCTTTGTCTGGTAAAGAATCACGTTACCTGAAGAGACTAGTTAGTATTTTGTAAATACATAGATATTGTGCCAAGTTACATTTGGTGGGTTTTTATTATTGATTTACCTGGGGAACCAAGGCACCCCATTTATAAATTGTTTTGGTGGTGGAAGCGTTAAAATAGTAATATTTATATTATTATGCCTAAGTGTGGTTGGTGTTAAGTGGGATTTTATCATTATTTCCAGTCTAGTGCAGACAAATAGTGAACTTTAACCCCTTCACCATCACAACTACGTCACGCACACTCTTGAAGTAGGGTGCGTTTGTGACAGTCGCTTTACAGGTTGTCTCTGTATTAACAAGCACAAAATAAATAAAGAATTTAAAAACAAAAAAAAGTGACCAAAATGTTCTGAGGATTCTGGCCAAAATAAAGCTGGGAAGAAGTCAGATCAAGAACTATAATTTGAGATACCACCCTGTAAATTATCATACATCTCATACAACGTGTAGAATACTTTAATCGTCATTCTAAGAGGATATTGCAAAAATGATGATGGACACACTGTTCAGAAGGGGTGTTGGAGAAGCAATACAATTTGTGGTCGGTTAATATCGTTACCGTGAAATACCTTGTGATTGGAATTAAGTCGGTGCGGTGTGGTGTGCCAGAATCGACGTAGGGGTAGGCCTGTAAAAGGATTGTATAATTAAGAGGGTGAGGTGGGTGGGGTGAATGGCGTGCATTTATAGGAACGCTAACTCTTCCCACAAATACAACTTATCTTATTAAACGTATCATATTTATTGAGTACGTTGGGCAGACTAAACAGTAGGTGGTGCTTTAGGAAGTATATATAGTTACAGAATGAACTGTATTTTGTCTCTGTTTTCCTACAAGTTTCTAATTTTACAGTTTGTTGTGTTTTAATATATTTTTTTAGTTAAGTTGAATTATATGCATTCGTTTGAAACCTGCTAAAATTATTTCACTAAACATACATTTTCAAAATAGCAGTTTGTAAAAATAATATTTACACAGCATAGAACCCAAGACATTTTAACTGGTCTGCAGCTACACCACTTAACAAGACAGCAGGCAAGTATGTAACAAGAGAATATTTTGTTACAAAAGCATACGTGATCACATCCACTCTGTGTTAACATGCATTTGTCCGCTATATGATCTGCAGTGAAATTATAATCATGGGTGTCACACAGAATGCCACATAGGTGAACCTATACATAGCAAATACCAAAGACCTATTGAAATTGTAAAGGACTCACATACTACATTTACATACACACAGCAAGTACACTAACAAAGATTATTGCTTTGAAGCTCCTTGATACAAATGCTTCACTATACTGTGAGTGACATTGGAGCTCTGATTTTTTTCTCTAATGCTAACTCAGATTTAATTTTGTGATCTAGAGCTGTGGGGATAAACCCAAACCTCCTCAACAAAACAAAACAAAAAAACTCACAGTAATGCAGCGTGTAGTAATTTATTACAAAGGTCTGCAGAAATAAAACACACAATAATGTGCAGAAATGTACAACAGAGTTCCCCAGAAAGAAAACTCACAGCAATGTGTTGAGTATATGGATATATCAGAGGTCCACATTTGTAAAACGCAGCAATATGCAGTGTGTATTATTATTTCATAAAGCTCCACAGCAACAAACCACTTTGTAATGTACTATATGTGTGAGTGTGTCACAGAGCTCCTCAATAATAAAACACACAGCAATGTGAGTAATGTGGTGGCTGGGTGTATGAGGGGAGGCTGTTTGTGATATGGGGTGCTGGGTATGATGTTGTGGTGGCTGTGTGCGATGTGTCATGTGCTGGAGGTGCAGACCATACTCTCCCTTGCTGAATCAGCAATATAATAAAAACAATTTAGTGGTGCCACTATTTATTAGTATTACTTATGTTCATTCTGTATGGTTAATAACATGCATATCCATGTTATACATTGATAACACACAGATTCATGCTATATAATTACACATATACCTATGATATCTGAACAAGAGCAAGCACATTCACAGCCATTGTGGCTGTACCCAAAATTAGATCATTTAAAACCTAATCAGTCCATGGGAGTATACAGCTGCTAGTCATGGTCTTGAAGAATATGGCTCCTAATCATGGGTTACTGCTTTTACATTTTGCTGGCAGTCCCCCTCCTCTTGCTGTTTTTTTTTTTTCTTTCTACCCTTTCCTGGCATTTTTTTTAATGTTACAATGTTGGGCTACTGTTAGACCTGCTATTAAAAAATGATGTCTTCTTACGCATTCAGACTTGTTTGATTTATAATTTTGAGGTAAGAGGTAATGCACACACTGTTGGGGGATACTCCCACTAGGATGCCTCCAAACAGGGAAGGTCAATTCCCAAGTAAAGTCAATCTTTAAAATACATATTGTCTGAGCACACTTGTGGTTTCCTCATAAGGCAGTCCTTACTGCAGAAGCACAGAAAACAGACAACATTTCGGCACGCTTATACTTGACAAAGGCACATAAGAGTGCCGAAACGTTGTCTGTTTTCTGTGCTCCTGCAGTAAGGACTGCCTTATTAGGAAATCACGGGTGTGACCAGACATTCTGTAATTTGAAAATTGTTTGATTTATAAGTTTGACACCTTTTAAATAAAGAATTGAAAAATAATTACTGAGAGACTGAGAAGTTTTTCTAACAGTAAAGTTTACCTTTGCTGTAAGAATACAGTTTCACACTTGCATGATAAATCATGGCGTGTTTTCTTATTTCTAAAAAATAAATAAATATATTAAATATTGTATACATTTTCAGTATGTAAACCTGTCCCCAGTATATATCATAAATAATTGCTGTAGGAGCAGTTATATTACTACTTACCAACGCTTCGAACAACCCTACCATCAGAGGTCTGTGGGCATTACACTAATGTAATACCTACCTCCATGTCATGCCATGCTTCACCCCACTCTCTGTACAAATTGGCCCTGTTTGGGAACTCTTCCTATAACACAGCAAGCCTCCTCATTAACATCAACAATATGTCTTCATTGACAGCGCATCAGTATCAGAGTGGAATAATGTGCAATCGTAACAGAGCTCTATGTTGGAAATTGATTGTCAGGAGAGTTGTTTTTTTTTTTTTTTTTATTAAACTCTATACAGTAATTTTATAGCAATGTTTTTTACGATGTATAATCTAATGTAAATTGTCTAATCTAATTCAATGCTAAATTGTGATTACCGTGGCAGATACATTTTAACATTGTCTAATGTACAGGAGTGAGACGTACTTATTGCCTGAGTTTAGTAACAAAATTGCACAACGGTCTGGGTTTCCATACTCACCAAGGCACAAGTTCATTGTTAGGCCTAGGTTATGCTGAATAAATAAAGTATAAAGTATTGACTGTTAAAATAAAAAGAAACTTTATAAACCAAGGGACCCTGATAAAACAGGCTTTGATTTTATGCACGTTACAGTGTCTACATACGCTAACTTAATGCATGTATAACAGTGTTATTTGTATGTAAAGTATGTAATACTTTGCAAGTTACAGTAGTGCTTTAGTTATATATTATACAATATGTTATATCATAGTGCTCTTTTATAACACAATGTTTGTTTCTGATAAAGTACATTCCTTCTGGGTGGAGAGAGGCAACAAGTTATCACATATGGGATGAAGTCTCTCTAAACCAGAGGAGGTAGAAACACCCATATTGCAACACTTCAACATGCTTTTCCCTCTCCAACTCCTCCTCTAGTTGTATGTGTATAATGGTGCTTTGTGGGATCCCACCACCAGGGGGAGGAGAGGAGTTTGTTATGTTAGACACAAATTTTTTTTTCCTTCCTTGGATGTTGAGAGCATAAAATGTGGGATCGTATGGTCAAGCAGATCAAAAGATTGTCAGACAGGTGACATACCAATTGTGCAGTGCTACGGAATTTGCTGGCGCTTTATAAATAATAAAATATAATAGTAGGAACTGATCCAGAGTATGGGGTGCTGAAAGATGTCAGACTGAAGACATCACGATCACACCCAAGATCAGTCTGAAACCAGAAGTCAATGAAGAACTGCAGATGACCCTCTTCATGGAGACTAAGTAGGAACCCCTCCAACTTATTAACCATGGAGTCCTTGAAAGATGTGATAATAGTTGCCTTCTTGTAGAGATAGCTCACATATCTTAAAAATCAATGTCCAAAACAGCGAGCGTCTCACAGTGTGGAAAAAAATCTTCACAAACTTAGGGGAAGAAACCAGTGTAGAACAAGGTCTGTACCACTAGTAGCACACCAATGTCATTAGAACAGGAAAGTGCAAAGCTAAACTTGACCCAGCACCTTAAATGCTTCCTATTACTCTGCAAGGGGCGGATTAAGAGTGAGCAGAACCTCCAAGAGGAGAATGTTCATGTGCTTGCCTCTAAAGGCATAAGACACTTCCTCCTGGCAGACTAAAGGTTGTGAGGGAACTGATAGACAGAACCATAATTTGACTCTGGAATGTCTCGATGCTCAAAGCTAAGCAGGGAATGAACAGCATCTTCCTTGACAAAGGAGTTCAAAACCCTGGAGCTATGGTTAGCATGCTCAGAGCTATTCAACTGCCAGAGTTTAGTCACATGCGGCATAATGCTAACCAGGTCAGCCATTGCAACCCTAACAGCAGTGAGTCTCACAAGCCTTACCTCCTCAGGCAGATGTGAAATGATCAACGTAGGTCTGAGAGGGTATGGCTAACTGTGCCTTAACATTGAAGTAGATGCAATAAGAAATAAAATTAGCGTTCCTTACTGTGCCAGTTTAATAGGAATATGATCAGTTTATGATCTTAGGATTCCCCCTGCCCCCTTCTATTCCATGCAAAGATATTTAAGTGAAATGTTGTTATCTTTGCATTATACTCGGGTGGATTTATGTTGTGTCTGCACTATTCCTATTAAACAGGTGCAGCAAGAAATGCTTCTCTTATTTCTTAATGCATCTACCTCAGTGCGGTGTATATACTTTATATCTTCAATTTGACAGATTTCAGGAATTGAAACACCAGCACGGGGGTTTGACTAAGTGTGGGATTCTTCTAAGTAAGTGGATAGTTTTGTGTATATAGACCATTTACAAAGTTACATCTTCTTGATACATTGTTAAGACTGGGGAAGTGGCTTAGAAAATCTTCCCATGGAAGACCTCAGATCAGTCGAAGTGACAGGTAGGCAAACAGATGCTGCTGCAAGAACTGAAAGCCTCTTGAATGGGTCACGTCTCAAGAACCCTGCTCAAACCACAGACTGGGCAACAAGGAGCGAAATGTAGGTAGGGTCTCTGAAGTGTCTCTCTTTTACACTTTAGGATGATGTGGGGAGAACAGGGTGACCAAGAGAACACACAAGGTGCCCCCAGGTTCTTTCCACACAAAGAATATAGTCTGTCTGGAGCTCAAGACCAGCAATGGGTGTCAACCCAAGGGACCTTCAAGAGGAGGCACCAATGCACACCCACGTGAGGAACGTTCAATACCCTATATGCACGCTTCGATACACTGACCGAATCATATAGGACTTAATAGGGAGGTCATGTGTCCCATAATAGAACACACATCCTCAACTTCAGGCTTGAAAAACAAACAAACAATAGAAAGCCCTTCTTACTCTAGTAAACAAATATACTTTCCCCCTGAGAGGCAGAAACAGAACTGAGGATTCTAGTAGGGCTAAGGGTGAGGAGTGTGCTGAAGTGCCTTATAGATGTTTATAAACCCTCCTCTTCTTGGGAGGGACTCTATCCCATATATGATGTCTTATATGCTTTTAGGAAGGAAGCATTACAGTGCTATATTTATTTTTGTATAGGAAACTGGAATAAATACTTTATTAACTTTATTACTACTAATGAGTCTTGCCTGGGGAGTGACCCTTGGGTTTAGTGAGTGGAAATCTTTCAACATGTAGCATAATGCAATATTCAAGGACTGTAGAGCATAAGCTCAATATTAACCAACATACCAACATACTTACCAAGACAAAGTATATCACATGCAATATATAGCATATTATACACTCCCCCCCCCCCCCCCACCCACTATCCCCCATGTCATTGCATTCTCTCTGTAAGACTAGATGAATAAGTAATATGTCGATAATACTGGCTTCATTTGATCTAATGATTTTTCTTTTATTTCTTTTAGATTTATTGAAGGGAATAAAGTAGAAACCATTTCGAAATATGCATTCAGAGGACTTCGAAATCTAATCAATCTGTAAGTATTGCAGGTATTTTTTTTTTTTTTTAAATATACATTATTTTTTGACGAATTATACCAAGTCTAGGAAATTTTGAAGGTTAGTTAATTCTTTGGGGAATGAAGACAAATAAAACACAGAGACAAGTGTATGTAAAAATTATATAAATATCGATATTGGGTGTAAGATTGGCTACTCTCAGAGTAATACATATAAACACTGGATATCCTAGGCCTTGAACACAATGTAATGTAATACATTTAGATTTTCATTAGCTATACTTCTGGCTTGGCTGTCCCCTCTGTCCTTCATGCTTTTGCTAGTTACTGGGGAGACGAAATGAAAGGAGCCAAGAGAACTTTTCCCCCAGTGGGTATGAAATCTTAAAGATTTGGGCCATCCCCCTACTCACTCTGTAGTAGCACTAACTGCTATACCCCAGCTGTACAATTCTCTTAGTATCAAATTAAATTGACCTCTTTTCCCACCAATGTCTAGATAATCTACAAGTCTTATTGCCCTCATTCAAAATGCTGTTTCCATGGGCACAATTATCTTTTATATTTCAAGGGTGACTTCAAGCACCATGCCCACTTCAGTGATTTGCTATGAAACGCTGCACATACTCGCTTTACCTCCTTGCTGCCAGAGGTGTAGCTCCACCTCCAATAGTGTCATGTGGGCCTTGTTAGTTAGTGTGTGACTGGCCAATGCCAATTCTATGCATATTACTGTGCACAGAGTTGCAATTATTACCTCTGAGTTAAACCGCTGGAACGCTTTTGATGGTCAAAACTGTTTGGAGTATGAAAATTACCTCACATTGTGAAACCAGATCTATTCTCAACCAACTATATATGCACACATCAGAACCTGGTATTACTATATGATATAACTGTATCATAACCATAATAATATTCAGAACATGAATACAGTTAAAATCGTATTCAGAGGGGGCGGGGCTAGGTCCTGACACGAGAGGTCGCAGGTCCGCAGAGCTCAGTGCTGGTAAGCTACAATTACCCAGATCAAGGGACATCGCAACCCACTGCAAAGCCCAAAGGTGTTTACCACAAGATGGGGAAGAGAAATAATAAGCCGAGGCCAGATAGCCCCAGGTTTACCGCCGATATTGGGGATTTGCTGCGGAGGCTGCATGGTGAGAGCGGCCCAATATGGTGTTGGTCCTCTACAACTTTTCAGATGACACAGAGACTAACTTCTCCACAGCATGGAAGATCTGGGCTTTAAGGGCCCATTCAAGCCTTCTTCACAACAGCAATTTTCACCAGTCTTCTGGGAGATCTCAAGTAATCACTCTCTGCTGAAATCTCATAGGTGAGGGAAGATGTCAAAGGATTCACTGCACGCATGGAAACAGTGGAACAGACCACAGACACACATAGTTCACCGATATCAGAGCTGCAGAAACAGGTTCAGGGCCTTGCCTTAGCCCAAGTTCTTCTAAACCACCAACTGGCAGCACAGGAAGATAGGAGAACGTGGAAACATCTCAAGATCAGGGGCATATCGGAAAGCATCACCATGGCAGAAACGCCTCATTTCCTTCGCAGGTTGTTTACAGCTTTACTACCTCCTAAACAAGCAAAGGGCACAACACTTGACGGCATGTTTCGTCTGCCTAAACCTCAGCCGAGCTCAACAACTGCTTCCAACGATCTTCTGGTACAATTCCAGAACAGGCAAGATAAAGCCTTTCCTGAACATGACTAGAGGGAAGACACTGTACAAATTTGAAGAGACAGATTTTACCTTCTTCCCTGATCTTTCCCGTACCACCTTGCAGTGGAAGAATACTCTCTGACCTCTCACATCTATCTTAACCGCTAACGGCATAAGGTACAGGGGGGATCTCCTCGCTACCTTACTCTACAGCCCCAGAACACAGAGTACAGGGTGTCAGATGCCTCCAAAATGGATGCTATCCTGTCTAAACTGGGTGTCAGCATCAGCTCCCAGGCCACCATCACTACTTTCTGGGACCTTCCTAAATTGTTCCTGTGACCCATGGCGCAATGAATGCAGCAAAAACATTACTCTCTGTTTTTCTTTTTGATAGAGAATGCCCTATGTTTTATGTTGAGTTTTCTTGTAAAGGTCAAATTTCTTTGGACGGCCTAAGCTGAGACCATGAGTACCCCGGCTATTCTAGCTCCATTTAACACCAACCCCCCCACCCCCCAGCTCCAATGATTTACTACACTGCACTAACCAAACATGTGGAGCTGTTATTCCTAACATGTCTTCCCTTCGAATGTAAACTCATTCTCTTTCCGAATCTACCTTAAAGCGGCACTGTCATGCCGAACTTACCTTTCCCCAATCGCTTCTTCTTCTCTCCCTCTCTCAGGATCTGTTATCTGTTTCTTCCTATCTGCTCTAGTTTTCGTAAGGACTACTTTGTCTAATGCATTTTTCCTTCGCTTGACCAGCTCTGACCTACTTCCTGTGGGTCACAGAAATTTCCCACAATACTCACCCTTTTCTCAGTGATCTCGCGATGCTTCCTGTCAGAATTCCCGAACGTCCTTTCACATAGACAGGATGCTGGTGAAACTACCAAATTTCGCCCTCACAGGATGAGAACAGTTTGTTCATTCATGTTAGAACGCAATTCGGTACTTTCTGTTCGGATCGTAATTTCATTTGAATGAATGAAATGCTGATTGTATTCGTGTCCCGAGTAGATAGCTCCCTAATAACCATGGTATCAGGGAGCTTTCTACTGAAAAGCTCAAAGACCTAAACTGGTTGCTCAATGTTTAAAAAAATAAAAATAAAAAAAAAGACCCTCACTCCTATAGAAATAATGAACGGGGGAGGGGGAAGGAGGACATAGTGTCCCCCCTCCCGAACCCCTACCCATACAGCGTGAGTTGGGGCTATTAAACTGAACTGGGAACCTAGTGTCCCCTCCACCCCCACCCATGATCGGCGGGTGGGGGGCAAAAGGGAGGGACCTATTGTCTCCCCCCGGCCCCTACCCATGAGCGGCGGGTAGGAGCCCTAAGTATCAATAGGGGGGGCGTATTGTCTTCCCCCCCTTTTGCCCCCACCCATGAGCGGCAGATGGGGGCACTAAGTATCAATAGGAGGGGACCTATTGTCTTTCTCACCCATGAGCGGTGGGTGGGGGCCCTAAGTATCAATAGGGGGGATGACCTATTGTCTTTCCCCCTTCAACCCTCACCCATGAGCTCTGGGTGGGGGCCCTAAGTAACAAAAGGGGGGGACCTATTGTCTCACCCCGGCCCATACCCATGAGCAGTGAGTGGGTGCCATAAGTATCAAAAGAAGGAGGACCTAGTGTCTCCCTCCTGGCCCCCAGCCATGAGTGGCGGGTGGGGGGGAAAAGGGGAGGACTTATAGTCTCTCCCCAGCCTCCACCCATGAGAAAAAAATTATAAATTGCGGCTATCCAGCCAAGCTTTTAGATAAAGAAAAGAACAGGATACTTAGTATAGAAAGATATTCCCTTATGATGCCCAAGAGGAAAATGGTGAATAATTCATCTAGAATACCTTTCGTATCCCACTTTAAGTCATAGAATAGCATACATCCTTTGGAGACACTGGGGTGTCTTAAAGAAATCCTTTCCAGAATTTCTTGAATTTCAGACTCCCCCCCTTTTTTCTTATAAGAGACCACAAAATATAAGGGACATTCTTGTCCGAGCAGATATTGGTCCAATAAAAGCTAAAATACAGCGTTTTGTGTCTACACCAACTTTTGGCACTTTTCCATGCCATAATTGTAGTTCATGTAACTCACTTATTAAAGGCAACAAGTTTTTCCATCCACACACTGGTCGTACTTACTACATAAGAGGATATTACCAGTGTGAATCTTCTTATGTAGTATACAATATCAAATGTCCTTTTGGTCTCCTCTACGTTGGGGAGACCAAAATGAAAGTCAGAGAGAGACTAAATAAACAAAAATCTACTATTAGAACTAAACAGGTAAAATTACCGATCCCAGCTCATTTTTTGGAACAAAAACAAACAACATCGCAACAACATTTCCAGGTCATAGAAAAAGTATTACCATTGAGGAGAGGGGGTAACCATGTGGGTCAACTAAAAAAGGGAGAGGCTTACTTTATCCACACGCTGGAAACATTGAGTCCGAAGGGACTCAATAGAGAATTTATAGTGAACCCCTATTTGTGAATTAGTATGTGAAGACATGAGGCCTTCGTTTTGATGATTTAACTCTTATTTATTTCAATGGAAATCTTGTTCATAATTATGATCTTACTTTTTGACATCAGGAAATTAGTCTTGGTATGTCTTTCTCAATTGTGATTATTTTGAATGAGCAATAAGATCTATTAATAGAAAGAAAACCAATTGGGTCGCAATTTGGATATTAATTTAAAATGAACATAGATCAATTTATAAAATATTGAACATAGAGATTGTGTTTAGACAATATGGTACTGTTAAAATCTAGATTATTGATTTTTTGTACACCAGAATATATTTATACAAAAACTTAATATTAAAATTCTCATGTAATGTAAAAAATATATATGGCTAAAAAAACTCCGAGTGTAAATTATGAAGTATACTATAAAGTAGTTTGATGGGAATAAAACCAGTTAAATCCATGTATACTAGAATACAATAAATTTGCAAATTAGGTATATGTCTGTCAGATAGTTATAACTATAATATCTTCACCTTAAATAGAGAATACTCCATGTCATGTTTTTATGTTGTTTTTAGTGATCACATAGGCATGTAACCAATATGAGTAATCCATGTCAGGATTTTAGGAATTCTCTGTTAATTGGACTGACCATGTGATCTGTTAATTGATTGATTTAAATGGTATATATACCCAGTGTATGCTTGTACTTATTATGCATGATTGAAGCAATATAGCTGAAACGTCGCAGTATTTTTTATTGAGGAAAATTACCCTTGAATAAAGGAAAACCATTACGGACCTTGGAGTGTCGCCTGTGTTCCTTGTTGTTAAGTTATAACAATGACTAACAGGGAGCTAAAACAAAGGTTCCAAAATAGAACTTTTAATGTTCAGCCATAATTTGAATTAGCTACCAGTACTTCAGCCTGCACTGTAGTGGTTACGGTGTTTGCAGTATTTCTTTTAAACATGTTTAAGGAAAGTTGATGTGCACATGCGCTATGTTTGTGCACTGTGATCCTATACAGCACCTGATTACTTTTGGAGAAGATTGCATATGCATTGATGAGCCCCCACCCAGCAACATGTGTGCCACACTGGTCACTAGAGAGAAGAGGGGTCTGATAAATGACAAATGAGTAACTAAGCAAGTCTCTCTGCAAATGGAACTTTAAAAGAACAGTTTAAAGTAACACAAAATAAGTATATCATATAGCAATGAACATACTATACCTCTGATTTCTTTTTTTTATTAACCATTTTTGTGAAGTTGTACTTAGCAGATGATTCAGCATCACTGAGATAACATGCATAGTTTATTAAACAAGCTCTTTCCTTTTCTAGCTCCTTGGCCAATAATCACATTAAGACTTTGCCAAGAGACATCTTCAGTGATTTAGATTCTCTAATTGAACTGTAAGTATTGTAAACCTTTGTAAAGTTCTTCGTCAATCTTTGGCTTTTTGTGGGCTTACCTCTTTTTCACCAGATTTATCTGTATTCATTCTCATGCTTATCAGGATCAATAATTACTTTCAAGGTATTTCCTGCGAGAGTCACTATGGAGACGGAGAAGCCTATAAAAGCAAAGGATCATTTGTGTTACAGTCATGCATTGCAGGCTGGTGGTTTTGGATTGGCTTATATGTAGCAATATTCCACTATAATATTCCAAAGTATTAATAGGGTCGAACAAGGAGCAGGTCACATTAAGTCCTTCTTGGATCTGTTATGTATATCTTAAAACTACTTTAGTTAACTATTGCACTAAGCTTCGAGAAGTATAGACCAAGTGTTTGAGGGATGAAAAAGGTGCAAAGAAACACTAGCAAACAGTGTGTACAAAGATTCTTTTTACTGCCCATTCCTTTGAAAATATTTATTGAGTGATAACTTTCTAATGGAGACTACATGGGACATACAGTGAAAAACTTCCTCTTCCAAGACATATGTTGGTAATCTACGCGTTTCGCGTTTTACAATCACTTAAATATTTTTTGAAGGAATGGGCAGTGAACATAATCGATGTGCACTTGACTTTCTATTGTTTCTTTGAAGATTCATTTGAATTGACCATTCGATTGTGATTCATAGAATTGGGAGGTCAGTACAGCAGGAATTGTTTCAAAGGTACACTGGAGAAAGGAAGAATGTATTTATTTTACCATATGGAAGGACTGGACTATTCATAATTTTATTTCCCATTTGCAAATCTTATGCATACTACACTTTCTAGAATTTTCCAGTTGATGCTTAGAGAGAGTCTGTGAAAGGTGTAGTATGATTGCAAATTAGATTTTTTTTTTTTTATGAAACCAATTCCGATTTTGTTTATTTTATATTATCATTCAACCCAAAGCTGCTACATCATTTACCTCACTATCACATTCAATCTCTATGCAATCTTTGTTGCAATGTATGATAATTGTCTGTCTGGTCTATTTCATGCTTTGAACTCACCACAAGCCAGTTATGGTAGGGGGTGGTGCTGATCAAGAGCTTCATGGTCCTTCTAACCCTCCTACCCTATAAAAATCTCCTATCCTATAGCTTACCTTCATACCTTAATTATTGAATCTTGAAGAGTGAAAGTGGGCTACAGTGCTTTGAAGTGTCAGGGCCTATTTTTGCTCAAGGCCAGTTTCCCTCAAATATTTTTTTGTTTTGCAATTCCGAGGACCCAATAGACTTTGTTATGTTCCCCTGAGATCCACTTGGAAATGTTAGCTGTCATCCTGAGTCCCCTGGATTACCTCTTTAGAACACCATTATACTCCAGGTAGGAACTAGTGGTCACCTTGAAGCAAACCTATAATCTACACAGTAATTATTATCCATTATCCAAATTATTAAAATCATTGTCAATAAAAAGAATTAATTTGTTTAGAATGAGTCATATTTGTTTACAAACTATCTCTCTTAGAAGTCAGAGAAATGTTAATTTTCACGCTTGAACTCATTCAATAGGGGCCATTGTACATAAAATGCCAAGTTCACCGTGCTGAAACATTTATTCTCTGCAGAGAAACAGGCCAGAGAATGTATCAAGAATAGGAAGAGTATGTGAAACTCATATTATTCATAGCATGAAGATTCATATAAAAACTATACAGAACTACTAGAAACTATATAGAACCACTAGCATGAGATGAAGAATGTATAGATGTTCCAAGGTGGGCAAGTGGCTAGAGGGTGGTCTACAGGCAATACAAGCAGAGTCCTGATTAACTCCTACAGGACGAGAGATTAGGTAAATACAATAATATAATAATGCCAGTTATAGCACAAAGGGTGTCAAGGTGGGTTAAGATGATTGCCAGACAGTTTTGTACATTTGGCACTTATAGAGGTCACTTTTTGATGTTCTCAAGCATGTGTTAATGGGTTCTAAGGCACACGCAAGAATGTCCTATTAACAATGTTCATTCATTTTTCTGAACAAAAATAAACAGTAGCTATATGTGGAAATATTACATGACCTCTTATCACGTGTAATTAAATACTTTACCTCTAAATCCTTCCCTCTCTGCCTTTTAACATCTTATCTCCCCCACTTTAATTCCTTCTCCTCCTCCATTCAATATCATCACAACGAAAAGTAAGATAGGCTCTTTGTTGGCATAAATCCCAGGCATTTGTATATAATCTCTGTATGCCTTCACCTACACCATGTTCTCTTTGTGTTTATTTTAGAGATTTGAGAGGCAATATGTTCGAGTGCGACTGCAAGGCAAAGTGGCTATTTTCGTGGCTCAAGATGACAAACTCAACTGTCTCTCATGTTTTGTGTTCCGGTCCTTCTGACTACCAAGGGAAAAAGTTAAATGAAGTGGCAAGTTTTGATGCTGAATGTATAACAACAGGTATATTCATCCTGGCTTTCCTTATGCACATAATCTGTCCTATACTTATATTCCATGTCTTCCCTATGGGTTTACTCAACTCTCTATGGTATCATTGTCTGCTGATCACAAACATACATAGTTTCAATATAAATAAAATGCCTTAGCACTAGAGAGTTTAAAGTGGGCAGTCTTTATTAAGGCTTAAAGCCATGTTTACTGAAGCCTTTATCAAGCATAGTGTACAAATCGAAAACAAGCATAGTGTACAAATCGTATTTATAGGACAGGCCAAAAAAAAAAAAAACTCATGTGAGTTAATATATTACATATAAGTAAATTAATTGCAATACTAATTACGATTTTGTTAGGAGCAGTCAGTGGGGAGTAATCAGAATGCCGTAAAACCAGAAACGGAAGTGGTGTCCAACGTAATGACGTCACGTACGTATAGCAAGGATTTTACTTAATGTAAATATCAAAAGATATAGAAAGCCCACTCGAAAATGGAGCTAAGAAAAATGATTAGTAAAGATGAAAGTCAGGAACAAGCAAAATAATGGGAGTTTATTTATGTATGCAGCAACTTAATATGAGTATCTATTTTATCTTTCATTATTTTTATTGATTGTTTTGGGTTATTTTGAAATGTATAATCTGTACAGTGCATTAATACTAGAATAATACAATCCCGGCGCGAACCCTTGAATAAATTATTGCAGCTATAAATATATATATATATTTTTTATATATATTCTTTATTTTTGTTGTGCAAAAATGTTTACAAACTGTCCTGCAGTGCTACAATGGCAGTAACAGGCAAATCAAGGCATTCAGTAGCATGACATAGGATTGAACTGCACAATTTTAAACAAGTAAACAGTGTTCTGTAGGTCTCTGCAGAAGATAAGCAGGTAAGAGCAGTACGAAACAGGTATATAAACTGGCATTTTTGGTATTTAAAAAAAAAAAAAAGGAAAATGGTATTATAATAAGATAGTAAGAGCATGTTTAACAGGTATAGCCAGCTTCTGTATTATGTGTTTGCTTGGAATTGTATATAAACGGGTAATCGTTCAGGCAATTTGCACGTATTGCAACATGCGAGGCCTGTTGGGTGGGTATGGGCCGTAATGTTAGGTTGCAAGCCATGTGGCTGCTGGTCAAGGGTGCCCCTTGTATAAGAAATGGTATTTAGTGCAGAATTACCTGGCGCTGACTGTAAGCTGTATATCTGGTACCTGCTATGTACATTTAGGGTTAAGGTGTGTCGCTGGGCGTTTTGCATCTTAGTAGCTACTAGGTCTTGTGCCGGAGATTCTACTGGAGAGGTCTGATTGGGCTCTGTGGTGTTCCTTGGGTCCGTGAAGACCCTGGATGGTGTGGAGTGGGCCCTGTGGCGTGCAGTAGTTTTGAGTAGCTGCCCTGTAAATATTGTGTCGCTTTAGTGTTAGGATTGTTAGGAGCTTATACATGCCTGAGTAGGCATCTAGTAGTGTGTGGGTTAGGCGGTGTGCGATTGTTGCCTGCACTGGATTTGAGAGATGATGAGGCTCTTGCTTGGTGATCCCCTAACCATGGGGGATGCAGGGGGGGGGGGAGGAGGGGGGGAGAGGGGTGTCACAGGCTCCCTTACTCGCGGGGTTGGGGGTTGTAACTCCCCTCCTGTGTTTCTTGTCTTAAGAAGACCCTGATAGTGAGGCAATCATTTGTAAGTGCAACAAATAGGAATAAAAACTTGTAACAAAATACTTGAACAAAAACAGTCATGATGCGGCCCTTGGTTGTTTGCGTGAGCCGTGTCCAGGTAATCAGTCATGTCCCATTCCGTGGTTCTTGTTGTTGGCATCGTAGGGTGAAGGGGACTATGGTGGTCGGGTCCCATGAGTGGGTGCTGGCAGGGCTGCCATCAGAAATTTTGGGGCCCCTGACACAGCTCAAGGTCTGGGCCCCCCGGCGCCTGCACCCGAGTCCCCCCCCCCCCCCCCGAGTCCGCCCACAGGGATGCAGTGTCTGCAGGGCCGGTGCAAGGATTTTTGCCGCCCTAGGCAAAAGTAAAGATTGCCGCCCCCCCATGTGACATCACAGTGCCCCACCCATATGATCTGCCATGTTAACTAACACAGTGCTGCAGTGCCGCCGTGTTTACAATAAAAGGCCTGCAGGAACAGGCTATAGACACCAGAACCACTACATTAAGCTGCAGTGGTTCTGGGGACTATAGTGTCCCTTTAATGTGAGGTAAATTAAAGATTAGTGCCACGAATAATATACTAGATTGCCTACTTACAACCAGATGAGGATGATGATGGGCTTCAGCTGCCGTCTGGCTCCACTGGTCTGGTGTAGAACAGGCTCTCTGGAGGCGGTTTGTAACTGTGGTCACAAAAATCAATGTTCTGGGAGAACGAGAAGCAGCTCCATTTTTTGAGGGCCCTTTACACAGCTCAAGGTCTGGGTCCCAGGGTCCACCTTCATGTTCCACCAATGAGTTTGTTCACAGGGGTGTGTGTGTGTGGGGGGGGGGGGGGATGGGGGGGGGAATCTGTGTTTGTATGTGTAAGGGCTGCAAGGTGAGTTTGTGTATGTATGGGATGCAGTGTGTGTGTCTGTAAGGGATGCACTGAGTGTGTGGAAGGGGTGCATTGTGTGTTGCTGTGTGTAAGGGATGCATTGCTTGTGTATGTGTGTCTGTGTGTAATGCATTGTGTGTTTTTCTGTGTGCAAGGGGTGCATTGTGTGTGTGTGTGTGATGGATGTCAATCTCTCCCCCTACCCCCGTCAATTTCCTTCTTCTCCCCCTCCCTCTCATTTCCTTCTTCTCCCCCTCCCTCTCATTTCCTTCTTCTCCCCCTCCCTCTCATTTCCTTCTTCTCCCCCTCCCTCTCATTTCCTTCTCCCCCTCCCTCTCATTGCCTTCTCCCCCCTGCAATTCCCTTCCTTCTCCCCCCTCCAATTTCCTTCCTTCTCCCCCCTCCAATTTCCTTCCTCTCCCCCCTCCAATTTCCTTCCTCCCTCCCCCCTCAAATTTCCTTCCTCCCTCCCCCCTCAAATTTCCTTCCTCCCTCCCCCCTCAAATTTCCTTCCTCCCTCCCCCCTCAAATTTCCTTCCTCTCCCCCTCCCTCAAATTTCCTTCCTCTCCCCCCTCCCTCAAACTTCCTTCCTCTCCCCCTCCCTCAAATTTCCTCCCTTCCTCTCCCCCTCCCTCAAATTTCCTCCCTTCCTCTCCCCCCTCCCTCAAATTTCCTCCCTTCCTCTCCCCCCTCCCTCAAATTTCCTCCCTTCCTCTCCCCCTCAAATTCCTACCTCTCCCTCCCCTCCCTCAAATTTCCTTCCTCTCCCCCCCTAAATTTCCTACCTCTCCCCCCCAAATTTCCTACCTTCCTCTCCCCCCCAAATTTCCTTCCTCTCCCCCCCAAATTTCCTACCTTCCTCTCCCCCCCCAAATTTCCTTCCTCTCCCCCCATCAAATTTCCTCCCTTCCTCTCCCCCCAAAATTTCCTCCCTCCCTCTCCCCCCCACTCCTCAAATTTCCTCCCTTCCCTCCCTCTCCCCCCACTCATTCAAATTTCATCCCTCTCCCCCCCGACTCCCTCAAATTTCCTCCCTTCCCTCCCTCTCCCCCCCACTCATTCATATTTCCTCCCTCCCCCCTCCCTCTCCCCCCCACTCATTCAAATTTCCTCCCTCTCCCCCCCACTCCCTCAAATTTCCTCCCTTCCCTCCCTCTCCCCCCACTCATTCATATTTCCTCCCTCCCCCCTCCCTCTCCCCCCACTCATTCAAATTTCCTCCCTCTCCCCCCCACTCCCTCAAATTTCCTCCCTTCCCTCCCTCTCCCCCCACTCATTCATATTTCCTCCCTCCCCCCCTTCCCCCCTCTCCCCCCACTCATTCATATTTCCTCCCTCCCCCCTCCCTCAAATTTCCTGCCTTCCCTATCCCCCCCACCCCCACCCACTCAAATTTCCTGACACCCGGTGACCCGGCGGGCACGCGAGGGAGCACTCTCCTCTGAGTGCTTCCTCTTCAGCTCCCTCGCGCGCCGCGTACTGATGCCGGAGCCGGAAGATGACGTCATCTTCCGGCTCCGGCATCAGTACGGTGCGCGAGGGAGCTGAAGAGGAAGCACTCAGAGGAGAGTGCTCCCTCGCGCGCCCGCCGGGTGTCAGCAGGGCCAGCCCCTGGGGGGCCCTGAGGTGACCGGCTGCTGGGCCCCCCAGGAGAAGAGGCTGGCCCAGTGGGAACATACCGGGGTCGCAGGGCCCCCTGCGACCTGGTATGTTCCCACTGAATGTGGGGCCCGGACGACCTGAGCAGTCCGGGCCCCCCAGGACCGCCGGGCCCATGACAACCGTTGCGGTTGTCATGCCCTGATGGCGGCCCTGGGTGCTGGCTGAGTCATCAGGAGGTGTGGAGAGTCCCAGTCTCCCAAAGATGGCTGGAGCTTCCTCTGCTGAGAATATAGTGTGAGCTGTCCCGTTGTGGAGCACGCTGAGCGATCTTGGTGGCGTCCAGTGGTATGCTATTCCAGCATTCCTGAGCCGGCTTGTTACTGGGAGCATTGTGCGCCTCCACTGTAGGGTGGACCATGACAGGTTTTGATAAAATGACAGGCCTGAGCCCTCAAACTGGTAAGGTGTGTGGTCTCGTAGTGCTGCCAGGAGTGTCCGCTTGTCTTGTGCGGATGTGCAGTGGATGAGAATGTCGCTGACAGCCTTGGATGGGGCCCTGGCTGATTTTGGTAGGCGGAACATACTGTCGATCGTTACTTTTTTGGCTTGTGTTGGAGGCAGTAGTGAGGTCAATAGGCGCCTTAGATAGTGGGGCAGTTCTTCCATTGTGATAGTTTCAGGCACCCCCCTGATTTTCAGGTTATTGCGTCTGGAGCGATCATCTAACGTAGTAAGTTGTAAGGAGAGTGCTTGTTGGGCTTTCCTCACTTCCTGCAGCGAGTATCCCATGGTGGATACTGCTTGTCTCACATCTATGATGTCTTCTTCTGTGGTACGGACCCTATCAGTCACCATTTGCAGATCTGTCTGTATCACTGCAATATCTGCTGCCCAGTTCTGCCTAAAGTTGGCTAGAAGTGCTTTAATGTCTTGCTTAGTGGCTAGATTGGAGAAGTCAGGGTAAGGTGGTGCAGCTTGCTCATAACCCTGTTGCTCAGATTGAGGCTGTACCTCCTCCTGTGTGGGAGCCTGAGGTGTATTGGTGGTTGTACCTGCGTCTGGCGTCTCCATCTTGCTTTGGGCCTGTTTCTGGAGCATGTCCCCAATGTCTCTAGAATCTCCTGGTGTCCCCAGGGGTGGTCTTTGCGATCTCCTCCCCATTTCGGATAGCAGCCCCGGCGTAGGGGTTGCAGCTGTCTGTGCTCTTGTGTCCAGTATCTGGAATGGGTTCTGCAAAACCTCGAGGCCGAGGCCGCAAGCCTCCTTTTCCGCCGTTTCAGCCCGGGTTGCAGAAAAAGAGGCATGTACCGGCTCCGTGCGGCGTGCCGGGTTGGACCTGCCGGTCGTGGCAGTCGGATGGACACAGATGCCCCTGATTGTGGATGGATTAGGCCGTTTTTCTCGGGAGCCGTGAGTAATGGCGTCCGCTCCGGTCCGCAGTTAAGCCCCATCCCGCTGCTATAAATATTATGTAATTTGGAACTAATATATTTGAATTTTAAGAAGAATTGGCTTCCATGTGCTAAGTAAGGGAATATATCTGTAAATGCTTCAATGTGGATATAATACTTGCTTGTTTTTCCTTTTCAGATTTCATTGATCATCAGAGTCTGCCCTATCAGTCTGTATCAGTGGATACCTTTCATTATAAGAATGATGTCTTTGTGGCAATTGCACAGCCTAGCATGGAAAACTGCATGATTCTAGAATGGGATCACATCGAAATGAACTTTAGAATCTATGACAATATCACAGGTACAAAATATTTAAAATCTTCTGTGGATACAAAAACAACAAAAAACACAGCTACAACTATCCTGGAATCATTATTTGGAAGAATATATTTTTATGATTAGGGGAGACTATGTAATCCCCTAATTGGACCTCACATTGGACCTCACATAATCAATGCAGTGTGGTAGTAGAGTCAACAGTAAATGTTTAGATTGTCAGGTTTATTCAGTAAAGTGAGGGAATTCAGAGGTAATTTCACATTTAAGGCCAACTTTCTTGGGTATGCTTCCAGTTTGTTTATTTTGGCCTTAAAATTGACATCCATTTTGAATCCCTGACAATTCTCACTTTAGTAAATAGCCCTGTATCACATAAGTTTACTTAAAAATTGCATGTGCCTATTGAAAGATGGCTTCTGGAAGTGGATGTGAAGCAGCTTTGCAAAGCCATAGAAACTGCATCACTTGGGTTACAAGTGCGTTTGCATCCATAAACATGCAGAATCTCTACAAACACACAATGCCACAAGCAGCCTGCACACACACAAACACACCCACCACAAGTAGCCTCCCCATCACATGCATCCCTATAAGCAGCCTCTAAAGACGTACAATGTGTCATTGTCGATAACACAATACACTTCCCTCTTATTGGGCTGCTCTGCATTAAAATTTCCAGGCCGAATTTTTGTCAAAGTTCGAACCTGCTCACGGGACTTAGACTCTTGTCCTACTGGGCCACGCAGAATAAAAATTACATTTTACCTTCCTGCCTAGGGCAAATTATCCCACAGAGGAAAATGCATTCCCTTTTAGATATTGTCTGGGCCTCTTATTCAGGCTGATGTAATATATTAAAAAGGAGGAAATCTTTATTTTATGAGAAATATTGCTCATGTAAAACATCTTATTTAAAGTCCTTCTCACATAGAGCATGTTACATTTAATCTCTAAATCCTTCACCCAGAAGCAGAATATAAAGTGGCAGTTAAGCACTAGACAACATATCGCACCTAATACGCAATAAAATGAAATCAAGAATAGTGAATGATGGTGGTGGTTACATAAATCCCCACATGAAAGTATGTTTCCTTATCATACACTAGCTGACCCGACTACATTAGAAATCCTTGTAGATATGTAGTAAGCAGGCTTAACAGTTATTTGTAATTCGAATAAACTCATAGAATAACAACTGACAGAGAAAGACAGAGAGAGAGACATATAAAGCAGGTGGTTATAGGCAACAATCAATAAATTGTAGGGGAACCATCTAAATCTAAGAAGAAGAGCAATATTTATTTTCTCTAAGGAATTCTAATGCCATATATATGAATTTGTATCAGGTGCAGAGAGTGAGAAACAAAGTTCAAAAAATACATATGGATAATAGTGTAACATAAGAGCAGAAACACCGAAATGTACCTGAAAATTTTTTTATTGTGTTTTAATCCTTCAATTTACAGTATATGTTTTTTCATTCAGTTTAACTTACTCAAATCACTCATATTCAAAAGAGGTTGAGTTGTCACATTGCTGAATGTACGTTCATAAGCAAAACATGCTTGTTTTAGTGCTCTTGCAACCAAAATATATTTTTTGTAATCACTGGATGGAACAATACGTAATTGAAACGTACTCTAAATGTGATTATATAGTTGTGTTTTGAATCTTGAATATGTATGTTATATTAACCTTCATGTAATTTGTTGTAGGTCAGTCAATTGTTGGATGCAAAGCTATCCTCCTCGATGACCAAGTGTTCATGGTGGTGGCACAACTGTTTGGTGGGTCCCATATTTACAAGTATGACGAGAGTTGGGCCAAGTTCACCAAGTTCCAGGACATAGAAGTCTCACGTATTTCCAAACCGAATGACGTAGAGCTCTTTCAGATTGAAGGTGAAACATTTTTTGTCATTGCCGACAGCTCGAAGGCTGGTCTGACTACAGTCTATAAATGGAATGGCAAAGGCTTCTACTCGTACCAGTCACTTCATGAATGGTTCAGAGATACTGATGCAGAACTAATTGAAATCGATGACAAGTACCATCTTGTCTTATCCAGTAGGTCTCAAGTACCTCTCATCTTGCAATGGAATAAGATCACTAAGAAATTCACCCCTCACAGTGACATTCCAAATATGGAGGATGTCCTAGCAGTTAAAAGCTTTAGAATGAAAGATGAACTCTATATCTCTTTGACCAGATTTATCGGAGACTCAAAAATCATGAAATGGAACAATAACCAGTTCAAAGAAATCCAGGCTCTCCCGTCTCGTGGCGCTATGAGTTTGCAGCCTTTTTCTTTTAAGGACAGATACTACCTTGCGCTAGGAAGTGATTATACATTTTCACAGATTTACCAGTGGGATGTAGAGAAGAAGATCTTCGAGAAGTTTAAGGAAATTTACATCCAAGGTCCTCGTTCCTTCACTGCAGTATCCACAGATCGTAGGGACTTTTTATTTGCGTCTAGCTTTAAAGGAAACACACAAATACTTGAGCATGTCATTGTTGATCTGAGTTTGTGAATGCTGCCCCTCTGAAAGGCACAAGGTATCCTTTTTACTTTCCTCACTGCGAGACTCGGAAATCTCAAGAATGAAAGAAAAAGAAAAATGGAACATATGTAGGTTTAGGCGTTCTACTTTAGAAGAACAGAAGCTGTGTTTCAATCAAAGGCAGTTTTTGGTTAATTGCATGACTGTGTATATTTTAATAACTTTCAATAATTTTATAACCAATACCAGGAAACTGCTTTGGAATAATTTTAACATAAGTAGGTACTGATAAGCCGTGCATTTTGAATAAGACAAATAATTTAGGTATTTCAGATTTAATATCAATCATTCTGATTGTCTAGTGTAATATGTATTGATAAGGCCATTTTATGCTATAAGTTTCAGTCATATAAGGTCAGGTGTATAATGTGTTTTCTTTTGGTCAATACCATTTTTTTTATATTATTGTACTGTTGGCTACAACAGCCAATTTTAGTAATATCTCTATAAGATGAACATCTCAAGCAATAACTAATAATCTAATAATAACTAATAATAATAATAATAAAAAAAAAGGTTTATATTAAAGCAATACTCCAAGCACCATAAATACTACAGCCTGCTTTAGATGTTATGGTGCTAAAAATGCCCTGGCTCCGTCCAATGGTATTATGTCAAACCGTTTTAGTAAAGTGCTGTAAATTTCATGGATCCCACTAGGCGCCCATTGCCACATCAGTTCTACTCCAGAGGAGATGCCAAATATCTCTGTAGAATAAAGCACAGCTAATGCAGTACCATGCAGATTGGCTGAGAGCACTCAGCTCACCCTCTCAGTCGGTGAGTGCGGTCCTGCATGACATACTCTGCTCTATGTAGTAATTTGTTGGAGGAGACCGGATTTAGGGATATGGCAATGAGCACCTGGTTGGATCCATGTAAGTTGTCAAACCATACTAAAATGGTTTTACATCTTACCATGGGCCAGCAACCATGGAACTCCTGGCACCATAACTACTACAGTGGGCTGTACTGATTATGGAGGTTTGACCGTTCTTCAAATCAAAAAGGAAAAAAAATTAAACATGTTAGGCTAACCTATTTTTTTTCTTTTTTATAAATTGTGTCCAAGCAGATAGGCCACAATTGGCAATTTTTCTGGTGGTCAGGCCCACCAACAAGCAGCTAGATCTTGTTTTTTAACAAACATACAGTAGGTCCTACCAGGCCTCACTTGAGTACCCAGAGAGTTACTCAACATGGAGCAATAGTTAGAATCGTGATACCTGCTATCCAGTGAAATAAAGGAGGATTGAAAGACTCTGAAGGTTGTTTACTAAAGGAAGACTTGAAAATTTAAGCGCAGACTGAATGCATAGCTGACATTTCCAATTTAGCTATTGTGACCTTGGATTTGAAATTCACTGTGAATTCTCACATTAGGGTGTTTATGTAAGAGTTTTATTCAATCCCCATTATAGAATTATCCAGCAAAGTTCAATCTCATTTGGTGATCTACTTAAAATGTACTAGTTAGTTATCTCATTATTTAATATTTAGGATCGACGGCAAATCATCTGAATCTACCTTTTCATGAGACTCTGGGTCAAACCATGAAAGTAACCGAGTTATGCATCGAATCCCCCCCAAAACAGGCCAAAGGAAGCCATTTTGAGACCAGTATTAGTCAGGCTGCACTGCTATACTAAGCAATCTGCTTGAGATATAAAGGAAGGACAAAATGTGAAGGGTATCAAAGCAAGAAAACACACTGAAATTCACAGTGGATTTCAAATTTAAGGAAAAGTAGCATAACTGGAGGCATAGCTAGTTTGGAGATTTTTTTCGGTTTGTTCATTTCAGCCTTAAATGTGAAATTTACTTTGAATTCCCATCAATTCTCATTCTAGTGATTAAGCCTGTAAGACAAATAATGAAACAAGGACACAGTTGTAATTACATTTTCCTGCTATTTATAACCGTGGAAGTATCATGGGAATTGTTCATCTGTGATTTTCTAATTGTAAGATGATATTGCCAGGTAATGCAGGGATAATAGAATCGGGATTGTTTGTGTTCTCTGTTTTTGAATGTCACTGGAAGCTAGAATTGGGCAATGATGCAACACACATAAAAACGGGCAAAAATGAGCAATTTGCTACAAATCTTCATTTCTGTGGAGTTGTATTTTAATCGGGATTTTTCACACATTTAATTTTGAAACATGCAATTATGTGTCAATGAGTGCAAAATAAAGTAAGGGTGAAAAAAACTACAAAGGGCATTTTCTGCATCAAGAAGTTAAATTCGGTAGAAATCACCTCTAAAGATCTGTGTAATTATTAAGTGTTCTTGCATAGCAAGACCACTTAATGTTATCTCACATATAGATTATTCTTATTCTTATTATAGCTAAATTTACCACCCTAACTCCTCCCACAGTTTTTACACTACATAGACAGTAATATACCGAAACGTGTGGATTGTTCCTGATTGGTGTGCTATTACTTTGTGGAACGTTTCGCTGAATGGTTCATGGAATATCGTCGTTCTTGTGGCGAAATTTGTCCCATAGGAATGAATGGCAAAGCTAGAGTGGGAGCTGGCAAAAGCTGAAAAATCAGGACATGATTTCTAAACTGCCACTACTCCCTCATTTTCAGGCCCACCTACACAAATCTTATATCAAAACGTTCAGCTATCCCTGCTGCCACTAAACATGTCCACGGCTAAGCCATAGTCCTGATAGTTTTCACAATATGACCATTTGTTTGCAACTCACTCCGTCCATTGACATTCATTGAAACTTCACTCTAGCCAGCTCAAACTTGAAGGGTAATTTCTAAACTGCGACTGTGCCTTCATTTTTAATATTTCAGAGACATACTATACATCAAAATGTAGGTCTGGGTCTTGTGATTCTCACAAAATAAAGCTTTTCGCTGTAGATTCATAGTTTTTAAAATACGACCGTTTGTAGATGGCAACTGCCAAAATACTCTGACCTGTGCCAGACTGGAGCAGCAAGTGATGTCATAGACAGGGCCTTTTGTACACCTGCTAATGTTTTTTATAAATTTATGTTTTAATGTAACTGTGAAGCACTTTTGGCAACAATGTTGCAATTAAATGTACTATATAAATAAATAATAACAGTTACTCCGCCCACTCCAGTTGTAGACTACTGGTGGAGGCAAGAACACTTCACACAATTTCCCCAGAAATTGTAGCTTTTCTAGTTTTATAGTAAACTTGAAATATGCTGTAAAGATTACAGTGGTTCTGGTATCCCTGTAGGCTTTTCAATGTAAACACTGCCTTTTCAGAGAAAGAGCATTGTTTACATTGGTGCCTAGTAATATCTCTAGTGGCAGCCACTTACACGACCACGAGAGGTGCTTCCTATCTCAGTGCTCCACGCTCTGCATGGAGACCCTGAACTTTCCCCATAGAGATGCATTGATTCAATACATCTCTATGAGGACATGCTGATTGACGCAGTGCAGTGTTTTGCTGTGCATGCGCAACTGCTTCCCATTGCTTTCCTATGGGAGTGCATTGGATTGGCTGAGATCATCAAGACTGATGATCTCAGTCAGGGAGGCGGGGCCAGCCATGTCAAGACCGGCATGGTGAGTAAGAAAAGGTGAGTGAGACCACCTTTTTACTCCATGGAGTTGAGGAGGGAAAACATGTTTGTATTCCTAACACTATAGTGCTTCTTTTAAGTTACATTACATGGCAACAAATGGCAAACTCTTGTAACCCAAACAAATGTTGTTCTGCTGAAACATGGGAGGAACAGGTAGCAGTTGCGTCTAGCAAGTATGGATGGAATTATACAGAAAAACATTATTTACATGTATTGCAATATGCAGACTCATTTGGAATTGGATTAAGGTGTAATATAAACTTTTTCCAACATAGAACAATTTTAATAAAATGACTACATCTGATCTCCACCATTGTCTAGTATTTATTATGTACACACAGCTAATTAAATGGATAATACAACAAATAAAAATATTTTCAGTTATTCAAATTAAAGAGCAAAAATGAAATATGAGAAAATGTTACGGAGAATGAACAAAAGCTTAATTCCTTCCTTTGTGGTTAGCTTCTATTCAAAAAATCTTAGCCGTGATTTAGGATTCTGGTATCTTTGTGGGCAGTCCAGAACCAAGTGGCATGCAGAGTTTAATTTTATTTTACGCAGACTGCAAATTGCATCTACTTCAAAAAAATGCATGATTATATTTTTTAATGGTCAGTAGTTTTAGACACGTCCCACTGTGCATGAAAGATAAAGTCGCCCTAGATAATTATTTTGGCCTCCCACGGACTTGCTAGTGAAGTACAGTTAATACCTCTTTCAGCACTGCAAATATCTTAATTACAATGTAGAGTTAGAGATCCTAAAATGAAACAACAGACCCTACGAAACACATAGTTATTCAGTA
Organism: Pelobates fuscus; assembly: GCF_036172605.1. NCBI lineage: Eukaryota > Metazoa > Chordata > Amphibia > Anura > Pelobatidae > Pelobates > Pelobates fuscus. The sequence goes on along the minus strand of NC_086322.1, from coordinate 71,569,677 downwards.
AAGTGGGAATCCAAGGTGAATTTAATGTGTTTTAAATGTTAAGTGAAACTATAGGCACCCACACCACTTTAGCTCATTGAAGTGGTCTGGGTGCAGTGTCCCTATTGCCCTTAGTGCTGCAATGTTAAACATTGCAGTTGTAGAGAAACTGCAATGTTTACATTGCAGCACTAAGACAGCCTCTAGTGGCTGTCTACCAGAGACAGGAGGCACTTCCGGATGTTTACTGGACCTTAGGTCGCCTAACTGACGCTGGACGTCCTCTCACTCTTCATGAGGACATCAGTGAAATTCCTATTGGAAACAATTGAAGCAATGCTTTCCTATAGGGAGGACCTAATGTGCTTGCGGTGCCCGCTACGCATGCTTGTTAGATCCCTTCGCCAGAGGACGTATGCAGAGCACTGACCCAGTGCCGAGGGATACCAGCACTGAAATCAGGTTAGTAAATAAAGGGTTAATTGAGCCATGCAGTGCCGAAGAGGGAGTAGTGGGGGGAGTGTGAGAGCAATATATTTTATTTAATACAGTTTTGTATTACTTACACTATAGAATCCCTTTAAGGGCAAAGTAGGACAAACTGGAAGCATAGATGACTTGGAGAATTTTTCCCGTTCGGCTACATTAACAGAAACAGAAAATCGGATCATTCTACTAAAGAACCAAATTAAAGACGAAGAAATGTATTCTTGCTTTGGGTCATGTTTGTTAATTCCTTCAGCCTTATTTTTTGCTTCCCATCACTATGGTCAAGGTTAATAAAGGGAAACTATAGTCACTACAGCTTATTGAATTTGTTTTGGTGAGTATAATCATTCCCTTCAGGCTTTTTGCAGTAAAAATGTCTTTTCAGAGAAAATGCAGTGTTTACATTACAGCCTAGTGATAACTCCACTGGCCACTCCTCAGATGGCTACTAGATGGCTACTGTGCAGCACTGCCATTCAGGGTCTCTGAACTTTCCTCATAGAGATGCACTGATTTAATACATCTCTATGAGGAGATGCTGATTGGCCAGGGCTGTGTTTGGCTCTGCCCCTGAACCTTGACAGTCTCAGTCAATCCTAGCTGAAAGCATTGTGATTGGCTCAAAGAATCATTTCTGATGATGTCATACAATCAGGTATATCAGGGGCAGAGACAGCAACTGCAGACTTGAACAAAACTAAGATTTTACTATATTTAGGTAGTCCAGGAGGGCTAGATGGTGGTTTTAACACTAGAGGGTCAAGAAAACATGTTTGTGTTCCTGGCCCTATTGTGTTCCTTTAAACGTTGTTATATCTGCCTGTAATACTTTGTTTCAGAACTCTACAGATTCTTATGTACCTTTTGCCAAACTGTCACCAGTTCATGTTTCATTTGATTACATGCCTAATGATCTTCATCAAATGACAAACAGAAATCGAGGAAGACAGTAGAACATACTGAAATGATAGATCCTTCTCTAAAGTAGTATATTGGTGTACTGATGTCTTCTTTTGTCAAATGGTTTGTAAATAAATAAATCAGGTTGGATTTTGATCAAGTGATCCCTACATCCTCACACTATTCTTTGAGCGTTTAGTCTATTCCTTAATGGGACATTATAGACATCAAAACAACTTTAGCTTAATGAAGCAGTTTTGGTGTATAGATCATGCCCATGCAGTCTCACTGCTCGATTCTCTGCCATTTCCGAATGTAATCATCTTTGTTTCTGTTTATGTAGCCCTAGCCACACCTCCTTTGGCTGCGACACAGCCTGCATGAAAAAATAGTTACATTTTCAATCAGATGTTAATTTGTTTTAGGAGTTTTTATATCTTGCTCTGCGAATTTAAATATAAAGGAAGTCTTAGCAAAACTGGGCAGCAGCACTGCTGATTGGTTGACATTCTCAACTAATCACTATATCCCCATTCATAAAACTGGCTTGACAAAGGTACCTTTCTTTTCAAGCAAGTTTTATGAATGGGGAGTCACTGATTGCTGAGAGTGTCAGCTGACCACTCTCAGCCAATCCTAGGCGCTGCTGCCTGATTCTAAGGGGGTATTCCAGTGTAAAGGTTTTAAGAAAACAGAAGGAAGAGAGGCAGAGAGATTCGGAGTTTGAGCACAGACTTTGGGGTTAAGGCATTTAATACCTTAAGGCAGTGCTCCCCAACCTTTTTATCGCCGCGGACCGGTAAACGTTTGATAATTTTTCCGTGGCCCGCTTGTTTTGATTTAATAAGACAAAAAAAAACCAAACAGTCACATATATTAAAAAAAACACGCAGACACATACATAGTCAGAAAATCACAAACACAGTCACATAAAGACATAGACTCAAAATTGTGTGTATGTGTGTGTGAGCGGTGCAGTGTGTGTGAGAGTTTCAGTGTGTGTGTGGGGGGCAGTGTTTGTGGGGCAGTGTGTGTAGTGTGTGTATGGGGGAAATGTTTGTGGGGCAGTGTGTGCAGTGTGTGTATGGGGGCAATGTTTGTGGGGCAGTGTTTGTGGGGCAGTGTGTGTATGGGGGCAGTGTTTGTGGGGCAGTGTGTGTAGTGTGTGTGGGGGCAGTGTGTGTATGGGGGGTAAGGAGGCTTTTTTTAAATGTATTTAATTAAAATTAATATATTCATGTCCCCCCTCCCTTCTTACCTTTACTGGGAGGAGGGGGGACATTTCTTAGTCCCTGGTGGTCCGGTGGGGAGTCCCTGGTGGTCCGGTGGGTATTCCCTGGTGGTCCGGTGGTGGTGAGGTGAACTCTAGCCCAGTTACAGGGCTAGAGTTCACTCTCGCGAGATTTGGAGCGTTGCCGTGGTTACCGCGGCAACGCTCCAAATCTCGCGAGAGGAGGACCCGGAGGAGCTGCAGGTAGGAGCTCCCGGGTCCTCTCTCACTCCCTCCCCTGCCGGCTGTCAGCAATGTGCCTGCAGACCGGGGAGGGAGATCTCTGATGGCTAATGCAGGGCTGGCACTTGGGCAATGCCAGCCCTGCATTAGCCGGCAGGCTCGCACACCCCACACCCCTGGGCGGCCCGGTACCGTTTGATCCACGGACCGGTACCGGTCCGCGGCCCGGGGGTTGGGGAACACTGCCTTAAGGTGATCCAGCGCAGGAACCTACTGACGCCATAAGTCACATGCAGGTGCAACTAAGGCTGCATAAACAAAGTGATTTAACTCCTAAATGGCAGAGAATTGAGCAGTGAAACTGCAGGGTCATGATTTATACACTAAAACTGATTTATTAAGATGAAGTTGTTTTGGTAATTATATTGTCCCTTTAACACTGTTCTCTAACCCCTCACACTATAAGCTATCATCTCACAGTATTCCCTAAGCACTCCTTATACTAACTTAACCACACACTCTATTCTCTAATCACTTCCTAATTCTACCACCGCTACTAATGTACTAATTTCAGTGATCAACTGGCCCTGATCAACTTGGATGTTATCCAAAAGTCCACAAACAAATTGTCTGCAACCAAACTGTAATGCGCAACTTCTTCGCACCTACTATAGAAAGACGAGCAATAAACTCAAAATGCCACCTAGAATAAGCTCTAGACACAGTTGCTTTTAAACTCACAATCTAAAAAAAATGAAAATCCCAAGAGAAATGTATTCAACCTATTTTATTGACAGACTTAACAGTTTAGAAGCTTGGGCAACCAATACAATACACAACCATTTAGGCCATAATAATCTCACAAATGTTTAAATACTTGACATATGGCAACACCTATTAGAACACATGCAATGTAAATGTTCTAGAACCAAAGGACCATAGATGGAAAGCAAGCCCCCTGCTAATATTGATTAAAAGTACACACATGTTGCTTTACCAGCCTGTAGTTACCCTTGCTCTAGACAAATGCCAGTATTGTCAATTTTGAGTTGAGTTACTATAGTGCAGGCTTCCCCAAACTCCGGCCCTCCAGATGTTGCTGAACTACAACTCCCATGATTCTCAGACTATCTATTTAATTCATAGAATCATGGGAATTGTAGTTCAGCAACTTCAGGAGGGCAGTAGTTTGGTAACGAGGTATGGACAAATGTTAGCTCAATCCCACTTACTCCCGTACTCTGCTTATTGTGCTATGCCCCTTGTGACTGTAAATCCAATATGGCCAGTTTATCCATAAAGCTTGCTTAGTATCATGGGAAATATGTTACGCAATCATCTGTAATGGCAAAGATGGATGTCAATGTCTTAAGCATAGAAGAAAATAGTTTTGTTCCTATTTACACTGAAATTCTTGTTATGGGAATGATATATCGATGATGGCAAATTAAGTATTTTTTTTAGGAGCGCCCAAGCTTAAAAGATTGCATTAATAAACTATGCAGGTTATCCACCATTTATGGTATTATTAGGAAACAAAATATTACCCAGGTGTTTGCTAACATTTTTAATATGTTTTTAAAAAACGCACTAATGTAAATTGTAATTTATATTATGGAATTTAATAACGAACGCAAGCAGATGGAAACATTTTAAGAATGTATATATATATATTTATGTTTTTGGTACATTAATAAATTGATAGTGGTATGCTGTTACAAACCTATGCAGTTATAGAAATAAAATAATTACAATTAACACTGTATGTGTGTTTCATTTTATTTTTTTTTATAATTACATGCTTTGTGCCTTCAGTCTTTCCTGGTGATCAACTGTAAGACATAATGTTCAATCCTACAGTTTAAAGGTTCCTGCTAGGCAAGGAGTAATTTACTTCCCCCCTGATAGCTGCATAATTGCCATTTGCATAAAAATAGGATAAGATAGGAAACAGGTAGCTGTAGGGAGCATCCTGACATCAGCATGGGGTTGTGAGAGGCGCCATGGCCTCTTTGCATTTAGTGTGCAACTTACTTAAAAGGTTACTCCAAGCACCATGACCTCTTCAGTGATTTGAAGCGGACATGATGCCTAGAGTCTCTATTTGCAGCAGTTTGCTAGGAAACACTGCACATATAAAGTTTAACTCCCTTTGCTGTCGGTGTGGTAACTACATCTCAAGCAGTGTCATTGGGGCATCATTAGCCAGCCTGGAACCACAAAACAAAAAAACTGCAAGAGTCAGAATTTGATAGCCATAATGAAATAGAAAACTGTGACTAGCTGTACTCCTATACATACTTTTTGCCACTGGTGGGGGTCAGTGATGTGTGCAGCCCTAATTATGTATTTTAAAGCTTCTACCTAATGCCCATAGTGTGTGTGTGGGGGTCTGGGGGAGAAGGGGGGAGGAGGGAGAGTATACATTGCATAAAAATAGGTTAATAAAGGTCATCGATAGGGAACTGATGTATTTTTTACATTAGTGATCAAATATAATGAAAGGGTCTACAGTGTTAGGTAGCCTGGAAAATACTGCTGTTTCATAAATCACATATTAATACTTCGACAATTCTTCTCCCCTGTTCTCCGTATTGCCTAAAGCTCTGTAACTCAGAATTCCACTTGTATTACCTATTAATATGCCCTACATTATGTGATTTGCACAGAAATTCCCCTTAAAGGGACACTCCAGACACCTAAAACAGGTTAGCTTGCTGAAATGCTTTATGTGGGAAGAGTGTGTCCTCTTTTTTAAATTTTACAAAAAAGTGCAGGTTTCAATAGAAATTGACACTTTTATAACTTAACCTTGTTACACCTCCTGACTGTCAATCAGACAAAAGGTCCTGTTACTTCCTGGTTTGATTAGCTCATGGGGCTAAGCTCAAGAGGCAGCACTTGTTCAGAGCACCTGCCTGGCAAAGACTTCTCATTGAGCTGAATTGTGGTGTCTGTGATTGGACTGCCACAGAACGTCTGGGTTAGGGAGGAAGGAGAGGGCTTGCAAAGGCTGCAGATAAGAGATCTTAAATATAATCAAGATATAATCTAAATGAAAAAATGCCCAATTAACCCCTTAAGGACCAAACTTCTGGAATAAAAGGGAATCATGACATGTCAGACATGTCATGTGTCCTTAAGGGGTTAAACAAATGCATGGTTTCATTTGGGGTATATCTACTAAACAGTGATTTATTTATTTAGGTAATGGAGTGTCCCTTTAAATATGCCACAAAAGTAGGTGGAATAAAAAAAATCAATCCCATGAAGCATTTCAATGTGGACAAATAAGGTTGGTTGTATCACTGTCCTGCGGGCCTTTAAAACATAAACTGATAAGTGTCAGGTAGAGTAACAGGTTTTTCACATGCTCCACGCAGTCCCCTCCCTTGCAGGTTTAGCTAAAGCTGACGTAGAATAAACAGTGCAGAGAACACCGATGAAGCTTAGAAAGCTGAAGCCCATGGCTGGATGAATTACCATATAATTGATCAGTGTGCTGTGCAAACATTTCCCACTACCAAAGTCTACTTACCATGCAAAGCAATCAAAGAGAAAGTGATTGGCAGGGGCTCGTCAGTGAGGTGAGTTCTTTATACACGGGAGAATGTTTTTTACAGAGAATTGGCAACACGTATGATACTCAGTCTTCAGTGACAAAAAATGAATTGGCAGGTAGTAAATATGTCACAAAGGAGTTTATCCACTAAGCAGAGAATTGTTGAGAATTTAAAAGGGGGCCAAAGGAAAGCAAATCTTTATTTCAGTTCCGTTTCCACTTTAGCTATTTTCACCTAAAATTTGTAAGTCCTTTGTCATTTCTGCTCAATTTCATATTTAGTAAATAAACCCCAGTGAGACACAAGTATTGCCAATAGGCCGACCTGGGGTATTTGCATGCTTTAGAATTCTCTTGCCATTCTACCAAATATAAATAGACGTGATTAAACAGGAGTAGGCAATCTCTGTAAATATGCTTTATAAGGCTCTTGTTTTGTGACTAGCCTACATCCTGTTTCATGTTATAACACTTTATTGTGTACAATGAGGCAGGTAATGAGAAAAAAAAATGGAAAAGTTACATTTACAAAGTTCCATTATAGAAAGGTTTTTTTTTCCTGCGGAATGTTCGGTAAATATGCAATTATCCTCGTCTGCGATATTTATTATGCTGATGGAATATGTCAGATCTGCTGGATGCTCCAGTAAACACATTATAAAGGCAATGTTACAGCAAGGCCGTATATTCTAGGTCATGGCTGGGCAAAAGTACTATCCAGCTTTTACAGAACTCCAACTCCCATGATGCTTTGCCAGCATTAAGGATCATGGGAGAATCATGGCAACTGTATATCTATTACTGCTAGAGCTGGGAGTTAAAACAAAAAACACCCGCCTTATTAAAACACAAACAAAAAAGAAATAGAAATAAAAGTAGTAATATGTCGACCTGGTTTTACCAAAGTGAGTACTGGCCAGAGGTATTAAATAGTTGTAAGGTAAATTATCTCATTGAAGTTGTTATAGTGTTTGGAGTCCCCTGGCGCCATCCTTTTATTCAGTGTTGAAACGTTTTAATGTATTAATGCTAAACGAATGTCCTGAGCAGCAATGTGTGGCAGTAATTGGTTGAGAGTGGTATCTGACCAGCAAAGTATGCCTTGACATGTGTATAACGAAATGTGCAATGTGTGCCTTAGCCATACCTTCATTAGAGGCTGGGTTATGGGTGGCCAGAGATCCTTACTGTTAAACTGCTTGAAAATGTAGAGACCTTGCCAAGGGACTCCAAGCACTATAACCAATTCAATAAGATGACATTGTTATAGTGCCTACAGTGTCTCTTTAAATCAGACACCCAGTTTGAAAATAAGAAATGGATACTTTAATCACATTATACAGACAAACTAGTTAATGACATAAAACAGACACACCAAGTGTCCCTATTTAAGAGGAACAGTGCCTATTTTGGGCACAATTCCTTCTGTCCTTTTTTTCTCTCCTAATGCACCTCTTTCCTAGGAACTCCATATGTTGGTCAGTCTGATGCATTGTTCTTGCTCTAAATAACATTTTAGTTGCAATAATGGCTCTTGGTAAGTCACCTAAAAATTTTTAAAACAGCTCTGCCCCTTGCCACCCACACCTCTAAAATTATAGTGTCCCTCATCGTCCACTAGAAATGTTGGTTGGGAGGTATGCTATAACTTAATACCGTAGTGGAATGTCATCATAAATGTAAAGACTGATATGTATGCACAGTAACTTAACATATGTCAAATCGCTAGTAGGATTGTTTTGATAGGATAAGAAAAGTTATATTAAAGGACCACTATAGTGCTAGGAAAACAAATTCGTTTTCCTGTCTCTACAGGGTCTTTAGGTCCCCCCCTCCCTCAGGGTCCCACTCCCGCCGGGCTTAAGGGGAAGGAAAGGTTTAATCTCTTACCTTTCTCCAGTGCCGGGCTCCCTCAGCGTTGGGGACTCTCCTCCCTCTTCCGACGTCATCCGCCAAATGTGCATACGCATTTCCTATGGATTTTCACAGTGAGAAGCGCGGAAGCGCCTCTAGCGGCTGTCAATGAGACAGCCACTAGAGGCTGGATTAACCCTAATGTAAACATAGCAGTTTCTCTGAAACTGCTATGTTTACAGCTGCAGGGTTAACCCTAGATGGACCTGGCACCCAGACCACTTCATTGAGCTGAAGTGGTCTGGGTGCCTATAGTGGTCCTTTAAGACTGCACTTTTTGATGCCATCACAATTTTTTTGCACAAATGAATTCTGATACACAGCTGCTGGCACTTTTAGTTGCCTCTGTAAGCTGTTCAGATGGTGTAGCTGCATCTCTTTGTAATGTCTTGTGTCTGTGAACATGTGGCACCAGGATTTTTTGTATAATTTGTTAAATAGTTTTTTTTTTTTTTACACATTGTTTTAAGAAAAGGCAAGTTTAAGAGCACAGAGTTTACACTGTATTACAACAGAGAAAACTAAATGATTTTTGTACATAATTTTTTTTTAAGGACAATCTTATCTTGGAGGTACAATATGAACATATTCTTTGATAATTAGTGATGTCGCGAACATAAAATTTTCCGTTGGCGAACGGCGAACGCGAACTTCCGCAAATGTTCGCGAACGGCGAACCGGGTGAACCGCCATAGACTTCAATAAGCAGGCGACTTTTAAAACCCACAGGGACTCTTTCTGGCCACAATAGTGATGGAAAAGTTGTTTCAAGGGGACTAACACCTGGACTGTGGCAAGCCGGAGGGGGACAACCGCAAACAGTCCATTTGCACAACCGCAAACTCCCCATTTGCACAAGGTTGGATACCAAGCTAGCCATGTCCCGTTCCTTGTCCTCACTGATGTAATTGAAGGTCTCTTCCTCCACCCAGCCACGTACAACACCAAGAATCCCCGAAAGGTGACAACAAGCCCCCTGTATTATTTTTTTTTAAATGTACACTACTGTTACACCAGATATGAGTTGCACTGGTGTGACACTGTGCCCTGGCAGGCCCTGAAACGCACACGTGTGAAAGAAACTGACTGCTATTATATATATTTTTTTAAATGCAAGCTATTGTGACACCAGATATGAGTGGTGCCACTGGGCAAGTGGGCACAGTATACGCTGTGAGCCTGACACACACGCTGGCAGGCAGGCAACTGCAATTAGATTACAAGGGGAAAAAAAAAAGCAGACTGATGTTCTAGCCCTAAAAAGGGCTTTTTGGGGTGCTGTCCTTACAGCAGAGATTAGATGAGTCCTTCAGGACTGTAGTGGACACTGAATACACTAGCCTAGCTATCGATTTCCCTATTAAATCAGCAGCAGCTACACTGTCCCTCCTCTCACTAAGAATGCAGTTTCTGGGGGGCGGGGCCTAGCTGCCATGGAGGAAAGACGCACTTCGTGTGAGCTCCCTCAATATCTCACTTGAAGCAGCTATCAACAAGCGAATTTCACCCCAGAAGGGGATGACCCAGCAATGTTGCTCCTACCTGACCGACCCGACATGCTTATTAGCGGTCAGCAACTCAACAGAGTCTTACTGACCTCCGCGTGGCAAGTGTGGCCTGGTGCTCACCGGGCGGGAGAGGCGGCCGATCTCTCGATCCTGGGATGCCCAGGAGCAGCTACTTCCCGGCAGGAGCTCCGTTACCCCCCCTTGGACCGGTGGGGGTTATCCCGGTCCACCCCTGAGAGGCTGTCTGGAGCTAATGGACGCACAGAGCACAGCCGCCCAGGCTGACATACTCATCTGCGACTCTCCCAATATGGCGGCAGCTGCGTGTCCTCCTGGTACCAGCAAAGCACGGCAGGATATTGAGTCTAAGCTGGACAGACTCTTTAATCAATTTTGGAAGCAAATAACAAGCAGGAAGCCCCAACAAGCTCCACCACAGCCCCAACAAGCTCCACCACAGCTAAGCGAAGCAGTCCCCATTAAAATCCACCAACGCAAAAGGGGTCGAAGACGGGACCGGAGGCACAAACAGAAATGCAGAGCCTGCCCCACGTCAAGCATCGCCTCCACCTTAAGCCACCACAATCCCGCACCGGACGTGAAGCACCACCGGGGCAGATCCGACCACCCGACAAAACAAGCTTCCACCACCTCAAGCCGCGAACCCGGCACTCAGCCAGAGACTTGCCTTTGTTGTTCCAGGTATCAGGGACTCCCAGGGTCTGCACCTGGCGCCCAGAAGGGATCGGATGAGCACAAGCAGTAAACAGCAGCCTGCCAAGCATGTCCCACTATAGCCGATCCTCCACACCATGCCTTTGATTACATGAACTGCTCTCTGCACATTAACTAATCGTAAAGTAGCAAGCGTTTAAACATGTCATTATTTCACCTCCTAAAGAGTTTATTGTCGTAGTTCCTTACATGCCTTTACCTTAACCGTTCATGTATTATGTTATTCACTAGTCTCATCTCATGGGGCAACTCACACTTGATTTATAACTAGTGGTGGAGCTGCTGATATAAATACACAGTTGATAACGTGCAAGCTACACCCTAAACATGACAGCCATCTTTCACAACAATGTACTGCTATATACTCATACCCTCAGTGCAACTAGCCATGATATACGCACGTTCAGCCTAGCATGCTCAAATAGAACACACTTCTGTCTAAAAAAAAAAAGAATGCAGCTTCCGAATGAATCTTAAATGGATGCTGTCCAGGAGGTGGGAGCGTCTGGGAGGGAGGGTCTGCTGCTGATTGGCTGGAATGTGTCTGCTGCCTGTGAGGTACAGCGTCAAAGTTTACTCAATGATGACGAATAGGGGGCGAACCGAACATCGCATATGTTCGCCATCCGTGGCGAATGCGAACAAGCTATGTTCGCTGGGAACTATTTGCCGGCGAACTATTCGGGACATCTCTAGTCAGGATAGATGCCTCTGGAATGGGAGGTATGGGTTGAGATGGTACGCATACCAGTGTCTCAAGGGCCAAATAAGCATTTCTGGACAAAAGTGTCTGATGGGCCTGGGCAATCTGGTCCATACGGTGATCCTGTTCTTAAAATCTTGCCTCATAGCAGGCCATTTGCTGTCCTAAACCTGCAGGGCCCATGGTCCTATCATAATGTCATGATGTAATACCCCAACACACAGAGTTTAGGATAGCAAGGGACAAGACTAGGATATAACTTATTACCTGGACTTAGAATGGCCAGACTAAACGTCAGACAGAGATAAAGCGTAATCAGAAAGGTCATGGTAACAGAGAGACTACGAAAATGAGAACAAGCCAGAGTCAGGTAGATGGTAATCAGTCACACGGGCAAACAAGACAGGAAAGGGTTAAAGATAAATTCAGAGTCAAGAACAAAGCCATGGTCAATACCAAAATAAACAAAATAGATCAAGGAACGCACCAAAGGGTACTGACACAGAAACCACGATAGGACAAAGTGGATAGGGCTAGGGAAGTTTAAATAACCTTTAACATTTGATTGGCCCACGTCATGCCGTGGGCCAATGGGAGCCTGAATCAACTTTTGGCTCCCACTGCCCCTATAAGAGCGAGCTCGTGATTCGAGCCGTGCTCCTAGTGCCAGGCAGGCCACGTGACCGATCACTGCGGTCAGTGCACGCGGCTAAGTCAGAAGAGGAGATCAAGCCGCATGCGGCTCATGTGGAGGCAGGAGTGATCCAGCCAAGCGCGGCTCAAGCTTAGGAGCCAGGTCGGTCCCAGGAAAAGGTAAATACAGCCACAACCACTTATCCCAATCACACACCTTTCCTAACGTCCTATCCCATTAAAAGCATATTACCGCGTATTTAATAAAACAGATAGAAACCCTACTACATCCAGGTTACCGATCGATGGTTCAATATTCTGAGCCCTCTGATTTACTGTACACGACTATTCAATATTCCCACAAATTTTATATGCCATTTTATTTTTGTTTGAGACCAACTTAAAAATATTGGATATCGCTAAAAATCATGATCACTATATACTTTCTCTACAAACCTCTAAAACGAACCAAACTAGTCATCCATCCGCTATACCACTTTATCCCACCTAGAACTAGTGCCCAGTTAAAATACTTGACTCTTACTTACCCACACTCAGTCATGCCACACACATTTCCCCACTACTCTCGCTGAATCCCTCTGACTACGGCTAAATTCATCTTCTACATCAGAACACTACTCCTAAGATTGGGTTGTATCCATGCCTCGGGTCTTCCATTTAGAATAGGGGCAGCTTCGGTCTCCTTGAACACTGACACTCCAGTGCATATTATTAAAAGATTGGGCAGATGGAAATCCTCAGTCTACAACCGATATATTCCTTATCCCGAGAAAGAAATGAGGAAAGCTTTTAAAAGTTTGGCTTTGTAAATTTGATGCAATAAGTGTGTTTTTCTTTACTACCTTTTCACCCTCTTTGCATGAACCCGAATTACATATATTACTAATATGTTTCTGAACATATATATTATATTATTCACTCACTCACTCACTCACTCTCTGGGCCGGCCTAAGACATCATGCTGCCTAGGTCCAACGATAAATGACTATGGGGGATAATGTATAATAAACACAGGTTACTGGCTATGGGAGGGATAATGTATAATAAACACAGGTTGCTGGCTATGGGAGGGATAATGTATAATAAACACAGGTTACTGGCTATGGGAGGGATAATGTATAATAAACACAGGTTGCTGGCTATGGGAGGATAATGTATAATGAGCACAGGTTACTGGCTATGGGGGGATAATGTATAATAAACACAGGTTACTGGCTATGGGAGGGATAATGTATAATGAACAAAGGTTACTGGCTATGGAGGGGATAATGTATAATAAACACAGGTTACTGGCTATGGAAGGGATAATGTATAATAAACACAGGTTGCTGGCTATGGGAGGATAATGTATAATAAGCACAGGTTTCTGGCTATGGGGGGATAATGTATAATAAACACAGGTTACTGGCTATGGGAGGGATAATGTATAATAAACAAAGGTTACTGGCTATGGAGGGGATAATGTATAATAAACACAGGTTACTGGCTATGGGAGGGATAATGTATAATAAACAAAGGTTACTGGCTATGGAGGGGACAATGTATAATAAACACAGGTTACTGGCTATGGAAGGGATAATGTATAATAAACACAGGTTACTGGCTATGGGAGGATAATGTATAATAAACACAGGTTACTGGCTATGGGGGGATAATGTATAATAAGCACAGGTTACTGGCTATGGGGGGGATAATGTATAATAAACACAGGTTACTGGCTATGGGGGGATAATGTATAATAAACACAGGTTACTGGCTATGGAGGGATAATATATGATAAACACAGGTTACTGGCTATGGGGGGATAATGTATAATAAACACAGGTTACTGGCTACGGGGGAGATAATGTATAATAAGCACATGTTACTGGCTATGGGGGGAATAATGTATAATAAACACAGGTTACTGGCTATGGGAGGATAATGTATAATAAACACATGTTACTGGCTATGGGAGGATAATGTATAATAAACACAGGTTACTGGCTATGGGAGGATAATGTATAATAAACACAGGTTACTGGCTATGGGAGGATAATGTATAATAAACACAGATTACTGGCTAAGGGATATAATGTATAATAAACACAGGTTACTGGCTATGGGGGGATAATGTATAATAAACACAGGTTACTGGCTATGGAGGGATAATATATGATAAACACAGGTTACTGGTTGTGGGGGGATAATGTATAATAACCACAGGTCACTGGCTACGGGGGAGATAATGTATAATAAGCACATGTTACTGGCTATGGGGGGAATAATGTATAATAAACACAGCTTACTGGCTATGGGAGGATAATGTATAATAAACACATGTTACTGGCTATGGGAGGATAATGTATAATAAACACAGGTTACTGGCTATGGGAGGATAATGTATAATAAACACAGGTTACTGGCTATGGGAGGATAATGTATAATAAACACAGATTACTGGCTAAGGGATATAATGTATAATAAACACAGGTTACTGGCTATGGGAGGATAATGTATAATAAACACAGGTTACTGGCTATGGGGAGGATAATGTATAATAAACACAGGTTACTGGCTATGGGAGGATAATGTATAATAAACACAGGTTACTGGCTATGGGGGATAATGTATAATAAACACAGGTTACTGGCTATGGGGGAATAATGTATAATAAACACAGGTTACTGGCTATGGGGGATAATGTATAATAAACACAGGTTACTGGCTATGGAGGATAATGTATAATAAACACAGGTTACTGGCTATGGAGGATAATGTATAATAAACAGAAACACACAAAAAAAAATAATACAAAAAAAAGGTGGGAGGGTCTAGGAGGGAGGGTCTGCTGCTGATTGGCTGGAATGTGTCTGCTGACTGTGAGGTACAGGGTCAAAGTTTACTCAATGATGACGAATAGGGGGCGGACCAAACATCGCATATGTTCGCCGTCCGTGGCGAACGCGAACAAGCTATGTTCGCCAGGAACTATTCGCCAGCGAACCGTTCGGGACATCACTATTGATAATTTCTCTTTTGAGCAAATCAAATCATATGCTAACTGAGAGGTGGGAAAACCAAAGATAAAGAGAGAGGGGGGAAAAAAGGAGTAAAAAAAGGGGATGTATGAAGTCAGGGGATGAAGAGAATCCCGGGGGATCTGCCTTGACAAAGGTAGTGTTTTGCGTTAGGTATTGTAGTGTTCTTCCCCTGTTTTCCAAATGTTGTGAAGCTTCCTAATGGACCCTACGTATCTGTGTATCATCTCTTCATAAAGTTTTGTACAGGAGTATTTTTATTGGTATTTATGTAGCGCCAACTTATTCCACAGCGTTTTACATTATTATAAAGGAGGACATTTAACAATAAATAAGACAATTAGAAAATGTTACAGGATAATTTAGGTTGAGGAGGACCCTGCTCAAAAGAGCTTACAATCTAGAGTACATTAATGTAAGCATTTTGAGGTATAGGCATACACAGGTCCATTTCCCTTTTATATCCTGTGTTCTTCAGTCACATAAGTTGTGATCTTAGAAATCGTTAGATAATACTTAGGTAATACTAATCGTATTAGTAAGATTACAGTCATGGTTGTCCGGAGCCCGAAACATCACTTGAAAAACAGGTTTCAGAACAACACTTAAAGGGACACCAGAACTACAGCTTAATGTAATTGTTCTGGTGTCTATAGCCTGTCCATGAAGGCATTTACATGTAAACACTGCCTTTTCAGAGAACCTTGACACTGGTTCATTGGTTGTCCTTCCTTGCACCACTTTAGGTCAGTACTACCCACTCCATACCAGGAACACCACACGAGACTTGTAGTTTTGGAGAGGCTCTTACCCAGTTGTCTAGCCATCACTATTTGTCCCTTGTCGTCAGTCAGATCTTTTTGCTTGCCTATGTTTCCTGCTTTCCACACATAAAATTCAATGCTATTTACGTCACCGGTTTTAATGCTGTGGCTGATCAGTGTATTGTAACAATATTCACAGTTTAGTAATTACATACTACAGGCAGGTCTTTCCATGCACACACTGTATTGCATGTATTACAGGGCCAATATGTAATGCTACCTATTGTGCACATATTAAAAACTGCAGCACAAAACCTTACAAAGCCAATATCTGCCTACAGAAACCCATATCTGCATGTTACTACTGCTGAATCAGGGTCTCCATGATCAGAGTGGGTGACCCAACAAGACACACTCTGCCCACAGCTCTCCCAGTGACGTCACGCCGAGCAGAGGGGGAATCCTTGCTGCCATAGCTCTGCGTGCGGCGCCTGTGATTGGCTGCCTGACGTTCCAACCCGGAGCTGGGACGTCGCTGCCGCCGCCGCCGCCGCCGCAGCCAAGTGGCGCATGCGCAGATTGCGGGGACTCCTGGGGATCAGCTGCACCCCAGCAAATAACATGAGGAGCGGTGCAGGGGGAGAGCCCGATGATGGCCGGGAATGGGAGGTGAGACCTGTGCAGCTCCAGCAACCCTCAGCAAGCTGAGCTCTCTGTATTGTAGGGAGAGCTGGCTGAACCTGGCCATTTAAATCATTGCATTGTGTAACCAGCTCCCGAAACACAGGGCTGAGTGATTTCAAAGCACAATTATTTCAAATTGTCAGATTGTGATTCCTTCTGAGTGTATCCATAATGATATTTATATACATTTGTTACTAGAGCTTCAATGTTTTACTTGACATTTATCACTTGTACATATTGATGGCAGCACCTGGGAATTACTATCCAGCAAAAAATTATATATATATATATAAAACCACTATTTAATCAACATGGAATACGGCATAATTTTAGTAAATAAATATTGCAGGTCAGCACCTTTCCTGTACTGCCCATCAAATGGTAGTAGTGATCCCTGTCTAGTGAAACATGGTGTACCTGCAATATTACATGTAGATTGTGTTTGCATTAAAACAAGGGCAGACTGAATGATCCCTTGTTGTAGCTTTAAGCCTGGGAATGCATTATGGGAAATATTTCATAACAGCTGGGGTCAGCCTGCTGACCACCTCTGCATTAAAAACATTTCCATGCATATATGGTGAGCAGCAGAATAAATATTTATTTAGCCAACCCTTGTGTAGCATTATATTTAATATTACTTTGCTCTTAAACGCTCGGCATCTAAATTAGTTACTTGTGGATGTCAACATTTTAAAATAAATAATACAAGAACACTTTCATTTGGGCAAATGTCTAAAAATGAATTAGTTGTTGGAATAATATTGCGTTACTTGGATAATGGTAACAGATGATGTGATTTTTTTATTTTTTATTTTTTTTTTGTATGATATAGGATTGAGTGAATAGAAAATGTAATAAAAAAAGGTGCAGAACAATGACTGCTTATTACTGTAATATTTTTTTTTACATTTTTTTACTTTTACTACTATACAAAATACTTTTTGGCTGAAGAGTGTACAACCTCAGTGTCCACGTTTAACGCTCTCCTATAAGAAGTGATTTAAACACTATACTAAACTGAATCCTGTTTAGAGCTGGGTATTGGGGATCAATTCAGTTCAGGTCTTTGTAGGAGCGTTCTAACCGACTTTTTTCTTTTTCTTATTAATTCTAAATCACTGTATGATGTATAAATCTAGAGTCTTAAGTCTATGCTACCCATCTAATAGAGGAGAGCAGCAGGGAGATGGAGACACAGAACAATTAAGCTGGAGGGCCTATGTACTAGGGAAGACGATCGGGGTAGATTTTCTTGATCTCTGTTGTCCAACAGTGAGACAAATTTTAGACACCAGTTCCCATGTTGTGTCACCATAATTACCTGTATTTGTTGAGCCCTGTTCTTCATGGTTTACGTTTTGTGGCTGTATATATCCAGGCTAGGCACCATAACCATTGCATCCCATTGTGCTTGTAAGTCATGGATTCTGCTTTTGAGCTCGTCGTCACCTTGATGGCTATGTTGCTAATGTGGACATGTGACTTCCATGTTAGCAATGTTAGTTTTGTCTGTATTTGTCTCAGTTGGTGCTGTTCAGATGGACAAAATTAACATTTCTAATAGATATGTGTAGCAGTATGGACAGCGATTGGCTGAGTCTCGAAAACAGTTTGACACAGAATTGGAGTACAGCACTAGTAGCTGACACCATAACCACTACAATGGGCTGTAAGATTTAGGGTGTTTAGACTGCCCCTTTAAATTCAGGATGTCATTGAGCACGTTGTCCTCATAGTTGTTTGTTAATGTAAAATCCATTGTGCGAAGAGAGCTAGAACAATTGTTTTCCTGTCTAATTGTTTAGGGATTGAAAGATTGTCAATTGCAATTTAAAGAGCTAGTACAGCATTATTATGTAAAGTATTATTACAAGGACAACATGTATTTTTAAGTGATCAACTATTTGCTGAATATTATTACAAATACCATTTCTCCTTAAAGAAAACGAAAAAAATGCAACAAAGTAGTTCATCATTATCTATAGCTTCTTTTCGTCTTAAATATTACATCTGAATCATGTCCTCTGATTTAGATGCCAAATAGACTTTTTTTTTTTTTTTTTTTTTGATATGCATGTAATTTCACCTATGTAACTTACTGCTCGGTTTATTGTGGCTGTGAACGACTACCCACATGTATTTATTTATTTTAATTCCCCTCTCTGTGCTTGTAGTATTATGATGTCCCGCAGCATCACCTTCTTTTACCTTTTAAAATGACATAATTATCACAGGGAGGAGATCTAAGGAAGAATCCTGGCCCCTAATAACTAGATTCCAACATTCTGTGGTTTTATATAGTTCAGTAAGACGAAGCTTTTATGCATATCCCTTATTGTTCTTAGGTTGGTGGTACTATCCACAGTTTGTGTTTCTACCTTGTCTTCCCAGAGCATACGAACATGCTTAAGTGCTGTGTTAAATAAACTCAGTGGATTAAGCTCAGAGAAATATGTGTAGATCATTGTCTGTCCTGAGTGGGCCTACCTAGACATGTTGACATGCAAACGTTTTGTTGGCTGTGCCTCTTTATCGAGCGGTTATGGCACTTATCAATGCCCCTCATTGGTCAACTCACCCCTCTATCTTAGACTCTATATGTCTAATGTTTTAAATATGTTATTCCAAGCACCATAACCACTACAGCCTGCTGGGGTCCCTGGTCAGTAACAACATTCGACTTCAACAGAGCTGCAGAAGCTAGATGTTGTTTCCACCGGCCATTAGTAGGCTTAATGTGTCAACTGACCAATCTCAGCCGGTGAATGCAATTCTGGGCATAGGAATATGCACAAAATTCACATTAGCCAGCCAGGAATGGTTATATAATGCCACATATACACAGATGAAAGTTCTTGTTTTGTTTCTCTTTCCAGTTTCTCGTTTGTAAGAGGAAACTCGAGAGCAAGAAAGAAGCATTACTAATCCTTTCAAAAGAACTGGACACATGTCAGCAAGAACGAGACCAATACAAGCTGATGGCCAATCAGCTCCGAGAGAGACACCAGTCCTTGAAAAAAAAGTACCGGGAACTCATTGTATGTATCACGTGACCTCAAAACTAAGACAATATAAATATATTATCGATAGATTTAGTTGTGTAAAATGTTATGTTTTAGAGTATTTTCTAATGATTTATTGTATCTTTACACTTAAAGCATTAACTGCAATGTTCCATAAAAATAAATAAAAAAATGACATCGCCAGGCTAGCAAATGAATTACATTGTGAATGTTTGCCACAGTTTAACATGCTAGTTTGCAGACAGGATTTAAGAGATTTATAGTGTTAAGAAATCTTATCCAGATATATATATATTATTTTTGTAATCTTTTGTCATCATGGTACAGTCACATAACGGGGAGAAACGTTTTTGTTATTTTGCAACATTTAGACTCTTGGTCTTAACCGATTGGTACCACTTTGGCACTTGTCCTCTCAAGAGCGTGTCATTTTGATGTAGTTTGTTGAGGGGGAATGGGTGCCCAAATGACACTGCTTGTTGGTGCCATTATGATTTGCCTTGTTTCAATTGTATTTTATTGGAGAATTTTCTAAATTCTAATCATCTTTTTGTTGGTCCACTGGCCAAACTTCCTCATAATCTTGTGGTGGCCTTTTTCTCTTCAGTAAATTCAATTCACTGTTTGAATATATGGGATTTACATGATGCACATACAGCTGAGCATTGTAGGACATGTAGTCTGTAGACACCTGCAGAGTCAATGTTAGTCACTGAAGGTTATCAAACATTGACCTATGATATGCCTGTCCGCTTACTATAACAATTACCATATATATTGCAGTATTATAAATCCAGTGCTAAAATATATCCTTGCTCCTGTGTTTACATAGTGTAAAATGTGTATTTACTGTTGCAGGACGGAGACCCGTCACTTCCACCAGAGAAAAGAAAGCAGGTAATATATTGTTTCTCTTTAAATGTATGCATGAGGTTTATACATTTATTAGTAACTTTTCATAGATTTCGTGTTTTCTGGAAGGTTATAGCAGAATTGCTGGACAGGTCTGGTAGAGTCTTTGCATTTTTCTAAACATGCATATACATATATATTTGTTATACGTGTGTGTGTGTGTGTGTGTGTGTGTATATGTGTGTATATACAACCACACAGTCTTAATGATAGGAACACAACACAAATCAGATTTCTTGTAAATGCAGTCTTTTTCTTTATTAATGTGAATTCCTTACAGGGAAATTTTATAGCAGTCCTGTGCTAATCATTGCCAACAGGTGAGTAACTATCTGGATGATCCTGGACTGGATTGCTCACCTGCTGTGCTGTATGTAAACTGTGGAATGGAGCACTGGCCCTCCCTTCACTCCAAATGCTACACTCCAGGCACCCAGACCAATTCTGCCCATTGGAGTGGTCTGGGTGCCAACTCTCACTACCCTTAACCCTGCAGGTGTAATTATTGCAGTTTTTATAAACTGCAATATGTACATTGCAGGGTTAACTCCTCCTCTAGTGCCACTAGAGGGCACTTCCTGGTTTATAGCACATGAAAATGTGAGGACCTCCAGCGTCGCTGAAATCCCCATAGGAAAGCAGTGAAAGCTTTGGGGAGGTCTAATGCGAATGCCGCGCATGTGCATTAGGTCTCCCCCGCCGGCGGCGGGGGAGGAGTGGGGGCAGACCCTGACCCAGCACCGAGGGACATCGGCACTGGATACAGGTAGGTCACTGAAGGAGTTTTAACCCCTTCAGCAACATGGGATGGGGGTGGGAGGGAGAGGAGACCTGCAGTGCCAGGAAAACGGTTTGTTTTCCTGGCACTGGAGAGTCCCTTTAAATTGCTAGATTGCTCTGACTGAAACAGACAGACCTTCTTCCTGTGGCTATTCATTTACATATTCCAATACTTTTGGAGAAATATACACTCCATCCATAACAATGCCTTGCACTTTGTGTGTGTGTGTATATATATATATATATATATATAGTGTAAAAAAAAAAAAAATTTGTATCTTGTAATACCTTTTTTATTGGACTAACATAATTTTTTTAATGACAAGCCTTCGGGAGAACCTCCCTTTCTCAAGTCTGAAGCATTTCTGAGCAAGACGACACATAGAATTCAAAGTTGAGTTGTGATACAGGGGTTAAAGCGACATGAGTGCAGATAAAACACAGGTTTGATAGAAAATAGACACCATTTCTGCAGAGGGTCATAATATATTATTTAATATAATATTTCGTATTGGGCACTGAGTAAGTGTGGCGCCATCTTCCTTTCTGGTTTCTTTGTATTGTGGGTTTTGTGGACTGACTGTCATTTTGTTCTTTAATGTAGGCAAATTTAGCACAGCTTCTTGGGGACTCTAGAGAAAGAAGTAAAAAACTTGAGTTAGAAATCAAAGAACTGCAGCAGAGACTGGTGGAAATTCAAGGCGACAATAAGGTAAATGCTTGTTGTTTTGTTTTTTTTACTTCAATGTCTGTCGTTTGGTCCTTGGCAACTGAATATATTTTTTTTGTCCAGTCCTGTAGTCCAGAGCATCTGGAGCCCCAAGGCTGTACATCCCTGGGTTAGACTGTGTGTTTATGGTAATGGGAGATTAAATGGTTGGTCTTTATTAATTAGTGGAAAATATAGTATGATCCGAAGATCATCTTTGTGGGCCCTTGTCAGAGTTATTCACTAAACACGGATATGCTAGGGAATTGGCCAGGAAATTGCATATTTGCAAATAAACCAATTGGAAATTTTCCCCAACTAGTCTGTTTTGGCATAAAATTTGTTGTATTTTATCACAGAAATGACTCACGTAATGGGAGTTGCACATAATACACATAATACAGTAGTAAAGATATTGTGAAGGTTTTAGAATGTATAATCTTATCCAACAGAAAAACCAAACAATAATCTATATAAGATTTTGGTCGCAATGTATACTTACTAAAATACTAACATTTTATGAGACAAGCAGATAGTAACGCATTTATAGGCTGCAAACATACAGCATTCTATATATATTTTAACTAAAATGTATCCAAGAGCACCTGTTAGATTATATAAGCAATATAATGTTAGGGTATTGACACTAATCTACAGTCATGGGGGAAAAAATGTATACCCTCTTTGAAATGTATGGTTTTACATTTTAGGACATAACAACCATCTGTTCCTTAGCAGGTCTTAAAATTAGTTAAATACAACCTCAGATGAACCACGTCACATGACATATTACACTGTCATGATTTATTTAACATAATAAATATTAATATAAAGCAATAAATGAGAAGCCATGTGTTAAACACCTTGCGTACACCTTATGATTCAATAGTTTGTACAACCACCTTTAGCAGCAATAATTTGAAGTATTCATTTTCTGTGTCGTTGTGGAGGTATTTTGTCCCACTCTTCTTTACAATGTTGCTTCAGTTCATTGAGGTGTGCTGGCATTTGTTTAATGCACAGCTCTTTTAAGGTCCCGCCACAGCATTTCAATCGGGTTGAGATCTGGACTTTGACTGGGCCATTGTAACACCTCGATTCTTTTCTTTTTCAACCATTCTGTTGCAGATTTGCTTGTGTGCTTGGGATTATTGTCCTGTTGCATGACCCAATTTCGGCCAAGATTTAGCTGTCATAGAGTCAAATGTGAGGCCTTCTATCTAATTCTTTGGTATACAGAGAAGTTCATAGTCGACTCAATGACTGCAAGGTTACCAGGTCCCATGGTGGAAAAACAAGCAGAAATCATTAGATTAGAATGTCTTGAATGTTTTCCACTTTTTAATAATCTTTCTCACTGTAGAACGATGGACTTTAAACTGTTTGGAAATGGCCTTATAACCTTTTTCAGTTTAATGAGCGGCAAAAATTCTCTAGGATCATTGATGATCTTTCCTCCTTGGCATTGTGTTAACACACACCTGAATGCCGGGCCGCCATCAAGGCATCACAACCATTACATTTCTTATGTGCACATATATATTGAGATTCTCGTGATATTTATGTGCACTAGGTGCCCCCTGCTGCCTGTACATTGCAGACGGGGGGCCCAGCAGCACACTCAGTCTTCCCTTTAGATTCTCTGTCTAACTTTTGCGTGTCCAGGCGACGTCTGAGCGTTGCCACGGGTTACTGTGGAAATGCTCTGCACAGCACGCACAGCGGTCTTGCGAGAGTTAGAGAGGAGCTGGAAAGGGAAGTGTACTGCTGGGCCCCCATCTGCAATGTACTTCGGCAGGTTCCCTCCACCCGACCACTAGGGAATGCAATCTCCCCCCTCCCTGGCCAGGTAAGAAGCAGGGAGGGGGAATAATATAAAACATACACAAATAAATGTAAAAATAACTGCGCTTCCCTTTCTCCCCCTCTCTCCACACAACAAAAACAAACACTCTGCAGTCGTTATACAAACACACACTCTGTATTCACTATACACTCACTACATCCACTATACAAACACACTCTACACTCACTATACCCACTCTGCATTAACTACAAACATATTACATTTACTGTACACACTCTCTACACATACACACTCTGCATTAACTACAAACATATTACATTTACTGTACACACTCTGCACTTACTACAAACATACTACATTCACTATACACACTAGTCACTATACACACTCTGCATTTACTACACATACATTACATTCACTATACACACTTTGCATTTACTATACGCACACTACATCCACTATATAAACACACTGCATTCACTATACACACCTACATTCACTACACAAACACACACTTTGAATCTAATGCATACAAACATTACATACATTAAACAAAACATACAATCTGCATCCACTATACACACTGCATCCATGACACACATACCGCATCCACTATACGCACACCACATTCAGTACACACGCACACACTTCATCCTTGTGGACGGACTCGGGGGCGGGCCCCGGGGTCCAGACCTTGAGCTGTGTTAGGGGACCCAAAATTTCTTATTTCAGTCCTGCAAACCAGTAAACTGCTAAAACTTCGGCTTTTATAGAGGTGGTCAGACTTGCTGATAATCAATTAATCAAGGGCATTTGATTAGTAGCACCTGTCTGCTACTTAGCCTCTTAATTCCTATGGTATCAGTAAGGGTGTACTTAGTTTTTCACACATGTCTTCTCCATTTTGGCTTTATTTTTGTAAAAATAAATCAAGACCCAGTGTAATATGCCATGTGTTGTTTTTCATCTAAGGTTATATTTATCTAATTTTAAAGGATCACTATAGTGTCAGGAAAACAAAGCGGTTTTCCTGACACTATAGTGCCCTGAGGGTGCCCCAACCCTCAGGGTCCCTCTCCCGTGGCGCTGAAGGGGTTAAAACCCCTTCAGCAGCTTACCTTATTCCAGCGCTGGGCTCCCTCGGCGCTGGTGACCTCTCCTCCCCCGCCGACGTCAGCTGCCTCGTCCGACGTCAGCGGAGCCGAATGAGCATGCGCGCATTCAAAGTGTCCATAGGAAAGCATTTCTCAATGCTTTCCTATGGATGCTCTGCGTGATGGAGGCACTAGAGACTGGCTTAACACCAAATGTAAACATAGCAGTTTCTCTGAAACTGCTATGTTTGCATCTCAAGGGTTAAAACCTGAGGGACCTGGCACCCAGACCACCTCATTGAGCTGAAGTGGTCTGGGTGACTATAGTGTCCCTTTAAGACCTGCTGAGGAACAGTTGATTGCTATTATGTCTTGATATGTAAAACCATAGAAATCAAAAAGGGTGTGCTTTCCTTTTCCCATGACTGAAACCAAATGTAAAGCAATTCAACACTGAATTACGACAGGATTTCTTAGATCATGAATGGTGTATCTCTCAAATCAGACCACTACCAATATCCATCATCCTCACCCCAGCTAAACCTGCGTACTACTGGTAACTACTCACATCCTTTTAGCCTTCCTGTTAAAGACATCGTTATCCAAGCTTTCTCCTAAAATTCATGCTCTGTTCTTGACATTGACAATTCCAGTTTTAGATACTGTAGTTAAAAAAAAAAACCCAAACAGTTCACTAAATGGTATTTCCAGTCACTGATTGTGGAGCAAGATTGCTGCCACAAATCCAATATGACTTCTAGCAGGGGTACAAAAGGTAGATGGTTCCTGGTTCATAACTAGTTCTCTGGAAAGGCCCAATACTCCCCACGCAACATACTGAATCCAATGCCCACAACTACTACACTTTACTCATTATTCCTCTGTTATAAATAAGGAAATGTTCCTATCTACCTTCCCCGCAGAGCTCTACGGTTGCAATATTACTATCTAGAATACAACATTTTTCACCAACTTAAAATCTCTCTGAATAGATTCCTCTCTATAATCGAATGGTCACGGTTTTATATTTATTTATGAGCTTTAATGGAATCTTTTCAGTGTTTTAAGTCTTTAAAACAATACAATCTATAATGTTTTCTTCTTGGTAATACACTGGATCAATACATAATTAGCAAAAATAAAAAAATCTAGTAAAAATGCTTAAAGTCTTTTATGCCCATGTTCGTATTTGGGTGATCTTGTAACTTTGAGATCCTGCATCCCCAGCTGCTGAGAATGACCATTGCCAAGCAGAGGTTAGGTGATGATGAAGTTGGAGTCCGTCACTTTGCCCCACATGAGCGTGAAGACCTTGTTTTACAGCTGGAGAAAGCACGAGAGCAGGTAACACATCAGTTACCACGCATTCTATACCATGATGTTTTTATCCATCAGGGTATTTCGATGATATGCTTAAAGTACACTATTAACATTGATGGCATAGGAATTTGCAGGAAATGTTTGGAAATTCAAATATGAATATTTACTTGCATATTTTTGATATCTATGTAAAGCATTAAAGGACCACTATAGTGCCAGGAAAACACTTGTTTTCCTGGCACTATAGTGCTCTGAGGGCGGGGGACTCTCCTCCTCTCCTCCTCCTAAGCTGAATGCGCATGCGCGGCAAGAGCCACGCGCACATTCAGCCAGTCTCATAGGAAAGCATTCACAATGCTTTCCTATGGACGCTGGCGTCTTCTCACTGTGATTTTCACAGTGAGAAGCACGCAAGCGCCTCTAGCGGCTGTCAATGAGACAGCCACTAGAGGCTGGATTAACCCTATTATAAACATAGCAGTTTCTCTGAAACTGCTATGTTTATAGAAAAAAGGGTTAACCCTAGCTGGACCTGGCACCCAGACCACTTCATTAAGCTGAAGTGGTCTGGGTGCCTATAGTGGTCCTTTAAGAACAAGTCATATCCAGCCTTGATTGTCCATTTTAAAGGATAATCTACACACCTAACGTACTTTAACTTGCTGAAGTTCTTTGTGTAAAGAGTGTGTCCTCTTTTATTTTATTTTTATTTTTTTTCATTTTACAAAAACTGCAGATTTCAATAGAAATATATATATATTATAAATTGACCTTGTTATACCACCTGGATGTCAGACAGATGGTCATCGTACTTTGAAGTAGATTAGTTCTGTGTAAGAGGCAGCAATTACTCAGAGCACCTGATTTGCAAAGATTTCTCATTGAGTTACATTGTGAAGTTTGTGATTGGACAGCCACAGAAAGTCTGGGCTGGGTTAGAGGAGGAAGGCTTTGAAAGGCTGCAGACAAGAGATCTGCAGCTTTTGTGGGCGTTTTTGTTTGTTTGTTTGTTTTTTCTGCAGGTAGGTACTGTGAGCTGTTTTTACCCCCAATGAAAAAAATATAATCAATACATGTTTTCATTGGTGGTATATTTACTACATTGTTAAATATATATTTCTCTATTGGAGCGTACCTTTTATGTAGACTGTTGATAGAATGTTCGTGAACTTCTTAATATACTCTTATATTCTTCGAAGTATTTCTTAATATACTCACAGTATGATCTGATCTCCAGAACAAGTTTACAGGGAAGTTTCCAAGATGCACTGGGTCTAAGAGATAATTGAGCTGGGAAGTTTAGATAACTCCATTATCTCTGTTACATGAAATAAACTTTTATAAAACACCCCAAAAACACAATAAAACAGTTCAGGAACCCCACAATTCTTATATCCTTAAATAGCCTGAACATATACGCATAGCCTGAACATATACGTAAAGTGCTCAGATTGGTTTGGTGGAACGAGATCGCTATTTGGGAGAAGATTTCACCGGCCAGCCACGAGGTGATGCCTTCCAGAGCATCCAGGACTGTAGCCGGTCTTGGTACGGGAGTTCCTGCACGAACACAGACTAACGCTCCCCTTGGCTCTTTGGTAGCAATATGTTGGTAGCGAATGCTCCCCCCAGTCGGTAGATTATATCTCCCGAACATCATTTGGGAAGTATACAGGCAGCAGTACCAGAGTTCACAAGCACGTGTAGCCGAAATTAAACCCTAAGGCAATACACTAAACTAAGCTGAATACAAAAGAAAAGTGGGAAAAAAGTATTAACTAAAAAATATTTTTGAAAATTACCCAGCAGTATAGGCATTGCAGCTTTAAGTCTAGTGTGTTATGAGATGGTTTATTAAAGGAATACTTCAAGCACTATAAACACTACAGTTTTTTTGTAGTGGTTATGGTGCTGCTGACCATTTGAGAAAGGCTTGACAACTTACTTGAGTCACCAGAGTGCCTGGGCGCATCTGGCTTCTACAGGAGACGATAGATGTCTATCCAGTACAGGACTGGTCTTATTGGCTGAGAGCGCTTTCAGCATGACCTTGCTTAGTACTCTTACAGGGTTGTGGCTGCAGGCACTCAACGAGACCCAGGTTAGTTGTTAAACTGTTCTACTCTGGGAGGGCACCAAGACCTCTGCATCAGGCTTAATTGGTTATGGTTCATAACTCTTAAAGTGTCTCTCAAAGAACCATAGTAACTTATGTTCAGGTTGTTGTGCAAGAAAGTTCCCAGTAAAACTCTTGCACATTTGCTTATTCATGTAGCCATTCCTAAGAACATGTACAGGTATAAACACACACTGCTCCGTGCTTGACATCACTGGATGACCTCTGTGCTTTCGCCTCTATTGGCATGCTCATCCTCATATATATTAAAACCCCCTGTACAGCTTACAGCTTAATCAATCTGGAATGTAGCTGTGCATGCTATTTCCTCTTACAAATCTGTAAGTTGAGTGCAGTCGCTATACGCTTTGGAAGTTTCCTTTAGCTAATCTGATGAAAATTGTTTCTAAAGGGAGTAAATGAGCAGGTGTGGGGCAGGTAATGCTGGGATCTTGGCTCTTTTATTTGTATGCAATGCTGTGTTTTTTGGGTTTTTTTGGCATTGTTTTGGCTAAACAATCTTTTTTGATTTTCAGTGTTGAAGTATCTGGTATGTTTATTTGTTGATATAAAGGAATTTTAAGTCAGTGTTTATGGTATGCAGACCTATTTGTGTTCAATTGACTCTCTACATCTTGAAACAGTTCGATTCAAAACTACCATTAAAGCACAGTCCTACAAATCACAAAATAAATTATTATTATTGGAAATCTATTCATAAACCGGACTTATACATAAGACACGAAGTCCCACGTTTAGACCGGAAGAAAGGAGATTTAGTATAAGGCAAATGAAATAGTTTTTACATTAAGAACAGTAAGAATGTGGAATTCAGCCGTCTGTACAGATGTTTAAACCGCAACTGGATGACTTACAAAATCATAATATTCATGGATATATTTTTTAATTTGTGGGTTAATGACTTCTTGATCCAATGAGCAATCTGATTGCCATTCTGGGGTCAAGAAGGATTTTTTTTACCCTAGTTTCTAAATTGGGAAGTGCTTCAAACTGTTTTTATGCCTTCTTTTGGATTAACTGCAAAAACAGATTTGAGAAAGGCTGGACTTGATGGACACATCTCTTTTCATTTAACTTTGATCAAGGTGCTAATTGCATTGTGCAAGAGAGAGAGAGAGAGTATGTGAACATAACTGACAGGATACCTATTTTATTAAATGTAAAAAACTGACTGGACACCTATTTAATTCAACAGTGGGGACTGGCTCATATAAATGTCTCTAAAAGAAATTTGGTGGCATATCACGACTCCAGAATTAATGAGAGAGGTGCTTATCTTGCCATCCAATACATTTTGTGTACATGAATTTCATCAGAGGAATATAGATATCTAAAACATTTATTACTATAATTAACATTTTTGTAACTTCAACATAATTTACCTTATAATTGATTTATTTCTGTTTCATATGTATTTAAAAAATGAATGACCATAGATATTCCAAAAATAGACTTTCTATTTGGTTTGTATAGCATTCCTTTGGGTACGAATAGCATTTGATGGCAATTTATTAGGTGTTCTTTTTTTGGAATCCAGTACCTTCTTTCTAACTCCAAATGATGTTCTCACAGATTGAAAGTCTTGAGCATGAGATGCAGTCTGCATTGGATGAACTCCAAGATGTGAAGCAGGAACGCTCCTTTTTCCAGGACAAAGCTGGAAGATTAAACCAGGAACTGAACCACGTACTTGGGGGTGATGAAAATCGCATCATAGACATTGATGCCTTGTGCATGGAGAATAGGTAGGTGGCTTCAATGTACAAGCAATGGGATGGACGTCCGAGGAGAGAGATATTTGTGTTCTAGAAAAAAAACAACAAAAAAAATATCAGCCATTGCTGCAGACGGGCATGCCTTCTATAGTCAAGCCTAAAAAGTACACCAACTTAAAGGGATGAGCCAAAAGGACTTACTGTCATGATCTATGTGCTAAAACTGATTCATTAAGTTATAATTGTTTTTGTGCTTAGAGTATGCCTTTTAAAATAGCCGCTGATATCCTGTATAATTAGCTGGGAAATATCCTTAAAGAAACACTTTAGGGTCAGGTACACCAACTGTATTTCTGACCCTATAGTGTTAAAACCACCATCTAGTCCCCTGGCTCCTCCTTGCCCTCCCCCCCCCCCTAATATAACAAAATCTTACTTTTATTGCAGTCTGCTGCTCCTGGCGCTGCCCCTGATCTGCCTCCTTGGCTGACATCATAAGAAGTCTTGATCAAAGCCAATCATAATGCTTTCACATTGGATTGGCTGAGGCTGTCAAGGAGGCAGATCATGGGTAGAGCCAGCACAAGCCAAACACAGCCCTGGTCAATCAGCATCTCATCATAGAGATGCATTGAATCAATGTATTTCTATGTGGAATGTTCAGTGTCTCCATGCAGAGGGTGGAGACACTGACTGGAAGTGCTGCACAGTGTGCAGCACTGCCCCAGGAAATACCTCTAGTGGCCAATGGAGTTATACCTAGGCTGTAATGTAAACACAGCATTTTCTCTAAAAAGACAGTGTTTACTGCAAAAAGCCTGAAGGGAATGATTCTACTCACCAGAACAAATACAATATGCTGTAGTTGTTCTGGTGACTGCTGTGTCCCTTTAAACCAGTGGCTGATATCCCACATCCATAGCTGGGAACTATCGTTAAACCAGTGTCTGATATTCTGCATCCTTTTTCAGTTTTTTTTTTTTATAAATTCTTTATTTTGAAAGATTTTTGTTTTATGGGGTGGGGGTACAGAAAAGAAAATTGGGAATTGGTTTGTGGTACAGTGTTTACATATCATACATCTACTGTTATAGCAGTCGTTCACCATGAGTATAAGTGCTAGTCAACAGTCTTAGTTACAACAGTTGGGTATTGCCTTTTTTTTTTTATAAATTCCTTATTTTCAAAGGTGCTTATTTAGGCTTACGTACAGATCATGACATGGTGGTACATCAATTAAAGCCGGTTTCCTAACACTGTCTCGTTGTTCATGGTAGTGTTGCTGTTGCTAGCTGCTGAGCCTAAACAGTTCACAAATTTATCCCATGTCCAATCTGATTGATTTGTGTACATTATCTTTTTAACCGGGTAGGGGTGAACTGGGGTACTTGGTCCCGGGGTCTATGAGCTTCTCTTCTTGGCAGTATCTCTTCCCGTTTCTGTTGGGGTTGTGGGGGAAGGGGGTACCGTAGAGGAGGAGGGAGAGAAAGGAGGGGGAGAAGAGAAAAGAAAAGAAGGGAAAAAAAAAAAAAGGGGGGAAGAGGGGGGGGGGGAGAGAGAAGCCAGGGTCAGTGATTTGTTGTGGTGCGCTTGGCTGTCCGCCTAAGCGTGTCGGTGGTGGGGGGGGGGGGGGGGGTAATTCTCACTGTTTGCTTCTTCCTTGGTTGTGTGGGGGTGTTTGAATGTGTAGTCGGGGGGGGCCTAGGGTGGAGGCCTAGTGTCTTCGGGGTTCTTCCCGTCGTTGTGCGGTGCGGGATCCCGCCTCTGGCCTCGGTATCTGGTCTTTGTGGACCATTGCCATGCCTGTTGTAATGGTTGGGGCCGTGGAGCTGTGCCGTGTTGGGTCCTACCTGTCTGGTGCTGAGGCTCTGGGCGGGTGTTCGTCTTGGTTGGGATTCCCATTTTCGTCCCGTGGGGTGGCAGTAGTTCGGTTGTTGTGGTCAGGGGCGGGTATGGGATCTGTCCTGGGGTGCCCCCTTTCTTTCCTGGGCTTCCTCCTCCTCTAACAACTGGGGAGTCCTGTGGTGGGGTTGTGGGTATTGTTCCCCCCGGCCGCCCGCGCCCGCCGGGGCCCCCCCCTGGGGGGGGGGTGAGGGGAGTGGGTTTGTGGGGGAGGGGTGCAGACGTTGGTGGGTCCGCTGTGCGGGGTATGGACATGCCGCGAGGTCCGCCAGGTGGTGGGGCCGGCTGTCCGATGGAGCGTTTACGCTCTGACCATGGTGTCCAGCGTTGGGTAGTTTATGTCCCAGGGATCCCAGGTTCGGTGAAATGCTTTGTAAGAGTCGTGGATCTGCGCGGTGAGCTCGTCCAGGTCTCGGGTTTCTATTATCTTGTTGATGATGGTTGAGAGTGCGGGAATTCGGTGGTCGGCCCACCGCTCCGCGATCGCTCTTCTAGTCGCTAGTGTTATCCTTGCGGCTAGCTTGTTCTCGCTCCTGGTGAGGGAGTCCAGCGGTTTGTTGAGTAGTGCCGTCCACGGTAGCGCCGGGTAAGGTTTGTTGAGTATTTGTTCTATGAGACCGCTGATTGCCGCCCACAGTGGTTTAAGTTTTGGGCAGGACCACCAGCAATGTATGTAGGAGCCAGCTTCGCCACACAGTTTCCAGCACAGGGTGTCTGTTTTTTGTCCCATTTTGTGGAGTCTGTACGGTGTCAAGTACCACCGGAACAGCGTTTTGTACGCTTGTTCCTTGTGGGTGACACACACTGTCAGGGAGTTTGTTGCCTCCCAGATTTCGGCCCAGTCGCTCGGTTCTTCCGGTGGTCCCAGGTCCCTTTCCCATGCAGCAATATAGGTGAGGTTGATGTGTGAGGTATGCGTTGTTAGGGTGGCGTATAAGCTGGAGATTTGTCCCGAGTGCATGGGTGCGTCGAAGCATCTTTTCTCAAATGGCGTTAGGGGCGAGGTCCCCGCTTGTTTGATGATTGGCTGTCTGGCTAGGTCTCTGAGCTGGATGTAGCGGAAATGGTCCGCAGTTGTAAGTGTTTCGTTGTCCGGCAGGTCTTTGTAGTCTATGATTTTCCCT
The DNA here is from genome assembly GCF_036172605.1 of Pelobates fuscus. NCBI lineage: Eukaryota > Metazoa > Chordata > Amphibia > Anura > Pelobatidae > Pelobates > Pelobates fuscus. The sequence continues at coordinate 71,536,786 of NC_086322.1, read as the reverse complement.
TGTTGATATAGGTGTAGGAGTCTGGAGATGTCCCTCTGGTCAAACGCGCGGAAGTGTTTTGCCACCATCCCTGGTGGGAAGAGTTTGTTCCGGTATATTGGTGTTACCGGGGAGATGAAAGAGGACAGTTCGTATTTGAGGTTGAGTTTATCCCACAGCGCTAGCGTGTGAGTGATTGCCGGAGAGGTGGGCGGTGGGAGCGGGCGATGCGCGGGGGGCACCCACATATATGATGATGGTAGATCCCATCCCATGACATCATGCTCCAGGTCCACCCATCGCTTCGTGCTTGGGGGGGCGTGCCAATGTTGGACGTGGGCCAATTGTGCTGCATTATAGTATTGTTGGAAGTTGGGTAGTCCGAGGCCTCCGCTGGTTTTGGGGACATACATGGTCGATCTGCGAATGCGTGGTCGTTTGCCCCTCCAGACAAATTTGTCAATAGCTGCTTGAAGGTCTGTAAAATCTTTCTTCTGTATGGGGATGGGTAGTGTTTGAAAGAGATACAGGAAGCGTGGTAGTAAATTCATTTTAATGGTTGTGACTCTACCAATTCATGAGATCCCTAATTTGTCCCAGCGTTGGAGGTCCTGGTGAGCTGCTGTTAGAAGTGGTTTGTAATTGAGGTCGTAGGTATCTTCCAAGCGTGGGGGCAATCGAGTGCCCAGGTATGTGAGATGAGACGTAGAGATTTGGAAGGGAAATGATTTGCGTAGGAGTTGGATTTGTTGCAATTCCATTGCCATTGGTATGAGAACTGATTTTGTCTGATTGATTTTGTACCCGGAGAAGCTGGAGTATTCGGCTATTACTTCGAGCGTGGCGTGTAGGGACGGTATCGGGTCCGCGAGGGACAAAAGGACATCGTCCGCATATGCCGCCACTGCGTATTTTTCATTTCTAATTTGGATGCCTTTTATGTCCGGGCGGGTGCGTATGGCCTGTAGAAGTGGCTCCAGGGAGATTGCAAAGATTAAGGGTGAGAGGGGGCAGCCCTGTCTGGTCCCGTTCTGTATGGTGAAGGTTCGGGCCTCGATGTTGGGTAGAAGAAGTTTCCCTGTGGGGCGATTGTAAATTGCTTCTAGGGCGTTCATGAAGCCGGCCGGGAATTTGAGGTGTGTGAGTATTTGGAACATGTATGGCCAGAGAAGGCGATCGAACGCCTTCTCTGCGTCCAGCGAGAGCATGACCGCCGGGATGTTCCGATTCTGGGTGTACCAGATTGTGTTGAAGGCTCTTCTGGTGTTGTCCGATGCCTGTCGCTTCGGAATGAAGCCGAACTGGTCGGGATGTATCAACTGGGGGAGGAAGGTGTTGAGACGGTTGGCCAGGGCTTTGGTAAGGATTTTCAGCTTTTTCAGTTTTAAAACAAACCTAATATTCCATTTTGTTTAACCTGCTTATAACCTGCAGTGTACTTTGTGTTTGTAAATCATCAGCTATGTCCGTCTATTTCTATATCTAAATATTGTAAAACTAAATGACCAGGGCAGCAAGACAGACTTATGTTTATTACATTGTTAAGATCACGGTAATTAAATACAGACTGAAAGCTATGTACATACTGCTGTCCATATGCTCATTTTATTGGAACATATGTTTAGTAGGAGTTAATGTTGTAGCACTTGATGGGCTGTTAAGCCACATTTTAATTTTATTATATTTTTTTTCTCTCTCATAAGAGATGTGCTTTCTATTTTACAGTTGTATTATTATCTTCTATTTAATTAAGCATTTGTATTTTCTGTTAATATTTAAGGGAATAATCAGCTATTTTTTTTATTTTTTAAAGACCTTGTTACTTTGTTTGCGTTTTGCAATTCGATATTTCCCTTTTAATGTCCGAGCATAAGAAGCTATCCAATTATTTAAATTTACATGTGTAGCAATTCTTGTAGAAGTCAGAAGAGACAAATATTAGCTTTGTAGAAAAAGGCATGCATCTCATTCCAAAAAGAGGATGAAATTAACTCGCACACCTATTATCTAAATGCTGTACCTAGAGATAAAATTGTGAATTCTAAATCCACGTCTTTTGTCTTATAAAATATGCTACGTTTCAAAATAATTAATTTCTAATTAGCTTGTAGAAAATTTTATTAGTAGAATTGTAAATCTTAAAAATGTAAATATATTTTTTTCGTAGTGCTGTAATTTGATTTATTTTTTAAAATTCTTTATTCTTGTTGCGCATAAAACAAGACAGCGTGATCCATAATGCCCCAACAGCAAAACCAGGCATTGTGCAACATTCCGGTACAGTTGGTTAGCATTAAGCTGTCGTTTTAAGTTATCAATGCACTTTGAGTAAAGGTCAGGATGACCTGTAGCTGTGAGTGCACATTCTATTTTTCATATTCGTGCAGATTCAGATTACGAGTCTGGGTGCTAGGCAGTATTTAAGAAACACTTGGGTTCCCCGCCCAAACACTTTAAATGTATTGTGCCATTTGTGGTTATTGCACGTATAAAAACTGGTCCTGGTATACATTGTTATCATAGATGTGATCAATGATAAAATTAATTAAAAATAATAATAATTATATGTGGGTTATATTTGTGAAACCGAGAGCGATGGTAAACTTTGCTAAATAAAGTAAAATAAAATACCATATGTGGAAAACATTTTCACCTCTGCTGTTCTAGCCCAATGTAACAGTCTAGCATTCAGTTTTATTTTTGCAAAGCTCTGTTATGTTGCCTTGTAGCACTGGTAAACACTATAGATTATTGTAAGGGTGTTTTTCTTTTTTTTCGGGGGGTGGGGGGGAGGGGGGTGGAACACTGTGTTACTCACACAAACCTCAAATTAGTGATACTTGTTTTCCTTTGCCATAATGCACCCACATATATCCTGTATCACATCCATGCTATATCCCTTCCAAATTGCTGTTCACCATTCACTATTTATTTTTAAACCTTTTACCCCGTGATAGACATACTTTACCCATTATTTACATGAGACACTACAATGCCATGTTTTATCCCTTAATTGTCACATGCCATAATTTAACCCACATTGGGTATAGTTTATCCCATGTCATATTTCACCTCTAATTTGCAGAATTTCATCCTGTACGTTCCTTCGTATTCTACCCATCACAAGCTATTTTTATCCTTGATATACCTTAAGACACATTCAGTGTCATAATTTACCCCTTGCTTACCTTATTTCATCTGTCACTTGCCATAAATCACACCATACTATATTTCATCCCAGTGCTATAATTTACAATTCATTTGATATATTTCATCCTCTTATTATCATAAATCACTTTTTATTCAGTTTATAGCCCATCACATACAGTATATCAACCCTCATATACTGGATTTATTCCCAGCTTGCCATAAATAATCCAAGGTCATATTTAGTGATCACTGATCAGAACACACAGCGAGGAGTGTGATTTTTTTTTTTTCTGCATGATGTGTACAGTTTCAAATGAAATGTAAAAAAAAAAAAAAAAAGCCAATCCTTAAACTACACGCGCCAACACATTTTGCACACAACTTTCGTTCACCATCTTTTCGCTAGTTTGCTGTGTTAGGTAGTTTTAGTGCAGACAATGAATGCACAATCGTGAACATCTGCTCCTGATTTTTCTTTTTCCTTTATTAAACACTGACAGCCTTTCTGTGTTTTTACACTTTCGTTCTAAATGATTCGATGGTTTCACTTTAAAGGGACACTCTTATGCACCAAAACCACTGCATTTTAATATAGTGATACCGGAGAAACTGACGGAAGCCAAGCACAGAGAAGTGGACACAGGTTTCTTCAGGAAGGAAGAGATTCACCGACCAGGGCTCAGATGGACTAGCGTCACCACAACAAACAGTCTGAGCCCAGAACTGACTGTGTAAATGAATGATATAGACATATAGCTCCTCCTATAGTTAACTCTACCCACATATACTCTTTACCCAATCAGCTGAACAAAGCCTAAATTCCCTTACCTGTTAGACCACATGGCTCACCCAGAACAATGGAGGAGGGGGAAGTGTTTTCAGTTCCTGCATTCCTGCACTTGCTCAGTACACTGTTGATTGTATCTTAGCTACGTGTAACTGACTAACTGATACACCAACATACACATATGCCACGTGGAAATCTCGGCCTACTAAATTTAATTTCTACCGAGCTTCCACCACAATAGTGGTTTTGGTGCATTTCTCTATCAATGTAAAAGATTCATGTTTCTCATAAATAGCTATGTTTACATTTCTCAGACAACAAGCCTCACGCTGACAGCCACCAAAGGCACTTCCTTGTGGAAGAAGGTCTTCACACACAGGTGTCCTCACGAACCGCTAATGCTGGAATACGATAATGTTAAAAACTTATTTTTAATGTTAGCGATGCTTTATTATACTTTCTGATTTTTACCAAACTGTTAGTAGATTGCAAAATACCAATGCATGCAAGAGAGCCTAGGCGTTACCAGCAACATTTATATAAAGGAACTTTATTAACTAAACATTTAGACTGTAAGCTCGTGTGAGCAGGGTCCTCATCTTCCTATTGTTCCTGTGTCACTGTGTATTTGACTCCTGTATTGTAAATCCCTCCCCCTCCCCCTTTGTAATATTGTAAAGCGCTGCGGAATTAGTTGGCGCTATAGAAATACCAATAATAATAACAACAATAAACAGCTGATGGTGGTAAACCTTAGTACTAAACTGCTAAATGTAGGCTAAAATAGCTGATCTGGAATAGTTCTCCAATTCAACTCTGTTCTCAGTTGGACTATTATTGCCTGACTTTTTCAGCATGGTTTCAATTCACTATAGTTTGGTGTTTTTAGGAATAGACCTATTTAAATACGATTGTCTATGTGTATAGCAGCGTAATGGCTATGCGTAACACTTCCTAAAGACTGGCCTGCAGTGTGAGCATCGTAGTCTATACACATCTACAATGCCAAGTCTAGCTTTCACAGAAGAAGCTTTGTCCTACAGTATTATCTACCATGCCATGTTAAACAAACCTGCCTGCTAATTGCACAATTCCTTCTTATAAAAACATCAAATATCGCATTCAGTCTAAACCTTTAATCGCCTACTTTGATGAAATCTTTATTCTTCCATTTCAGGTTTTTCCCAAAAGTGTTACAATATATATTACTACTAAATGAATTCAGCACATAACATTTAACTGGTGTTGTAAAATAACAGCTTTTTTTTAATTAATATTTTTCCCATATTACGACCAATGTGTAATAGAAGCATATGGAATGTGTGCCCAGTTGCAGTAAACTATTAAGATAAACAGAGTATTTGCCTATAGTTTATGCATATCCAGTCCAGCTTTTCTGCAAACATTAATAACTTTCCGTGTCTTTACGTTAAAAAATAAATAAAAAAAAAAGTGTGAAAATCTTTTAAAATGTTAACCACTTATATTATAATGCAAAAAGAGATTGCACACTAGACTACTCCAAAGAGATACACATAAATGCTAAACCAAACAGGCTATAACAAACACAAAGCACAAAAATCAAATGGAGCACCTAATCAAATTTCAAGTAACAACAATAAGGCAAATACTTGAAACAGTGGTACTACCCACAACTTACTCAAGCCTATCCTGGCAAAAACACAAGCCCCTAATACCCCCCAACGTTTCGGCACCTCCTGGCTGCCTTTCTGAAGGGTGTTTGTATTGCTGCTTACCAGAATCTATTTAAATATCCCTCCATACAGCTGATGGCCATCAGACAACAATCCGATCCGATCCTGGAAGTGACCTCATCACTTTCGGTTTCGGTCAGTAATAACATATCCTCCAGTATGCCCCGATTGAGAAGTAATAGTAAATATAATTCATATTATATAGATATTTACATCCTAAGTAGTGCTATATGCACACCGGAGATAGTGTATTCTCACCTCTCCGTGCGGACAAACTCGCGCATGCGCATTCTCTCGTAACAGCACTACATCTCCATACTCCTTCCTGGAACCTGCCAGTCTTTAAAAAAAAATGCTATTACATTGCGCATGCGCCATCTACTTCATCGCGCATGAGCATTCGCTCGTAACAGCGCTAAATCTCCATACTCCTTCCTGGAACCTGTCCGTCACGCATTTATGTCAACCTCTCTGGAGTAGTCTAGTGTACAATCTCTTTTTGTATTATATTTTGTATTTGTTGGGCATTTGAGGGAGTGCTGTGGAGTATTGGACCTAGTTATTGTATATATATTATCTCTCCATACAGCAATGTTATAGTAACCACTTATATTATAACATATTTTTTATTTCAATGTAACAGTGCACTTTGCTCCCACAATTATAGTAATTAATGAAGGCTGAAAGCTCTCTAACTAAATCTGACTGTACTTTTTATATGTGACCCAGCAAGAAAAGGAGCAATATTAAAATCACTTCTCATTTGGAATATTCCACAGCTAAAGAGACAAAAATAAAAATCACTTATCAGTAGGTATACCACTAATGAAGACGTACATGCATTTAATTATGTATGTTCTTTAAATTGGAGTTATATCTACAAATAGCTTGCAAAAACAGCAGATCTTTTGTCTGCAGCCTCTACAAACTTCCTCTTCTAACTCCGCCCAGACTTTCTGTAGCTGTCCAATCACAGACTTTCCAATGCAGTCTTTGCAAGACAGGTGCTCTGGTCATTAGCCTTCCTTTTGAGTTTAGCTCTACTGAGCTAACCAATCCAGGAAGTAACAGGACCTGCTGTCTGCTTAAAAGCCAGGGGGTGTAAAAAGGTTCATTTAAACATTTTTATTTTTTTATTTGTTTTTTTGTCTCAATCCACAAGCATATGGTATACATACAGCAATACAATACTCCTAGTAAAATGTAAAGTATTACCTTTCAAACAATAATGAGTGGACTGAGAGTATTAAGTGAGGAAAAGATGCTCGTAGCTTAAGATATAAGAAGTTAAATAGCCTAGTATACACTCATATTTATAATAAAGGTAAACAAACGTTAAGGAGCAGAAGGCATATGACTGCACTAGTATAACAGCTTCTAATAATGATTCATATTATCAAAATGCTAGTTACACAAAGCAGATAAATCACATCTCAAAACCTAAACTGTGGAATAATTAAGTGACCGTGTCTGACTGATCCGCATGGCAGTCAAGCCCTGCCCCTCAACAAGGTTAATTTATAAAAGTGCAAATTTCTTTTGAAATCTGTAGTTTTTTAAAAAATGTAAATAAGTGGACACAAAGCACCTCCGCAAACGAAAAAAAAGTGGAGTGTCCCTTTAAGTATACATGTAAAAAACAAACAAACCATATCGAACATAGTACAACGTAACACTTTGTGCTCAAATGGGGGTGGAGAGGAAGACCTACCGCACACCTGATGAAACTGAATGCATTTGGCATCTACACCGGATGCTTTGTTAATAGTTATTTAACCTGTAGTATAACCAGGATGGTGGGGGGATGGATTGTGTGGTTCCTTTGTTGTTTTACGTTTGCTATCCTTGAAAGTCTGCATTTTATTTTTAGTGTTTTGACAGATTTAGTTGCTAATGTATTAAATCAATTCTCAATTAAAATGTTTGATTTTTTTTTTTAAATATATCAAAGCAAGATAACTATGACCATTAATATAAAATAATTTCCTAAATAATTAATTGTGTTCTATTAGAAAATCGTCTGTTAATAACCAGAAACACTGTGGCTTTGTTTTACATATACTTATATTGCTGCATCCTAGAATATGTCAACCTTGTTCTATCACATCTGTTCATGAACGTGCCTGCAGTGCCATTTGCCGCTGAAATGCTTTTCAATTCTATTTTTCTGCAGGTACCTACAGGAAAGATTAAAACAGCTACAGGAAGAAATTAATCTACAGAAAAGTAATATTGTCAAATACAAGGTAAAACACATTTGTGAAGGCGCACAGAAAAATGCACAAATGAAAGAGGCGCTTACGTTTAATTGGTTTAGCTGCAAACAGTTTTTCAGATTTTGTAGACGTGAGTTTATTTCATAGGACCACGAAAATTCATATATTTGACAAGACGGTAAAATGTATTCGACATTGAAAAGAGCAGTTTACCGAGGGCAATGCTTTTATTTATTTTTACTGCATTGTTAACCAGTGTAAATAGTCGGCACCATTATTATTTTGTTATTGATTTAACGGCCCTTTATAATAGTGTTGTGAAGTTGACATTAACAGCAGTGTAATATGTTCAGCCATTTCATATTTATTTACATTCGCGATGTAGCTCACTTATACAGGGAACTGCAGAACGATGAACACCTTCATGATAAGAGCTGGGCAAATTCCATGATGTACCAAAATGCCAATGGTTTCCGAAACACTGTTTGTAGTACATGCTAGATCAGGGGTGCCCAAAAGGTAGATCCCGAGATGTTGTAGAACTACAGCTTCCATGATGCTTTGTCATTTTAAAGCATTCTAAAGGCATGCAAAGCATCATGGGAGTTGTAGTTCTAAAACATCTGGGAATCTGCCTTTTGGCCACCCTTGAGCTAGATATTCCTGAATGAGATTCTGTGAATTGAATTACATGTTTGCTAGAAAAAATTCTATTGTTGATTTGTTTTCAACTGCGACTAAAGTAACCGTCTTATAGAGTCGGCTATTGTGCGTTTTTACAGATTTGGATCTGAAGATGTGAGTGAAGTGTTGCCTTGGATTCCAAATTGTTTTGCAATGCTTTGCTCATAGGTCTTGAACTGAAAGGGCTACGAGTTAATAAAGTGTGCAGTTTGCTAAATGGGATCTGTCATGTTTCAGTAGTTTTTAATCCAGCGTTTAAAAGCCGTTATTGGTTGTGCTATTTTTAAAGATGGCTCCATTTATTTTCTTCACCAAATCTACATTCTGATTTCACAACTGGCTTTTTTTCGAAAAGCAGACTGATATGCCACACACATTTTCCCATAAACCTCTGGTATAAGGATATTGAGTAATTGCCTGTTTTGATTGCCTTTTTTTTTTTTGTGTGTGTGTGTTTACCAGTGTTGAGTGTCCGGATTGCCTAAATTCCAGGGTGTTTTGGGCTGGCAAACTTGCAAACTATGATCGCTGACTAAGAAGCCAGTGTAGTGTTGTTAAAGAGTCACTTTAAACACCATAACCACTATATCCCTTTGTAGTTGTTATGGTGCTAATACTCAAAATTCTGAGTCAAACCATTTTTGACCAAAACTAGGGTGTCATCACAGCACCCACTGCCCTGCCTTTGCTTCCAGTATTTCTAATGTCAATTGTTTACGGTCTTGCCATTTGCTGTGTTCATAGTCTTATGTGATGTTATTTATGATGTAGAATGCTCTGGAACGGCGCAAGAATTCCAAGTCAAACATCAAGTCAACCAGCAGCGCTCTGACTGGCGTACTTTCTGCCAAACAAGGTACCGTGTTGCGAGTTTCATTTATTAATACTGACTTCATTATTGTTTTGGAATTAATGTTGAGCATTCATGCTATAGCCTGCATGATATTTAAATGTAAGCATATCACCCTTTATGCAGAAACAAAGCCATATGATTTTTTTTATGATTACTGTAGCTTTAATATCTTCCCAGAATGCCTAGCAGCTTTCTAATCTTCCCTGAAATCCATAGGAATTCAAATGTTAGGCTTTCACAGGGGGAACGGCACTGTGCAATGAATATGAAGTGTGTGTACATTTCTTTTCCTTGCCATTTCCATGCCGGCATCACTAATGGGTTAAATCTCCACTCAGAAGTCAGGAAAGGAAGCATCAATTAACAAGTCTTATTAAACCCCCTCTTTAGAAGCCTCAGTCTTATTATAAAGTCTCCACTGAATGGTGGGAAGTTGATGCTGACATAGAAATGGCCAGGAAAAGAAAATTCCACTAAGTATGGGTAAGAATTTACTTATTTCCTGGACAACATGGCATTAGTCACCAAAGGGGAATCCCCAAGCCCAGATGGGAGGGAGACATAAGTGTACTGCAAAGACTCGGTGTATTTAAAGTGTTATTAAGAGCATATGGAGGATAGAACTTAACATGTCACCATTTCTTAGATAGAGATCTGAGGAATGAAAGAATCTCCAATCCTTATCAAGAGGGGGATCCAGAAGAGGCTAATTTCTTCTCCCAAGATTAACTAATTAGATGGAGGATAGCTCCAATGCAAAGCAAATACTTTCTTGCATGCTGTATATATGCAAACATTACAGACCCAGTTGATTAATAGGCCAAAGTAAAAAAAAAAAAAAAAATACACAATACAGCATTTATATCCATCAAAATTATAGTACAGTCAAATGTGCTAAGCCACGTTCTGTCCCAGTCTTCCCCTGGAATAACTTCTCATGGCCGTAATATACAGACAGACCTCCAAGAAGCACAGCCATTCGCCCTGTTAGTCTCCGTTATTGCTGGAGTTAGTATCTCCTGTGTCTGTAGGACCATAACACACAGACAGACTTCCTCCGACGTTGTCAATTAGCCCTGGTATTGGACTCTCAGGGCTGTAATATACATTCAGAGTTCCCATGAAGTATAGCCATTATCTGCACTCTTTTCTTCAGCTCCAATCCTGGACATATAAAACGTACCTAGATGCTCAATGATAACCTCCTCCCATTTGTTATAAGAAAGCCTCAATGGCAGTAATAGAGACTACAGAAATTCCATAGCTCCCATACTTATACTATTCAGTAATGTAAACTACTGATGCTCTTAACTGAGGCCGGAAACCTAAAATTAAATGGCCTGAATTGAGGCAGATAAGTTGCTGCAAGCTTGTATTACACTGGATTATGAGGATTTCATAAACGAACAGTCTGATTTACTTAAACTAGAGGCCTCGTTATCTCCAAATGTACCATTGTCACCCCTCCAGTAGAGAGGTTAGCCACTGGTCACTAAAATGGGTAGACCCAGCTAGTTACCTTTCAAAGATGCTGTTTACTGGGTCTTCAGGAACAAGAGGCTGAACCCTGGCCCAGTGAGCATAAAATAAAATGTAGGCCTGCTAAAGCACTAACAAAACATAATCTTTAAAAGGAGGTGAATTCATTATACTTTATGTCCTAACTGCTGGGTGGTTGAGTTAAAGGGACACTCCAGGCACCCAGACCACTTCTGCCCATTGGAGTGGTCTGGGTGCTAACTCCCACTACCCATAACCCTGCAACTGTAATTATTGCAGTTTTCATAAACTGCAATAATTACCTTGCAGGGTTAACTCCTCCCCTAGTGGATGTCCACTAGACAGCCACTAGAGGGCACTTCCTGCTTCATAGCACAGGTTTTCTGTGCTAGAGCGTCGCTGGACGTCCTCACGCTGTATGAGGACCTCCAGCGGCGCTCAGTTCCCCATAGGAAAGTATTTATTAAGTATAAATTGTATCTTGATCTTCCTTTGCATATACTGTTAAAATTTGAATAAGAGTAAAAAAATAAAAAGAGTAGTATCTATTTTAAGTGGAGGAAATTTCAAGTCACTCTAACCATAAGGGAAACATACATTCCATTGGTTGTGATCCAAGGAGTTGCCCTATCAGTGTGCCCCTGCCAATAACGCTGCAGCTTACCTTCCAGATGGCAGATTTAAATTCCCCATTCTGAGTACAGGTGGCTCGAACAGCTCCTTTTACAAAACTGTAAACGGCTTTGTTTCCACTGAGAGCAGCCACAGTATGGCTGCTGTGTGGGTATTCAGTAGTTGCATTTATCAGATCTGATTAATGAACTGTGCCTGGCTCTGTACTGCATTACCCATAATCCCCCTAGATAGGGGTTTACAGGATAAGATTGTACCCCACAGACCAGAATGAGGAGCTGCTGGTTGGTGGAAGTTGTATTCAATGATTCTCTATGGCAGAATCTTAGGCACACGGCAACAAGCTCTGTGCATAAGGTTCACAATGCTCTTCTCTGAGGAACATTAGATCTGACCATCATCGTGGAGGCACGCTTCTGGAATCATGTCTCTCGAAGAGGAGGTTGCAGCAGTGCCAAGTCTACTTGTAGAAAAGGTAAGTAATTGGTTTTATTCTAATTTATTTCTTCTTTACATGCGGTGGCTCTAAACTAAATAGCCACATGAGGGCTGTAGCGTTGGGAAAATATCAGCCTATCACTGGGTCCCCATTAAGAGAAAATTGTACCCAGTGAGTTTATAAATTTTCCTGTCTGAGGAAACAAGTTCCACAGGCTACAGTTAGTATTGGTAAAAACATACCAGTGCTACAAAAAAGTTACATGTGTTACTAATGCAATGTAGAGTTTGTCAAACCTGTTCAACAAGTGTTACCACTAATACCAACAACAAAAAAAAAAAACTGGACTTGGACTTGGAACTTTAATGGGATTTTTCTTTAAGGTACATGCTATTTCTCCAATAGTAAATACTGTGGACCAAGCTAGCCACAAAAAAACACAAAATTAGGCAGAAGGGTTAAACAGTTGCTTACCTTAAGTCCTTATGTGGGTGACATCCAGCAAAGAAGCTCTTTTCCTAAATACAACAGCAGAGACCCAAATGACTTTCCTTTAGAGGTGCTGCTTTAAGGAAACACCCCAAACCAAGTTGATCTCAATACTATATCAACATTTATGTTCACAACCCAGAGTATGGGGAGCGCTGCGCTACATAGACCAATGGGAAGCCGACCTGTGGGGAATAGATTGGTAAGAGATCTGGTAGACCTGCTCTAAGACCTCAATGTGTGTCACATTGCAGGAACAATGCTATAAGACAATATATAGATGGTACACTACACCAGTAAAACAGTACCATATGAAGGTAAGCCCAACAGATACATGCTGGTGCCTCTGTGTAGATAGGGGAAGCTACATTCACATGTGCTGGCAGTGCCCTAAAGTAAGTGACTTCTGGAAGACAGTAACTTACTTAAGCTCTGAAGTCTTTCAGAGGCCTATGAAACCTGATCCATGGGCCTGCCTTCTCTCTAAACCCACAGATGGTCTAACCAGACATGAACAAAAGTTATTAAACATGATATATTTGGCAGCAAGGCGGGCGTTGGCACAGACATGGACAAACAAACACCACACTACGTCCCATGTCCTTAGTGAAAACTAAACTCAGGGACTATTTAACTGACAAACTAACAGCTAAAGTGCGAAATACAGAGGCCACCTTCAACAAAGTATGGGACCTATGGGACCAATACGAAAACTAACATGCACAATATCGGGAGACACTGTAGATGCCTCCGCACTAAGCCCCATCTCTGTACGCTCAAAGTAGCAAATAGACCTGCTGCACTGATACCATGGAACAAATAGATATCTAACATATTATTATTTATGTTTAAAGATGTTGAGTATTAACCTACATTCCAACTTAAAAATGGCAAATATCGGCACACGGCAGAATCTTGGAGCTCGGGCCGGCCAAGAAAACCCCACAGATACACCTGCAAATAACTTCCTCACATGCCCCACCATCCTAGATCACAACGAGATAGGCTAACATTGGATATATGTCACTAGCAGCAGTATGCAGACTGATATATCACGCATTATGTACAGCACTTAAAAACAAAATAGGTCATCAACACGGAGGGAAATTATAGAATGATATGGGGAGGGTGGCGAAGATTGCCCATCTCCCGGCCTCATGGGCTTTCTGGAGGGAGTACCGGTTGGGATCACGGCTTTAAGCAAACAAAGAAGGACTGGCTGGGGCACTTACGGGCAGTGCGTGAGATTATGGGGTATGGCTATTAACCCTAGCCAGAAGAAAGTTGGAAACTCAATAACCCTTGCCATATGAAAAACTTTGAGTTTAATTGTTTATTTTAATTTCTATAATCTAAAAGTAAAAGTTGATGGATTGTAACAAGGCACCACACCAAAGTATACTGTCATGCCTACCTTAACATGATATGAATGTATTCTGGAACACTGCATTGACTTTCAAAAGAATTGGCTTTTGCGCAAGCCTGAATGTACCTGATATGCTACATCTGTCATTCAAAAATAAATAATTTTTTTTTTTTTTTAATAAAGAATCCTTAAGATCCCATGTAATTCAAGGCACAATTACCTTAGAATTAACTGATTCATTATTAAAAAAAAAAAAAAAAAACTAGAGCATGCAAAATCAAGTTTAAAAATATAATATGGTGTATTTGATTTTTATTTGTTTGTCTATGTACCAATAGCCCAAATGGAGTAATTGTTAAATCTTTTTATTGATGATGTTGCCTTATTTTATAACAAACAATACTGTGTTCATAGAAGTTCTTAATGTTCCTATTTCACACATCAGTTGTTCTGTTCCTTTTTTTTGTTTGTATATTTTAGTATTCAGCCAACATTTATGTCTGTGAAATCGAATGTGTTTCTTTTCTTTAGCTGCTATCCTTCGTTCCAGTTGGTTATTAACAGTGACGTGCTTTGTAGAGTGGATACTTTAAAATAGAACCAGCTAAAATATTACTTACTTTTTTTTGGAGATTATAAACTCCCTGCTTTTACTGTGACCTCTGTCACATTTAAATACATTTTACTTACATTGTTTCCTGCGCCAAGACTCCACCATTACAGCCGCCCAGTCCGCCACTTGCAACGTCATACTGGCTCCTCTCCCTCTTCTCATCTAATCGAAAGCTAGAGAATTTCCTGTTTAAGAGCAGCATTGGGTACAAGAAGGAGATATGTAGCAAGTCCCGCCCTCGTCCAATAAAATGCATTTCATAGAGACGCATTGAATCCAGTGCTTCCCTATTATCAGCACATGCTGATGTCCAACATTGAAAGTCACATGATAGAGTCAAACTCAGAAAGACAGTCACTAGAGGTGTGTTTAGTCCAATGAAAACATTGCCATATTTACAAAACGGCAATGTTTTACGTTGCAGGGCTAAAATTATTATGTTTTCTTGTTCTTTTAAATGTTATAAGCTTTGAAAGTTTTACCAGCTTGTTTTGAGGTTTTCTGTGCCTTTTAAAACATTTTTGCAGGATTCTTGCACACGTCGTTACAGGTGAAAGCTTCCCTGCAGGCATAAACTAAAATAATTCAACCTTTATCACGGTTTTGACAAGTGCACAGAGTTTGATTTTCTTCCAAAGAATTCCAGCTTTCCAAATTGGTAAAGCTTGCTGAACTAGAACGCATATTTGTCTTTATTATTCTGATTTAACAATGCAGCAACAAGTTTCAGTTTTCATACCATGAGCAAATGGTATGAAATTACTTAGAGGGACAGTGCACAATCCTAAACCACTACAGTTTATTATTGGTCATGTTGTACATATGGAAGTAAAACAAACAAGGTAAAAATTGGCGCTTAAATTTAGATAAATATACAAACTAAAAATTAAATAAAATCTTTTTTAAATGAAGCAGCACCTATAATGTGTTTTAGCCCCAAAACACTCCAAATATAATAAAAACAGAAAAAAAATATTCTCTTGAATATGCACTTTAATTTCTAGCGCACTTTTTTTTTTCTGTTTTTATTATGTTGTACATACGGGTGATGCCTGCAGTTTTTAAAACGGTTTTCAAGCAGTTTAACAAAATTGGAGGATTGCCCAAGGCCCCACCCCCTTTGCAACTGATGTCATCATTAGACATTTTGCTTCCTTGTTATCCGCACAAATGATTAGATGATGCAAACTTTGTGTGCTCACTGTGCAATGATAGCTTATATCTGTTTGGCTGTAGAAGGATCTATTTTAACCACTGCAGCCATTTCTAAACCCATAGTTGCCTTTGCACCATAGCTACTGCTGTACGCTGTAATGGTTCTGGGGCTTGGTGTCAATTTAATTTGACAGATGGAAACAAATTGAGATAATTCTGAAAACACGGTCTGCCAGCTGACCTTGTATTTATTCATTTGATCTCCGCATTGAACTCTTTTTAACTTGTTTTGGCACATCTCTGCATTTTTTATTCATTAAACAGGAAATTCTGTGACTTGACAGGATAACTGCCAATTTTAGCCCAAAAAGCAGAGTTGGAAATTTGACTTTACTATTCATATTTTGGAATCCCTCTGTCCGTTCCATCTCTGGATTGATATAGTGCAATGGATATTGTTTGTTTTTTTTCATTTTCTGATGTCATATAAATATTATTTTTTTTTCTCTTTAAAACAACAACAATCTATAAAATCTCAGAATGAGGTCTCTCTCAAGTCATTTGTATGCCTTGAAAAGCTCCTGTACTCATTTATAAAGTAATTGATTTACCAGTAGGAATATTAACCCTTTGTCTCCTGTTTTCTTGAGCAGTCCAAGAGCTGCTGTCAGAGGAGCATGGATGCAGCTTGCCAGCAACACCGCAGTCTATCTCTGATCTGAAATCCCTGGCAACAGCCTTGCTGGAGACCATCCACGAAAAAAACATGGTGATCCAGCACCAGCGACAGACTAACAAGTAGGTTTACTTCCCTGTAGCATCCGGTTTACTGCACTCTCCGCACTGTTCCCTTGCTCCTGCCAGTACATCTTATTTTTACAATTTTATTTTTCTGCCCAACCTAGTGGAAGCAGTCCTATTCAACACCTCCAGGTACATGGGGCGAGGCAGATCCTTCGTAAGCGTGACCGTTCTGACCTTTGTGATCTTGCAAGGGTTCTGTTAAAGGATCAGAAAAGGGTGTCTGTAACTAGTGGCATTCTATCAAACACCTGCTAAACTTGTCACATTGTACTTGTACCAACAGATATTTACTAGACTGATTAGAGTCATTTGAGGAAACCGGACATTATTCATGCATGTTGGAGTTTAAGATAAAAGAAGGTAGAATATATATAAAATATATTGTCAAGCTCAAGATTAATAGCAATAGCTGTCTATTTTTTATTTTTTTTAACATTATTATTGCCATTTATAAAGCGCCAACAGATTCCGTAGCGCTTTACAATATTATGAGAGGGGGGATTTAACTATAAATAGGACAATTACAAGACAACTTACAAGAACGATAGGTTGAAGAGGGCCCTGCTCAAACGAGCTTACAGTCTATAGGAGGTGGGGTATAAAACACATTAGGACAAGAAATAGCAATGAAATGAGGGGTGTGTGAAGCAGAGCTGGAGGAAAGAGTAAAGTGCTGCCCTTTAGGAGAGAGCAAGGGACAGGTATGTGAGGTAGAGGTTACTCTGGGAGGCCATAAGCTTTCCTAAAGAGGTGGGTTTTAAGGCACTTCTTAAATGATTGGAGACTAGGGGAGAGTTGGATGGCGGTAGGCAGGTTATTCCATAGGAAGGGAGCTGCCCACGAGAAGTCCTGCAAGCGTGAGTTGGCCATACGGGTGTGAGCAGCGGACAGGAGTAGGTCACGGGCAGAGCGGAGAAACCAAGAAGGGGCATACCTATGGATCTGTGAAGAGATATAAGAGGGGCTAGAATTGTTCAGTGATATATATATATATATAATATTAGTATGGTAGTGTTAATTACTTTAAAGGCTGGGAAAGAATCTTGGAAATTGTAGTAGAAGAAACTCCATGGATCTACCTATTGGTATACAATGTATGAAAATAATATTTAAAGTGACACTCCGAAAACTGTCTTGCAAGGAGCTCCCATTTATGTTTCCCTTTATTGTGGTGGTTAAAATGGAAAATATAATCCCAGCTCAGTGATGTGGATATGTAATACATCCCACCATATGTACTATATGTACTTGTCTAGAAAGTGCTAAATAAGCTGACTACCTCTGCTTGGCCGGGCCTGGCTCTCTGAAATTTCTATGAGAACGCTTGTACTGTGGCTGCTTTCATGAGAATAAAGAGTTGTTCAGCAAGCCAAGGCATTTATACCTCCTGAACTACATATCCCAGAAACCTTTGCTAGGTTTTGATTTAAGATATCTGATAAACTCCTATTGTGGAACACTATGGATCAGTGTTTTATGCTTTTATTGGTCTTAAGAGAGCAAATTTATTTAAACTTTTTGTATATATTTATAATGGATTTTCTATATAAAGCATTTGGCCGGTTCCTACATTCAGTGTCTCTTCCATCTCTAGTAGGTCTCCATTGCGTCTATTGGAACTGTAACATGCTACTTTGTGTTATTGTGGATTGTTTGACTTGTCAAGTCTTCTAATATTGAACTCTTCCAGATACTGTGAGTGCTTGGAAAAAAAATGTCTGTAATTTCTTGTACTTTTTCCAAAGACTTGTTGCAATGAGCAGTAGTTGAAGTATTTAAACGGAATAGTGAGACACTCTAGATGACTAGGAAAACTTGTGTAAAACATTTCAATCAAATTCGTTCTTTCTTATAGACAGAGGTGGTGATGAATAAACACTGATGTGTTTTATCGGCCAATCCTGATGACTTTAAATTTAAAACACTGAATCGCGATAAATTGAAATGCAAATTGCAAAAATGGAAGTTAATATAACCTTGTTGTAGCTATATCTGATTTGTAAAAATTTCTTCCTAAATTTTGCAGTTGGGTTTCCAATTCTCTACCATTCAGTACTTTGATGATTGCAAAATCAGTGAGGATATTTAGCCCATGTTCTGCATAGTGTCATAGAGTCACTGAGACTATTAAGGCTGCAATTTTAGTTTGGAGTATTGCAGTACATCTGCTCATTTGAGATGAAGTTGAATTGTGGAGAGCTACTTATTAGCGGTTGGTGATCTACAGGATGCCCCATTGTATTTTGGCACTATTTGAATTTAGGATTGTGTGAGAATAACTCAATCTATGTTCAGAATTCTAGGTAACAGAGTGGCAGAACTGGAGAAGAAACTAAGAACGCTAGAGGTTTCTGGATTGTGGAGTCTCCCAGGTATGTTTTATATCATTCCAAAAGTATTTTGTAATTGGAGAAAGTTGTACTTTGAAAATAAGGTGCTCATATGTCTGCTACCAGTGGCAAAATCCGAGAAAATTGCTGCTCATATGTCTGCTACCAGTGGCAAAATCCGAGAAAATTGCTGCTCATATGTCTGCTACCAGTGGCAAAATCCGAGAAAATTGCTGCTCATATGTCTGCTACCAGTGGCAAAATCCGAGATATGATGTTGATCTGTAACATTAAACGTTTTCACACTGCGGTAACACGGTAATTAGTGTGGGGTTCTATGCATATAAAATAGGCAGGGCAACAGGTTGAATAGAAACAAATCTGGAATGACACATACCCTGCTGTATTAGCAGTTTAAATTCCCAGAGATTCTCAAATCACTTTGCTGCATAAAATCACCAGCTTTAACACCTATTTAATTACATTTTCCATGTCGTGGCAGAAGTCTGCAGAAAGCAGAATGGACCACAAATTCCTCTGAAAGTCTCATAGCTGTGAATACAGACCTGGGAAGTGGTCTAAGATTTGGGAATTAGCTTCTTCAAAGTTTTTTTTTTCTTCTTTTCAGTAGAATGAGGACTTGGTGAAATCAACTGAAAACTTACCGGTAATTCCAGGATAAAATGAGTAGTAGTCCAGAATATGTGAATGTTATGAGTCTATAAAACAGACTCCTATAATGTATTAGAACATCAAATGAGGCTATAAAACAGACTCCTATAATGTATTAGAACATCAAATCTAAGTGGATCACTAGAGTCCGATGTCGACATTGGATGCCTCTCAGTGGAATGTGTTATCTTGGGTTACTTTGCAAATTCTATAAAGGAACAATCCAAAAGTTATGGTGGGCAAGAAAGAGTTCAGATAAACTCTCCTCTAGAGGTACAGTACAATAAACAGAGCAATGTTTACACATTACTATGCACTCCAGTAATGGTTTAACAGAGATTTCCACAGGGATATTCAAATGATGCCATAAGTGATTGCTCTTGCCATCTGTTTACAACTTCTACTCAATGATGTTATTTTCATTGTACCCATTGTACAGCGCTACGGAATTTGCTGGCGCCATATAAATAGTAAAATTAATAATATTAATTGTAGCCAAAGCTAGAGGGCCTACAGCTCCTCTTATGTTAACCATTTCATCCTTAATTGATTCCTCAGCGTGATGATGGTTTCAGGAAAATAGTCTGATGAAACTGCATCCTGGACAGGTCTGTGAGAAATCTGTTCTGTCCGCTTTACTGGAATGTATATTGTGCTCAAACAATGCTCTACAGCATGGGTCCTCAAACTCTTGCCCCCCCAGATGTTGCTGAGCTACAACTCCCATGATTCTTTGAATTACATAGATAGCCAGAGAATCATGGGAGTTGTAGTTCAGCAACATCTGGGGGGCCGGAGTTTGAGGACCCATGCTCTACAGACTTACTGGCACTTGCTGGCCTTTATTTTTTTTAATCCCTTCATGGCAAATGACGTGCATTGACCATGTTAATATAATCGGATTTGCAAAAACTTTAGTCATGCTGGGGTTATTTAACAGGTACACTTTAAAAGTGGTCCGTTTCGCTCCGTTCTCTCTTTGTTCTGTGTACAAATGTGTGTTAGAAGTTCACCCATGATGAGAATGCAAATTTCACACAGAGACGTATATATGCAATGTGCTTTTCACCGATAAATCAAAAATGCTTAAAAAGAAAAGAAATAAACAGTTTAACAGTTACGGATGTTTAGAGCAGTTTCACATCTCTGATGTTTTTTTTTTTTTTTTCTTCATAAGCAGTTTTTTTTATACATTGCGCACAGCAGTTGAATACATTTTCTTGTGAGAAACGAATTCCTGTAAATAATGACTTTCTTTTTCCTTTCTCTGCTTCCTGAAGGCCTCAGCTACAATGTCTCAGTGGGATTTGGGAGTAGGTTACATTTAAAATGTTTTGTTAAACTGTTGTATAATATTGCACATTATCTATACTACATCTCTTCATTGCATTACATATATTTATAAGTAGGTCGATATTGTTACCCTCAGATCAACATTTGTATACACAAAATACACTATACGCATTGTCAATGTTCCAGCATGCTTATTAACCCCTTAAGGACACATGACATGTGTGACATGTCATGATTCCCTTTTATTCCAGAAGTTTGGTCCTTAAGGGGTTAATTCTGTACGTTAATCTAGAAAAGTGTGATGTCAACAAGCCCATTCCAATCCCTCTATCCCTTGAGTCCCATTAATTAAAAATGAAAATACATACATTCTCAGAGGTGGCCTGTTGGTTCCAAAAACAGCGTCTCCAGGATCATCTCATTTGCTCACAGGTAAATTGGGATCACCAAGATGAGAAGATCTTTTAAAAAAAAAAAAAAAAGTTGTTCATAGTCCTTAAGACTAACTTTGATCATACATTTATTTAACAAGAGTTACATTTTGCGTTGACCGTTATTAATGTTCAAATTAGGATCGTTGTACGCCTTTTAGTCTTATTTAAAAGCCTTGTCTTCTTTTGATAAGAATAAAGATCAAGAAAACAGATGTCACAGTGCTGTGATGAACAGTGGGCTTTCAGTGAATGTTAGTTATTAGTTGCCTTCCTCGGGGATGTACGTGTGGAATATGTTTTCAGATTTTAGTAAACTAGGGAAATGGTTTGCATATATTTGATCTAAATTGGAATTTCAAGTAATGCATTATCATGTAATTTGTGCACAGAAAACCCAAGTGGGGATATATTTTGAAGAACTGTGAACAGCTTTCCCTCCCCGCACCCTGGTCCCTCTCCTGAAACTGTCATTAAAACAAAACACTAAGCCCTCAATGAACACTATCCTACCAACCCATTTTTCTACCCTACCCTTACCTTTTGTGTTACTGTACCCAACTCCCTCTAGCATGTAAGCTCATTGTGAAGAAATTACCCTGTTTAGTTGGTATTTCTCCATGATTCCCTTCTATTTCTTCATGTTTCCATTCGGTAGATGAAACTACCGAACAAAGACCACCCCCTGGCTCATTTAACTTCAAAACCGGCATCAATTAAACCCTCTACGTGTGCGGCAGCGTTCGTACTACCGAACGCCACGTGGCTGAGAAAACCGCGGCCATCTTTTTTCATACGAACAAAGCAGCGGGACTTGGTTGTCGAGTGTCTGGAACTAAAATCGGACACTCGACTTCCCGAACACCAGTCTCAAACACACGAACGCTGGAACTATATGTACCGATTAGCTAGAAGAGTGCTATTCAGTACGGTTGTGCATACGAATGAGGGGAACAATCGCTGATAGGAGCCAGGGAATCCATTCTGTACTTTTGTTTGTTTTTTCTCCTTTTTCTAAAGTGACCGGAAAAAACACCCAAACTTGTGGAACTATTTTGGGCAGCCCACCCATGGTGAACCGGTCACAAAGGACTTCCATGGTTTTTGAGAACCCCTGAACCGATCCGGGTGAAACTTGAATATGTTGGTCACCCAGATCGGGGCTATCAGGGGACATATTATTTGTGGGAATACTCCATGTATAAAGGGGTGTTCCAGATATTGGGGAAACAGTGATTTTTCTGCCTGGAGATAATCAAGTTATTACTTTATCAGACTTGATTATCTCCAGGGCTAGGGGAGGGAATTATATGTTTGTGCTGGGTGTGCTTTATGTTTTCACTGTACGGGATTGGTTACATGTTGTCCCTCCCTGTGGGATGTCCCCTTGCATGTGGACTTGCATAAAAGCCTGTGTGTGTTAAATAAAGCCAGTTCATCTTGTACCCTGCTTCTTGACTTTGTCTGTTATTTGGAATTTGTATGCTTTACTAAGGGAATTATCTTGTGAAGCTATTGCTATTTCATATGGATTTCGTCTATTGCAACTACCGAACAGAGAGCTATATATACTAGGCTCTGGCGGTTCGGGAGGAAACTACCGAAGGAGGTTTAAATACACTTGGTTTCCTTACACTCATTGAGCAGGGCCCACAATTCCCTCTGTTCCTGTGCGTCCAACTTGTCTGTTTACAAATACATGTCTGTTAGTCCACACATTGTACAGCACTACGGAACTCGTTGGCGCTTTATAAATAATAATAATAAAAAATAAAATCTTAAAGGAAAATTATAATGTTTAAAATACAAATCTGTGTTCCTGTCCCTAGTAGTACTAGATTGTGTGTGTTTGTGTCCCTTCAGCAAAGAATGGGTTAAAAGGTTTTTGCTCCCCTTGTTTCAGCGCTGAGGCTCCCCCCCCCCCCCATGTGCTTATCTCTTCTCCCCAGTAGTGTCACAGAGGAGACAGAGCCTCTGCAATGGGCCATAGATGAGCACTGGTGACCTAACGTGCATGCGCGGGGAGTGCCACAGGAAAACATTGAATCAATGCTCTCCTATGGGGCTTCCAACTCACGTGACCAAGTTTAACAGTGCAGTGGTAGCTCCTCTAGTGGCTGTCAGTATGTGGATTCAACCCTGCAATGTAAACATTGCAATATTGCATTATTTTACATTGCAGGATTAAAGGGTTACTCCATCCATAATGACCATTTCAGTGAGTTGAGGTGGTCATGGTGGTAGCAGTATGTATGTGCGGTATTTCATATGGAAACACTACACATACAGAGATATTGTTAATTGTGTGCTAGGGTTAGTTGAAGCCACAGCAAACGTGACATTGGCAGTCCAAAACTCTTCCAGGCTGCCAATGTTAATTCTGTGCATAAAAAAATAAATCTGGTGTTGGTGCGCACACGTATTGTTTGCTGGTTATACTGCAATCGAGGAAGGGGAACTTTCTCAATATTGCTCAATGGGGCATTTTACACAGTAGAGGTCCCCATCCCCCCAAAAAAGTGTTGGAGTAATTATTTTTAATAACACTGCACCCCGACCACTGGCAACAAGAGAAATGACATAGCCTGGGTGAATGGTTTGATTAACTTGTATCAAAGTCTGTTTTTATATCTGCGATCAAAATCTGTTTTTATATCACTGAATAAAAAAAAAATAGCAAACTTTTCCAGGTTAGTACAGTGTAAAATATCTTTTTCTTTTACAATTGTGCAGTTTTTATCATTTTAAACCTGTCCAGTAATTTTTAATAAAAAAATGTATAAAAGACATATTTATTTTTCGTCTTAATGGTTGATGTGGTAGGCACATGCGTGATAAGAGAATTCTTTGGAGGGGTTTCTGCACACTGGACTGTTTGGAGCTTGAGATGTGTGCTGCTGTATTTTTCATGAATTGTCAATGAGTAATATTGAAGCTCCCCATACTTTTTCCCCCCCCAATTTTTTTTTCTTTCCTATGCGGTTTCTATCGTGACCAAGTCGTATGTTTGCGTTACATCTTATTAGCGAGATCTTTTCAATGCTTGGCAGGAGTTATTTTCTTTGATCTGTTTTAAAGGGCACGCATCCATGGATGTTTAATAATCACAGATTATCTCCACAAAGCTATAATTTAGAATAATTAAAGACTGTGATAAATTAAAGGGGAGCCTCTCTCTTTTAAAAAGAAGAGAAAAAAAGTTTCACAAAGGCTTTATTGATTTTTTACTACTATGTTTACTCTTTTTTTTATTATAATTTAAACATTTTAGTTGTTTACTTTTATTCCTTTACAATCACTTTATTTATTGTAGCAGAAGAATTGTGTTTATATATTGATCTTTTTATTTGTGTCCAATTACACACCATAAATCTGAATTCTGTATTTACCTCTGCCAAGCTCTGCACTTGCTTCCATATAGCTTTTGTAGCACAGTATGCATAATTATTAAAGGGAAACTCCACACACCTAAATCACTTTAGTTTGCTGAAGTGCTTTATGTGTGAAGTGTCTTATTTTTTACATTTAGCAAAAAGTGGATATTTCAATAGAAATTTGGGACCTTTTATAAATTAATATTGTTACACTCCCCTAGCTGTCAATCAGGTCCGGTTACTTCCTGGTTGGTTAGCTCAGTGGAACTAAACTCCAGGGGCAGAACACCTGCTTTGCAAAGACTTCTCATTGAGCTGCGTTGGGAAGTCTGCGATTGGACAGGTGGGGTTAGAAGGGGAGGACTTGCACACGCTGCAGACACAAGCGATGCAGTTTTTGCAAGCTGTTCTTAGATATGCCTGCAGTGGAAAAATGCAAAATTAAAGGGTTAATATAACCCTTTGTCACATGAAGAATTGTTTGTATCTAATACTGACCTGTTGGGCACTATAGCAAATCCCCCCCTTATTTTTCTGTCATAAAATTGTTTTTTAGTTACTTTGAATCCAGCGCTAAGCAAAGCTCTCGACATCACTTTCAACTCTTTTTCATGAAGGCAGGATAGCAAGATCCAGTAACCATTTTCTCATAGAGATGCCAGTGATTTGACTGTTTTACTGGCTCAGAGTGCGTGCACGCAATTTGAGCCGGTGAGGGTACGAGGAGGATGGGAGGATTTTTTTTTTCTCTTTCGGCAACAGCGGGAGGAAGCGCAATCTTCCCTTGCAGGTACTCTGCCTGCAAGAGAGAAGATAAGCGCCAGTGCCCTGTGCGCAGTTATGACAGACTCAAAATATGCACAGAATTGAGATTAGGCCGTTCCAGGCTGCTAGTATAACACATGTACCTACCTCCTTGCACGAAAGTGCAGATTACTTAAGTTTCAGGTTGAAACATTGCACTTACATACTTCTACCACCATGACCACTTCAAATCATTGAAGTAACCCTTTAAATGCAAACATGTTCTCATTGTGGGTATGTATACTAAATAGTGTTTTTTTTTTTGTTTTTTTTTAATATACATATAAAATTTAAAGTCCATCGTTGCTAGTCAGGTCTTAAAAGTTACTCACCACTACGAGCCTGGAGGGTCCACAATATACTCACCAGGGGTGACTTTCTGCTTGCCAAGGCTAAATTAGTTTCAGTCTTTATCCTGATCTCACATCCCTTCTTACCATTTACTCTAAAGCTGCTAGGACATATCAAACTCCAATGAGGGAAAGACAAGTTTCCACCCAGCAATCTAAAACACTGTGATTTGCAGCACATGTCCCTATTATTTCCTTTGGGTAAGCATTGGATTGGCTTAGATTATCAAGATTGATGATCTCCGCTAAGGAAGAGGGACCGGCAGCATAGAAACATCATGAAAAACTTTCACAAAAGCATATCAATTAAAATGTTAATGGCTCCAAAAAAAAACACACAAAGTCTTCATTGAATACTATTCTACCAATCTACATCCCTTGCCTTCTCTCTCACTTTACCCCACTCCCTCTAGCATGTAAGCTCCTTGAGCAGGGCCCTCAACCCCTCTGTTTCTGTGCGTCAAACTTATCTGGTTACAATTACATGTTTGTTAGTTCACCTATTGTAAACCGCTATGGACTATGTTGCCGCTATATAAAATTAATAGAGACTGGCGTGGTTAAGGCTACAGAGAGTGTTAACCTGATATTTATTTTTTTATTGCAAAAGGGGACAATGGAGGGGCAGAGACAGCTAAATAATGTAGTATAATGTATAGCTATAGTATTCCTTTAATGAGGGAGGATACTTAAAATCTGATCATTTTGGGAAAGTGACAGGTTCAGATTAAATATGATATGTAAAGTTTCTTTTTCTTATGATTAGCTGCTAAGGGAGGTTTGATGAACATGATATTAAAGTTGTCTCGAGTTTTTCTTTGACTTAACCTGTGAAGAGTCCTTGTTGAGATCACAGCTCATATGTTGTTTATAATAGATAGTTTAAACAAACTGAGACATGTATTCACGGCATCTTTTCTAGAGGCAGTATCTGAGTGAAATTTGTTTAATGTAGCTAAGTAAGAAATGTACAAGTCATAACTCTAACTTTATATCTCAGATGTGACTAATCCTCTTTAACTTGTGAAGTAGGGACGGTTTAACGCCGATGCAATTTCCCTGAGGTTCCGTTTAATGTCCAGTTATCATTGCTTTGTCCTTACTGCATTTCCATTTTGTATTCTCTTTAGATTAGACTGTCGTCTGATTGTTTGCGCTGTCACTATTCATTTTCCGTGTCCTTACAGTACATTTACTTTATCGTAATGTGTTTAATTAGATGTGAGTTTTCTGTAGTTTCCTTGCAATTATTTACAATCCAGTCTCCAGCTGGCTTAGCAGCATGATCACCAATACTGCGTGAAGTCTTTCAGGATAAATTGAGGCCCACCAAAAAGTCTATCTATATCCTCGAGATGAACAAATTGAGCCATATGGCAGTGAATCATAATCATATTTTGTTGGACTGTCTGTCTCTATTAAAAACAGAAGAGTGCTTAAAGCTAAGTGACTGGATGAATTGAAGGAGCACGTTGTTATGCAAATATGTTGTTCAGAAGTTGTCAGACCCCAAAATTAGATTTCAGCTTGTATTTTGTAGTACTATTTTTACCACCTATCACTATTGTTTTACCTTCTTCTTGCCCATTTTTTTTGACTGTGCATTATATTACTCATGGAATTAGGTAGTTTTACATTGAACATGCCTTAAAACAGAGCTGTCACTTTCGGGGGTCTTTTAATATTTTGCAAAGAACCCCACATCTCCAATTAGGGTCCAGTGGCTGCTGCCACCATGTTCCAGAGAACCGTCTTTAGAGGAGCCAGATCAGTGCTGTACTCTCGCACACTTGTGACGGCTGCTGGAATTGGACAAAATTTGACCGCGGAGCTCCACCGTTTGTCATCTTTTGCAAATTTCATGCTTAACCTTACCTACTTTGTCTAATGGCAGGGGTAGGCAGCCTTTTGGCACTCCAGATGTTGTGGACTATATCTTCCATAATGCTGTTCCAGCTGTAATGCTGGCAAAGCACCAGGGGATATGAAGTCCATCTGGAGTGCTGAAGATGGCAAGTGAAAATTCCACCCTGGTAAGTGTGTCATGGACTCTCCATGCTTGCAGTGTGGCAAGTAATTTTTAAGGCCTGGCTAGTGGTATAGGATTTCAAATGTTAAGCCTTCTAAGAATAAGCAATGATTTCAAGACTACAATATGCATCTTACTTTGTTCAGTATTCTATTTTAAATTTTGTTTTGGGTTTTCTGCTAATAATCCATGGAAGATAATTGGAAACCCAGCTCTAGAACCGGCATTATCATTTAAGAAACTGATTAATTAATCCAGCATTCGTACTAAATGGGCTGCATTTACAGTGCCCCCCCTTATATGTCCATCAGTTTACAATTTTAAAATTCTATTGCAGGAATGTTTTCATTACAAGCCCGGCGGTCCTGTTGGGGGCTGGCAGCAAGCTCCCCTGTCAGCTCCGTTCTGCTCACAGTGTAAGTCTCGCGACAACTGCGTCCGTCAGAGCGTTGCCACAGGTTACCTTGGCAATGCTCCGCACGGCACGCAGACCGCGAGACTTGCACTGTGAGCAGAACGGAGGAGCTGCACGGAGGTGAAGGGAGCTGACCGGAGCTGCTGTAAAGGTATGTAACAGCTCGCTGCCAGCCCCCCCCCCCCCCCCCACTGAACAACCCATCCACTGGACCACCAGGGATTCACATAGCCCCCCTCCCTGGCCAGGCAACAAGCAGGGAGGGGGTACAAAAAATAAAATGAAACAAAAAAATAATAAAATAATATTAAAGTAATAATAATAAATATTAAAATAATATTGAAAAATATATATATATATATTAAAATAATAAAAATGCAGTCCCCCCACCCAGTTTACACACACTACACAAACACACACACTCCACATCATATACACGCAGTGTGTGTATATAATGCAGTGTGTGTTTGTATGAATGCAGTGTGTTTGTTTGTATGAATGCAGTGTGTTTGTTTGTATGAATGCAGTGTGTGTATATAATGCGCACACTGCATTATAAACACACACACTCATTCAAACACACACTGCATTATATACACACACTGCATTCATACAAACACACACTGCATTCACACAAACACACACATTCTGCATTCATTATATACACACACACACACTGCATTCATTATATACTCACACTACACACAAACACACACACACTGTAAATAAATATTCAATTAATGTAATTTTTTTGGGATCTAATTTTATTTAGAAATTTACCAGTAGCTGCCGCATTTCCCACCCTAGTCTTATACTCGAGTCAATACGTTTTCCCAGTTTTTTGTGGTAAAATTAGGGGCCTCGGCTTATATTCAGGTCGTCTTATACTCGAGTATATATGGTAGTTCAATATTACACGGAGAGCCATGGTTGGACTCCCCTAGCTAGAATAATTTACACACAGCACATTCTTTGATAATTATCTTTTGGTAACTGCATACTATTTTATATTCATTTTTATTCTGTTGGTGCTTATTTGAACAGTAATTAAACCTTACGAAGTTTTTTTTTTGCAAATAAGATTTATCAAAAACAAATGATGCTACACAGTGTGAGTCAGGGAAAGCTGGACAATTCAATACATAACAGAAGACAGACAACTTTTTCGTATAAGGAAAACAGACTACTCTGATGGTTTCCTGTTGTGAAATCTCAAGCACACAATGTGCTACATTAATATTAGACACCCTCTCCATCCATCATTAAACGTTAATCATTTTCTTTATATGAGTGCTGCTAATTAGAGAGATGAGATGGTAGCTCAATAACGAACAGAAAATTGTTTCTATTACTAATAAAAATGCAATAAAGTTAATTTCTATAATTAGGTGCTATGGGATGTATGAATACATCATTGCTATGAGATAGCAAAATAGATATCTGATCAGGAACGCACACACTTAGACATAGATCTGTACATTGATCAATAGACACACACATAAATACATAGATAAATTGCACATGTGTATTTACACTATTGATTATATATGGTGATAAAAGAGAGCAAAATGTGTGAATTTTCTCAAAATACTGGTGCGCACTTTGATGATCCTAATAGACACACACTGTGGTTATAAGGGGTTATATTTAGGTTCTAACGTATTCTACATGCAATAAAATGGCACTTCATGCCCCAAATATGATCTGGTATAATTGATATTTCTACCAAACTCCTTTGATGCAAACTGGTAAACCGTATTTATGAATGCAGCCTGCATTTCTGTGGGTCATTAGTTGTGGATCATTGGTATCCGCATTTATTTTAGGCTAAGCAGCCAGGATTTTACCTTATTTTATAGACTTCGATCTAGCCTGTACGTAAGGTGGATTGGTTTACATAAAATAAGACACACACTTGCTGTTTTCTTATAATAAAAGAATATATATTGGTATTGGTTGCCAGGGGAACCCTTAGAAATGTGGTTTGAAGTCAGAGAGTGAAACGCTGACAGCTAATATATCTGTCAACTCGTACGTAAATTAAATAATTTTTGAAGCTCACCAAAGCACAGAATTAACCAGGTGTTTGCAGGCAAAACACGTACACATACAAAATAAATTAAAAAACGTAATTATAGGTCTTGCTAAATGAAGAGCAGAAATTTGTGATCCTATGTCAAGTCATACCATGAAGCTTAACCTGCCATCTACAACAAATATAAATAACAGCAATGTTTTTGATAGGTATTTAGAAAATTTAAAGGAACACTATAGGGCCAGGAACACAAACGTATTCCTGACCATGTAGTGTTAAATCCACTATTTAGGTGGCTTGCCCTTTTTAAAAGGTAAAAAAACCTTTCCCAGGAAGCTCCTTTAGTGGCCATCAGTGGGGTGGCCATTGGAGGTTCCCCCTAGGTTCTAATGTAAACACTGCCTCTTCTTTGCAGGGACATGCTATACTCACAAGAACAAATACATTAAGCTGTAGTTGTTCTGGTGACTATAATGTCCCTTTAAACTTAATATTGTCAAAATCATTAGCACATCTATAAGTTTAGAAATATATTTACAGGGAGCTTGTGCCCGTCTCCTCCAAGGTTGCAAGTGGAGGTCATTATATCTAAATATATGGCTGCACCATGACATGATACATAGCATGGATAGCAAGAAACCAAAGTGTGTGTGTCCATTTCATAGACTATATTTCTGTTCTTACCTGCATGCCTTTGACTCCAAATGCTAAAAACATTGTCTGCATATTTGATGGCTCGCACAGTGTATACCTTGAATCACGTGTTTAGATGTGACTTGTGTTTCTTAAACAAGTAAAGCTTCCCTTGATTCTGGTAACATTTCTGTCTGGTTTTTGGTAGGAGGAAAAGACACAATATCTTTACATGATCCAGCCCCTCCAAGTCTGCAGCGACCAAAATCCCCAGTTATTGCATTTACTGAAATACCTTGTCACACACCACTAACATATGAAGGTAAGCTGGCGAGACAGAAGCTAGGCAGCCAGTCCTTACTCAATCTGGATTTTTTCTGTTATTAATAA
This sequence comes from Pelobates fuscus, assembly GCF_036172605.1. Lineage (NCBI taxonomy): Eukaryota > Metazoa > Chordata > Amphibia > Anura > Pelobatidae > Pelobates > Pelobates fuscus. Next base: position 71,505,647 of record NC_086322.1, on the reverse strand, counting down.
AAATTGACAACTTGAGGGCTGAAAAGTTGACGACGTCTATCTTTATACAATTGCTATTTTTTTTTTTCTGATTGCATATACACAATGGTAGGTCTCCATTTTATGTTGTAGATAATTGGCTATAGATATATTTATCTTTGAATAGTGCGAGAACTAGACTGTACTTTCTATACTTTATCATTAAAATAATAACTAATTGTTTATTGTACTTCAGTGTCCGTTTGGCTGTTCTTGCACCATTCACAATGTTTATACAGAAGGATCATGCAAAATGTATTGATCTATGGACATTCTAGACATGTTGACAGAAAAAGTCAGTTTTGTTTCAATTTTCATTCCTGGATAGACATTAAGTAGTTAATTTACTAAACGCCAAAATCTAGCAAATTGCCAACCTCTGATTTTTAACGTAGTTGGAGGTTTTTCCCACATCTGCTATTTAATTTTTTTTATTTATTCAGGATTTTGCCATTCAGATTTTAGGATGTTCCAATGTGCAGTTAAGTGAATAACTAAACCTGTGTAGTGTTGACCTTTTGTATTTCCTTGGTTGTTGCATCATTAAATCCAGTGCTGCAGTTTTACCTTTAGTTACCTTGAAAATCCGCTTCCTTTGGAGTATAACAAATGGATAGTGTCTGTCCTGTATATCAAACAATGACTTTCTTGCTCTGTCTTGATAAAAATGCTTTCATTGAGCATTGAAGAACAAGTCCGTCCATGCCATGAGAACAAAATCAGCTGGATCTGAGATATGTGTACCCAGCCTTTAAAAAGGAGTGTGCTTAGTGTGCTTACAGGTTAATGTGACCTCCGTGAGAACAGAAATGTCTGTATTATTTAAAACCAGATCTCGTCATGAATAAGGAAACTGGAGCAAGTGTGTCTAATAGCTTAAATCATTTTTTATTTGTGACAAAACAAGCCAAAAAGGCTACCCGACTATGCAATTAGGTGTTCTGCTTTCTTTCCTTTGTAGAAACAAATGTTGCATAGGATTTTTGTGTTTGATGTCTCAAACAAGACATGCAGCTAGAATATAGTGCAGCGCAACACTGCATAGTGAGGTTCCTAATCCGTGTAACAGCAAGCTGCCTGAACATGATGGGAGTTACAAATGTTAACAGCTAATCTCGCCTGCCATATGCCTAATGGAAGAGGGGAAGATTTAATGATTACAGCCACAGCGTTTAATGTACTAAAAGAGGATGCCATTATTATAATATTGCCATCAAAATTACTAAAAGCTTTTTCACTAATTAAATTTGAGGGACTCTTTTCCAACCTAGTATTGGTTAACAAATAAGATAAAAAATACTGTTTTAATGCTGTTTGAAATATAGAAATACATTTTCATATTTTAGTTCAGCATAACTAGAAAAAAATGTTTTGTTTTATTTTTTACTTTTCCACAAAGAATGAACTAATATTTACATTTTCATATCTCCAGCTCACAGGCAGCCAAGCCTTGATTTATGCTCTACAGCTTTGGAAATGACTGCTAAGAGTGAAACAAACCAGCAGTTAGAAAACTCACAAGATCCCCTTGGCAATGCTTATGAAAACATGTACCTCCACCCTTTAATTCCACTTTTTAGTTCAGAGAAAGAACAGCAAGGGAAGCAGATTGTGGAACTTGCAGATGAGCTGTCTTCGGTGGAGTTGGAAGAAAGCCTTCTACAATCTCCTGTTGACAACCAAATTGTGTCAATAAGCCAAGATCCCCTCGCCAGTTTGGTGTCCCCCTTGTCTAGTCCAGGACCTTCTGATACATCAGAAACACCGATCTTGCCAGCAACTGATAGTTTCTTCCATGAAATGCAAAACACAAATGGGGGACTTTCAGAAAACAGTGACGGACAAACGAAAATAACTGGACTACATCGGGAGGCCGAAGAACTGGAGAAAGTTGAAGAAATAAAAGATGAAAAAACAAAGCATTGTGAAATGACTGAAAGGGACTCTCAAGACACAGGAGTTCATGACAATGAAAAATGTTAACATTTTGATGATAACTCATTTTGACTAAATACATACAACTGCCAAAGCTCCATTTTTGTTGTTGAGATCTGAAGTTGTAGGTTTTTTTTGTGGTTTTTTTTTTTTGTAATGAACATCCGTCAAACAGACAAACAAAAAAATATATGTAAACTAGGTCATTTCATTCTTCTGTATGTTTTAGATGGTGCAAAATGATTTCCTTTGTTTTGTTTTTTCTGTTCTTTTATGTGTGTTAAAATTCATGTATTACACAGCTGCAAGATCATTTTAATTTAGGCATTGTGTAATGTGTATTGTATTAATGTTTGGGGACATGTTTCATGGCAGACAGTGATAAGTACGTATGATGAAATTGTACATTTTACATATGTCCTGAGTGGGCTATGATAATGTACATGAATACAGTGACACCATTGGAAAATTCTGCAATTACTACAATATGCATGAACGTGCAACATCTAGCAAGAAATGTATTTGTTCCATGGATTACTGACCATCATTATAATATAGAGGGTTTTTCTTTTTCTTTTTTTTTTCTAGGTTTTGGTTGTGTACAGACACTTTATCCTCTTCTTCCATGTTTTATTATCAAATATCCATAGGGGACATTATTACATACACTATGAAGCAATCCTTTAACCAGAGACCCACACCATGCATACTTGAAGCTTACTTTATGGAGATTCTAAGTTATATTTATTATGATTGCGAAATAGAATTTGGCGTTATTCATTTAGTTCTCACCTGCATCAGGTATTCCGTGTCTCTCCCGAGACGTTTCTGCAGCATTAACAAAGGACCGAAAGCATGCATCTTTCCAGTGTAAATACAGTGTAACTCACACCATCTGCCAACCAGTGCAACATGGCAGGATGTGTTTGTTGTGTAATAGAGGTTTCCAGCGTTTGCATATTTTCCGCTTGCACAAGGAATTCTGTGCATGTCTTTTATATGCTTTGACCTACTGTTGTTCCAAGTGCTATTTCCAATAATTTATTAAGTTGTGAGGTATTGTTGTTACTTTTGTTATATAGATTCTCATGCAGACAGGTTATATTGTGTATATTCTTTTGTTTATTTATGCTGTATTGTCTCGAATTACGCATCAAAAACACCAAAGTTTGTACATGGCAAACATAGGATATATTTAGTTGATTTATCTAATAAAACCAATCAAAAAGGTCTTACCATGATATTTTTTGAACGTATATATTTAGTTTGTAAATAGACTGTGTAAATAGTCAGTCAATGCTTCATCCATACTCTGGTCTTTAATCAATATCTGTAACAATATTGATCTTTATCCTTTTTTTTTTTTATTCTTTATTTAGTCATTGAGGCATCATAGACCCCACATTTACCTAGTAAATTGCATCACAGCCTCAGATTTTACAAATTGGAGTACAAGAAAGAACCAAATTTAACAAAACTGTTAAACTAAAATTCCTTGTGGTACATGTCAATAGGTGCACTTGAATTTAGTTAGTTTCCACTTTTAGGTATCCATGTAGTCAACCCCTGTGGGCATATTTCCTGACCTTCCCTTCTCTCCTACCAAACTACACAGTATTTCCAAGATCCCTACACTTTGTGATATCTGTTTTTTGAGTTACAAACTATTGCTGTGAGCTAATCCATTAATCTTTTGTCCTCTATTTTAACTTTTATCTTTTGAAGGGTTGCGAGTCTATCATCCAGCCATCCAGCTGCTATAGCTCTCTAGGCTCCTAGCACTATTATAATCTATAGCTTTTGTTAATTGGGGGAGGGGGGGGGGGATGTATACCCGCCCCGGTGATCAAGATCAAATTGTATGAGAAATACTTGGCCAAGCAAAACTTGGACCCCCTCACAATATTAACTTGTGGGCATCCCCACCACATATGCAAATATGTCCCCCGTAACACACATCTCCTGCAATCATCTGTTGGTATTGTTCCTATTCTATACAATTTCACTGGTGTTGTATACCACTGCATCATGACTTTAAACATTTGGTCTTGGGAGTTCTCGCAGATTGACATTCTTGTAGCAGCCTACCATATGTCCTCCCATCCTCCCCCCAGCACCAGCTGGGTCAGCCTGTCTAGGTCGGAATAATAGTTTCCTGGTACCTGGTTGGAGTACAGATTGTGGAGGACTCATATATATTAATGGGGGAGGGGTGTGGCAAGAGACTTAGGATACCCAGGAAACTATTATACCAACCATTTTCACTGTGTTTTCTCTACCCAATCACGATATGGTTTTAGCATCCCAATTCTCTAGTTCCTGCCTGAGCTTGTGCAGTAGTGATCCGTAATTCTACGTGCCCAGCCTCATTAAGTATGCTGCCCCCAAAAACGTGAATGAGTTTGCCTGTAGGCAGACAAACCCCGAAACACTCCTAAAGCTGTATCATGTCCTGCCATGTCATATTAAGCAGCATTGCAATAGTTTTGTCAACCTGATATGGCTCCAAACCAAATTAATAGGTTGAATAGTGGGGGAAGACTAACCATCAGGTCTGCAAGGGTCATAATAAAACATTACCAGCATAAGCATTGGGTCTGCAAGGATCAAAGGAACATTATCAGTGTAGGATTTGCCTGCCACAACGATACCCTTTATATCATTATGGTTTCTGATTAAGTGGAGAAGGGGCTCCAATGAGAAGGCAAATAGTAAGAGTAAAAGTGGACACCCTTGTCTAGTCCCATTATGGACAGGAAAAGAAGGGGGCTGTCACACCTAGTATTACAACTCAAGCCTGGAAATTCATATGTAGGGCCCTTATGATGTCAAAGCATCTGGGAAGCCCCAATGTTGCAACAGACCAAAGAATTGTGGCCACTGTATGTAGTTGAATGCCTTCTCCACATCCAGCGACAGGACTAAGGATGGTACCTCCCATCTTCCCGCCCACCAAATCAGATTAACTGTTCTACTTGTATAGAAAGTATAGTAGCGAAATTAATTCAGGGCAAATATTTTGGCTAATATTTTTACGTCTGTATTAATTGTGAGATGGTTTGTAACGACCTGCTTGCTGGGGGGTTCATTACCCTCTTTCAGTAATAAGACAATATTAGCTAGTTTGGTTTCTGGGGAAAGAGCTTGACCCTCTTTCAGCTTGTGATGGGATGCTCACTAGTAGTCCATTTTGTTTGATTTTTCGTAAAACTGTCTCCGTGACCATGTTAACTTTTGGGCTACATCAATTAACATCAATTATATATATGGTTTTTTTTATTTTATTTCCCCATTTACTGCCTGCAATTCTATCAGAGTTTGAGCGTTGGGGTCAGAACATTGTCTTGCTTACAGCTTCTGCAATGCTGCCAGAAATTCTAACCGTTGTTTTGTCTTTTCCTTTTATCTGTGTGATGTCACCACTATGAAATTACCACGAATGAAAGCCTTATGGGCAACCCTATTTTGGAACTAAATATCTCCTGGGATCGTTCTTCTAAAATACTTCTGCATGACGGTGGTGGACCCTTCTACCAACAGCCCATCTCTAAGTATGGAGGTATTCAACCTCCACGTCCATTCTGTATTTCTATGTGGGAGCTGTATCGAAATGGCTATATCGGTGTGATCTATTATTATTTTTTTTTAATGAATTTTATCCATTTATTCAGAATTATTTTAGGAGACAGCGGGCTAGGCAATATGGCTAAAGTGAAGGACTAAATGAGTGTGGGTAAAGTAGTACAATGGCAATTGTTTGGAAAATCAGATGGGGGTGTTGAGGTGGGGGGTTTTCTATGATTTGTGTTTAGGTGTATAACTATGTGGAAGGGTATCAAAATGTACAGGAGCAAGCAGTGGCAGTAAAAACACAGTGTAACAGATATGGATGTGCTCACTGTATCAATCTAAATTGAGCAGTAAATAACCAGTGTACAAATGATTGTATTGGTCAAGCTAGTAACGTTTATTGCATATAGAGTACAGCAGAAATTCAGATCCAAATGCTGTTTTCCAGCCACATATGGCTTCTTTAAAAATTATTTTTGTACAGGATTACAGAATTAAAATAATTGTAAAAACACTGTCCAGGCAGTAGCATTAACTGTTTCCTTTTTTATTTTCTAGCTGTGGTGATAAGCAAAAGTCACTGCATTTATAAGCCCTGTCCTTGTCTGATGGTGTCAAATGAAAATTATACTTCCCCTTGGTCATACAAGTTCTTGTACACCTCGTGTGCATAATGCAAGTTCTATGTAAAATTGTATTTCACATGAAATCTATAGCGGTTACAAGTAGCACTCCTGTTTTCATTTTATAAAAAAAATTAAAAAAAATGTTTTTACAGAGGGGAGCACTGAAAGAGGGCGTTCTCATTGGCGGTCCTGATAGTGTGATTGTCTGTCACTGAATGACTTCAGCTAATCTGCTGTGAGTCCATAGGGAAAACTCTCATGTATGCTACAATTGTTATTCTACAATTCTACATTTGCTGTAAAGAAATATTACCCACCTAAAATATACAATTAAATGCTAATGACAAAACCACTGTCAGAGTTATTTACTAAATTCTAAATGTTCTGGAATTCAATATGGATTTCTAGGAATTCTAGTTAAAAAAGAACTATATTTTGTAATAGAAAACTATTTTGGTAATGTTTTCAGTTTGGCTATTTTGCCCTTCAATTTGAAATTTGCTTTTGAGCTCCTGACAATTCACACTTTAGTGAATAATCTTGTGTGAAATGGTAAAATCAGAACTTGGGGATTGTTATGGAGTATTGGTCCGCAGCTCTAACTGCTCTTAGGGAATATTCGTCTACAAGAAAAGAATAAATGTGTTGAAATTACACAATAAAATGACAGGGCTGCTGATTACATATGCTGTATTTTACAAATTAGTTGACCTTTTGTCCATACTCATTTCCCCCAAACACAAAAAAACTAACCACACTTCATGGTTGTAGTTGCAGTGAGCACCCATTCCCTCCTTAACATGAGCAAAGAGACTCAGCTAATAGAATAGCATTGCTCACACTAAGAAATATTAATCTGTTTGCAGAAGTCATTTCAGTATCTGGGGTTTGGTTGCGGTATACATAACTAAAATTCCAGAAATATGGAATTTGCTAAATATATGTATATCATGGTTTCCTAAGTTATCAAAGCATATATTAAAGTGTTATCCAATACTTGTCTCCTTAGGGGGTTACCTCTTCAAGTTTAGTTGATTAAACTTTCATGGTAAGCTTTTTGCTGTTAGATCTTCGGGAAACTCTTGGTGTTTTCAGTCCAGGGTGAGCTTCCATATATTTATCCCAGTTGCTTTTGCTACTGAAACCAATGATACAACAAGCTAGGCGTTTGCCTGCATTCCCATTTTCCAAACTGGCTGGGTTATTGCCTTTGCCAAGGTCATCAGCTTGCATATGGAGTACAATTGATCTGCCAATAATGGAATATGGACCAAACAATGTAGCATCAGGGTATGCTCCATGTCTTTCGATCTTTCCATCCTTGACACGGAAGTTTCCAAAATCTCCAGGATGGTTTGGGTGGTTTACAGTAAAGGGGTTGTAGTGTGCACCGGCAGAGTCACAGCCATCGCTGAGGTCACCATAGTTGTGGATGTGAATTGCTCTAGAAGTTTGATTATTATCCAAAGGAAACCCTTCAACTGCGAAAATTGCTTCTAGATGCCCGTTTGGAAAGGTCTGTTTAAATAAGACCTGACCCGTCAGCTTTAAATCTGTGGGTTGCAACTTGGTACTAGGATTTAAAACACACGTAGCGTAGGATACCCCATCTGTATTTATTAGGAAAGGGTTTGAATGAAGCATTGTTAGCCAAAGATCCTTCACCTTCTGATGCATGTCCACAAATGACTCTTCGTCACATGGTTTAGGCACTTCTGCTTGGATACCGATGACGGTGTAAAGTATGAAGATTATGGCCAGTTGTATCTTGCAGCACATGGTGAGAATTCTAAGTTCTGAATAATAAAAAAGGAATACACAGTTTAAGTTTTACAATATTATTTAAATATATATATAGTAAGGAAAAACTAACAATAATAGGGACAAAATTTGTAAAAGGCAATAAGTCTAATGCATGTTTAAAACAGTAAATGGTTTTATTGATTAAAATTGAGAACATACAATTGCACTGGTGTAAACTGGCTCCAAAAAGATACCTAGAAGCAATCTAATGCAAGGTTTTTCACTACAATGAGAATTTAAAAAAAATTCTAAGTAGATTTCAAATTTAGGACCAAAGCAGCTGAAATGGAAGCATAAAGGACCTGGACATTTTTTTCCCTGAAGCACCCCTAAGAGGAAAAAAAAGAGATGGTAGGCTTGGAGACGCCTGAAGCACCCCTGGAGGAAAAAAGGGATGGTAGGTCGTAGAGATTGTATTTGTTCAATATGAGCAATTTGAAGTTTGTGTACATGCATCCTGATGGCGATTTGGCATTGTTGACTTTTATAAGGATTTTTGTATCACTAAAGTTTCCATTTAGTCTGTAATGCTAATTATATCATATTCCTTGTTTTACAGTATGTCCTGTGTTGAATGCTAGTCTAGAGAAAGGTGAGTAACCTGGGGAACAAGCCTGGAAGGGATCCTGACACTCGCACCCAGTTACAGGCAGACAGTCACACAAACAGTTACAGACAGTCACATACAATTACACACAGATAGAGACACACACACACACACACACACACACACTCTCTCTCTCTTACAGGCAGCATCCCCCAACCACAGGCAGACAGACAGTCACACACATATACACTCTCAGGCACACTGACACACGCAGACAGTCACAGACAGGCACTCACACACAGAGTCACGGGCAGACAATCACACACAGTCACAGGCAGACAGTCATACACAGTCACAGGCAGACAGTCACACACAGTTACAGGCAGACAGTCACACACACACAGTTACAGGCAGGCACACACACACAGTCACAGACTGTCACACACACAGTTACAGGCAGACACTCTGTGTGTGTGTGTGTCTGACTGTGACTGTGTGTGTGTGTTACACATAGTGATGTCGCGAACACAAAATTTTCGGTTCGCGAACGGCGAACATGAACTTCCGCAAATGTTTGCGAACCGGCGAACCGGGCGAACCGCCATAGACTTCAATGGCCCGGCGAATTTTAAAACCCACAGGGACTCTTTCTGGCCACAATAGTGATGGAAAAGTTGTTTCAAGGGGACTAACACCTGGACTGTGGCATGCCGGAGGGGGATCCATGGCATAACTCCCATGGAAAATTACACAGTTGATGCAGAGTCTGGTTTTAATCCATAAAGGGCATAAATCACCTAACATTCCTAAATCACAATGGATATGGATTGACACCTGACCTATGACATATTGACACCTTGACATATGGATTGACACCTGTCCTCAGAGACCCTGATACAAACTGACACAGAGCAGAATAGGGACTGTTCCCCCTACATAGGGTCACTTGGCAGATATGGATTGACACCTATCCTAAGGATCCCTGATACACACTGACACAGAGCAGAATAGGGACTGTTCCCCCTACATAGGGTCACTTGGCAGATATGGATTGACACCTACCCTAAGGATCCCTGATACACACTGACACAGAGCAGAATAGGGACTGTTCCCCCTACATAGGGTCAATTGGCAGATATGGATTGACACCTGTCCTCAGGGACCCTGATACACACTGGGGGGGGGGACCTACTGTCCACCCCCCGCCCCCACCCCTGCGTGGTGAGTTGGGGCCATAAAAATAATGAGGGGGGACCTACTGTCCTCTCCCCAGGCCTCCACCCCTGCGCGGTGGGTGGGGGCCATAAATCACAATGGGGGGAGGACCTACTGTCCTCCCCCCGCCCCCACCCCTGCATGGTGGGTGGGGGCTATAAAAATAATGAGAGGGGACCTACTGTTCTCCCCCTGGCCCCCACCCCTGCGCAGTGGGTGGGGGCCATAAAAAGAATGAGGGGGGACCTACTGTCCTCCCCCTGGCTCCCACCCCTGAGCGGTTGGTGGGGGCCCTAAAAAAAACACTAAGGGGGGACCTACTGTCCCCCCCAGCCCCCACCTCTGAGTGGTGGGTGGTGGCCCTAAATAAAAATCCCCCCCAATCAAAGGTGACTAGGGGTCCCCAAGCCCCTAGTCACCCACCCCCCCACCCCAAAAAATGTTACCCCCTACCTATCCCCTCACACAAAAAAATAGTGAAGGGGGAATAAAATAACTAACATAACTAACTTACCATTTGACGTCTTCTTTTTTCTAAAATCTTATTTTTTCAGCCCCAAAAAAGGCCAAATAAAAAGCCATAAGAACCGACGCAATAAAAAAAAAAAAATCCATCTTCACCCATGGAGGGCTCTGCGCAGACTGAGCTCTGCAGGGCGGGGAAGGCTTATAAAGCCTTGCCACGCCCTGCAATTAGGCTAAGAACACTCTGATTGGCTGGTTTAAGCCAATCAGAGTGCTCTTTGTCATTTTACACAGCGTGGGAAAATTCTAAAGAACTTTCCCACACTGTGTAAATTGACACAGAGCACTCTGATTGGTTAGATTCCAAGCCCACCAATCACAGTGCTCTGTGTCATTTTACACAGTGTGGGAAAGTTCTTTGGAATTTTCCCACGCTGTGTAAAATGACAAAGAGAACTCTGATTGGCTTAAACCAGCCAATCAGAGTGTTCTTAGCCTAATTGCAGGGCGTGGCAAGGCTTTATAAGCCTTCCCCGCCCTGCAGAGCTCAGTCTGCGCTGAGCCCTCCATGGGTGAAGATGGTCCCCCCCCCTTATTTTTTTTTTAGGGCCCCCACCCACCGCTCAGGGGTGGGAGCCAGGGGGGGCGGACAGTAGGTCCCCCCCTCATTATTTTTATGGCCCCCACCCACCGCGCAGGGGTGGGGGCCAGGGGGGAGGACAGTAGGTCCCTCCCTCATTATTTTTATGGCCCCCACCCACCGCGCAGGGGTGGGGGCGAGGGAGGACAGTAGGTCCTCCCCCCCATTGTGATTTATGACACCCCCCCACCGCGCAGGGGTGGGGGCCGGGGGGGAGGACAGTAGGCCCCCCCTCATTATTTTTATGGTCCCCACCCACCGCGCAGGGGTGGGGGCCCGGGGGGAGGACAGTAGGTCCCCCCCTCATTATTTTTATGGCCCCCACCCACCTGGCAGGGGTGGGGGCGGGGGGAGGACAGTAGGTCCCCCCATTGTGATTTATGGCCCCCACCCACCGCGCAGGGGTGGGGGCGGGGGGGAGGACAGTAGGTGTCCCCCCCCCCAGTGTGTATCAGGGTCCCTGAGGACAGGTGTTCGCCAGGAACTATTCGCCAGCGAACCGTTTGGGACATCACTAGTTACACACACAGTCACAGGCAGACACACACACACAGAGACTGAGTTACAGGCAGTCACACATACACACAGCCATAGGCAGTCACACACACAGTTACATGCAGTCACACATACACACAGTCACAGGCAGACAGTCACACACACACACACACACACACACACACAGAGTTACAGTCAGTCACACATACAAACAGTCACAGGCAGACAGTCACACACACATACACACACTCTCTCTCTCTTACTTACAGTCAGCTTGGGCTGGAGGAGTGGATTCAGTCCATGCTGTGTAGTTGTTGGGGAAGAAGGCACTCCATTCTGCTTCCCCTCAATGTGCAGCAGTAACAGCAGTGGGTGGAGGCCATGTTTAGCTCCGCCCCCGCTGCTGGTTTGGCTCTGACCCCACTGTCGATTAACACTGCCCCGTTTATTTTAGATGCGGCGGTTTTAAAGTCCTGCGGCTGCCTGTCCCTGTGTGTGTGAGCTGTGCGGCTGCCATGGCAACCTGTCCCTGCCACACAGCTCACACATCCTAAGGCCGCCCTGGTCATGGCACCCCCGTAGTAAGTGGCACCTGAGGTGGACGCCCCCCTGCACCCGTTTTAGTACATGACTGGTTCTACATGATGTTACATTTTGTCTGTGCATCTACACCAACTTTATGTGAAAGTTTCCCCATACCTTTCAATTTTATTTTTTTCATACAAAATATATATTTTTCTTAATTGTTCTACTTTTTCCAGGGTAAAATGACACTCAGTAGAAGAAATAGAATTTAAATAATAAAAATTACATACATACATACATACACACACACACACATACATACACACACACACACACATACACACATATATATATATATATATATATATATATATATATAAATATATATCATATTTCATGGAAATTTAGGCATTATATCCAACATATTATTTATGTAGTGCCAACTTATTCCGCAGAGCTGTACAACACGTGGACTAACAGACAAGTATTTGCAACAAGACGAATGGAACGCACAGGAACAGAGGGTGTTGAGGGCCCTTCTCAATTGATGTTGTACAAGGTTAGCTGGGATTGTCTAGTCATTTGATCTTACCTCCCTTCAATTTTAAACCATTTAATTATACAAGAGAATGTCAGCCTCCACGTTATCAGAAGCAGAACAGAATTTAGCATATTGAATAATTTGTGACTGTAAAATTAATAACAGATCTCATCAAGCTTCCCAAACAGCAGAATGTTCTAATCTAATACGAGCATCTTTGTGATTTCACTCCTATATAATTACTGCCATTATTTTCATTTGGAATTCGAATATGATGATAGAATCCTTTTATTTTATTTTTTTTTCTGCTAATACTTTTATCTCTAAGCTCAGCTAGCTGGACATCTGACAAATAGTTAATATTTTAAATAAAATTGTTACCCCTTGTCTGGGTCTCTTACTGGTTCTGGCTGCATGAAAATATGCCATTTATAATACCAGAAACCTCTATATTCTTTTGTAAGAGCAAAGCATTCTGGGACAGGTTACATCACATGCTCGCACATACAATATTATTTACCACAGTGAGAATTGTTGGGAATTCAAAGTAAACTTCGGATTTTAGATCAAAATAACAGATCTGGAAGAATTTTGAAAATGAAGCTATTGTGGCCTTAAATTTGAATTTCTTCTTGAATTCCCAACAAAACTCACTTATGTAAAAAAACGGTGGGTGGGGGCCCTAAACAAGAATAAGGGGGGGGACCTAATGTTCCCCCCTGGCCCCCACCCCTGAGCGGTGGGTGGGGGCCCTAAACACAAATTGGGGGGGGGGACCTAATGTCCTCCCCCCTGGCCCCCACACATGAACGGCGGGTGGGGGCCCTAAATACCAATGGGGGAGACCTATTGTCCTCCCCCCGGCCCCCACCCATGAGCGGCGGGTGGGGGCCCTAAATACCAATGGGGGGGACCTATTGTCCTCCCCCCCGGCCCCCACCCCTGAGCGGCTTGAAATCCACCCACTCAGAGTGCTCTGTGTCATTTTACACAGCGTGGGAAAGTTCTTTGGAATTTTCCCACGCTGTGTAAAATGACACAGAGCACTCTGATTGGCTTAAACCAACCAATCAGAGTGTTCTAAGCCTAATTGCAGGGTGTGGCAAAGCTTTATAAGCCTTGACCCGCCCTGCGGAGCTCAGTACGCGGCGTGGCCTCGAAGGGTGAAGAAGGATTCATTTTTTTTGCGCTCGTTTTTTTTGTGCAACGGTTATATTGACTTTTTATTTGGTCTTTTTGGGGGCTGAAGAAAGAAGATTTTAGAAAAAAGAAGACATCTAATGGTAAGTTTATTTTTTATTTATTTACAGGTTTTTAGCTTTATTGACTCCCCCCTCATTATTTTTAGGGTGAGGGGGGTAGGTAAGGGGACCATTTTTTTTTGGGTGGGGAGGGGGTGACTAGGGGTTTGGGGACCCCTAGTCACCTGGGGGGGACATTTTTTTTAGGACCCCCACCCGCCGCTCAGGGGTGGGGGCCGGGGGGGAGGACAATAGGTCCCCCCGCCTATTGGTATTTAGGGCCCCCACCCGCCGCTTAGGGGTTGGGGCGGGGGGAAGGACAATAGGTCCCCCCTATTGGTATTTAGGGCCCTCACCCGCCGCTCAGGGGTGGGGGCCTGGGGGGAGGACATGTTCTGTAACTTACATTAGCCAGCCAAATGTAACATATAGAATCAAATTATAGATAAAACAATACATAAACTTTTCAAAGCACACGAGCAGACAATACGAGGCATTCTCTGATTGCGCATTTTAAAAACAGTTTAGTAATTGTACAGAATCACAAAGTATAACAGGTTTTTATTTTTTTATTCCTTAAACCAGGAATTGTGAAGCATTTACCAAGGATCTGCAATTTTTAGGCCAACATAGGCAACTGTGTAAGGATTTACTCACCAGTGGGGACACACGTTATCCCTCTATAATTCTGTTTATTTTTGCTCAGTTATAAAACGTACCTTTTTTTTTAGGTGCTGTATGTAGCCTTTGCCTGCTAAGCTGTGATGGGGAGAGCCTATGTGTGCAATGTCAAGTTGTATTCAATGCCAGTTCATTGAAATGAATTGAAACCAGATTGGCAATATTCAGTCTAGAATAGGAAAGCTTTCACAGTAGCTCAAGCTTGACAATTTTTCCAAATCATTAATTTTGTCCTAAATTTTCGGAATTCATTACAATTTTCTGTTTACTGAATAAACTCTTGCATATCCAACTTGGCTAATGTTGTGAAAGGTTCGTTATCCCCTGAATCCCCAATATTCCTAGTTTAATATATAATTAGTCCCAGGAGAATGATCATAGAATAGATTAAAGGGTTACATAATATGCCCACGTAAATAGAAATCAAATCAAATTGTGTCCAGTGATAAGCATACTTTTTGGTATGCAGCAAGTGGTAAAGATTTACTCACCAGTGGGGACACGTTATCCCTCTATAATTCTGTTTATTTTTGCTCAGTTATAAAACTTACCTTTTCTTTTAGGTGCTGTATGTAGTCTGTTCCTGCAGAGCTGTGATGGGGAGAGCCTGATTACTGAAAGTGATACAGATTGCAAGGAGTGCTTGTGTTTTGTAACAACGTTTGGTAACACTACCCAGGAGGAGGGATCTGGAGAGAAAAATTTGGGCACATTAGAGAACAAACATTCTAGTGAGCGTGTTTTTGGAACTGGCTTTATTCGAACCTAGTTCAGCAAGTCTGTTCAGCATCAGAGTTTACTGGGTAATGTGTTCTGCTGATCACGATAGTTAGAATGGATAAACAATTATCTAACACGCGACACAAATAAAAAAAATATAAATGCAAGCTTCTGGCTGGTAACACAATATAATAATATTACAATATATTATGCTTTGAAAAACTTTCTATAACAACTGCAGATGAAATTAAAGAATAAGTTGTGAATAACAAGCAGGGCCGGTGCAAGGATTTATGCCACCCTAGGCAAAGATCCATTTTGCCGCCCCTTCATGTCACTCACTCACTGACAGACACACACTCACTGAGAGACAAACAATCACTCACTGACACACACACACACGCAGACACTCACTGACGGACACACACACTCACTGACAGACACACACACTCACTGACAGACACACACACTCACTGACAGACATACACTCACTGACAGACATACACTCAGTAACGGACACACACACACACACACACACACAGAAACTCACTGACAGACATACACTCAGTAACGGACACACACACACACACAGAAACTCACTGACAGACATACACTCAATCACTGACAGACATACACTCACTGACAGACATACACTAACTCACTGACACACACACACAGAAACTCACTGACAGCCATACACTCACTGACAGACATACACTAACTCACTGACACACACACACAGAAACTCACTGACAGCCATACACTCACTCACTGACACACACACACAGAAACTCATTGACAGACACACACACACACACACAGAAACTCACTGACCGACATACACTCAATCACTGACAGACATACACTCCACTGGTCATGTTTAAAAAGAAAGATCACTGTTTAGTATATTTACCTCCAATTGATAAACACATTACATTTTACTTTAGCAAGCTGAAGTTCTTTTGGGGTGTGGAGTGGTCCTTTAAAGTGAAAAAAGGGCTGGAGTCTTAGAAAACATGTCGCGACGAATTGTCACATTATTGTTTGAATCTATAAGCAAGAAGTCTTCTAACTGCTCGCACCCTTACTGCTAACTTGCACTTGCAGGACTTTTCAGGGTGGCTCCTTTTTACTTTTGGAAAAGTCTGCCTACCCCATCAGACTCTCTCATAGTCTTCAATTGTTTAAGAAGTCCCTCAACCCATCTTTTCAGATATACTTATAGCCACCCAGAGCAACTTCTATGTAATATCTGTTTCTTGCTCTCTCTTAAAGAGCCACACTCCACTCTCACCTCCCGTTCTGCTACTTTCTCCCTTGTTGCCCTATTGTGTTTTATACCTCACCTTTAGACTGTAAGCTCGTTTGAGCAGGATCCTCATTTACCTATTGTTCCTGTTTTATTTTGTCAATGTCTCATTTATTGTAAAATTTTCCCCCTTTTCACAATATTGTAAAGCGCTGCGGAATACGTTTGCGCTATATAAATACCAATAATAAAAATAACTGGCCCATTTTCCTCAGAATGTGTTCCATGTGGGACAACTGGAGTGAGTCTGCCTTGACTTGTTAAATTAAAGGCATTCTCCAAGCACCATAGTCACTGCAGTGTGCAGTACAAAGGCAATGCATGGTTTAAACTAGATCTACATCGCTGGACTCAAGGGAGCTCGAATCTAACAAGCGCTAGGAACCTCACCATCGCACGTATCAGGGGAGCTAATGTCCATAAATCGCATTATCTAACACAATGTGCTAGACCAGGGGCAGGCAACCTTTGGCACTCCAGATGTGGACTACATCTCCCCTGAGGCTTCACTTGCATTATGGTTAAAAGAGCATCGTGGGAGATGTAACCCAGAACATATGGAGGGCCAAATGTTGCCTAACCCATTGTTATAAAATATTACAATACCTTCCACTTCTCTGTCAGATATATTGGAGGAGGCAAGTGGCAAACCCCAGGTAAGAAGTAAAAAACAATCTAAGATGGCTTGCCTGTTTGCAATGGGAGGCGTCGGGTTACTCATGGCAGTAATTTTACTGTTGTCAGAGTTATTCACTAATGTGTTAATTTTTGACAATTCTAAGTGAATTCCAAATTTTTGGAAAAAGTAGCCAAGCTGAAAACATAGCTGCTTTGCAGAATTTTTGCAATACCCCCCAAGTGTCTTTATTTAGGATGGACAGTCCCTATTTTGGGCTTTAAGCTCATTGTTAATATGATTATTACTATTGGTAATCTCCCAACTGTCTATTTCAGGATCCTGTCCTGCCTTTCCGACTTTGTTCCTTCGTGTCCCACTTTTGGGTACACCAGGGAACTGTCCCCAGAAAGCGTAGCTAAATGCGAAAAATAGCATCTATCATATTTGGGGAAGAAGAGACTGTGTATACCAACAGACATATCTTTTAAAGGGATGTGTCCAGGATTCTCCAACTAGATATGAGAGATGCTGATTACTAGGTAAAAAATCTTTGGGTTTAGTGAATTAACAGCATTTTTGTTAAAGGGGCACTCCAGGCACCAAAACAACGTCATTTAAATGAAGTTGTTAAGGTGCCAGGAGGCCCCCAGGGGTACTTTTACCTCAAGGGGTTAAATGGTTGATTGGTTTAACCCCAAATTTGCCTCCAGTGGTGATGTTCACTCCCCCCAGGCGGTATTCGACTTCTAAATTCTACGATTCTAAAAGTGCGCAATGCTGTTGGGCAGGGGCGCCGCTGATTTGCTGAGAGCAGTCAGCTGATGCTCTCAGCCAACCAATGACACCCTATTCATAAAACTGGCTTTGAAAGAAACAGACCTTTTCCAAGCCAGGTTTGTGAATAGGAAGTCACTGATTAGCTGAGAGTGTCAGCTGAATCTGAAAATTCAGAAGCTGATGCCGCCTAGGGGAGTTAGAAGGCATTGCCACTGGAGGCAACTTTAGGGTTCAAAATGGTTTAATCCCTTGAGATAAGAGTGTCTCTGGGGGCCTCCTCACACCACAACAACTTAAAGGGACACTATAGTCACCTGAACAACTTTAGCTTAATGAAGCAGTTTTAGTGTATAGATCATGACCCTGCAGCCTCACTGCTCAATCCTCTGCCATTTAGGAGTTAAATCCCTTTGTTTATGAACCCTAGTCACACCTCCCTGCATGTGACTTGCACAGCCTTCCATAAACACTTCCTGTAAAGAGAGCCCTATTTAGGCTTTCTTTATTGCAAGTTCTGTTTAATTAAGATTTTCTTATCCTCTGCTATGTTAATAGCTTGCTAGACCCTGCAAGAGCCTCCTGTATGTGATTAGAGTTAAATTTAGAGATTGAGATACAATTATTTAAGATAAATTACACCTGTTTGAAAGTGAAACCAGATTTCTTTTCATGCAGGCTCTGTCAATCATAGCCAGGGGAGGTGTGGCTAGGGCTGCATAAACAGAAACAAAGTGATTTAACTCCTAAATGAATTGAGCAGTGAAATTGCTGGGGAATGATCTATACACTAAAACTGCTTTATTTAGATAAAGTAATTTAGGTGACTATAGTGTTCCTTTAATTTAGATGAAGTTGTGTTGGTGCCTGAAGTGTCCCTTTAACCCCTTAACGACGCTAGACGGTTCAGTACCGTCATCGGCATTTTTGCGTTGCCGACCGACGACGGTCCTGAACCGTCCTAAATTTAAGAGGTACTTACCCGATCACCGACGTTCCCCCGGCGGCGATCGGCGTTGCTCCCGTTGTGGGGAGACTGCCTGCAGCCCAGACAGTCTCCCCATGGCGGATTAGGACCCCTGTGGCCATGTGATCGCCCAACAGGGTGACCACATGGTCACAATAGGTGTCCAAGTATCTGCCTGCAGGGGGACTGTCTGTGCTGACAGGCAGTCTCCCTGCCAGTGTAAAATCATAAAAAAATTAAAGTTATAGTGAATAAAAAAAAAATATTATTATATATGTGTATATATATATATGATATATAGACATATATTATACCTATATAATATATGTCTATATATCATATATATAATGTCATGCTAAGTTTATTTTTATATTAATATGTACATATATTAATATAAAAATACACTTATTATTAAATTACACACGTATATATATATAATATATATAATAACTATATATATTGTATATATATATTATTATAAAATACAAATAATAAGTAAATTAAATTAAATTAAAAAAATAAAAATAATAATAAAAATTTTAAAAAAAATTATATATCTATACGAAATTTTATTCTAACTGTATTTTGATATTAATATATATATATATATATATTTATATCAAAATACACTTAGAATGAAATTGTATATATATCTATGTATATATAAATAAATAAAAAGAATACGAACTATTCATATGTCCATATACAAAATTACATAAATAATTATATAAATATACACGTAGACTTCAAATATATAAATATGCATATATATTTAAATTCTACGTGCATATTTATGTAATATTTTTACATAATTAAGTTATTTTATTGATTGCAATTTAAGGGACCTGCCTGCCAACCCAGGCCGAAAGTCCAGAGAATTTAATTTGCTGTCACTGTATTTTACCCTGTAACGTTCTACGACACCCTAAAACCTGTACATGGGGGGTACTGTTTTACTCGGGAGACTTTGCTGAACACAAATATTAGTGATTCAAAACAGTAAAACATATCACAGCAATGATATTGTCAGTGAAAGTGACTTTTTTTGCATTTTTCACACACAAACAGCACTTTTACTGATGATATAATTGTTGTGATACATTTTCCAGTTTTGAAACACTAATATTTGTGTTCAGCAAAGTCTCCTGAGTATAAAAGTACCCCCCATGTACAGGTTTTATAGCGTTTTTGAAAGTTACAGGGTCAAATATATGGGTCAAATATTTTTACATTGAAAATGGCCAGGTTGGTTACGTTGCCTTTGAGAGCGTATGGTAGCCCAGGAATGAGAATTACCCCCATGATGGCATACCATTTGCAAAAGAAGACAACCCAAGGTATTGCAAATGGGGTATGTCCAGTCTTTTTTAGTAACCACTTAGTCACAAACACTGGCCAAAATTAGCGTTCAATTTAGTTTTTTACTTTTTTCACACACAAACAAATATGAACGCTAACTTTGGCCAGTGTTTGCGACTAAGTGGCTACTAAAAAAGTCTGGACATACCCCATATTGAATACCCTGGGTTGTCTGCTTTAAAAAAAATATGTACATGTGGGGTGTTATTCAGCGATTTATGACAGATAATAGTGTTACAATGTCACTATTGATACATTTTAAAAATGTATGTTTTGAAACCGCAATATCCTACTTGTACTTTTAGCCCTATAACATGCAAAAAAATAGCAAAAAGCATGTAAACACTGGGTATTTTTAAACTCAGGACAAAATTTTGAATCTATTTAGCAGTTTTTTTCATTCGCTTTTGTAGATGAGTAAAAGATTTTTTCACATAAAAGTCAAAAAACATGTATTTTTTTCAATTTTTCATCATATTTTTTCATTTTTTTTAAATTAAATTACATGAGATTATATAAATAATGGTATGTAAAGAAAGCCCCTTTTGTCCTGAAAAAAACAATATATAATTTGTATGGGAACAGTAAATGAGAGAGCGGAAAATTACAGCTAAACACAAACACCACAAAAGTGTAAAAAGATGCCTGGTCGCAAATGTACAACATCGCAAAAACAGTCCGGTCCTTAAGGGGTTAAGCTATTATCCATGGACTTTAAATTCTAAAACAAATATTGAGATTAGGCAGTTTACAGGGTTTTAATTTTTAACTTTTTAAATAGGATATAGTTGTTATTATTCATTTAGTCTCATTATATTTTGTAACCTGTGCCACTATTGTTGTGAAATGATAAAGTGCGATGTTTGATTTATTTCATCTCTAAAAAAAACCAAAAAACCCATAGCACTGGGAATGTGTACTGCACCAAATGGACCGACAATAGTATATGAATAGTATATGAATGAAAAGACCGACAATAGTATATTTCCTTTTTTTATTGCCAGACAAAGCCTTAAAATCTGAATTGCTAAATGAAGGTCAAAATAGCTGATTTGGAAAAATTAGCTACATAAGCTACGTCACAGCCTTGTTACTATAGCCCTTAAGGGGCAGTTATTCAATATATTTCGCGACTCCCGCTTCTGTCAGTGCAGCAGGAGCAGCATGGGGGCCACCCGTTAATGGTGAAAACAAAGAAAAAGAGATTTTGAAAAGTCTATTAATAGTCCATAGTTGTAACATATGGCCTGAATGCAATGGTCCTTTTGTTTTAACCCTGCTACATAAAGCTTTGCTGTTTGGTAGACAGTGGCGTACATACCAGGGTCGCAGGGGTCGCGGCTGCGACCGGGCCCGGCCCACCAGGGTCCCGGCCGCCCCTGCGACCCGGTATGTACGCACTGGGTCAGCCTCTTCTCCTGGGAGGCCCAGGAGCCGGCCCCCCCGAGGCTGGCCCTGCTTACACCCGGCGGGCAGTCAGGCTGGCCGGTGCGCGAGGGAGCACTCTCCCCTGAGTGCATCCTCTTCAGCTCCCTCGCGCACCGCACTGATACCGGCGCCGGAAGATGATGTCATCTTCCGGCTCCGGTTTCAGTACGCGGTGCGCGAGGGAGCTGAAGAGGAAGCACTAAGGAGAGACCGGCCAGGTGACCGGCCCCCCAGGAGCCCAGCCGCACCACTGGACCCCAGGGAATCCCCTCAGCACTCCAAAAGGTAAGGAGGCTGGGGGGATTAAATTAAAAAAAAAAGTGTTAGTGTTACTCTGAGTGTTAGTGTGTGTGTGTGTGTTAGTGTTACTCTGAGTGTTAGTGTTACTGTGAGTGATAGTGTGTGTGTTAGTGTTACTGTGTGTGTGTCAGGGTACCTGAGGTCTCTACCTCCGAGAGAGGTAGAGACTTAGACGTTTATCCGTCCGGACGCCATGTTTCCTCTGTTCCTCGCGGTCGACCCGGTCACATAAACGCCGGCCGCGTGGGAGTTACTTCCTTATGTAGCATGGTGCCCGGAGACCGACGTCATGAGGCCAATCCGGAACGACCTGTCACTCAATCCGTTGGAGACCAATCAGGACTCGTCGGAGGCGTGTCTATCCTCTCTAGCCAGGGTATTTAAACATACTTCGCCCTGTTGCTCATTGCCCTGTCGTGGTTCTAGCCTGTCTAGTCACACAGTGCTCTGGTGTTTTTCAGTTATCCTTTTGGTTCCGACCCGGCTTGTTTGACTTACTCTGTTTACCTCTGTTATCCTTGACCCGGCTTGTTACTCGCTTACCTGTCCTCTCGTTCCCTCGAACTCGGCTTGTCTCTGACCATTCTCTATACTCTCTGTACGTTAGTCCGGCCATTCTAAGGTCCGGTATACGTATCCTGTACCTGTTTGTACTTTGCGTGTTGGATCCCTGCCCCGATCCTGACATTACCACAGGGCCAATGGATCCTGCAGGTACAAACAGTCAGGTTTGTCCCTCTGATTCCAGGTTTGACGCCATGGAACACAGAATGGACCAAATGGCCTTAGCACTACAGGCGTTATTATCTCGTGCTAATAACCTGTCACGACTAGTAATGTGGTCCAGCACGCAGAATCTATGTAAACATATACATAAGTCAGAAAAGGAAAAATAACAGGACAGAGCGTAAACCGGACCTTAGAATGGCCGGACTAATACGCTAGAGACAGAGAATGGTCAAAGGGAAAGCCGAGGTCAAGGAAGCCAGAAAATACTCAATACCGATAAGACAAGCCAAGTCAGGGAAACCAGAGATCAGAATAACCAGGGAAACGCCAAGGATCAGGATACCAGGAAATCAGAAACACGAAACTAGCACTTTCAGGAAACCAGGAAACTGAAACCACGACATGGCAAAGTACTAGGGTGAATTAGGGGTTTAAATACCCCTCTCTAAGCTATGATTGGTCAGAGGGCGACCTCTGACCCCAGAACGTACGTGTGCGTTGACGTCGTGACGTCACGCACACGTTAGTATAATTCTCGGGGGCGGGGCTATCCATAGACGCGACCACGTGGTCGGCGCCATATTGGATTCGGGCGTGATGCCCGGAAGAACTACACGCGCGGTTCCCGGCTCGCCGACGAGCAGGTAAGCTCGTGTAGTCGGAGCGGTCGTGCCGGTCGGGCACGACCGTGAGGCTCGGCGGGCCGGTGACCGCAACAGTACCCCCCACTCGAAGACCGCGCACCGAGCGGGAAGGACCCGGCTTAAGAGGAAAGCGGTTGTGAAATGACCGGATAAGACGGGGCGCATGGACCCGGTCAGCAGGAACCCAACAACGTTCCTCGGGACCATAACCCTTCCAGTCAACGAGATAGGACAAGACACCTCTGGATAATTTGGAGTCCATAATAGAACGGACTTCGTATTCCTCTTGATCACCCACTACCAAGGGCGGAGGAGGAGTGGATACCATTGTGTAGCGATTGCAAGTAAGGGGCTTGAGCAGAGACACATGGAAAGTATTCGCTATTCTCATATGAGCCGGTAGTGCCAAAGTATAGGTCACTGGATTAATACGTTGGGTAACTCGAAAGGGACCAATGTACCGAGGGGCAAATTTCATGGACGGGACCTTAAGCTTGATATGTCTTGTGGAGAGCCACACCCTGTCACCTGGAATATAGACAGGATTAGCGCCCCGTTTCTTGTCAGCTTGGACCTTCGCTCGTAATGAGGCTTTTTGCAGAGCTGAATGGACGGAATCCCAAGTATCATGAATCGAATCTAAATGGGTGTTCAAAGCGGGGATTTCTGTGTCTGAGAATGCAGAAGGAAAAACAGTGGGGTGATAACCCTGATTAACAAAGAATGGACTGTGATTAGAAGATTCATGAGTGGCGTTGTTTCTGGCGAACTCAGCCATGGGTAAGAGCTCGTACCAGTTAGATTGATTGGCATTTATAAAACAACGTAAATAGGCTTCTAAAGACTGATTCGCCCTCTCTGCTGCTCCATTTGTTTGAGGGTGATATGCTGACGAAAAGGAGAGTTCGATGCCCAATTGTTTGCAAAAGGAACGCCAAAACCTAGAAACAAACTGGGTACCTCTGTCAGATACTATGCTTTTGGGTACACCGTGCAACCGAAAGATCTCTCTCAAGAATATTTGAACTAGATCTTGAGCAGATGGTAATTTTTTAAGTGGGACGAAATGTGCCATCTTCGTGAATCTATCAATGACCATAAGGACTGTATTAAACCCGTTTGAACTGGGTAGATCCACAATGAAATCCATGGCCAAGTGGGTCCATGGAGCACTAGGTATGGGCAGTGGTTGTAATAGTCCAGGAGGTGACCTGGGAGGAACTTTAGAAACAGCACATATTTGACATGCCCCAACATAATCTTTGACATCGTTTCTAAGAGCAGGCCACCAAAATCTCCTGGAGATGGCAGAGAGAGTTTTATGGACTCCAGGATGGCCCGCTGTGAGGCTGTCATGGAACAAATCTAGTACCTTCTTTTGAAACTGAGGTGACACATACAGTTTGTCCGGAGGTTTACCCACAGGTGCCTGAGTTTGATCTGCTATTATGGCACAGAAGAGTGGAGAAGACACTTCGGAAACTGTAGTGGCAATGAGGCATTCAGGAGGTACAATAGGATATATCACCTGTTCCGGAACTTCATCTGTCTCAAACTGCCGAGAAAGTGCATCTGCCTTGGTGTTTTTAGTACCAGGTCTGTATGTAATTACGAAATTGAATCGGGAGAGGAACAATGACCACCTAGCCTGACGAGAGGACAGTCTCTTAGCGTCCCCAATATAAGCCAAATTCTTATGATCAGTAAAGATCAAAAGTGGCTCTTTGGAACCTTCCAAGAGATGCCTCCATTCCTTAAGGGCAAGTACAATGGCCAAAAGTTCCCTATTCCCTATGTCGTAATTCCTCTCTGCAGGTGTGAGTTTGCGAGAGTAAAATCCACAGGGATGTAAAGGCGTATCAGGACTCTCTCTTTGAGACAGAATGGCTCCAACTCCTGTCTCTGATGCATCCACCTCTAGGATAAATGGTTTGGATGGATCAGGATGGGTCAGGACAGGTGCTGAGGAAAATAAAGATTTTAATCGTTCAAATGCCTCTCTTGCTTCTTTGGGCCAAGATATACAATTTGCTCCTTTTTTTGTTAAATTGGTTATAGGGGAAATCACGGAGGAAAATCCCCTTATGAATTTGCGGTAGTAATTCGCAAAACCTATAAAGCGTTGAGTAGCTTTAAGGCCCTTGGGTAATGGCCACTGTAAGACTGCCTCCAGTTTACGAGGATCCATCTGGAAACCAGACGGAGATATAACGTATCCAAGGAATTGTATCTCCGTTTGGTCAAACTGGCATTTCTCCAGTTTACAGTAAAGGCCGTTCTGTAACAGGGTTTTCAGTACAATTCTCACATGTTCGTGATGTGTCTCTAGGTCTGGGGAATAGATGAGAATGTCGTCCAAATACACTAGAACGAACATGTGAAGGTACTCTCTTAGGACATCGTTGATAAAATCCTGGAATACCGCTGGAGCGTTACATAATCCAAACGGCATAACCAGGTATTCGTAATGTCCCATTCTGGTGTTAAATGCGGTCTTCCATTCGTGACCGTCCTTAATTCTGACTAGATTGTAGGCACTTCGGAGATCGAGCTTGGTAAAGACTCGAGCTCCCTTTAATCTGTCGAATAGCTCTGATATAAGGGGAATAGGGTAGGCATTTTTTATGGTAATCCTATTCAAACCCCTATAATCAATACAAGGGCGTAGGTCTCCTTCTTTTTTAGAGACAAAGAAGAATCCAGCCCCGGCTGGTGAGGAGGACCTACGGATATGACCCTTTCTGAGAGCATCCTTAATATATTCCTCCAAACAAAGATTTTCCTGGGGGGACAAGGCATAGACTCCTCCCTTGGGAGGCATAGTCCCTGGTAACAAGTTTATAGTACAGTCATAAGGTCTATGAGGAGGTAACCCTTCTGACTGGACCTTGTTAAATACCTCTTTCAAATCCATATACTGCTGAGGAATTTGTGTGGTCAAGGGAGGTGTAACAGGAACATTAATGGTGCCAATAGGTTGTGGGATTTGCTTAAAGCAAACACCTTTGCATCTCTCACCCCAACTCACAATCTCTCCTTCAATCCAATCTAAACGTGGATTGTGTTTCAGGAGCCAAGGGAAACCGAGTATTATCGGAACTGTAGGTGAAGATATGATTTGAAAGGTAATTTCTTCAGAGTGGAGAATACCCACTGAAACAGTGATTGGCAGAGTTTCGTGTGTGATGAAAGGCTGGGTAAGAGGCCTTCCATCAATGGCCTCGACTGCTATAGGTTTCTCTTTATGTCTTAAGGGCAGGAGATGTTTAGCAGAGAACTCTTTGTCTAGGAAATTCTCCGCTGCCCCAGAGTCAATCATAGCCTCACACTGAACAGTAGTGTTCTCGAAAGATAAGGTTACTTTGACCAGGAAACGGTTCTTAGTCAATTTAGGGGACATATACATCACACCTAAGGTCGGTCCCCGTACGTGCCTTAGGTGTGCAAGTTTTCCGGCCGAACCGGGCATGACGATCTTAGATGTCCCTTCTTGCCACAATACATACATAACCCCTCGTTACGTCTGTGTTGTCTCTCTGCCTCAGTGAGTTTAGCACTACCCAATTGCATGGGTTCAGGTTCTGGAAGAGGCGTTTGGCTACTCACCACTGGGTTAGAGAAACGAGGAGCTATGGACAAATTAGAACGTCTGTTACGTTGTTTGTTTTTCTCTCTCTCTCTGAGCCGGTTATCAATGTTTATCATGTAGGCAATAAACTCATTAAGACTAACCGGAAGGTCTCTAGCTGCAGTTTCATCTTGTATATTCTCAGCTAAACCTTCAGAGAAAGCAGCCACCAGACCGCTATTGGTCCAATCAACCTCAGACGCTAATGTCCTGAACTCTATTGCATAATCGGCTACAGAACGATTGCCTTGCCTGATTCTCATAAGGGCTTTGGCAGCGTTCTTCTCCCTGCCTTTAGGTTCAAATGTAGCCTTAAAGGCCGTAAGAAAGGTACTGTAATCACGGGCTATTGCGTCACCACTTTCCCATAAGGGGTTAGCCCAAGTCAAGGCTTTTCCAGTTAATTGGTTCATCAGATAGCCTATTTTAGATCTATCTGTTGGGAATGAACCTGGGGAGGCCTCAAAGTGGTATTCTATTTGGTTTAAAAAACCTCTAAATTCCTTAGAATCACCTCCATAACGAGGGGGCGGTGACAAAGTTATGGACGGTGGTTTATGTGGTACGGGAACCACTACAGGTGGCGGAACCACAGGTGGTACAGGAGGGACCTCTAAATAGGCAGTCCTCTGGAGCAAGGTCTGAAATGCCTGAGCAAATTGGTCTAACCTGTGGTCCATATCCTCCACCCTATTTTCACAGGCGATCATATGTTTGCATAGTTCTGCAGGATCCATGGCCATGTCGTAATGTCACGACTAGTAATGTGGTCCAGCACGCAGAATCTATGTAAACATATACATAAGTCAGAAAAGGAAAAATAACAGGACAGAGCGTAAACCGGACCTTAGAATGGCCGGACTAATACGCTAGAGACAGAGAATGGTCAAAGGGAAAGCCGAGGTCAAGGAAGCCAGAAAATACTCAATACCGATAAGACAAGCCAAGTCAGGGAAACCAGAGATCAGAATAACCAGGGAAACGCCAAGGATCAGGATACCAGGAAATCAGAAACACGAAACTAGCACTTTCAGGAAACCAGGAAACTGAAACCACGACATGGCAAAGTACTAGGGTGAATTAGGGGTTTAAATACCCCTCTCTAAGCTATGATTGGTCAGAGGGCGACCTCTGACCCCAGAACGTACGTGTGGCCCGTACGGCGCCATATTGGATTCGGGCGTGATGCCCGGAAGAACTACACGCGCGGTTCCCGGCTCGCCGACGAGCAGGTAAGCTCGTGTAGTCGGAGCGGTCGTGCCGGTCGGGCACGACCGTGAGGCTCGGCGGGCCGGTGACCGCAACATAACCCACCAGAGGAGACGTGTACTACTCCTATTTCCTCTGTAAATTCAGGCCTAGAGGTAGCCACTGTAGGTGCCTCTTCCCGTATTACCCCACCAGTACGTTATGGTGGTTCACCTGAGAAGTGTCGTGGTTTTTTAAACCAGATCAGTATTCATTTTGAATTGCAACCTCGCTCCTATCCTACCGATAGGGCAAAGGTTGGATTTATTGTCACCTTACTCATTGAGAAAGCTCTGAGATGGGCTAACCCATTATGGGAGAACGATAACCCGTTGGTATATAATTATAATGCCTTTGTAGCTGCCTTTAGAAGAACTTTTGACCCGCCTGGTAGGAAGGTCAATGCAGCCAGATTACTGTTGCGCCTGAGACAGGAGAACCGAACACTTGTGGATTATGCACTAGAGTTCAGGTCTCTGGCGGCAGAAGTCAAGTGGAATGAGCAGGCTTATATAGATGTATTTTTGAATGGGTTATCAGATGTTATCCTTGACGAAGTTGCTACTAGGGAGCTCCCTGAGAATTTAGAGGACTTAATTTCGTTCATTTCTCGCATTGATGAGCGTTTAAGAGAGTGTCAGGGTACCTGGAGTCTCTACCGTTGAGAGAGGTAGAGACTTAGAAGGTTATCCGTCCGGACGCCATGTCTCCTCGGTCTCCCGCGGTTCACTCGGTCTTGCTAACGCCGGCCGCGAGGGAGTCACTTCCTTTTATAACAGAAGGACCGGAGGTAGACGTCATGACGCTAACCCGAAACATCCTGCCACTCAAATCTCGGGAGACGAATCAGGACTCGCCGGAGGCGTGTCTCCTCTCCCTAGCCAGGATACTTAACGGTGGTTCTCTCATTCACTCATTGCCCTGTCGTGGTTCTAGTCCGCCTAGTCACACAGTGCTTTATTATTCACTTGTCTTTTGGTTCTGACCCGGCTTTGTTGTTTACTCTCCTGCCTTTCTGTTATCCTTGACCCGGCTTGTCTCTCGCTTACCTGTCCTCTGTTATCCTCGACCTCGGCTTGTCCCTGACCATTCTATTGTAGTTATACGTTAGTCCGGCCATTCTAAGGACCGGTATACGTATCAGCTACTCTTTGTACTCTGCGTGTTGGATCCCTGACCCGATCCTGACATTACGACAGGGCCATGGATCCTGCAGGTACAAATTGTCAGCTTGGTTCTCCTGATCCTAGGTTTGACGCCATGGATCATAGGATGGATCAGATGGCTCTGGCACTACAGGCGCTGCTGTCTCGCCCTATTAATCCACCTGAGGAGAGGCGTAACACTTCTACTTCTTCTGTGGGTTCAGGGTTAGAGGTAGCTACTGTAGGTGCTTCTTCCCGAGTTACCCCACCTGTACGTTATGCTGGTTCCCCTGAGAGGTGTCGTGGCTTTTTGAACCAGATCAGTATTCATTTCGAGCTACAGCCCCGTTCATACCCTACTGATAGGGCAAAGGTGGGATTTATTATTACCTTACTCATTGAGAAAGCTCTGAGATGGGCGAATCCGTTGTGGGAGAATGATAATCCATTAGTCTATAACTATAATTCCTTTGTAGCTGCTTTTAAAAGAACTTTTGACCCTCCTGGCAGGAAGGCCAATGCAGCCAGATTACTGTTGCGCCTTAGACAAGACAACCAAACACTTGTGGATTATGCACTAGAGTTCAGGTCTTTGGCGGCAGAGGTAAAATGGAATGAACAGGCCTATATAGACGTATTCTTAAATGGATTATCTGATGTAATACTTGATGAGGTAGCTACAAGAGAACTTCCCGAGAATCTGGAGGACTTAATTTCCTTTATCTCCCGTATTGACGAACGCCTAAGGGAGAGACAGAATACTCGAGATAGAACCGCTAAATCTTTCTCTAGACTAGTACCATCATTTCAAGTTGCTGAAACCAAAGATCCACAGGTTTCAGAACCTATGCAGTTAGGCCTTACTCGTCTCTCAGAGGAGGAGAGACAGTACAGGAGAAGAGAGGGACTGTGTATGTATTGTGGGTTCAGAGGTCATGTACGTTTGAGCTGTCCCAGCCGTCCGGGAAACGCTCGCACCTAAGTTTCTCTAGAGGACAGACCTTGGGTGTTTCGATTTTGTCCTCTACTCATAACTACAAAGAACATAGACTCCTATTACCGGTCTCTTTAACTTGGGAGAAGGGAACTTTAGAAACTATGGCATTGATAGACTCCGGCGCTGCTGAGAGTTTTATCGACCAAAAGTTTCTCACCAAACACACTATCCCATCCCAGTTAAGGAAGACACCCTTGGCTGTTGAAGCCATTGATGGTAGACCTTTAGTTGAGCCTGTGATTTCCCGGGAGACCACACCTCTTTACTTAACTATTGGTATTCTACACAAGGAGGAAATATCCCTACTACTCATTTCATCCCCTTCTGTTCCCATAGTCCTGGGATACTCCTGGCTTAAGAAACATAACCCCGTTATAGATTGGAGATCAGGGGAAATAGTCTCTTGGGGCCAGAATTGTCAAGAGAGTTGTTTAAAGAAAGTGACACCTCTTTGTAGTGTCAACCCACTTAATAACGCTACTGACTCTAC
Organism: Pelobates fuscus; assembly: GCF_036172605.1. Lineage (NCBI taxonomy): Eukaryota > Metazoa > Chordata > Amphibia > Anura > Pelobatidae > Pelobates > Pelobates fuscus. The sequence goes on along the minus strand of NC_086322.1, from coordinate 71,474,988 downwards.
CAAAGTACAGATACCGTCCTTGTATCAAGATTTAAAGGCAGTATTTGACAAAAGAAAGGCTGATACCTTACCACCACATAGGCCTTTTGATTGCAAAATTAATTTACTTTCTGGTACCATGCCCCCCAGGGGTCATGTATATCCTTTGTCCACGAATGAAAACTTAGTTCTAGAAGAGTATATTCGTGAAAACCTAGACAAGGGGTTCATTAGAAGATCCTCCTCTCCTGCTGGGGCTGGATTCTTTTTTGTTAAAAAGAAGGATGGTTCTTTAAGACCTTGCATTGACTACCGAGGTCTTAACAAGATAACCATCAGAAATGTTTATCCGATTCCCTTGATCACCGAGCTTTTTGACCGATTAAAAAGTTCTAAAATTTTCACTAAGTTAGACCTTAGGGGTGCTTATAATTTGGTGAGAATCCACGACGGTGACGAGTGGAAAACTGCATTCAATACTCGATATGGGCACTATGAGTATACTGTAATGCCTTTTGGTCTCTGCAATGCTCCGGCAGTATTTCAGGACCTTATTAATGAGGTTCTTAGGGAGTTTCAAGATGACTGTGTAATTGTATACCTTGATGATATTCTTATACATTCCAGGGATATTGAGACTCACCACAGGCAAGTCAGGAGGGTTTTACACAAACTTCTTCAGCATGGCTTGTACTGCAAACTAGAGAAATGCAGCTTTGACCAATCCCAAACTACGTTTCTTGGTTATGTGATTTCTGGGGAGGGGTTTGAAATGGATCCGGAGAAGCTCCAATCCATACTAGACTGGCCTTTACCTCAGGGTCTCAAGGCTATCCAGAGATTCATTGGTTTCTCTAATTACTACAGACGTTTCATTAAGGGATACTCCTCTATCATTGCTCCCATCACTAACATGACCAAACAAGGGGCTGAGACTAAGAATTGGTCTACTGAAGCTCTTCGGGCTTTTGAGACACTCAAAGAGCTGTTTGCTTCCGCACCAATTTTAGTTCACCCTGATACTACTCTACCTTTCCTACTCGAAGTTGACGCTTCTGAGACAGGTATAGGTGCTGTTCTGTCCCAAAGGTTGGGTGTAGATAAACCATTACATCCTTGTGGATACTTTTCCAAAAAGTTGTCCGGTACTGAAAGCAGATATGACATTGGTGACAGGGAACTACTAGCGGTTATAATGGCCTTGAAGGAGTGGAGACATTTATTGGAGGGTACTTTGCATCCTGTTACTATTTTGACGGATCATAAGAACTTATCCTATATTGGGGAGGCTAAACGACTATCATCTAGACAGGTTCGTTGGTCCATATTTCTCACTCACTTCAACTACGTACTCACATATAGGCCAGGTTCTAAGAATTCTAAAGCCGACGCCTTATCTCGCCAATATGAACCTGCTGCCGTATCTGAGCCGGTTTTGTCCTCTATAGTACCCAAGTGTAACATTATCGCTAACACTACTCTCAAAGTTCATTCCCCGCTACTTGATCAGATAAGGAACTTGCAGCATCTGGCACCTAGACTGACTCCGGTTTCCAGACTTTTCGTTCCTCCTGAACTTCAATTGGAGCTCTTACAGTGTCTTCACGAGAGTAAGGTGGCTGGTCATCCGGGTGTCCGCAAGACGTATTCTTTGATCTCCAAGGATTTCTGGTGGCCGTCGTTACGGAAGGATATTAAGGATTTTATCGGGGTTTGTGTGGTCTGTACTAAAACCAAACTACCGCATACGCTTCCTTGTGGCCTTCTACAACCGCTGGAGATTCCTGACAAACCTTGGTCCTGTGTGGCAATGGACTTTATTGTGGATCTGCCGGTTTCTAAAAAACACACTGTTATCCTCACCGTAGTCGATAGGTTTACCAAGATGGCACATTTCGTACCTTTGCCTAAACTCCCGACTTCTCCTGAATTGGCAGAGGTCTTTGCTAAAGAGATTTTTCGTTTACATGGGATTCCTTCTGAGATCACTTCTGATAGAGGCTCCCAATTTGTTTCACGTTTTTGGAGGTCGTTCTGTTCTCAATTAGGCATCAAATTGAATTTTTCGTCCGCCTATCATCCTCAGTCTAACGGAGCTGCTGAACGAACTAACCAGAAGATTGAGCAATACTTACGTTGTTTTGTTTCCGAACACCAGGACGATTGGGTCGGTTTGATTCCTTGGGCAGAGTTTGCGCACAACAATCTTGTTTGTGACTCCACGCATTCAAGTCCCTTCTTCATGAACTATGGCTTTCATCCATCCATTCTTCCCCCGGTTTCTCCTTCCCAAGGAGTGCCGTCGGTTGATGTCCATGTGGCCAACTTGAGGAAGTTGTGGGATCAGACTCGACAGATTCTTCTACACAATTCTGTACTGGTAAAGAAACATGCTGACAAACGTAGAAGGGCGGCTCCGAATTTTGTTCCAGGCGATAGAGTGTGGTTGAGCACTAGGAATATTCGTCTTAAAGTTCCTTCCATGAAATTCGCTCCTCGTTATATTGGTCCCTACAGGATCTTGACTCGAATTAACCCAGTGGCATATCGTCTAGCTCTTCCAGCTACTTTACGCATCCCGAACTCCTTTCACGTGTCATTGTTGAAACCTCTAATCTGTAACAGATTCTCCTCCACAATCGCCCCTCCGCGCCCTGTTCAGGTGGAGGGTCAGGAGGAGTATGAGGTTAACTCCATTATTGATTCTCGTGTCTCCCGGGGACGAGTACAATATTTAGTTGACTGGAAGGGATATGGTCCTGAGGAGAGGAGTTGGGTACCACAAGAGGATGTTCATGCTCCTCGTCTTCGCAGGGCATTTCACTCCCGCTTTCCATCTCGCCCCGGCTCCTTCCGCCCGGTGGGCGTATCTGAGGGGGGGGGTACTGTCAGGGTACCTGGAGTCTCTACCGTTGAGAGAGGTAGAGACTTAGAAGGTTATCCGTCCGGACGCCATGTCTCCTCGGTCTCCCGCGGTTCACTCGGTCTTGCTAACGCCGGCCGCGAGGGAGTCACTTCCTTTTATAACAGAAGGACCGGAGGTAGACGTCATGACGCTAACCCGAAACATCCTGCCACTCAAATCTCGGGAGACGAATCAGGACTCGCCGGAGGCGTGTCTCCTCTCCCTAGCCAGGATACTTAACGGTGGTTCTCTCATTCACTCATTGCCCTGTCGTGGTTCTAGTCCGCCTAGTCACACAGTGCTTTATTATTCACTTGTCTTTTGGTTCTGACCCGGCTTTGTTGTTTACTCTCCTGCCTTTCTGTTATCCTTGACCCGGCTTGTCTCTCGCTTACCTGTCCTCTGTTATCCTCGACCTCGGCTTGTCCCTGACCATTCTATTGTAGTTATACGTTAGTCCGGCCATTCTAAGGACCGGTATACGTATCAGCTACTCTTTGTACTCTGCGTGTTGGATCCCTGACCCGATCCTGACAGAGAGAGACAGAACACTCGAGAGAGGAATCTTAGACCTACCTTTAAGTTAGCACCCGCATTTCAAAGTCCTGATTCCAATACCTCACTGTTTCCTGAACCTATGCAGATAGGCAATACTCACCTTTCAGAGGAGGAGAGACAGTACAGGAGAAGACAGGGATTATGTATGTATTGTGGAGTCAGAGGTCACTTGCGCCTGAATTGTCCTATTCGCTCGGGAAACGCCCGCACCTAAGTTTCTCTAGAGGACAGGCCTTGGGTGTTTCTATTTTGTCCTCTACTCATAATTATAAAAATCACAGGTTGCTGTTACCAGTTTCTTTAACGTGGGAGAAGGGAGTGCTAAAGACCATGGCCTTGATAGATTCCGGTGCTGCTGAGAATTTTATCGATCAAGCCTTTGCTACTAAGCACACTATCCCATCCCAGTTAAGAGAGATACCTTTGGCCGTTGAGGCCATAGATGGTAGACCGCTACTCGAGCCTGTTATCTCGCGTGAGACTATACCTATTAACCTAACTGTTGGTATCTTACACAAGGAGAACTTATCACTTATGCTCATTTCGTCTCCTTCTGTTCCCATAGTTCTGGGGTACCCATGGTTGAGGAGACATAATCCTATTATCGATTGGGAGTTAGGGGAAATACTCTCATGGGGTCAGGGTTGTCAGGACAGGTGTTTACGCAGGGTATCCCCATTGGCTGTAATCAACACACCAGACAGTTCTACTCAGTCTAAGGGGATACAGATACCTTCTCTATACCTGGATTTAAAAGCAGTGTTCGACAAGAAGAACGCTGATACGCTACCCCCACACAGGACATTTGATTGTAAAATTAATCTATTGCCTGGTACCATGCCACCCAGGGGTCATGTATACCCTCTATCCACTAAAGAGAATGCTGTTTTAGAGGAGTATATTCAGGAGAATTTAGACAAGGGATTCATTAGGAGATCTTCCTCTCCTGCCGGGACTGGATTTTTTTTTGTTAAAAAGAAGGATGGTTCACTCAGACCTTGCATCGATTACCGAGGTTTGAATAAAATAACCATCAGAAATGCCTATCCTATTCCTCTGATTACCGAGCTCTTTGACCGGCTAAAGGATTCTAAAATTTTCACCAAGTTGGATCTCAGAGGGGCATATAACTTGGTGAGAATCCAGCAAGGCCACGAGTGGAAGACAGCGTTTAATACCCGCTATGGTCATTATGAATACACGGTCATGCCCTTTGGTCTTTGTAACGCACCTGCAGTTTTTCAAGATTTGATTAACGAAGTTCTTAGGGAATTCCAACATGATTGTGTTATTGTCTACCTGGATGACATACTCATACACTCTAGAGAGATTGAGACTCACCATAGACAAGTCAGAAAGGTGTTACACAAACTTCTGCAACACGGTTTATACTGTAAGTTGGAGAAATGCAGTTTTGACCAGACCCAGATAGACTTTCTGGGATACGTGATTTCTGGGGAGGGCTTTAAGATGGATCCTGACAAACTCCAGTCTATTCTAGATTGGCCATTGCCTAAGGGACTCAAGGCTATTCAGAGGTTTATTGGGTTCTCCAATTATTATAGGCGCTTCATTAAGGGTTACTCGTCTATTATTGCGCCCATTACCAATATGACCAAACAGGGGGCGGATACTAAGACGTGGTCTACTGAAGCCCTCGTTGCTTTCAAGAATCTCAAAGAACTTTTTGCTTCTGCTCCAATTTTAGTCCATCCTGATACGACTTTGCCGTTTCTACTCGAGGTTGACGCCTCTGAGACAGGAGTAGGTGCGGTTCTGTCACAAAGGTTAGGGGTGGATAAACCACTACACCCGTGTGGTTTTTTTTTCCAATAAACTTTCTGGGCCTGAGAGCAGATATGACATCGGAGACAGGGAACTGTTAGCGGTCATTAAAGCCTTAAAGGAGTGGAGACATTTATTGGAGGGGACCTTACACCCTATTACTATTTTGACGGACCACAAAAACTTGTCCTATATTGGGGAGGCTAAGCGTCTGTCTTCTAGGCAAGCACATTGGTCCTTATTCCTGACTCACTTCAATTATGTGCTGACTTACAGACCTGGTTCTAAGAACTCTAAAGCCGATGCTTTATCTCGCCAATATGAACCCTCTACTATACCGGAACCGGTTCTTTCTTCTATAGTTCCAAAATGCAATATTGTTGCTAATACGAATCTCAGGATTCACTCCCCGTTACTGGCCAAGATCATTAAGCTGCAACATCTAGCACCTAAACAGACTCCTGCGGGTCGACATTTCGTTCCTCCCGCTCTTCAACTGGAACTGTTGCAGTGTCTCCATAACAGCAAGATGGCGGGACATCCTGGTATTCGCAAAACATTTGCTTTGATCTCCAAAGACTTCTGGTGGCCTGCTTTACGTAAAGATACTAAAGATTTCATCACTGCTTGTGAGGTTTGTACTAAAACCAAACAACCCCATACACTCCCATGTGGATTCCTGCATCCCTTAGAGGTTCCAGAGAAACCTTGGTCCTGCTTGGCCATGGACTTTATTGTCGATCTGCCTACCTCTAAAAAACAGACTGTTATTCTCACCGTGGTTGACAGATTCACTAAGATGGCTCACTTCGTTCCTTTGCCTAAACTACCGTCTTCTCCCGAATTGGCAGAGATATTCGCTAGGGAGATTTTTCGCCTACATGGGATACCCTCCCAAATTGTATCTGACAGAGGATCTCAATTTATTTCCCGATTTTGGAGGGCCTTCTGTTCACAACTAGGTATCAAGTTGAACTTTTCTTCTGCCTATCATCCTCAGTCTAACGGAGCTGCTGAACGTACCAACCAGAAAATTGAACAATATTTACGATGTTTTGTTTCCGAACACCAGGACGATTGGGTCGGTTTGATTCCTTGGGCGGAGTTTGCACACAACAATCTCGTTTGCGATTCTACTCATTCAAGCCCCTTCTTCATGAATTATGGCTTTCATCCGTCTATTCTTCCTTCGGCTTCTCCTTCCCAGGGGGTGCCGTCGGTTGATGTTCATGTGGCCAATTTGAGGAAGTTGTGGGACCAAACTCGACAAATCCTTATACACAACTCTATGCTGGTTAAGAAACACGCTGATAAACGTAGAAGGGCGGCTCCGACCTTTGTTCCAGGTGATAGGGTATGGTTGAGCACAAGGAACATCCGTTTAAAAGTGCCCTCCATGAAGTTCGCTCCCCGTTATATTGGTCCTTACAGGGTGCTGACTCGAATAAATCCAGTTGCATACCGTCTAGCTCTTCCTACTACCTTACGCATCCCTAACTCGTTTCATGTTTCATTGCTGAAACCACTTATATGCAACAGATTTTCCTCCACAATAGCCCCTCCTCGTTCTGTTCAGGTGGAGGGTCAGGAGGAGTATGAGGTTAACTCTATTATTGATTCTCGAATCTCACGGGGAAAGGTTCAATATCTGGTCGATTGGAAGGGTTATGGTCCTGAAGAGAGGAGTTGGGTACCTCAAGAGGATGTTCATGCTCCTCGTCTCCGCAGGGCATATCACTCCCGCTTCCCATCTCGTCCCGGATCCTTCCGCCCGGTGGGCGTATCTGAGAGGGGGGGGTACTGTCAGGGTACCTGAGGTCTCTACCTCCGAGAGAGGTAGAGACTTAGACGTTTATCCGTCCGGACGCCATGTTTCCTCTGTTCCTCGCGGTCGACCCGGTCACATAAACGCTGGCCGCGTAGGAGTTACTTCCTTATGTAGCATGGTGCCCGGAGACCGACGTCATGACGCCAATCCGAAACGACCTGTCACTCAATCCGTTGGAGACCAATCAGGACTCGTCGGAGGCGTGTCTATCCTCTCTAGCCAGGGTATTTAAACATACTTCGCCCTGTTGCTCATTGCCCTGTCGTGGTTCTAGCCTGTCTAGTCACACAGTGCTCTGGTGTTTTTCAGTTATCCTTTTGGTTCCGACCCGGCTTGTTTGACTTACTCTGTTTACCTCTGTTATCCTTGACCCGGCTTGTTACTCGCTTACCTGTCCTCTCGTTCCCTCGACCTCGGCTTGTCTCTGACCATTCTCTATACTCTCTGTACGTTAGTCCGGCCATTCTAAGGTCCGGTATACGTATCCTGTACCTGTTTGTACTTTGCGTGTTGGATCCCTGCCCCGATCCTGACAGTGTGTTAGTGTGTGTTAGTGTTACTGTGAGTGTTAGTGTGTGTGTTAGTGTCACTGTGTGTGTTACTGTTACTGTGAGTGTTAGTGTGTGTGTTACTGTGTGTGTTAGTGTTACTCTGAGTGTTAGTGTTACTGTGAGTGTTAGTGTGTGTGTTAGTGTTACTGTGAGTGTTAGTGTGTGTGTTAGTGTTACTGTGTGTGTTACTGTTACTGTGAGTGTTAGTGTGTGTGTTACTGTGTGTGTTAGTGTTACTGTGAGTGTTACTGTGAGTGTTAGTGTGTGTGTGTTAGTGTGAGTGTCAGTGAGTGTGTGTCTGCTAGTGAGTGTCAGTGAGTGTGTTACTGTGTGTGTCTGTTACTGAGTGTGTTTGTGAGTCTGTTTGATGTCTGTTAGTGAGTGTGTGTTTGTCAGTGAGAGTGTATGTTTTTTAAGTGAGTGTGTATGTATGTCTGTCGCTGAGTGTGTCTCTGTCAGTAAATGTGTGTGTCTGTTAGCTAGTGTGTATGCGTCTGTTCATGAGAGTGTGTGTGTGTCTTCAGCACTTACCTTTCTCCAGCGCCGGACTCCCTTGGCGCTGGGGATCCCTCCGCCGCTCAGCTCCGAATGCGCATGCACGGCAAGAGCCGTGCGCGCATTCAAACCGCCCATAGGAAAGCATTACTCAATGCTTTCCTATGGACGTTCAGTGTCTTAGAATCGCGGAAGCTCCTCTAGCGGCTGTCAGTGAGACAGCCGCTAGAGGCTGGATTAACCCTCAGTGAAACATAGCAGTTTCTCTGAAACTGCTATGCTTTTAGCTGCAGGGTTAAAACTAGAGGGACCTGACACCCAGACCACTTCATTGAACTGATGTGATCTGGGTGTTTGTAGTGGTCCTTTAAGTGTGTGTGCATCTGCATGCACTGGTGTACATACCGCGGTCGCAACCCTGCAACCCCTGCGACCAGGTGCCCGCCGCCATGTGTTGCGGCCCCGGCCTGCGCAGAGTTAGCGAGCGGGGGGGCCCACGGATCAATTTTCGCACCGGGGCCCCATAGGTCATGTGTACGCCACTGTTGGTAGATAAGGAAATGCCTACATTGCAGGGTTAAATCTGCCTGTGTATCTGACAGCCTCTAGGGGGGCTTCCATTGTGATGATCTAGTCGGTTGATTAACAGGACACTTTTGTTTAGTTGGAGTAACTTGACTGGCACACCAACCCCTTAAAAAAAACTTACCTGTGATTCAGCCCAATTCTCCCTTTTCACTGTCACTCTCCCCAACTTCAGAGGAAGGAATGTCCTGACTGAGAACTTGGCCTACTTATTTGGAGGACTTGAAATACTGCACATGCAGACTCCAACCAGCATGACCACTTCAACTCATTAAAGTGGTCATGGTGCTAGGAGTAACTGTTTAAGCAAAAGGTTGCCCCTTTGTGGAAAGATGAAGGGTGCACTAAATAAATATAAAGCCTGTTTACATTGTTCTGCTTATTTTCTATACCTGGATCTAGGCGACAAGAGGTGTAAAGAGGTGCCAAGCAGTAGGTGGGTAAGGCTGGGTAAAGTACCCAGTGGCATCAGTGCTGTGCGTTACCACTGGCTATGTTGGCTTCCAGTGCTACAGTGCCAAGATGAATGTCTTGTCAAACTGAGGACAACAAGGAAAGTGTTCACGACTCCTTCCCTTCCTCATCATTGACACAGCTGAGCTACATAAACAGAATAGGGAGGTTAGTTAATTGTCAAAAGGATGTGTGCACGCCTATCATTGGGTCACTATCTAGTTTTGTGTGTATATGTAGGTATATAGTGAAGATATAAAGTGAAAATAGTTATAGGGTCAATATTTATAAGTATGGACGTGTGTGTGTGTGTGGCACATGGCTATATTTTTGTGTCGGCTCTAATTATTAATATATATGTGTGTGTGTCTTTTGCATGTATATGGATAAAGAGTAGCGTTAGTGGCAATTTATGTGTGTGGCTGGTTATATTTTGTACATGTGTGTGTGATAGTGTGGCTAATTTGGTGATATGAGCATGGCTTGTTAGGTATGTACATGTGAAAGTGGCCATTTGATTTTTGTCAATCTTTTTATTATTGTGATGATAGTAAGACTTACAAAGGTAATAACATCAGAGAGTAAAAGCGGGGCATGTATGGAAGACTCCACTGACACGTTTGGGTGATGAGTTTCCCCAGCAGGAACCGAGATACCCTCCACCAGTCCAAGGGGGAGGGGGTTGTGGGGCTGCAAGAGTATCTCTAATCACAACAAGCCCCGTGTCAGGAGATCGGCCGCCTCTCCCGGTCACCGGGTCCCCAAGCATAGCAGGCTGCACAGGTGCACATAGTTGGTTCCTTGATAAACGTTGGGGAACATGCATGCTCGAGGCCTCACTTGGTGTCACCTCCGTTTGCTGCTCATGCAAAGCTTCTTGCTGTCCAGGTAAGGGCAATAAAAGCTTAAATATAGCTTGTTTTTGCAGGAGCTGTGGAAAAACACATCCTGCCATCCTAGCTGTCAGGCCCCGACCTGTGAAAGCGGCCATTTAGCTATGTGTGAGTGTAATAGTGTCAGGGTACCTGTTGTCTCTACCTCGGAGGAGGTGAGACACTTAGACGTTCATCCTCTCAGAGGGGCTGACTCACTCGTTCCTCGCAGTTCTCTCGGCCGTTTACACGCCGGGCGCGAGGAATCCGCTTCCTTTTATGACGCGGCGCTCAGTAGCCGACGTCATGACGACAGTCCGTTCCGACCTGTCAATCAAGTCCCGAGCACGAATCAGGACTCGTCGGGGGCGTGATTCCTATCTAGAACCAGGGTATAAATTAGGGCTTTCTGCATTTGTTCATTGCCCTGTCGTGGTTCTAGCTTGTCTAGTCACTCAGTGCTCTTGTTTTCTATTTGTCTCTTTGGTTCTGACCCGGCTTGTTTGTTCTACCCTGCTTATCTCTTTTACCCTTTGACTCGGCTTGTCTCTCGCTTACCTGCTCTCTCGTTCCCCCGACCTCGGCTTGTCTCTGACCATTCTTTGCTTACTCCTTACGTTAGTCCGGCCATTCTAAGGTCCGGTATACGTACCTACCACCTGTTTGTACTCTGCGTGTTGGATCCCTGTCCCGATCCTGACATTACGACAGGGCCAATGGATCCTGCAGGTACAAACACTCAGGTTGGTTTTTCCGACTCTAGATTTGACGCCATGGATCATAGAATGGATCAAATGGCTCTAGCGCTGCAGGCTTTATTATCTCGTTCTAGTAATCAACCAGAAGAGATGCTTACTACGTCCATCTCCCCTGTAAGCTCAGGTCTAGAGGTAGCCACAGTAGGTGCTTCTTCCCGTATTACTCCTCCTGTACGTTATGGTGGTTCTCCGGATAAGTGTCGTGGTTTTTTAAACCAAATAGGTATCCATTTCGAATTACAACCCCGCTCCTATCCTACAGTTAGGGCAAAGGTTGGATTCATTATCACACTACTCATTGAGAAAGCTCTGAGATGGGCCAATCCATTGTGGGAGAATGATAACCCGTTAGTCTATAATTATAATGCCTTTGTCGCTGCTTTTAGAAGAACTTTTGACCCTCCAGCTAGAAAGGTCAATGCAGCTAGATTACTGTTGCGCCTTAGACAAGATAACCGAACACTTGTGGATTATGCACTAGAGTTCAGGTCCTTGGCGGCAGAAGTTAAGTGGAATGAACAGGCTTATATAGACGTATTTTTAAACGGATTATCAGATGAAATTCTAGACGAAGTTGCTACAAGAGAGCTTCCTGAAAATTTGGAGGAAATTGTACTTACCTCTACTGTGTACCGGACCCGGACTGTTTAACGTTGACCTCCCTTCTCCTCTCCTCGACCACGGACTTGCCCTTTGGAATACTCTTTTGTCTGCAGCTACCTTATCCATTCTGGGAACAACTTTCACAGAACCTGGACTACCACCCCTACAAAGCTAAGTAGTACTCATCGTCCTAACCAGGATTATAACTGCTTGCATTTCTGCTTACACTCTATTGCCTCTACCTCACTAATTATTCTGCTGCCTATTCACTAATTCTAATTTGGAAGCTCCTCTCTGCTATGGACTAAATATTGCTTTAAACTAAACTACTGCGAATCCTGCTGCTGTTTATCTTCTGCCAAGGAATTAAAGATACGGTACAAGTACTGAATAACCTTTATTTCAATTGTTACCATTTAATTCACATTATCAGTTATCTGCAGTTGTGTTCCATATTGTTAATAAGTGAGCATAACAGATTAATCCAGCCTTTTGTAATGGATCCAGCAGATCTCACTTCTGAAATCACTAGATTGAACCAAAGAGTGGATACGCTTACCCAAGGCATGCAAGATCTACAGATCACCAATGAACGGATCCTTACTTATGTAAGGGACTTGCAAACACATACTCCTCATACTGTTACACACTCGGCTAGTGACCCTGCTGTCTCCAACCCCGAAAAGTTTTCTGGAGATCGGTCCCAATACAGGGAGTTTCTCAATTCCTGCAAATTATTGATTGCTTTAAAACCTAGATCTTATCCCACTGAAAGATCTAAGGTTTGTTCAGTTATTTCTTTTCTAAGAGGTGAACCCATGGCCTGGGCTCACTCTTTTCTGGAGAACGATGACCCCATCTTAGACTCCTTGGATGAATTCTTTGAAGCCATGTCCCTTCTTTATGAAGATCCCAATAAACAAGCGACTGCAGATCAAACCATCAGAACTCTGCATCAAAGAAACAGACCCGTAGAAGATTATATTGCTGAATTTAAAAGATGGGCACCAGAAACCCAATGGAATGACATAACCCTACGCAACCAATTCCGTATCGGGTTGTCTGAAGCTGTCAAAGATGAACTCTCCAGAACTGAACTACCTACTACACTAAATACTCTGATCCAACTTTCAATCAGCATTGACAGACGACTTAGGGAAAGAAAAGCAGAGAAATCTCTCTCTAGTTCCCTATGGAAAAAACCCTTCACTCCGTCAAGGGCACCTGAGAAACCGATAACTCCTACAGAACCTATGGACATAGGGGTGGTAAGAAGTCCTCTTACTCCAGAAGAGAGAACCAGAAGAAGACAACTGAACCCAGGGACGGACTGACAGCCTTCTGGGCCCCCGGGCAAAATCGTATCAGGGCCCTACGAAGAACAAATATTAAGTATTAAAAGGGACACTATAGTCACCAGAACAACTACAGCTTAATGTAGTTGTTCTGGTGTCCACAGCCAATTCTTGCCGTCATTTCAGAGAAAGGGCATTGTTTACATTACTACCTAGGAACACCTCTAGTGGGAGGCAGTGATGTTCAACGTCCCTACACAGTGTGTGTGTATCCTACAGCATAATTTGTGTAGTGCCAGAGAGTATGAAATGCAGAAGTTTACTTGCATGTAGTAAATGCATTGTTCTATGAGTGAGTAGAGCAGATGTTTGTAAAAGCAGGAGTGTGTTTGTATGGAATGTTGAATGAGAATGCAGGTGTGTATTTTGTGGAGGACTTGTGTGTGAACACAGGGGAATGTTGGTGTATGAATGCCAGGGTGTATTAGTGTGGAACGTCTGCGTATGAATAACAGTATAGATTTGTATGGATTGTCAGTGCGTGAATGCATATATGAATGCTGTAGTGTATATGTATGTGTGCAGAGTGTAAGAGTGTGAATGAGGGTGTGTGTGTGAATGAGGAGTGCATCTAAAACCTGGGTCAGAGTGTGTGAATGAGAGGTGTATTTGTGTGTATGTGAATCATTTTAAGTCAGTGTCAGCGAGGGGAAATGAGGCATATTTATATGCTGCAAGCATATTTGTTGTTGTTTTTTGACTATCCACCTTCTTATGAGTTTCTGTCTCTCTCAATCTTCACCAATCTGTATGTGTGTCTTCCCATTCACGTCTTCTTGTGACTCTCTAACACCACTTGTCACCCATTTCTGTCCCCCTCACACCTCACTCGGTTGTGCCTCTTCTGCACCTCTTACTTCTCCTTTCCAAATAACCCACATTTGTCTTCCATCTCACTTAAAGGGACACTATAGTCACCCAGACCACTATAGCTCATTGAAGTGATCTGGGAGCACTGCCCCAGGTCCCTTAACCTTGCAAAGGTAATTATTGCAGTTTTTAATAAACTGCAATAATTACCTTTGAGGGTTAACCCCACCTCTTGTGGCTGTCTACCAGACATCCACTAGAGTGACTTCCGGGTTGTTTGGCGAATTTTGATCCCCTAACTCGGGTTCTCAACCCGTGGTACGCATATGCTCACATTAGCACTTCCCCCAAAGGAATTACTATCCTGTTTAGCCACAAGGCCAGACAGAATTCTGGATATTTTTTTTTCACATTCGCTACAGATGGGTGCCCAAAAGGTAGATGCTTTCCTATGGGGTTTTACATGACGCTGAATGTCATTTATGAGGTTTTACATGACGCTGGATGTCATGTATGAGGTTTTACATGACGCTGGATGTCATGTATGGGGTTTTACATGATGCTGGATGTCCTCATGCATAGCGTGAGGACGTCCAGCATCAGTTAGGTCAGTGGTTCCCAACCTTTTTTCACTTGAGTACCCCTTGGCAGCCCATCCCTGCCTGCACCGCTGCCATTGCTGATTTTTTTTTTTTTAAAGAAAAAAAAAATCGGTAATAGCAGTGGTGCAGGCAGGGAGACCCTGGGTCAGAGGAGAAACTGAGGGAGTCTGGGACAGAGGAGAAACAGAGGGAGTCCTGGGTAGAAAGCAGTGGAGTCTTGGGCAGAAAAACATGAATTTGAAATAACAGCAACTATATTAATAACAAACATTTCACTAATTTGAGGGGTACAATTTACGGAAATGGGCTGCCAAGTGGTACTCAAGTGAAAAAATGTTGTGACCCACTGATCTAACTGATGCTGGACGTCCTCACGCTATGCATGAGAACGTCCAGTGTCATGCATTATACATGCTTTCCTGTGGGGGGGAAGTACTAATGTAAGCGCGGCCATTGCCGTGCATGCGCATTAGGTCTTGAAGGAGCGAAGGTGGAGCCTCAACCATCACAGAAGGACATCGGCGCTGGAATAAGGGAAGTGACAAAAGGGGTTCTTAACCCCTTCTGCACTACAAGAGGGAGGAATGCGGGGAGGGCAATATAAGGAGCTGTAGTGCCAGGAAAACAACTTTGCTTCCCTGGCACTTTAGTTTCCCTATAATTTTTTAAAACAATTCAATTAATTATTATTTTTTTTAATTTCATCTTTCTTAAATTTTGGACAATATAAAACATTCATGACACATTTAAATATTCCTAAGCATAGTTAACTCGCTTAAACAGCAAAATAAGTAATATATAGGGAGTTGTACAAAATAAATTATGTAAGCAGGCAAGCAATATGGTAATGGCACCTTAGTTAAAGGACCACTATAGTGCCAGAAAAAAAAAAAACTTGTTTTCCTGGCACTATAGGGTCTTTAGGTCCCCCTCACCCTCAGGGTCCCACTCCTGCTGGGCTGAAGGGGTTAAACACTTACCTTTCTCCAGCGCCAGGGGAAACCTCCCTCGGCGCTGGGGAAATCCCCTCCCTCTTCCGACGTCAGTGCTGAATGCGCGGCAAGAGCTGCGCGCGCATTCAATCAGTCCATAGGAAAGAATTTCTCACTGCTTTCCTATGGACGTCCAGCGTCTTCTCACTGTGATTTTCACAGTGAGAAGCGCAGAAGCACCTCTAGTGGCTGTCAATGAGACAGCCACTAGAGGCTGGATTAACCCTCATGTAAACATAGCAGTGTCTCTGAAACTGCAATGTTTACAGCTTCAGGGTTAAAACCTGGGGGACCTGGCACCCAGACCACTTCATTAAGCTAGGTGGTCTGGGTGCCTATAGTGGACTTTTAAACTAATAACAATTAAAAAAAAAAATCCCTATTAGTGGAAAACTCATGAGTTCTCAATTGAAGATAAAAACACACATCAATAAATATTGGACAAAAATATCAAGAAATAAAAACAAATAAAAAGAGAACCAACCAAACTATGTTAAAAAAATAAATAAACAAAAAACAAATCATCTATCCCTCATCTCTACAAAACCCCTGTGTGCCTCAGCCCTGTCTAACCCCATCACCCCAAGCCTGCTTACCTGTACCAGCCTGAGTTTTTTTCCTCCTTCCAGCTTGGGAGGATCTGCAGTGGCTGCTCCTGTTCTCACCCTCCATCCATGCTGTGTGTGCTCCATGTGAGAGGGAAGCAGGGGGTGTGATGTCACTTCCTGCCCCGCCTCCCATCCTCACACAGCGCACTGAGCACTAGCTGCAGGGAGAGATAGGAGACCTGGCAGTGAGAGCAGGTAAGCTGCCAGGTCTCATTCTGAATGGGGGGATGGAATTGCAGGGTGACAGGTCGCTGGGGCCCCCTGTATCACCATGGGCCCCTGCAACCTTTCTTCTGACTGTGGAGATCTCTGATCTCCGCAGAAGCATAGCTGTGCTGCTGGGCCCCCTGACTGACTCGGGCCCTCGGTCCATGACCGATCTGCCCGACCTGTCAGTCCGCCCCTGACTGAACCATTGTATGTACTGTGCTTCACAAGAACATGTGGTCCCAGAATGTCCTCTATTGAAACGTCCAAGAGGCGGTAAGCATGCTTCTATCACAGCTATAATGAGTGTACTTCCTTCAAAACCAACCTCTCATTTCTCCTCTGTTTCTCTCATATTACAGTGGGACAAAGAAAGAATTACGACTGAGGCCATTATTGATTCCGGTGCTAATGGGGTGTTCCTTGACTCATCCTTTGTAACAAAAAATAAAATTCCTTGTGTTCAAAAACGTATTTCCGTCTCTGTCAGAGTTATTGATGGCTCCTTAATATCCTCGGGGCCCATTCGCTATGAAACTATTCCTTTAAGAACGACTACTAATAATATTCATTCCGAATTTCTTGTATTTGATGTTATCACTTCTCCTCTTTATCCAATTATACTAGGAATCGACTGGTTAAGGACTCACAACCCGCAAATTACATGGGCTCCCTTTTCTCTCACCTTTGGCTCTGCATATTGTAAGGGAACATGTTTACAACACATCCCCATTTTACAAGTTACTGAAGAACCAATTATACCTCCTGTCTATTCTGACTTCAATGATGTGTTTAGTAAAAAGGAAGCTGAGACACTTCCACCTCATCGACCATATGATTGTCCAATTGACCTCATTCCTGGGGCTCCTATTCCTTTTGGGCACATTTATCCTCTCTCCGAATCAGAGTTGAAAACCCTCAAGGAATACCTGGATGAAAACCTCCGTAAAGGGTTCATTAGACCTTCCTGCTCACCAGCTGCTTCCAGCATGTTTTTTGTAAGAAACAAGGACCAGACTATACGTCCCATCATAGATTACAGATCTTTAAACAAAATAACCGTCAAAAATCGTTATCCTCTTCCCCTGATAAATGAGTTGATCGAAAGATTAAGAACAGCTACCATCTACACTAAACTTGACCTTCGTGGGGCGTATAACCTTGTTAGAATCAAAGCCAATGATGAATGGAAAACGGCATTCAGGACCCGATATGGCCTTTACGAATATCTTGTTATGCCCTTCGGGCTCTGTAACGCCCCTGCAACCTTTCAGCATTTCATAAACGACATCTTCAGGGATCTTCTAGATATATGTGTTATCATTTACTTAGATGATATACTTATATACTCTAACAGTCTCGAGGAACACAGGAAACACGTAAGATGGGTATTATCCAGACTAAGAACTCACAAATTATACGCTAAACCAGAAAAATGTATTTTCGAGGTTAATGAAATTACCTTCTTGGGATACGTTATCTAACCTCATACAATAAGAATGGATACTACCAAAATAGACTGTATTCTTAATTGGTCTACTCCTACTAATGTAAAGGACTTGCAACGCTTCCTTGGATTTGCCAACTTCTATAGGAAGTTCATTAAAAACTACTCCGATGTTGCTCATCCACTTAATCTGCTCAACAGCAGTAAACATTCCTTTTCTTGGAACGAAAAGGCTCAAGCAGCCTTTGATGAATTAAAGAGGAGGTTTACAACTGCTCCTATTCTTCAACTCCCGAATCCTGCATTCCTCTACGTCCTGGAAACGGATGCTTCTGACACAGCTATCGGAGCTGTCCTCTCTCAACACCAAACACCTCAAGATCCTCTCCATCCAGTAGCCTTTTTCTCACGATCTATGTCTCCTGCTGAAAAAAATTATCCTATAGGAGAAAAAGAATTATTGAGTATTAAGGCAGCCTTCGAAACCTGGCGACATATTCTTGAAGGGACACCAACACCTGTAATAGTATATACTGACCATAGAAACCTTGAATATCTTCATTCTAACAAAACACTTTCGGCCAGACAGGTCAGATGGAATCTTTTCTTTGCTCGGTTTAATTTTCAAATTATTTATAGACCCGGATCCAGAAACAAAAAGGCAGATGCCCTGTCCAGAATCCACCAAGGTCCTCCTTTTAGTGGTACTCCTCCATCTAAAGTTATAGGGATTATATCCTCATTAATAGATGATATTAAACATCTTAAAGAAGAAGCTCTTGAACTTCCCAAAACAAACAAACTAACAAAAAAGGACGGTATCTACTATTTCAAGAACAGAATATATATTCCTCCCTTATTTAGGAATAAAGTACTCGACTTAATTCACGATTCCCCTTTGGCGGGTCATCCTGGTATAAAAAAGACACTGGAGTTGTCTAAAAGATGTTATTGGTGGCCTTGCCAGGACAAAACCATAGAATCCTATGTCAAAACCTGTCCAACCTGTCAGAGATCCAAGTCTGAACATCATCAACCGTTTGGTCAATTATTGAGCCTACCTATCCCTGAAAGACCTTGGCAATCCATTTCAATGGACTTCTTGGTAGAACTCCCTCCTTCTCAACATCATACCACCATTCTAGTAGTGGTAGACCGCTTCACAAAAATGTCCCATTTTATTCCCTTGAAGAAGTTGCCCTCTTCATCTGAACTTGCCAAAGTATTCATCGACAATATTGTGAAACTTCATGGACTTCCTGATGAAATCATATCGGACAGAGGAACACAGTTCACCTCCAAATTCTGGTACGAGATGTGTTCCTCCCTCCATATTCAACGCAAATTGTCTTCAGCCTATCATCCCCAAACCAATGGGCAAACGGAAAGAGTTAACCAATGTGTTGAACAATACTTACGATGTTATTGCTCATACTTACAAGATGATTGGATCACATGGTTGCCGATGGCAGAATTTTCGTACAACAACTCTATTCACGCCAGTAGTAAAATGACTCCCTTCTTCTCAAATTTTGGGTTCCATCCCTCTTCGTTTCCTGATCACAGACTTCCTTCTTCTAACCCCTATGTCTCCAATCAGAACGCCTCCATGTCTTCCCTCTTCCTCAAATTACGTGAAAATCTTAAGAACGCGTCGTTAACTCAAAAGAAGTTTTTCGATGCCAAAAGGCAACCTCCTCCTACTTATAAAATAGGTGATCTTGTATGGCTCTCCTCAAAGAACATTGTCACCAACCGTCCCTCAAAGAAACTGAGTTCCCTCTTCCTTGGTCCTTTTCGTATATTGTCAATCATCAACGAAAACGTGGTTAAATTGAAACTTCCATCTAACATGAAACTTCACCCGGTCTTCCATGTTTCCTTGCTTAAACCTCACCTCTCCGACCCTTTCCTGAGGGATGTTGTTACTACTCCTGATCCTATTTTTGTGCAAGGTGAAGAAGAGTACGAGGTCCAAAGGATCCTGGATTCACGGATCCATCGTGGTTCCCTACAGTATCTTATTCGGTGGAAGGGTTACGGAGTAGATGAGGATTCTTGGGTTTACTCCTCCGTGGTCCATGCTCGCAGACTAATCAACGCGTTTCATAAACGCTACCCGTCTAAACCTCGTTGATAGCACCCTGTGGCTGCTTCTTACGGGGGGGTACTGTCAGAGCCTAACCGCCGGCATCCGCTACCCTAAGACTTCCGGGTAGACGGAGCGCGGCCACTCCCCCTCCTCTGACGCGGTCGTTCCCAGGATACATAGGGAGACCGCGCCAACGCCAAAGGGCTGGATTAATTTGAAAGCCTCCCGCGAACTCCAAACTCTAATGAGAAATTGTACTTACCTCTACTGTGTACCGGACCCGGACTGTTTAACGTTGACCTCCCTTCTCCTCTCCTCGACCACGGACTTGCCCTTTGGAATACTCTTTTGTCTGCAGCTACCTTATCCAATCTGGGAACAACTTTCACAGAACCTGGACTACCACCCCTACAAAGCTAAGTAGTACTCATCGTCCTAACCAGGATTATAACTGCTTGCATTTCTGCTTACACTCTATTGCCTCTACCTCACTAATTATTCTGCTGCCTATTCACTAATTCTAATTTGGAAGCTCCTCTCTGCTATGGACTAAATATTGCTTTAAACTAAACTACTGCGAATCCTGCTGCTGTTTATCTTCTGCCAAGGAATTAAAGATACGGTACAAGTACTGAATAACCTTTATTTCAATTGTTACCATTTAATTCACATTATCAGTTATCTGCAGTTGTGTTCCATATTGTTAATAAGTGAGCATAACACCTATATTGGGGAGGCCAAGCGCTTGTCCGCCAGGCAAGCTCGTTGGTCCTTGTTCCTCACTCATTTCAATTATGTGCTCACTTATAGACCTGGTTCTAAGAACTCTAAAGCCGATGCTTTGTCTCGCCAACATGAACCTTCTACTATATCTGAGGCGGTTTTGTCTTCTATAGTTCCCAAGTGCAATATTATCGCCAACACGAGTCTCAGGATTCATTCTCCGTTGCTTGCCGAGATCATGAAGTTACAGCACCTGGCTCCTAAACAGGGCCCTGGGGCACGGTATTTTGTTCCTCCTGAACTCCAACTGGAACTGTTACAGTGCTTTCACAACAGTAAGGTGGCTGGGCATCCTGGCATTCGCAAGACGTGTTCCTTAATTTCTAAAGATTTCTGGTGGCCTTCATTACGTAAAGATATTAGGGATTTCGTCGAAGCATGTGAGGTCTGTATGAAAACTAAACAACCTCATGCGCTTCCATGTGGGTTTTTGCATCCTTTGGAAATTCCCGAGAAACCGTGGACCTGTTTGGCTATGGACTTCATTGTCGATTTGCCTGTTTCTAAAAAACAGACTGTTATTCTCACGGTGGTTGACAGGTTTACTAAGATGGCTCATTTCGTGCCCTTACCTAAACTTCCATCTTCTCCCGAATTGGCTGAGATATTCGCGAGAGAGATTTTTCGTTTACATGGGATACCTTCCGAAATTGTTTCTGATAGAGGTTCCCAATTTGTTTCCCGTTTTTGGAAATCCTTCTGTTCTCAACTGGGCATCAAATTGAATTTCTCTTCTGCCTATCATCCCCAGTCTAACGGAGCTGCTGAACGCACCAACCAAAAGATTTAACAATATTTGCGTTGTTTTGTTTCCGAACACCAGGACGATTGGGTCGGTTTGATTCCTTGGGCGGAGTTTGCACACAACAATCTCGTTTGTGATTCTACTCGTTCTAGCCCCTTTTTCATGAATTATGGCTTCCATCCTTCCGTTCTTCCATCGGTTTCTCCTTCCCAAGGGGTACCGTCGGTTGATGTTAATGTTGCCAATCTGAGGAAGTTGTGGGATCAAACTCGACAAATTCTCCTGCATAATTCCATGTTGTTCAAGAAACACGCTGATAAGCGCAGAAGGGCGGCTCCAGTGTTTGTACCAGGTGATAGGGTATGGTTGAGTACCAGAAACATTCGCTTGAAGGTTCCTTCTATGAAATTCGCCCCTCGTTACATTGGTCCTTACAGGGTTCTGACTCGAATTAACCCAGTTGCGTATCGCCTGGCTCTTCCACCTGCCTTACGCATTCCTAACTCCTTTCATGTTTCCTTGTTGAAACCCCTAGTCTGTAACAAGTTCTCCTCCGCTGTATCCTCTCCTCGCCCTGTTCAGGTTCAGGGGCAGGACGAGTATGAGATCAACTCCATCATCAATTCTCGAATCTCTCGGGGGAAGTTACAATATCTGGTTGACTGGAAAGGATATGGTCCTGAGGAGAGGACTTGGGTACCTCAGGAGGATGTGCATGCTCCTCGCTTCCGCAGGGCTTTTCACTCTCGTTTTCCATCTCGCCCTGGTTCCTTCCGCCCGGTGGGCGTTTCTGAGAGGGGGGGTACTGTCAGGGTACCTGTTGTCTCTACCTCGGAGGAGGTGAGACACTTAGACGTTCATCCTCTCAGAGGGGCTGACTCACTCGTTCCTCGCAGTTCTCTCGGCCGTTTACACGCCGGCCGCGAGGAATCCGCTTCCTTTTATGACGCGGCGCTCAGTAGCCGACGTCATGACGACAGTCCGTTCCGACCTGTCAATCAAGTCCCGAGCACGAATCAGGACTCGTCGGGGGCGTGATTCCTATCTAGAACCAGGGTATAAATTAGGGCTTTCTGCATTTGTTCATTGCCCTGTCGTGGTTCTAGCTTGTCTAGTCACTCAGTGCTCTTGTTTTCTATTTGTCTCTTTGGTTCTGACCCGGCTTGTTTGTTCTACCCTGCTTATCTCTTTTACCCTTTGACTCGGCTTGTCTCTCGCTTACCTGCTCTCTCGTTCCCCCGACCTCGGCTTGTCTCTGACCATTCTTTGCTTACTCCTTACGTTAGTCCGGCCATTCTAAGGTCCGGTATACGTACCTACCACCTGTTTGTACTCTGCGTGTTGGATCCCTGTCCCGATCCTGACAAATAGACAGGATAGATAAGAGCATTCGGCTAATCAAGTATGCGTGTATTACATACATATTCATTCACAAATATTACACACCAACAAATGCACACATATCAATATTTAAATTCTGGGTGAGCATAATTCAGCCTTTTTCGTGCAGGGTTCTCAAAATATCATCGGTTTGTTTAGTGGAATAAATAAACTCCTGGCACGTCATGGTGTTAATAGGGGATTAAACTAGAAATCACAGCTTTAGTTTAATTGCTTAGAAAGAATGCGTCAGCTCAGCATCAGCACAATTAGTCTACACGCAATCATTTAATTCCTACCATTTACGCACATGCAGTCGTTGTTTCACTGCTGGAACGAATACATGCAGTGAAATATGCACACAGCACCACAAGTAGGGAGTTTTGGAGGAATTTCCACTTTCCTAGGCTTTACTGGAAGCTAGCTAAATCTGGATTTTTAGCCATATTCCAGACATCCCAAAAAAATAATTGGAAACTAAATAAATGTCATGAAAACATTGCAACATCATTTAAAGTCATGTACATCTTAGTGAAATGGAGAGCCAAGAATAACATGTTGTGTACCCTGTGTCTGAATGAGTGTGATCATATTCCTTCTAGGCTTAGTTTATTACACCCTGACTCCATATATCACGGTACAGCCCCTGCTCTCATTTAACTCCCAGCATAGCTCTTACCCTTTAGTGTATCCCCACAATAGGGGATACCCTTCCTTCCATGGTGGGATGCCCACGCTACATATAAACCGATACCATGAGATGACCACCATGTTGCCTAAGGCTGGCAGCAAATTGAATACCCAAGCAGGTCTTCGGACCAGTTGTTACTGATTTCAAAGTAGCGACTCACACAAGAACAAGGATATGCTATGTTTTCTTCTCTTAATATGCTTAATTAATGCAACTACTGTATATGCTAAAGAAGTAAAACATGATCATCTTGTTATTATTATGATTACTGGTATTTATATAGAGCCAGCATATTCCGTAGCGCTTTACAATATTAACAATAAATTAGACAATTACAAAAACTTACAGTTACAATAGGTTGAAGAGGTCCCTGCTCAAACGAGCTTACAGTCTATAGGAAATGGGGTGTAAAACACAACAGGACAGGAGGTAGCAATCAAATAAGGTGGAGCGAAGCAGAGCTGGAGGAGAGAGTAAAGTGCTGCCCTTTAGGAGAGAGCAAGAGACAGGCAGGGGCGTATTTGCTGCGAGGCAAACAAGGCATTTGCCTTGGGCGGCATTTTCCAGGGGGCGGCAAAAAAAGCCGCCCCCAAACGCCCAGGGCAAATGCCTTGTTAGCCTTGCGGCTAACAGACATCCTGGGCTGGTGGCTGCTGGGCTGGTTGCTGGGCGGGCGGGCGGCTGGCGAGGGAGCACTTCCTCTGAGCTGTCTGCTCAGCTCCCTCGCGCGCCGCAGAGTGAGGCTGGGAGCCGGAATATGACGTCATATTCCGGCTCCGCCTCCCAGCCTCACTCTGCGGCGCGCGAGGGAGCTGAGCAGACAGCTCAGAGGAAGCAACCAGCCCAGCAGCCCGACCGGCAGCCCCACTAGACCCCAGGGAGAGGGAGAACCCCCCCAGCATTCCCAAAGGTAAGGAGGCTGGGGGGGTAAATTAAAAAAAAAAATGAGTTAATGTGAGTGAGTGTGTCTGTTAGTGTGTGTCTGTTAGTGAGTGTGTCTGTTAGTGTGTGTGTGTGTGTCTGTTAGTGTGTGTGAGTGTGTCTGACTGTGTGTGTCTGTTAGTGTGTGTGAGTGTGTCTGTTAGTGTGTGTGAGTGTGTCTGTTAGTGTGTGTGTGTGTGTCTGTTAGTGAGTGTGAGAGTGTGTGTGTCTGTTAGTGTGTGTGAGTGTGTCTGTTAGTGTGTGTCTGTTAGTGAGTGTGAGTGTGTCTGTTTGTCTGTTAGAGTGTGTGTGTGTGTGTGTGTGTGTGAGAGTGTGTCTGTTAGAGTGTGTGTGTGTGTCTGACTGTGTGTGTCTGTTAGTGTGTGTATGTCAGTGTGTGTGAGTGTGTCTGTTAGTGAGTGTGTGAGTGTGTCTGTTAGCAGCTAACAGACACACTCACACACTCACTAACAGACACTCACACACACTGACATACACACACTAACAGACACACACACTAACAGACACACTCACTAACAGACACACTCACTAACAGACACACTCACACTCACTAACAGACACACTCACACTCACTAACAGACACACTCACACACAGACACACTCATACACTCACACACACACACTGACAGATACGCATCCATTAGCTAACAGTTAGCTAATGGATGCGTATCTGTCAGTGTGTGTGTATTTAGAAGGCGGGGGAAGGGTTGGGTGGGGGTGGCTGGGGGAGGGGGGGTTGAGGGGGGCGCCTGAGTTTTGTCCTGCCTAGGGCAGCACAAAACCAGGATACACCCCTGGAGACAGGTATGTAAGGTAGAGGTTACTCTGGGAGGCCATAAGCTTTCCTAAAGAGATGGGTTTTAAGGCACTTTTTAAATGATTGAAGACTAGGGGAGAGTCTGATGGCGGTAGGAAGGCTATTTTAAAGGAAAGAAGCCACGCGCAAGAAGTCCTGCAAGCATGAGTTGGCTGTACGGGTGCAAGCAGCAGACAGGAGAAGGTCACGGGCAGAGCAGAGAGAAAGAGAAGGGGCGTACCTGCGGATCCATGAAGAAATGTAGGAGGGGCTAGAATTGGTCAGTGCTTTATAGGTATGGATTAGTGCCTTTCATTGACTCCTATAGGATACAGAAAGCCAATGTAAGGACTGACAGAGGGTAGAGGTGTGAGAGGAGTGACAGGAGAGGAAAATCAGTCTAGCTGCAGCATTCATTACAGACTGTACCGGGGCAATACGACTTGTGTGAAGACCTATTAGGAGAGAGTTACAATAATCAATGCGAGAGATTACTAGAGCATGGACAAGCTCCTTAGTAGCATCTTGCGTAAGAAAGGGGCGGATGCGGACTATGTTTTTAAGATGGAATCTACAAGATTTGGTAACATACTGGATGAGGGTAATCCTGGTCCACCCCCCGAAGCAGCCGGGCCACGGCGGACACAAACTGCACGCCTGCAGGAACGGCACCTAGACACAAAGAACCGCATAATGGCGGATGTCACGTGCACATCAGTGTGTGACACAGAGGTGCTGGACTACTTGACCAGGCTAAATGCCATCTTTGATGCCTTTTGGGCGAAGCTAGAGAACTGGGCACAGCAGAACACAGCAAGCGCAAACTCACGTGATAGGAAATCCACTCAACCCTGCCGCAAGCGAATTGCTTCTCAACTTAAGAGTGCTCCAAGATGGCGCTGCAGAAGGAAATATCTTCCGCCTACAAGCAAACACACGAGAGGATACCACGCACCAGAGCAAAGACGCAGAGTGCTGCGAACCCTCCACACACTCAGCAACCAATCAGGTTGAGCCAGGCAGCCGCGGAAAGCACGTTGCCCTTCATTGCGCTGGATGCAGACAACACCACGACACCCCAGTGGACCTCAACTGTTGCAGCACTTTCCCGTACTCCACTCGCTGACCTCCGTCGTAATGGGCGAGCGGACCTGACATTGAGAACCCAGAACTGGAGGGTCCCTCACACAAAGTTAGCTGGACTCTGGCAATTACCTCTCTACAGCCTCCCATCGCGTGGCATCGGCTAAGCAGCCCACAGGGACGCTTAACTCGCACACAACGCTTGCGGTAACCACATCATATGGTGTCCTTCTCTCATTCATAGGCAATCCAATGGTTAATTGCTCTTTTTTACTTTACAGAGCACTAGATATGTACATTTGGACTAAACTACCATTATTACTTTGTCTTTTACATTGCTTTAGTTAACATGTAACTTTATAAATACCAGTAATAATTAAACATGTCTGCCATTAAGCTCAACTCATCCTAAAGCATTGCCTTCACCTTTTCAGAGCTCTGCCCCTTAAACCTTAAAGGGACTCTCCAGGCAGACAATTTTACTTACCTGGTTCCAGCACCGGTAGCCTCGTGAAGCCGCGCCCCCTATTTCGTCAAAATGACGAAACAGGCGGGCTCGAGCAGGGAGCAATCAGACGCTTCCATTTGGAAGCGTCATTGCTCCCTTGTGCACATGCGCGGCTTCGCCGCACATGCGCACATACTTCATAGGGCGGCATCGATGCCGCCCTATGAATCCTGACCGCACTGCCGCGCATGCGCATGGTGTGCGCGGCCGCGAGCTGAGCTGACTGACAGCTCAGCTCGCGGTCTTTGCCCTCCCCCCTCCTCTGCTGACAGGCTGGAGAGAGAAGGCACGCGCACAGTGCCTTCTCTCTCCTGTACACGTCAGACGTATTTTATTTTTTTTTTATAATTCTTTATTTTTCTTGTGCATGTAAATACGGATAACATTTTTCTTGCGATGCCACAACAGCATTGGCAAGTTGATTAGGAACATTGGGTTTGACATGGCATGCGATTAACAGCACATTTTTAAATAATAATAACAGGCTAGGTCTGAAAAGGTCATGTCAGAGTATAAGGTACGTTTTAACTAGGGGTTCTGATATTGCCAACATTGTCATGCTTAAGGTTGATTATTCTCAGAGGCAGCAACATCTGTTAACCTTGCTTTAAATCTCTAATTTATGAGGGCTTAAACATCAGAGTGAACATGAAAGTACATGAAACAGGTGTGTACAGGTATTGCTTAACACTGCTGGGTCTGCTATGTTAGGTGGCTAGAGTCATATCGTTGATTATAGCTTGCTTCTATTCTCTTGATTATCCAACATATAAACTAACGTTTAGTTATCAGTATTGGTTTTGCTATGCTGTTGCTGTCATAATGCATAGTCACGGTTTGCAGTATAGCAGTAGCTAAGTGAGATGACACATATATAAGCTAAACTATCATGGAGATAGAGAGTCCAACAAACTCGATTAAAGCATTCATGTTTTAAAACATAATTTGTGCCCCAGGACCAAGTAATTATATCGCTACAGGAACTAACATGGACTATGTCGAACCTCTGGTAGCTTTTGGTTGACTGAATATATTCTTAGTATGCAATTCGTTATATCTGCAGGTTTATGTAGTAGTATATTCAGCAAAGAGCATAATTAATGTGTAGGCTAAGGCGAAGTCGCTTATATTATAGTGTTACTTTACAGCATCAACAATAAATCAATTAGCGTAAGGAGAAATAAAAGCAGAGAAAGGAAAATCATAAGATATGTATAGAAAAGTATAGAAAACTCAGAGCTTGGTACTTAAAACATATGGATTGTCTCTCTAGAGTAAGTTCAGCCTATCCCTGTTAGCGGCATGGCTGTTACCCCGCCGGGTGTCAGAGACCGTAATATGAATTAAAGTTAAGGGCATAGTAAAAGCAAATTGACCCCTATAACCAAATGCAGTGTCTCAAAGTAAAACATCAGATTATATACGCGTGTGTATAGTTTACACTGGCATTAGCTGTCAGGATGTGGTGCCACTAGAAACATACTGTCATTGCGGCCATAACTAAAGAAGGGTAGAATGTAGGAAGTCCGTGTAGCATCGTCTGTGAACGTGCCCTCCAGATGGAAGTGAGGTATGTCCACTTGATAGGCACAGAAGTGGTCCATTCAGCCGATGCCCAGTGCATGGACTTGTCTCTTGCCGTCTGCGTTCGTCTCTGCAGAGGCATTCATTAGAGTGTGTAGCTTTGCGGCTCCCCGGTTTGCAGCTGTGACTTGGAGGGATGGAGATAGGCTGTGCTGAGCGTTCGTTCCCGGGTTGGGTAAGTAGCTTGTGTGGAAGCCTGGTTTGGTAATTTTGTTCTCATGAGTGTGGGGGCAAGTGCGTTCGCCCGAGTAGCATGGCGTTGTTTCCCGCCCATTGAACCGGCGGTATTTGCGTGGCCTGGCGGCCTTTCTGGATGCTCGTGGTGGAGGTCTGTAATGGCGACGGCGAGTTGCTGGACGAATCCATGTAGCCACTAGCTTAACTGCCAGGTGGTAATCCATCCCGCTGTCGCACAGCATGTTCCAGAGGCTCGCGCAGAGCCGGTCGAGATCCTCCAGGAGGTGCGTGGTAGGTTGGGTGTGTGTGCTCTGCTTTTTGGGCCTTCGCTGGGCGGCCATCTTAGCTGCGTCCCAGTGGCTCGGTACCTCTCAACGGGATACTCAAGAGTGTGCAGGTGCCGTGATGTCCCTCAACGGCGGGGGGGGGAAGCAGGAGCCCCTTCCACTTGTGTGTCCCAGCAATGTAGACAGCCGAGAGACCGGCCGTATCTTCTCGGCTGTGTCCACGAGTAGGCCCAAAGAAGTGTCAGGATGTGACCTCCGGTTGATTAGGGAGACACCTTAAAAAGTGTCTCTCGTGGGTATAGAGTTGCTCCGGCAGGATCGTTGCTTGTTTTATCAAGTGAAAAGTCGTTATTTTTCGTGGTTTTGGTGAGTCCTGTCAGGAGCTATCTCTATGTGCGACTTGTCTGCATGGCGGTCAGGCCCCGCCCCCGTCAGACGTATTTTAATACGTCTGATGTGTACAAGGCCTTTTTAGGGCCCTACATGATAGGACGTCTGACAGCCACTGGAGGTATTCCTATCAATCAATGTAAACACTGTATTTTCTCTGAAAATACAGTGTTTACATTAGATTGCCTGCAGGGAGCTATAGATCTCACCTGAACAAATACAGTAAGCTGTAGTTGTTCAGGTGACTATAGTGTCCCTTTAAATGCCAGAACATGTAACACATTGACATATCCTGCATAAGCAAGTTTCATGAATTCACTTTAAATAATAGTGCAGTATCATATTAGGCATTAAATTATGTCTAAGCCTGTTCACATATAAATGTAAAATTTTTAATTTGCCTAGCATGTACTATAAACGTTTGCTGCAGAAGGATTTAGATAGACTGGAGGACTGGGCACTCAAATGGCAGATGAAATTTAATGTTGAAAAATGCAAAGTTATGCACTTCGGCGTAAAGAATACACAAGCAACGTATACCCTTAATGGAAGCGAATTAGGGATAACAACACACGAAAAGGACTTGGGAATTGTTATAGACAACAAACTATGCAACAATGTGCAATGTCAATCAGCAGTGGCCAAGGCCAGTAAGGTATTGTCATGCATGAAAAAGGGCATTCATTCTCGGGACGAGAATATCATTTTGCCTCTCTATAAATCACTGGTAAGACCACATATTGAATATGCTGTGCAATTTTGGGCACCTGTTCTAAAGAAGGATATCATGGCACTAGAAAAAGTGCAGAGGCGGGCTACAAAATTAATAAAAGGAATGGAACATATCAGCTATGAAGAAAGGTTAACAAAGTTAAACCTATTTAGTTTAGAAAAACGTCGCCTGAGAGGGGATATGATAACATTATACAAATATATTCGGGGCCAATACAAACCATTGTGTGGAAATCTATTCACAAACCGGACTTTACATAGGACACAAGGCCATGCGTTTAGACTGGAAGAAAGAAGATTTCGTCTAAGGCAAAGGAAAGGTTTTTTTACTGTAAGAACAATCAGGATGTGGAATTCTCTGCCTGAAGAAGTGGTTTTATCAGAGTCCATACAGATGTTCAAACAGCTACTAGATGCATACTTGCAAAGACAGAATATTCAAGGATATAATCTTTCAATGTAGGGTAATAACTGCTTGATTCAAGGATAAATCTGACTGCCATTCTGGGGTTGTAGAATATTGCATATTCTATGTTTCTATTGATTATAAATATGGATGTGTGGATTGACATAAGTAACAGATGGTATCAATAAGTCACAAGGCTTTCTTTGTCCGAGAGCTCTGGAATGTGGATTTGAGGGTCTTGTCCTTATATGGCAAGAGTATGCTCTGACGTCAGAATGGGCACATTTATAGTAACTGAACAAAGATACACGAGGTCTCTTCTCTCTTCGCTCTTGGCTCTTCTCTCTGGCTCTCTCTCGATGTAAAGATGTAAGGGTGTAAAGAAGTCCAGCAATTACCATCTGCTGTTGAATGTCCATTATCCTGTAACATCCTTTGTTGTTTTATTATGGAATTTTTTGTCCTAGCTTGTTGCAAAATTGTGCTTCAAACTGGGGTTTTTTTTTTTTTTTTCTCTTTTGGATCAACAGCAAAAAACAGGTGTGAGGAAGGCTGAACTTGATGGACGCAAGTCTCTTTTCAGCTATCTAACTATGTAACTATGTAACTATGTAACCTACATTATCATCATAGACACTCAGGACCGGACTGGGAAGAAAATTCGGCCCGGGCATTTTTTAATTACAGCGGCCCACTAAAAAGGGGGCGGACCAGATAGGGTGTGTTTTGTCATCACCAATGACAAGCACGCCCCATCACAAAGTAAACATGTTGGTTCAATGCTCTTCCAGGGTAGACCATGCGCAGAGCTCTGCTGAAGAGCTCTGGCATGAGAAAAAGACCCTGTATTTGTTCTGCACAGTGCAAGCAAATTCAATAACATGCTTGCACTGTGTTTGCTTGAAATTTGTCTCTGGTGTCTCAATAGTTGGGATACCAGGAGACAAAAATGCAAGCAAAAGCATATTGTGCAGTGTGTGTGAGGGTGCTGTGTGTGTGTGTAAGGGGTGTAGTGTTTGTGCAAGAGGGGTGCAGTGTGTGTGTGTGTAAGGGGTGTAGTGTGTGTGTAAGCGGTATAGTTTGTGTGCAAGAGGGTGCAGTGTGTGTGTGGGGGGGGGGTGTAGTGTGTGTGTGTGTGTGAGTGATGGGTGCTGTGTTTGCGTGAGGGTGCTATGTGGGTAAGGGTGCTGTGTGTGTGTGTGTGCTGTGTGTGAGTGGGTGCTGTTTGCGTGAGGGTGCTATGTGCGTGTGAGGAAGCTGTGTGTGTCAGGGGTTCAGTGTGTGTGTGTGTGTGTGAGGGTGCTGTGAGTGTCAGGGGTGCAGTGTGTGTGAGTGAGGGTGCTGTGTGTGTCAGGGGTGCAGTGTGTGTGTGTGTGAGGGTGCTGTGAGTGTCAGGGGTGCAGTGTGTGTGAGTGAGGGTGCTGTGAGTGTCAGGGGTGCAGTGTGTGTGTGTGTATGTGTATGTGTGTGCTAGTGAGGGTGCTGTGAGTGTCAGGGGTGCAGTGTGTGTGTGTTGTGAGTGTCAGGGGTGCAGTGTGTGTGCTGTGCATGTCAGGGGTGCAGTGTGTGTGTGAGGGTGCTGTAAGTGTTAGGGGTGCAGTGTGTGTGTGCTGTGAGTGTCAGGGATGCTGTGTGTGAGGGTGCTGTAATTGTTAGGGGCGCAGTGTGTGTGTGCTGTGAGTGTCGGGGGTGCAGTGTGTGTGTGTGTGTGTGTGAGTGAGGGTGCTGTGAGTGTCAGGGGTGCAGTGTGTGTGTGTGTGTGTGTGTGTGAGTGAGGGTGCTGTGAGTGTCAGGGGTGCAGTGTGTGTGAGTGAGGGTGCTGTGAGTGTTAGGGGTGCAGTGTGTGTGTGTGTGTGTGTTTGTGTGCTGTGAGTGTTAGGGGTGCAGTGTGTGTTTGTGTGTGTGTGCTGTGAGTGTTAGGGGTGCAGTGTGTGTGTGTGCTGTGAGTGTTAGGGGTGCAGTGTGTGTGTGTGCTGTGAGTGTCAGGGGTGCAGTGTGTGTGTGTGTGCTGTGAGTGTTAGGGGTGCAGTGTGTGTGTGTGTGTGTGTGTGCTGTGAGTGTCAGGGGTGCAGTGTGTGTGCTGTGAGTGTTAGGGGTGCAGTGTGTGTGAGTGTGAGTGCTGTGAGTGTTAGGGGTGCAGTGTGTGTGAGTGCTGTGAGTGTTAGGGGTGCAGTGTGTGTGAGTGCTGTGAGTGTTAGGGGTGCAGTGTGTGTGTGAGTGTGTGTGCTGTGAGTGTTAGGAGTGTCTGTAAAGCTGAAAGATATTTGTACTTGTTTGCAGGGACTAGCTACACCCATGGCAAATGATACTTTGAGAGCCAAGAACTCTGTTGCAGACTGCAAAATGCCAATTCTGTACATTGTATGCTGGCAACAGTTACAACAATCTTCTCTGTTGCATGCATCACACCTGCAAGAGGAAGCTTTCTCACACCTCCCTCTTCCCTCCATTACCTTTTTATTTATTTTTTATTTTATAAATATAATTATATATTTCCTTCCTCACTTCACCGGCTCAGAGTGCACATGCTCTCTGAGCCGACAAAATGGTCCAACCACAGGCTTCCCTATGAGCGCGCAAGGCTATATCCCCCCTCCCTGCTTACCTTATGCCTGGGAGGGGGAGCCTGCTGCTGGCTTCCATCCCTGGTGGTCTTAGTGGTGAGTGAACTCTAGCCTGTGAGGCTAGAGTTCACTCTCGCGAGACCCGGAGCGTTGCCATGGCAACGGTCCAAATCTCGCGAGAGGAAGCCGGCGGAGCTGTAAGTAGGAGCTCCGCCGGGTCCTCTCCTGGCTCCCTCACTCTCTCCCCAGCCGGCGGCCGGAATATACTGTATGTGGGCCGGTGAGGGAGATCTTTGATCTCCCCACCGGCCCGCCATGGACTACAGCAGGGCCGGCGCTCGGATAGTGCCAGCCCTGCAAAGACCGTCAGGGGAGATCTTGTGATCTCCCTGCCAGCCTCGGCCCCTGGCCACCGCGGCCCACCGTTCATTTGCCCGGTGTGCCTGATGGCCAGTCCGGGCCTGCAGACACTAAGAAAAGCTTGTATCCTATAATATGTTTTTTGTCTCTCCACTGTCGATCCCTCCTATTATTATAAACTAAAAAATTGTGGTGTCTATTCATATGCCATGTCATACTTATAATGCCTGTTATCATTCTGCTTGCGACGGCTATTGTGGCTGAGCAAGCCTACTGTTATTCCATGCACAACAAAAATAAAGATTTATAAAAAAGTGAGAGGACATCCAGTCAGAGATGGAAGAAAGGCAAGCAGTAACACGTTGCAGGACGGCAGGGGAGAGGTCCGGGGAGGAGATTTATATCTGAGTGTCATCAGCGTACAGGTGGTATTGGAATCCAAATGAGGCAATAAGTTTACCATGAGAGGCAGTATGAAGAGAAAATAGAAGGAGACCAAGCACAGAGCATTGGGGGACTCCAACAGAGACAGGACCTCTAAGCGGAGGAGGTATCATTAGAAAAGAAGACACTGAATGAAGACACTGAATTGGGAGAGATAGGAGGAAAGCCAAGAGAGGACAGAGTCACAGAGACGGAGTGATTGAAGAGTTTGGAGAAGGAGAACATGATCAACGGTGTCAAAGGCAGCAGAGAGGTCAAGAAGAATTAGTATGGAGTAGTGCCCTTTGGATTTAGCTGCAATTAGTGACTTTAATAAGAGCAGTCTTAGTAGAGTGGAGGGGGCGGAAGCCAGACTGAAAAGGGTCAAGGAAAGATTTGGAATTGAGGAAGCAAGTCAGACGGGCATAAACAAGTCTTTCCAGAAGCTTTGAGAGATGTTTTTTTTTTAAGATGGGTACTACAGTAGCATGTTTAAGGGCAGCAGGGACAACACCGGAAGAGAGAGAGCAGTTAAAGATGTGTGTTAAGGAAGGCACAAGACAAGGGGAGAGAGATCTGATAAGGTGAGATGAGACAGGATCAAGAGGGCAAGACGTGGGTCGAGAGGAAAGGAGAAGCACAGCCACCTCTTGTTCAGTAGCCTGGGAGAAAGTCTGAAGGGTAGGAAAGGCATGACCTAGGTGTGGTTGAGAAAGAGAGGAGCAAGGTGGTGAGAATTATTTCCTGAGCTGTTCAATCTTGTCAGTAAAGTAGCATGCAAAGCTATCAGCTGTAAGGTTAGTTTGTGGGGTGGCCACAGCAGGGCAAAGAAGGGAGTTAAAGGTATTAAAAAGACGCCTGGGATTTTGGGAGCATGAGCTAATGAGGGAGAAAAAGTATGACTGTTTGGCAAGGGCTGTAAACGCAACATGAATTTGTAGTGGAGGAAGTCAGACTTGGTGCGTGACTTACTTCAGCAGCGTTCAGCAGAGAGCATCTCTGCAGGTAGCGTGTTGATTTAGTGTGCCACGGTTGGGGACATGTTCTCCTCAAGGTGCATGTTTGGAGCGGGGCTGCAGCGTCCAGGGCAGAGGTGAGGGTAATGTTATATGAGGAGATAGGCAGTGAGGGACAGAAGAAAGAAGGGATGGATAGAAGTTGTGATAGAAGTTTAACTGATAGCTGCTGGAGGACAATATAATTCAGATTTTTTCTTAGTTGAAGGGGTTTAGGTTGAGGATGATGGGGTAGTGGGTTATTGAGAGCAACTCTAACTCCAGGCCCTGTGTGGTCCTTTGCTGTTTTTAATACTCTCACATTTGATTTAAAAAAAAAAAAAAAGAAAACGATATTTAGACATATTTTCCTTTTGAGCTGACTGGTCAAGCATAATGGGAGTTGTGGAACACACTCCACAGCATTTAGAGTGCTAGATCTTCCTTGAAACCCTCTGAGCTTTTACAACCAGTGTCTATAGATTTGTTTTGGGTTTTATCAGTTACCCATCTTTCTTTACAATTTGGTATTCACTAAAGAACTCGTACTTCTTAAAGGAACACTATAGGGTCAGGAATACAAATGTGCATTCCTGACCCTATAGTGTTAAAAACACATTAGGTCCCAAGCTCCCCCACCCATCAACCTTAAACAGGGTTGAAACTTACCTTTATTCCAGCCCCGGCAGACCCGTGTAGCACTGGCTCCGCTCCCACTCAGCCTCCGTGGCTGAAATAATCAGAATTGATAATCTCAGCCAATCCAATGCTTTCCCATGGAAAAGCATTGGGAGGCAATTGGACATGCGCCGCAAAATGCCGTGCTGCACGAATTAGTATTTCGCTGAACATCAGTGCTTCCCGATGTGCAGCAATGACCCAGGAAGGACCTTGAGTGACTGCCACTGGAGGTGTCCATGGGCAGCAATGCAAATACTGCCTTTGCTCTGAAGAGTTAGTGTATAAATGAAAATACCTACAGGAACTGACTATATTCACCAGCACAAGTACATTGCTAGGAACCTACAACTTGATACTGTTGGTCCTATGTTTCAGGTAACTGCACAAAGCAATTATTCTTGTTAAAAAGTATTTTAGCTGGGGGCGGGGCCTAACCATCAGCTGTGTTTCATGTGAGTTCCTCACATAATCATAATTTTAAAGTGAAGTGGCATCCCACAGAACTACCAAAGCGACTACTAACCTGACTCTGACTGTTACGGAGCCCTTTGGTGCAATTCTGGAGTCACACTTTCTAGCCTGTGGCCTTACAAACCTACTGAGGCCTACTCACCTGGCATGGACCACGGAGGGAAGAAACGGAGGGAAGAAACTCCTAGCCTGGGACTACAGGTGTGAAGCCTCTCTCCCGCCCCCCCTCCCTCACTGGACCGGTAGGGAATATCCCAGTCCCCACTGGGTGAAAAGCCATCAAGCACTCCTAGCACTACTGTGACAACCTGCCCGGCTGCAGCAGCCCCTCGTGGCATGGACAAAATGGCCAACGCTCAGACGGAGTCATTTGTGACACAATGGGAGGCTACGTTCCTAGGTGCTTTCGACAAGATCTGCACAGCTTTCTGGCACCGGGTGGAATCCCATACAAGGCTGCTGCAACCGCATACACTGCATGATATACAGGTGCTCGGAGCAGATGTCCACACAGCCTGTCTCACCTCCGAATCCGAGACCAGTTTGGCACACAGCCCCAAATTACCAGGACCTCTTGCAGCACAAATGAGCTATGCTGTGATCCAGACCGCTCGCCCTTCTCCTGGGCCGGATGCCCATCTGCTCCACCGCCACCCACGCACCCGGAATCCGATTAACCTAGGGGCCCACGATCCTAAACCTTTGACTAGGGTGGCTCAGGTCTGCTGTGAACTGCCACCCTCCTGGACCACCACTCTGCACAATTCCCACACCCACTGGGGATCCTCACTCACTGTAAGCAGAACCAACATCTTGGAGGGCTGCGAGACCAAGCCCTGGACACAGTTTAGGAAGAGACTTGTAGCCGTATGGTGGCCTAGGGCTGGTGGGGTACAGATGTATGTGCGGGACTTGGGGCTATACTGCAGTCAGGGCAGCACACATTAACTGTCAGGCATAGGCTAATTAACCTGTCTACTTGGTAACACATTATATGCCTAGGTTTAGCCTCACTCTGCTGTATTATTTTAGGGCAGTTCTGAATCTAGCAAATTAACTAATACTAAGGGTTATTCCCTTCTTAAGCCTGCATCATAGAGCTCACCGCATTTTCTAACAAATCCTCAGAGAACACAATATACTTGCTACAGGAATATTACATATCTATTCAGACATAACAAATGCACATAAATGCTTTATACTGCATGCCATTTAAAAGGATGGCACATCACCAACCTCATATAAATCATATTCCGTGTGATGATGAGAGTGATGGGTGTTACAGTAAATGTGGTGTGACCAAGACTCTTCATAAGTTGTAATTGAGCTTCATTCTGGTGAAATAAAAGCCATATTTGAACTTTACTTGTGTCACACCTCCTTTACTTATATGTACGGGTTTATCTGAGAAACTGAATTATGAGTTGGCTGCTAAAGGCAAGTTAGAGGACCTCATGACCATGTGACTCTCATAGAAGTGAGACTCAGAGAATCTTACAGAACCATTGACCCTTATGTGAGGCCTAAAGGGAAAGTCACATGAAGATGGGGTTCTGATGGAGGTAATGTATACAGAATATGTTACATACATCCTGTAATCTGTCTGACATTGTGTCATCAAGAGGACCAATCCTGAGTGTGATACCTCTGTCTCCCCCCCACCCCCACAAAAAAAAAGTGATCCAGACAACTTTACCTTTTACCACTTTATCACTCTGGCCTAATCTTCTGATTGTGTTTCTAATCCGCAGGCAGAAAGAATGCTGTCATTGAGTGCATTGATCTCTCTAATTTGTTACTATAAGTGAAGAAACCATGAGTACTAACATAACTGTTGGAATAATGCATCATAGATTCTAAAAGTTGTAGATTATCTTGTCTACATCCATCCATTTTGAGCTTGTGTACCTCACATAACCCAATAATTGATTGGCACCAAAAATATCTTATAGGACTTGGGAGCTGTCACTAATACTGTTTGTCCTTCGCATGTCCTGTCTGTACCACTTTATTGCCTCCTTTGTCTACTACTGTGTCTATCTGATGACAAAACGTGTCAGAAAATCTCAAATAACTGTCCCATTCATCTCTTTCTTTGAGGGTCTATTTATCCTGTAAGGTGCAAAGAGATGAAAATACTGTAAATCATCTATTTATTTTTCTAAAAACTATTACAAAAACTTGCATACCATCATCATTTAGGTCAAAATCTACAAAATGTGTAATTTACATTGGGGCCTGAAGTGATATATAGTGTCACAGACAAATCATATTGTTTGTAGATAATAATGATTAAGTAGCTTCTTGTTACTGGGAGCTACAATACAGTCAATATAACAATTAGCTTGTTTCAATCTGCTTTCGTTAAATAGCAGCTTAAACGCCTTTGATGTAATATGTTTCAGTTTACAGAGGAGAAATACATTTTGTCTTTTTATGGACCCATCTGAAAACTGTCAGAGGAAAGTCATCTATTTAGTGTTTGTCGTTCTTTGAGTTTGGAATTGGGAATTTGGAATTGAGATTGAAGTAAATAGATGTTCTTGAGAAATGAATTGACATACAGCTCGTTTTGGAGCACAGTTTTATTAAGGCATCGTGAAACTTTTATCATTTGAAGGAAATGTGTTCCTGATATTTTCAAAATAACAGGAGGGTGTTCGGACCGCCAGATCATTCTCCCAGAGCTAGAACTTGCAGATGGAGTTCTTTGTCTGTAAAAAAAAATAAAATCATTTAAAGCCAGTGATATGATAGATAAAAACATGTCGTTCTATTTATACTGTAGGGAAATTCTTCATATAAAAAGGAAAGGTTTAGCAACTGCTTGAATTTCCATCATGATTTTTAGTGAAGTGTTTGTGCCAGTGTAGAAGAGGGATGCTTTATTTTAGAATGATCACATACCATTAATAATCCTTCCTGTGTTCCAGAATTTTGTTGATTAGTTCCCCTCTAATAAAAGCTTCCTTTGGGCATTGCAAACATTTATTCATTTCGTCTTTTGGCGCAGAGGAGAAGCAAATATTGGCCCTGGGGCTCACAGTTTACTTTAAAGAATTCAAAAAACGATTCATCATGAAGTGGTAAATAGATTCTTGCATTTTTGGTGACACTGGGTTATATATGAGTTTTTGGATCCAGGCTACCTGCACTGCAGACATTTTTGCTATCAGTGAAAGTCACTGATGCTTGAAAGTGTTATTCAAATCTTTAGTTTTCCTGGCTAATACAGTTACATGCATAAAGAAAGAGGCCAAACCTATGCAAACAATGTTACTGCTGGAATAATTTGTTCCACAGAAGTAAGCTGCTTCATGATATGATTGAAGTATGAGATCTGGACATCCCTACCTCAAGGAAATTAAAGACTGAAAAGGAAAGTGAAAAAAAAGACTATTACGTGCTCAAAAAAAAAAAAAGGCATTACAAAAAATTCATTACTATCTAGTTATGCTGAGGCAGGATATATGTAAATAATAGGTGTAACGGATCGCCTGGCACCCCGACTGGGTACCTCCGTTAAAGGATGCTCCTAGCGTTTCCTGAGGACTCCAAGCACTCTGGCAGACACCACAATAACCGTATCGGAGAAGCATATGAATCTTCTCAAGCATAGGAATGCTGTAGACCGTTGAATAGGAACCATACGAATAGGCTTACACTCCTAGCAGTCAACTGGAACAGCATGCAATAAATCCTTCCCCCAATGAGACGACACTTCACTTTGAGGGTAAAACAGGAACTCTGGACTGGTTCATCCAGCCCTGCTTTTATTTCCATCTCACACATACAGGCCACACCCAGGGGGAGGCATAAAATAACCAATCCGAGATATGGTACAACCCACACATCCCCTCCCCTTAGCCTGAGAGATAATCCACTTATTATACAGTTTAAAACATAACTTTTACAAAATATCTATAACTTCAAAACCATACATCACATTCACATACAAATCACATATCCAGACTCAGCATACTTTAAACATAAACACTTCCAAAAATCAGGCAAATCCCTCCAGTGGATCAAAAGTTACACGGAAGTCCTTTTATGACCGACCGCCAGCACATTTTCTTGCCCAAAACAGTTCCATGGATTTGGGCTGTGCGGTCGGTAAATTTCTGGCATAAAAACGGCTAAGTCCCATTCGAAGTGTGCCTGTACTTCGACTTTAGTCGAAGTGTCGAAGTGGAGTTGATGTTAAGGGTCGGCGGTGTTCGAAGTTAATATGGCCGCCGCCACGTGGTCCTTTGTCCGATACCGGCCACTTCGACGACTTCGACAACTTCGGTAACTTCGACAGCTTCGACAGCTTCGACTGTGTCCGAAGTGCCATATACAAAAGTACCAATCTGTCCCCAAAGTATTTAAAGGGCTAGGGACAGTATTATACAATCCACATGCCCAAAAGTAGTTCTTAAAGGGTCAGTACATTATGGTAGCAGTCCATAAGCCCCAATTCAGTCCCTTAAAGGGCAATACCTCCCAGGGACCATAATCACTGGGCAGGAGGCTAGCAACCAGGCTTCTCCAGTTCTCAGTGGTGAGGTTGGTTCCGCCACATTTCTCCCCTTTACCAAATAGACTAACAGGGTATCTGACCTCCTGCCGGTCAGTGCCCTGGTTAGTCCAGCAACCCACCCACAAAACAGAAACAGCAGTACAGCCCACCCACAATAACTGGTTACTACACCTGGGTAGAGGAGAAATTGGTCCATGTCCAGGTGCCTCACCATGGCTGTGTGGGGGACTGGTAGGCTGCCTTGGTGGGTTGCTAAGTGGGCAGAGACCAGCGGTACTCTGCCCGGATGCCAGCACTACCACGGGAGTAGTCGGGTTGAAGCCTGGTTGCTGGAGACCGACTGTCTCCCCTTTAGATACACCGCTCTGCTGCTGGAGACCGACTGTCTCCCCTTTGGCTAAACAGCCCTGTCGTGGGGGGGGCAGGACTGACCGTCCCTACCCCCTGTGCTGGAAGTGCAGAGACCACGGTCCCATCTGCACAGGTGTGGGTCTTACAGTCTCCCCCTGGTACATTAAGCTGCCGCTGGGGAGAGGTGGTAACCAGCTCCTCTCCCATTAGAACACTCTGCCGCTGGGGAATGGAGACTGGGCTCTCTATTCCCTGTACATTAATAATCTGCCGCTGGGGAGAGGTGGTAACAATCTCCTCTCCCATACATACTTCCAGTTTCTGCAGAGGGAGACGACTGTCTCTCCTCCCAACACAGAGTCCTGCTGTTGGGGAAAGGAGGCTGGGCTCTGGATACTCTGCCGCTGGGGAATGGAGACCGGGCTCCCAATTCCCAACAAATCACACTGCCGCTGGGGAGGGAGGACGGCTCCTTCAGCTCCCTGTAACTTGGGCGCTGAGACCACGGTCCCATCTGCGCTGGTGTGGGGCTTACTGTCTCCCCTTGGTGTGCTAAGCTGCCGCTGGGGAGAGGGGGTAACAGGCTCCTCTCCCTGAACCGTAGACTGCCGCTGGGGAGCAAGGACGGCCCCTTCAGCTCCCTGTAGCTTGGCCGCAGAGACCACGGTCCCATCTGCGCTGGTGAGGGGCTTACTATCTCCCCTTGGTGTGCTAAGCTGCCGCTGGGGAGAGGGGGTAACACACTCCTCTCCCTTACACACTTTCAGCCGCTGGGGAGAGGGGATAACTGGCTCCTCTCCCTGAACCGTAGACTGCCGCTGGGGAGGAAGGACGACACCTTCAGCTGCCTTTTTGTCTGCTAGACCCTGCAGATACACTGCCGCTGTTTTCCTTGTGCTCTGTATGTATTTCTCCTCCGGGGGTTCTGGTCCAAAGAAAGCCAGCAGCATTTTCATCATAGCATCAAACTCCTGTTGACTGTAACTGGGCGCCATGCTTGCCCTGCCGACGTTGCTTCTTTTGTAGATAGGGGCTCTGTACGGGTACTAGCGTTGCCCTCACTTTGTAATCCAAGCGAACTGTGTCTCCGAGCTGCCTTACCTCACACTAGGACGCCATCCCACCGCTGCCACCAATGTAACGGATCGCCTGGCACCCCGACTGAGTACCTCCGTTAAAGGATGCTCCTAGCGTTTCCTGAGGTCTCCAAGCACTCTGGCAGACACCACAATCACCGTATCGGAGAAGCATATGAATCTTCTCAAGCATAGGAATGCTGTAGACCGTTGAATAGGAACCATACGAATATGCTTACACTCCTAGCAGTCAACTGGAACAGCATGCAATAAATCCTTCCCCCAATAATGAGACGACACTTCACTTTGAGGGTAAAACAGGAACTCTGGACTGGCTCATCCAGCCTGGCTTTTATTTCCATCTCACACATACAGGCCACACCCAGGGGGAGGCATAAAATAACCAATCCGAGATATGGTACAACCCACACATCCCCTCCCCTTAGCCTGAGAGATAATCCACTTATTAAACAGTTTAAAACATAACTTTTACACAATATCTATAACTTCAAAACCATACATCACATTCACATAAAAATCACATATTCAGACTCAGCATACTTTAAACATAAACACTTCCAAAAATCAGGCAAATCCCTCCAGTGGATCAAAAGTTACACGGAAGTCCTTTTATGACCGACCGCCAGCACATTTTCTTGCCCAAAACAGTTCCATGGATTTGGGCTGTGCGGTCGGTCAATTTCTGGCATAAAAACGGCTAAGTCCCATTCGAAGTGTGCCTGTACTTCGACTTTAGTCGAAGTGGAGTTGATGTTAAGGGTCGGCGGTGTTCGAAGTTAAAATGGCCGCCGCCACGTGGTCCTTTGTCCGATACCGGCCACTTCGACGACTTCGACAACTTCGTTAACTTCGACAGCTTCGACAGCTTCGACTGTGTCCGAAGTGCCATATACAAAAGTACCAATCTGTCCCCAAAGTATTTAAAGGGCTAGGGACAGTATTATACAATCCACATGCCCAAAAGTAGTTCTTAAAGGGTCAGTACATTATGGTAGCAGTCCATAAGCCCCAATTCAGTCCCTTAAAGGGCAATACCTCCCAGGGACCATAATCACTGGGCAGGAGGCTAGCAACCAGGCTTCTCCAGTTCTCAGTGGCGAGGTTGGTTCCGCCACAATAGGTATGTTACAAAATGGTATATCAGCTGTTAACAAAAGTTGAATTCCTTATTGATTGTTGGGCAGAGTCTGTAGCATGTACTTGATTCATCCTGCTTGCACATGCCCTAGCCCTCTCCTTCTTTATCCTTCTCCCCCTTTTTTCCGCTTTCTTGTCGATTATAAAATTGTATTATTATTGATTTATTTTGCTTTATGTGCTCATTGTATATACCGTGCAATTCTCTAATAAAAACATTAAACGAACAAAATAAATTACCATTCAACAAACAAAAAAACAGACCAGTGGTTATTGGGTACTTAAATCGTATGGATATCTAAAAAAATTATAATTGTATTGACCAATTCTAAACAACACAGTAAGCAGAAAACTTTGATCCAGAAAAAAATGCTGCCTAATGTGTTTAGCACATGCTCAACCCCACCAACGAAAACTTGGACACAGGAAATGAACACAGGAGATATGCACTTAAATGTTCAACTGATTTCAGTATGTAGGCAATATGTACAAAACTCCATAGTCCTATTCTAGAAGGAGTAAATAAGGTAACAAATACAAAGGATATGCTCCAATGTTTTGTATGCACACAGAACATACAATCTATCCCTAAGTCACCTAAGCTTACAGAGCGACTAAAGTTACCCAAACCAACTTCAACTCAATGTAGTGGTCTGGGTTCAGAGGTTCTTTAATGTAAAATTGCTGTATATTTGTTTATATATGTCTAGTGGCTCTCATACTGACAGTCACTAGAGCAGGGATTTACACATTTGTTTAGCTAAAAAGTTAAGAGCCAGTAATTTTTCAACGAGAAAATTCAATTTTTTAAAAGGCACTATAGGCACCTGAACCACTACAGCTTGATGTAGATGGTTTGGTGTCTATAGCCTGTTCCTGCAGGCTTTTTAGTGGAAACACTGCCTTTTCTGCAAAAAGGTGGTGTTTACATTGCTGCTTAGTAACACCTCTAGTGACAGTCACTCAGACGGCCACTAGAGAGCCCTGGGTCACTGCTGCACCACATGCAGCACCCACGTTCAGTGTCTCTAAGCTCTGAATGGAGGCGCTGAATGTTCCTCATAATTGCATGAGAAGATGCGGATTGGTACATTTTCTGTGCATGCACAAAATCCTCCCAATGCTTTCATAAAGATTGATAATCTCAGCCATGAGGTTAGTAGCAGCCATGGCGAAACTGGCACAGCATGGGGAAATGGAAAAAAAGGTGAGTAAAACCACCTTCCTCATGCGATTGGAGGGATAGGTACCTAAACGCGCACACACACACTGACAGGCTCGTACACACTCTGACAAGTTTGCACACACAAACTCTGACAGGCACACACACACACTCTTGACAGGCTCTCACACATACACACACACACACTCTTGACAGGTCACACATACACATTCTCTGACAGGCTCTCACGCA
Organism: Pelobates fuscus; assembly: GCF_036172605.1. Taxonomy (NCBI): domain Eukaryota; kingdom Metazoa; phylum Chordata; class Amphibia; order Anura; family Pelobatidae; genus Pelobates; species Pelobates fuscus. The sequence continues at coordinate 71,430,981 of NC_086322.1, read as the reverse complement.
CACACACACAAACAAGCATATTCTCTGACAGGCTCACACACACTCACTCACACGGACAGGCACATACACATTCTTACGCTGACAACAGGCTCGCAAGAACACACACTCTTGGCAGGCTCACACACACACACTCACACACACACACATACACATTCTTGACAGGCACGCACACACTCACTCTGACAGGCTCACACACACGCTAACATGCTCACACACACACTCTGACAGGCTCACACACACACACACACACATTTTTGTTTTAATTGAAAACCACTCAGCCTCCCTACCATTGGGAGAGCTGAGTGGGTCTTCCCCTGGGGTCCAGTGGGGCTGCTCTCTTCCTGCATACGAGGGAGCAGTAATCTACCTGCAGCTCCTCTCTGCTCCCTCACGCTCTCTCTCATATTCTTTAGACAGTGCGAGGGAGCAGAGAAGAGCTGCAGGCAGAGTACTGCTCACTCGTGCGCTGCCCACAATGCTCCTGCAGCCGGCTCCATTCTTCTTAGGGAGGCCGCCTCCTTGATGCCTCACCAGGCCGCCTCCATGCTGCCCAGGGTGGCTCCAATATGTGATGGCTGCTGTCAAAGCTCCCTCGCCCACCACACTAACTAGAGAGCTGGCAAATTCCAGGCACCAGGGCAAAATTTTTAGTCGCCATGGCGACCTGGCTCCTGGGATTTGTCGAGCCCTGCACTAGAGTAACTTTCTTTACAACGCCCGATTAAAACTCTGTTGTGTGATGTTGCATCTCATAGAAAAGCTTTCAGTTCAATGTTTTCCATTGAAAAGCAGACATTTGTGCTAAAAAGTTTGCATACTCTTGGAAAATTGGTAATATATGTACTATTTTTAAAGAAACCATGAGTGAGCAAGCAAAACACATTTTTTGTATTTCTTATGGGATTCATATTCAATTGTAGGCAATAACAGAATAGCACAATCATAAAACAAAACATGGCAACAAAGAAAAAAAATGAAATGACCCCTGTCTAAAAGTCTGCATACCCTTAGTTCTTAATGCTGTGTATTGCCCTCATTAGCATCAATGACAGCATGCAGTCTTTTGTAATATTTGTCTATGAGGCCCCTAATTCTTGCAGGAAGTATAGATGCTAATTTGCCTTGGAAAAATGCTTCCATGTCATGCAATGTCTTCGATCCTCTGGCATGAACAGCACGTTTGAGATCTCCCCAGAGTGGCTCCATGATATTAAGGTCAGGAGACTGTGATGGCCACTCCAGAACCTTCCCCTTCTTCTGTTGTAACCAACTTGGTCAATTCGGCCTTGTGCTTAGGGTCATTGTCATGCTGGAATGTCCAAGAGAGTCCCATACGTGACCTTTGTGCAGAAGAATGCAAATTGTCTGCCAGTATTTTATTTTTGCTGCAATTATCATGTTATATGTTATGCCTGGCCGTGCTGGTATTGCAGTTATACCGGCAATACAAATGCAGATATTTTTCTCAGTATAAATAGAGATTACTCTGCAATACCAGCACCGGTCAGTAGGGGTCACTGTGTGTGCAGAGAGGCAGGGATAGGATGTTACAGCATCTCCCTCCCTGCCTCTCTCTACTCACTAATCCGCGGGGGAGCAGCTACACAGCACAGAGAGTCAAGACAGCTGAGACAGCCTACAGCTCAGGTAAGTGAGGGATGGGGGGAAAGGGAGCAAGGAGACATGGGGGCACTGGGAGATATGGGGACACTGAGACACTAAAGGACACATGGGGACACTGAAACACTAAGGGACACTGGGAGACCTGGGGACACTGAGACACTGGGAGATATGGGGATGCTAAGACACATGGGGACACTGTGAGACACAGGGACATTGGGAGACACTGAGACATTGGGACATGGAGACACTGTCTCCCAGCCAGTGCCTCTAGTGTCTCAGTGTCCCCATGGCTCCCAGTGTCCCCTAGTCTCCCAGTGTCTGTGTCCCCATGTCTCTCAGTGTCCCTAGTTTCTCAGTGTTTCCATGTCTCCCAGTGTCCACAAATGTCTCCCAGTGTCCCCCTGTCTCCCAGCCAGTGTCCCTAGTGTCTCAGTGTCCCCATGTCTCCCAGTGTCCCTAGTGTCTTAGTGCCCCCATGTCTCCCAGTGTCCCCAAGTGTCGGTGTCCCCATGTCTCCCAGCCAGTGTCCCTAGTGTCTCGTTGTCCCCATGTCAACCAGTGTCCCCTAGTTTCCCATTGTCTGTGTCCCCATGTCTCTGTGTCCCTTGTGTCTGTGTACCCAAATGTCTCAGTGTCCCCATGTCTCCCAGTGTCTCCATGTCTGTATCCACAAGTGCCCCCATGTCTCCCAGTGTCCCCAAGCGTCTCAGTGTCCCCAGGTCTCTAAGTGTCCCCATGTCTCTTAGTTTTCCTGGCACTGCAGTACCCTCTAGTGCCCCTCTCCCTCCCACCCCCCATCCCAAGTTGCTGAAGGGGTTAAAACCTCTTCATTGACTTACCGGAGTCCAGTGCCAATGTCCCTCGGCGCTGGGTCAGGCTCCTCCTACTCTCCTCCCCCGCCGACGTCAGCCGGCGGGGGATACCTAATGCGCATGCGCGGCAATGGCCGCGCATACGCATTAGACCTCCCCATAGGAAACCATTATATAATGCTTTCCTATGGGGATTTCGGTGACGCTGGAGGTCCTCACATAGCGTGAGGACGTCCAGTGTCGTTTTAAAACACTTTTCGTGTTCTATGAACACAGAAGTCCCTCTAGTGGCTGTCTACTAGACAGCCACTAGAGGAGGACTTAACCCTGCAATGTAAATATTGCAGTTTATAAAACTGCAATAATTACACTTGCAGGGTTAAGGGTAGTGGGAGTTGGCACCCAGACCACTCCAATGGGCAGAAGTGGTCTGGGTGCCTGGAGTCTCCCTTTAATTATGGAAGCTTAAGAGGGATGTATGGGAACAAAACTTGTGTGGACTGGCTGACAATAAAATTAGTTAAGGTAATGCAGAATTTGGTCTCTCTAACACTGTGGCATGTCCCCATTCTTCTACACTCGCTACCTACACCTTTACTCTGTCCCAGACTATATACCAGAAGCTTCTGCCTACTAGTAAGAAGGTAAGGAGACAAGTGGACCAGCGAGTGCTAGGGGGCAGTCCTTAGAAAGCGTGGAGTAGGGGCATCATTTGATGCATTTATGTCAAACTCAGGATGCATTCATGCCAGGCTGTCCTTCAAATTCTTTGGACAGACATGCTCCCTTTTTGGGCATGTTTGCCACTTTAAGCAGTTCTGGTCACGTGATTCGTATCTGTGGCACACCCTTTTACCCCGCCCATTGACTTCCTGCTTCACTGGACACTGCTGTTAGGGGCTATGGATTTACTTGAAAGATGAAAGCATAAATTAGAGAGAGATTAGCATAGAGTATGTGTTTTCTTATAGCTGCATCCTTTGAGTTTTCCTCCAACACCATCTCCATCAGATACATGATGCCTGGGAGGTATGATTGTTTTTGGTCGATAAGATTCTGTAATTAGGCCCCATCATAATTGTCAGCACCGGGCCACTGGGCTCTTAATCTGGCCCTGCGTGCATCCACGTGAGAGCTAACAAACTCATTGACTATTTATACACAGACACTAATTACAATTTAAAAAGCCACAGGTATGGGAAATTAACCTTTAATCGCCATTTTAACCTGTGCCAAAATTTCACTATTTCTGTCACGGTATGCAAACTTTTGAGAACAGTATGTAAGCGTGCGTGGCACTTGCCATGCAGGTGCTTTGGTTTCCAGTGCATCCTCTATGGGGAGCAGAAATTGGCCAATGGCTCGAGAGCCAAATGATGTTGTGGAGGCAAAGCAACCAGCAGCGCCAGGGGAGTCTCTGCATTGGAGAAGAGGTAAGTAAAAACCTTTTTTTCAGGTTATTATACTGAAAATGAGGGGGAAGATCTAAAACTACTCTACAATAGGGCACTATAGCATTAGGAATACAGGTTTGCATTCCTAACACTATAGTGTTACTTCATATATTGTTGGAGAAAAGTATCCGAGAACATTTTATTACGATGCCACAACTATGTCACCTGAAAAGTGACTTGCTTAGGGTTGATATTAGATCATTCCTGGAGCATGTTTTAAAATGAGGAAGTAGCTGTTTGTTGATTGTATGGTGCATATGGCTGTGAATGGTGGATAATTAGTCTAGCAGATGTAGGATTACTGCTTTTCATATGTGTTGTTTTATAGGGTAAATTTCCTTTTCTTTCATGAGTGTAAATGGAGAAAGATCTGCATGCAAGCTAATGAGTAAATATAGTACAGGCATATAATCCTATTTTACATGTATGGGGCTTATACCAGCCAGTGCTTCGAATTTAGGGACACTGTTTGCCCAGTCATTAAACAAATAGTTGCAACAAAAAAAAAGACCATTGTCTTTTGTGAAATCTGCTAGACTAATTAATTAATGTTATTTTAATCTGTGCAAATCGTGTTTAGCAAAGCCCCAGAGGTGTTGGCATTGATGAGCCCAAGTAAACTTGAAGGAGATAGGTATGCTGCAGCACTGCCTTGCTGCTATTGGGATGACATTTTCAGATATTTGAAAAAGCATACATACATACTAATTGGGGGAACATAAATAAAATCTCTCTGTGCAGCCACTAATCGGCCTTAGTAGGCTGTGCCCCCTGTGCCCCTGGCTCAGCCACTCAGTTCTATATCAAACAGTTTTTGAGCAGGGTAATGCACCAGGGGCATGCTGGCACCATAACAACTACAGCAACTTGTAGAAATGATGGTGCTTAGAGCGCCCCTTAAATGAAGTAGATCGGTTTCAGGGTTTTTTTTTCCAAGCCACACCCCTGTTTGTTTTAGTTAATAGCTATCTCTTTATTTAGTATTCTGTATAAATCTAGATCTAACAAATATAGATATTGTAGGACAGGGATGCAGAATGAATTACATAAAATGCTACGCTTAGACAGATTTATTTCTGGTGCAGGTGAATATAACACAAAAGGGACTAGGTACTAAGTACAGCTGCAAAATAAACAGGTTTGGTTGAGAGACAGCGAGTGTTATACAAAAATACTAACAAAAAAAAAACAGCACTCGGGCCTTCCCATGTGCACAGGAAAAAAAGAGCCAGTGAAACTAGTGAAATGGATTGGGAAAAGCTACCAACACCAGCTCCCTCTGGAGGCTCCTCTGCAAAATACAAAATCAAAGAAAAAACCAGAGAATGGCTTGGGGGAAAAAAGCAAAGCAAGCATTATTGTTGCAACACTTGTAAGTCACATTGTGATTATACACCACGGCCATGCAACGCACACAAACACATGTAAAAGGAACTTGCAGCACAAATCATGAACCAGATAGTGTAGAACTGACTGTATTGGATGCCATACAATACGGAACAAGGAATTAGTAAGGCACAAAAATCCACCATCTGTGCCTGACTTTACAAATGCTCTTTTTGTTGAATGGAACAAATTCCAACAGACACATTGCAAAATCTTGTGGAAAGCCATCCTAAAAGAATGGCAGCTGTTATAGGGGGTTTACACAACATGCTCATATAGGATTATCAGGCGTTCACATACTTTTGGCCATATAGTGTACATAAAACCAGACATTGGAATATAGAAAATATCCATAAAAGGATATGAAAAAATCTGAAAAAAAGAGCAGACACTAAAGCATTTCAAAACAATAGCAAAATTAGACGGACAAGGTAATTGAGCAACAATGAGACAATAAAAGGTATAAGAACACAGTTTTAGGACAAGAACTCAGGAGGACACGTAAGTCAAGTAATGCATGGAGATGAAGTCCATACAGGGACTTGACGAGCCCTAGAGGCTGAGCAAACAAGGAAATATCATGCAAATACTGGATATGAAATCCCCTGGAAACGACAATAAAGAGTTTAGAATACAAAGTAGTTTTAAGCAGCATTGTAAAACAATAGATAAAAACCCAAGAATACGATGACATGTGGGAAGGTCCAAAAATGGATTTCAGCAGTCAGGTGGCGTTCGGTTTGGCCCCTTAAACCTTAAATTCAAAATCGGTCACCACCTGGCTAAGAAAACCCTAACATCCAAGTGGGTCACACCTCCATATGAAGAAGATTTAGAGAGGTGCAAGGTGAGAGCTCATGAGAAGGAGGTGCAAATGTTTGGGTAGCCACAGGAAAACTAGAGTCAGAGTGAGGCACAGTAATAAGGTTTGTAATGTCTGAGCCATCTGATTCATCCTGTGACCGTAACCGGACTACTAATAATATAAGTTTATTCAGAAAAGGAGGAGGACAATGAAATCAGTATTAAACACTACTACAGAATAACTGAAACTTTAGGTCTCAAACAAGCTGGGTCTAATAGGCATAAAAGAACAGGAAAATATCAAGGTCAAACACAGCCGGGGTCAGGTACACTGACAGGAACAAGGTAATTGTGGTCAAAACATAGCTGGGGTCTGGAGCACAAAACAGGAACAGGGTAATAGTAGTCAGATGTACCCCGGGTCTAGTACACAAGGAATACTGGAAAAATCAATGTCAGAAACTAAGCTAGGTTAAACAATAGAAAATAAGGAACAAGGACAAAGTAAAATGTTTAAGAGCTCTGATGAATGCGCACAGCGTCCAATAGGATGCCAGCCAATTAATGAAGAAATAAAAGCGCCAAGGTCGCTTCATTTAAGTTTGGTTAGTTTTGGGATGATGTAAGTGAATGGTGGTGATTCAAATTAACGCGTCTGAGTCTTAGAAGTTGACAAGGCCGCATTTACATGCAATCTAGTACTACTGCTAAGTGTTTGTGTAGATACTCCTGAACTGGATTAAGGGCATACTGAATTTGATTGGAATGAATTGTAGCTGACTTGAAGTGGGAGCATCAATTGAGGTATGTTTCCGCACAGTTATGTGATTAAATGGTGAGTGTGAATTGGTGGATAGGTGTGAATATGTGGTGAAGGCTAGATATGTGCATGGAAATACGTGACAAGGAGTGTGGTAGAGTGTGCAGTTGTAATAGGGTAGATTAGTGTGCATGACTGGTGGGTAGAAGCACATGACTGAAAAATCACTCTGTTCATATTATAATAGAAAAATAAAATATTATATACCCAGGGCCGATTGATTGGACCCTGCGCAAGCATTTGCTTGGGCCCCCTGGATCCCGATCCCTGTCCATTGACGCCCTCCACCCCAACACAGTGGCGGAACTGAAGTAGAAAGGGCCCTGGTGCAAGAATTGTTTTGGAAAGGGTGGCCAAAAGGTAGTTCCCTATTTGTCATGCAACTCCAACAATGCTTTGACAGCTGGGGCTCTACCATTTCCCCATGCTTGCAGGGTTGTATGTAGCACTGAGCAATGTGTGTGTGTTTTAATGTAAGCATGCTTTTGTATAGAGTATGTATGAATGTAGGGATGTGTTTGTATGTCGGATTGGCATTTGAATGCAAACATGCATTTATGTGTAGTGTTGGTGTTTGAATGCAGGGGCGTGTTTATATGTTTATATATATAATGTTTTTGTTTGTTTGTATGTAGTGTTGATGTTTAAATGCAGGAGTGTGTTTGTATGTAGTGTTGAAGTTTTATTGCTGAGATGTATGCACATATACATACATATATACAGCCACACACACTGTGATACACGTACACCTACACACACATGCAGATACAGACACACCAATACACATACAAACAGATACACAACCTGACATACATGCATATACACAGACAGTTACAAACACTGACAAATATGAAACTTCTCAGACACACAGATACACACACTGACACACATGCAGATACTCAGACACGGATACACACACTGACTACATACAGAGACATACACAGATAGACATACTGACAGACAGACATACTGACACACACAGGTACATCTAGTGACAGACATACTGACACACATGCTTCCCTGAGGTCCACTGTGGTGCCTGGGGCTGTTGGGAGTTAGGGTATGGCTCCCCAACCCCTTCCTCCCTCCCCCCGCAGTTCTGTCTTCTTTGTAGGAGGAAGTGACTTGTGGCTGTTACTTCCTCCCATGCTGCAGAAAAGCTGTTAAAGGGCCAAACTACCATACCGGGGCCCCTGCTATTGAATGCCCATCAGTTGACCCTAAGTGCAAAATTAAATTGTTGAGGGCAGCAGGGTCCATGGGGCAGTTGCCTTGGGCCCCCAGGAGTAATTGAGTGCAGGCCTGTTCGGGGAGCTAGTAATAGGTTGAGAACGCTCTCAGCCTATTAGCAATGCCTGGTCTGAGACTTCATGATTGATGCCTCAGATGAAGAAAGGTGGTAGAGAGGCTGAGTGATCAGCTACTGTCTTTGCGAGTTTGAGGTTAAACTATTCAGCTTAACTCGAGTGCCAGGAACCTTCTCGCACCATAACAACTTGCAGTGATTATGATGTCAAGAGTGGTCCTTTAAGATGAGCTAGATTTGGTGTTTACAATGTCCTTTTAACTTTCACCAATCCATGGCAGATGTTGTCCAGGAGCTACTCTGAGATTAGTGGTCTTTGTACTGCATGGCAGGTAAATTAACTGAACCGTGTTTTCCACATCTACCATCTTTTCCTTGACACATATAGGTTCATACTCACGGGCAATACATGAAAATTGTTACCTTTTAGAGTTAGGTTTAGACCTGCAGCTTGTTTTTGTCGTTTACATAGTGGCGCTACCGATGTATAGAAAAAAAGAGGCACACAATTTTTTGCCACAGTCAGAGCGTATTCTCTGAAAGAAGTCAAATTGCAATTGCATCTATTTTGTTCTCACTCGTTTGTCTTATTTTGCAATGGTAACATTGTTGTAGAATTATTAGGCCCCTTTAAATCTATACCCTTATATTTCTTTCTCATGCTCTCATAGTCTTATAAGAATGCTTTGTTCATAGAAATTGTGTGTCAGCAGAAAATGTTAGGTTCCTGCTGAATGAAACATTGTAGCAGCTAGTCTTAATAAAATGTGAAGTTACTAAAAGCCTTGAGAACTAACCTTGAAGACTAACGTGCCAACTACTCAAAATGGCTGTCAAAGCCCCCCTCCCATCGAGTGAACTCCTCATGCTAGCAAGATGGCGCTGAAATCTGGAGGAGAAGTTCATGACGACAGTTGTGACACTAGAGACATACACCCAGTCGGGAGGGCATTTAACTAACCACTTAACACCTAAACCAATTAATAATGTTTACTTGTTGTTATCTTGAATTCCTTTAGTGATGTAATTATGCCTTTATAAGGGTCTGCGCACCCACTTTTTAACAGATGCCATTAAATTTCCTGAAGTTCTTTCATTTAACCTGAACCTCGTGTCAGTGTGAATTTACTTCAGCGTGCACGCAACTTTATTATTTCTAATTTGGACAGGAACAGATAGTCATTCAAACTTATTGGTTTGCATAAAAGAAATCTATATCAACATCATCAGGAACTAAAACAAATCCAAAAAAGAAATCGAAAGTTGCAGAGAAACTGATTTTGTAATTTTTTTTTTTTTATTCTTTATTTTTCAGTGCAGTGAGATATACCAAGCGGGCATGTGGTACCCGGCAATCCTCATGCTTTTCGAGAAACAGTTATAGCATTAGGGTTTAGGTTAGTACTTGCACAATTTTTATATTATAGGTTAAGTCACATAGAAAGCATTGCATTCTCAGCGTATTTTTATATTTATACAATGGTAAAACAAGCTATGTACATATATCTTCAATACTTTGCTGATTGTTAGTTAAATAGGAAACAAGCTTTGGTGTAGCTGAGACTTTGCATATTTATAGTGAAGCATAAATTTGAGTGGAGCATGTAAAAATACAAAAAATAAAAATCCTAGCATGCGGTGTTGCTCTATTCTTGGTACACGTGAAGAAATATGTGATTTAAAGGAAACAAGCTTAGTCTAGTTGTAGGGTTCTTAGTACTTTTTTTTTATGTATTTAGTAGATAGGTTAATGGCATATACGTAACTGCATAGTAATAACATAAAACAAAACTTGGGTATATCTGTAGCCTGGTATGGAGACTAAGCAGTGGAGACGAGACTACAGGTTTTCTTTCATGCTTATGTTAGTGCAAAGGTCAACTAGTATTTAGTGCACAGTTATGTTGCTGCCTTGAGGTCTGCGTGTGTGTTACAGGGGTCTCAGGGGATGTGGCTGGCTGGTGGTCGAGCTTGTTCTAGTCTGCGGCCAGGCCACACTCTATGTGTATCCTAAGCTATTAGGCATAGGTACAGAAAGCTGACATAGGGAACTGTGTCATCTGGTTTCTTTGCTAACCGGCATCTGTGGCTCACAGAAACAAGAAAGTCTCCCTTCTCTGTGCTAAGTTGGGTGAAACATACCAGGTCAATACATTATAAACATATTATAACAGACCAGGCTACAGTGGCTTACGGGACATGCTTTAAAGACCGCCAGTTCATCATGGCACCGTCTGGCGGCAACCAGTTAAAGATGCATTCGGGTATGTGGAGTGCAGCACGGGCAGTCCCAATGGTGTTTCCTGCTGGGTGCAGCTCACAGCCGGGAGTGTCTGCGAGCTGGTCTCGCGGGTCAGTCGATCCATTTTCATCCGATAACTCTGCGGGGTGGTATGGTAGCTTGTATTTGCAGTGTCCGCTTGGAGGGTTGAGATGGGTCGCGGCACCCGTGCTTGGCTTTTCCCGGCGTCTGTGCTTCGGGCCGCGTCCTCTTTGCTTGTATCAGAGGCTTCCGTTCTCTTTGCCCCGGGTTTCCCGCCCTAGATGGCTTCGGGTTGGGAGCATGCTTTGGTCTGCTAGTGCGGTTGGCAGGCTTCCCCTTCCGTTGGGCACCGGGCCCAGCGTGGCGTAGGCATTCTCCAGTAGGGGTGTGGGTCTCTGGTTCTGTAGAGAGAGCGGTGTCTTGAGCTCTTTTCTGGATTCGGTCCCAAAATGCTTGGCACACCATGTTAAATCTGTGCTCAAATTGTATTCTCCAAGCTTGGGTCTCTGGGCTGTCTGAGATGTTCTCGTAATCCGACTCGGCGGCCATCTTGGATGCGCCATACGGTTGCTGGTCCACTGAGAGATGTCCTTCACGGAGGTGAGGCTTCCCCAGTGGGGACCGGGATATCCCCCGCCGGTCCATAGGGGGGGGGGGGTTGCGGGTTGGCAGGAGGTCTGCAGCGTGTACCGGATCCCGTGCCGGGAGATCGGCCGCTTTTCCCAGACAGCAGGTCACTGCACCCGCCAGGCCATATGTCCAGACGGCTCTGCTTCCTTGCTGACATTACCGATTTCGGGTGCCGCTCTGTTCACGTGGGTAGTCGATTGACTGTGTTCAAGCCACTGTGTCCAATGTGGGCATCAGCAGTTCTCAGTAGTTTGACGATTATTTTAGCTGGATTGTGTCGGAGCTAACTGACAACACGTCCCAATTTTGTAATTTTTTATAACCCCCTTATTTTGGGATTCCATGTGATTAACTACAGTAATTCATGCAGCTAAGGTATATACTGTCCTTCAGTATGAAAATAGCACAGTCGCATTAGGGATTGTTGCACATCTTATAGCAGCTATATTTTTATTTATGATTTCCTTTTAATATATTGGAATATTTTATCTTTAAAGTGGATCTGTCACTTTTGGGATCTTGAATGAAGGTGACATCTTTGGCTAGGATCCGGTGACCGCAGAGTGCCGTGAAAGGTAGGTTTACTTACCTTAAAGGGACACTCCAGGCACCCAGACCACTTCTGCTCATTGGAGTGGTCTGGGTGCCAACTCCCACTACTCCTAACCTTGTAAGTGTAATTATTGCAGTTTTTTAACAACTGCAATAATTACCTTGCAGGGTTAACTCCACCTCTAGTGGCTGTCTACTAGACAGCCCCTAGAGGTCTCTTCCTTGTCCATAGCACAGGAAACCTGTGCTAGAGCGTCGCTGGACGTCCTCATGCTGTGTGAGGACCTCCAGCGTCGCTCAAATCCCCATAGGAAAGCATTGAAAATAGTTTTCAATGCTTTCCTATGGGGAGACCTAATGCGCATGCGCGGAATTGCCGCGCATGCGCATTAGGTCTCCTCGGCCGGTGGGCGGGATCAGTCTCGCCCACCGGAAGCACAGGGATGAGCGTCGCGGAGGAGGAGACAGCGGCGAGGGACATCGCCGCTGCCACAGGTAAGTGACTGAAGGGGTTTTCACCCCTTCAGTAACTGGCAATTGGGGGGTGGGAGGGAGAGGGACCCTCCAGTGCCAGGAAAACGGATTGTTTTCCTGGCACTGGAGTTTCCCTTTAAAGGGACACTCCAGGCACCCAGACCACTTCTGCCCATTGAAGTGATCTGAGTGCCAATTCCCACCACCCTTAACCCTGCAAGTGTAATTATTGCAGTTTTTATAAACTGCAATATTTACATTGCAGGGTTAAGTCCTCCTCTAGTGGCTGTCTACCAGACAGCTACTAGAGGGACTTCTGTGTTCATAGAACACGAAAAGTGTTTTAAAGCGATGCTGGACGTCCTCACGCTACGTGAGGACCTCCAGCGTCGCCAAAATTCCAATAGGAAAGCATTGTATAATAGCCGCGCACGCGCATTAGGTCTCCCCCGCCGGCTGACGTTGGTGGGGAGGAGCTTGGGTGGAGCCTGACCCAGCACCGAGTGGGGGAGGGGGTACTGTAGAGTCCTGCAGTGCCAGAAAAGCAGATATTTTTTCCTGGCACTGGAGAGTCCCTTTAAGCTGTCCTTCACGGTGGCTGCCATTTTCTTCATGGAGGTCTTTTTTGGCTGTTGGCATTTAATTTGCCAGAAGATGCCTTAGTGATTTATCGAGCATGCGCAAGATCCTTCATAGATTGCGTCTCATGACGAGCGTGGCTGAATCCCACTGTTGTCACTTGTGACACTTGCTGGGATTGGACAAAAACTTATGGTGGAGCGCTGTCTTTTGTCAATCTCAGGCTTTACCAAAAGACAAAGTAGTCCCTAGTTTGTCATGTTAATTTTATATATTATTATTATTATTATTGGCATTTATATAGCTCCAATTTATTTGCGCTTTACAATATTATTAAAGAAGGTAATTTAACAAAAAAAAAATAGACAATTACGAAATGTTACAGGAACAATCACATTCCCACCAACAAAATGGCTTCTGTCCCCCATGTTCAGTCTCTGTTGTTTAGCGCTCGGCCGTCTCTAGAAGCTTCCAAATCTTTACAAACGAACCGTTGCGCTTCCTACAGATGGTATTCAATACAATATCGACACCACTAGGTTGTAAACACTGCCATTGCCGCTCTTTGCACTAAAGCCCATAGCGTAACTAGACGACTGGGAAAACTACCACGTTTATGCTCTAGCGTTTGGAACTCTTCGACTCGGCTTCGATCGGAAAGAGGCGAGCGCTCTCTAACAGAGCGGCCTTAACTGCCAATCACAGCCCTCCTTTCTTCTTCCGCTTCTTAGTGCGCGCGATTCTCCGCCCCCTTTCCCCCTTTGCTGCTGTTACTGCGCAGACGCCGTAAATCGCGGTGTCGTTGCGCTGCTCTTTGCCTCCCTCGAGCGCCCCCCCCCCCTCCCCTTCTTTTCAGCACGTGATCCGGCGGCGGCGGCGCGTGGCTGGTGTCGAGCTGTAGCACGAGTCCCGGTGAAGGAGAGCGTTTGGCGGCCATGTCGAAGCGGCACCGGCTAGACCTCGGCGATGACTACGCTCCCAGCAAGAAACGGAGCGAGGGGTGAGCGGGCCGGGGAGGGTCTCACTGAGAGAGGGAGGGGGCCACAGGCCCAGGGTGTCTTTGTCCGTCTCACAGTCCATAGCCGGAGCTGGGGGGGCGGGGAGAACATGGCGGGAGAGACAGGCCGGGCTAGGCCTCATCGGCAGCATGCTGAAAGAACTAACACACTGCACTGAATGGGAGACATGTGTTTATATAGAGAGCACACTGCACTGTATGGGAGAGCTAACACACTGCACTGTATGGGAGCCATGTGTCTATATAGAGAGCACGCTGCCCTATATAAGAATCATGTGTCCAAATAGAGAGCAGGCTGCCCTATATTAGAATCATGTGTCCAAATAGAGAGCAGGCTGCCCTATATTAGAATCATGTGTCCAAATAGAGAGCAGGCTGCCCTATATAAGAATCATGTGTCTATATAGAGAGCACACTGCAGGCTGCCCTATATAAGAATCATGTGTCTATATAGAGAGCACACTGCAGGCTGCCCTATATAAGAATCATGTGTCTATATAGAGAGCACACTGCAGGCTGCCCTATATAAGAATCATGTGTCTATATAGAGAGCACACTGCAGGCTGCCCTATATAAGAATCATGTGTCTATATAGAGAGCACACTGCAGGCTGCCCTATATAAGAATCATGTGTCTATATAGAGAGCACACTGCAGGCTGCCCTATATAAGAATCATGTGTCTATATAGAGAGCACACTGCAGGCTGCCCTATATAAGAATCATGTGTCTATATAGAGAGCACACTGCAGGCTGCCCTATATAAGAATCATGTGTCTATATAGAGAGCACACTGCAGGCTTCCCTATATAAGAATCATGTGTCTATATAGAGAGCACACTGCAGGCTGCCCTATATAAGAATCATGTGTCTATATAGAGAGCACACTGCAGGCTGCCCTATATAAGAATCATGTGCTTGTATAGAGAGCACACTGCGGGCTGCTCTATATAAGAATCAGGTGCTTGTATAGAGAGCACACTGCGGGCTGCTCTATATAAGAATCAGGTGCTTATATAGAGGGCACACTGCGGGCTGCTCTATGTAAGAATCAGGTGCTTATATAGAGAGCACACTGCGGGCTGCTCTATGTAAGAATCAGGTGCTTATATAGAGAGCACACTGCGGGCTGCTCTATATAAGAATCAGGTGCTTATATAGAGGGCACACTGCAGGCTGCTCTATATAAGAATCATTTGTCTATATAGAGAGCAGGCTGCTCTGTATAGAAACCACTACAAAGTTATAGGAAGCATGTTTATATAAAGAGCAGGCTGCACTGTGTAGGAAGCATGTTTATATAATAAAGAGCACACTGCAGGCATCTCTATATAAGAATTGTGTGTCTATATAAAGAGCACACTGCAGGCTGCACTGTATGCTCAACCTCAGGTTTCTCCAAACTCTGGCCATCTAGATGTTGCTAAACGACAATTCTCCTGATTCTATGGCTATTTCATTCAAACAATAATGGGAGTTGTAGTTCAGCAACATCTGGAGGGACAACATTTGGAGAACCCTGCTCATGTTTTTATATACAGAGTGCACTGCATGCTCCATCTCTGCTCAGGACTGACAAGATTAGGCCACAGCATCTTGTAATAAAGTCAGCATTGTGTGCAATTGCCTTTGGACCATGCATCTTACATTGTATGCGAGTGTGACTGCTTGGACACCCATGGCATCTGTGATGCTGTTTACATTGGCACACAACTCTAGACATGTCAAATTTGCAGCCCTCCTAAATATAGCTAAATCCTTACACTGGGATTGTTGCATTACTATGATCTGACACTACTGACTGAAGCTCAAATGACTGCGTCACATGTAGTCCCAAATGTCCATCATCCTATTCCAATACTCCTGTGATAGGGTTTGTTTATACCCTAGGTTAGAAACCAAAAAAGTGGGTTACCACATTTGGAACGGGCATATCAGTACTTAGGGCGCCAGGTAACCGATAAGTGTATATTTAAAGCACTGGAATACGTTGCCTACATTTTGGAGAGGCATACATACCCAAAACACTGAACACAAATTTAAAGAATATCATATTGCAGAATGCTACTAAACCATAGTGAACAAATCACTGTAGAATTTTAATTCCAGTTTTTGTGCACCCCTCTTTATACATTGCTTGAGAAGTTACCTTGTTCCAGAAAACACAGATTCCCCCTGCCCCATGCACTAGTAGCAATCAACCCACACGTTTGGCCTAAGTCTTTGTAGTACACATCTTGACATGCTATGTTGACCAGTGTTTCCCTTGAGATGGCTGGAAAATCCGTATTGAGCAAGAATATGGGAAAGCGCTACCTAGCTATGAGTCATTTAACAGATGTAGTGATGGTGCAGATGTAACCAACTACTTTTCACATTGTATGTATCCTGCAGAGTGAACAGCCTTCTACTTGTTTTGTCAATAATGAACATGTGAAACTTTGCCGCTGTTTTAGTCTTCTTTGCAGTTAGGCTAATGTCTGACCAGCACACTACTTTTGAAAGGTTAAGGCACATTATAGTTATAAATGCTAATTTTGCGTTTTTTTCATTTATTTATTTTTTAATTCTTTATTTTTGACAGTGCAGTAATTAAGACATCGTTTAGCAATGATATGGGTAAACATAGGTATATCGGTAATTGACATAAAACAATGTTAGTTAGTATGGAAATGCAAAGCATACTGCACTGTTATTTTTTTTTTTTTTTAAAGTATTGTAACAGCATATTGGAACATAGCTCTCATATATTGCATCCTGCGTGTCCCACCTGAATATGGTATTGATGCTTATGTCAGTTATCCGAGCTGGGAGTGGGTCAGTGAGGTATGTGAATGGGACACAAAAATAGAAAACATAGAAAAAGGCAAAAGACAATAATGAGAACTATAATTAAACATATCGAGTTGTCCCATCTGTCTTACAAAATATGCAGCCCAGGCAGGGTAGGCTTAACCCAGAGCGGGCATAATGTTCGAGGTCGCTTGTGGCTAGCTGAGTCCTAGGATGGTGTGTTAGGACATGCCCAGATCGTACGTAGGTAGCTAATTGACCGGGTACTTAAAAAAAAAAAAAAAAATATATATATATATATATCTCCCACTCAACTTGTTACAGGCAAGAAAATTAAACTTGAGAGAACTGTAAGCATAAAGAATAACGATAATAACAATATCATGTAAAAACAGACGTTATAGGTATGCACAGGGAGGTCTCCGGTTTATTGGGGACTTTACTGGTCAGTGGTCTGCGTGGAATCAGAGGAAGCAGAGGCCACGGGAGTGGGGTTTAGTAGGGTAGCAGGTGTCTAGCAGCTATCGTGAAGAAATCTTACAGTGGTAGACAGTGTCGTGATGCTTCCCTGCAGTTGCCAGTGTAGGCTGGTCAGTCGCCTATCTCATTCACCGAACATATAGCGTGGTTGGCTTGTGCTATATTGTGTGGGAGGTTAGGTAGGATCAGCGTGTAGACCCTCTTGCTGTTGTGTGGAGTCTGTTATGGGTACCCCAGGGGTAGTCGTCGTGTCGGACAAGTCGATGTGTGCCCAGGTATGTGGGGTAGGGACGTTCTTTACTTGATTCCCTCTAGATTGTCGTGTGTGTCAGGTCCCCTTAATGGCCAGTACCCCGTTGTTGCAAGGTAGGCATGCGTCTAGATGTGTGTGGAGGTGGATATGTTGGGTGATCCAGTATGTGTGCGTGGTCAAGTGTGTGGCAGCGTCTGGGGTTGCATCCCCTGGCAGCTCCTCGATAGTTGAGTGCCCCTGTCTGGTCGGTTGCGTGAGGAGTGTGTGTGAGTGGGGTATGTCTTGTCTTTGCTGGTAGGTTTTTAGGGGGTGGTAAAGTCGCTAAATATCCGTTCACTCGGGACTAATTTTATCTATGGATCTCGTGGGGACGGGAGGGGCCAAGGCCCTGCTTTGTCGTAGGGGGAGGGGGGGGGTACCATTTGGCAAGTCCAATTTATAGATTACAAGTCCAAGAGTAAGTTGGGGTTTCTCGTAGGCAGTGGGGTGTCTTTCATCCAACTTCTGAGGATTGTGTAGTCCCAGGTATGGTGCGAGAATTAGGTGGTGACCGCAGCATAGGTCACCGGGGTTGCGCCTCTCGGGATAAACGGGTTGATTGTTGCCGGGTCCCAGCTATGTGCCGGCGTGGTCTGGTGAGGGGGTCCTTCCTGGGTGAGTGGGTCGTGTGTGATGCCCAGAGTCCGCAGGAGGTCCGATCCGTCCTGGATATCGTGGATCAGATGGGAGTCCGTGCCTTGTTGTACTGCGAGAGATCTGGGGTTCCGCCACCTGTAGCTGATACCCTTTTGTTGGAGCAGAGAGGTGAGTGGTCGTAGCGACCTGCGCCAGGCTAGGGTGCCATTTGATAGATCGGCAAAAAAGGTCAGTCCCCTATTTTCGAACTGTAGCGGGGTTTTGCCCCTGAGGGCCGTGAGGAACGTTGTTTTATCTCTTCCATTTCGGAATGTGATTATAGTGTCTCTCGTGGCTGAAGGCGGCGCCCTGGGTGGTTTAGGGATCCAAAATTGGTCTGCTGGGGTGATGGCGTCGGACTGTCCCCGAGGTAATACAGCCCCCAATATGCGTTGTATAACGTGCGGCAATTCGGACTCCAGTATCTCTTCTGGGAGCCCTCTAACCTTTAAGTTTTGCCGTCTCCGGTCGTCCGCTTGGGCCGCGAAGCAGTGTTCATATAGCTGATTCTGCATTTGTAAGTCCTGTACCGCCTTCTGTAAGGACGATAGGTTCAGCTGGTGGCTCTGTGAGGATGCCTCCAGTGTGCTAATGCGGCCTGTCAGGCCCTGCATTTCTCCCCTGAGGGCCTTAACGTCTGTCAAAATATTGTTTTGGAGTTCCGCCAGTAGAGCCTTCAGAACCCCTGTAGTTACCAATTCAGCGTCGGTTCCCTTCTTCGGGGGCCTGGTCTTCTGTGGTATGGTTGGGGCTGTCGCCGTGGAGGGCCGCCATATTGGGCTCCGTCGGGCCTAGCGCTTGCCTCCACATATGGCCCCGTTTTTTTATTTTTCTTTCCCATGTTGTTTTAGGGGGTCTTTGCAGTAGTTTTTGGAGGGTCGGTGGTTATTTTCCACAGGATTTGTTAGATTTTCGTCGTGTGCTGTCTGGTGCTCTAGTTTCCAGCGACCGCTTTCCTCGGCAGTTCGGCTCCGCCCCCTAAATGCTTTTTTTGCGTTTTTTAAAAGTCAGATTTTAACATTTCTAGCCAGCGTTTATAGCTTCAACTGAATATTTTTCTACAGATATGTTAAAAACTATGATACATGCAAAACAAAACACAAAATGTTTATGACCTATTAGCCTGGGACCTTATGCATTTCCTTATTCTTTGCTATTACATGCATAGTAAACAAGTATGTATGTTTTTTTGGGGGGGACACGTTGGACATGCCCCTTGAAAATTATAGCTCCTGAATATATCTTCTGAAATGCACTATTGGCTTTCTTGGTAAATATTTAGCAGTGTCCCAAATTGCTAGTTTTGCCTTTAAGTAGGCCCTACAGTATGATTACTTTCAATCAAAGATCACTATTAATCCTCATTGAATTGCAGATTTTTTTTAAAAAAAAAAATGTATATATTTTGCCCAGACAAGATATTTCCCGTCTTTAAAGGGACACTATAGTCACCTGAACAACTTTACCTTAATGAAGCAGTTTTGGTATATAGAAATGCCCCTGCAGCCTCACTGCTCAATCCTCTGCCATTTAGGAGTTAAATGCCTTTGTTTATGAACCCTAGTCACACCTCCCTGCATGTGACTTGCACAGCCTTGCATAAACACTTCCTGTAAAGAGAGCCCTATTTAGGCTTTCTTTATTGCAAGTTCTGTTTATTAAGATTTTCTTATCCCCTGCTATGTTAATAGCTTGCTAGACCCTGCAAGAGCCCCCTGTATGTGATTAAAGTTCAATTTAGAGATTGAGATACAATTATTTAAGGTAAATTACATCTGTTTAAAAGTGAAACCAGTTTTTTTTTTTCTTTTTTCATGCAGGCTCTGTCAGTCATAGCCAGGGGAGGTGTGGCTAGGGCTGCATAATCAGAAACAACGTGATTTAACTCCTAAATGACAGTGAATTGAGCAGTGAAATTGCAGGGGAATGATCTATACACTAAAACTGCTTTATTTAGCTAAAGTAATTTAGGTGACTATAGTGTCCCTTTAAGCAGTTTTGGTGTATAGATCCTGCCCCTATAGTCTCACTGCCAAATTATCTGCCATTTATGTGTTAAATCACTTTGTTTATGCAGCCCTAGCCACACCTCCCTATATAGTCTTCCTAAACACTTCATGTAAAACAGTCAACTAATGCTTACACTTCCTTTTATTGCAACTCCTGATATGAGAAAAGTCATATCTCCTGTTCTGTTAAAAACTTTCTAGACCCTGCAGGAGCCCCCTGTATGTAATTAAAGTTCAATTTGCCGAGCAGAAGATACACACTTTTAAAGTAAGTTACATCTGATTGAAAATTAAACCATTTTTGTTTCAATGCAGGCTGTGTTAGTCACAGACAGGGGAGATGTAACTAGGGCTGCATAAACAAAAACAAAATTGATTTAACTCCTAAATGGCAGAGGATTGAGCAGTGAGACTTTAGAGTCATGATCTATACACCAAAACTCATTCATGAGGATAAAGTAATGTTCTTCCAATTGAGGTTCAGTATTATTTATAGTTTGTCTTGTAGGTTACAAAGCAGTGTCCATCTACTAAGTTAGTTTTTTTTGTATAAGATATGTCTAATGCAGGTGACAAACGTAAGAGATCTGTGTTGGAGCTATTTAGTTGCTGATATATGATGCTAGAATATTTTGTGCCACATCTGCCAGTGATGGTCATACTTAATGCACTCGTTTTTATTTGGATGCGACTTTGTTATGCATTCATCTGCCAGTCTGCTGATGCCTTTGATCCTGTGGGAGACAGTTATAGAAAGACTATAATTATGTGTTATAACTCCCTCCTCTCTTTGGTCCTTTTCGTGTACATATGTTGATATTTTAATGCTAAACCTTTGAAGCTCTCTGTATAATTAAACCTTTAGTGAGATATTTATAGCTGATGGGGGGGAAAAAAAATCTGTATGTAACATTACACGCTACTAGTGATGCTCAGCAACCAATTACTTGGGAAAACAATAGTAGCATACCTTGATACTATTGTGAATCCTTTCAAAGAATTCCCTCCTGTTCAAATAATTGTATATTAGAGTTACTCTAAGCACCAAAACTACAGCTTAAATTGGCTCTGGGAATCTTAAGCTAAACTTGTGTGGATTCAGTAGGGAACCCTGGCATTTCATCTAATGTAAGAATATGAACTGGGAAGTAACATCTAATGTATAACTCTGAAACCAGTCTTGAAGGTGAACCTATCCAATACATGCGTGCAGCTGCATAAATTTACACTGTACTCCCACATGCTGACACTTCATCCAAGTACATCCCTGCATTCACAGTAACGGTGTTCTACACCAGGGCTGCCCAACAGGTAGATCCCCAGATGTTGTGGAACTACAACTTCCATGATGCTTTGCATGCCTTTAGAATGACAGCATCGGGAGAGTTGTAGTTCTACAACAGCTGGGGATCTACCTGCTGGGCAGCCCTGAATTGTATACAGTAAATTTAAAAATAAAATTATGTGCTAATGTTTGTGATGGTAATGTTTAAGCTTGGCAGTAGCTTAGAACTCAAGTGTTTACTCTTGTCTTGCATTTCAGGAAAGAGCGAGAACGTGAAAGAGATGACCGATCAAAGGATCGTGATAGGGATCGTGACAAAGAGAGAGACCGTGAACGTGATAGGGACAAAGATAAAGACTCCAGGGGTGTATCAAATACACCTTATATCACAGCAGCTGGGATACCACCCGTAAAACCAGCAGCACTTCCTCAAGGCGTTAACCCATTTACAAACCTACCACACACCCCACGATACTATGATATATTAAAAAAGCGACTTCAGCTACCAGTTTGGGAATACAAGGAACGGTTCACCGATATCCTAGCACGGAACCAGTCCTTTGTTTTGGTTGGAGAGACTGGCTCTGGAAAAACTACACAGGTATGTAATATTTGTGCTTTCTGATAATTGTTTTAGGTTATTGCATGGAGATGACAAAATAACAATCTGTAGTGGTTCCACCCCCACCCCCCCCTTTATTTATTTTTACTCCATATAGTTTTATGTAGATGTAACTATTGTCTCCATTCAGCTTCTTGGACAAAACAGGGCACATTGGGTATATGCTGTAATATGCCAAAATTGCTTTTTCTAGAGAAGTATTAAAACCAATGATTCGCAACTTTGCTTGACAGCTGAGGTGTTACTAAAGGGATTTCTCTTGAAATTGACACTTGCATAAAGTAAGGCAGAAAGGATGTGTAGTTAACCCCCAAAGAACTCCAGCAAGCAGTAGTGTCACTTTAAAGTTACATATTACTTGTCTGTCCTAGCCTACAATAAAAATGCAAAATGTCCTCTGTTTGCCAATGTGTACAATGTTCAGGGAATCATGGGATGCACAGAGTATTTTTTACATAGTGACACTGATTACTTAGAATGTCTGGGAATGTACATTTGTTTTTACATACCTCCACTGCACATGTCATTTCTATTAAAGGGACACTATAGTCACCTGAACAACTTCAGCTTAATGAGGTTGTTCAGGTGAGTGCTACAGCTACCCGGAGCCTTTTTCTTGTAAGCACTGTATTTTCTGAGAAAATGCAGTGTTTACATTGGAAGCTTGGAACACCTCTTGTTGCAGTCAATCAGACGGCCACCAGAGGGACTTCCGAGTTCAGAGGCCCTAAAAAGGCCTCTCGTCCGATGCATTCTGGGTGAATGCATCAGACGGGCTATCAGCACACAAAGCACTGTGAACGCGCTTTGTGTGCTGATAGCCTGTCAGCACTGCTGTGGGCGTGGCTTCAGCTGAACGCTTACGGTCCACAATAGTGGTTGAAGGGGGGGGGGGGAGACCTACTCTCCTCCCCCCCGGCCCCCACCCCTGTGCGGCGGGTGGGGGCCCTAAAATTATCAATAAGGGGGGGGACCTACTGCCCCCCCCCCCCCCCCGGCCCCCACCCCTGTGCGGCGGGTGGGGGCCCTAAAATTATCAATAAGGGGGGGACCTATTGTCCCCCCCCCGGCCCCCACCCCTGTGCGGCGGGTGGGGGCCCTAAAATTATCAATAAGGGGGGGACCTACTGTCCCCCCCCGGCCCCCACCCCTGTGCGGCGGGTGGGGGCCCTAAAATTATCAATAAGGGGGGGACCTATTGTCCCCCCCCGGCCCCCACCCCTGTGCGGCGGGTGGGGGCCCTAAAATTATCGATAAGGGGATAATTAGGGGATTTCAAGCCATCCAATCACAGTGCTCTGTGTCATTTTACAAGCGTGGGAAAATTCCAAAGAACTTTCCCACGCTTGTAAAATGACACAGAGCACTGTGATTGGATGGCTTGAAACCATCCAATCACAGTGCTCTGTGTCATTTTACAAGCGTGGGGAAATTCCAAAGAACTTTCCCACGCTTGTAAAATGACAAAGAGCACTCTGATTGGCTCAAACCCACCAATCAGAGTGTTCTTAGCCTAATTGCAGGGCGGGGCAAGGCTTTATAAGCCTTCCCCACCCTGCGGAGCTCAGTCTGCGCGGAGCCCTCCATGGGTGAAGATGGATTATTTTTTTTTGCGCTCGTTTTTTTTTTTTTTTTTTAATTGCGTCGGTTATTATGGATTTTTATTTGCCCTTTTTTGGGCTGAAGAAAAGATTTTAGAAGAAAGAAAACATCGAATGGTAAGTTGATTTTAGCTCATTTTTTCTTTTTTACAGGTTTTTAGTTAATGGTCCTCCCTCATTATTTTTAGGGTGAGGGGGGTAGGTAGGGAGATATTTTTTTTTTTTTTTGGGGGGGGGGGGGGGGGAGGGTTAACTAGGGTCCCCCCCCCCTTTGTATTTAGGGCCCCCACCCACCGCTCAGGGGTGGGGGACAATAGGTCCCCCCCCTTATTGATAATTTAGGGCCCCCACCCGCCGCTCAGGGGTGGGGGCCGGGGGGGGGACAGTAGGTCCCCCCCTCATTGATAATTTTAGGGCCCCCACCCGCCGCACAGGGGTGGGGGCCGGGGGGGGACAGTAGGTCCCCCCCTTATTGATAATTTTAGGGCCCTCACCCGCCGCACAGGGGTGGGGGCCGGGGGGGGGACAGTAGGTCCCCCCCTCATTGATAATTTTAGGGCCCCCACCCGCCGCACAGGGGTGGGGGCCGGGGGGGGACAGTAGGTCCCCCCCTTATTGATAATTTTAGGGCCCCCACCCGCCGCTCAGGGGTGGGGGCCGGGGGGGGCAGTAGGTCCCCCCCCCTCATTGATAATTTTAGGGCCCCCACCCGCCACACAGGGGTGGGGGCCGGGGGGGGGACAGTAGGTCCCCCCCCCTTATTGATAATTTTAGAAAGCGAGCTGAGCTGTCAGTCAGACAGCTCAGCTCGCGAACGCGCATTCCGCGCACATGCGCGGTAAAGCGCTCAGGTTCTTCATAGGGCGGCATTCAATGCCGCTCTATGAAGAACGCGATTGGTCCAGCGCGAAGCCGTCCCATTGGGCCCCGCGATTTCGTCATTTTGACGAAAAAGGGGGCGCGGCCTAGCGGGGAGCTCGGCGCTGGAACGGAGGTAAGTTTTTAATATAAAAACATCGATTTTTTTTTTTTTTTTAATTAATGAAAGTTCATATAAAAGCAAGAAGGAAGGCTGGGGGACCTGTCTTTCTTGCTTTTATATGGTGACTATAGAGTCCCTTTAAAGCTTCATGAGCAAATACTGGGGTATGTATGAGTTACTCTCTCCAAGAAAGTCTACCCTTTAAAATTGAGCTTAAAGTATGCTCTCCATCTCTTCTCCCAAAGTTAAAGTTTTAAGAAGATTATGAAATTTAAATTTTACTTCAGATCACCATTCACAACAAGTACTAGTGATTACAGTATTTAATGTGATATAGTTACTGTCTGCAACATCTTAAAGAAACACTATAGTGTTAGGAATACAAAGCTGTATTCCGAAGACTATAGCTTCCCTCTGCACCCCCACTCCTCCCCTCCCCTCCCCCCACACACACACCCACTGACAATGAAGGGGTTAAGGGGAAAAAAAACCCTTTTTTTTTTTCTTTTCTTCTTTTTCCCCATTTGCCTTATTCCAGCTCTGAGCACTCAGGGATGTCTCTGTCTCCACCACCTCGGAGGTCATCGTTAGAGGAACCTAAGGCCTTCCCCACAGGAAAGCATTGAATCAGTGCTTTCCTATGGGGAATTTGAAGACGCTGGACAACTCAAAACTGCAGGAAGCATCTCGAGTGGCTGTCTGGTAGACAGCCACTAGAGGAAATCTTAACACTGCGATATAAACATTGCAGTTTCTCTAAAACTGTAATGTTTTACATTGCATGGTTAGTAGGACAGGGACAGTGCAACCAGACCACTTTAATGAGATAAAGTGGTTTAGGTGTCTATAGTGGCTTTGTCACCTCACACTTACCATTCTCTTGTTCCTCTTTCAGAATCTGTTCTACATTTCTGATGTATTTTTTTCATAGAAAAGGCAGTGTTTACATTAAAGCCTAGGGACACCTCCAGTGGCCACTGGAGGTACTTCCTGAGGCAATGCTGCACAGTGTGCAGCACTGATGTTCAGCGTCTCCACGCTCTGCATTAAAGGACCACTCTAGTGCCAGGAAAACATACTCGTTTTCCTGGCACTAGAGTACCCTGAGGGTGCCCCCACCCTCAGGGACCCCCTCCCGCCGGGCTCTGGAGAGAGGAAGGGGTTAAACTTACCTCTTTTTCCAGCGCCGGGCGGGGAGCTTTCCTCCTCCTCTCCATCTTGATCGCGACGTCATCGGCTGAATGCGCATGCGCGGCAGGAGCCGCGCTCGCATTCAGCCGGTCGCATAGGAAAGCATTTACAATGCTTTCCTATGGACGCTTGCGTGCTCTCACTGTGATTTTCACAGTGAGAAGCACGCAAGCGCCTCTAGCGGCTGTCAATGAGACAGCCACTAGAGGATTTGGAGGCTGGATTAACCCTCATTATAAACATAGCAGTTTCTCTGAAACTGCTATGTTTATAAAAAAAAGGGTTAATCCTAGAGGTACCTGGCACCCAGACCACTTCATTAAGCTGAAGTCGTCTGGGTGCCTAGAGTGGTCCTTTAAAACTCTGAACTTTCCTGATTCCTCTTTGAGTAGATGCTGATTGGCCAGGGCAGTGTTTGGCCCCTCCCTGCCTTGGTGTACTCGACAATCCAATGCTTTCCCTGTGGAAAAGGACTGGATTGGCTGAAATAATCAATTCTGTTGTCAGTCAAAGAGGCCGATAAGGGGCGGGGCTAGCGCCTGCCGACCCATGGGGATCGTGAAATAAGGTAAGTTTTAACCCTTTCTAAGGAGGCAAATTGGGCAAACCACCTTTAACACTAGAGGCTCAGGAATACTTGTTTGTTTCTTGATTGCAAGCTTCACCCTTTTGTTAGAGTGACAAAGGAAGTGGAGCTTACCTTAAGCTGCACCCATTTGTCACAATTGTTCACTCTGTAATACTGCAGACACCTCACACTGTGCTGTCCGCCCCTTCCTATTTCAATACAGAACGTTCAGTTAGCTCAGTGGAGCATACGGAAGCTTCTTTGAGGAGTTTCCATGGTCAGGAGATGTGGAAGCGGATGATTGGCAGACCCCCAGCCAAGGGGTCATACCATTTTAAAATGGTGCTTAAAGTATTTAAGAATATTAGTATTTTGAATTGTTCAAGTAAAAACGCTTGAATAAAAGGTATTATTGGTGCACTAGTAAAATATACATATAGCATATAAAGTCTGTGTTTTAGGGAGCAAGTGTGTGGGTGAGTGCTCTGTAGTGGTTATGGTACCAGGAATACCCAAGGAAGTTAAACAATTATCTTTTTGCAGGAAGTGTATTTATTGGTGAGGCTGTGCACGTCACAGGAAGGGAAAGTGTGACTAGGAATCCATAAACAAAGTGATTTTAACTTGTATTGAGACTGCAAAATCATGATCTATTTAAAAGGACAGTATAGTCGCCAGAACAACTACAGCTCAATTGTGGTACTTGTGTCTATAGCATGTCCCCACAGACTTTTTTATGTAAACACTTGTTTTTCCAGATAAAAGGCAGTGTTAACATTACTGCCTAGCAACACCTCTGATATTTTTTTTATTTTAAATATCAGAGGGCACACATTTATCCCAAACTGCAGACTTTATTGAAGTTGAACAGTCAATGTTTCGGTCACATAGAAGTCTTTCTCAATCCATTGCTTAAAAAGGCCTTGGCTTAAATAAAATCTGAAGTTTTGGATAGAGCCTTTATGTGCCTGGGTATTTTTGTTTCTTTGGTCTGCAATTCATGATGAAGTTGTAGCCTCCCTGGTCTGTGTGGCAGCAAAGTGTTGATCGGCTATCTTTATTGGCTAGTGCAATTTCTTATTAAAACTTTAGTAACACCTCTAGTGGCAGTCACTCAAGGTGCTTCCTTGGTCAGTGATGCACAGTTTCTCCACCGTCTGCATGGGGATGCTGTACGCTTTCCATAAAGATGCATTGACTCTATGAGGAGATGCTCATTGGTCATGTATTTTAGATCCACTGTGTGTATTTGCACACAGAACACTTAAGATAGTTTTGTAGTTCTCACTTCACATGTAATGCTTAAGCTGATCCAACAGATGGACTTCCTCTCTGCAGGTTTAATGCACAAGTGATTACTTTTACCCAAAACTATACAACTTAAATGAAGAAACTGATTGCAGAAGTGTAACTGTAAATCAATTATTAATTTCCTCAGATTCCTCAATGGTGTGTTGATTACATGCGGTCGTTGCCGGGTCCTAAAAGAGGCGTTGCGTGTACCCAGCCAAGAAGAGTAGCTGCAATGAGTGTGGCCCAGAGAGTGGCTGATGAAATGGATGTAATGTTGGGTCAGGAAGTTGGTTATTCCATTCGATTTGAAGACTGCAGCAGTGCAAAAACAATCCTGAAGTAAGTAAGCTGCCTTGTAATCCAAGCCTCAAATATATTGTTTTGACTTTTAATAGGTATCTTAATTCTGCATGCGCTTAGTTGCAATATATATCCGTGTCAGATACATTTCTATAATCGTTTCAATACTAATAACTCTGTTTGGAACAGGCTGGATCATGTTTAGAATCCTCTACATCTGATACACGCTGATCTGAGGATTTTTAAACAATATATTGAAAATGTATTCTTAATCTTTAGTTTTTATGGGTTTGTAGATCTGGATGTAGGTCTTCATTTGAGTGGTACTCGATGCACACACAGCTTGTTACATGGTGTGTTTAATTTAATACAAACTTTATTCGTCTCTACTGGTTTAATTATGCATTGATACGATATTTTCATCTTTTCGAAATCATTGAAAACTTAGCTTTTGTTTAGAGGTGTGTTCTTATAATAATCATACAAACAAATTTGACCTTTCATCTGTTATGGCACATTCTTTAACCCCTTAAGGACCAAACTTCTGGAGTAAAAGGGAATCATGACCTGTCACACATGTCATGTGTCCTTAAGGGGTTAAAGAAGCACTTAAAATATAATTTATTTATTTTTTAGTGTTCCGGGGTCAATTGTTTTTTTCGTGTAAATGTAAATAGACACAGAGATGGACTTCATGATATGATCATAATTTGATAAAAAAAATTCTCTTTCAGGTATATGACTGACGGTATGTTACTTCGAGAGGCAATGAATGACCCGCTTTTGGAACGGTATGGTGTGGTAATTCTTGACGAAGCTCATGAAAGGACTTTGGCAACAGACATATTAATGGGTGTTTTAAAGGAGGTGGTGAGACAAAGAAACGATTTGAAGGTAATTCATTTTGGAATCTGCTTAGACCCACTGCAACAATTGTGTATTCTTTGCATAGTCTGAGTGGCTAGCTATATGCTCTCTTCTGATATATATCATTAGGGTATTGATCAGCACCTGTTCCAATTGTTAACCCCAGAAAACGAATATTTAATTATGCAGCATAGGTAATTAAAAATAGGTTTTCCTCTTCTGAACAGACATTGTGACCTTATTATAAATTAGTTTTTTTTTTCTAGTGGACGCAATAAATTATGGGAGATCTGGGCAATTCGTTCCTATCTTTGATAAAACACCCTCGCTTTTGGTGGATGGAGATTGAAACATAATTAACCCCTTAAGGACACATGACGTGTGACATGTCATGATTCCCTTTTATTCCAGAAGTTTGGTTCTTAAGGGGGTTAAAGGAACACTATAGTGTCAAACATTTATTCCTGACACTAAAGTCCTGGTGTGGCTGTTTAGGTGCCTGTCCCTCTCCAAATGCTGAAGAGGTGATTTTACTCACCTTTTCCCCCGGCCTTGCCAGTCTCGCCACTACTGGTCTGTCTCCGTCTCCATGGCTGAGATCATCAAACTTGATTATCTCAGCCAATCTAATAGGAAAACATTAGAAAACTATTGACCATGTGCTACAAAACACTGAATCAATGCATTTCTATGGAGAATGTTCATCGCCTCCATGCAGAGCGAAACAGGAAGCAACTCTAGTGGCCATCTGAGTGATTGTCACTAGAGGTGTAAACATTGCCCTTTCTCTGTATCTCCAGGGACAGGCTATAGACACCAGGACAACTACATTAAGCTATACTTGTTCTGTTGACTAGTGTCCTTTTTAAGAGACAAAATAATGTTCTCACTAGAAAACCTTAGCTGTTTGCTTATAAAAGCACACACTTATCTTTGACAGAATTGCACAATATGTGTGGGTATCTTGGAGTGTCATTTAAAGAAAATTTAGTTTTTATGTTGGGCAGATTTTTTTTTTAAATTAATAACTACATAATTCTTGGGACCTTATCGACTTGATTTCCAGAATGCAAAAGGAGGAGTTACATTTAGTCTTTTGTTAAATATCTTGAACTCTGTGTGTCCTCTTAAGGGATACTACATAATTTTGGCCATGGATCACGATCTTCATTTGCCATTATTTGTACATGTGTGCTTATCTACCCATCATTGCAATAATTCAATCTTCGTCATAATGCATAATAACTTCAGGTAGGTAAGAGATAATGTAGCATACATAATTTTCAATTGACCCTTATATATCCTTGAAAAATATTATCAAATCAAAATGCAGTAAGGCTGTGTTTAACAACTCCTATTTCAATGTATTGTATAAGTTACTTATACATTTCTGTCCCCTGTTCTCTAGGTTATAGTCATGAGTGCTACTCTAGATGCTGGAAAATTCCAGGTTTATTTTGATAGCTGTCCACTTCTGACAATTCCTGGCCGTACACATCCTGTAGAAATCTTCTATACGCCAGAGCCAGAACGGGATTACCTAGAGGCAGCCATTCGTACTGTGATACAGATACACATGTGTGAAGAAGAGGAGGGAGATCTTCTGCTCTTCCTCACTGGCCAAGAGGTGTGTATATATAAATATCTGTTTATAGTAAGTTTCTTTAGATATGTGAAATTCTTGCTTATTTGTGCAGTAAGAGTTTTTTTTTTTTTTTTGTTTTTTTTTTTTTTTTGTTTTTTTTTTTTTTTAAAAGTTTCTTGTTGGTACTGTTTTTACTATTGATTTTTATTTATTTATATATATTTTTTTAATGAGAAATTAAATTGTTCCAGTTTAATGGCAGATTGTTTTCCTATTTTACTAAATCCATGTGACCCATAATTTATAACCATATCAATTAGTGAAGCTGCAAAATGCATTTAGTATTTTCACACAACTGCAACAACCAGAAATAGAAACATTTTTTACAGTTGTGCCATTTTAGCACTTTACGTTGTAATCTTAAAACTGTATCTCCTATAGGGAGTAGGGGCCTGGAGTAATGTCAATAAGACGGTCTGTCTACTTCCACCTACTGTTTAAAGTACTGTATAATGACTAAGTCTAATAGAAACCCTGAACTCAAATATGAGTTGGTTGGCTAATGTCTGTATGCACACAGGTTAGCCGAAACATTGCCCTACTGGCAAGAGAGAAATACATCAAATATTCTCTAAAATACACTTGGCTGATGGATCATCAAGAAGAAAAAAATCTATCACCTGTTAATACAAATTTATTTTGTAGGAAATCGATGAGGCGTGTAAACGGATTAAAAGAGAAATTGATGACTTGGGTCCTGAAGTTGGTGATATCAAGATCATTCCTTTGTATTCGACTCTACCACCACAGCAACAGCAGAGAATATTTGAGCCCCCTCCACCCAAGAAAACAAGTGGTGCAATAGGCAGAAAGGTATGTAACTGTGTAGATAGTTGCCATGGTTTTAATGATTTTCAAGAACCTTTTAAAGCGGCACTGTCCATGCTTGCCTCTTCCCAGTCTCTTCCTCTTTTCTACAGTCTTATTTATTTTATTTTTTATCGGTTTCGAACTAAAAACATAAGACCATGTAAGGACTACTTTGTCTTATGTATTTTTCCTACACCTGACATTCTTACAGTGGGCAGAGCTACACCATCACCAGTGGTGGCTGCAGGGTATTGGTTATGTTTATGGAGGATCCTGCAGTGTTGCGGGATCATCTGTGGACCTCAATGCTGTACTCTTTTCCATGTGCAGGAGTACAACAGTAATGACTGCTCCTGGCGCTGAAGCAATTTTCAGATAGATGCAATGGAATGAAACTGTTGCACAACTGAACTTGTAGTTTTGCATTTTCCACATCTTACAGTTAAAAACATACAGCATTTTGGAGGAGGGAATCTTTATATGACACAAATTATTTATTTAAGGTAGAAATTACACCAGTGTACTGTGATTAATTTCAGCATAGCTGCAAAAACAATGTTTGCTGGTATAAGACAGGGCTTGGCAAATTTGCTTTCAATGTAGGAGCCAGCTTTTCAACGACGAAAATACAATTCTTACAGGGACACTAGTCACTAGAACTACTACAACTCAACATAGTGGCTCTGGTTTATATAGATTGTCTCTGCAGGCATTTCAGTGTAAATTATGCCTTTTCAGAGACAAGGCAGAGTTTACATTGCTGCCTAGTAACATCTCTAGTGGCATTCGCTCAAACTGCTACTAAAGTGTCTCCTATCTCAGCACCTACATTCAGCGTCTCCACGTAGCTGTCATGCATTTTTTTTATTTTTTTGCGAGTTCCTAAAGCTTCCTGGTATGTGTTTCAACATATAATTGCAAAGTAGTTATTGGCAAAATGTGTGCAAATCTTACATTTTAAACTGGAAACCACTTCTGTGAGAATGTATATTTATTTTTTCTATTCCCACTCCTAGGTTGTGGTATCCACTAATATAGCTGAGACTTCTTTAACAATCGATGGTGTTGTATTTGTGATTGATCCGGGTTTTGCCAAGCAAAAGGTAATGTGCTTTTTTAAAAAATAAAATAAAAATATAATATAAATGTAATTTTTTTCGAGTGTTTGAAGTTCCTCTCACATGGAACATGTTAGTGAAATACTTTGAAGTAAAATGAGCAGGAGGACTGTATATTCTACTGTGTGCATATCATTTTCAGATTGATCAAATCCATAAATTTGCCAGTCTATACATTTTAAATATTAATTTTGTTTCCTCCCCACTTTTTACTGACAGGTGTATAATCCTCGTATTCGAGTGGAATCCCTTCTTGTGACCGCTATCAGTAAAGCTTCAGCACAGCAGAGAGCAGGTCGAGCTGGTCGTACTAGGCCAGGCAAATGCTTTAGGCTTTACACAGAGAAAGCTTATAAAACAGAAATGCAGGTACTAATCTATTTACAGGTGTTTTTCAGCACTGGAGAGTTCATATGTCTCAAACACTTTCTGATCTTGACATCACTAATATCCCCTTTCTAGCTAATAGATTCTGCATCACATCTCTGTGCTGTGTGAAATAGTTTTGCAGCACCTTCTTTATCACATTGCTGCTTTGTGTATCTCCCATTTCAATTCATTTTTTTTTTTTTTTTTTTTTTTTAATACAGTAATTTCGAATTTGGATCAGTATTATGATTCTAATTCCTTTTAAAGTTTTGCTGGTAAAATTAGATTCTCTCGTGCTTGTTTCAATGTTGTGTGCTTCCCTCTTGATCCACTAAGGGCTGGTATTCTAATCCACACATGGGTGGGTGGGATTATGCTCATGAAAGATAAGAGCTGTGCACGCATGCTTATTGGGTACTTTTAAAATATGCAAATCCACATAACAAGAATCTGTTTACTGGAAGCTGCTATTTTGTTTCCAAAGGTTTAACTTTACCTTGGCATGTTCAGTTGTAAGCAGCAGCTTTCCAAACCCGTAAATTCTATGTTTGGAGCATGTATATCCAGGTTTGAACATAGTATTATATTTGGGCTCTCTAATAAAAAAATCTCTCTCCAAACTCCTACTACCAGGCACCTGTGCTTTGGCTCTGCAATTGTGAAAGTGAACTTCTGCATTAGTCCATCCAACTTTGAATTGTTGTAATAACGTCTGGACATTGGAACTAGATAGCACCACACTCTCTCTGTTATTACCTTTATTTCCACATTAGTCAAGCACCAGTGGAGGAACCTGGCTTTAGCGGCTAGGAGTGAGTGTGTTGTCATATAGCTGGCGTAATTAGACACAAAAGGTGGAAGGGGTCAATGAGTAGTGATGATACTAACATATGGCCTCTTTAAGTCTTCATTTTAGAATGCTTTCTTATAAAGTAAAATGTGTCTTATGTGTTGGTACTTGCTGTTTTTACAGGACAATACCTACCCTGAAATCCTGAGGTCTAATTTGGGTTCTGTGGTGCTGCAGTTAAAGAAACTTGGTATTGATGACTTGGTTCACTTTGACTTTATGGATCCTCCAGGTAGGAAGTTGCTCTGAAAATGTAAATAACGCAAATTTATTGAAAGTTTAATAACATGATTTATTTTCAAAATGCCATTTAAATCCAACCAAATCTAATATGGAAATATTAAACTCATTTCTTTTAACAAACTTTTTAATTTTATTGCAAACTATATATCCTTATTCCCTTAACTTGGCATATAAAATAAATAGTGCATGTGATGTCTAAAACAAAGTAAATATGTGCAGTCGGATTCGTTGCAAGAGTTATGAAAACATAAATTTTCTCCATTCTACCTCAAAACCTCTCATGCCATTCTTTTTGGGTTGTTTGTTGTTTTTTTTTCTTCCTCTTTTTTTTTTTTTTTTTTTGTCCACTGAAGCAGTGACTGGAATATTTCATTTTATTTTAAATTTTTTTTTTAGCCCCTGAAACATTAATGCGAGCCCTGGAGCTCTTGAATTATCTATCTGCCTTAAATGATGATGGAGACCTTACTGAATTGGGGTCAATGATGGCAGAATTTCCTCTGGACCCACAGTTAGCCAAGATGGTTATCGCAAGTTGTGAATACAATTGTTCTAATGAGATCCTATCTATAACAGCCATGCTGTCAGGTAATAGCAGGGAACATACTATTAAAAGTCTTTCCATCAAACGGAAACTCTTTTCACAGTGTGTATATATTTATCAACATATATATGGAATTATATAATGTGTGTATGCTAAGGCACGTCTGAGTACCCACTAAAGCATGTATTGTGCAAATTTGTATTAAAAGTGAATTTCAACTTTTGGGCCGGAACAGTCAGAGAGAACTTGGCTTTTAAGTTGTCAGATTCTGTTTTGGCCGAAAACGTAAATTTACTTAAAATTTCCAACAGTTCACACTTGAATAACGGTGATTGAAAACAAGTACTGGTTTAAAAAAATTGAATGCTTTGTTGCCCATTGGACGATTGCAACCATAATCGAGTAATGGGTATGTTGCAACACTCCAGTTAAACAATTTTTAGGATGTAGCACGCCTGTAGTGTCCATTTTCATTTGGACTGTTAAGCTGAACAAAGCTTGATAACATATGTTGCAAAAAAATTGCCATTTGATGGTTCTTGTTAAACTTTGTCATTCAAATGGAGCATTTTTTTTTCTTATCATTTGCAATTTGCACAACATGCTAAGAAAATTCAAATCAAATGCAGAGATCAATAGAGCACCCCTAAGGTAGACTATAGTTGTTAAGGCAGTGTTAAAAGTAATTTATGCTCTTACGGAATACATTGTTAGAATGGCAATTATAAGAAACACATTTTAATTTTTAATTGCTGTTTAATAATTTCATGTAAACCTTTTGAGGGTGAGCCTGCTTCTTATTGAAAATACATTCTTTGTTTATCTTTCTCTTGTTTCACATTCATTAATTTGTCTTTGTGTGAGACAGACTGAAAGACATGATCTAAAATGTATCTTTAGAAGCAGCAACAATATTTTATCTACAATAGTCTGTATCCTACAGAGGTTATCACCCCAAATTTTAGCAGTTTAAGATTTCCTACTCTACTCCATTAAAAAATGGGCCCACAGTTGTCTTGGTTACTAATTAAAGACCATATGTATATCACTTACTATAATATAAAGGTTAGGCCCTGGACAGATACATAATTTTGTTTGCTTTATACACCACACACCAACTTTTGCGTATCTTTTTAAAGTATAATTCTCCTAAATCTCTTGGTGACAACTTCCTATTATTGCGTCTCCTTCTGATAGGTTTGAGTGCCAGAATCAGAAGTAATTGTATCTTTAGTGTGGTAATGTCTTGAAAATTTGACAGTAAATGTTTCATGCTATTTCCAATTGTTAACCTGTTTGACTACATATAGATTTGACTTCAAAATGAGTGGTAAAATGTGTTTTCAAGCTATATCTTTCCAATACTTCAGACTCAGAGCAGATGGGCAGGGCAGTGTGTATAATCACTGATGCAGCTTTTCTGTGGTGGTGGTAGTAGTCTAGTGTTCATATTACCTCTCTTTATTTCAATTCAGTGATTTGATAGCCTTTGGCATGCCAGGTCATGTGGTGGTCAACCTTTCCCATATTGATTAGCTTGTTTTCTGGCACAGCATAATGGGAAAGCCAGTCCACAACAGCCAGCATCCCAAATGCTAGCTATGGTTGAAAACTTGACAGGCAGCAAATGGTGCATACAGTTCACTCAAGCATACAAATGAAGACCAAAACTTCATGGATGCATTAAATCCCAGAACATTGGACAATGTACTGTATACCAGCAGTTGTATTCACTAAGGATCAATGAGATGGCGTTAATGATTCTTGGTAAAATTTTATTTAAATATTAAATCTAGGTAAATAACACTTGCGGTTTATTCTGATGAACAGTCCTTTATAAACTGGCAACTAACATATTTATACATGGCTTGTCATAATTAAATCCTAATCTTTTAGACTTGTCAACTTCCATCATATTGGACTTAATGTATGGAAACCCCTGGAAGTTGCAAAGTTGTACAGCTTATCCCCAGTTACTTATATGTCCATACATATTCCAAAAGCTATAGTTTACTTATTCAGTGGAAAACATTGCCCCATGTAAACATTCAAAGATTTAGAAATTACTGGATCAAATTACTATAAGGAATTGAATTGCTGCAAGTATCTGTCTTGTTTGCACCTCTAAATGTCCACTACTACTTTCACCCCACAGTTGTAGCTGTTAAAGTATTTGCATTAAGCAAATTAAAAATGGCCATTAGTGGCAACAAGTTTTGCTTGTGGTTATTTTTTTTATTTTTTTAGGAATTTCTTTAGTTTTTTTTATTTTATTTTTTATTTTAAATGAATTTATTGCATGAAATGTACTTGGTTGCCATATGATTTTGATGAGGCAGCCGTTGTAGATTCTTGAAATCTTGGTGAACCTGATGTAGGGTAGTTGTTCCCTTGATGGCTGTCATGTCGGTGCCTTAATTTAGTTCAAGCAAATATAATCTGGTGCTCTGTAGTTTTGAAACCCTCTTGTCTTACAGATGTGGTTAGGTGTTGATGTACCAAACAAAGGTAGTAAACAGTCCAAGATGCAGTTGGAGGCCCATCCTGCCCTGCCCTATGCTCTGTGAACTGACCTAGCTAGGCCTTGTTCCTCTATCAGTGAATGCGTGACTCATCGATATGGGCATTTGTGTTGGGCCCATACCAACCTTGTTTAGTCCCACAGTGTTTTATTCGACCCACGGAAGTCAAGAAAGCTGCAGATGAATCCAAGATGAGGTTTGCCCACATAGATGGTGATCATCTGACGCTGCTGAACGTGTATCACGCTTTTAAACAAAGTAAGTGTTTTATTCTATTACATTTAACAATGAATCTCTGATCTACACTGTTAAGTTGGATCTGTTTTATATTGCAAAAATAAAAATCTTTTTACCTCCACCTCCACCCCAAAGCTTGTATTTAATGTTCCTTTTATTGCTCTTAGTTTATGTTGCATAGAATAACATATGAGTATTGGGTATATAAGGACAGGAGTAGAGTAGTTAAAATGGACTAAGGATTTTGCATTCCCAATACTAGCAGCTACTCGTGCAATAACAGTGAGCAGGCTACTTGAATCCATGTTACACCTAAAGTGTGTTACAGAACTGAATTGCCATATGGTTACTTTTCTAAATGCATTTTGAAGCAATTACTGGATAATAGAAATTATGTGGTCTCCTTTATTACTTAATCCCCAGTGTTACTTCAAAGATGAATAAATAGGAGATATCTTCTATGTACACAATTGCTGTTTTCTGATTTTTGTGCTAGCTGTGTATACAAGGCTATGCCTTTAAAAAAAAATATATAAAAAATAGTAAGAATGAAAGATCTCTGCTCCACTGTTACTAATTTTATTATAGCTTAACTTGACCTTGTACCATTTTAATTATGCTGTTTTAACATTATTTATTATGATTGGTGTTTATATAGCGCTAACTAATTCAGCAGTGCGTTACAATAATATCAAAGGGGGGGAAATTGTACAATAAATGAGACAATTACACAATGATACGGAAACAATAGGTATATGAGGACCCTGCTTAAACGAGCTTATAGTCTAGAGGAAGTGGGGTACAAAAACACAGTAAACAAGCTTGTAGTCTAGAATAGGTGGGGGTACAAAAACACAGTAGGGGCAGCAAGGTGGGACATCTACCAAACAAGGTGTTAAAGTAGCAGAACTGGGGGTGAGAGTGGAGTTGTGGCTCTTTAGGAGAGAGCAAGAGACCGATATGTGGCATAGAATTTACCCTGGGGGGCAGTTCGGCTTCTGGGGAGACCAACTATGAGAGAATTACAGTAATTCATGCGAGAGATTACCAGAGCATGTACAAGCTCCTTGGCAGTTTCTTGCTAAGAATGGGGCGGGTGCGGCAATGTTTTTAAGGTGGAATCGACCGGTTTTAGCAACATACTTGATTGAGGTGCAAAGGTGAGGCCAGGATAAAAGAACACCAAGACAACGAGCTTGCAAGGACGAATTGATGCAAGTACCATCAACTTGCAGGGAAAGTGGAGCATCAGCATTAAGAGGAGGAAAATGAGCTCAGTTTTAGAGAGATTGAGTTTCAGAAAGCAGGAGGACATCCAAGCAGAGATTGAAGAAAGGCAAGCAGTGACATGTTGTAGGACTGCAGGGGAGAGATCGGGGAGGTGGTACGGTCCATAACACTTAAACATTTGGCACTTATTTTGTTTACGGATTTGCATTTTAGTACAAAGTGTATTTATTTCCTATACTTGCCCCTTGCTTTGTGCCAATGAATTGTCAGAGTTTGATTTACTGAAAAAGGTTTGTTCTCATTTTATGAGCTTGTTTTCTGTAAATCATTACTGTACCTGGTCTTTCCAGAGTTGAGCTGCATTCAGCTGTGCTTTGAAAAATGTTTATGTTTGAATAATGTTTATTCATATTTTTATTCATATTTCCATAGGATGCATAATGCTGGGTTAGTGTGAACGGTTTCTTTAGTTTTCATAAATCCTGTAAAAACAGGAAAAGTGTAGCCTACTTATCTTGTGTACGATGCAAAGAAAACTTTAATTCATATAAAGTACATGTACAGTTGCAAGAAAAAGTATGTGAACCCTTTGGAATGATATGGATTTCTGCACAAATTGGTCATAAAATGTGATCTGCTGATCATCTAAATCACAACAATAGACAATCACAGTCTGCTTAAACTAAACACACAAAGAATGAAATGTTGCCATGTTTTTATTGAACACACCATGTAAATATTCACAGTGCAGGTGGAAAAAGTATGTGAACCCTTGGATTTAACCTCCTTTGGCAGCAATAACTTCAACCAAACGTTTCCTGTAGTTGCAGATCAGATGTGCACAACGGTCAGGAGTAATTCTTGACCATTCCTCTTTACAGAACTTTTTCAGTTCAGCAATATTCGTGGGATGTCTGGTGTGAATTGCTACAGCATCTCAATCGGGTTGAGGTCAGGACTTTGACTGGGCCACTTCAGAAGGCGTATTTTCTTCTGTTTAAGCCATTCTGTTGTTGATTTACTTCTATGCTTTGGGTCATTGTCCTGTTGCAACACCCATCTTCTGTTGAGCTTCAGCTGGTAGACAGATGGCCTTAAGTTCTCCTGCAAAATGTCTTGATAAACTTGGGAATTCATTTTTCCTTCAATGATGGCAATCTGTCCAGGCCCTGACGCAGCAAAGCAGCCCCAAACCATGATGCCCCCACCACCATACTTCAAAGTTGGGATGAGGTTTTGATGTTGGTGTGCTGTGCCTGTTTTTCGCCACACATAGTGTTGTGTGTTTCTTCCAAACAACTCTACTTTGATTTCATCGGTCCACAGAATATTTTGCCAGTACTGCTGTGGAACATCCAGGTGCTCTTGTGCAAACTGTAAACGTGCAGCAATGTTTTGTTTGGACAGCAGTGGCTTCCTCTGTGGTATCCTCCCAAGAAATGCATTCTTGTTTCGTGTTTTACGTATTGTAGATTCGCTAACAGGGATGTTAGCATTTGCCAGTGACTTTTGTAAGTCTTTAGCTGACTCTCTAGGATTCTTCTTCACCTCGTTGAGCAGTCTGCGTTGTGCTCTTGCAGTCATCTTTACAGGACGGCCACTCCTAGGGAGAGTAGCAGCAGTGCTGAACTTTCTCCATTTATAGACCATTTGTCTAACCGTGCACTGATGAACAGCAAGGCTTTTGGAGATACTTTTATAACCTTAGGTCTTCTGAGAGCTCTTTTGTGCGAGGCATCATTCACATCAGGCAATGTGTCTTGTGAAAAGCAAACCGAAAACTGGTGTGTGTGTGTGTTTTTTTTTTTTTTTTTTTAAATAGGGCAGGGCAGCTGTAACCAACACCTCCAATCGCATCTCATTGATTGGACTCCAGTTGGCTGACATCTCACTCCAATTAGCTCTTGGAGATGTCATTAGTCTAGGGGTTCACATACTACTTCCTCCTGCACTGTGAATGTTTACATGGTGTGTTCAATACAAACATGGCAACATTTCATTCTTTGTGTTATTAGTTTAAGCAGACTGTGATTGTCTATTGTTGTGAGTTGGATGATGATCAGATCACATTTTATGACCAATTTGTGCAGAAATCCATATCATTCCAAAGGGTTCACATACTTTTTCTTGCAACTGTATCTGGATCAGAGCTGTGCTATGCACTCCACCTTGTTTGATTGCTAGCTCCTGTCCTGTTGTGTTTTACGCCCCACCTCCTATAGACTGTAAGCTACGTTTTTGTAATTGTCTAATTTATTGTTAAATCTCCCTCTTTGATGATGATGTAAAGCGCTACGGAATCTGCTGGCGCTATATAAATACCAGTAATAATATGCCTCAGTGAGCAAATGCACAAATGTTATTTTAAGTGAACTAAATAGTATAACCGGAATATGTCCTTTCATGCACAGAGGTTAAACAAAAACACATTAAAAGCATAAGTCGCGCAACCTTGTGTTATTTCTTGTATAGAATACATTTATTTTGTCCTCCATTGCTCATGTGTGGTGTATAATTGTGCTGGGTTTCTGGATAATTTATATTGTTTACGTTTGGAGTGCCCACCTCTCTGGGTGGTGTAGTCTGTCAGAAAAAGTGCCATTTGTCTATGATAAATAAACAAGAGCTGTGTGCAGTTATTTGCTAGGACAAACACCTGGTCGTCATTATATGCAGTGCTACAAATTATCAAGAGTATGTGGAAATGTATAATTCTGATGCATAGAAAAGTCCAACATAGTGTATCTCAAAAACCGTTTTGCTTGTTACATTTTCATGTGTGATACCTACATGATCATGTTTAATTTCTTCTTCCTCCAGATCATGAATCGTCTCAGTGGTGTTATGACAACTTCATTAACTACCGGTCCCTGATGTCTGCAGACAATGTACGGCAGCAGCTGTCACGAATCATGGACAGATTTAACTTGCCGCGTAGAAGCACAGACTTCACAAGCCGTGATTATTACATTAATATTAGAAAAGCTTTGGTTACTGGTTATTTCATGCAGGTATGTGTTTTTTCTTATGGAAGTAAGAGACTCTGAATCTCAGGGTTTTGAGGCTGGTGAGCTCAAAAGGGAAATGAATTGCATAAGCTGTTATGAGATTCACTCAAATCATATAACAAGGTCTTTTAGGAATTCATGTGTGAAAACTGGAGGGACCTGAGAAAGTACAAGCAATTAACTCAACATAAATGGAATTTGGCCTCCCCACTGATCTGTGTTATGAGGAAATTAACCACTGAGGTGCATGTTGACTCTTGCATATGGCGCAATGTCAAATATGACACTTCTGGTTTTTGAGAAATATGGAGTTCTTTTACAGAATGCACATCAATCTGATTGACAATTATGTATTGGGCTGTGTTTCTTGTCGCATTTATGTGTTTTGACCTTAAACTGCCATTGACATCCATAACTAGAAAGCGTTTTTGATGCAGTGTCATTATTTTTTAACCACATGAGCAAGGTTTATTTTCTTTAAACAGTGGATACATCAAAGGGTGAAATCCGAAAAGGGCTATAATTAAAAATAAAGAATATGACAAAGTTTTGTTAAAACACTATTTGCCAGTGTAAGAAGTGAACCTGGAATCGTAAAACGACTGTTATTATATATATTACGTTAGCTTATTCCTCAGTGCTTTACAATATTAAAGGGACTCTATAGTCACCATATAAAAGCAAGAAAGACAGGTCCCCCAGCCTTCCTTCTTGCTTTTATATGAACTTTCATTAATTAAAAAAAAAAATTCGGTTTTTTTCTTATATTAAAAACTTACCTCCGTTCCAGCGCCGAGCTCCCCGCTAGGCCGCGCCCCCTTTTTCGTCAAAATGACGAAATCGCGGGGCCCAATGGGACGGCTGGTGGCCCTGTGCGGCGGGTGGGGGCCCTAAAATTATCAATGAGGGGGGGACCTACTGTCCCCCCCGGCCCCCACCCCTGAGCGGCGGGTGGGGGCCCTACAATTATCAATAAGGGGGGGACCTACTGTCCCCCCCCCGGCCCCCACCCCTGTGCGGCGGGTGGGGGCCCTAAAATTATCAATAAGGGGGGGACCTATTGTCCCCCCCCGGCCCCCACCCCTGTGCGGCGGGTGGGGGCCCTAAAATTATCAATAAGGGGGGGGACCTATTGTCCCCCCCGGCCCCCACCCCTGAGCGGTGGGTGGGGGCCCTAAATACAAAGGGGGGGGGGGACCCTAGTTAACCCTCCCCCCCCCCCCCCCCCCAAAAAAATATATCTCCCTACCTACCCCCCTCACCCTAAAAATAATGAGGGGGGACCATTAACTAAAAACCTGTAAAAAAGAAAAAATGAGATAAAATCAACTTACCATTCGATGTTTTCTTTCTTCTAAAATCTTCTTTCTTCAGCCCCAAAAAAGCCAAATAAAAATCCATAATAACCGACGCAATTAAAAAAAAAAAAAAAAAGCGCAAAAAAAAATAACCCATCTTCACCCTTGGAGGGCTCCGCGCAGACTGAGCTCCGCAGGGTGGGGAAGGCTTATAAAGCCTTGCCCCGCCCTGCAATTAGGCTAAGAACACTCTGATTGGTGGGTTTAAACCAATCAGAGTGCTCTTTGTCATTTTACAAGCGTGGGAAAGTTCTTTGGAAT
The DNA here is from genome assembly GCF_036172605.1 of Pelobates fuscus. Classification (NCBI taxonomy): domain Eukaryota; kingdom Metazoa; phylum Chordata; class Amphibia; order Anura; family Pelobatidae; genus Pelobates; species Pelobates fuscus. The sequence continues at coordinate 71,388,148 of NC_086322.1, read as the reverse complement.
TTTCCCACGCTTGTAAAATGACACAGAGCACTGTGATTGGATGGATTTCAAGCCATCCAATCACAGTGCTCTGTGTCATTTTACAAGCGTGGGAAAGTTCTTTGGAATTTTCCCACGCTTGTAAAATGACACAGAGCACTGTGATTGGATGGATTTCAAGCCATCCAATCACAGTGCTCTGTGTCATTTTACAAGCGTGGGAAAGTTCTTTGGAATTTTCCCACGCTTGTAAAATGACACAGAGCACTGTGATTGGATGGATTTCAAGCCATCCAATCACAGTGCTCTTTGTCATTTTACAAGCGTGGGAAAGTTCTTTGGAATTTTCCCACGCTTGTAAAATGACACAGAGCACTGTGATTGGATGGGTTTCAAGCCATCCAATCACAGTGCTCTGTGTCATTTTACAAGCGTGGGAAAATTCCAAAGAACTTTCCCACGCTTGTAAAATGACAAAGAGCACTCTGATTGGTTTAAACCCACCAATCAGAGTGTTCTTAGCCTAATTGCAGGGCGGGGCAAGGCTTTATAAGCCTTCCCCACCCTGCGGAGCTCAGTCTGCGCGGAGCCCTCCATGGGTGAAGATGGATTATTTTTTTTGCGCTTTTTTTTTTTATTGCGTCGGTTATTATGGATTTTTATTTGGCCTTTTTTGGGCTGAAGAAAGAAGATTTTAGAAGAAAGAAAACATCGAATGGTAAGTTTTCTTTATCTCTTTTTTTTTTTTTTTTTTTTTTTTTTTTTACAGGTTTTTAGTTAATGTTCCCCCCTCATTATTTTTAGGGTGAGGGGGGTAGGTAGGGAGATATTTTTTTTTGGGGGGGGGAGGGTTAACTAGGGTCCCCCCCCTTTGTATTTAGGGCCCCCACCCACCGCTCAGAGGTGGGGGCCGGGGGGGACAGTAGGTCCCCCCTTATTGATAATTTTAGGGCCCCCACCCACCGCACAGGGGTGGGGGCCGGGGGGGGACAATAGGCCCCCCCCCCCTTATTGATAATTTTAGGGCCCCCACCCGCCGCACAGCGGTGGGGGCCGGGGGGGGGGAAGGAGAGTAGGTCTCTCCCCCCCCCCCCCCTTCAACCACTATTGTGGACAGTAAGCGTCCCTGTGGGTTCGGGCTTCAGCTGAAGCTGTCAGCTGAAGCCACGCCCACAGCAGTGCTGACAGGCTATCAGCACACAAATCGCGTTCACAGTGCTTTGTGTGCTGATAGCCCGTCTGATGCATTCACCCAGAATGCATCGGACGAGAGGCCTTTTTAGGGCCTCTGAACTCGGAAGTCCCTCTGGTGGCCGTCTGATTGACTGCAACAAGAGGTGTTCCAAGCTTCCAATGTAAACACTGCATTTTCTCAGAAAATACAGTGCTTACAAGAAAAAGGCTCCGGGTAGCTGTAGCACTCACCTGAACAACCTCATTAAGCTGAAGTTGTTCAGGTGACTATAGTGTCCCTTTAAGAGGGAAACTTAGCAATAACTTGTTTTTGCACTGGAATTCTCTATTTAAAGGAGCACTCTCTGCAACATTACAAGTTCATTGAAATGAAGATATGGTGCCTGGAGATCCTGGACACTGACTCACCTTTAGGGGTTAAACCATGTATGAAAGATTTAAAGTTCAATTGTCAGACCTTTCTGTCCCACTGTACTTCCGTTTGCGGAAAAACTTTCAAACGGTTAATTGCCGGAAGTGGTGCTACTGATTAGCTGAGAATGGTCAGACAATTGACAGCGCATTCAGAAAAACTTCTTTAAAAAAATACGTATGTTTCCTCAACCGAATTGGTGCCGCCCCTTTTTATTGCTAACCTATCACCTACATCTAGAAGCGCTGTCAGAATTACTCCGTACTGAGATATTGATCCTATATTTCAGTCGTGTGTTTAAAGATCCACTTCGTGTTTCAGCATTTGTTCGTTCCAGATGCACAATGTACATTTAAAGAATACATGCAAACAAAATGTTAAATTAAGTCATTTGAAAATTGTCTGATATAACTATTACCCTGCAAAACAGAGCCGTGCTAATTTAATTTTTTATTTTTGGAGGGTGGGGGGTTAATTCTGTGTTTAAATTTGTATTCATTTATTTTCACGCCACTCTTTTTCTTCCTCCTTCTGCGCATTGATGCATGGATGCCTTTTCTGCTTGCAAATTGTGTATGGGCAAAATTATTGGTTATTACTTTGCCTTAATTACATGTTTATATTTTCATCTTTTTTAGGTGGCACATTTGGAGAGAACTGGCCATTACCTAACAGTGAAGGACAACCAAGTTGTTCAGTTACATCCCTCCACCGTTCTTGATCACAAACCTGAGTGGGTACTGTACAACGAATTTGTACTCACAACCAAGAACTACATCCGCACGTGCACAGATATAAAGCCTGAATGGTATGTATTGCTGTCTTGTTATTATAGCACTCATGAGTAGTGATTAAGATCTTATAGGGTTTTATCCTCCCTTTTCAGATGTCCATACCATCATTATGTATGAAAGATACAGATATTTAGGCTCTTTTGACTCTTTCTTTGCTTCAGTTGTCTCCAACTTTTTGGCTCCGCATCCTCCATGACATTGGCAGCAGTATAGTGTTTAATACATTATAATCTCTGCTATGAAACTATTTGCTTACATATAGTGCTGCATAGACAATATTTACAGTGTTATTCAGTACACTGTGAATTGTCTGGAGTTGACCTGCAGGTTGGTTATTTGAGCCTAAACTATCACTGCTGAAATTCCCAAACGTTACTACTTTGTAATTAATCCTGTTAGTGTGTTTTTGAGAATGATTTATCCATTAAAGTGTCTGTTTATTGTGCTCAGCTGCCTTTTCTGTTGAGGATTTTTGCTTTATTTAGGTAACGGATTAGCTTAAATAAATGAGATTTTTTTTTTTGGTTTTGTTAGTTTTAGTGTCTCTCTGTAATTCATGTAAAGAGTAATTTTCTAAGGAAATGTCATTAATATAACAACATTAAAGCTCACGTGGTCTGAAATGACACAATACAAAATGAGGACCAGTTTGAAATGTAATTATCCATTTTTAAAGAAACAAAATCAATTGCTGCTTAAAAGTTTTAACTTGTCAGTAGTTCAATAAAGCAGCACTTTTTAAACTTGTCTTCAAGGAGATCTTTATCAGTGTTCTTAGTAGGTTAGATTTTTGATAACATTGAAACCTGAACATTTGTTTCATCTTGAGGTTTGGTTTGAGAACCATTTTTGCAAAGAAACTTGTCCTGCAGATTTTCCTTTAGTTTCTTTCACCCTGCAGTCTCTTTGCTTTATAATGAAGGTCTTCCTGTAAGTTGCATTAGCTCTTTATTCTACAGCCTCTGATAAATCTTATTACTTAGAATATTGGACAAAATATGAAACAAGAGCATTATGTAAAGTATGTGGATCATTCTTGCCGACTGCTCACCTGCATAATAAAACCACGAACCTCACTTGTACTATTCTTTGCAATAAGGCAATACATTTTCCCAGACGGACTCTGGCCAGTCTCTCTGCTTTCTTTCAAGGGGATGGTAATGATGCCAAACTCTTTTATCTAAACAACTCTCTTTACAAAATAGAGCCATGTTATCATAGGATAGCTGTTCAATTACATGCTTTAAATTACACATTTGACTTGGCGACAAAAGTCACATAAGGTCACGTTCGATAACCTAGAGATCTAAGATTTCTATACCAATGTTGATGGTTTTTATTATACATTTAATGCAGCTCAATCTGTTGTAGGTTCTCATTTACAACTAGTCCATTATGCAATTAAAAAAAACACCAAAAAAAAACAAACGTGCTAAATATAGTAAGATGTTATCTGCTGAAACCATTGATTGCTATTGCTCGTTGATACATGATGCTTCCTGTGTCTTTATTTCTTTTGGTTAAATATTAACCAAACCGTTAAAGCCTCTGTAGTCTCACTGCTCATTTCTCTGCCATTTAGGAGTTAAATCACTTTGTTTATGCAGCCCTTGTCACACCTGCATGTGACTTGAACAGCCTAAATACTTCCTGTAAAGTGAGATCTAATATTTATACTTTATTGCATATTCTGTTTTAATTTAGATTTACCTAAATCGTGCTCTGATAATAGCTTGCTAGACCTTGCAGGAACCTCCTGGTTGTGATTAAAGTTCAATTTACACAGCAGGGAATAAATTCTTAAGTAAATTAACATCTGATTGGACATGAAACTTTTTATGCAAGCTGTATGAGTCACAACCAGGGGAGGTGTGGCTAGGGCTGCATAGACCAAAACAAGCAATTAAGCAGTGGCACTTAAGGCTTGGTCTATACACACAAACTGCTTCATTAAGCTAAATCTGTTTTGGTGCATATTTTCTCATTTTAACTCTCTGTACTATAGTGGTATATACTTTGGCATTTGCACCTGAATTAAAATTGTATTTTTTTTTTTTAACGTTTTTCTCTGCTTTGCTTTTTCTTTCAGGTTGGTGAAAATTGCAGCCCAGTACTATGATATGAGCAACTTTCCCCAGTGTGAAGCAAAGAGGCAGCTTGAGCGCATTATTGCCAAATTTCAGACAAAAGAATATTCTCAGTACTGAGAGATTTGCAATTTTAGGCTGGTCATTCCAGCAGAGGGAGGGTATGAGAGTAATGGTTGCATTGGTTTCTATGTGAAGATGGCCTTTATTTGAAAAGCTTTTTAATTTTTCGTTCATAACAGTAAATATTACATTATTTGGTAAATGAAATCTTTGTCTCTCCCCTTTGTGTTGACACAGTAGATTGTACTGGAAATGTCGATCAATGTGTTGCAGTTTATTGGAAGTAGTTCTATATATAACTGTTATACGCATTTCTTAAGAAATGTAAAATGCTTCTAATATGTGATCAGACAATGTTCTGCATGGTTGTTGTAACTGTTGACATTCCTTTTCGAAATTTTGAAATGTTACAACTTGTGCATATAAAAATCCAACCATCAGCCTCAATATTGAGGTATTGGCTTCAATAAAGTCTATTTATAATAACCTGGGTTGATTTTTGTCTCTTTTCATAATAAACCCTTATTTTTTTTTTTGCTTAATTTCATAAACTTATTTGATGTACAGATTGTATCGGTTCCTGGCATCTTAATATAGCATTTTAATTTTAAAAAAATTTCAATTTTTTTATTTTTTTATTAAAGAAACACTTCAAGCACCGTGACCACTAGTAGCCACTGTAATGGTTATAATACCTGGATTGCCATAATGTCCTTTCAGAGCAAGTAGTAAAATCATGTTAAGAACATTTTGATAATTTACCAGGAGCCAACATAATGCTGCCAGGTGCTCTTCCGCTGAGCTTAGCCAGCTGTGCAGCTCCTTGCATGAATTTTCTACACCAGAGAAGGTGGAGACCGGTGCAGAAAAAACTCCAGGTATATTAATACATTTTATTTAAACTTTATTTGGTGGAGCAAACACTTAAATTCAGATTAAAAATACAACATTTGAGGTAGGTAACGCATAATGACTTATGTGACGTAGCTGACGTTCACGCACGCATCCAGGGGCGGACTGTGGAGGTCCAGCGTAGAGAAAGCCACGAACACAGAGGTTGGATTTGCTGACAATGTAGACAAATGCTAAATAGCATAGTCACTGGAACGTAGATCGGAGAAAGAGGAGAGCTGAAAGGAATTTGATAATCAAGGAGCACAAAACCGGAGGAAGGGGATTGCCGAAGTAGCAGGTGCCTTGTAAACCCCCCTACCCAAATTGAAATATACCCCCTAAATAAGGGAAGTGGTGAAAAGGGTCTTGAGTACGAGGGAGACCACTGGGAGAAGAAGGGAGAGCTTGAAATATAGCAAGAATAGAGGCTGTCTGTTTCTTTTAAACATTTCATCAATATACTCCCTCGCCAGAAAACCTTGTAAAATTGTAATCAGAAGCTCTGATTAAACTAGTATCAAAACAAAAAATAGGAGAGAAGAAGGGGAAACTTGAAGACAAAGAAGTGGAGAGCTACTAGAAGAGGGAGTGGAGGAGAAAAAGACATGGCAACAAAGACTCAGGAAAAGAGAACTGCAAAACAAGACCGGAAAAAAGACACTAAAGGAGAAAAAGGAGCTCCAAACCTTTGTCCACCAGTTAAAATAATCCCCAAAGGAAAAAAAGATTTAGGAATCGGCCCTATCATTGTCCCGTCTAGAGGATTCGTCAAGCAGTGCACACAGCTCAAATGACATACATATTATGGTTGATTTTTTAAAAAAAAATTTTTTTTTTTTTAAAAGAACTGGAAGCCATAACTAACCAAAAAAAGTGTAATGCTGATATAAAGCAACAAATTGGGGTATTGACTGATAGTCAAGATAGTGGTTGAAAAACTAGACCACTTAGAATTTCAAGAAAATTGGTTAATAGAACAGAATACATTATTAATCAAACAATTAAAAAATCTAGAAATCAAGATGGGACACATAAACGATCGAGCACGGAGCAACAACCTGCGCATGCAAAATGCACCTATGAGTCTATTACTCAAGATAAAATGCTGGAATTTTTTAACAAATTAGGGTTGGCTTGGGAGATCAATTCAACAAAGTTTAATGTCAATATAGAGAGATCAGAGTCTTTAAACCAAAATAAATTCCAGACAATTTGCCAAGAGACATAATTTTAAACTTCCAGTTTAAGGAAAATATTTTGTTCCTAAGTCGGTCAAACACTGTAGGATGATGAATTAAAAAATATAATCCTACAAGACTTTTCCTTTTTTACAAGAGATTAAAGAAAAGGCTATTTGTCTGTAACTAATCTTTAAAAAAAAATCAAAAAAAAAAAAATCAAATATTCTTGGGGCTTATGGATGTGAGAGAAAAGACTAACTTAAAAAGTTCCTTAAGTTAATGATTGGGGGAGGGCAATTTTTTATTTTTGGCGGTAATACGTTTTGAAAAAGAGGAGCAAAGTTCAAAAATTTGGTAGTATTCTAAAAAGGCTATATTTAATAAAAAAAATAGGTAGGGGGATGTCACTAAATACATATGGATAATAATCAAGTAATGGTAATCTACAATTTGATTATATAGATTTGTTTATAAAAAAAATAGGGCACTGTTTTTTTTCTAAGCATAATAAAGGTTAAATAGTTATATAAGATAAGCATTTACCGGATTTACAATAAGTAAGAGGAAACTGCAAAGGTCACAGATAATGATGGTTATCACTCAGGAACAAGTTTTATAGTATAGGAGGAGGGAAGTATAAAATAGAGGTGGTTGAGGAATGCAATACACTCACACATGTGAATAATCTAATATAAGGTAGTAAAATACTTTTACACGGATAAGATAAAATAAAAATGTCATATACTAATTGAGTGAAATAAGGGAGGGGGTAAGGAGATTCAAAGTGGTGATAAGTGTAAAATTGGTATGATATTACAACTGAAGTATGACAAAGATTCAAGGAGGCTAGTAGATAAGTTAAATATCCTCTAATTATAAGACAAAATTCAAGATATTGTTTTAATGAAAAATAAGGTTAAAACCGACAAAAAAAAAAACACAGTCTATTGTACAAGATATATATATGATGAAAGGTGTATTGAAATAGTCCTCAATATACACTGCTCAAAAAAATAAAGAGAACACAAAAATAACATCCTAGATCTGAATAAATTAAATATTCTTCTGAAATACTTTGTTCTTTACATAGTTGGATGTGCTTATAACAAAATCATACAAAAATTTAAAAATGGAAATCAAAATTTTCAACCCATGGAGGTCTGGATTTGGAGTCACACTCAAAATTAAAGTGGAAAAACACACTACAGGCTGATCCAACTTTGATGTAATGTCCTTAAAACAAGTCAAAATGAGGTTCAGTAGTGTGTGTGGCCTCCACGTGCCTGTATGACCTCCCTACAATGCCTGTGCATGCTCCTGATGAGGTGGTGGATGGTCTCTTAAGGGATCTCCTCCCAGACCTGGACTAAAGCATCTGCCAACTTCTGGACAGTCTGTGGTGCAACATGACGTTGGTGGATGGAGCGAGACATAATGTCCCAGATGTGCTCAATTGGATTCAGGTCTGGTGAACGGGCGGGCCAGTCCATAGCATCAATGCCTTCATCTTGCAGGAACTGCTGACGCACTCCAGCCACATGAGGTCTAGCATTGTCTTGCATTAGGAGGAACCCAGGGCCAACCGCACCAGCATATGGTCTCACAAGGGGTCTGAGGATCTCATCTCGGTACTTAATGGCAGTCAGGCTACCTCTGGCGAGCACATGGAGGACTGTGCGGCCCCCCCAAAGAAATGCCATCCCACAACATTACTGACCCACTTCCAAACCAGTCATGCTGGAGGATGTTGCAGGCAGCAGAACGTTCTCCACGGCGTCTCCAGACTCTGTCACATCTGTCACATGTGCTCAGTGTGAACCTGCTTTCATCTGTGAAGAGCACAGGGCGCCAGTGGCGAATTTGCCAATCTTGGTGTTCTCTGGCAAATGCCAAACGTCCTGCACGGTGTTGGGCTGTAAGCATAACCCCCATCTGTGGACGTCGTGCCATCATACCACCCTCATGGAGTCTGTTTCTGACCGTTTGAGCAGACACATGCACATTTGTGGCCTGCTGGAGGTCATTTTGCAGGGCTCTGGCAGTGCTCCTCCTGTTCCTCCTTGCACAAAGGCAGAGGTAGCGGTCCTGCTGCTGGGTTGTTGCCCTCATACGACCTCCTCCACGTCTCCTGATGTACTCGCTTGTCTCCTGTTAGCGCCTCCATGCTCTCGACACTACGCTGACAGACACAGCAAACCTTCTTGCCACAGCTCGTATTGATGTGCAATCCTGGATGAGCTGCACTACCTGAGCCCCTTGTGTGGGTTGTAGACTCTGTCTCATGCTACCACTAGAGTGAAAGCACCGCCAGCTTCAAAAGTGACCAAAACATCAGCCAGGAAGCATAGGAACTGAGAAGTGGTCTGTGGTCACCACCTGCAGAACCACTCCTTTATTGGGGGTGTCTTGCTAATTGCCTATAATTTCCACCTGTTGTCTTTTTTTTTTAAAATAAATAGGGAAGCCAGGGAAAGAAGGAAAAGGGGGAGAAAAATAAAAGGAAATGAAGACAAAAGCCTTAACTAATAAGACTAAATATAAATATGGTTATATGTATATATGTTCAAATGTTAAAAAGACTAGGCATGATTAGGTTAGCTTCTATAAATATTCAAGGGCTCAATATGCCACAAAAAAGTTGGGCTTTTAATGATTATTTACAGAAAGAGAAAATCCAAATCGCATTTGTTCAAGAGATGCATTGGCGGCAATTGGATGAGAAAGGATGGTATGGGAAACAGTTCCCTATAGTAATCAGGGCCTCAAGGGCTTATGAGAAGAAAGGCGGAGTAGCCATTTTTTTCCCCCAAACTCTTTGCAAATTGATATAAGACACCACGACTCAGATCCTGAGAGCAGATTTTTAATTCTGGTATGTACTATCAATGGGGAATTATTTACTTTGATAAATGTTTATTTACTTAAAGGGAAACTCCAGTGCCAGGAAAACGATCCGTTTTCCTGGCACTGTAGGGTCCCTCTCCCTCCCACCCCCCAATCCCCAGTTGCTGAAGGGGTGAAAACCCCTTCAGTGACTTACCAGAGGCAGCGACAGGTCCCACGTTGCTGCTTCCTCCTCCCCCGCCGCTCCTCCTTCTGCTTACGTCGGCCGGTGGGCGAGACTGATCTCGCCCGCCGGCCGAGGAGACCTAATGCGCATGCGCAGCAATGCCGCGCATGCGCATTAGCGCACCCCATAGGAAAGCATTGAAAATGAATTTCAATGCTTCCCTATGGGGAATAGAGCGACGCTGGAGGGCCTCACACAGCGTGAGGACGTCCAGCGACACTCTAGCACAGAAAACCTGTGCTATAGAGCAGGAAGTGTCCTCTAGTGGCTGTCTAATAGACAGCCACTAGGGGAGGGCTTAACCCTGCAAGGTAATTATTGCAGTTTAAAAAAAACTGCAATAATTACACTTGCAGGGTTAAGGGTAGTGGGAGTTGGCACCCAGACCACTCCAATGAGCAGAAGTGGTCTGGGTGCCTGGAGTGTCCCTTTAATACTAATCCCCTGAGCCTTCTGAAATTTATTCTTAATCGAGCAGAAAGAGTGGCCATGGGCACTCAAATAATTGCAGGAGACTTTAATTGTGTGCCTGATGTGGAGAAAGACAAATCAAAAAATAAAAATAGAAATATAGATAAAAGAAGTCTCAAATTATCAAAATCATTCAATAAGTTGATAAATAAGAATGCTTTGTATGACATATGCCGTGTTCAAAACCCGTATTTAAGAGAATACTCCTTTTATTCTTGGCCCCATGATTCTCTATCTAAGATAGATTTGGTTCTGGTAGGACAGAATCTATTGGAGAGAGTAAATATGATACAAATTAAACCAATGATCTGGTCAGATCACGATACTGTGTTAATGGATATAAAAGGAGCTAAAAAGAGATATAACATGGAAATTAGATGAATCAATATTATTAAATAATGAGAATAGAGAATATTTAGGGAGTATGTCTTTATGCTTCTTTATTGAGAGCCAGACTGTTGAGGTAGATGATGATATAATTTGGTGCTCATATAAAGCGGTAATAAGAGGTCATTGCTTTAAATTAATGAATCTTTAAAAAAAAAAAAAGACTTAGTTTACAAGATTTGTATATACAGTTATTTAAAATATCAAATGCTCTTTAGTTAAAGTCTAGTCAGGAAAACCAATACAAATGAAAAGAGATAAAAAATAAAAACTATAAAGACAATCGATCATAATATGCTCAAGATGAAAACAGTGCGGCTATAGATATAACAGAGCAGATTAAATTATAACCAATCAACAAACAAACAAATGAAAAAAGTCAAATAATCGAGTTGAGAAAATAGTTAATGGAGATGAGTTGTACGTCTCCCCGGAGGATATAGGTGATTAACAAGTTTTATAAGGAGCTATATAATTTATCAGAGAATGTCCATAGAAAGGAAGCTGATGAGTATATTTCAAATTGAATCTACCAAAGACTTCTGAAGAGCAGATGACTATATTGAATAAAGAAGAAGTAATTAAGGCTATTGATAAACTAGTACGTCATAAAGCTCCGGCCCAGATGGTTTTTATAAAGCAATGAAGGGTATCATATCAGAACATTTGGCTAAAACTTTTAATTATGCGGTTAAGAGGGGAAGGTTTCCGCAGGAAATGTTAAAGGCCAATATACTTCCCATTTTAAAGCCAGGCAAAGAACCACCAGATGTAAAAAGCTTCAGACCCATCTCTCTTATTAATGTTGATGTGAAGTTTTATTGCCTCAATTAAATCTGACAGAATTAAAATGGTGTTTCCAGAATTAATCCATCCAGACCAGATTGGATTTGTACACAAAAGATTGGCCAGCAATAATATCAGAAGGTTGTTCGATACTGTCGACTTGGCAGAACAAGGAAAGAGGCCCCTTCTGATCCTGTCGTTGGATGCTGAGAAAGCCTTCAACAGGGTCAGTTGGGGCTTCATGCAAAAAGTGTTTGAAGCCTTTGGTCTGTCTGTGTGGCTACTCATTTAAATCTATGTACATAGCAAATTTCTTACTGTTTGTCATCGGTGCAAATCTTAAGACATTTTCTAATACATAAATTTGTTGCTTATGCAAAACCATTAAATTAAAAATATCAGTTGTTTCTACTACATCTCTTTTCTGTCTTTTTTTGGATCAGTGGGCCTGAGTGATTTTGCCTCTAATGATCTCCCCCACCCCTCTAAACTTTCCACTGGCCCTCTGTCCTTGGGGAAAAATGGTATAGCAGACATAATTAAGAAAGCCCTACACACATACAGACTAGTTGACTGTTGGAGTGCACTCCACCCAAATGACCAAGACTATACGTTCTTCTCTGCATTCTGCCTGCTCTACCATTTTTCCCCAAGGACAGAGAAGAACGTATAGTCTTGGTCATTTAGGTGGCGTGCCCTCCGACGGTCAACTAGTCTGTATGTGTGTAGAGCTTTCTTAATCATCTGATGGACCGAGGAAACAGTAGAGGATGTGCCAGCTAAGAAGTACAACTTAGGGTCTGGTGCAACATTGAAGTTGTCCCCAAGTTTTAGACAGCCTTCCATGAAGACCATAAGTGCACACAGAGTCGAATTAGCCCTGTTGTCTGTTGGGGAGGTAAATGTTAGCAAGGGTGTATAGCTCATTGATAATGGTCCCCTTGACAAACGTACCTGCCTCCCCGATCCACTAATGTAAAAGTGTGAGTGAAGCGAAGGTGTTTGTGTAGCAGGATTACAGTACCCTTTGATTTGCCCTGTGGGGTATGACAGAAAATCTTATGTGTAAATGTGGTTGGTGAGAGTAGGGGACTGCAGTGCCAAGTTAGTATCCCGCAGATCAACTTTGGTGGGGAAGGACCTTATTCTCATCCAGTGGAGATTCCAGGTTCCCACTTGACACAGGAGAGCCAAGGAGTCTAATCCTGGGCAGGCCTTGTATCTGGAAGGTAGCAGGAGCAGTTCTGGAGCCACGGTAAGGTAGGACTGCAGTGAAGGGGGTCATCGAACCCTGCTTGGCTTACGGATTTCCTCATGATGAAGTAGTAGGCAGGAAAGAGGAGCTCCGCAATTCGTGGCTATCTTCTATGGCATCCAGGCCACATACCCCCATATGACAGTTTTGTGCAATCTGCGGTATTATATATATTTATTGTTTTCTCATTTGCAGAGGTTCATTACAGACAATCTTTAACAATACTGTTTCTCAAGGTATTATTACATATTGCTGTTTTGTACATATTTGTGCAGGTATTTTACACTACACAGTTTGCACATATATAAGATTAATTATATTTATGGATTAGAGCACTTTGATATGTATGAATTCCAAATGTGATCGATTAATATGAACTAGACCACTTTGTAAGATGCATACATTTTATGTAATTGAGTCATGATTATTTATTTAAATTCTTTGTGGATATAAAACATGGCACATTTTTACAAGTAATTTTTGATTTTATATGATTAGCTGTTTTTGCTGTGGTACTCTTGCACTTTAATGGCAAATGGGGAATTAAAGAGAAGAAGTTTTTTATGGTTTGAGTATATATTTAGATTTGTAAGGTGCTCCACTGATTTTATAATTTTTTTTTGGTTAAATTCTGCGTAGGGACATTTTTTGTTTTGTTTGGCCAATCTCTTTACTATGTGAGGGCATCGTGGCAGGTTGTAGTGGTTATGGTGTTTAGAAAGTTATTTTAAGAGAAATCTGATGTCAGGGAAATCTAGCATGTGTAGTTTACAGACGGTAGCAACGACCACAGTACACATCAGCCCAATACATAGTTAAAAACCAAAGCAATTTGTCTAAATATACATAGGGGTTAAGGATAGACTGCAGGTAATTTTTTTTCTTTGGTTTTTAACTATATATTTGGGCAGATCTGTACTGTGGTCGTTGCTGCCGCCCAGCAGTGATGGGAGTGAACGCAGGACTTATCTTTTTGTATGTGTGTCTGTACATGCCTATGTATGAGCCAGTGAGTGCATGTGTGTATATAGATGAGGAAAACATTAATGTAGAGAAGGGGTAGAGAGACATAAAGGTGGAAGATGGTGTGCTGACATATTGTCATAAAACTAATATGGTGACCAGGGGTCATGTGACAAAGCTCATGTATGCCTTTCTTACAGGGTGGTCAACTTTATCCTTTCATATGGTAATTTGGTAATTCAATACCTTTAAAAGTCAGGAAAGAGATAACTGATCCCCATGGATCAGTTTTGCACCGGGGCCCCATGAATTGTGTGTACGCCACTGGGTTTAGTTATTGTTAGTTAGATTGTGCTTTGTTATTGTCTTAGTTAGATTGTGTGTCATTATTTGTATGTTGTTGTTGTTGTTTTGTCTCTGAATAAATATTTGCTAAAGTAGACCAAAGTTTATATCTGTATGCGTACATAATTTATATAGTTTGGTAAAACACCACAGGAGGCAAAGAAGATAAGATACATTAAAGGAGGGAATGCATTCTGAAAAGGGATAAAAAATACAAAGGGTTAAGATGACACAAAAGGTGGGATAAAGACTCAAAAGCATGAAAAGAATGACAGAGGATACAATATGCAAAAAATGGAAAAGAGAAACAACATGGCGGCAAGATGGACAAAAAGGGCAAAAGGACGGGGTGAATAGACACACAGGTGTAGACAAATATTTTGTCTGTGAATTCGCCTGTGAAGACAAAAATCCTTGCACCGCTTATTAAGTTATTTACTAAAGTGAAGATGGAAAGTGAATTCAAGGTGAATTTCAATTTTAAGGTCAAAATAGAGGATCTGGAAAAAAGTTATTCATTCTTTCAACTTGACTACTCTAACCTTAAATTTCAAATTCACTTTGAATTTTCACTTTAGTGCTATAGGTGTGTGCGCACGCAGTTGGGTAACTGTATGCTAGAATACATTATGCTAGCTCCTTTTTATTTTATTTTTTTCTCCTTATAAACTGAAATTTTCTTTAAAATTAATGTTAAAATGTACCATTACTGATAATCTTAGCTAATAAAATGCTTCTCCGAAGAAAAGCATTCACAGCTGACACATTCACTGTTACCCCATAGAGATGCATCATATCTGCATCTCGAAGGGGAGCGTTTGGCGTCTTCATGCTGATTGTGATATTTGAGGACATTTGATAGGAAGCACATCTAGTGCTAATAGGTATGTAAATCAAGCACACGGCCTCCTCCATAAACAAATATAGGAGAGTGGAATGAAAAATGCAGAATTTAGTGATTATGGGCACAGTCTTATGTTGCTTTTCTTGGAAAGGTTTTAAAATGGCTGCTTTCCTAGAATTGCCTTGGTGTTAATTCAAAGTAGAAATGTGGAACAAACTTTTGCCCGTATTCTTAACCGCTTTTCAACGCTCAACATGAAGTGGTAGACCAAGCAACTTAAACATTTTTTGATTTTCTTTGGTTAAACAATCACAAACAAGCACATGCTCGCCATGACAGTTGTTGGCTATAATGTGAAAGTTGCCACTATAAAATTTTGGAGCATTGTGAACATGGTTGATGTAATGATTGGACTGGATTTGTTAAATGCCACAAAATGTGCCTGGTTGCATAGTGCTAACAGTAAATTAAGAGGAGGAATAATTACCTGGACTGCTCATTACAAATATTTAGTTCCCAGTATTCATTTGCATTCTGAATGTCCCAGTGTTTCTAACTTTGTGGTAAGCCCCCGCTCTCCCCCATTGATGTTAATCCGACAATTGGTCTTACTTCCTGGTGGTTGATTTTTTTTATTTGGGCAGTAGAGTGTCCCTTTAACACAGCTTCCAAACATGAGTTTCATGTTTGGTCCCAGTTGAGTAGACATCTGTCTACCAAATTTCTTACAATATTCATTCAGCCACTCAGTGTTAAGTGAACAGGATACTTTTCACCAAGATGTTCCATGATTTTTAGAAACTTGTCATTTACATAGTCTTCCATACATTCATAAGAGGTAATGGTATCCGCTAAAAAAATAATAAATGCCTTGACAGTGTACAAGCTGCAAAGCTCCCTGGAATGGAACTGCTACTAAGGATACAGTGAGTTTCATTTGAGTGCATTTTCTAATTCACGCCAATTTTCCATTTATGCTAAAAGTGAACTCGGCTCAGAATAGCTCTGAGCTGCTTGACAATTAATACATTTTCTGAGAACGTGTATACAAGATGGCATGAGCTCTATCCAACATTCATTATCAACAAATCCCATTATTGTAATTATTGTCACTTTACTAAATGTTTTTTCTATCATTAATGCATATCACATTCCTCAGCACAAGATGACCATTAAGTGCTATGTATATTATTTTATATTTGCCAATTCCCTCTAATGCCACCTGGTGATGGCATTGGCACCTGGTGATGGCATTGCCACCTGGTGATGGCATTCCTTATTGTTAATCAGGCTCTGAACATACACTGATCAGCCACAACATTAAAACCACTGACAGGTGAAGTGAATAACATTGATTATATCGTTACAATGGCACCTCTCAGGGGGTGGGATATATTAGATAGCAAGTGAAGAATAAGTTCTTGAACTTCATGCATTGGAAGCAGGACAAATGGGCAAGTGAAAACATTTGAGTGACTTTAAAAAAGGGCCAAATAGTTATGGCTAAACATAAATAATAATAAAAATGGCAAGTCTTGTGGGGTGTTCCCAGTATGCAGTGGTAAGTACCTACCAAAAGTGGTGCAAGGAAGGACAATCAATGAACCAGCATCAGGATCATGGGTGCCCAAGGCTCACTGATGCACTTGGAGAGAGAAGCTAGCCCGTCTGGCGTGAATATACAGAAGACAGCTACTAATGTAGCTCAAAATGCTTTAAAAACTTAATACTGACCCTGATAGAAAGGTGTCAGAACAGAGTTCATCACAGTTTGCTGCCTATGGAGCTGTGTAGACACAGACAGGTCATAGTGCCCATGATGACACCAGTCCACCTTTAAAAGCGCCTTCAATAGAACGTGAGCAGCAGAACTGGACCACGGAACAGTGGAAGAATGTTGCCTGGTGTGATGAATCACTTTTTCTTTTAGATCAAGTGGATGCATTTACATCATTTACCTGGGGAAGAGATGGTAGCAGCTATGGAAAGAAGACAGGGTGGAGGTAGTTATGCCTGGGCAATGTTCTGCTGGTAAACCTTAAGTCTTGGCAATTCAGGTGAATGTTTCTTGAACATGTACCACCTACAAAGAGATTGTTGTAGACCATAGTTGCATGTTGAAAAGAAAACGTGTTCATCAAGCACAGACATTCTCACATTTTTTTTTTGCTATTGATCTAAAAGAAGGCAAAAATACATTTTGAAGCATATTCCAATTTTGCATCAAACTAAGAAAAAAATCCTTCTTGTCCCAAGAATGGCAGTCAGATCTGTCCTTGGTTCAAGAAGCTGTTACTGTAAAAACCCTTTCATTTGACTTAGACTAAATCTCCTTCCTTCCAGTCTAAATGTGTTGCCTCGTAACCTATGTATAGTCCTGTTTGTGAATAGATCTCCAGGCAATGGTTTGTATTGACCCTGAACATATTTGTATAATACCATCATATATCCACTGAGTTTCTCTGCTTTTTTAAATTAAGCAGATTTAAATTTGTTAATGTGTCTTCATAACTAAAATGTTAAAATCCTTTTTTTTTTTTTATTAATTTTACCTTAATTCACAACCGTTTAGGCTGTATGTTGCTTGTGCATTCTTTACCCCCACATGCATATCTACATTATTATGTACATCAAATCCTATCTGCCATTTGATTACCCAATGCACTAATATATCTATATCCCTCTACAGCTTTGTAATATCCTGCTCACATTGTATTACTTTATAGAGTTTCAAACACTGAAACATGACTTTCAATGCCTATTTTAAGATTATCTAGAATTATATTGAATAAAACTAGTCCCAGAACAGAACCATGAGAGACACCACTTACAACTTTTGTCCAGGTTGAACACTTAGGATTAATGACAACTCTTGGTATTCTATCTTCAACCAGTGTTCTAACCGTAAGCAAGAATTTTATTTAGACCAGTTTCTTTTAGTTGGAGCACTAACTTTATTGTGTGTAACCGTATCATAATCATTGGCAAAATCCAAGTAGATCACATTCACTGCAACACCCTTATCTAAACATTTTCTTACTTCTTCGTCGAATGTAATTAGGTTAGTTTGACATGATTTATGTTTCATAAACCATGCTAATTGTTGCTAATAACAATGTTCTTCCCAATGACTTTCTGAAAATTTTATCTTATTGACCTTTAAAATACTTTTCCAGCCACAGAAATTAAGCTCACAGGTCTGTAATTTCCAGGCAAAAGATTTTTAACCCTTTTTGAATATAGGAACCATGTCTGCCTTCCTTAAATTGTCCAGTACAATTCCTGAAAAAAAAGAATCTTGAAAGATTTACATCCACATGTTGTACTCGTGGGTGAATACCATCAGGCCCTGGGGCTTTGTTTACATTAACTTTCTTTAGTTGCTGTAGCACATTGTCTTGGGTTATCCTATCACATTTTTTCTGCAATTTTCTTTCAACACTCATTTGCATATATATATTACCATAGGTTCCTCCCCAAAGAGACACTATGGTCACCAGAACAACTCTAGCTTAATGTAGTTTTTCTGATTTAACCTGAGGTACGGGAAGAGGGGGCAGGGGCCTGGACAACTAGTTAGATCTATAGTGTCAGGAATACACATTTGTGTTCTGGACACTGTAGTGTTCCTTTAATATATACTGAGTACAAATAGTTATTTTTTTCCTTCTCTTCGTTGACTAACACACCCATCACTAATTTCAGTGTACCTACACTTTAAATTGTGTGTTTTTTTAGAATTTATGTACTTAAAAATTTTTGTGGGGTTGGTGTTGCTCTCTTTGGCTATCACTATCCATCTCATCACATTTTTGCATGCATTATTGGCTTCCTTATATCTTGAAAGCCTCAGATTTGTCTGATTTAAATGCTATTTTCTTATTCATAACGTCTTTGTTTATCTTTACAGTAAGCCACATTGGTTTCATTTTATAGAAACATAGATTTGGTTTCATTTTGTTTCTTTAATATTTATTACCCAATGGTTCATAGTGAGAAGCGCACATTTCTGATATTTGTTTGAAGATATTTCATTTATCCTGAGTAATCTTTTCACAAAAGAGTTTATGCCGTCAATAAGTTGCAAAGCTGCTCTTATCTAATTGAAATTAACCTTTTAAAAATGATATGCTTTAGTATACCACATGTGCATTTGCTTTTTTGAGTTTATTTCAAAAGATACCATATTGTGATCACCACCTGTCCTGTTTTTTTCTATCCTTCTTATAAATAATGTTAATTTCCTAAGTGCTCCCCTACTTGAATCAACATTGAAAGATCAACATAGTTTGTTATGACCAGATCCAGACAAGCATCCTTTCTAGTTGGTGCTTGTACCAGTTGTGACAGGAAATTGTAATATAACAGGTTAAAAAAACTGTTTCTCCTTGCTGAGCTACTAGTCCCTCTGTCCTAATTTATGTCCTGGTAATTAAAATCTCCAATAATTAACACGTTACCCAGATGTACAGCTTCCCAATTTACTCTGACTGCTGTTTTTCTTTATCAATATCAACATTAGGTGGTTTATAACATATCTCAACCAATAATTGATTTCCATTCTTTTGCCCCATAAAGGGTATATTTTCCTTGTTGCATCCCCTGTGCTTGATAGTTGGTTTTAACTCATTTACATACAAACCTCATCACCCTTTTTTCTATCCTTCCTAAATAATGTGTAATTATTTAAGTTAACTGCACAGTCACGTGTCTCATACCACCATGTTTCTATTATGCCTGTTATGTCACATTGTTTTGTGTATGCTATCGCCTCTAGTTCCCCCATTTTGTTATTTAATCTCCTAGCATTAGTAAGCATACATTCATTATCCTGAGTCACTTGTACTTTATATGAACTTTTATGACTATTACATATCTCCTCTGTTCTGATCTTGCCCATCCCCCATCTCCACCCCCTTGTGCTGAGCTAAAGCCCATCTCCTTTCTGTCCTATCTCAGTTTTGTAGATTCTTGTGTCTCCCACCCTACCTAAAATCTCCTCTAAAAGAAAACACACAAAGGTCCTGTGAAATATTGAGGCACTTAGATACAGTAATACAGTAGTGAAAGTACACGCTACTACACCTAGGTGGATATCTCCCTAGTTCACCCCAATGTAAAAACCAACAACCAAAAACCAGGAAGGTGTACTAAACACCAACCAAAATGGTGGAGCGTGTGAGACATATTATAAAACACCTACCGTTTGTCAGGGACCGGGAAATAACTCTTGGAAAAAGGAGAATGAAAACAAAAGATAATAGTGTAAAATCGTAGGGTGCTTGAATATACAAATAGTGTGCAATGGTCTAACTCACATAGAAATGAGCCTTCTAGAACAGGAAGTCTTAAAATCTCCTCTAACATTCTACCCAACTTGTCCCCAGCACAGTAGACCATGAAAATACCTTAATAGCAATGATGCTTCTTGATGGCAGTGGCCTCTTTTAATACGATAATGCACCAATTGTTAAGGAATGGTTTGAGGATCATGACAAATTCCACAGATCTCAATCTGAATGAGCATCTGTGAGATGTACTGGAACAACAAATCCGATCCATAGAGGTCCCACCTCGCTATTTGCTGAATTTAAAAGATCTGCTGCTAATGCATTGGTTCCAGACACCGCAAGGCACTTCAGAGGTCTTGTGGAATCCATGCCTTGACACGTCAAAGCTGTTTTGCAAGCGCAAAAGGGACCTACACGATATTAGGCAGGTGGTATTAATTTTGTGGCTCCTCAGGGGTAAATTCATGCGAATTTATGTTCAAATACTTAACAATAAGCAATAAAAACAGATGTTCTCTAATACTAACAAATAGACATTTCATTACACTGTATATATACAGTGCCCTCTACCATTATTGGTACCCTTGGTAAATATGAGCAAAAATTGTCTTTGTTGATCTGTTGTCTAAAAAATACACAAAATTACTCTGCTCTCATGGCTACCAAACAATTGCAAACACAACACAGGATTTTCCAAAAACAAAAATCTTTGTTAAATATATGTGTGGCACAATTATTGACACCCTTTTAGTCAATACTAAAGTGCTACCTCTTTTATCTTTATCTTTGCCAAGATAAAACCTCTGAGTCTTCTCCTAAAATGCCTGATAAGGTTGGATAATACATACCAAGAGATATGAGTCCAGTCCTCCATACATAATCTCTCCATATCATGCAAATTATGAGGTCGACACTGCTGGACTCTCTTCTGCATTTCAAGGCACAGGTTCTCTACAGGGTTCAAGTCAGGGACTGGGACAGCCATGGCAGGATCTTGACTTTGTGGTCATTCAACCATTTTTGTGTTGCTTTTGATGCATGTTTTGGATCATTGTCCTGCTGAAAGATCCAGACATGGTCCATTATAAGATTTCTGGCTGAGGCAGTCATGTTCATTTAACCCCTTCCCGACCTCAGACATACCTGGTAAGTTTGATAGAAAATCCCTACTTACCTTATTGATGGTGATCTCCCACCGGCGATCGTGATCCTGGTGTCTGGGGGAGCTCGGTCAGACCCCCTATGCCCGATCCGGCCCTCCCGGGCCATGTGATTGTGGGGTATATATATGTATATATACATACACACATATATAAATGTAACATATAACAGGTGATAAATATATTTAACCATGACAGGTGCATTCTGTGCTGAGGTATATTGCCATAGATCTCTTAAAAGATTTTAGATTGAATGAAGATTTAACTGTGTCCTTGAGGTTATTCTATATTTGCGGTGCTCTGAAGGAAAATGAGGATCGAGCCACTTTATTTTTGTATTGCGGTATGCTAAATATCGTGCTAGTACTGGATCGAAGGTTATAGGAGGTCGGAACAGCTGGGGGGAGCATTCTACTCAGGTAGGGTAGGAGCTTCCCAGAAATGCTCCTATGCATATATTATGTATATACTTTGAGATATATACACATATATATATATATGTATAATATATTATAAAATTCTGTAATTATAATATATTATACGTATATAGGAAATAAAAGTGTGTGTGTGTGTGTGTGTGTGTATATATATATATATTACAGAATTACAGAATATATATACACACACACACGTATTATATACACACGTATTATATGTATTTGTGTGTATATATATATATACACACATACACACATATTATATATATATATATATATATATATATATAATATTAATAATACAAAACAACATTTATAAAAAAAAAGTTTGTGATTAAGTGGCTACTACAAAAGACTGAAAATACCCCATTTTGAATACTCTGGGTTGTCTACATTTGAAAATGGTATGCTATGATGGGGTTAATTCACATTCCTGGGGTACCATATGGTCTCAAAAGGCAACACAGACCCAACAAACCAATCTGGCTAATTTCAATGTGCAAACAGTAAAAGTGCAGTTTAAAAAAAAATAAAATAATGCAAAAAACAAATAAAAATGCTAACTTTGCCAGCATTTGGGACTTAGTGGTGACTACAAAAGACTGGAAATACCCTGGGTTTGTAACCCATCTGGCTAATTTCATTGTGCAAACATTTAAAAGGGGAAAACCCTACATCTGACCCCTGTAAGTTTGTAAAAACCAAAAAAACTGTACATTGGGGGCACTGTTGTACTCAGGAGATGTTGCTGAACACAAATTGGGGTGTTCTATGTCAGTTACACATAACAGGAACTGAGAATCCGCGCCTAAAGTACAATGTGAAAGAAAAATAACACAAAAAAATGACTATCCAAAAGTTAAACAAAGACTGGTGGTAGAATTAGTGCATCTAAAGTGTTAAACTACCACCATTTGAAATACCCTAGGGTGTCTACTTTTCAAAAATATAAGAGGAAAATTACAGTTAAACACAAACACAAATTGAAAAGCGGTTTGGTCACTAAGGGGTTAATATCTGTTAATATTTGGGTCCATGATACCATGTATCCTATCAAAACATTTAAGAGTCACCACTATATTTAACTGTTGGCATGAGGTACTTTTACACATGTGTATCTGCAGGGCCGCCATCAGGGGGTGACAACCATGACTGTTGTCATGGGCCCGGCGGTCCTGGGGGGCCCAGGCACCCAGGCCCCCCATTCCCAATGTGCATACATATATATAGCAGTTATCGCTATATACATGTGTTTTGGCAGTGGCAGAACTACCTGAGGGGGCCCATCAGGTGGCCCATGCACTTAGGGCCACCCGATGGGCATATCTCTGAAGGGGCCCGATCAGTGCCATGGATTTTTAATAGCTAGTCCGGGCCCCTTTAAGGATCCTGGCACTGGCAGTGCTGGGAGGAAGTGAGCTCACTTCCTCCCAGCTAACACCCGCGCGGGAGGAAGCACCGGAGAGTGTGAAGAGGAGAGGAGGACAGTCAGACCCACACCCACACCCACACCCACACCCACATCAGCCCCAGGCCCCCAGCCAGCAGAGTCCACCCTCCCTGCAGCCTAAAGGTAAGAAACAGGAGGGTGGGAGGAAGCATTGGGGAGTGTGAAGAGGAGGACAGAGTCAGACCCACACTCACATCAGCCCCAGCCAGCAGAGTCCACCCTCCTGTAGCCTAAAGGTAAGAAACAGGAGGTTGGTTAAAAAAAAAGTGTCAGTGTGTCTGTATCTATGTGTACCTGAGTGTTTGTGTGTGTCTGTCTGTATCTATGTGTACCTGAGTGTTTGTGTGTCTGTCTGTATCTATGTGTACCTAAATGTGTGTGTGTGTCTGTCTGTATCTATGTATCTATCAGTGTGTGTATCTATGTGTACCTGAGAGTGTGTGTGTCTGTCTGTATCTATGTGTACCTGAGAGTGTGTGTGTCTGTCTGTATCTATGTGTACCTGAGAGTGTGTGTGTCTGTCTGTATCTATGTGTACCTGAGAGTGTGTGTGTCTGTCTGTATCTATCAGTGTGTGTATCTATGTGTTTGTTTGTATCTGGTTGGTAGTGTGCACCTGAGTGTATGTTTTTGTTATTGTTTTATTCTTTGATTTTTTTTTATAGCAGTGCTGCAGCTTTTATGTTCATGGTTTTCTAGTGTCTGTGCTTTTGATTTTTATGTACACTTTTTGTCCACAATCATTTTCACTACTTAGTTGATATTCCCCATTTATTTTAGTTTTAGTTGTGGCTCTATTTAAATGTTTAAACAGATTGTTAGTTTGTTTTGGTAACTTTGTTGTAATGTATATCATTTCTATTTGGGGCTGCCTGTCCATGTTGTGTACGTTTTTATCTTGCATAGCCTGTCTTATATTTTATGTGCATGGCCCATTTTCGGTCGTTTGCATTTATTTTTTAAAGTGTGTTAATTAGTGCAATACATAATTTATATATATATATATATATATATAATATTTTGCTGGAGCGCTCACGCTTTCTTTGTTTTCTGAGATTCTCAACTAAACCTGTGTTTATTTGATGTTAATCTGCCCATAGAATTGATTACTTTATTGTTGTTTTTCTAAATTTTTACACATATATTTTATTTATATTTAGTTTTTATGTGTATCTGTTTATGTGTGTCTGTATGTATCTGTGTCAATGTGCACCTGAGTGTGTGTGTGTGTCTGTATATTTACATGTATGTCAGTGTGTGTGTGTATATATGGGTGCCAGATTGCACCTGAGTGTGTATCTCTGTGTGCGTGTATCTATGTGTCTGTATCTGGGTGTCAGTGTGCACGTGAATGTATGTGTGTGTGTGTGTGTAACCGTGTCTGTATATTTCCATGTATGTCAATGCATGTGCCTGTATCTCCTATGTGTGTGCATGTATGTATATCAGTGTGTGTATGTGTCTGTGTGTCAGTTTGCACCTGAATGTGTCTGTGTATATGTTTGTATGTCTATGTATCTATGTCAGTGTGAACCTGAGTATATATGTATGTGTAACTGTGTGTCTGTGTATTTGCATGTATGTCAAGGTGTGTATCTATCTGTGTGTGTGTGTGTGTGTATACACTACAGACAAATGCACGCTTGCATTCAAACACCAACATTCAAATACACACATGCTCCATTCAATACCATGTTTATATTCAAACACACATACACTGCTGAGTGCTAAATACAGCCCTGCAAATTGTAGATCCCCAGCTAGCAAAGCATTCTGGGACTTACAACAGATACAGAACTACACTTGGCCACTTTACACACACTGCATCCACTAAACACACACTGTGCATTGACTACACACACACAGAGACTCTGCATTCACTCTACACACATACAGCATCCTTGTGGGCAGATTCAAGGACGGCCCTGTGGGCGGACTCGTGAGTGGGCTCTAGGGGCCCAGACCTTGAACTTTGTCAGGGGCCCCAAAATTTCTGATGGCAGCCCTGTGTATCTGTGTGCACCAAACCTACCTCTTTAGTTTTTTTGCCAAAAAGCTCTATTTTGGTTTAATCTGACCATAGAACCCAATCCCATTTGAAGTTCCAGTGGTGTATGGCCAACTGAAGATGCTTGAGTTTGTTTTTGGACTAGAGTTGAGACTTTTTTCTTGAAACTCTTCCAAAACCACTTGTGTTGATGTAAGTGACATTGGATTGTAGTTTGGAGACTTACTGACCCCAAGGTGCAACTAACTTCTGCAGTTCCCCAGCTTTTATCCATGCAGATCCGCTTGACAATGTATTGTGACAATGTAGACATACATGAAGCTCCACGACCTTTTGCCGCACATCACAGCTATATTCTCTGGTCTTACCCATTGTGATGTATGATTAAGGTAATTTGGCCTATATGCTAACTCATAGTTATACCCCTATGAAACTATTTTCATAAGTGTGTGGTCTATCAGGGGAGCCCGCATTCGTTCCACGAACAGCCCGGATAGCCGCTGTTCGTCGAACAAAGTACTTGCATGCTGGTAGCTTACGGCTGCCAGCAGGTGAATTACCATAGTCCTAGATACACAGTAAAGTTACATATACCACACAGTACACATAGCAAAATACACACAGCACATAGTACAGACAACCTTTCTACATTACAGTCCAGAAGTGGCTAGGTTTGCCACACTTGCCAATTCCACTCAAGTACAGCAGAAGACCTCCCTCAAATTCACTAAACAACAAAAAGAGAGTGGTCATAGAATAAAAAGACCTCAACTCCACCAAGAAATTCCCATGACTGTATAATATGCTGCTTTGGGGTATCTCTGCAAGTAGGTGTTCATACAAGGATAGAACAGGGGTTAATATCTGTTAATATTTGGGTCCATGATACCATGTATCCTATCAAAACATTTAAGAGTCACCACTATATTTAACTGTTGGCATGAGGTACTTTTACACATGTGTATCTGTGTGCACCAAACCTACCTCTTAAGTTTTTTTGCCAAAAAGCTCTATTTTGGTTTAATCTGACCATAGAACCCAATCCCATTTGAAGTTCCAGTGGTGTATGGCCAACTGAAGATGCTTGAGTTTGTTTTTGGACTAGAGTTGAGACTTTTTTCTTGAAACTCTTCCAAAACCACTTGTGTTGATGTAAGTGACATTGGATTGTAGTTTTGGAGACTTACTGACCCCAAGGTGCAACTAACTTCTGCAGTTCCCCAGCTTTTATCCATGCAGATCCGCTTGACAATGTATTGTGACAATGTAGACATACATGAAGCTCCACGACCTTTTGCCGCACATCACAGCTATATTCTCTGGTCTTACCCATTGTGATGTATGATTAAGGTAATTTGGCCTATATGCTAACTCATAGTTATACCCCTATGAAACTATTTTCTGTTCCTAGTCACCCATGTGTACTAAAACATGTAAAATATCGATGGGATTATACTTCAAATATGTTTCTCTCATATGAATTCATAGGGGTGCCAATAATTGTGTCACACATATATTTAACAAAGATTTATTTTTTGGATAAATCTGTGTTGTGTTTGCAATTGTTTAATATCCACAGGAACAGTGTATTGCTGTGCATTTTTTTAACAAAGGAAAAAAAGATTAAAACAACAAAGGCATTTATTCACAGCATTCTTTGCTCCTATTTACCAAGTGCGCCAACAACAACAGTGGAGAGCAAAGGACCTTATTTTGCCAATATTTTATATATTTTCTATATGTAAGTATCCATCAGTTTGCAAATTATGTCATATGTGTTGCATATTGCATTGCTTTGCTATAAACATAAAAATGACACATGATTCACCTTTATAAATAAAACGTATTAAAAGAAGATTATAGTATCTTTTTTTAGAAAGAGAAAAGATTTTTTTTACTCGATATCTAGCAAGCAAGTTTTCAAGCCGCTATGGGACCACAAAAGGCAGTCAGTCAGCCCTGATCTGTTTGAGTGGTAGGTGTGTATGCATCAGATATTTGTCCTTTGAGGACCATAATGCTGAAATATATTCCAATGTCTTCCTGCGGCTGAGTATAGAGTCTTTTAGAGTTAAATATAGAATTTGAGTAAGATGCCTCTGGGATTTGTGAAGTTATTTTTTTTTTCAAGCCAGTATTTTAAAGACTGGATTTAGCAGATACAACCTTTTTCACCATGTAGTAATGGATTTTGCAAGCTTACTTAGAAGTGGGAAATCCTCATTAATAATAATAATAAAAAAAAATCACTTATGCAAAGCTACCCATGACCTGTAATTTAATTACTAATATAAGTCAAGACTGCTTTAATAGAATGCTTCAAGATACATCCAGAAGAGAAATTGCTTTATAGACACTATTCAGTTCAGGCAACAAAATTCCCAAGGCTCAATTTCCAGCTCATTTAAAAAATAAATATGTATTTATTGACATGCACTTTATTCAGATTTTTTCCCATTACACAAAACTAATTTACAAACCTTATACCAACCTCTAATCAGTTTAAAGCATTGAACAAAGTTTAAATATTTACCAAGAATTTGCAGGTAAAAGGAAAACATTGATTTTTTTTATATGGAATGCTACCATTCATTCATACAAACTGTATAAGTATTTTCGATGAGTAGTAAGAAAAGAAATGCGCTGATTGCACTGCTTGGACCAACAGGTCTGACGCAAACTCCCTGAGTTGGACTCATGAATGACTGAGAAGTTCAGATAAGATGTAATTTTAGAATCTTGCCAATGCCACTCAAGTACAGCAGAAGACCTCCCTCGAATTCACTAAACAACAAAAAGAGAGTGGTCATAGAATAAAAAGACCTTAACTCCACCAAGAAATTCCCATGACTGTATAATATGCTGCTTTGGGGTATCTCTGCAAGTAGGTGTTCATACAAGGATAGATTTCTAGAAGTACTTATATGGATGAAGAATGCTTATTTCACTTGCAAGATTATCATGATGAGATTATGTCTACCTTTAAAAAATTGTCTTCTGGTGGCCTCCTAGAACATAAAACTCTTTTGTGATCTTGGAAGAGTAAGATTAAATCCTGGTCAAGTCATTGCATAAGCATTATATATCGATATATACGTTTTGGAGTTGGAAAATATCTCCTGGGAAAGGGGAATTACACAAGAAATCTGTATTTTGATAGATACTTTGATTGCTGCTATAAAACCAAGCAACTAATGTTTAACTTAATACAATTAGAACTGAAATTTAAATATGTTGGCATACTAATCTACTGCACTCCAATAAATAAATAAATATACTAACAGGATAAGTCTAATATACTAACAGGATAAGTCTAATTTTATTAAGACACGGAGGCTCCTATTATGCTGCTATTTATGCTTTCTTTATTTCTGCTATTTATGCTTTCTTTATTTCCCTCAGCAGCAAAGAAAAAACTTTATAAATATAACAGTAGTAACATTAACAGTCTTAGGTGTATTCTTCCTAGTAACAGGAACAGCCAATCAGGAACAGCCAATCAGGTTCCACTTCTCCAGCATAATAGGCTCGGTCAGCCAATCCTGTCCCTCTTTCTTTGCTGCTCCCTCAGTTAAGTATACCTGATCCCTCAGCTCCTTAACTGTGGGATTATTATATCATTATTATTATCATTTTACTATTATTAATTATTATTATTATTACTATTCATTATTATTACTACTATTAGTATTATACCGTTATTGTATTTTACTGTTATTTTAATTCATTTATTGATTCATTTTCATTTCGCTATATTTTTCTTGCCTTTAATCCTTTCCGCGGTCCAGCCTGTCCCCAGAGCCTAATTTAACAAGCGGCTCGGGGACGCCGGCTGGAACCGCATTCGGCGCTTTGCGCCCCCCACCTTTCATTACTGGCGCCGTGAGCGGCCGCCATCCGCGGAGCTCACAGAGCTCAAATGCCGGTTCCCTGCTTTATAGTGATCACACATTCGCCGCGAGCACAACTTACCGGCTAAATCTCCCTATTCTTTCCATTTCTGCCGCCCGCGACGGCCATTTTCTTTGCCTTCCCGCGCTCACACACAGCTCCACCCCCAACGTCCGGACCTCGGAGTTGGGTTAAAGCTGTAGTGGCGGTCGGACGGCTCTTTGCTCCCTCCTTGCTATTTTCCTACTTATTACCTGTGAATCTTCAATTTTGGTCAGACAATTACTGCTGTTAGTTTAAAGTTTATGTGAGTAATTCATTTTTTGTTCTTAAAGGTATATTGTTTTCCTTTGGGTTAATCAACCCATTTTAGTTTCAGCTCAGATATTATTATTACTACCAGTGTCATACTAAGCATGCCTGGTGAGAAAGATTTACCCACCCCTTCTGGGTCCCTTGTCACCAAACCAGGGAGTGTTAAAACACCCACAGGGGTATCTGAAATTGGAGCGGCTAACCCCGCTGATTTTGCTCCCACTGCTGATATGCAGTCTCTGATTGACGACACTATGTCTCATGTTATGACTAAGGCCCTCACATCGGCCATGGGATTGATGTCTGAATCTTTCTCGCAGACTCTTACACAGGCTCTGCTTGAGGCACAGAAATCGGCTCAGCCGATCGTTACCCAGGCCTTGCCAGTAGTGGTCCCTTCACAACCTCACACTGGCCGTAAGGCCACTGCAAAAACCAAACACTCTTCAATCTCATAGATGGACAGCTACAAACCTGTCACAGATGGCGCGCCTAATATACCACCGCGCAAAAGAGCCACTAGCCGGGCAAAATCGGCTAGGTTATGGAAACGGGCAAAAGCCCAACTAGATTCTGAGTCAGATCTCAGCGAGATTGAAGAGGAAAACTGCATGGATACTGAGGATCCATCAGATCCCGAATCCGATGATATGGTCGAGGACCATGGCCTCAGAGAGCATAATACGCCTCCATCTGAATCGTTTGACATGGAGCTTAAGGTCCCAGACGATGCCAACAAATTAGTTGACCCCTATGGGGAACCCCTGTTCGACCCCGATGACCTACGTCATCCAAGGTCAGCAGACTGGTCCCCTTCGGCCCATGTGGCCAAATACGTTGCATTAAGGACTCGCAAGCCTTTAAATAAGGCAACACGCAATAAGCTACGGGCAGAATGCCCACGCCCTACTGTCCCGCACGAGGCCTGCAGAACACCTGCAGTAGACCCAAAAATCATCCAATTCCTGGGCAAGACTGGCTGGAAGCCTAATAAGGGTCTTGATTTCTCCCTGCGCAATTGCCAGGATAAATTACTGGATATATTGGGCCCAGCAACCAAAATTTTTGATATGGTCGAAAACGACCAAGACTTAGATCGTACCGCCATAAGTGGTTTGATTCAAAGAGTAATTTGCCTGATCGGCAATGCCAACTGTGCGATAGCCACAGAGCGTCGCAAGGCGATCTTATTAAAGATAGAGCCAAAATTGGTAAATATGGCTATTACCGAGCCGGGCACCCAGGCCCGCGTGGTCTCCTGTTCGGAGACAATTTTGTCAAGGAGCTTGGCTCCTTTGTACATACTTTTACTGCCCTAGACAAGGCGCAATCAAACATGCGCAGAGTTTTCCACCCTAAGGTTTTTGGTGGGGCCGGAAGAGCCAGGAGCCGTCTGTCCGGCCGTGTTAACAGGGGTTCATTCCGACAGAACCGAGGCTCCTACACTGGACAAACCTCCTTCACGGAGCACCGCAACACCCCGGCCTTCTTCCCACAACATGGGCGGCCATGGGTTGCTCGTGGATCACGTGGCACCAGACCAAGCAGACGACCTTATGGTAAGTCATCTCCTACTTCCTTCTTCCCTAGGGGCAGTGGGGGGCAGACTCCGACATTTTTTCCATGTATGGTCACACATTTCATCAGATGCCTGGGTATTGAACACGGTAAGAGGGTATTCCTTAGAGTTCCTGTCCCTCCCAGTACAAATCTCCCCGCCACGGGGAATGTTATTCTCCCAACAAGACGCCTCCCTTGTTTCCAAGGAGGTCTCAGAATTGGCACACAAACAAGCCATCTTAGAGATCCCTATGACTACCCCAGGCTATGTGAGCAACCTATTCTTAGTTGCCAAGAAAGGCGGCGGCGTCCGCCCAGTGATAAACTTGAAACAGCTCAACACTTTTATTGCCTACAACCATTTCAAAATGGAAGGCATACACTGCCTCCGAGATCTCCTCCAACCGTCAGACTGGATGGTCAAGTTAGACCTACAGGACGCCTACCTCACTATACCAATCGCACGTCAACACCAAAACTTCCTCCAATTAATATGGCAAGGAAGAAAATGGAGATTCGCCTGCCTCCCATTCGGACTATCCTCAGCCCCATGGTGTTTCACAAAGCTCCTGAAACCCATGGTGGCTCTACTTCGAAGTCGAGGGGTTCGTCTAATAATCTACTTAGACGACATCCTCATCATGGGTCAATCCAACCACATTATCAAGACCCATCTGACGTGGACTCAGAATCTCTTGCAGAACCTGGGTTTCCTTATCAATGGGAAAAAGTCCATCCTGACCCCTACACAGCGCATAGAGTTCTTGGGCCTCGTAGTGGACTCTACTCTACAGACACTACACTTGCCGACTGCGAAATTGGCCACCATAAAGAAGGAAATCAGACGCACTCTGAGGATTCCCCTGATCTCCCTAAAACAATTGGCGAGAGTGATTGGCCTCTTGGCGGCCTCCATCCAGGCCATCTTCCCGGGCCCTCTACATTATCGAGCGCTACAGCGCCTACAAGCCTCTCATCTGAGAGACGGGTCCTCATACACGGACATGATCTCTCTGGACACAGAGGCAAAAACAGAACTCAGATGGTGGCTCTCCCATATGGAAGCATGGAATGGCCGGGCCATTTTCGGCACCACACCAGACATAGTAATAGAATCCGATGCGAGCTTGCACGGTTGGGGTGCACGCTGTGGCAATATCTCTACAGGTGGCAGATGGTCCGAAATGGAATCTACGCTTCACATCAATTGCCTAGAACTCCTGTCCGGTTCTTTTGCAATCCGCAGTTTCTCAACGACTCAAGCCCGATGTGCCATCCTATTGAAAATGGACAACATATCGGCAGTCCGTTATATAAATCACTTGGGCGGGACGAAATCCAAGGTCCTGGCGAATCTGGCACGAGACTTTTGGCAGTTCTGCCTGGCACAGGGCATCTCGGTCACAGCGGAGTACATCCCGGGCCTCTGCAATACAACGGCGGATTGGTACTCAAGGCACCTCAGGGATTCCAGCGACTGGCACTTGGATCCAAGGGTCTTTCAAGACATCCAATCCCTATGGGGCCCTCTGGACAAGGACTTGTTCGCCTCCCGTTTGAACAAACAACTCCCCAGATTTTTCAGTTGGAAACCAGACCCAGAAGCACTGGCAACAGATGCATTTACCCAAGACTGGTCCTACACAAGGAACTACGCGTTTCCTCCCTTTGCGTTGATTCACCGATGCCTAATACACCTACGGCAACAGATGGGAACGACAGTGCTCGTGGCACCATTATGGCCGTCTCAACCATGGTTTTGTAACCGTGGGCGGTTCCCTTATTTACCTCTATAGTGTCTTAAAGCATAGAACTTAGCAGGGCTAACCATACAGATATCTTAGCCATAATGTTATATAGTTAGTAAGAGATCCTCTATTTAACATATGTAAATAATTGAGAATACAATATAAAATAAGGATTGTCTTGGAAGCAATAGTTTTGTCTTTTAGATATTTATTATATAAAAATATAAATATAGACATATAACATCCATTATAGCAGAGTTTATAAGATGAAATTAAATGCTTGCAAATATCATTAATAGGTTAACATACCCTTCTGAACATGTCATCATGTCAGCCTCTCAGTCATTTTAAGATGGAGCAGCGTCTGTCTCCAAGTCTCTCCTCTGTTTCTTAACATTTAAAAGTACATTTATTTATACCTTAAGTGTCGTCATTTTAGAGTCACCATAGTTCATATATGAAAAAGTAACTTGTCTACTTTAAATCAATTTAGGACCTCCCTTAATTTGGCAAAGATACAAGGCCATAACTAAAGGGTGTATACGTCATGGAAATTTTCCTGACTTAGTTCAAGATGGCATCTTAAAGTCTGAATAGCTTATCTGTTGTTTATACTAAGACATAAGTGCACAGTCGTGGGAGATTCCCGGATTTGGGGAAGTTCCATTAACTTGGGGTTACCACAGTATATTGTGTACTGAAAGAGTCGTAGTATAGCCTTGAAACTTGTTTATGCGTTATTGTTATTGTAATTTGTCTGGGACAAAATGGCGCAAACATATTATGCACTGAGGTTATTGCTTAAAGAAACATCTATGAAAAACAATATGTTCCATTTCTAACACCTTGTCAGTTTGCAATATCTCTTAAAGACAAAGTACACAGTTTAAGAAATACAACATTTCATTCTAAAACTTGTAATATTTGCATTTGCCCATAACACCCTAGAGCATTTCTTCCTTAAATTAGTGAACCAAAGTTCTCCAACAGTCTTTAGGTTTTTTGTGCTCCCAGCATCTTTGATCATTGTTGTAACAGTAAAATATCCGTAGTGTGATCTTTTCCTGTAAAGGTGGTTGATTAAAATGAGCAAAGCTTTTGTCTAGGAAAGAATTGAAAAGAACACCAAGTTCCAGAGTAAGATATTCTTGGATGGATCCAGATACGAATTGCAATCCAAAGTTAAAAGTAAAAATTGTATTTGTAATCCAAAGTCTGTAAAGGCCTGTAGAAGTTTACATTCCTTAGATACATTGCTGGAGGTTGTGTTTGTAGAATACCCGGGTATTTGTTGTAGAGTATAGGTTGTAGAGTCCAGCTTTCCAAATATTTGGCTAGAATTGGTTGCAGATATTGAATCAGCATTATCTGTTATCACCGTGGTAATGGTGTTGGTATTTGTCTTTGTCTTTTGTCTTTACTTGTTTGATTTTTTTTTCTTTTTTCATGAAACATTTTTACACTGTTTATGATGTGTATAGATTGGATACTCTCCGATATTCTTTTACGGAATAAATTAATTGACCGCATTTCCAAGACATTGTCTTAAGTGACATGGATCCCATTATAGTAAATGTTATGTTGATACAGCAATCGAAGTGGATTCTCAAGAATGCCTCTTTTTGCTGGATTGGAATCTTTGTAACATCTCAGTGATAGACATCTCAATGACATCAGGTGATGTTGTGTTAAAAATGTTAACAGGTAAAATCTGTGGAAAAATCTTTACATTTGTTATACTTTGTATAATAATGATAGATGAAATAGTAACATAGTTAATCTTTCTAGTGTTTTGTTTTAAAGATAAAAACCATTGTAAATGATTTAGAGATATAAGGATAATTTGAAGCAGCAAAGTATTTACCACCTTTGTTCACAATGATATGTAAAATTACATTCTCTTTAAATGTTAAAAATACTCCTTTATTCAAAATCTCTCAATATATTTAGAATAGTTGCTAATTGGAAATATGACATTATTCATCTTTCTTTGTCCTGTTAGGGAGAAGACAACGTATTCCCTAAGTTACGGTTAGATAATATAATAACTACAGTTATTAGTGGCTTAAAATACCAGAAACACCCAAAAATTGAATTAAAAAACTTTTTTTTACCAAGATCTGACAGCCATTGTGGAAAGTTACATTCGTGAGATTGGATGCTTAACAATGAGAATCTTAATTGTTTAAGTATATTTTTCAGTGGCTGTTGGGTGTGGCTTAAGATGATTTGGATTTTTTATTATTTCTAAAAGTGAGTTAAGAAAGCACTCAGATACAATATTGAAGATATTTATATTTTATCTCTACCTTTGTATAGGTGGCTTTATGTACATTTAACCATCAAAACCAAATAACATTTCCCTGGTATTTGAAAAACCGATAAAATATTTGATTACGTGTATATTAATATATATACATAGAGTGGTATGGATGTTGAATTTATATCTTTGACATCTTTTCACCTGTTTGCAATAGGTGACCTAAATGATCAATTTCCAAAATCATCATGTATATCACCTGGACGGGTTAATCCATAATACTCTTGGACTATCCATTGACTGGCCTTAGCTATGGCAGACTGAATATGTTTATCATTGTAAATATAGGTTTGTGATAAGTGAAGTAAAGTTTCTGCCTGTCTTTCAGTTAAATTTTAACTGTTGAAGTACTTCACTTATATTAATTAGATTATATTAATTATACCACTCTGCAAACTTAAATGAATATCGAGTAGTTTCTGATTTAATAAAAACAGTTTACACTTTCTTTTAAGGTTAAAACATGATTAATTATTGTTGTTATTGTAATCATATGATCTTTAACTATCATGATTCCATTATTCATCTGGGTAATTAGCTGTTATGCTCTTATACTTTATCTAATATATTTGTTTGTAGGCCATACTGCAGCTGCATTTGGCATTTTAGCAATAATTTTCAATTGCGTTTCAGATATTCACAAAGTCTATCCACCTTTGTAATTAACACATTATGTGTTTATTTTATACCATTAATTATAGTATCTGTATTATATTACACGTTGTCACTGACACATTTCTGATACAGGGAAACAAATAGCATGATTGCTTTAGTAATTATAATTTTTCTGTCCATGCACCACATTCCTGGAAGTCCAGAATATAGCAAAAATCCTTTGTCGTTTGATTCTATGGAGCCATTTAACATTTTGATTGGTATAGTTATACCAAAAGAGCAAGGAATACATCGGTAGATCACATCTGCAACAGAACCATTACAGATTCCTTGTTGTATCAATGTCTCTGTGTTTATGTTTACAGGAGTTCTTTGCTTTGCAAGTATGTAAATAATATGTAGAGTTTAAGAAAAGCTGCAAATCGTGCTTTAGTACAAGTGTCCCATGATGTCAGGTTTCTGAAAGATTTTGCTGGCCTTTTATATTCCATTCTGTTGGCAGGGCATCTGCTCTTAGTAGGCCTGTGTTGTTATTATTTATTAATTGCATCAAGGTTTCTTTCGTTAATTGATATGTTTCTTCCGAATTCAAATTCATATGCCACCAAATGTCATTGTAAAGTTCATTGTTACAGAATATTGTTCCAGCATGGTTTTCACTCCAGTACGAAATCTATATTCCTCTTCTTCTGCTCCTTCCTATTAACCACGTTTTCTGAGTTGTAGGCAACAATCTGTGTCTTGTACTGTGAGGCGCTTTGATAGTCAATCAGGTTTTCTCAGTATCAGCCTTTATTTCTTTTTCCGGTCATCTTCTGTCTGGATAATAGCAATGTCCAGAATTAACATAGCACTTCTTTTCAGCATAAGAAGGCTGTTTGCGGTAGTCATTCAATGATAAACTATATTGCATAGTCTTTTCTTACATCACCTTCATAGGTGCATCCAAAGTCTTTCACAAGCATCTTTTTCTGTTTTCAGCATGCTTTGCCATCATCGTTGAGTCCATTATTAGGATTTGAAATAGTCCAATCACATCTCTCTCATGTATAATCGGTTTTTGGAATGATCTCAGTAGGTTCCTTGTGAAATACCAGTGTATTCATTTCACTGTGAGCTGTGTCTCTCCTTTTGAGAAGGTTCTTGGAGGTAGTCCTCACGATCAAAGAACTTGTATAGTGTGCAGTCCAATTCAGTTCAGGTGCTTCCTGCTTGGTAACATAATCCCAATGCAGTTTTAAAACGACAGCTAGGGTTGATGTTATGATAATGCTGCAGATTGTAAGAAGGAGACACCATAACCAATTTTCTAGCATCCTTTTGCTTCCATCTTTGCATTTCTTTCTTACTGTATAAGATAATTCAGGTTCAGTCTCTGTTTTCTCCAGTCTTTCTTATAATGATGTTGATGATTCATTTTTCATACATTCCATGTTCACTGGAATCTGTCTGTTCATCCTTCTCCTTCACATTTGCAGGTTCAAATGTCAGATCACGATTCAGTCTGTTATGTGGCTATGATTCTGGTGACTTTTCTGTCGTCCTCTATTTGTTTTATCTTGTCATCTTTAACAGCATTCACTGTGTCAGCAGTCAGTGGTTCTGTGAACGTCCTGTTACTGTTCTCTGTTGGCTCTGATTGTTCTCTGTAGTAAAAGTTCTCGGAATCACCCTCTCCAGGACAAACTGGCCAACAGTAAGAAAAAGTTGGTGGTGCATGGTGAGATGGGCTGAAAAAAAAAATTCCCTAAATTTCTCTAATAGAACCAATGGTTCTAAGCTCTCCCTGGTGCAGAAATATGTTTGTCAGTGAAAAACATGTAACATTTCATATGGTGTCTCACCATTTGTATCATCAGGTATGTTGTGAATGCTTATCTGTACCATAGGAATAAATAGATACCACTGTGTGGGGCAAGCAACTGGTAACTTGGTTAATAATCATTTAACCTCAGCATTTTCCCAGACCACAACCCCACTACTTTGGGGGTGGTTGGGGCACTGAAATCCCAAAGTAACCCAAATGTGGTTGCCCAGTTTTAGGTTTCCTTTGCAGTAACTGCAGGACCACCATCCAAATGGATGGTCCTGGGATTATCAAATGCATACTAAGGAAGTGAGACTAGAAAACGTGGCATCAGAGGTTGCACTTCGCACAGGATATATCCAAGTAAACCTGGTACATGCATCAACACATACAAAAGCATATTCATAACCATGAGATGTTGATAACTTCCAATGTATAGTAATTCAAAAAGTACGTTAGATATTAATATTTCAATAAACAGTACATCAGTAATGTGGCAATAAGCAAATGCTTATGATTACTAAACACATGAATTACAGTATTTCCCATATTGGACCACCAATATTCCTTTTCAGGAGTCAGAAGTACATTACCTCTCTCTATAAGAGCTTGTCCTAGCCATGAAAAAGCTTTTGGGCAAGTCTATCTTTCCTCTATAGGAAGAACAATCAACATATTACCTTCAATGGTTATTATGTAATTAACCCCTCTAAACGATAGGAGTATTTATGCGGATACCAGGTGGATAAGGTCTGGATATCCTTGCAAGCATAAACTCTGCATCATGACTGAGAGATAGGGTATGCTTTTGTGATCCAGTGACCACAGACACATTGCATCAAAGTGCCTGTTAACGGCCAACTATATGAGGAGAGGGCCCATGCTTTGTTATAAGCATGTCCATACACGTATTACAATGCCAGGCTTTCAATTTGTTTCCACAAAGCAACATGCAGTTGTGGATATAAACACACAACGTAGCGTAAGAAAAACTATTTGAACACCAGACTGAGACTCGAGATCAGTGGACCAAAATAGATAAATTAAATCCTATCAATTAATATACTTTCAATATACTTTCTCTAAATTACTTTATCCTCTGTATTAACTATGAAATATTAAAGTTAAAACAATAACATTTAAAAGCCAACTTTTAGTGTGGATAGGAATTACAAGGCCGTTCGTAGTGTGAGATAAAGAACAGCTTTTTTAAAAATCCGAATAGTCTGTGAACACAAAATGACCTTGCGCTGAAATTCACTTGCAGGGAAAAAAACAACTTTTTTTTTTCTTTAGTAAATTAATTAATTAATTAAACGTAGTTAGAACCTCCCTTAAAGTCCCGATGACTTTGGAAGAAACATGTCGTCCCTAAATACTGGGTAAGTCTATTAAACAGTGAAATTGCATTTTTACTCTGTATATTATTTTGTCACAGCTATAATGTGCAGTATAACAAACTATTTTATGAGTGTTGTGCAAACTGTTCATTAAAAGCCAGTGGTCTAGCGGGCCATAGAATATTTATTTATTTATTCTTTAAAGCTCTGACCTCAATCGGTAAAGCAATATTGTAATGGTGTCCATTGCAATCTGCTGTCTTACTTGCTGCTGTCAAAAATTCTGAATATGTTCAAAGATTTCTCGGGCAATAATAAATCCCCCACTTTTCATTTATGCTAAACCTGCCTGTTTAAACGTATTCTGTATATTTCTTGACATAAGTACTTGTACTTAAATCTGTTTAACAAAGCTGTTTATATTGTGGTAAATATATATATATATTTTTATTATTATTATTTACTTTATTTATTTATTTTTTAACATTGCTTAATTTTTAAAGATACCTGCATATTTAATTAAATGATGTATACATATTTAATTATGTCTTTAAGGCATAAAATATCTGCAAATTAAGATTTTATACAAAAATGCATGTTCTGGATGTTCCCACAATACCTCTTCTATTATTATATTTTTTATTTTATTTTATTTTATTTTAAGTGTTATGAAAACCTAGTTTATAAAATTCACTGAGATTACATGTGTCTGATCTGATTAGAGTCAGTAGTACAATATCATTGTTCTAATTTCCTTATTGCTGCTGGTGGATTTTAATCCTGCCATTGCAATAGACTAAAGACTGTACCCGAGCAAGCAAAGTCACTATGTGCAGGAATTGTGCACTTTAAATAGTAGAATACTTATGCTATTCTAGTGAATTGGGCTGGCTGCTTAACACATCATTTAGTATATTTTGGTTACATTTAAAGCTGTAAATGTATTTAACATTTTATTTAAATAAGCCTTTAATAATTTCAGTTTGAAAGTTATCAGAGATCCTGTATAGTTACAATTTTATTTTGCCCTGATTTATTTTACATATATATTATTTTTAATCATTTTATAAATATTTATTTTTGCAGAGCATTTAGAGAAGCAAAGGGTGTATAACCACCTGTTGCCCTTTTTTTCTAGGAGGGTAGTATAATTTCAACTCTGTTAAGGAAAAAATATGAGCTAGTTATCATATATTATATCAAAATATATGCTGCAGTGTACTGCATTGAATGTATTTAAAAGCCATGTCTTTTTTTATACAATAAATACACAAGATCCAGCGCACTCTCCTATCTACTAAATAGGAGTGCGCTGGATCTTGTGTATTTATTGTATAATATGGCCCCCAGCAGCACCCCATTTAAGCATGTTTAGGTGAGTGCAACCATCCCCCCATGTCTTTTTTTATGGCTGTAAGTAATAATGTTGTTCATAATTTGGAATATAAACCAACGACTTCTCAATTCCTTGGAATGTTTACATGTCTCCTATCTCCGCAACCTTGGCTGGAAACTCCAGACTCCAAAAACAGTTATGCTGTTATAATTCCTGATTTTCAATCAACAGCTAGCGTAACTGACAATATGGAAATTATCACTGTTTTATGAAACTTTTCATATATAGTGGACATTAGAATCCAGAACGCAGTAATTCAATAATTAAAAGTCCTGTCTGTCTGTTGCATGAATGTTTTCATTAAGCCATAATGCAATTTTCTTTGCATTCTTGGAATTAGACTTCAAATTTAATCGCTCTCTGTCTTATCACTTTTCTTTTGACAACATTTTGCATGAATCTTTTTCCTGCGCATGCATACTACGCAGCTACAAAGAGAACATATCCCCCTGCCTGCAATCCACTGTCCTGGAACTAATGGGCCATGCTGTGCTGGTGTATTAGGCATATCAGGGAGATTACCAAATATGTATATTTGCTCTCTTATGATATTAAGATCCACAATTTCAGCATTGTATGCTAATTACAATGTACCTGTCACCAGAACTTAAAGTGCCTTGTACAAGTTCACATTAAAATCATCTCTAATGATGAAGATCTCTCTCTGAGTCTGGGCTGCAAATAGCTCAATAGATTCTTGATATTTCAAGACTTGTGCCATGACAAAGTATTGTGTCTTCTCTTACGTATAAGAGGTTACCTATGTATTTATTATTTTTTATTTAACGCTTCCAAGTACAAGTCCCTTCGTGCTCGCCAATTGTAACCGTGGGCGGTTCCCTTATTTACCTCTATAATGTCTTAAAGCATAGAACTTAGCAGGGCTAACCATACAGATATCTTAGCCATATCTTTAACATATGTAAATAATTGAGAATACAATATAAAATAAGGATTGTCTTGGAAGCAATAGTTTTGTCTTTTAGATATTTATTATATAAAAATATAAATATAGACATATAACATCCATTATAGCAGAGTTTATAAGATGAAATTAAATGCTTGCAAATATCATTAATAGGTTAACATACCCTTCTGAACATGTCATCATGTCAGCCTCTCAGTCATTTTAAGATGGAGCAGCGTCTGTCTCCAAGTCTCTCCTCTGTTTCTTAACATTTAAAAGTACATTTATTTATACCTTAAGTGTCGTCATTTTAGAGTCACCATAGTTCATATATTAAAAAGTAACTTGTCTACTTTAAATCAATTTAGGACCTCCCTTAATTTGGCAAAGATACAAGGCCATAACTAAAGGGTGTATACGTCATGGAAATTTTCCTGACTTAGTTCAAGATGGCATCTTAAAGTCTGAATAGCTTATCTGTTGTTTATACTAAGACGTAAGTGCACAGTCGTGGGAGATTCCCGGATTTGGGGAAGTTCCATTAACTTGGGGTTACCACAGTATATTGTGTACTGAAAGAGTCGTAGTATAGCCTTGAAACTTGTTTATGCGTTATTGTTATTGTAATTCGTCTGGGACAAAATGGCGCAAACATATTATGCACTGAGGTTATTGCTTAAAGAAACATCTATGAAAAACAATATGTTCCATTTCTAACACCTTGTCAGTTTGCAATATCTCTTAAAGACAAAGTACACAGTTTAAGAAATACAACATTTCATTCTAAAACTTGTAATATTTGCATTTGCCCATAACAGTTTCCTTCTCTGTTGGAAATGGCGGTAGACATACCCCGCACTCTCCCACACTTCGACTATCTTCTCCAAGACCCGGACGGGTCCCCTCACCCCCTGATTCAACAGGAATTACTGCATCTCACGGCATGGCTGGTTTCCGGGAACCCTACTCAATCGAAGGGGTTTCGGAATCAACTCTCCAACTTCTCGAGAGCGCATGGGCACCTGGCACGAGACAAGCTTATAAATCTGCTTGGAGCAAATGGCACAATTGGAGCATGGAACGGAACCTGGATCCCATATCGGCTCCTCTGAATTCGATCCTGCAGTTCTTAACTTCATTATTTGAAAACGGCAAAGCATACCGTACGGTGAACCTCTACAGATTGGCCATTTCGGCCGCACACCAAGGCATCAATGGCGCACCGATAGGACGCCACCCATTGGTATGCCGTCTCATACGCGGCATCAGATTTGCACGACCCACGCTACCACGCTATTCAGTGCTATGGGACGTCTCCACTATCCTCCTTTTCCTCGAATCTTGGCCGGATAATGCATCACTATCGTTGAAACAACTGTCGGCAAAACTGGTCATGCTTCTATGCCTCATATCCTGCAAAAGGGTCTCAGACGTTAGAGCATTAGACATCACCGCACGGTCCTACACGCCAGAAGGGGTCACTTTTGATATATCACGGAGAACTAAAAGCTCGACAAAGAGAGTGACATACCCAGCCTTTCCTGACAAGCCTCTCTTATGCCCGGTTAAATGCCTACAACTCTACGAAATGCGCACCATGACGTTGCGGGACCCAAATAAACATGAACTCTTCATCTCTTTCCAAAGACCACACCTA
This sequence comes from Pelobates fuscus, assembly GCF_036172605.1. Classification (NCBI taxonomy): domain Eukaryota; kingdom Metazoa; phylum Chordata; class Amphibia; order Anura; family Pelobatidae; genus Pelobates; species Pelobates fuscus. The sequence continues at coordinate 71,345,521 of NC_086322.1, read as the reverse complement.
CCGGTGTCTACCACAACCCTGGCCCGCTGGGTCAAATGGATCATGACTACGGCAGGAATTGACACCTCCATATTTTCTCCTCACTCCATAAGAGGAGCAATGGCTTCCAAGGCCTCTTCCATGGGTTGTCGCCTGGAAGACATTTTGAAAGCGGCCGAGTGGTCCTCAGAAACCACCTTCCGTGATTTCTACTTCAAACCAATACAACACTTCGCAGGAACGGTAGTTTCTCAGCTTTAAACCAGCATAATAGGAGCCTCCGTGTCTTAATAAAATTCAAGGATTTTACTATTACCATGACGTAAAGTCATGATTTTATTAATGACACGGAGGCGAGTATTATCCCTCCCTCCCACCCGGCGACGGTGGAAAGGTAGACGGGAGTTGGGTAAGTTGACCTACGGTAAGTCATTTTAACATACTATTAAATTACAGTTATACTTGCAACCAGGTGAGTCTTCACTATGATAGTCTTTTGTCTATACGTTCACCAGTATGTACAGATTAAATAATGTCCCCTTGGACAAACATTGACCAAACACTAGCTCAAATACCTATGATTACGCATACACCCAGTTTGATGCTAAGGTATTACCATATTTCTCCTCTTTTACAGCCTAATCTACCCTACATCGAAAGGGAAAACTCCTTCCTGTACAGTTTCATGTTCGGTTGGACACTTTACTACTTCGGGACTGCAAATAAAGAGGAACAGGATTGGCTGACAGAGCCTATTATGCTGGAGAAGTGGAACCTGATTGGCTGTTCCTGATTGGCTGTTCCTGTTACTAGGAAGAATACACCTAAGACTGTTAATGTTACTACTGTTATATTTATAAAGTTTTTTCTTTGCTGCTGAGGGAAATAAAGAAAGAGTGCAGCATAATACTCGCCTCCGTGTCATTAATAAAATCATGACTTTACGTCATGGTAATAGTAAAATCCTTGAATTATTGACTAAAGTCGATAAGTCAAAAAAATGATTTATTTTTGGTCAATTTACCAGTATAAGATTACAGTACATATCAGACGCATGGGTAACAACATAACAATTACATAAGATAAGTGCTTCATTCAGTGAATTTAATTTTTTGTTGTTGGTGTGAGAATAGCACACATTAGCAACACATACACAGCTTGAACTACTCTATCTTTTCATCACATTGTGGTTACCTTGTGTCAATTAGGGTAAAACGCTTTAATAACCACAAGGACAAAACTAATATATTGTGGAGCCATTACAATTTAACGCTTCGCTAGTACAGGCCATTAACAGTAGTCGCTCTAAACATCTAACATCTATGAGCCGGAGGGGGGAACATATTTGGTCTGCAGACCAATCATGCTGAGAGGGTGTTTTGCAAATAATGTGTGTAGTAAAAACAAAACAAGAAGGATAACAGTTGAACACAAACTTAGAAAAAACATACTATGAAAAATCCCTCTTGATACAGAGAATTACGTCCCCCACAGGGCTCAAGTAGTGCTAGCCGCGTATGAGGCCTGTGATGGTTGCCTCGGCCACTGTCACCAGGTTACATCTCTGGGGGATGGTGCAGCACACTGAGCACTGAGTGTGTTAAAGAAGAAGTCCCAAGTAGTACCAAAGTAGTTAGTAGAGTCGTTGCCCCCTGCGGATTGGTGACTGTATGCTTGTCTTCACCTTTGAGAACCTGGAGTGTCAAGACATTTGGTAAATGTACTCCCTGTGTTGAGAAACTAGGCTCTAGATGAAGAGGGCCCTACCCAAATGAGCTTACAATTTAACAGGATGAGGGACAAATACACAGAGGAAAGCAAATTATCTGTATGTACCAGAAAGGATGGGATGGGTTTGGGAGGAGGAAGCACAGTAGATGGGAGACAGCATAGAAATGTTGTAAAAGGTGAGTATTTAAGGAATGAGCGGATAGGCTTCTCTAAATAAGTGTGTTATAGGGATTATTGAAGGACTGCAGTGACAGGGAGAGCTGAATATAGTGTGGATAGGACCCTATGATAGTGTGGATAGGAATTCCTTATGAAGGGGGCAACCCTGGAGAAGTCCTGAAGGCAAGAGTCTGGGATACAAGTATGAGAACCGGTCATTGGCAGTACAAAGAAGCAGTTTCTAACATATCTGCTGATGAGGTAAGAAATATAAGCAGGGGTACAGTTATAGAGAACTTTGTAAGTAAGCACAAGAACTTTCAACCAACTCATAAGTGAAACAGGAAGTCAATGTTGAGACTGATAGAGGAGTGAGGTGTGAGAGTTGCAGAGTACAGTATAGGGGCAATCTTCAGGTTTCAATAATCAAGGCGGGTGAAAAAGAGATTAAGGTTGTGACTAGAATGAGAAAGGGGCAAATGTGAGAAACATTTGTAAGGTGACAGCAACAGTATTTGGTGATTGATTTAAAGAGATGAAGGTACAGTCAGAATCAAAGACACCAAGGCAATGCACCTGCGGGACAGAAATTTTTATAGCTGCATTAACTGTAAGGCAAAAAAGCACAGACATAGCCTTTTAGGGATCGTAAAGTCAAGTTCTCTCAACATGACAAACACACGGAGGATTGCAGAGGAGCAGGGACAATCTTTAACCATAAAGCATGTCTCCAGGGGAAATACACTAGCATTCCTGGCTGGATTCATATTGTCGCCTAAAAGTTGATACCTAATCTGTTGATTAGGAGGGCATTATGGGTGCTGATTGTTTGCAATCTCCAATAGAGGTCCTAGATGGCTCATGACAAAAAATTATCTTGACAAATATCTTGAGGCACCTGGGAACTCTCTCTCTCTCGCTGTTCTAGAAGGAGCTTCTCTGATGTACAATAATCTCTGTCTCTGATCTGGAGGAATATCCCTCTCTGTCCTAGAAGGAGCTTCACTGTTGCATAATGATCTCTGTCTCCGATCTAGAAGAATCTCCCTCTCTGATATATAAAAAAAAACTAATTTACAATTAACACTTTGTGCCTCAATTAAACATCACAAGCAAACACTGAAGAATATAGCTACATTTGAAACTCGAAGGATGTATTTGAGCATGCTTTGCAAAACTTAATGTGATCATTGAATCCGTTACCATTGCCCTTTTGTTGAAATACAGGTGGACAGAAAGCCTAAGAAAGGAATTGCTGTAGGGGTCCAATATCTCAAGGTATATATTGCACAACAGAGAACATGTTACTGCATTAAATAACGGAATTGCTTCCCTTTCCTCTGAATGGTCATACCAGCTATAATGTCTAAGAACAGCTCCTGTTTGACTAAAGGTTATACTTTCCATTAAACTAATGCTATTTCTAGGTTGCCAAGCAAATTGAATCCTGCTTCAACAACCATAATATAATCCTGTCATGCGAATGGTAAGAAAAAGCCCCTGTAATTTCTGCTAAAATGGAAAGAAAACATTGAAATCAAATCATTTCACAAACAAATCTCGGGTGTTTTATATAAACATTTACAAATATTTTGAAATGCATTCCTTTAGTACAGATATTAAGGCATTAAATGACCACTCCATAAATAAAATTATGAAAAAAATAAATTAAATAAATTATGGCTTAATAGATATACTCACAATTAATTAATTTATTGGGGCTATATCTTAAATTAGCTTACAAAACGCTGCAGTTCTTATGCACCATAGCCTCCGGAAGCCCTCCCTTTTTTCACCGGAAGAGACTTACAGGCAGGCTCAAAAGTAGAGTGCCCCTGCCACTTCAGTTAGCTCAATGAAGCGCGGCTGTTTAATTGACAGCGAGGAGGGGGTTTCATTATTTAATAATAAAAGTGAACATTTTCCATAAACATTTTTTTTTTTTAATAAAGTGGCTTTTTAAACAGCCTAAAGTGCTTTAAGGTATGGAGTGGTCCTTCAACTTTACATTTATGAGAGTGGAATTAAAGTTGCAACTTCTATAGAGTACCCCGATCCATGTCGAGATATGACAGGGTAATTAAATATGTTTCTATATTATGCAAGATTATAGTTTAATACCAGTTCCCCTTGTCCTGTTGACCACCACTTCTCGAGCCTTGAGCTGTGGTCTACGTCTGAAGATTGTTTCCTTTAAATATTTCTATATCTTTTCTTAAACATACACTAAAAAAACACTATAGCTTAACAAAACATCTAAACTAATAACATGACAAGGAAACATTAAAAATAATTGCTATACATTAGGCTGTTAACAGTCACATATAAACATTCAGATGGGCAGAATTTTTTTCTGTTCTATAGGCATGGGATTGATTACGTCATTTATTGTACAGTGGTTCTTGTTTGTTCCATATCTGGTGTGGGTGTTGTGTCTGGGAATGTTTGTGTTTTGCATGATCTCTCTTAATAGACTAACATATATCTCTATTAGGTTTCTTGTTCTTTACAGGTGTCCATGATTTCATCAAAGCTTTTCCCCACCTTCTCTACAAGAGATCCCAACTTCTTAGAAACGATATTGTTATTACAATTATTATTATTATCATGGTATGTGTCTCCTGGTTGTATCTACAGAATGTTGTCTTAGTGGAAAGTAAAATGATCATTTGTAGATTTGTTGAAATAACATTTCCTACCATCTTTGGTTTTCCGCATCATGAGCCCAGACTATTTAAAAAAATCGAGTTTTATATCTTGCAAGACTACTTAAAATCACTTATCGTAGCAAGCAAATATTGGGATTTGGGAATACCAGCCCACAGTATCAGGAGTAAGGTAGACTGAGACTGAAAAAGGTACTTAAGATCCACAACTATCCAACTTCCAGCAGCAGGGACCCTGACCATCTTCCTGCCCTCTCCTTTTTCCAATCAGGTATTGACCCTTCTGTCTGTACTGCCTCCAAACATTACCATTACAAAGGCAATTGTTGATGCACCAGGATGCAGCCCAGCCAGAAAGCAGTTTCTAAATCTTTGCTACCGGAGTTATTGAAAGAGCAAGACGGGACACAGTCCTAATTGGATTATCACACTGTTATTTATTTCCACCCAGTACTAGACCCTTTCAACATTACTTTACACGTATGGTGACACACTTATTATAAAACATGGGAGATAATCATATGAAGAATTATAAATGCAACCACATACCACAATAAAATAGAACTATACAAAAGAGGGGAAGTTATGGGAACATAGACCATAAACATTATATAATATTCTGTCTGCATTACCACCATAAGCAAATACATGCAAAATATATTCCATCTACCAAAAGATGACGCTGTGGCACATAATGTTCCCTTGGATGATTGAGAATCCGTTACACCCACCACTTTGTCAAAGCACTGCAATACCACTGTGTTCTACACTAACTATAACATGGGAGATAAACTTGCTGACTGTAATACTGTAAAGACATGTCATGCAATACTTGCTGACTGTAAAGACATGTCATGCTTTCCTGTGGTCACCTCCAAAGGGGCACTTGATGTGGTGTCCCTATGTGTTCGCTGTTCCCTTAATTTGTATTTTGTATATTTTTTGTCTTTACAGCAGCACAACTTCTCCTTTTTTCAATGTTTGAGTATACTAATTAATTCAAAGAAAGTTTTGATCAACTGCACATGAACCTCAGTGTTATACTAATGGACTGGGCTTGTGTTACAGCATTAAGCAGGTTCTACACAGACAGACTAGCCTTGCCATTATCAAAATATACCTTAAGATAAATGATAGGTCAACTGGTTCTAGTGGATGCTGCCTTTGGATCTTAAGGGAGATCCACAGCCCTCTTCTTATTTGTTTTTATTAACGTCACCTACATGAATTATGAATATATGGGGAGTTATATAACGAGTGTACACAGGACATACTTGAAAACGAGAGAAATCTCAATGATCTTTCTTAGTAAAATATTTTATAAATAAAATATTTTATAAATAAAATAAACATCACTGTTTATAAATAGTAATAGAATAGAAGTCCATTTAACAGGACATCTAAAAAATCGCCAAATTGCAACAATGTACCAGTTTTTGCATATTTTATCTTTTTTAACCTTTTTTTGAACGGTAAATGAGATGTATTTACTATTTTTATGGGTATTCATTTTTGTGTTTCTAATTTAAACCTCATTATGCAAACAACAAGTTCTGTCTGAGGAAGCCTTTGAGATGGTACAGTTAAAGACATGATAAATGAGAGTATTTAACTGTACATTATAAGCAATAAATACATGAAGCAAGGGCATTCTATTTTGGCATTTTTCTAAAAAAGCAAACTATATAAATATTTATTCATATTGGACACTTGGGTAATACTCAACAAATTGCAGGCTAATGTTGGTCAGGGGATTAAGAAAAATATGCAAATTCAGCTCAAAGCCTTTTGGGTTATTTTAGTAAAGGTCAGATAGATGTCAAGACAATTGTATTCTTCACCTGTAAAAATGCAAAATTTAAATTGACTGTTGCTCTCAATATCCCCAAACAACTGAATATCCAAATATATCATAACTGAAATGAGACAAATTCTACTGCTGAATTTATTGTGCAATTACCGATTTATGCCAGTACAATTCATAAAAAATGTCTGGCTAGTCTAAATTTATCAATCTCGTTAGCTTTCAAAATCTTCTCTCTTCAGAATCAATATTGTGTTTGCCTACATCTTATAGCCAAATTATGTCAGGTTTAGTGACAAGAACGTACGTTAAAATTGTCAATGTAGCCATTAGCGAAGTCTGTAAGCTAATACAAATTTAACTAGAATTTCATTATTTTCTGATTTGAGAGTTAGATTCCTTTACTTAATACTCTCATAGCTGGAATTAAGAAATAACAATCCCGTCTTTAATGATGACTAAACGGGCAGTTGTCCAAGTTTCGCGAAGTTGCCCGACTGGAAGTATCAATCTTACCCTTCAATCACTGAGTTAATCATGCATTCCTAACGCTATAGTATACTACCCCCTATCTAGAATCCTCCCCCCAAATTCAAGTTAAAAAATGTTTTACCAACTCTTTTTCTAGCGCTGATATTCAATCCATACAACCGCCTGCTCCGCCTCCTGTGTTGTCTTTCTGTAAGCTGTCTGCTCTTCATCTTCTTGTCTAATCCATTGTCTTATGTTCTTCTCATAGAAAAACATTGGGGGCAAGAATCACATGTGCAGCCATCACCGAGCTCTTCCAATGCAATGCTTCTCATAGCAAAGCAGTAAACCCAACGCTTCCCTATGATAGATCTTAGAGGACCGTCGAACGTCACAGAACCGAAACTGACTGAGTCATAGTGGCTGTTGAAAAGACAGGCATGTGACGAAACCAATCTCGCCACATTGTATTGGAGGAGCCTGGTTGCCCGCCTGCTGCCTTTGGACTACGGCCCCTGGACATATTGCTCTATAAAAACTATATTTGGGCATGTAATAATGTATATGGCTGCTACTGGCCCTTTAAAATCATCTATGAACAGATTGGGACTTTTGGGACTACTGTCCCTTTAAGACTGTGAAGCATATTCTAGTGTACTGCCTGTAATATTGTATATGTATTCATGTGTTAAGTTTAACCTGGGTGATATGTATGCAGCATTCACCTGATTGTTCGGTAGAATCACTCCATTCATTATATTGAGTGAAACTACCGAACCAGACCACCCAGGAATAAGTGTGCCTCCAATTACAGTTTGCAACAATGTTGCAAACGGGTAACTGGCAATCAGTGCAATGTATTCTTTGTCCTCTGGGTGGCCGCCATTCGGGAAACAAACACGTGGCGGCGGCCATCTTAAACTACCGAACAGCGGTGTTTTGCCGTCGAGTGTCTGGAACTAAAATCGGACACTTGACTAGGCAAACACCGCTGAGACCTCCATACTTCCAGAAATTCGTATGGAAACTACCGAATGACCCGCCGTTCGGTAGAAAGAACCCCACAAACAAGGGAATTCATTCAAACCCTCTCCAGGCTCTATAACACAGGCAATTCGTCTGTTTTCATTCCCTTGTTTGTGACCGACCGCAGGGCCAAAATGCATGGAACTGTTTTCGGATACTTTACCCATGCGGTCGGTCAACTCTTTGGAAACCCATATCTGCCGAACTGTTCATCCGAATGACTTGAATTTTGGATATGTTTCCCCCCTGAATAAGGGCTATCCAGCGATGCTGGCTTTAAAGGTGTACCCCCTGTTTTTGGGGTACATCCAGAACTTGGCTGGAAAAGTGTACCGGATAATTGGGTTTAATGTTATCTGAGGGGAGGGGATGTGTGGGCTGAACCATGTATGTGATTGGTTATTTTATGCCTCCCCCTGGGTGGGGCCTGTATGTGTACTCATGTAATAAAAACCAGGCTGGGTGCCCCAGCACCTCAGACCACTGCTTGACCCTCAACACGGAGCCTTGTCTCGTTCTTGGGGGGATTCACTGTATGCTGTTGGAGATTGATTGCTAAGGAGTGTAAGCTGATGTCTGCTTTTCCTATTCATCTGCTAGCAGCTATTTGTGAGGTTCCAGCTGGAGTGCTACCTTATTCATCTATATCCAGTTCGTGAGTTTTGGTGCTTTTACAGTAGCTGTGCCTTTCTGAGAAAAGGGGATTATCGCCTAAACTGATTTTAACCCCTCATATGCTGAAACGGTCCGTTACAAGGCACTAGAGGTGTGTTTAGCCCTGCAATCTAAACATTACTGTATCTACGGTAATATGTACATTGCAGGACGAAAATGACAGGACCACTATACCCAGACCACTTCATTGAGATGAAGTGCTCTGGGTGCCAATAGTGGCCATTTAAATTGTACTTTTCTACACACAAACACATGCATGCATGCACACACACATAGACACACAGACGCACCCAGCTCTATTTATGTATTTATTTATGACTAGCTTGCAATATATGGATATGACAGATGGAGGCGTGCTGGAGTTGCAAGACGTGACATCACATATTCATGAAACCTCTTTTAAGTATGGTCCATCATATACAGCACTAACAGAGATACGCTACAGATGTAGACTACTTCCCACAACTCCACTGCAACCAGTGACATTGGCTTGTGATATTAATACCATGAGCACTGCCTCATCGGACCCGGCGGTCACTTCTAAACACGTCTAGAGACATCATGCATACACCCAGTGGGCCAGTTCAGGCCTGCATAACATTATGATTGCAGGCCACTGGAATGCATGCAGAAGCCGATACAGTGCTGGGCTACAAAAACCCCTGGACCTCACTGTCTCAGTATTGCCAGTAGACATCCCTAAGTACCTCCTGTTATATTGGTCCACAGTAGAATAGTGAGAGGCTGCATGCTTGTTGAATGAGTATTCTATGCTTGTGGACAGAGAAGGTAATTCCCCCATTGCCCTCTATTCCAGTCCTCTTATGTATTAAAGAACCAGAGGAAAAGAAATTCAAATCTACTTTTATTTGAATGTAAATTCATTTTTAAAATGCATTTCCTAGCTATTGGGTTTGTGAAATATTCTCAAAGGTTGCAGTTGCTCTTTATTTTAACGTGCGGCTCATTGCATTGGCTTGGCGGACTCTCTATAAACAGTGTGGTTTTTTTTTTCTTGGCATACAGCACACTTTCAGGACAGATGTATTAAATGCATTTGATTTCCACTCTGTCCTGAAATCTTCTGGTCCCAGATGCAAGCCCAGGAAACAGAATGAGAAGCTGAACTTTAACAGACAGATTAACAAAGTGGCAAACACATTGAATATACTGACAAGACACAGGCATTTCTCTTTTTGCTGTATGTGCTCTGACTTCCCAATATTATTCCTCCAAAGGACCAAAAGAGTAATAGAAATGTATTAGCTCTCGCCTCGGCAATAAAAAAGGCCTGCCTAGAACGTATGCACAAAACAAACATCACACTGACCTTGAACAGAGCAACATTGTAGTACAAAACACAGGTAAATATATTACACACAAAGCAATAACATAGCTGTCAAATATGGGATATTCAAAGCACAGCAGGGACCAGTCGAGAGACTGTCAGACATTGACTATTCAAAGGACAGCGAAATGCTTTTATGAAATTCTACAAGCTACATAACTGATCTATTGATGCAAAATGAAGCCATACTTTTTATTCTCATCTAATGCTATTTGTAAAGAACGCTCACGTGTTTAGAAATCCCATTGTAATTCATTCAGGTGAATCACTTTATCGCTGTGCAATATTTCCAGCCTTTGTGGAGGTTGGGCAGCTATGGAGGAATAAACGTGCTGAAGTAATTGTTTCTATGCTCTGTGGACCATCCAATACACAAAAGTAGAAACATAGCAGCATCATTTATTTATGGAATGCCAATATGTTGCCTTCCATCCACATAAACAAAGTAAAATATTGTAATGCATGCAGCGCATTGTCCAATGCTCAGACTGATGAAAATGTAGGGTCAAAAGAGGTGTAGCTACAACCGGTGAGCCAAAAGTTGGCTAATGACTCCCAACTGCCTGTGCTCTCTGTACCCACTGTCCCGTGTAACTGAACTGTTAACTTCCCTGCGTCCTTGTCACTGTGTGTCAAAAACACATATTGGAGCCTTCAGGCATAGCCCCATGTTTGTCTAAAGAAGACAATGAGAGTAGGTCCAAGGCAGATACGATAACACAGCAGGGTAACATTGGTGCCTGAATGTAAGTGAAACTTGGTAACTCATTACCAGGGAGAACCACATTCTCACTAGAAAAGCGTTCTTTATTTTTTCCACATGGTACATAACTCAGGCATTTCTCTTATGCACACATGCAAGACTTGTCTTGTGCTTGCTTTATCTGAAGCAGTTTTGGGGTAGATAATAGTGTAGCTGCTGTGGGGCTCAATTATTCAAAACAGCCAGATTTGATCAAAGATGGTAGACCCCACAGCTATCTGAACCAGGGTCTTGCTCATATAAAATGTAGTCTAAGGAGTAGAATGGTGTTTTTAATGTGTCTAAATCCCTGTACCAACAGATAACCTTGTACAAACAGAACAATACAATGTGTGCAAGGATTGCGTATTGCCAAGAACAGACGTAGCTCACTCAACAACATGACAGGACATGCATTTTACTGTTTCAAAACTGCAATTTTTTCACAGGATATAACAGAGATGTTAATAAAGCTGCTAAATGGCCTGTGGCAGCACCAGGAGATATATCCATGCACGTTTGTGTTCTTGCCAGTGAAAGAGCTATGGAGGATCTTGAGTTAGATGTTCTCCCTTTGCCCACTAGATGAAACTGGTGTTAAAAATAGTAGAAGAACATTCTTGTGATAAAGATTTTGAACAAGACCAGGTTCAGATACCATATACTTTCAAATAGACCCTGGAACCAAGCTAAAATTCAGGCTCTATCTCATTGGCCTAAAGGCTACAATCAGATGTTTACTTGTTCCAATTCCTCATCATTGTATATAGTTTCCTGTTTTTTACCATATATAGTTGACCTGAACTAAGGATATCACCAAGGCAACATGTTCACCGGGCAGTGGCGTCACTAGGGTTAGTGTCACCCGGTGTGGTCACTCACGATGTCACCCCAGCCCCCTTAATAATGTGTTTTTTGGGGTTTTTCTTTTACTAATGTAACTCGTATCTCGTAAATCATAACTCCCATCAGGGCCGGTGCAAAGATTTTGGCTGCCCTAGGCAAACAAAAATTTGCCGCCCCCTCATTTGCTCTGCCCACCATATGACATCACAATGCCCCACCCGTATGATCTGCCATATGAGTTAACGCCAGAGCTGCACACAGTGTCTTTCCTCTAAAAAGGCAGTGTGTTTACATTAAAAAGCCTGCAGGAACCAGCTATTGACACCAGATGAGGACGAGAGGTTGATGATGGTATCTCCCCTCCCCCCCCATTTCCTCGGGGGGATCTTCCCTTCCCTTGTGTGCCTCCTATCTCCTTGTGTAGCGTGGTCAGGCGGCACGGTCCGCAGTACAGGAGGTTCTGTTTCCTGCACCCGACCGGACTGACAGGAAGTGCTCACTGCGAGAGCACTTTCTGTAAGTCCAGCTGGGTACAGGAAGCTCCTGTACTGCGGTCCGCGCCGCCTGTCCCTCCTGCCGGGTCACTCGTATCCTGCACCCCCAGAGCCGGTGCGCCCTAAAGGACGCATCATCCCTGGTGTCACCTGCCCCCCCCGTAATGTACACCCTTGTTCTCCCCCCTCCTGTATCCCCCTTGTGATGCCACTGTCACTAGGTAACGATCATGGTTGCAGCATAGACTAGGAGTGAAGCTGATAACTGAGAATTACTGCCTGAACCAAGAAAGAGTTGTCCTGTTTTACAGAGTTTCAGTTTCAAGAAGTAGTAGGTTATTCAGTTAGTGTCAGAGGAGCGGCACATAGTAACCCAACCCAAGACGAAAGGAGAGAGATCAGGGAAATATATAAAGACAGATGGCTTTTCAGTTTGCAAGAGGATTGGGGACAGTGATTTGTCAAATTTGTCTATATCTCCAAAACCAACCAGAACATGGTTCAGTATTGTGTTCTTCTTTCTCTTACAAACCAAGGATTCCTATAGTTCGAGGCAATTACTCTTAGGTGACCATGATTTACATTTTGTGAGAACTGTCCACATTCTCTTAAATATTAGCTAGCTGATGACTTCCATATTTACAACATACCAGTAAATGCTACAATTACCCTAAATCTAATATAAAAGCCATCAATACGTTGACCCAAATGTTAGCTGTGATCCTTTACGTGCTACGGAAGTTTGCATGCTGTATACAAAGGCATCATGAATAAATATCAATCCAATACACATTTCAGTACTTTTTTGCCAAATGTGTTACAATCTTGCAATTCTGGTAGGTGGTGGGTACAGTCTTATTAAACTGGTGTGATTGGAAATGGAATCAGCAAGTTTTTTTTACAAGTAGCTTTTATATTTTAAACTGTGTTCGCTGTAACTCTCAGGAGTGTGTATAGTGACATTTTACCGTATATTTTCTGAGGCATTCTGAGGTAACTGTGCTTGACTGAGCATTCAAGAGGCCACACATTATTCAAAGTGGGTACATGAAGGGAGTTTGTATACTTTACTGCTTTATGTGGGATGCTTGGTTGTAATAAAGTCAGGGGTAGGGTTAGGGGTTAGTTGAGGGGTAGGGTTACGGTTAGAGGTATGGTTACGGGTAGAGGCTGGGTTTGGGGTAGGGTTAGGAGTAGGATAAGGGTTAAGGGTCCCTAAGTGCCGAAGTGCCGAATTGCCGAAGTCCCGAATTGCAGAAGTCCCGAATTTCGGAAGTGCCAAACGAACCAAATTCTTTGCCCATGCACATCCCTATTCTTTATCTTATAATCTATCAAAATACATTGATACATTTACAAAATAGTTTTTAAAGGACACTTCAGACGTTAAAGGGTTTTAGGTGTAAAGAATAATATTTATTAATTACATGTGACCTTATGTCTTTGTGTAAGTCCATTCCCCATGAAAATGGTGTTGAGACAGTAAAATATTTTCTAGAACAGGATGAATATTATTTTCAGAGCCAAATCAACTTTTTAATTGAATGTATAAAATGGACTGTTAATAATAATTACTTTTGGTTTGACTCGTCCTTTTTATTAAAACATAATGGAACAACGATGGGCAGTCTGTATATGCCCACTTATGCTAATATTTTTATGGCTTTTTGGGAAGCTTTTTTTTTATAATATATTCACCACGTCTTGAGTGCATACGTACAAACCAATTGCTGTCATATAGATGATATGCTAACTATCTGGGAGGGGCCACAGGAGATGTTTAACAACTTTCTATGTTTTACACATGATAATAAATGGGGAGGGGGAGTTAGATTAACTAGTAATATAAGCAACACCACCATAGATTTTTCAGATTTAAATATATATATAGAGGGGCGTGGCCTGGACGAGCATGGTGCAGGACGCTCAGTAAATCAGCTCCGCACCCCTGGCCGAAATTAAGCCTAAAAACAGCATTTGCACGGGTACTAATGGTCCGAACAAAGAAGCACCTAGCCCCGGAGACATCAGGGGTTAACTCCCCGAGACGATACACGGGTCCGATGGACGATTTTGTTGCAACACCGTCGGACTCCGGGGAGCCGCAGCATGCAACCAAGATGGCGCCCACATCCCCAAGCTCAGAGAGCGCAGGAGATATGCGGACGGGAGACACCCAGGCGAGTGATTTTGCCCTCATTAGAACTGAACTCACCCGGATCTCTGCTAACATGCTCTCCAAAGCTGACAGGGGAGCCATAGTCCAGGAACTATGCACAGCGCTACGAGAGGAACTGGCAGGCCTCCGCACAGACCTCACAACACTAGAACACCGTGTTGACGAAATGGAGACGGCTGTGCAAGGTAGCGAAGATCAACACAGGGCCACAGAAGTAGCAGTGACTAGGCAAGGTAACATGCTCCTCGCCATCCGCAGGCAGGTGGAAGACCTAGAGAACAGAAGCAGACGCAATAACATCAGGGTCCGCGGCCTGCCTGAAACAGGTACTGAACCGCTCCACACCTCGCTGAACGAACTCTTCCGGCAGATCCTGGGAGCACAAGCCCCAGCCACCATACATTTTGAGCGGGCACATAGAGCCCTGGGACCAGCAAGACAAGGTGGGAACCCACGAGACGTGGTCTGTTGCATAGCCACACCAGGACTCCGAGATACCATAGTGGCGGCCGCGAGAGTGCTCCCTGCCATTAACTACCAAGGGTCCGAAATTTCTTTATATCAGGACTTATCTAGCCTAACGCTCGATGCCAGGAGAGCCCTCCGCCCTGTGACGAGCGCACTACGAGAAAAGAGAATTCAATATCGCTGGGGGTTCCCCTTTAGCCTGCAGGCGAGGCATGGCAACGCTTGGCTCACGGCCCGCTGGCCAGAAGAGGTTCCGAGACTCCAACGGACGCTGGGCCTACCTCAAGTAAGGGTCCGAAACTGGATCCTCGACGAGGCTACTGCCACCAGGAGAGACCCACTGGCTCCTGTTCGAGTTCCCGACACTGCGCCTGGCCGCTTAGAGCAACCGCAACGGAGAGGGGGCCCGGAAGGCCCAGAGGAGTAACTTGGTCGGACTCTGGTCGGAACATGGGGACTGGTGAGTGCTCACGGTGATATGGGGGAGCGAGGGGTCCTGCCAGGATAGGGGATTGCTGAGGATTGCTAAGAGGATGGGGGACTCTTTGCTGGACACTTGGGGAGGGGGATGGGGACTGGGAGGCCAAACCCTGAGATTCAAAGCGTGGGCCTGTCATGAAGGGAAGGGTCAGTGTAAAGAGCGACCTTACTAGAGGGATGTACCCACTGACCGTGCCAAAGCCAGCAGCCATAGTATGGGGCTCCTATACCAATAATAGGCCGTTTTTGGGTGGGGGGTCGCAGGGTGGTGGAAGGACAGACATTGTTTTGTGAGACTAGGGATTGAGGGCATGTAAGGCGCCTAGATCTCCCGGCACCAAATAGACAACCCCGGCAGCATGAACGTGAAGAGCTGACGGATGTCCAGACCACCTCTATTAAAGGATGAGCACCCCCTCACCTTCCTGGCTGTCCACGGTCATTCATCCACACAAGGACCCCTGCTTTTACCAAATGTTGTTGGGGTACGATGAGAGGGGTGCGGGGACTTGGGGGATGGAGGGCGGGGGGGCTAATCCTACTAATGTTGTTACTGATATTAATGTTTTTGTCATAACGTGCAGAAAAGCCCATTGGCCCACTTCAGTAGTCCTTGAATGTATATAGGACCCCCTGCCACACATAGACAGTTTAGGAGAGGTGGAGAAGCTGGGCATAGGATTGTAAAACCATACTAGCCCCCGATCTCTTTAGGTAACCCCAGATATCGCCCCCGTGAAGATTCCGGACAGTGACTGACCCAGACATCCCCCCAACCGACGACATGGAAGTGCATCTTACCCCCGACAGGGGACACAACGCTGAGGGAGACAGGAAATACTCAGAGGACGGACTGACAAGGTTAACTGAAGCATGTAATAGTTACGCCGACCGTCCCCCTCACCACTCCCAGACAGAGGGTAATCCCCCCCCAGCTAAACGAAGACCTGGTGGGCGGACTCGGCCCCCCCGGGCACTGTTAGTCTCTCACCCTCATCCGACTGAACCGACTATAAAACACTCTATAAGACCACATGCCTCCCGTGTCACTCACGCTCCCTCGGCCAGGGGGCTGGACACTGAACACTTACCCTTGGTATACGACACTAGTGTTAATTACACCCTGATAGACAGGGCTGAGAACCTCGTAGTTGGATACCTTAGTCCATAGACAGACACTGTAATAACACCTAAGAGGTATCTACCGACACATACCATAAACGATAACTGAATACTGCACCAGAGCCTAAAGGGCTTAGTTCCCCATAGACGGGCACCCCCTAACACTGGTGGGTGCAAGTAGGACTCTATCTCCTCAGAGATCCCGCACGACACCGCCACCACAGGTGCCAAGTCACTGTGAACCTGTGTCGAGCAGCTCACACTCCTCCCCTCTCCCCCCCTCCTAGTCCTCCCATTCCCCCTCTCGCCCCGAGAGTCATGGGGACGGGGTTCGCCCCCGCTCCCCTCCATATTTGGTCGAGCAATACCCGGGGCTTAAACATCCCAGAAAGGAGGTCTCATCTCTTGCGCTCCCTGTGGGCAGAACGGGTGTCAGTGGCGCTCCTCCAAGAGACCCACTTTCGAGGCCCAGACGGACCACGCTTGAAGGACGTGAGATACCCGGTGGGGTTCTTCGCGAACCATCAAACAGCCAAGAAGGCTGGGGTCGCGATCCTGTTCGCTAGTACGATTCCGTTTGAATGCTCGCCAATCAAAGCAGACGCAATGGGGCGATATTTATTCATAAAGGGCACGATTGCGGACAGCACCTACACCTTCGCTAGCATATATGCACCCAACGCCCGTCAATCTAGTTTCCTCCGCAAAACGATACGCAAACTTGAATTATTCAGGGAAGGTTTCCTTATTGTAGCAGGCGACCTGAATGCCACCCTAGAGCCGAGAATAGACACCTCAAAGGGTACGAGTTCCCTCCCGTCTCGAGACCTCCACGCAATCCGAAAGGCACTCCAGGACTCGGGACTTATGGACAGCTGGAGGGTCCTACATCCGGACGAGAAGGACTTCACCTACTACTCAACAGCAAATAAGTCATATAGCAGGTTGGACTACATCTACGTTGCCAGAGAACTACTGCCTCTGCTGCTAACGGCTGAGATACGACCCATGGGATGGTCGGACCACTCCCCAATAACAGCGACAATCAAATCCCCCCTATTCCGACCGAGGGAGCGCCAATGGCGGTTGAATGAATCCATCCTCAATGATGACCTGGTTACAACCGACCGAGCTACGTTCGACGTTGACAAAATTCTTCGAGGAGAATGAAACACCGGAAATTCCAGCATTAACAATATGGGAAACCCATAAATGCGTAATCCGAGGAGAGCTGATCAAAATCTGTACACATAGACAGAAGCTACAGCGACAACGAGTTGCGGACCTGACTTTGCGGATCGCGGCCCTGAAAACTACACATAAGAACACCCAATCAGAGGAGAACTACAAGGCACTACTAGATGCCAGAAGCGCACTGAGGGACATCCTACAACAGAAACTTCAATTTACGATCCGCAAATCGCAGCGCTTCTTCTATGAGTACTCGAGTAAATGCGGTCGACTCTTGGCCCGGATGCTGCAAAAGCAACGTCGTAAGTGCCAAATCACGAAAATACAACACAGAACCCAAGGTGTAACTCAGCTCCCAGATAAGATCACAGAAGCATTCCATAGCTTCTATAGTGACCTGTATAATTTACCGCCTAAAGATGGGGAAAGGGACCATCACCGGCAGGATGAACGCATAAGTAGCTACCTGCAGCGCCACATCACGGAAACCCTAAGCGAGGAGGTGGCGGCCAGTCTGGAAGCGCCGATCTCTCTCGAAGAACTCCAAGCTGCATTGAAGGGCTCTAAACTGAACAAGGCTCCTGGCCCGGACGGGCTACCACTCCGCTACTTCAAAGAATTCGGGGAGGTGCTCTTGCCCAAACTTCTCATAGGCCTCAACTCCATACTGGACGGTGACACTCTACCCAGAGATGCCCTCACGGCAACAATTGCGGTAATCCACAAGGAGGGCAAGGACCCCACTAATTGCGCAAGCTACCGGCCAATCTCGCTCCTGAATGCGGATTTAAAACTCTTCACGAAAATCCTAGCGACTCGAATGAAAGGAGTGGTGCCTGCTTTAGTCCACCCGGACCTAGTGGGGTTCATCCCAGGAAGGGAGGCGAGAGACAATACCACACGGGCCCTAAATGTCATCCATGCGGCACGACGTTCCGGACTGAAGGTCCTCCTCCTTTCCACCGACGCGGAGAAGGCCTTTGACCGGGTGGACTGGCGTTTCATGTTGGCAACTCTCCGAGCGATGGGCTTTGGCCCCCACCTCATAACGTGGATATCATCGCTATATACGATACCCTCCGCTAGGATACGGGTTAATGGCGCTCTGTCTGAACCAGTACAAATCCACAATGGAACGAGACAGGGGTGCCCACTCTCCTGTTTGCCCTCTCCCTGGAGCCGTTCCTGGGGGTGGTCAGACAAGATGGGGGTATTAGGGGGTTTACCCTGGGTGGTCAGGAGCATAAGGTAGCCGCATACGCGGACGATATGTTATTCTTCGTCAGCGAACCCCTGGCCACCCTCCTGAATCTCCTGAGGGCCTTCGCTGAATACGGGCAGGTCTCTAATATGAAGCTGAACACAGATAAATCGGACCAAAAAAACCTTTTTTTTTTTTTTTTTTGATACATTTCCTTATTCGAAACATTCATTGGAGTATTTACCTAGTTACAAGTATAGTGCGCTACACCTTTTTGACATTTGTCTTCACTTACAGTGTAGCCTGTTATTCTACTTGTTGACCTTAACTAGGAACCAATATTATATATTTCTGTGCACACAGGGTTGGATCATCACACAGCCTGTGTCCACATTTTTAGTTGTGTCTTCCCCTTTATGTCTACCCCCCTACCTATACATCCCGATTTTTTCTATGCTAGGAAGTCTGGTTGCTAGCTGTTAGCTAACCATCACACTACTGCTATCTAATTGGTGACTGTGTTAGTTAGGATCGTTTATTTCCCTATTAAAGTATTGTTTTTACCCCCCTTTTTTTGCTTTAATACACCAAAGTCCTTTGGAAAAATCACCCCAAATACTTTGTGGCTCCTAACAATTTAGGAAGATCTTGTCTATAACTTACATCCTTATATTAGGTACATCAGAAGGACAGTCTTTTCTTCCCTGTTCACTTTAAACCCTGAGGGTTACCCCCTCCCTGTCCGGCCACATTTGATAATCTCATAGGCCAACCTTACTTTTTTTATTACAGATAAATCGGAGGCCCTACCCGTTACGACTGGAGAGGGAATGACTACACATCTCAAGACTCAATATGCATTCAAGTGGTGCCCCGTTAAAATCAAGTATCTGGGGATCTGGCTGACCACTGACCTGACTCGGATGTATGCCCACAACTTCGAACCCATGATCCACAGACTACGGTCGGACATGGTGCACTGGTCGGGCCTGTGTATTTCCTGGTTTGGCCGGATGAACGCAATAAAAATGAACCTTCTACCGCGACTACTGTACCTGTTCCAGGCCATCCCCATAGGCATACCACAGATTTTTTTCCGATCAATTACCAAGTTTGTGTGGCAATCAAAGACTCCCAGACTGAAGAGGCTACACCTCCGACTGCCCAAGGCTCAAGGGGGAGTGGGGCTCCCCTCACTTTTCTGTAAATATATTTTTTATTGGGTAGTTTTCATATTATGTGATATTATACAGTGCGGACACGCAGGTCCCAATAACAACTTGTCAAGGGTTCAAACGGGTTAGATAATTTGAGAAAGTGGGGTAGTTGAACACGCGAACATATAGTGGTGACGCGCAGGTCACAGTGTAGCGACAGTAGTAGTGACTAGTTGGACTCGCAGGTCCCATGTAACAGACATGTACATTTTTTTTTTTTCGTTGTATCCCTTTTTTTTTTTTTTTTTTCATAATAAAGCATAACATTAGGTTATAACATAAATAAAACTGGGATTTAGTGGTTTGGCGGTGGTATGTAGTGCTCATTCCAGTGTATCACAGATCCCCATTACAAAGTTCCTCTAATAACTTCTAGTAATTTTCGCTTCTGATAAAGGTAATGTTGCAACGGTATGGTAACTAGTTAAACTGTACTCACTAGGAGTTTTTGAGTGTGAGCGATCAAATCAGATCGTATTTCACAGTGGGGGGGGTGGTGGGGGGGAGGGGGGGGGTTAGGTGGTTTGTCGGGCGATGGTTAGCGGCGGTTATCATGTATCTAAGGGAGTGGTCTCCTATGTATATATTGTTGGGGTGTGGGCAACCGCGCCTGTTCCGTGGCATTGTCAGGTTGGGCGTAATGGGGGTTAAAGTGTAACAACCTGGTATCGCCCTCTGATAATGCCCGTGTGTACGGTGAGGTTTGGTCGGTGTGTGTGTGTGGTTGCTTGTGTGTGTTAGATCGGAGAGGGTGTGGGGGGGAGGGGGTGTGAGGTGAGGGTGGGAGGGGGGGGGGTAAGAGGGGGGGGGAGGATGTTGCCAAATCCCCCCAGGGTGTGTCCAAGCCCCCCTCCATGTCTCTCGACCCATTGCCCCTCAGTGGGTACGATCATCCCTGTCGCCGTTTAGGCCGTGTATAGTATCCAGGGCGTCCAGCATGTAATGTGTTTTTCATATCTCCCCTGTAGTTCCGCGATTTTGGCTTCTGCTGTCCTAATGTCTTCCACCTTTCGCTTCCAGTGTTCCAGTGTGGGTGGAGTCACCGACTTCCAGTGTAGAGGGATGAGAGTCTTGGCCGCGTTGAGCAAGTGTCTTAAGATTGATCTCCTGTAGGCCGGCACTGGGAGTTCCGTGTGGTGTAGGAGTGCTGCCTCCATAGTCAGCTGTGTTGGCTCGTCTAGGATCTCCTTTATTTCGTGCTCAACACTGGTCCAGAACGGTTTGATCTTAGCGCAGTCCCACCATATGTGTCGTAGGGTACCAGGGTCGTCGCCGCATCTCCAGCAGGTGTTAGGGATCGTTGGGTTATAGCGGTGTATCAGACTCGGTGTGCGATACCAGTGGGATAAAAGCTTATAGTTTGTTTCTTGGTGGTGCGAGCTGGATGTGCTTTTGTGTTGTAGAAGCAGTATTTTTTCCCATTGTTCGGTTGTGAACGTAGTCCCTGTCCAGTCTTCCCATTGCCGTTTGTAGAGAGAGTTGTGGGTTCGATGTCCCGTTACTAGTTTTTGGTACATGGTTGACACCCTACTGTCCGTTTCTGGTGTCTGCGTGCAGAGACTCTCGAACCAAGTTAGGTCCCTGTGTAGTGATCCTCTGCGCGGCATGTTGTGGTAATAGTGTGTGAGTTGGGCGTAGTGGAAGTGGTGCATAAGTGTTGGTGGGCCCGCCGTCGCAATGTCCCTGAGCTGGCGTATTCCTGAATTATGAAGGACCGCGTGAATTGGGATATATCCGGCTTGATCGGCCATCGGCCAGGCACTTGGTGGCAGGTTGTCTCCTAAGTTTGGGTTGCACGTGATTGGTATGAGGGGGCTAGGTTTGGGTGAGATGTGTTTGTCCTTCCTCAGGGTGGTCCAGTGTTTTAGGGTGTGCGCGATAGGCGAGTCGGCTTCCAGGACCGTTTGTGCTTCTGCGTCCTTGTGCCAGACCAGCGTGTGTAGTTGTTTGTCCACCGTTTCCCTCCATAGTGTCACCCATCTTTTGTGTGGTGAGTCTGTGTGTAGTTCCTTGATCCTCTGTAGGATTGTTGCCTGATGATATTTTCTGATATCTGGTAGTGCCAATCCGCCCCAGGTCCTGGGGAGGCAGAGTTTGTCATAGCTGACTCTCGCTCTTTCTCCCCGCCATACGTAGCGGATGAGCGCTGTTTTTAGGGTTGCGAAAAATGTTTGCGGGACTGTCTGCGGGGTCGTCTGAAGTACGTACAGTATCCGCGGGAGGACGTTCATTTTTATGACTGCGATCCTCCCTAGCCAGGATATGTGGGGATAGTTCCATCGTTTAAGGTCCGCTAGGATGTTAGCCAGGAGCGGGGCGTGGTTATGGGTGTAGACCTCTTTAGTCGCGTCTGGTATCCACAGTCCGAGGTATCTCATTTTGTCCTTACACCAGTGAAAAGGAAACCTGCTAATTATTTTGTCGCAATCTGCTTTCGGGGTCGTGACGTTCAGGATGTCGCATTTGGGGAGGTTTAGTTTGAGTCCAGATAGCCTGCCGTACCTGTCGAACTCGGTCATGAGCTTGGGGAGTGTGTCTACTGGATTATCAAGGAAGAAGAGCATATCATCCGCATATGCGGCTACTTTATGTTCGCTCGTTTTGTACCGGAAGCCCATGATCTGTTCATTTCTCCTTATATATTCCAGCAGTGGTTCCAGGGTGAGTGCGAATATCAGGGGTGACAGTGGACAGCCCTGCCTCGTGCCGTTTCTAATGTTAAAGCTTTCGGAGAGTGCCCCGTTAACCCTGATTCGAGCTGTAGGTTGACTGTAGAGTGCCGAGATCCATGTGAGCATGCCCGGACCCAGTCCCGTCCTTCGTAGGGTTTCTGCCATGAAGTCCCAGTCGACTCTATCGAATGCCTTCTCGGCGTCCGTGGAAAGCAGTAACAGTTTGGTTGACGAGTGCTTGGCTAGGTGTTGGATGGTAAACAGTCGTAATGTACTGTCCCGAGCCTCCCGTCCCGGAATGAATCCTGTTTGGTCGGGGTGTACTAGTCTGGGCATGTGAGGATGGATCCTCATCGCTAGAATCTTGGAGAATAATTTAATGTCCGTGTTAAGGAGAGAAATCGGGCGGTAGTTCCCTACCTGCTCAGTATCCTTGCCCGGTTTGGGGATCACTGTTATGGTTGCCGTCAGAGCCTCTCTATGAAAGGTGTGTCCGTCTTTTATCCCGTTGAGAGCCTCAGTGAGGTGCGGTATTAGAATGTGTCCATACTGTTTGAGGTATTCCACTGGGTAGCCATCAGGGCCTGGAGCTTTCCCGGATTTGGTCGACTTCAGGGCTCGGCGTACCTCCTCCTCCGTGATGGGGGCATCCAGATCTTCAGCTTCTAATGGTGTTAAAGTGTCTCGAGGCAGGTTGTCGAGGTAGTTCCTGATATCGGTCCGTCGTGCGGCTATATTCGGTTCGGTGTCTCCTTCGCGGACGTTATATAGGCCTGTGTAGAATCGCTTGAAAGTATCAGCTATTTCTTCCGGGAATTGTGTCGATGTTCCCAGTGCAGTTCGTAGGGTGTGTACTTGCGCTCTCCCTTGCGCACCCCTGAGCATTCGGGCGAGCAGCTTGCCTCCCTTGTTGGCATGTAGGTAGAAAAACGCCCTTGAGCGTCTTACAGTTCTGGCGTATCTGGAGGTGAGGAGATCCGTTAATTGTTTCCGAGCGGTTATTAGGTCCCTATAGGTCTGTATCTGTTGATCTCGTTTGTGCGTTAGTTCTAGATCAGAGATCCTCTGCGTGAGGTCCCTGAGTTGCGCAGAGGCTTCTGTCTTCCGTCGGGATGCCATCTGAATGAGGTGTCCCCTCATGACACTCTTGTGGGCTTCCCAGAGCGTCATGGCGGACATTCCCTCAGTGTTGTTTTCGGCGAAGTACTGATTGAGGTGTTCCGCGATCTGAGCCTTCGAGGTAGCGTCCAGGAGCAGGGAGTCATTCATTCTCCAGGAGGTCCTGCTCGGCCTGAATAGGGGTGATGTGATATCTATCTGTACCGCACTGTGGTCTGACCACGGCGTGGTGAGGATGTCTGCTTTCCGTAGATGGGTCAGCCCTTCTTGTTGTAAGAATAGGTAGTCGATTCGGGTATAACGTCGATGTAATGTGGAATAATAGGTGTAGTCCCTGGTATCGGGTTTCAGGGCTCTCCACGCGTCTATCAGGCGCAAGTCTCTGAGCGCTTTTCGTATCGTCCGAATCGCCGAGTCTGGGACACTGCTGCTACCTGTGGAGGTATCTATCCGAGGGTCCAATGGTATATTGAGGTCACCCCCAAATATTAGGGTGCCTTCAGTGAAACGCGACAGTCTGGTCAGGGTTCGTCTGAGGAAACTGGCCTGCCCGGAGTTCGGTGCATAGGCGGTGGCGAACGTATATGTTTTGCGCGCTATCTCCCCTTTAATGAAGAGGTATCTGCCTCCAGCGTCTGACAGCATATCCATGGGAGTAAATTGGAGGTGGGCCGCTAGGAGGATTGCCGTTCCAGCTTTGCGTGCGGTCGGATGGTTGCTGAAGTAATTGTGTACATAGTGGGTATCTTTTAACAGCTTGTTCGTTTCGGGTTTGAGATGCGTTTCCTGCAGCAGTGCGACTGACACATGCTGTCGCCTGAGGCTACGTAGAAGGTGGGACCTTCGTTCTGGAGCATTGAGGCCCCTACAGTTTTGCGAGCGGACCACCAGGGGGGACGGCGTATAAGCCATTTATGCGTTTCCAGGTGTGGAGTTCCAGGTGTAGCTCGCCGGTTCCGCAGGGGTGGTGTACACTTCTCTGGTCGGCGTACCCGGGCACACCCGGGGGGAGAGGAAGCTCCTGGAGAGGAAAATAAGGGGGGGGGGGGGGTCAGAGGGGTACAGGCAGGAGGTGAAGGGGGGGTGGGGGGGTATGTAGTTGAGATTAGTGTTGCTGATGAGTGTTTGGTTGTGTGTGATGTGTCGTGTTTGAAGTAATGTGTGGGTGCGAGTGTGTGTGGAGCTGACGTTACCAGGTGCTCTGTTGTGTCGGCAGTAGGGCGTGTGGGGGAGGGGGGGGAGGTCCGGTCCGGTAGGGGTATGGTGTCACCCCAGTGCGGGGTGTCTCCGTGTACCTGGGGAGATAAACAATGCCGTACCGCCGGGTATCTTGCCCAGCAAGGCTTCGGCAGGGGTCTCCCAGTGGGTAGTCTACACGGGTATCAGGTTGGAGGTGGCTCGTGCCTGTTGGAGTGGTCGTCCACCGTTATGTCTGGTGGTGTAACGTGAGGTGAATCGGTCTTTGTCTCGGGAGTCAACGGTCCCGCGGTGGTTGTAGCGGTGTGGGTGCACAGTGCTATGTCTTACGGGTGTGTTAGGTATGTGGCCCGAATAGGGATGTAGTTAACTTAGGTTTAATTAAGGGGGGGCGCCCCTGTTCGCAGGCGTCCGACGGCTGGAGTATCAGCCCGTTCCGTGTTATCTTGCCATGTCCCCTCCCGTCGCCCGTCTGTCATTGAAATCGTGAGGTCTCGGGAGTCGTCTACAGCTGGCGGGTGGCGGCATACGCACAGTTTGTCCCGGATCCGCCGGCGGAGGAGGGAGAGGAGGAGGGGGGGGGGGCAGGGGAGGAGGGGAGGAGGAGGGAGGGAGGAGGAGGGGAGGGAGGAGGAGGGGGGGGGGGAGAGAGAGAGTCCCGCGAGGTCTGACCTCTTGGTGAGCAAGCGAATCTGTAAACAACATTAAGTAACCACAATATCTACGATTCCAATCATATCTTATAACTCTGCTGGCTAAATAGTACCTAGCGCATTTACATTTCTAACAGTATCACATTGACCCACACAACGTATCTCCCCCCCAACCCATCCCCCCCCACCAGTCCACCCGCGGGACGGCGGTCCATCTCAGGGAGCCCTATCGACATCCCCAGCCGCCGACCCCCCCACCACCCCCCCCCCCACCCCCCCACACCACCCACCAGCGCCAGCCCCGGCAGTAGTACATTACCAGCATATCCCCCCCCCATCAACCAGCGTTCAGAGTGTTACAGTCAGCAACAGGGGAGGAGGAGGGAGGGAGGAGGAGGGGAGGGAGGAGGAGGGGGGGGGGGGGGAGAGAGAGAGTCCTGCGAGGTCTGACCTCTTGGTGAGCAAGCGAATCTGTAAACAACATTAAGTAACCACAATATCTACGATTCCAATCATATCTTATAACTCTGCTGGCTAAATAGTACCTAGCGCATTTACATTTCTAACAGTATCACATTGACCCACACAACGTATCTCCCCCCCAACCCATCCCCCCCCACCAGTCCACCCGCGGGACGGCGGTCCATCTCAGGGAGCCCTATCGACATCCCCAGCCGCCAACCCCCCCCCCCACCCCCCCCCCCTCCCCCCACCCCCCCACACCACCCACCAGCGCCAGCCCCGGCAGTAGTACATTACCAGCATATCCCCCCCCATCAACCAGCGTTCAGAGTGTTACAGTCAGTAGCCTCAGTTATGCAGTGTTTGAGTTCAGACCCGCGGGGGGTTCTACAGTGTACCCTCTTATGCCATTAGGGCTTCAGCGTTGTCCCCATCCCATACCCCTCCCAATCATCGGTGGCTTCCCCGGTTATAGTTGTCGGCCAACGTTCCAGGTGGGGGGGGGGGGGGGGGGTGGGGCCCATAGGGCATCTCGGGAGCATAGGCCTACGTGGCAGGGTGAGTCCCAGGGCGTGAGTGATAGTCAGTGGGGAAATATCAGTACAGAAATATCAGTCTAAGTCCGAGTGCATCATGTACTTATCTTTGGGGTCATCGAGGCGGATCGTCGTCGGTATCAGTCAACGGAAGGGTCCATGGCTCTGTAGGTATAGGCTGGGCGGACTGAGTCGTGTCCTAGGGCCTAGTTATCCTCAGGCGGTGCAGGGTTTTGGTGTCTTCGGGCCTGTCGTCCGTGTGGCGAGTCTTCTCTGCGGCGCCTCTGTGCTCTCGGTGCCTGTATGTTGGGTCTGCGGCCCAAGGGGCTCAGGACCCAGTCTTCTACTTCGGTGTGGGGTAGTCCCAGTGCTTGTAAAAATGCGGGTACTTCGTCCGGCCAGTGGAGGGATTTCCATGCGTTCTCATGTCTGACATTTAGGGAGAAGGGGAAACCCCATTTGTAGGGTATATTGCGGCTTCGTAGTAGCTGTGTCACTGGCCTCAGGGCTCTGCGGGCCTCTAGAGTGAGGGGTGATAAATCTTGGAATAGGGCGACTTCTGCCCCGCGGAACCGCCAAGTTTGCCTGGTTCTAGCTTTAGTCATAATGCTTTCCTTCATCCTGTACTCATGCAGGCAGCATATAATGTCTCTAGGCGGGTTTTCCGCTGCGCGGGGTCTTAGGGCCCTATGAGCTCTGTCGAAGTCAAAGCGCTGTGGGGCTTCTGGGCCTAAAATTACGCTGAATAGTTCTGACAGTACTGCTGCCACGTCTTCCTCACCTGGGGCTTCTGGGACATTGCGGATCCGTATGTTGGACCTGCGGCCCCTATTGTCCAGGTCTTCCGTTTGCCTCCTCAATTGGAGTAACATGTTACCCTGTCTGGTCACTGCTGTGCATGTTGCGTCGAGTCGTCCCACCGTGGTGTGGTGGGTGCCTTCCAGGGTTTGTAGGCGGCCATCTTGGGCTGTGAGATCTCGTTGCAGTGTGGCAACTTCTGACCTGATCGCTTCATTCAGGTTGTCGGATAGGGCTTGTAGGTCAGATTTTGTGACCATTGCGGCAGTGAGGGCCCTGATGTCAGCTCTAATATCCGCCAATGAGGGTCCCTGTGTATCGGGCATTTGTGCATGTGGCGCCGCGGCCTGTTCGTCGGCCATCTTGGGGCCTGGTGTAGCCCGTTGTTGCCTGCCTGGCGTGCGGAGGTATCCGTCTAGTGTGCCCGACTGGGGTGAATATTGGGAGCCCCTCTTCGTCGGGTGAGAGTCCGACCTTTTGGTGCGTCCCATCGGGTAGGTTATGCTGTGTGTTGTGCGCTTATTATGGCATAGCGGGACGGAGCTCCTCGGTTAGGCGGCCATCTCCGTCGGCGTTCAAGCCACGCCCCTCTCCCCTCACTTTTCGACTACTACAGGGCAACCCACCTCCAACGCATAGTAGATTGGCATGTACCCAACTCCAATAAGCGATGGATACAAATGGAGAAGGCTCAGATGGCTGGAACGCTCCCGGCCGCGGTTTGGCTTGGGGACCCCTTCGCAAGTGAACACCTACGTGGTCACCCGCTCGTTGGGGCGACCTTACGAACCTGGTATCGTATCAGGATCACTCTCACGCTGACCACCACCCCGGGCCCGCTGACGCCGATAACGCATAACCCGGAACTAGCGGGAGGACTCTCACCACAGGACATCGCGACCTTCGGACTCTCGGATTGGACGTACATGCGACAATGGTGCGAAGGGGAAGAGTTGAAACAACTAATGGATTTGATGCCGGAACGTACCCCTACAGGCCTCGATAGGTTCAGGTACTTCCAAACTAAAACCTACTACCTAGCCCAACAGGGGAGGCGACTATTCCATAGACCCCTCACAGAATTTGAACAACTCTGCACGAAACGCATACATCTGTGTAGAGGAATCTCGAACCTCTATGCAATGCTTCTGTCGTCGCAACAGCCGCTACGCCTCAATCATATAACGCGCTGGGAGGAGAGCACGGGGGTGAAGCTGTCGGACCCTCAATGGACCAAAATCCACGTCTTAACACACCAGAGCTCCCTGTGCTCCAAACAGCAGGAGCTCAATTTTAAACTGCTGACCAACTGGTACAGGACCCCAGCAAGGATTCACAGGATGATACCAACGGTCCCCGCGACTTGCTGGCGCTGCGGGGAAGAAGACGGCACGGACCTACACATCTGGTGGTCCTGTAGGCTCATAGTCCCGTACTGGCAACAAGCCCACCAGCGGATCGCGAACATCATAGCCCCGGATCTCCCGTTCCAACCGCTCCCGATGCTCCTACAACACACGGCAATCTCCATATCGAAATACAAAAAATCACTGACTAAACATCTGCTGAACGCTGCTAAATCTCTCATCCCTATGAAATGGAGGACAGCGATGGTACCCTCTCCACAGGAATGGATGGCCAAAGTGGAGGAGATCCGCGGGATGGAACAGCTGACAGCCTCACTGCACGGAACCACAGAACGTTACCTTCAAACCTGGACACCCTGGTTAATGTACATATCTGGAAGGTAGCTGGGGTAAATGTTACCCTTTGGCTTACAGTGAAGATGGGCTGAGCGACAATAAGGGATATTAAGCCCCTTCGATTAGACTGGGAACCCGCGGTGCGCTCGGCTGGATGCTTGGGGGGACATGGGGACGAGTCCTCGCCCGCCTTCACCTCGGGGTGAGAACCCCCTCCCCTCCCAACCCCCCCTCCCCTATCTCACCTCCTGTACCTACACGTCTACACACGCCACGGTTAGCCAGAACCGCAATAGCCTACAACTATACACGTTGCTTAGCTCCTCACACTTCACGGCCCAAAATACACTCGACTAAGGCTGAACCGCTAGCACAGACTCATGGTAGGCATATACAGTTGGACGAGGGCGCACTGGCTGAAACGGAGAGGCATGCTGAGGTCTCGGACCCCGAGGTCCGCGGATACTCTGTAGACCGATACGTATGACTGCCCCACAAGGACTCCACGCGTCCGAGAACTTGACAGTGACCCACCAGACATATGACTACCCCCACAGAAACCTACACCAGACAACTTCAGTCCCAGGAGACACTCTGACCTAGATTCCCATTCCCATGGGAGCTTAGCCACCACTGCATAAATAGAGGACGGAGACGGAAGACAATGTAACAAGACCTGACTTGCCCATGACAAATACACCGGTAGCAGAAGCGGTAATCTTCAAACCCCTGAGTTTTGGAACCAATCTATAATATATGTCTGTAGTGTTGTACTTATACCTGTAATACCTATTGCTTGATGCCGAATTTATGTTATTATCCTGTACGTCATGACAACGTGTTACCTTTTCCACGCAAACACAATCTCTAAGCAAAGTTTGCAGCCTTTAAACGTTAGTATAGGGGTAAAGGGCCCATCCTAGCAAGTATCTCTGACAAAGGGACAAGCTATAAAAAGATTACTGCACATGGTGGTCGGAGACAGGGATTTACAATGCCTAATTTGAGTATCAGCCCTTTCACCGAGACAGAACGGGCACGGGAAGCGGTCCCTGCAGATTGGGATGTTAAGGGATAACTGTGAGACGTGGTCAGATGGGAAAACCCTACCTCAGTTAGTCAAGCCGAGCCTGTAATAGGGAATGTCACATACGACTGCTGTTCAAGTGATTTGTATAAATAGGCACATACAGTGTGACACGATGAATATCGGGACTGAATATATACCTGTTCAATGCTGACGAAGTTAATCCTGTATAATGTATATCGTGAATTAACATGTATACCCCTACCTTTTTTTTCTGTACCCCTTGAAAATTCCTTAATAAAGAAAGATTGACTATAAATATATATATATATATTATTAACCCATTTTCCACACACACACACATATATATATATATATATATATATATATATATATATATATGTGGAAAATGGGTTATAAAAACAAAAAACTTTTGTGAAAAGTTGGATGCGAATGAATATGTCCTCTACAATGGTGAACATTAATAATCACCTTGGCTCAACAATATACAAAAAGGGCAATTGTTAAGACTTAAAAAAAAAAAAAAAAAAAAAAGAAATTGCACGGAGGATGCAGTTTCTAACGAACAAGCTAATGTCCTTACACACAAATGAAAAAAAAAAACCAATATCCTCAAGACATTTTAATTGAAGCTTTAAGGGAGGTTGAAAGAATTCCCCAGGAGGAACTATTAAAACAAAAGAAAAAAAAAAACTTTTAAAGATGATGGTCTTAGTACCCCTTTTGTTTTAATTTATAATGAAGACAACAGTAGCTATTAAAAAGATTATAAATACATGTTTGCCTATTGTAAAATTGGATAAAGATCCACCTGGAATTTCACGTGATAATATTTAGAGGAACCACTAATTTTAAATCAGTATATTTATATATATAAATTATTTTTAGAGAACAAACTGTTTTTTTTATAGATGTTAGAGCTGTCCAGGAAGCAAAACTATTAAAAGTGATAACATGCTTGTGTTTTAAAAAAAAAAAAAAAAAATTTTAAATAAAAAAAAAATACAATTGGAGGTTACAAAGAAGGAATATAAAATAAAGAAATCAGCAATATATTCTCCTTATCTGTCCATGTGACTTATAATATGTAGGAAGGACTACACGACCTCTTTTAAAAAGAATTAGAAAGTATATTTATAACATCACAATATGACTGTTTAAAAAAAGTACATAATTAGAACCCAACTGGACTGATTTTATTAGGATAAGAAAAGTGTTTGGAGACTGGAGGGATGGGGGACTTCATTAGGAGAACAGGACAGGAAGAAATTAAGTGGCTATTTTATTTGAACACTTTGGCACCTACAGGCCTGAATATAGATTTATATCATTTTTTTATGATTGTAGAAATATTTTTTCAGTATTTCTTGGTACTCTTTGCAGAATTAGTCTCGGGTCCGGCATGTCTCCCCCCCTCTTTTTAAAAAAAAAAACAACAAATTTATTATACTCAAATGCAGGTTTTTGTGTTGTCATTCTGTTGCCATTTTCAGTAAGCTGTAATGCTAGATATGTCTTCAGAGTCTTTACAAATACCGATAAGCAAGGATAATTGACCATATTTATTCATCTAACTTTGCCATTGTTTTTTTGCTTTATACTAACATTTCAGATCCTGTGTTAAATATTGCGAGATGAAACACACTGTATACTGTCTAAAGTGCTTCAATTTCCAAAATATCTTTTATAAAAGCTGAACAGATAAGTAAAAAAAAAAAAAAGTGTCAATATGCATAATTTAACTTTCTGTGGTTGCCGGCAAAGCAATCTATACACAATATTGCTGTGTTATGATGTGTGTATATGCTAGTTGTGAATCCTTTGCTTCAAACACATGTTATGCTCATACTGTTTCAATTAAAATGTGCTTGGTAGTGAAGGAGTTAAGATTTGATATTTAGTTAGAAATCAAGCTTCATTTAGTCCTGTATTATTCACTATCACAAAGGAACCCTAGGGTTACAACTGAATGTTTCATGTTCTCTGCCATCTCATTTCCTGGACTTTTCACACAAGGCTGTGACCACACTATTGAAAGAATACTTCATATTGCTGAGGATGCATTAGTTACTGTGTAGGAGCCAATATAAATATCATCATTATTAAAACTATATATATTTTTTTTAGTTTGGAGCATTTTTAATAGACGTAAGAAACTTAAAGAAAGAATAATATTGTTTTCTTTCTTATTCTGTATATCTGTGAGCGTGTCCACTACAAAAAATATATATATACTGTGTTAAAATGACATTGAATTGCATTACGCGGTGGTAGGTGGTGCTTCCACTGACAAATCTGTAAGGGGAATTAAATAAAGAAAGCTATTTAAAATATATTTACAGTAGGGGTTCAGAGTTCACTTGGATACATATTAAAGGAACGGGGAGCTCAGTCTCCTAGTACTTGAATGCATTTTAGATTTTTAGGAAATAATTCCAGGACACACAATTAAACCTGAAATGAGGTGTCAAAGTGAAGTATTGATAATTCAGGTGACCTATTTGCTGTCACAGTTTTTGGAGTAGTATAGAAGAAATTCTTCATGTCAATGGAGGATCAGGTTGGACGGAGAGAACAACGAGCCATTGAGATGACATTAACCTCCTTCATTAAGTATAGTCAGTTCCTGCATTTTATTTGCTGTAAACACTGTCTTTTCGGAGACATTACATCCTAGGAACACCTCTAGTGGCCACTCCTCAGAAAGCAACTAGAGGTGCTTCCTGGGGCACTGTTGCACAGTGTGCAGCACTGCCATTCTGTGTCTCCACCCTCTGCATTGAGACACTGAACTTTACTCGTGGAACTGTCGAGGAAACTGCAAATATTAGGCTGAAACAAATGAGATGGAACGTCTGACTTGGAAAATTGTTCTCATACCGTCATTTTAACCAAATCAGTTGCCAACTTACAAGCCCTTTAAATTCTCCATTAAAATAAATTGTATTTAAAAGTTTACACATCTTTACTATGGTACACACTGTCTGCCAGTTTGATAAATAATAGAGAAATAAATTACCACCTGAAGGCTTGTGTCACTATTGGGAACTATAATGGCTATAATTTATCATCCTATGATATCTGTTTATAGAATAGGATTTAGAGTCATTTCAATATTAATAGGCCCCTGGGAATGACATTACCCATACAGCCCCTCAATTTAACTTTCAGCACCTTGTATTTAAATATGTTCTATATAGATTTAACAGAATATGATAGTTGAGTTTTTGAGTTTAAAAACTACTCTAACAGGGTTATTTATTAAAGTGAGTTAATTCAAAGTGAATTTCCAATTTAAGACAAAATTAGCTGAAAGGGAAACTGTCACCTCAAACCTATTTTTAATATAATAATTATTTTTATCAAGTTTTGAAAGGAAATTGAATGTTTTTTTCTTCCAATAAAGTAGATGTAAAAAAAAAAAAAAAAATGGAAAAACTCATCCCTACCTTTAGAATAAGACAGGCTCCTTCAGCCATGTGCAGTGCCCTCCACTAATATTGACACCTTTGGTAAACATAAGCAAAAAAGGCTGTGAAAAAAATTGTCTTTATTGTTTAACCTTTTCATCTTTTGTTAAAATATAATAATCTCTCATGGATATCAAACAATTGC
Organism: Pelobates fuscus; assembly: GCF_036172605.1. NCBI lineage: Eukaryota > Metazoa > Chordata > Amphibia > Anura > Pelobatidae > Pelobates > Pelobates fuscus. The sequence goes on along the minus strand of NC_086322.1, from coordinate 71,311,919 downwards.
AAACACAACACAGTTTTTTTTTTAAAAAAAAAGCTTTGTTAAATATATGTGCGCCATAATTATTTTCACTCATGAATTCATGTGAGAAAAATATATTTGAAACTTTTTAGTACATCTGGGTGACTAGGAACAGAAAATTGTTCAATCATGACTTCCGGTTCACAGCGGTATAAATATGAAGAAACACATAAGACAATTTCCCTTAGTCAATCACAATGGGTATGACCAAGGAACATAGCTCTGATGTGTAGGAAAAGGTTGTTGAGCTTCACAAAATGGGAAGTGACTATAAGAGAATAGAAAGAAACATTGAAAATGCCCATTTCCACCATCATGGCAATAAATAAGAAGTTCCAGTCAGCTGAAAATTTTATGAAACAACACTGTAAAGAGAACGGTTTGAGTGGAAACAATTTTTCAAGCATCACAGCTGGAGAATTGCAGAATTTAGTTGCCTCTTGGGGTCAGAAAGTTTCCAAAACTAAAATCCACATCACCTACATCCTCACAAGTTGTTTGGAAGGGTTTCAAGAAAAAAAAAAAGCTCTACTTCATCCAAAACTCCATCATTTTAAGTTTGCCAAACACTACTGGAACTTTAAATGGGATTGAGTTTTATCACCAAATGAAAAAAAAAAATAGAGCTTTTTGGCAATAAAGACCAGAGTTGTGTTTTGCACACACAGAGAGGTAGCTACACGGAAAAGTACCTCATGCCCAGGGATAAATATGGTGTTAGCTCTTTAATATTTTGTGGCTGTTTTTCTACCGGAGGACCTTGACATTTTGTTAGGATAGATGGCAACATGGACTCTATGAAATATCAACAGATTTCGTCTTATATAGTTTCATTAGCCGTGGTGGGATTTTCCAGCAGGACAATGATCCAAAACATGCATCAAAATCAACACAAACATGGTTTACTGACCACAAAATCAAGGTTCTGCAATGACCATTTGTGAAGGACCCTCTGGTCACCTAAGCTGGTACATGTCTCCCCAACTCCCACCACTCTCTAAAAAGACTATTAACATTATGGACTAATCTTCCAGCCCTAGCCTCCCAGCCCAATGTTGCTTGCTAGTGGCTATGGAGTCAAGGGGGCATTGAGGCACCGTGCTCCTGACCGGGAGCAACCCGGAACTCTCATGGAACTCTAAAGTGGATTGCGGAGTTGCACTAAAACTTTAAGCAGAGTGCTCTCTGTCTCAGGACTTGCAATCAGGGCGCTTTTTGGAGGGTTAACAGAGGGGGTGGCAAGGCATTGAATGCCCCCGAGGACTTGGGGGAGCTCAATGTACCCACGGAAAGCACTGTGTTTTTATGTGACAGGGAACTCTACCCAGCACTTTGGAACTCTGCGCCAGATCAGAGGCTAGCCGCATCCCGCTGAAGTATGATCTTCTACCTAATTCAGGCTAGCTATGTCCAATCCAGGTGCTTTTTGTACAGAATGGGCACTCCAGAGAGACCTTTCCGGGGATATATCATAAGTGGGGGTGCACTGTTATTTTATGGATGTTTTGTGAGTTAATTTGTATTGTGCTCTCTGTATTTGGAAGATAGAAACGCAGATAAGAACCATTTGGCCCATCTAGTCTGCCCAATTTTCTAAATACTTTCATTAGTCCCTGGCCTTATCTTATAGTTAGGATAGCCTTGTGCCTATCCCACGCATGCTTAAACTCCTTTACTGTGTTAACCTCTACCACTTCAGCTGGAAGGCTATTCCATGCATCCACTAACCTTTCAGTAAAGTAATACTTCCTGGTATTATTTTTAAACCTTTGTCCCTCTAATTTAAGACTATGTCCTCTTCTTGTGGTATTTTTTTTCTTTTAAATATAGTCTCCTCCTTTACTGTGTTGATTCCCTTCCCTATGTATTTAAATGTTTCTATCATATCCCCCCTGTCTCGTCTTTCCTCCAAGCTATACATGTTAAGTTACTTTAACCTTTCATGGTAAGTTTTATCCTGCAATCCATGAACCAGTTTAGTAGCCCCAATAAAATCAGTTCATTTTCAATCTTTACTAAGCTTTGACTAGTGTTTGGGTGAGACCGCGGAACCCTCTGCAAGAGAATGTAATCACTTTGGAGCTTCTACACAAGGGAATTGGCAACCTAGATGGTAGTAAGCCAGTTACTCATGGGTGTACCGCCACACCATTCCTCACTCCTAAACTGAACCCCATAGAGAACCTGTGGAGTGAACTGAAGAGAACAGTACACCAGCGTCAACCTCAAAATGGAACTGATCTGGAAAGATTGTGTATGGAGGAACAGTCTCAGATCCTTTGCTATGTATTCTCCAACCTCATTAGGCGTTATAAGAGATGACTCAGAGCTGTTATCTTGGAAAACGGGAGGTAGTACAAAGTATTGACTAAAAGGGTGCCAATTGATATAGGCATATGCAAGTATTACAAGTTTTTAGAATGAAAAGTTGTAAAAGTTGTATTTTTAAACTGTGTACTTTGTCTTTAGGGGAAACTGACAAGATGTTAGCAGTGGAATATATTTTTTTCATATAATGTTTCCTTAATAGATGACCTCTTACCCAGATTCAATGCATTAGATGTTTAGACGTTAAGACACCATCTTGTCTTAGTTTAGTGTGACACCAAGTCAGGGCTTGTCATGCTTAACCATAAAGAAACACTATAAGATCAGGAACAGAAACATGTATTTCTGACCTTATAGTGTTAAAACCACTAGCCCCCTGCCCCTCTTTGCCCCTCAAAATGTAGTAAAATCTTCCCTTTATTCCAGTCTGCTGGTTCTGGCTCTTCCACTGATCTGCCTCCTTGGCTGACATAGTCAGAAGCTATGATCTCAGCCAATCACAATGATTTACCACAGGCTGAGATTGCCAATTCTGAAGATCTCAGCCAAGAGATCATGGGAAGGTGTGGGGGGCAGAACCAAACACCACCATGACAAATCAGCATCTCCTTAATGCATCTCTATAAGAAAAGTTCAGTGTCTCCATGCATAGGGTGGATGTCAGTGCTGCACACTGGAGTGGCCAGTGGAGGTATCCCTAGGCTTTTATGTAAACACTGTAATGTAATGTAAACACAGACAGTGTTTACTGTAACAAAATGCAGAGACTGACTACTCACCAGAACAGCTACACTAAGCTGTAGTTGTCCTAGTGACTATCGTGTCCCTTTAAGATTTAGAACACACATATATTAGGATAATAAAATGGAATGGCGTATACTGCGCCATCCATTTTATTATTTGTTCATTTACGAGGTTTGGGAATCCTTGCTTGTGTACTACAGCCCACATAAGCATATTTATTTAGCTATAGTGAGCGCCTATTACTTTCGGTTTGTGACATTTATTAGGATGCCGAGGTCATGACAATAGACTAATTAAGATGTTCCCATGTGAAATTACCAAGTCAAGGCTATGTCTCTTAGCAGTCAAGCTAAGATAGATTAGGCATGTTTTTTCTATTTTCCTAACATGACCTAATTATAAATCTAAGGTATAAATATGTGTACTTATTAATATTAGAGACAAAGGGACGAATTTTGGGGTGCAGAGGCGCTGCTTCTTTTTATCAAGACTGAGCAGTTGACTTGTTCAAGAGGGTATTGTTAAGAACGCTGGTATGTTAGAAACCTGTTCGCTTCTGCTTTCTCCCGAAGTGCTAAAGGCTGAGTGAATATAGCTCGCAGTTCGGGTGTTGACTCAGACGTTCTCCAGAAGGCAATGCAGCATTCAGTAACTTCTCCCGCTAAGCAGGCACATACCCAAACATCAGCCTCAACTACATGAAGGGTACAATAGGAATGATTTTATTCAGGCCAACTGGCCTTACATGTAAAGGGAGAAAAAGGCTGCGCCAAAAGAGACCTAAAAATACAATAAAATAAGTCCCAATAAAAATATAAAAATAAATATAAAAATAAAAGAAGGATAAATGTCAATGTTTGTTGCACTGGTAGGATGTTCTCTCTTCTTATGATGCTTTAGATCCTCCCGTGATATGTAAAATATAAAAGGGAAAAGGACCAATGGTGCAGGTTGTGGGGTACGTGGCAGATGAAGAATAAAAATGTAATGAACTCACATTTGCATGAGCTATGACCAGCTCAGGGGGAATAGGCGTTCTGCAGTATAATCCCTGCTAGTAGGATATCACGAAATTCTGATCCACTTTGGGTCTGGTGCTATCCAATTCTCAGGAGAAGGGAGAAAAATATATAGACAACAGATAGTGCTCTCCGAAGATAAAATGTGGTATAGATACAAAACAAAATAAATATACTCACAGTATAAAGTGCAGATGACACTGCACTTGAGATATGGCATGGGCGGTATAATCCCCACCTTAGGATATATAAAATGCCAGGAAAAGAAAATATAAAATTGGAGTGATAAAAATATATAATAAAAGTATGAATGGCACAGAGATAAAGCCAAACGTAATTTATTATTAAAAGTATATAATAAAATGGATTTTATTATATACTTTTAATAATAAATTACGTTTGGCTTTATCTTTTTAACTATATACTTATTATAGCTAAGACATCTGTACGATTAGCCATGCTAAATGCTATGCCTTAAGACTTAGTGGTAAATAGGGAAACCACAGCAGTTACACAATATTTGTGCAATATTTATATTTAACAAATATTTTTTTAACCCCTTAAGGGCGGCGGGCGTTCTATGCAGTCCTTTTTGGGACGGTCCTAAACGCCGGCGGGCGTCATAGGATGTCACCACCGTCCTTACTACTTAGCGGGGCCCCGCCGTTCCCACGCCGGCAGTTGCGATCCTGGGGTCTGCCTGGATCCGCCTCCCCCCCCTGGCCCCTGGAATAGCTGGCTTATGCAGTGCCTGCAAGGCTATCACGGTCGTGTGATAACCCAACACGCAATATGTAAACCCACAGAAAACCCAAGCACGTATTACCGAACCTTAGAATGGTTGGATTTAACGTAGGTGAAAAAAGAGTAGTAGAAAAAGAGTAGTCAGAGGATAGCCAAAAATCAGAATACCAGAGATCAGGAGAACAATACAAGAATAGCCAGGTCAGGATACCAGAAATCAGGAGGTCAAAATACAAGCCAAGTCAGGGAACCAGAAAAAAGGAATGTCAAAAGCCAAGCCAGGTCAGTACACAAAAACGTGTAAAACAACAGTAAATATGCAAGAAGAATCAAAGAGCACTGAGGGGAACACAAGGAACTACATTAAGGCAAGGAACAAGGCCTTTTCTAACTGAGCGTCTTTTGCTTTAGGGCCACGCACCCAAAATGTTCTGTGCCGGTGTTGACTCCAGCGCATGGCGTGGGACATGCTGAACTCGTTGGAAGAGGAGTCTGCCCTTGATCCTGCTCCACGTGGGCACGATGGAATAAGGTAAGAGATCATGATACAGGTAGTCCCCCTCATGCCTGTAAAAAAGTTTTAAAAGTTAGTAAAAATCCTACTTGTATTCAAGTCTGAAGCTGCTGCCTCTGCCTGTCAACTTCCTCTGACCTCTGACATCAGCAGAAGTGGTAGCCTGATCCAATCACAATGCTTCCCCATAGGATTGGCTGAGACTGACAAAGAGGCAGATCAGGGGCAGAGCCAGCATGATTCAAACACAGCCCTGGCCAATCAGTATCTCCTTATAGAGATGAATTGAATCAATGAATATCAATGAGGAAAGTTGTCTGCAGTGTTTGCATGCAGAGGGAGAAGATACTGAATGTTTGGATGCATTTTAGGCAGCCATGACCCAGGAAGGATCTCTAACAGACATCTGAGGAGTGGCCTAGTATCACTAGGCTGTAATGTAAACACTGCATTTTCTCTGAAAATACAGTGTTTACAGCAAAAAGCCTGAAGGTAATGATTCTACTCACCAGAACAAATTCGATAAGCTGTAGTTGTTCTGGTGACTACAGTGTCCCTTTAATAAAAGTGTATTTCAATATTAATATATATATATATATATATATATATATATAAGTATATATATATATTTATATTAATATTAAAACACACGTAGAATGACGTAATTTATATAGATATATATATATCATTATAATTATATATAAAATAAAAATAATCAATAATTACATTGGAAAAAAGGAAAATAAATAAATAAATAAATAATAAAAATAAATTTAAAACAATTATATACCAGTTTTAATTTGTTGTAACTGTATTTATTTTGATGTTAATATACATATATATTAAATTCAAAATACATTTAGAATGATGTTATAAATACATATATGTATCTATCTATCTATCTATATATATTATAGATGAAAATGTATTCATACTTACCGTAATTTTCCTTTCCTGGTCATAGGCCATGGCAGCACAACACTGGGTTAGCTCCTCCCTATCCCTAATTAGACAGGAACAGAATTAAAATAGGGGTATAAGAGGGCGTGGCTACGCAACGATCCAAGATGGACGCATAAACCACGAGCTCCTGCACAAGAGACTACCAACAGCGATTATAACCGCATAAGAACGGCGAAATCGGGTTCCCAACGGACCCACCTCAGTACCCGGTCCATATGGCATACCGCTCAGCGAAGAAGCTGAAACAGAAACCGGCTGCAATGCAAATCTCTGCTCTCACCTCGCCGCCGAAAAAAATCCAAGATGGCGCCGACGGCCCGTCCTTTCCTGCCTCTTGCTCGGACAGGAGTGACAGCACATCCATTTCCACACATGCCTCAGCACCAGCCACGGACTCCTCAATACAAAGGATGCTGTCTGAACTAAAAAGCTCTATGAAGCTTGAATTTTCTAAACTGGCAAGGGGCATTAAAGCTGATATCCAGGCAATAGGTATCCAGGCAATAGATATCCAGGCAATATCCAGAGCGCACAGCACACTTAGAAGACAAAACTGATGAAATCATATCAGCACATAATACACTGGCAGAGGCATACACAGACATCACTGCCAAACTTGAATTCCTGACAGACAAAGTGGCAGATCATGAGGACAGGGACAGAAGGAGCAATGTCAGAATCAGGGGTATCCCTGAAGACGTTTCCCCACAAGACCTATCATCCTTTGCAGCAGACCTTTTCCATGCAGTGTCCCCAGAACTGTCCCCAGCGGAGTTACTACTGGACAGGATCCATCGCCTCCCGAGGCCAAGAAACCTCCCACCAACTCTCCCAAGAGACACTATAGCTAAATTCCACTACTACACATCCAAGGATAAGATCATGAGAGCCTCCCGGCTACTCAAGGAATTGCCGGGCGCCTTTGCAAAGATACAGCTATACACTGATCTCTCGGCCGCTACCCTCCTGAAAAGGAAAGCCTTAGCGCCCATCACGACGGCCCTGAGAAATGAAAATATCATATACAGATGGGGATTACCAGCCATATTGCTGATTAGAAGAAATGGTATCGAAAGACATATCCTCAATGCAGAAGAACAAGCTACTCAAAGAATGGAACATCTCACATCATGTTCAAACCGACAACGTCCAGCAGAAACCAACGCACCGTTCACCTGTACAGATTTCCAGGGACTGGAACACCATCCCCACAGCCAAGTGATTATACACCTCCTTGATGGACTTGTCCGGGACAAAATATAAAACAAATAAATAAATAAATAAATATAAACAAAATTAAAATTAAAATCGCTCTCCAACCGCGACCCGCTGACATGAACTGTCACAAACCGAACTTTCATTCACACCGGGATGTAGCCAATTTGCCACAGGCTACCACCCCAGGTTGTATAAGTTCTAGTATGTTATGTTGTATATGTTATTGAGTGTTAACAAATGCTATGCCATAGAGACTGGCGTTGCATGGGCTGTATACTCTTCCTCTCAGTTAAAAATACCAGTTCATGCCTGGCAACCGAAACGATTGCACGAAATCTTTAGATTATCAGTCTCCTGCAGGTTCACAGACGACCTCCCCCACTAGGCCAATACCGGCCTTGCATATGCCGTCTATACATTTTCGTATCCTCCCCGACGGCTTACTGTACATAGTTCACATTATTTTGTTGTTTTTATGTTTTACCAAAGTACTCCAATTGTCACACATTACCACAACCTGTTTTGCACCCATAAAGCACAACACAGGTGCCCAACAGAAAAACTGTATATCCCCAGTTTATCCCACTATGTTTCCAATTGTCACCCATAAAGCTACGACACATGGTCAGCTAAATCGATTGCTATTGGTGCTGCTCCCCTGTAACCACATAATACAACATGCACCCTGCACTAAAAGGCCCACCAGGGGAAAAGGTATGAACGAGAGACCCACAAAAAGGGAATACATACTATATACAGAGACCCCCTCCAAGATTATAACATGACCCTCACAATCTTTTCATTAAATACTAAAGGTCTAAACACGCCCCACAAGAGGCGACTAGCTTTAGCGGAAGCTAAGAAATCTAACGCCTTAGTAGTTTTCTACCAAGAAACTCACTTTAAATGGGGCCACAGACCCAAGTTTAATTCAACCCTTTTTCCCCACGATTTTCACTCGTGCTACAAAAAGAAAGCAAGGGGTGTCTCCACCCTAATTAGCAAGGACGTGTCCTTCTCCCTGGTGAAAAAAATAGGAGACAAGAGAGGGAGGTACTTGATTATTCAATGTTACATCAATAATAACCCGTATACTCTGGTAAACATTTATGGACCTAATGATAACCAGCATGATTTTATTGTGCGGATATTCAGCCTACTTTCCTTATACCAGTTTGGAGATGTTATAGTAGGGGGTGACACTAATTTCCTGCTAAATGCCTCTACGGACACCTCAGCACACCGTCAAACCCACTCTAAAACTGCCAAACACTTAACAACACAAACCTCCAAAATTATGCAGACCGTCCTCAGTCATGACTTTGTAGACCCCTGGAGAATACTCCACCCTACTGATATAGATTATACTTTTCATTCGGCAGTACATAATAGATACACGAGAATAGACAGATTTTTGATACCCGCTAAACTTATAGACAAAATTCAAAGAGCCACAATAGGACCCATAACATGGTCAGACCATGCACCCATTTCGCTGGTCATCTCAGAACAATATCCATCTAAAGGTCGAGGCACGTGGAGACTCAATGACACATTGCTCACAAAACACGACACAACAAACACCATACAAAAAGACATAGAAGCCTACTTCGCAGACAATCCTCCAGAAGATACCAGCATAGAAACAGTATGGCAGGCACATAAGGCCGTCATTAGAGGCACACTTATCAAATTAGCCAGCTACCAGCAAAGGCAACGCAAACAACGATATATTCAGCTCATAAATGACATTACAGATCTCACACATAAAAACAAACTGCAACCATCCAGAGACACGCAAAAACAACTAACCTTACTACAAAAAGACCTCCAGCATTTAGAACTAGAAAAGACTACATACCTCCTACAGAGATATAAACATAAGTTCTTTACTAACGGGAACAAGGCAGGGGCACTACTAGCTGCACAACTCAGAACTCGTTCCCAAAAATCGAAAATTGCTCATTTATTGAATTCCCAGGGAACTAAAATAATAGACCCGCAAAAAATAGTGGACAAATTTGCGTCCTATTATGGCTCTCTGTATAATCTCGCAGACGATCCTGAGATAGTCCAACCCTCCCCACGCTCAATTGCAGACTTTCTTCAATCTATAGATGTCCCCACTCTACAGACCAAAGACCTAGACGCCCTATGTTCACCATTCACCACAGAAGAAGTAGAGAAAACCATTAGGGATTTACCCAAACACAAAGCACCCGGACCGGACGGGTTTACTAATCTTTACTACCAGACGTTCACTAAACTTCTCACACCACATCTGACAACCTTTTATAATGCATGTTACACTTCAGGGCACATACCCAGTGATATGCTAGTAGCCCACATATCGACGTTACCCAAACCAGGCAAACCTCCAACCCAATGTCAAAACTTTCGGCCGATCTCCCTTATCAACACAGATGTCAAACTATATGCCAAACTTTTAGCCAACAGACTTTCTCAAGTCCTACCCACATTGGTCCATAACGACCAATCCGGGTTTGTTAAAGGCAGACAGGGCTCAGATAACACCAGGAAAGTCCTGAACATCCTTTCCCACATGCAAAAATCACATACCCAGGGACTAGTTCTGGCACTTGATGCGGAAAAGGCCTTCGACAGGGTTAACTGGGAATACATGCAACAAGTTCTCCGCAAATTTGGATTCCCAGAAGGCCTCATCATGGGCATTATGGCCCTATACAACGACCCGAAGGCTAGAGTGTCCAACTTTGGTTTCCTCTCCAGATCATTCAATATTACTAACGGCACCAGACAGGGGTGTCCTCTATCTCCCCTGCTTTTTATCCTGTCTCTAGAACCACTAGCATCAAAAATCAGACACCACGACATAATCACAGGCATTGAAATCGAAGACCGCACATTTTGCCTCTCTATGTTCGCAGATGATATCCTACTTACAATACGTAAACCTGACAAATCAGTCCCGGCACTAATACAATTGCTCCGCCAATATGGACAACTGTCTTATTACAAGCTTAATCAGAACAAAACGCAAGCTCTCCCGATTAATCTACCCAATACACTAAAAACGCAACTCAAAAACACTTACTCATTTGACTGGAGATCGACTGACCTTACCTACTTGGGTGTAAAGCTTGGACCCTCCCCCGCAGACGCATTTGCCCTTAACCTTAAACCATTAATACCACTGTGTAAAACACACATCCAACAATGGAAAGCAGTGAAACTCTCTTGGTTAGGCAGAATAAATAGCGTGAAAATTATACTTTTACCAAAAATTTTATACAAATTTAGGATGTTACCGATCTATGTCAAGCCGATATTCTATAAACACCTCCAAACCGTACTCTCCTCCTACATATGGGAAACGCGTAAACCACGCTTAGCTATGTCACTACTCCAGAAGCGCACAGATCAAGGGGGTCTAGGATTCCCAGATGTGTCCAAATACCACAAAGCGTCTTTCTTGGAAGCCGCAATCAAACTTCACTCCCCCAGGGGAACCTTCCAATGGGTAGACATGGAACACGCCAATGCACCGGGAAAATCGCTACTACCAATCCTGTGGACACCGAAGCAGATGAGACCACACACAACCCACCTGTATCATACCTCTGTCCTTACTATCAAAAATTGGGACAATTTACACCACACTAGGGTAGTAGCTAACAAATTCCATCACAGAGCACCGATATCAGCACTAAGCTCACTAACCCCAGCACTGACAATGAACACATGGAGAAAACAAGGTGTTAAACACATAGGGGATACATTCCACAACCACAAGCTCATGTCTTTCCCAGACCTCCAACGAAAGTATGGACTAGCGAACTCGGCCGTCTTCCAATATCTCCAACTTAAAAGCATCACCACCCAACATGTACTTACACAATCAGACATTGCACTACATGACCCTCATTTGATCGACCTCATATATGACCGATGCTGGCTGACTCCAACAAAACCTAAGTCATTATCTATATGTTACAACTCACTATTGGACATAGCAGACAAACTACCCTTTCCTTTCGAAAGACAGTGGCAAACAGAGTACAAAGACTCTCCTACTGGAGACACTTGGATAAGATCACTTAATGCGCTCAAAGGTCTTACCAACTGTCATTCACACGTAGAAGCGCATAAAAAAACTGGTTTTCAGGTGGTATCTGACGCCCAGCAGACTACATAAAATCTACCCCACAGTACCAGCAGCTTGCTGGAGATGTGCAAAAGCAGAAGGCACGATGCTACATATTTGGTGGGACTGCCCACTCCTAACACCACTTTGGCAGCATGTACAAGATATCCTCCAATCCTTTAAGGTTGACAACCTTACTCTCAGCCCATCAATTTGTTTGTTTTTATTACTCCCCTTCTCTCTAGCAAAACCTATCAAACAAGTAGCGATACTCACCATAATGGCCGCGAGAAACCTCATAGCGTTAGAGTGGAAAAAACCCACTTGCCCCACCAAACAACAATTGATGGATAAGATCCAACAATACTACATATATGAATGCATGTCAGTAACTTCACAGACACAACACCAAAAACTTCAGGATGCATGGAAACCATGGGCAAACATGTATACTAAACACTACCAATAGTGCCCCAACTTTTACTTCTACTTTTATCCACGTAATCCCAGCAATATCAATATATATATATATATATATATATATATATATATATATATATATAAAGGCAACTAGGGTTTCGATTCCACAACCAAGCACTACTCGGCCCTACATGGAAAAGGTCGAAAGAGGTACCGATACAGAGGAAGAAACAGGTGACAGTAGGTTTCCGCACTGACAAATGCTCTCACAATTATATCAATGCTTTTTGGTTAAACAAATAAGTACACAAAGAGTTATAGTGTGACAATAAATGTTAATGACCCTGGTTACTCCCCCCTTCCCCCCCCCATGAATCCTTCCCTTACTTTTACGACGAGGTTACTCCCTGCATAGGAAAGTTCCAAAATGACACAGCAAGGACAATAGACAGACCAATATACAACAGAAATGTATTGTAATTGATGTATGTATGTATGATCGAAACATGTCATATGGAATATTGCATGCTCCCATGAAAACTTATGTCGTTTCCCCCTGACCCCCCCTCCTCTTTTTCACTTTCTGTACCCTATACCCACTTGCCCTGATGTTTTACAAAACAATAAAATGTAAGTATCAAAAAAAAAAAAAATAGGGGTATAAATACCCCCTCCCACCACCACTCCCTCAGTCTTGTTAACAGCAATATCCCAGGGCGGGATCTTTGTGCTGCCATGGCCTATGACCAGGAAAGGAAAATTACGGTAAGTATGAATACATTTTCATCTTTCCTGGTCATATCCATGGCAGCACAACAGCACAACATGGCAGCAATAACCAAGGGAGGGAATAAAGAAAAACTCAGACTCAGTAATTCAGAAATGCTAGTGTATTAGAAAACAACACGTGAAATTGTAGACAAATCAACTAAGATGAGTTGACTGAGGACAGAACAGTTTTGCCGAAGTGGTCTAACTGGCTGGCTTTTACGTCAATCTGGTGATGTTTTATAAACGTGTTCGGAGAGGACCAAGTGGCTGCTTTGCAGATGAGTTCTGGTGATACGTTAGCCGCTGCTGCCCAAGATGTGGAAAGGGACCTCGTAGAGTGAACTTTGATTCCTTCTGGAATTTTCACATTTGATACCTTGTAAGCCTGTATGATTGCGGCTACTATCCTATTGGCTATTTTCGATGCTTGAAGCCCTCTTCTGGGGCCGTTGGGGATGATGAACAGTCTTTGAGAGTTACGCCAAGCAGATGATTTTTGCAGATAGATAGACAGACATCTCACCAGACCTAAGGGAGAAGGATTGGGTTCTGCTTCACTTTCGGGAACTTCTGAATGAAGAGCTGGGAGTACTATCTCCTCGTTGATGTGAAAAGCTGATACCACCTTAGGACGAAATTCAGGAACAGTCCTCAAAATTACTCTGTCCTTGTGGAATACTGTAAAAGGCTCTTTGGCAGATAAGGCATGGAGCTCAGACACCCTTCTGCCTGAAGCGAAGGCCACCAACAGAACTGTCTTTATGGGGAAAAAGTGAGGAGAGACGGATTCTAAAGGTTCAAAAGGAGGACCGCTCAGAGCTTTTAATACCAGTGGTAGATCCCATGGTGGAGCAAAAGGCTTGATAGGAGGCTTTATCTTTAATACTGCTGACATGAATCTGGTCACATCCGTGTTTAAGGCCCATCTTTGATCTGTAAGGGCTGAAAGAGCCGAAATATGTACTTTCAGGGTATTGTAACTTAACTCCTTGTCGAGACCCAGTTGCAGAAATTCCAGGATATCTTTAGTAGTAAACGTCTGAATGTTTATTTGATTAGACGTTGCCCAAGAGGAAAAGACATCCCAGATTCTGTAGTATGTGATGGACATAGAGCGTCAGATTGAGGGAGGCTGGGTCTGGGTGGTGACGTCACTGATGACGTCCCTGGATTTCTCAGACTGACCGCAATGCGCATGCGCGGAACCTACACTCCGCGCATGCGTGGAAGCCAGCATGACGCGCCCGCTGGTCCGCGCATGCGCGTAAGCCAGTCATGATGCGCCCGCTAGGACACGAACGCACAGAGCGGCCCGAGGACGCCAACCAAGATGGCGGCTCAAAGAACCCGGGGCCGTCAAACTTTACCCAAGAAGCAAGCAAGAAATACAACATGATCCCAAAAACCCAAAGGCATGAGGAAACACATAGGAAAAATTGTAAGACAATTCTACTTTTTACTGGGAAAGACACAGAAACAGGTGGAAGGGGGGGACTTGACAGCCACAAAAGTGATATACATACCTTTTGATATCTATATTGGAAACTGTGGATGCCAGGTAAAAGATAGGAAGAATCTTTGAAGATTAGGTTCTTCTGCCACTTCCTGCTACCGCTTGGTCACTGCAGGGAATTGTTCTTATTGGCAATTTTTTCTTGCTACCCCTAGGGTCTCTGCAAGTGGCTCCCGGTCACGAAAGGAGCATCTCCAGGGGTTTTTCCTTGGCGCAGGGCAACGTACTGGAGACTTCCCAGGGAAGAGAGGTTGAACTCCCTTGGGGCCGAAGGTAAAAACCCTCAGGTAAGCCAAAAATTAAAAATGTTCTAGTCTATAAATGACTAGAGTCCTATAGGGATAGGACAGGAACAAAAAGACTGAGGGAGTGGTGGTGCGAGGGGGTATTTATACCCCTATTTTAATTCTATTCATGTCTAATTAGGGATAGGGAGGAGCTAACCCAGTGTTGTGCTGCCATGGATATGACCAGGAAATATATATATAGCTATATATAAATAAAAAAAATAAAAAATTATATATACGCATATATATATATATATATATATATATATATATATTTAAATTCTACAAATATATTTATAAAATACTTTTACATAATGAAGTCATTTTATTAAAGGATCACTATAGGGTCAGGAACACAAACATGTATTCCTGACCCTATAGTGTTAAAACCACCATCTAGCCCCCCCTGGGCCTCTAATGCCTACATAAATATAGTAAAAATCTTACTGTTTTCAAGCCAGAAGCTGCTGGCTTTGCCCTGTCTGCCCCAGAAAAACAAGCAGTCTGCTGACATCATCAGAAGTGGTGGCCTTATCCAATCACAATGCTTCTCCATAGGATTGGCTGACAAGGAGGCAGATCAGGGGCAGAGCCAGCATGATTCAAACACAGCCCTGGCCAATCAGTATCTCCTCATAGATGAATTGAATCAATGAATCTATATGAGGAAAGTTCAGTGTCTGCATGCAGAGGGAGGAGATACTGAATGTTTGGATGCATTTTAGGCAGCCATGACCCAGGAAGGATCTCTAACAGCCATCTAAGGAGTGGTCAGTGGAGTTATCACTGTAATGTAAACACTGCATTTTCTATGAAAAGACAGCGTTTACAGCAAAAAGCCTGAAGGTAATGATTCTACTCACAAGAACAAATTCAATAAGCTGTAGTTGTTCTGGTGACTATAGTGTCCCTTTAGTGTCCCTTTTAGATAATTTGGTTAGCAAGCCCTATATTTAACCCTGTAACTTTCCAGGACACTATAAAACCTGTACATGGGGGGTACTCTTTTACTCAGGAGACTTCGCTGAACACAAATATTAGTATTTAAAAACAGTAAAACATATCCCAACGATGATACCATGTAGTTTTTGCATTTTTCACACCCAAACTGTACTTTCACTGATGATATTATTGTTGTGATGCGTTTTACTATTTCTAAACACTCATTTTTGTGTTCAGTGAAGTCTCCCAAGTATAATAGTACCCCCCATGTACAGGTTTTAGGTGTTTACAATAGTTACTGAGTCAAATATAAGGCTTGCGTTTCCTTTTTTTCACATTGAAATTTGTTAGATTGGTTATGTTGCCTTTGACACTGTATGGTAGCACAGGAATGAAAATTACCTCTAAGATGGCATACCATTTGCAAAAGTAAACAACCCAAGGTATTGCAAACAGGGCCGCAACCAAAAATTTTGGGGCCCCTAACTCAGCTCAGGGTCTGGGCCCCCTGGGGCCCGCCTCCAAATACCGCTCACTGGGTCCACACACAGACACAAACGCACACACTGATACATACTAACAGACACACATACTGAAACAGACATACATGCATACAGGCATACATACTGACACACACATACTGAGACATACACACAGGCATACATACAGACACCGACATACATACATACACACACACACACACACACATTCATACATACAGACACTGACATCCATACACACATACATTCATAATGGCATACAGACTGACATACATGCATATATACAGACATACTGACAGAAATACATGCATACAGACATCCATACACACATACACACAGACCTACGTTCATAATAATATGCAGACATACATTCATACTGACATACAGACATACATATATACATATATAATGACATACAGACATACATATACACATACATAGACATACATACAGGCATACATGCATACAGACATACATGTATGCATACAGACATACACAAACATACATAGACAGACATACATACGTAGACATACATGCATGCAGTCAGACAGACATAGACATACACACAGACATACACACAGACATGCATCCAGACATACATACATACATACATACAGACAGACAAATACATACATAGACAGACATACATACATACACACATAGACATACGGACAGACATACATGCATGCAGACAGACATACATACACAGACAGACATACATACACATACATGCATCCAGACACACAGACATACATGCATACAGACAGACATACATGCATACAGACAGACATACACGCATACAGACAGACAGACAGAGACATACAGACAGACATGCATGCATCCAGACATACATACATGCATACAGACATGCAGACAGACATACATACACATACATGCATCCAGACACACAGACATACACGCATACAGACATAGACATACAGACAGACATGCATGCATCCAGACAGACATACATACATATACAGACAGACA
The DNA here is from genome assembly GCF_036172605.1 of Pelobates fuscus. NCBI lineage: Eukaryota > Metazoa > Chordata > Amphibia > Anura > Pelobatidae > Pelobates > Pelobates fuscus. Next base: position 71,294,822 of record NC_086322.1, on the reverse strand, counting down.
TACATACATGCATACAGACAGACATACATTCAGACAGACATACACAGACATGCATACAGACACACATGCATACATACAGACATACACATACATGCATACAGACACACAGACATGCATACAGACACACAGACATGCATACAGACACACAGACATACACATACATGCATACAGACACAGACATGCATACAGACAGACATACACAGACATGCATACAGACACACAGACAGACAGACATACATATACATGCATACAGACAGACAGACAGACATACACATACATGCATACAGACAGACACAGACATACATACATACATGCAGGGACGGACTGACAGTGGCCTGGGCCCCCGGGCAAAATTAGGACCTGGGCCCCCGGCAGACCAATATATATGCGCTACGGAATCTGTTGCCGCTATAAAAAGGCAATAATAATAATATGCTGGTATATAAGATGGTGTATGTACGGTGTATTTGGTTATATATGTACATGTAAAGTAAATGTATGTTTTGTGTGTATATTCACTGTGAGCCTCGGTTTAAGTGAATAGATGTATGTTTTTGTCTAGTGCCACGATGTGTGGATTCAGAGTAATATAACTAATTTTTTTTTTTTAAATAGGGTAGTATTTATAGGACCACTAGAGTGCCAGGAAAACAAACTCATTTTCCTGGCACTATAGGGTCTTTGTGTGCCCCGCACCCTCTGGGTCCCACTCTTACTGGGCTGAAGGGTGAGGAAGGGGTTAAACTCTCCTCTTCTGACGTCAGCGCTGAATGCGCATGCGCAGCAAGAGCCGCGCGCGCATTCAGTCCATAGGAAAGCATTTCTCAATGCTTTCCTATGGACAGCAGCGTCTTCTCACTGTGATTTTCACAGTGAGAAGGGTGGAATCGCCTCTAGCGGCTGTCAATGAGACAGCCACTAGAGGCTGCAGGGATAACCCTAGATGGACCTGGCACAGAGACCACTTCATTGAGCTGAAGTGGTCTGGGTGCCTATAGTGGTCCTTTTAAGTGTGTATGTGAATCATGGCAATGTGTTTATATGAGCAATGCAGGCATCCAAAGTACTAACCATGTGCTAAAAGTTACGAGCCACCTTAAAGGGACACTATAGTCACCAGAACAACTTCAGATTAATGGAGTTGTTCTGGTATGTATAGCCAGTCCTTACAGGCATTTTAATGTAAACCCTGCCTTTTCAGAAAAGGGCAGTGTTTACATTGCTGCATAGGGACACCTCTCGTGGCAGTCACTCAGACGGCCACTAGAGGTGCTTCTCGGGTCAGTGATAGACAATGTGCAGCACTGATGTTCAGTGTCTCATAATTCTGATTATCTCAGTGAATGGGCCAGAGCATGGGCTGAGCCAACTCCGGCGGACCCGTGTGGCCCTGAAATAAAGGTAAATTTATTACCTTTTTAGGAGGGGCAAGGGGATGCCGGTAACCTAAATGGTGTATCTTTTTTTACACTATATGGTCAGGAATACTCTATGACATCAGTGTGTGTGTGCAGGGACATATTTATATTGAGGGTCTGCATGCAAGGCCATATTTGGATGTAGTTTGTGTGTGAACTCAGGTTTGCATGTGTGGAACATCCGTGTGTGTGAACACAGGGGCATGTAGTTGTTATAAGTGCTGTAGTGGGGAAGGGGTAATAGAGGGAAGCAGGAGGTAATATAAGCTATTGAGGGTGCAAGGGAGGAATAGAGGCTGAAGTGGGTAACAGGTGTAGAATATGTAGGGGGTGATAGGGGTTGTAGCATGTGTAAGGGGTGATAGGGGTTGTAGTGGATAATAGGGGTTGTAGGATGTGTAAGGGGTGATATGGGTTGTAGTGGATAATAGGGGTTGTAGGATGTGTAAGGGGTGATAGGGGTTGTAGTGGATAATAGGGGTTGTAGCATGTGTAGGGATAGTAGGGGTTGTAGTGGATAATAGGGGTGTAGGATGTGTAAGGGGTGATAAGGGTTGTAGTGGGTAATAGGGGTTGTAGGATGTGTAGGGATAATAGGGGTTGTAGTGGATAATAGGGGTGTAGGATGTGTAAGGGGTGATAAGGGTTGTAGTGGGTAATAGGGGTTGTAGGATGTGTATGGGGTGATAGGGGTTGTAGTGGGTAATAGGGGTTGTAGGATGTGTATGGGGTGATAGGGGTTGTAGTGGGTAATAGGGGTTGTAGGATGTGTATGGGGGTGATAGGGGTTGTAGTGTGTGTAGGGAGTGATAGGGGTTGTGGTGTGTGTAGGGAGTGATAGGGGTTGTGGTGTGTGTAGGGAGTGATAGGGGTTGTGGTGTGTGTAGGGAGTGATAGGGGTTGTGGTGTGTGTAGGGAGTGATAAGGGCTGTAGGATGTGTATGGGGTGATAGGGGTTGTAGGGTGTAGGGAGTGATAGGGGTTGTGGTGTGTGTAGGGAGTGATAGGGGTTGTAGGATGTGTATGGGGGTGATAGGGGTTGTAGTGTGTGTAGGGAGTGATAGGGGTTGTAGGATGTGTATGGGGTGATAGGGGTTGTGGTGTGTGTAGGGAGTGATAGGGGTTGTGGTGTGTGTAGGGAGTGATAGGGGTTGTAGGATGTGTATGGGGGTGATAGGGGTTGTAGTGTGTGTAGGGAGTGATAGGGGTTGTGGTGTGTGATAGGGGGTGTAGGGAGTGATAGGGGTTGTAGGATGTGTATGGGGTGATAGGGGTTGTGGTGTGTGTAGGGAGTGATAGGGGTTGTGGTGTGTGTAGGGAGTGATAGGGGTTGTAGGATGTGTATGGGGGTGATAGGGGTTGTACTGTGTGTAGGGAGTGATAGGGGTTGTAGTGTGTGTAGGGAGTGATAGGGGTTGTAGGATGTGTATGGGGGTGACAGGGGTTGTAGGATTGTGTATGGGGGTGATAGCGGTTTTTAGTGTGTGTAGGGAGTGATAGGGGTTGTAGTGTGTGTGTTGGGGCTTGGTGAATAAAGGGGAATGCATGGATAGGTTAAAAAAAGTTAAATAATGTATCCCCCCTCCCTAAACCTTACCTTTGTCCAGGAAGGGGGTAATCCTTACCCACGGTGGTGCAGAGAGTCCAACCTCCATCCTGCCATGTGAGTGTCTAGAAGAGCTCCCTCCCTGGCCGGACATGGAACTGCGGGCAGGCTGCCTGAAACGCTGATAAAGCAGCTCCGCAGGGGCTGCTCTGATCAGTTACAGGCAGCCTGCATGGAGGGCTCAACTCAGGGCAGAGGCTCTACTTCTTTTTTCTTCCAGCCTAGACAGGCACAGTAAGAGGCAGCCTGGAGGGTCTTTGATAAGGCCCCTGGGCTGTCTCTCAGTGTGCTACAAACTGTGAGTACAGCACGGCCGACCATGGGGGGGAAGCTTCTCTAACAGCAGGGGCCCGCAGAAGTTCATGCGGCCCCTTACTGAGTGCAGGCTGGCTGGGGAGCTTGCTGAACTCCCCAGCTGCTATTACATTCTGCACCACAGGCGGGCCCCCCAGAGCCTCGGGCCCTCGGTCCATGACCGATATGCCCGAGTGCTCAGTCCGCCCCTGCATACATGCACACACACAGCTCATTTTCCAGCCACCCTCCTGTCTCGTACCTTTTCTTTGCAGGAGGGTGGCTGGGGATGATGGGAGTCGGCGCTGCTCCCTCTTCATTGCTGGGCTCTCCCTCTTTACGGCTGGGCGGGCGCGCGGGCGCGCTCCTCCCGCGCGGAGTGAGCTGGGAGGAAGTGAGCACTTCCTCCCAGCAGCACTTGCAGCTGCTTTTTTTTTTTTTTTTAAAGGGGCCCGGTCGCGCTATACAACGGCCATAGCGCTGACCGGGCCCCTGAAGAAGGGGGCTCATCGGGTGGCCCTAAGTGTGTGGGCCACCCGATGGGCCCCACACGTGGGGCCCGGGCGGCCGGGCCCCCCAGGGCCGCCGGGCCCATGACAACTGTTATGGTTGTCATGCCCTGATGGCGGCCCTGATTGCAAATGGGGCATGTCAAGTCTTTTTTAATAGCCACAAACACTGGCCAAAATTAGCATTCAATTAAGTGTTTTGCATTTTTCCCATTTGGCCAGTGTTTGTGACTAAGTGACTACCAAAAAAGATTGGACATACCCCATTTGTAATACCTTGGGTTGTCTACTTTTGCAAATGGTATGCCATCATGGGGGTAATTTTCATTCCTGGGCTACCATATGCTCTCAAAGGCAACATAACCAGTCTGGCAAATTTTAATGTGTGCAAACTGAAAAATGTAATGTGTTATATTTGACCCTGTAACTTTCCAAAACACATTGGGGGTACTGGTTTACTCGTGAGACATTGCTGAAAACAAATATGTGTACTTTATTGCAGTAACAGCAAACAGTATTGTGACATTCACAGTTAAAATGCCATGCAGAATTAAAAAAAAAATATTTTTTCTTAATTTCTCATTTTTTAAAATATTTTATTCATATTAAGTGATGTTTAATATACAAATATTTGATGTAACACGAAAGCCCTATTTCTCCTGAACAAAATTATATATAAGTGTGGGTGCACATAATATGAAAGAGGTGAATTACGCCTGAACAGACATATAGTGCAAATTCAAGGTTTTGTTTACGTTTTGTTTTGATCACAACTTATACAAATGACTCAGTCCTTAAGGGGTTAATAAATCAGTGTTGTGCTTGCAATTGTTTGATAGCCATGAGAGCAGAGAATTTTTGTGTATTTTTGTTAAGCCAATGATCAAAAGGTTAACCCCTTAAGGACCGGCCTGTTTTTGCGATGTTTGTACGTTAAGGACCAGAGCAGTTTTAACACTTTTGTGGTGTTTGTGTTTAGCTGTAATTTTCCGCTCTCTCATTTACGGTTCCCATACAAGTTATATATTGTTTTTTTCACGACGAGAAGGGCTTTCTTTACATACCATTATTTGTATTATGTCATATATTGTATTAAAAAAAAATAAAAAAATATGGTGAAAAATTAAAAAAAAAACATGTTTTTGGACTTTTACTTGAAAAATCTTTTACTTATCTACAAAAGCTAATGAAAAAAACTGCTAAATTGATTCAAAATGTTGTCCCGAGTTTAAAAACACCCAGTGTTTACATGCTTTATTGCTTTTTTTTGCAAGTTATAGGCCTATAAATACAAGTAGGAAATTGCGGTTTCAATATATATATATTTTAAATGTATCAATAGTGACATTGTAACACCGTTATCTGTCATAAATGCCCGAAACACACCTAACATGTACATATTTTTTTAAAGTAGACAACCCAGGGTATTCAAAATGGGGTATGTCCAGTCTTTTTTAGTAGCCACCTAGTCACAAACACTGGCCAAAGTTAGCATTTATATTTGTTTGTGTGTTAAAAATGCAAAAAACGCTAACTTTGGCCAGTGTTTGTGACTAGGTGGCTACTAAAAAAGGCTGAACATACCCCATTTGCAATACCTTGGGTTGTCTTCTTTTGCAAATGGTATGCCATCATGGGGCTAATTCTCATTCCTTGGCTACCATACGCTCTCAAAGGCAACCTAACCAATCTGACAAATTTCAATAAAAAAAAAAGTAAAATCAAGCCTTATATTTGACCCTGTAACTTTCACAAACACTATAAAACATCTACATGTGGGGTACTGTTATACTCAGGAGACTTCGCTGAACACAAATATGAGTGTATCAGAACAGTAAAATATATCACAGCAATAATATCCTCAGTGAAAGAGCTGTTTGTGTGTGAAAAATGCAAAAAACTTCACTTTCACTGACAATATCATCGCTGTGATATGTTTTACTGTTTTGAAACACTAATATTTGTGTTCAGCGAAGTCTCCCGAGTAAAACAGTACCCCCATGTACAGGATTTAGGGTGTCATAGAAAGTTACAGGGTTAAACACAGTGCTAGCAAATTAAATTATCTGGACTTTCGGCCTGGGTTGGCAGGCAGGTCCCTCGAATTGCAATCATTAAAATTACTTAATTAGGTAAAAATATTACATAAATATGCACGTATAATTTTAATATATATATACATATTTATATATTTGATGTCTACGTGTATATTTATGAAATTATTTATGTAATTATGTATGTGGACATATGTATATTTCGTATTATTTTTATTTATTTATTTATACATAGATATATATATCATTACATTCTAAGTGTATTTTGATATAAATATATATATATCAATATCAAAATACTGTTAGAATAAAATTGCATATATATATATAATTTTTTTTTAATTGTTAAAAATTATTTTTATTTTTTGTTATTTATTTTTATTAACATATTATTTGTATTTTATAATAATATATATATACCATATATATAGTTATTATATATATTGTATATATTCGTGTGTAATTTAAATATAAGTGTATTTTTATATTAATATACGTATATATAAATATAAAAATACACTTAGTATGACATTATATATATGATATATATGCATATATTATATATAGGTATATATAGATATAATACATGTATATATATCATATATATATATACACATATTTTTTTTTTTTACACTGATTTTTTTTTTTTTCACTTTATTTTATGATTTTACAGATGCAGGGAGACTGCCTGTCAGCACAGACAGTCCCCCTGCAGGCAGATACACAGACCCCTATTGCGGTCATGTGATCGAGTGATCACATGGCCGTGGGGTCCTGATCTGCCGAGGGGGGACTGCCCGGGCAGACAGGCAGTCCCCCTGGACCGGGAGGAGAGCTGATCGCCGCCGTGGGACCGACGGCGATCAGGTAAGTTGCCCAAAACCATTATGACGGTTCAGGACCGTCAGCGGTCCAAACGCACGTTTTACCGCTGACGGTCCTGAACCGTCAGCGGTCCTTAAAGGGTTAAACAAAAAAAGACTATTTTACTTATTTGCTCATATTTACCAACTGTGCCAATGTTAGTGGATGCCGCACTGTACAGCAACCTTCGGTACTCCAGATCTTTTGTTTCCATAATCCTGGCAAAGCATCACAGGAGGTGTAGTCCAAAACATCTGGAGTGCTGAAGGTTGCCTCTGCCTGGGTTAGACAGTATTTGAAAACCGACAGTCTCTATGGCCTTTCCTGATTCAATCCCCGCACAGAAGCAGGGAAGACCATAGACACTGTCCGTTTTCAAACACTGTCTTCAAAAACAAAAGAAGGAAGGTATGTAGAAGAGAATAAAGGTATAGCTGACTGCCTCAATGAATATTTTTGTTCGGTATTTACAGATGAAAATGAAGGAGAGGGACCTCAGTTAAGAAAAAGGATAAATGAGTTATTTATTACACGTGAGTTTACAGAGGAAGAGGTTCTATTTCAACTGTCAAAAGTAAAGACAAATAAGTCAATGGGACCTGATGGAATACACCCAAAGCTATTAAAAGAGCTTAGTGGTGTACTAGCAAAACCATTAACAGATTTATTTAACCAATCATTGATAACAGGAGTAGTCCCAGAAGATTGCAAGTTGGCGAATGTTGTGCCCATTCACAAGAAAGGTAATAGGGAGGAGTCGAGAAACTATAGGCCAGTAAGCCTCATTTGAGTAGTGGGGAAAGTGATGGAAACCATGTTAAAGGATAGGATTGTTGAACATCTAAAAACACATGGATTTCAAGATCAGAGACAACATGGGTTTACTTCAGGGAGATCATGCCAAACTAATCTTATTGATTTTTTTGATTGGGTAACTAAAATTATAGATCAGGGTGGTGCAGTAGTCATTGCTTACCTAGATTTCAGTAAGGCTTTTGACACTGTTGCACATAGAAGACGTATCAATAAACTGCAATCTTTAAGTTTGGATTCCAATATTGTTGAATGGGTGAGGCAGTGGCTGAGTGACAAGCAACAGAGGGTTGTAGTCAATGGAGTATATTCGAAGCTTGGGCTTGTCACCAGTGGGGTACCTCAGGGATCTGTACTTGGACCCATTCTCTTTAATATTTTTATTAGTGATATTGCAGAAGGTCTTGATGGTAAGGTATGTCTTTTTGCTGATGATACTAAGATATGTAACAAGGTTGATGTTCCAGGAGGGATAAGCCAAATGGCTAATGATTTAGGTAAACTAGAAAAATGGTCAGAATTGTGGCAACTGACATTTTATGTGGATAAGTGCAAGATAATGCATCTTGGACGTAAAAACCCAAGGGCAGAGTACAGAATATTTGATAGAGTCCTTACCTCAACATCTGAGGAAAGAGATTTAGGGGTGATTATTTCTTGATTTTCTTATGACTTAAAGGACCACTCTAGTGCCAGGAAAGCATACTCGTTTTCCTGGCACTAGAGTGCCCTGAGGGTGCCCCCACCCTCAGGGACCCACTCCTGCCCGGCTCTGGAAAGGGGAAAGGGGTAAAAACTTACCTTTTTCCAGCGCTGGGCGGGGAGCTCTCCTCCTCCTCTCCACCTCCGTTCCTCCCCGTCGGCTGAATGCGCACGCGCGTTAAGAGCTGCGCGCGCATTCAGCCGGTCACATAGGAAAGCATTCATAATGCTTTCCTATGGACGCTTGCGTGCTCTCACTGTGATTTTCACAGTGAGAATCACGCAAGCGCCTCTAGCGGCTGTCAGTGAGACAGCCACTAGAGGATTAGGGGGAAGGCTTAACTAATTGATAAACATAGCAGTTTCTCTGAAACTGCTATGTTTATAAAACAATTAGTTAACCCTAGCTGGACCTGGCACCCAGACCACTTCATTAAGCTGAAGTGGTCTGGGTGCCTAGAGTGGTCCTTTAAGGGTAGGCAGACAATGTAACAGAGCAGCAGGAAATGCTAGCATAATGCTTGGTTGTATAGGGAGAGGTATTAGCAGTAGAAAGAGGGAAGTGCTCATGCCATTGTACAGAACACTGTTGAGACCTCACTTGGAGTATTGTACACAGTACTGGAGACCGTATTTTCAGAAGGATATTGATACCTTAGAGAGAGTTCAGAGAAGGGCTACTAAACTGGTTCATGGATTGCAGGATAAAACTTACCAGGAAAGGTTAAAGGATCTTAACATGTATAGCTTGGAGGAAAGACGAGACAGGGGGGGATATGATAGAAACATTTAAATACATAAAGGGAATCAACACAGTAAAGGAGGAGACTATATTTAAAAGAAGAAACACTACCACAACAAGAGGACATAGTCTTAAATTAGAGGGACAAAGGTTTAAAAATAATACCAGGAAGTATTACTTTACTGAGAGGGTAGTGGATGCATGGAATAGCCTTCCAGCTGAAGTGGTAGAGGTTAACACATTAAAGGAGTTTAAGCATGCGTGGGATAGGCATAAGGCTATCCTAACTATAAGATAAGGCCAGGGACTAATGAAAGTATTTAGAAAATTGGGCAGACTAGTTGGGCGAATGGTTCTTATCTGCTGTCACATTCTATATTTCTATGTTTCTATGTCTGACCCCAGGTGCATGTATATGGCTGATGGGTCTTGTCATATACACAGAGCAACCACCTAGGTCCCAGGCTGGATTCATGGAACCATGATTTGTGTTGTCCTCATTAACCATTCCTATGTGGAGAATGAAGGAGGTGGGGGCACATGGTAAATGTTTCTAATTTTTTACACATTACACATTTGTTTGAACTTGATATGGAAGTTAGCAGCCCCTCTCTATTAGGGTTATTCACTAAAATGAGAATTGCCAGGAACCCAAAGTGAATTTAACATTTAAGGCCAAAGTAGCCAAACTGAATGCAAAAATGACTTGAATAATTTTACTTTCAGCTATTCTGGCCTAAATTTGAAAAAAATCACTACGAATTAACTGAATTCCAAGCAATTCTCTCTCTAGTGAATAAATATGTACATCATGGTTTGGCGATTCTGCTCTGGCTTTTCTTATTAAAAATATGTTTTTTTTCCTTTATGCTGCTGGTTTGTGTTTTGTGTTTTTTTTTCTTTGTATCATCACATTTTATGCAAACTTCCAGAATGCCAGCTGTTTCTGAAAAACTCAAACTGCTGTGTCTGTCACTAACAATCGTTCCATGGAGCACGTTACTTAGATCATGATACTTTCTGTTTTACTGTCTGGTCAAACAGTGAAATCTCTCGCCCATGTCTTCATTCTTCGTACACTAAGTCACAAGCATGTGAATCGATGTTTGGATATCGGTCTGAAAACAGTGTTAATTTTGGCTGCGAATTTCAATTTAGTTTTAGTCATAGTCTTTTCACAAAAAAAACAAAAACGTTTTAGTTGTATTTCAGTCATCTGAATTGTTTAGTTTTAGTCTACTTTTAGTCGACTATGTCTCAAAAGTTTTAGTTGACTAAAATCTGACTAAAATTGTTAATCAACAAAATTAACACTGCTTAACAAGCCCGTGTGTCTAAAAAATTTTTTTACCACGAATTGGTATTACTAAAAATACTAACTATAATTACAATGCACTTTACCCAGAAGGATACATTTAGATTTCCAAATATGCTCTAAAGTTTTCATTTTCCAAATTATTGTTGACCCATGTTTTAATGTGCAGAACACACAAGAACCAGAAACACAAGTTGCACAGTCTATGGCAAAGGGAGTTTTAAGTAACTATTCTCAACAGCTATTTGGACAGTGACATAAATGATGTTATCTCTTCCAGGTACTTATAATGTCTTCTACATTCTTGGATAGAATAGTACATCTATGAAGTGAAAAGGCGTGTACAATTTTGAAGATGCACAACATTTTGAATTGGCAAATGAACATTGCCATTCAGTCATTCATTAAAGTTGCACACCTGGAGTTGCACACCTGGACAATGTTGCACGCCTGGAGTGTCTTTATCAGGAATGAGGTGTGTTAATGTGTTGGATGAATGAATTAACCAGGTACCACTTGCAAGCAGTAATGTGGATTTTCCACATTTCTCTCTCATTGTATGAGAAATCTTGTGAATGGGTACTTTATTTTAAAATCTCATAATTCCCTATTCTGTCTCCTTTAAGTTCCTTGTTGACAGAGCATGCTGTGATGGCAGAATTTACCTGTTCCTTATCCACAGTTTCCCTCTATGCCTCTGTTTCTGGCTAAATGTACTGTGAGTTGTACTCCAAAGTTATTAAAGTGTCAGAAATTGCCTTGTTCTTGGCAAACGCCTCACATGTTTCCATAGTAACTCCTATGCAATTGAATTACTGAGCATGCTGGAGTAGAGTGGCAGGGATTGCTAGTCTATGGTAAAATTAATAATAAAATATAAAATATACTGTCTGGCTGAGGATGGTGGTAATTGCAGTCCAGACACCTGTAATGTCAGCATTTACCTATTCATGTTATATAAATAATATATAAATAATTATAACAATGTCCCAGATTCTTATCGTATCTCCTATGGCAATGCTTGATGATAGGATGATTAGTCCAAAAGCAGCTGAAGTTCCAGGAGTTGTCTATTCTTGATACAAAGTCTCAGAAGTTTCTCTCCAGTCTTCTGACCCTGGTTGGCTGGGCTTGCTGGGAGTTGTGTGCCAGTTGTTGTGGCTGTATCCCAGGTCCCCAGACTATCTCCCCAGTGTCACACAGTCACACAGTCATGCTTCAGTCTGAGTCTGTCCTGCCCCTCCTCCCCTCCCCTCTCCTCTCCTCTCTCCAGACCTCACACACAGCCAGGCACAGGCTCTCAGCGCTCCGCTCCACCTTTAGCAGCAGACACACACAGGGACTAGCCCCCGGCAGGCAGCACCTAGGGAGACGGCTGCTCAAGGTGACTCCTAGACCCTACCGTCATCTTCCTGCTCTGCTCCTGCCAAGCATCTCTGTATCCCAAAAGGATGACGAGCTGTGGGCTCCCAGAAGATGCTTTCCTGTCCTTCTTCTCCAATCACACCTCCTGCAGCCAGGTAGGTGACCCTGCAGATGTCAGTGGGTGCAGGCTGGGGAGCTGTTGCCTTAGCCAGAGGGAGCATGACTGGCTCAGCCCTGATGTCAGACCTGAGGGGTCTATGCACTCATGTGCTGGGCTAGCAGTGAGTTAAGGTCAAGCTTGAGTGCACATAGAGGACCTCAGGTGATATCTCCTAACACCAACCTGCTGGCCCTCGAAGGCTTGTACATAACATAGAATGCCATACAGGCTGCTGGAGCCTGGGCTGGATACATTGTATTCACTAAGGTTCTATAAGAATGCTCTTCATACAGGACTTTAACTGCTTCCTAGGAGTTTGTGTCCTTGTAAATGTCGTGAGCTGTGAGTTGTAGAGGACATTGCAAGATGCTGGGGGGGACTTCTAGATAGATGGCTAGCTATGGGTATCTATATATATATATAGGTCAGTGCCTTCAGGCCCCAGCAGTGAAAGAGTTAACGTGCTGTACTTTGTCAGTATATAAACTCGTATTCATTTCTGATTAGTTTATTTATTGGCTACATGTTGTACATAAGCAGCTTATGTCTGCAGGCTTGGGGATTTAAATGACTATGTATCTCTTTTAGGTTCCACAATCCACTTAACCCTTGTTGGTGCTGGGCTGTCTGAGCAGACTATAGTGAATGAGATTTGGGAGTTAACTTCCTGAGAAAGCCAAGGGCCCTTGAGTCTCAAATTGTATAATCTGAAAACTAATTGCTACCTGTGTATAGTACATAGGATGTAACCTTGACATTGCACTGCAGCATGTTCAACCTCCTTTACATGTGAAAGGTGTACCCCCCAGAAGCTGCAGATAAATGTCAAACCTGTAGTTTTTTTGTGTACCATAAATCCCAATGGGGGTTCATCAGATATTACACTCAGGTAACTGCCATTAAATGATCATGTGTCTGTTTTAACCCTTAAAGAAGGGTTATGAATACCAATGGATTTAACCTATATATGTTCTAGTTTATTGTTAAGTTAACAGAGATAGAATACAGTAATATTTGGTGGGGATCGTTCCCTTTAACATTCAGAGGTATGTTCTGCTAAGAAAGGGACAATAATATTTTCATTGTAATAAAGCAAAATTACAAGTCTAACAGACAATGGGTGTAAATGGTGAATATATACGTCGCTCTGCTATGTGTTGGATAAATTAACACGTGTTTATCTCCCATACAGCGTGTTGTAAAGCAGAATATTCCAGGACATAGAACAGTGACATGTAATGCTTGTATTGAGGACAGATGTGCAGTTTGCTGTACAGAAATCAGGGGGAATGCACAATATTGTACTTTGCCCTTGCTGTGAACCAGTGAAAGACATTTAGCCTCCATCAAATCCGTAATGAAACGCTTTGCTCAGCATCCTGTCTTCAGGATCCAATGCTTACTTTTCCCATTTACCAACAGATCTTGTATACACAAATAACACACAACACACGTGTACGTACTCTGCTATGATTCAAAGTGAATACGGGTTCTTTACTATGCAAAATACTTTTAGGCTTTGACTTTCATTAGGATGACAGATAGTTTCAGAACGTACATTAAACATGTCTCTGATTTAACCCCTGTAAGCCCTAGCATGGTTAGCTACGTGATACATACTGATAGGGTTAAACAGAAGAGTGTGGGGAAACATTACAGCGTGACTTTCGCCAACAGTGAATGGGGTTCTTAGTAGCACAATTTAAATGGAATGTGGCTTTCACCATGGACACACACGTGTCACTAAAATCTTGGGTCACGGCAGATTCCCAGATATGGGAGAAGTTGGGTCACTCAGTAAATTTTCTCAATAATGTGAAACGGTGGTTAACATAACCTTAACATTACTGCCAGACTGTTTTTTTTTTTTTTCCACTGCTAGCATTTTCCGGTGCGGCCTGTGATACACTTTGAATATATTGATAAACCATTTATAGTTCACATTAGAGTTATTTTGGAAGCATGCTGACTGTAGCTTGATGCAGTACCCAAGAAAAACTGCTGGGTGGTGGAGCAAGGCCCCTCATTACAAGTATATTATCTTTACGGGGTAGAAGAGTTCCCATTCTTTCTGACTGAGGGGCAGTTGGAGACCCTTCAGCATAACAGAGATAACTTCACCAACAACTTTGGTTAACCCTGGTGTAGAATATTGGCACAAAATGTACTTTATGAATCCACAGGAAGACACTTGTCTGTGCTGATCAACTTGATAGAGAATTGGGAAAATGCGTGGATGCCTTAGAGAAATGGGATTTCTAAACACATCGCAGAAGTTATCACAATGTCTTGCAAACGTTCAGCAGTTTTCGTTCGGCTTGCTAAGGATTATATACATTTATTATAGCACACATTTTAATTATTTTTTGCAACAGCTGGAGTCCTGTTTGAAGTTCATCATTATCTGGCTAAGAGTGATTGAGCAGGGAGATAACTTTCATTCATCTCAGTTCTCTTCCAGTCCTCTGATAACATTCTCACTGCGTTCTTTAAGTCATTTTATTCACCACACTGGGCTGAATGGGTCCTTGCTATTTTAAAATGGATTTCATTGAAGCGTTGAAATTAGTTTGAAAATCGCTGGAGTTGAATTGTAACTGAATGGTGCCCGAATGGCAAATTAGTGTCCTTGTAAGAAAAAAAAAAATGATCTGCTTAGGTAATAGGAGGGCGTGGGAGGGGATGTAAAGTTGGGGCACTATTATCATGCAAGGTGGTTTGGAGGATAACTTTAAGGTGACATAGGGTTATAAGTGCAATTCCTCTTGTCTGAATCAGGTGAATTAATTCAAATAATTGAAGGTGATTTGGTTGCCATTCAGCTGTCTGTGAATACAAGACTTAGCATTTGCATAAGGAGTTTGGCAATAATGGCTAACTAAAAAACAATAGCACAGAAGTGCAAATACGGCTGAATTAACAGATTTCCTTTTGTGAGTAGATGGTTTAGTTTCACATAGTAAACGTTCTTATGAAACTACTGAATTGGGGCAACTGGACACCATTCAGATGTCATTTGGTACTTCATGAATAGATCTCTATGAGAAATCTCTGTGAGAAATAAACAGCCCAATAAAGATGGCAGGGTTTTATCTCTAAACTAAACGGATGCAAATAGGGAGTTGGAAACAGGCCGGGTTCCAAAGATGTGATGCGTTCGGCCTAGCACTTTTCCTGGTGCTGCACTGACATGGCATGTCTGATGAAGCACAGAGGGCACATGAGTTTTATCCCTAGCTTTGGTAAACTGCGAGGAGGGAGCAAAATAATCCATCATTAAATGATCACTTCCATGGGCTTTGTGAATGAGCCGCTCGTTGTACACAGGTTGCGTGTGGGCCTGTAAAGTTGGAGCAGCAGGGATTGCAATGCTAACGGTTAGGAACCTCCCTAAATTAAGTCTTGCCAGGGCTGACAGTAACAGTAATTTTACTTGCAGCACCTCTGACCCAGGCCTCAGGTAAGTTCACAGTGTAAAGTCCTGTTCAAATATCAGTTACTGATCTACTCAGGGAAAGGAGGGAAGATGGCGGCAGTGAGGTGGGCTCACAGAGATAGGTGGGCTGAGAACAAAACATAGCGAGAATGAATATGAATGAAAGAGACCTAATGGCTCAGGGAGACGTGTAAGAGGGCATACAAGACACTGCACACTGACAGAGCCTGATGCTAAAATGCTGAAAGCGACATGGGGATATGGGAGCTTCAAAAAACAGTGAGTGTGAGAAACAGACGTGGTGCTGTCTGGAAGGTTAACATAGCATGAAAGTAGACAAGGGAAATTGAGAGAGAAACAAACAAGGGGGATTGATATGGACGGACACCTGCGAAATACAGGCTAGCGTTTTTAAAGGAACACTAAAGCATTAGAAATACAAACCTGCCTTCTTAGCACTTTAATGTCCTTGTCCCTATCTCTATTCAGAGGAAATTTAAGAAAAGTTAAGTTTTACTTGCATTTTTCCAGTGCCGAGGCTCCCTTCCTGCTTATCTCGTGACACTGGGAAGACAGCCTGGGGACCTGGGACACGCTACAGCTGGGATACAGACACAACACCTGGCACACAACTCTCAGCCTCCCCTATAGTGCTCCTCATATGTAGAAGCACGCGCATTCAAGCTTCCCCCTTGGAAAGCATTGAATCAATATTTTCTAATGGGGGCTTCCACATCATGTGACCCAATTTTACTTAGCTAGTGCCGCAGAAGCGCCTCTAGCGGCTGTCAGTATGAAAGCCACTAGAGGTAGACCTCACCCTACAATGTAAATAATACATTTTCTAAAGAACTGTAATGTTTTACATTTCAGGGTAAAAAGAAGAAGACTACTGTAGCCAGGAAACGTCATTCAGATGAAGTGGCCCTTTAAATTATTTTGATAGAAATAACCAGCATTTTATCTTGCCTTTGGCACCACCAACCTTAGAGCCAACCTTGCCTGGCTAGGAGTGATAGGGTTTGTGACTGAACAGTAGAAACAAGGCTATTAGATTCAAGAAGTTCCAAACTGTTCTTTAGTAGAACTCGATGTTGTAATAAATGTAACTAGGATTAAATGTAGTTTTCATGCGCAATGCATTTTATGTTTTTTTTTTTTTAAATCTTCCCTAAAACTGGGGCATGTAGCGGATATTTCAACGAAACATTGAAAACAATGATAAATTCACTGCAGTTTCTTTGTCCCAGTTTTCAGCAGTTGATGTATTTTATTTCAATTCTTTGGAAGTCGAGTAAAAGTAGGGATAGATAATAAGTGATCAATTTATAAATGGTTCACTGAATTTCGAATGGAAATGTTTTAGAGTCAAAACATATTATGAAAACATGTATGTGCACATGTACAAAACACAAAGAAACAGGAGTGCCTATCTTAAATGGTTTAATGTTACACATCATTTATACACCAGACTGTAGTAGAACCATTCTTGTTTTGAGGCATTTTATTAGATAATACATAAAAAAAAACTAATGAAAACAATAAATTAAAAAATAGAAAAAAAAATATTTAAATTTGGATTTGAACTTCATAAAAGTGTTTTGGGAACAATTGCCCCTGGCCCTCTTTTCTATCCTAATGTCCTCTTTTTCTAGGAGCTCCTTCATAGGCGTGCGCACAGGGTGTACCGGGTGTGCCTGGGCACACCCTAATCCCCGCAGCACGCCTATGGAAATCTCAGGATCTTCCCTGTCGGCTCATGCAGAGCCGGCGCTATTCCGAGTGCCGGCTCTGCTCTCAGCCTCCCTTCCCACAGCAGTATGGAGGGAGGCAGGAGAGGACCCGGGGAGCTCAACCTCGCAAGATCACTCTCCACTGGACGACCAGGGAAAGCAGCAGGAACAAGAATCCCCCCTCCCTGCATAAGTAATGTACCCCCACCTCCACCCCCACAATCACCCACACACATACAGCACACACACACATACAGCACACACACATACAGCACACACACACATACAGCACACACACATACAGCACACACACATACAGCACACACATACATACAGCACACACACATACAGCACCCTCACACACATACAGCACACACACACAGCACCTTCACACATACAGCACCCACACACAGCAGACACATACAGCACCCACACACACACACAGCACCCTCACACACATACAGAACCCACACACTCATACAGTCCCCACACACATACAGCACCCACACACATACAGCACCCTCACACATACAGCACCCTCAAACACACTGCACCCTCTCACACACAGCACAGAAACAGCACCCTCACAAACACACACACAGCACACTAACAGGACCCTAACAAACACACACACACATCACACAAACAGCACCCTCACACACACACACAACACCCTCAAACCACCCTCATGCAGCACAGACACACACGTGTGTATATATATATATATATATATATATATAAATATATACACACACACATACATATACACGCGACGTGTGTTTGTGCTTTAGGGTGCACACCCTAATGCAATAGGCTGCGCACGCCTATGAGCTCCTTATTGTTGGTGTGTCTGAGAATCAAGCTCCACAGCAATAATACTCACAGTAATGTGTCTTTATTTAACGTGTATTTAGAAATCAGTCTGTAAATCAGATACATTGAAAACAAAATGTAAATGTAATATGGACTGACAGTGAGAAATAAATATACCCAATGGGATGAAATAACAGTAGGGCTGCGTCACATACAAGGGAGCGACTTATTAAATGAAACCGAAAAGATATAACTGGTATGTGAGCGCTCCAATTAATTATGCAGATCTACATAACAATCAAGATGAAAATATCAATAAACTTAAAAATGACCAATCTCGCCGAGATCACCACAATGACCACCATAAACCACAATTGAATGTACTGGGTGAGTCTTATCTGAATCAGAATACTCTACACATATATATAAGAGTATAACAAAATATCATTTATTGTATAATAAACCAATCATAAAAAATGAAACAACATCTCAAAACGTCCAGTATCAGATGTAATCGTGATGAATAGTAAGGGGCCCCTTATTCATATTCTTGTCGACAAAGGACTGATGTAAAAAATCCGAGATGTGCACATTAGCATAAAAACTATATGTGAACTCAAAAAAGTTCAAGCAGTAGGCATCCCTATCGCTTCCCTCTTAGTCTTGACCAGGGTGTTTGGCTGGTGTTTGAGCTCCCTCTCCGTAAGACGGCTTGGTCGTCTGGGCACTATCCGTTTATCCACTTATATATTTTTTCACGGACTGGACTGGAGCCTACTGCTTGAACTTTTTTGAGTTCACATATAGTTTTTATGCTAATGTGCACATCTCGGATTTTTTACATCAGTCCTTTGTCGACAAGAATATGAATAAGGGGCCCCTTACTATTCATCACGATTACATCTGATACTGGACGTTTTGAGATGTTGTTTCATTTTTTATGATTGGTTTATTATACAATAAATTATATTTTGTTATACTCTTATATATATGTGTAGAGTATTCTGATTCAGATAAGACTCACCCAGTACATTCAATTGTGGTTTATGGTGGTCATTGTGGTGATCTCGGCGAGATTGGTCATTTTTAAGTTTATTGATATTTTCATCTTGATTGTTATGTAGATCTGCATAATTAATTGGAGCGCTCACATACCAGTTATATCAAATCAGATACATTGTTCTTATTCTAAATTACAATTTAGTTGCATACATTTTTTCTTAGTAAGTCACCTAAAATATTCAGCCCCTGACCATATCCCCAATCATACCACACAAATTTAAGAGTCCCTCTTTGTCCATCTGAAATGTTGGGGGTTATGGTGCTACACTCCTCAAGGCTTTGCAGCTTCTTTAATGAGTTGTGCCCAAAAGTCATGACACCAATAATGATGCGCTTTTAATGTTGTCTTGCAGTATATTAGTGAAACGCATGCAAGTAGAGGAGCTATCAAGAGAAGGACTGATTTAATTGCGGCAAGACGCTAAAGCCCATTAGTCAATCTTGGACTTTTAAGAGTAAAAGAAGTGTAAAAGAATGCTAAACCTTGCAATTTTTTGGGAGATATTCATTAAGCCACTCAACCACTTTGGTCTTGTGGTTTCTTAAAACGTCTTCAGAATCTCTCAGTGGCATTATTTTGCCATAATGCAATGCATAATACATGGTTATGTATCTTTTATTTTACATGATTTTTTAGCATTAGGTGCTTTGAATCCTTTAACCCCTTAAGGACACATGACATGTGTGACATGTCATGATTCCCTTTTATTCCAGAAGTTTGGTCCTTAAGGGGTTAAATCTATGGCAGCACCAGTACATACGAACCTGCCTGTGATTGGTAGGTGTTACATTCCTGGCCAGCAGCTGGTAGACTTCATTCCCTCTCCATAACTCATATGCAGGGAGATGAGCAGAGGAGACAGATTATGACTGTCTGTCTCCCATCTTCCAAGCACCCCATCTAAAGTTTCTCAAAACTTTTTGTGCCTTATTTATATGATTTTGAAGCATATTGGAACTCAATTTGTCATTTGAATTATGATTTGTGGACCCAGGACATACTTGAAAATAAGAGAAATCTCAATGTATCTTTTCTGGTAAAATATTTTATAAATAAATAAATAAATAAATAAATACAATTTCTTGTGCTTTTGGGTCAGTAGTGGTATATATCTTGGAGTTCTGGCATGGAAACCTTCTGCGTTTAATATGCGCCTTAATGTGCTCACTGAAACCTCACTCACTCAAGGGTTTTTCACAACCTGCCTTCTGAGAAATCTGGTTTCAGTCATTGATAGCTTCCTTTTTCTGCGCTTCCCAGATAGTTTATACAGTCTTCATTCAACTTTGAACTATGCTTTCCCTATCTTTTTGTATCCTGTTCCTTGCTTGTAAAGGGCAAGGATCTCTTCTCTTAACTTTGTGGACCATTTTTTGACTTAGCCATATTTCAAACAAGCAGTCAAATGTGACACTCAACAAACCCCTAGCCAGTTCAGGTATTTAAAGTGTTCCAGCTTAAGCACAACTGGCGCAATTAATGAAGCCATTGATTAGTTGCATCAGGTGTGCTTGAGACAACACCTGTTTTGCATATTTGTGCTGTTGTGAGGGATTCTATTCAGGGGATTGAATAATTTTGAGATCGTAGAAGTCATTATAAGTTGCATTTTCAGTTAAATTTTGGGAAACCACTTAAAGCATTCCTTCAGTTGAGCTATTTCAATTGATTTTGTTTGATTTGTTCATTGCAAACAGCTGAAAATCTGTAAATTTTGACAATAAACCTGATTTTCAATGGGGGCTGAATAATTTTGATTACAACTGTATTTATTAAATATATAATATATGAATATAGATTTTTTTTCCTAATAGATACCTTTTCCCACTCTACTGATCAAATTTTCCTTGATACATGTTTAAAGTCAATAATCTTTTTTTCCATTAATCATCTTTTTTTGGCGCCACGGCCTCCGATATATGAAACAAACAAACAGTTATTTCAATCCTTGGTTTCTTGTTTCGTGATTTGGAATTATGGACCACTCACTGATGTCCAAAATTCAGATGAAGTACGAGTAATTTGAAACCGAATGCACAAGTCTAGTAGTTCATTTGTATACTGTGAAGAACACTTTTATATATAACCCAATGTCCTTGGAAGTAGTTGAAATTGTATGCCCTCATTGGAATATAAATGGCTAATTCCCTACTGCCAGCCTATTGGTGGGCTGAGGACAACTGATTTTAGGAATGTATTCCATTGTTTCGAATGGGAAAATTATATCATGGTAGAATTTAGCTTCCCTTATGTAATTGATATTGTAACAAACCACCTCTTTTACAGGTAGGATTTTGTCACAGATCTTACCGTAACCACAGCCTTCTAGGGTAATCAAAGTCCAGGACACATCCAGTTCAGTTTTCCTTTTTTATTTGATAAGAAAACAACTGCTTTAAATAATAATAAACAAAGCAAATTCCTTGCCCTTACTTGAGCTCTTACTAGACAAAAATAACTATCTGTAATTGGGTGACTTTCCCACTTACCAATTTTCTAAAAAACTAAACAGATTTGTAATAAACACAGTTGTGTTCTCTCTCCTTCAGCAGGCTGATCCCTTCTTTTAAAGTCCTGCCTGCTAATTGACCAGCTACAGGTGAGTGCCAATTAGTTAACTCTTAAGTTAAATCCAAATTTTGGTCTGTTACACAGCAACTAGTGCTGTTGGAGAATTGGCCCACCCTGCTCTCCAAATGCTCCACTCCAGGGACCCATACCATGTTTTGCAGAGCATCAGCAATGTATATTGCAAACTTAACATCACTCCCTGGGGCATTTAACTGAAAATTCTCTGGCTGCTGTTTATCAAATCAGGCCTGATATATCCTCCTTCAACAACCAATCCACTTTTTCGCTCACAATATGTAACCTGAATGTGTTATGTAAAAATTGCTGCCCACTGTCTGGGTTTGATTATTAAACAGTAATTTACAACAAGTTCAGAAAAGACATGACAAAATGTAGACACAAATACTGTGCAAAATCTTAACAAATTATATATATATATTTTTAGACGTGACACACAGGAACACTACCAGCATGTTGCTAAGTACCTGGGTTCTCTGAGTATTTAAACATTACTGAGTAGTGTTTCTGGCAATTCCATTTGGTTCGGTATGGGTTTCAGGGACTGATTGCTGTTCTAGAATACTGTTGGGAAAATACCTGCCTCCAATGCCATAAAACAATTACTACAACTAATAAGAACAGACAACTGTGAAAATTAAAAGCGACAGGAGAACCTCACCAGATGTGTATACTTGAATTTACTATCATTGTTCTTTTCAATGTTTAAACCATGGCTGGTCCTTATTTGTAAGCATTTTTACAGGGTTATGTGTCGCTAATATATGTCTACCTACCTACCTACCTACCTATTTATCTGAACTCACAGATGTGGGTAGTTTACATGCTGCTTGTCAGGACAACATGACGCTGGGTCATCATTACATAGTGTGACGTCACCGTGCCCTGCAGCCTTTGCTTGCATTTCTACAAATGTATCAGGAAAGTAGCCATATGATGCCAAAGTAGAGACTCGGTGCAAACCAGTTCTGGTAAATAAAGTCCTGTGGCCTTTTAAAAGTACAGAATGGGAGAGCACTCCTCTGTGTTTGGTACCCCTGCTCCACAACCATTGCGCTTCAGGTTAATCAGCAGATCCAGTCACACAGACAGTCACATAAGCACACCATTGTGGTAACACCAGAAGATGCTCTGGAGAAGCTGAAGAGTCATTAGGTCCAGGAAAGGGGGACTCAGCACCACTGAATAACTCTGAATTCAGTCAGGCACTTTTACAAACTTCTGATGCACTTCTGCTTTAATCATCAATTTCGTGTAATGTCACAGTTAATACCTTGTCATCGCTGTATAATAAATAGCATTGCTAAACCGGAAGTGACCATTGCTCATTGCAAAAAACACACTTACCTTCATGCATTTCAGTATTTAGGGTGCCATTGCTGCCATGATAGCTCAGGAACATGTGAGTGAAGACATCTACAGAAAATGCCACACAAACACTCCTTCAGTAGTCCCATACGCACACATGAACCACAAGCAATGCACTGCAGAGTATTTAATTCACATGAAATTCCCAACATGCCAGGCAAGGTATGCAAATAAAAAAAATAAAAGATTTGAGAAAATTGTAAAAAAGAAATAGCACAACCCATAACTAACTTTTAATGCATGAATTTCACTAGTAACAGTTCCACTTTAATATTATTATTAGTATAATTTTTACTATTATTATTATACTATTATTATTACTATCATTACAGTATTATTATTATTACTATAAAGGAACCTTCTTATGCTATGCTCTGGGCTTATTTCACCTAACAGTATGTAAGTAGAGAAAATTAATGTGTATGTTGTGATATTCATCTTTATAAAAAAAATAGATTTTTATGGGATTGAAAAAGGAAAGTGATATGTCAGAACTAAAATATGTTTGGGCTCGAGTCAAAATAATACTTGTGATTGGTGCCTGCTGTTTATAAATGGAAGCTTTCTGATTCCCTTCCTCATGTAGGATGTTAGGAATTCCTCATGTGCTTTAGTTTAAAAGGGCAGGCATGTTGCACGTCAACAAGTTTGAGTGACAGGAGGTGGGTGATTGATGCATTTTTACACCTACAGTGTTGCTTCAAAGGGGTAATTTGTATATCGTTGTTAGTAAACATAGTGATGTAGGTCTCTAACTTTCATTGCAAACCTATTTATCTAATAGATGCTATGGATTTTATTTAGGGTTTATACAATGTTTATTTATTTATTTTTATCTTGAATTTATTAGCTATACAGAGTATCACAAAGTACTGATGAAAATACTTTTAACATTCATCAAAGAGTTTGAGAGGTTCTGCCAATGTGCACACACTGTATATTTACGAATGGAAATGATAGATTACAACACACAAAAAAAAGGAATACATAATGGTCTGCTTTAAAGATTTGGTTTTAAAAAATAATGCAGCTGTTAAAAAGAAACATTTCCTTTATAGTTTTACCTATAGTAATGTTATCATAAGTAGTGCAGTTAAAGAAAAATACTGAATTATGGAGTACATGACAAATGTCTAGCGACAAGCGTGATGTGCTAGATACTGTTCCAACATGCATTTGGCATCCCAAGGCAGCAATTTCTCAGGCTTTTCATTTTGTAGGTGATCATTTAAGCAACGAAAATATATATATCGATTACAGTACCTTTTGACATTAGAGGGATTCTATAGTGTTAGAATCCAAAGTTGTATAAAGAATCTCGTCGCCCCGCCCCCCGCCCCTCGCGGCCACCTCCTCCGGTAGATAAAGGGTTAAAAAAAAACTTTATTTACTCAGCTGATTACATTAGGCCCTTCTCATTAGAAAGCATTGACTAAGTGCTTTTCTATAGTAATTTCACTGACGCTGGATGTTCTCATGCAAAACGTGAGGATGCATTTAGGGAACCAAGATTCCGGTAAACTCCCAGAAGTGCCTCTAGTGGCTGTTTGGTAGAAAGCCACTAGAGGTCTTGTTAGTACTGCAATGTAAACATGTTTTCAATGTTTACATTGCAGGACTAAAGGGGACAGTGACAGTGCACCCAGTCCACTTCAATGAACTGTCTGGGTGCCGATAGTGTCCCTTTACACTTTTTATTGGCCCTGAGGAAGTCCAGCTATTTCAAGGACAAAACCTTTCTTCTCATTTGGTATGTGCAGTACTATTATAAGAGCACTATATGCACTTTATTGAAGCTTGATATATAATTTAAAAATGTTAAATATTTCTACACTTTACAGTTTTAGTGTATAGATCATGCCCCTGCAGTCTCACTGCACAATTCTCAGCCATTTATTGCTCTGTTTATGCAGCCTAGCCATGCATGTGACTTACACAGTCTTCCAAAACACTTCCTGTAACACACACACACACACACACACACACTGGCACACACAGAGACATACTTGCACACACAGAGACATACTTGCACACACACACACACACACACACACACACACACAGACAGACATACTGGCACACACACAGACATACTGACACACACACACACAGACATACTGACACACACACACACACACACACACACACACACACATAGAGACATATTGACACACACACACACACACACACTTTTAAAGCCAGTAGACAGGGGCTGAGTAAGAGGACAGGGCTGTAGTATGGAGCTGGGGCTGTAGTGGGGGGACAGGGGCTGTAGTGGAGGATATGAGCTGTAATTGGGGGGTTAGGAAATGTAGTGGGGGGATATGGGCTGAAGTAGGTTGATGGCTACAATTTGGGAAAGAGGCTGTGGTGTGCGTGATATGGGTTGCAACTGGGGGAGAGGAACTGTAGTGGGGATGTTATAGGGGCTGTGGTGGGGGGCATGGGGCTGAGAGGGGGGACAAGAGCTGAGAGGAGGGGACAGGAGCTGAGATGAGAGGTAGGAGCTGAGAGGAGGGACAGGAACTGAGAGGGTGGACATGAGCTGAGAAGGAGGGGACAGGGGCTGAGAGCGGGGGGACAGGGGCTGTGGAAAGGGATAGGGGCTGAGGGACAGGGCTGAGCTAGGGGACAAGGGCTGAGCAAAGGGACAGGGGCTGAGCAAAGGGACAGGGGCTAAGAAAGGGGGACAGGGTTGAGGAAGCGGGACAGGGCTTAGGAAGTGGGACAGGGGCTGTGGAAGGGGGACAGGGGCTAAGTAAGAGGATAGGGGACAGGGGCTGGGGAAAGGAGACAGTGGCTGTGGAAAGGAGACAGGGGCTGGGGAAGGGGATATGGGCGAAGGAAGGGGGGCAGGGGCTGAGGAAGGGGATAGGGGCTAAGGGAGGGGACAGGGCTGAGGAAAAGGACAGGGGAAGGGGGACAGGGCTGAGCAAGGTGACAGGGGCTGAGGAAAGGGAATATGGGCTGAGGAGGGGGATAAAGAAACAAACAAAAAATATTTGTGTGTTCCCCCCTCCCTGAGTCTTATCTTAGACCAGGGAGGGGTGGGCAGGAGCCAGGAGCAGGAGCCAGCAGGGGCAGGAGGCAGCAGCCGGCAGGAGCAGCAACCAGCAAAGACGGCACTCCTGATGATGTCAGGAGGAGGGGGCATGATTTCCTCTGCTCTTCTCCTAGACTCCCCAGTGGTCCTGGGAGAAGAGCAGTGAAAGTCATGTCCCCTCCTCCTGACGCATGCATGTGGCCCTGGATTTAGGGTGGCCTAGGGGTCAATTTCCCCCCTGACCCCTGTCCCAGCCCTCCCCTGTCCCTATGTCTCTCTAAACCCTAAATATCCCATATCCCAAGTACTCAACTCCTCTTCTAAATACTGTAACCTAATCCTCTGCCAACAGCATTGGGAAAATCCCAGTACGCACATTAGGATGATCTATGAGTTCTCTGTATTTTACGATGGCAGCATTAGAGGATATTGTATCTTTCCTTCTGTTGGTTGCAACCTCCACCTATGGTTCTAAAACTGAGAGGCAGATTGGAAAAAAAAATGCAGAGACAACCAGAGGGCAAAGGGTTAACCTCAATCAAAGTAAAATGTTAAAGGTCATTGAAATAAATTAAACCTTCTATTAACCTGAGTGTCAAGAGTCAATAAAAAGGGCATGACACATAGTCATATATACATAGTGTAAAAGGCTGATTGGAAAAAAAAAAAAGCTCTTTCTAGAACCTTGTGGAAATACATGCATGTGGCATCTAACTTGTGCATACGCCT
Organism: Pelobates fuscus; assembly: GCF_036172605.1. Classification (NCBI taxonomy): domain Eukaryota; kingdom Metazoa; phylum Chordata; class Amphibia; order Anura; family Pelobatidae; genus Pelobates; species Pelobates fuscus. The sequence continues at coordinate 71,268,206 of NC_086322.1, read as the reverse complement.
GTGCAGCACAATGCTGTGCAGCACAATGCTGTATTGCAGATTCATTCATAAATCCCCGTTTTTATTTTTTTATTTTTTTTATTTTCATGAATGCACATTTTTATCAAGATCATACAACTCCTGGAGACTTCTTCTCTCAACAGTTATTGAAAGGAAACAGACAGTCATCTTGGAGTAATTCTGAGGGTAGTTTAGAGCCACTTGTGACTAAAGGAACTCTCCTGACAACATAACCACTACACGTAGCTGTAGTGGTTAAGGTGCTTGGAGTATTCCTTTATTTCGGGTGAGAGACTATTAAAGGAACACTATAGTATAGTTTTGAAACAGCCATTTAGATTCCTGACCCCCCCATACCCGGTTAAAGAGGTGTAAAACTCACCTTTTTTTCCAGCGCCGCTAGGTTATGTTGCAGCTGATTCCACACCACGCTGCGCCAATGAGCATCTCCTTATAGAGATGCGTTGAATAAATGCATTTCTATGAGGAACATTCAGCGTCTCTTTGCAGTGCATGGAGACGCTGAACATGAGCAGCACTGACCCAAGGAGCAATCCTAGTGTCTGAGTGACTGCCACTAGATAATTTTTTTATGAAAAGGCACTGTTTACAATAAAAAGCCCGCAGGGGCAGGCAGTAGAAGCCAGAACAACTACATTAAGCTGTAGTTGTTCTTATGACTATAGTGTCCCTTTAAGGAGTAAATGCCCTAGTGTATTGCAAAGTGAGTTTACAGCATTGTATACAAAAAAATTCAAATAAAAATACATTGGAACTTAATAAAGAGAGTTTTCACTCTCTTCCCTTACATGTTTTAAAACTTTTAAGTACTCTTCCCCTAAGCAAAACGTAACATTTCATATAACATCTATCATCCCCTTAAGTAGTTCTAGACATTTTTCCACCTGAAAACTAAATTTTATATGAAATAAATATCCCCTTGTGTGTATTAGGAAGTTGGAACCCCCCCACCCCCCATAGAATACTGACCCATTTGTCCTTCAAGAAGTTCTAATTCATCTACATTAATCTCATTAAATATTTTCTCTTCTTAGTATTAATCAAATTCTTCGCACAACAGTTCCCTGAAGGGCCACTAAATCCACGAAAAACAAGATAAATAGTAGAGTATGAGATTTGCAAAGTATTCATGTGACACCCTCCATGATCTTATATTAAGAAAAACATTAATGCCACAATAGTGTAATGGTAAAAAATAGTTCAGTCTTTGCTAGACTTACTAATGGCACAAAACAGTTCAGCTAAAAATTTTTTTTTCCAAAAATGAAATTTAGTAAGGGACTTCCAACACTCATTCTTTTAGATATTTCTCCTTATCCACAGCTGTTGAAACAGCTGTAAACAAAGTATCCAACAATTTAATTGCTGCTAAATCTCGCTGCCATTACTCCTATTTCTCCTTGATTTTTCTGCTGCCTTTGACACGGTTGATCATCAACAGCTTCTTCTCATTCTCCGTAATCTCGGTCTATGGGATACTGCTCTCTCCTGGTCTGCCGCCTTCCTCTCCCAGCACTTTTTCAGTGTATCTTTCTCTGGCTCTGCCTCTTCTCCCCAACCCCTCTCTGTTGGCGTTCCCCAAGGTTCTGTCCTTGGTCCCCTATTGTTCTCAGTCTACATTGCCTCCCTTGGTAAACTCATCAGCTCTTTTGGCTTCCATTATCATTTATATGCAGATGACACACAAATCTACCTGTCCTCTCCTGATCTCTCTCCGCCCATCGTGACTCGTGTCTCTGACTGCCTCTCTTTGATTTCCAACCGGATGGCTGCTCACTTCCTTAAACTCAACCTGTCCATAACAGAACTTCTGGTCTTTCTTCCCTCTAGTGTTGCTACTCCTGTGTCTGTCTCTCTCCAAGCCAACGTCGCCACCATCACCTCCACCTCGCAGGCTCGCTGCCTAGGTGTTCTCTTTGATTCCGACCTCTCCTTCACCCCTCATGTCCAGTCGATCACCAAATCCTGTTGCTTACATCTCAAAAACATAGCTAGCATCCGCCCTTATTTAACGCCAGAAACGGCTAAGGTGTTTGTCCATGCCGTTGTTCTTTCTCACCTTGAAAATACAAATATAGAGTCTGAGCGTGTAACCCAAAAAGATACCAAGTCACTCTAAAACACCCGTGTGGTATATATACATACACAGTGGGTGGAGTATCTTGGTCCAGGGTAGAAGATGATGGTATAAAAACAGATGGAATAACTGTGAAGATAAAATAGTAGACAAACCCCTAGTGCAATATCATACAGTATGGAAATAATAAGACATACAATCTATAATTATATATATAATAAAGTTTGGCTCAATCTGGACGCCTGTGGGGTAATTAGAAGGGATCCCACTCCCTTTAGATGTACAGATGATCCTTTGTTGGTTCCAGAAGAAATCCATTATTTTTACTAGGAATTATTTTAAGCCAGTAGATACGAACAGCTATATCTATCGGACCAGCTGTCACCACACCCCCTGGCTCACAAATGCCCCTAAAGGGCAATTTAAAAGAATAAGGAGAAATCGTAAAGAAGAAGATGAATATGTTAAACAAGCTGAACACATAATTAATCAATTCATAGAGAAAGGTTACGATGAAGGAGACCTAAACAAAAATATGGAAGAAGTCAGACTCTTGGAAAGGAATCAACTTTTAAAATATAAACCTAAGACCAAGTCCCGAAACTATAATGAAATCCCATTTATTAGTAAATATAATGGAAGTACGAAAATTATTCAAAAAGCCATGAACAAACATTGGCACATTTTAAGAGATGACCCGATACTTAAAGATATTTAACCATCAAGACCAAAGATGATATATAGAGGTACCAGTAATCTAAAGAACATTTTAGTTAAGAGTAACTTAGAATCAATAAAACCTAAGCACTTTATTAATAATCTTATAGGTTTTTATGGCTGTGGAGATTGTCTACCATGTAGAGTTACGAAAAATAAGAAAATACATTTTGTAGACATAGGCGAATTAATAGGACAACCATATAAAATAAGAGACCGCCTTACCTGTTACTCTAAAGGAATTATTTATGTCTTAAAATGCCCCTGCAATCTCCTCTATATAGGAAGAACTATACGGCCATTAAATGTAAGAATTGCAGAGCACCTTCGAAATATCAAAAAAGGCCTAGAAACACATTCTGTCTCACAGCATTTCAAAATCTCCCACAACCAAGACCCCACAGGTCTATTTTTCTGTGCAATAAAATTAGTTCAAAAAGATTGGAGGGGAGGTGATTATATTAAGAAGCTAGGGAAAGAAGAAATTAAGTTTATTTTTAATTTTAATACTCTTACACCTAATGGTCTTAATTTAGATTTTGAAATATGTCATTTCTTTTTAACATTCGTACCTAATTTATTCATATTTCTTGTATATGAAGTGTATGCATGGTGCTGACTATGAATTTTAGAAGTCGTACGCTATATTTTATATATTTTTTATTCATATATATTTTTTATTCTAATATATTTTTATATATATATATTTTTTTATGTACTTATATATTTTTATACGTTGTGGATGTTTTTTAGATCCCCTGCATTTTTTATAATACTCCAGTTCTAATGGACTTATTCCTATTCATTATCATGCACATATTTCTTCCGATATTTATGTCTCACTTTTTATTTATTATTTTTTCTTACTATATTCCAATGAGATTCTGCCTTTATATAACATCTCCTATTTTTTCATTCAACTCTATATGTGACTGGGTGCACGATCTGGTTTTTAAATTAACTGTTCACAATGACGGACAATAAGGACAATAAAGTTTTTTTACATTAGTGGAACGCATATGCACCAGTGACCGCGAACCGGAAATACGTCTTCATCATGCGACCGGAAATGGAAACATCGTGCGAACATGGAACAGGTGAATCTGTCAGACACAAACGGACATAAAAGAACACCAACGGAAGGTAACACCAGCAACTGAGGAAGCCTAGGACTTAGACGAAACGCGTCTTGCATTTGTTTTTATCCCATAGAGGATTTATTGACTTTACCACTATATAGTGGGTTTTGGCAAGCTTTAGTCTTGCTTGTATATTTGTATTTTATTGTTATTTGTTTATTAAAATAAGTTTACTATTTGGTGTGAGTATTTCTTCTGGAACCAACAAAGGATCATCTGTACATCTAAAGGGAGTGGGATCCCTTCTAATTACCCCACAGGCGTCCAGATTGAGCCATACTTTCTGGCTATCTCTTTGTGAGTACTAAATTATAGATTTTATGTCTTATTATTTCCATACTGTATGATATTGCACTAGGGGTTTGTCTACTATTTTATCTTCACAGTTATTCCATCTGTTTTTATACCATCATCTTCTACCCTGAACCGAGGTACTCCACCCACTGTGTATGTATATAATTCTTTCTCACCTTGACTACTGCAGTCCCCTTCTCAGTGGTCTTACGTGTTCCCAGATTGCACCGCTGCATTCTATAATGAATGCGGCGGCAAGGCTCATTTTCCTGTGTGCCCGCACCTCCCACGCCTCCCCCCTTTGTCAGTCCCTACATTGGCTTCAAGTTAGATATAGGACTCAATTTAAGATTCTGGTGCTTGCTTACAAGTTCCTACATATTGCTGCTCCAACCTACCTATCCTCCCTAATACAAATGTATGTCCGGTCGAGGACCCTGCGCTCTGCCAAAGACCTACGCCCATCCTTTTCTGTACTTCCACATCTTATGCTCGTCTCCAAGACTTCTCCAGGGCTGCACTTTTTCTGTGGAACTCTCTTCCCTTCTCTGTTAGACTTTAACCCAGTCTCCACTCATTTAAAAAATCTTTGAAAACACACTTCTTCAGGAAGGCATATCATCTAAACTGTTAACGGGTTTTCATAACCCCCATGACTCCTCTCCTGCAACTGTAACAAATAACCTACTAAGTTCTCATTGATTACTTTTATAGCAACCTATTTCATTACCCCTATTTATACCTTTTGTGTTACTATACCCCACTCCCTCTTGCATGTAAGCTCATTGAGCAGGGCCCTCGACCCCTCTGTTCCTGTGTGTTCATTTGTCTGGTTACAGTTACATGTCTGTTAGTCCACTCATTGTACAGCACTATGGAATTTGCTGGCGCTATATAAATAATAAAGTAATAATAATAATAATAATAATCCAAATATCGCTCATGGAGAAATATTTGAGATATGTTTGCTGAACAAGGGAGGTTTTACTGGTTTGACAAATGGCATGCAAATATTGACCAGAAATGAATAAAGTTGGGAAAATAATTCTTAGCTCTGCCATATTTTCATGCTCTGTCGTTTTGGGAATAGTTTGTCTGACATAAATACCACTTATAATAATCTTGATTAATGCTTGGAGAAAAATTACCAAGGGGGTCTAGAACAATTCTTGATCAAAAAGCTAATCTTTTGAACGATCCCTATAGAAATCAATAGAAAGTTTCTGCTGACCAGTTCGAGTTAAGCGCCTTGCCACATAATTACTCCAGATATTTGATCATGTGAAAAAAAGCAGTTAAACACAATTATCTGAATCTTTTAATCGCTGATTAAGAAAACCTGATGATTCAGGATTAACAGATACAATCCTAAAATTATCTTAATTGCATACATTCATGTTTATTAGAAACATATGATTCAGACAAGCATCATGATGTGGTTTTAAAAGATAATTTTAATCTCAAGTGGGGAAACAGATTCATTCCTACCTTGATACCACTGTGAAGAAAATAATCATGTTTTACCTTGTAATCATGTTTCACAGTAATGTGTCACCTTTCTCGTTGACACTGTTGCAGTCCATGTTTCTAATATTGCGTAGCCATTATGCTTGCGAAGCATAATAAGAAATATGGTCCACAACACCAACAGTGTCAAAAAAGTGAGTGATGTCTGAATTCCAGTACATCCTTCTTTATATAACAACTTACAACCAATTTCACAAAGAAAGATTAATAATCTAACAAAAATGAAGACTAATTAATATAGTAAGTCTTTTATGATTACTATTTTAAGATGGAGCGTTTAAGTGCCCTAATTACAGAGCAGTGCCATTTCATTAGACACTTTCTGGAATCATGAGACACATTGTAAGAGGAAACGGCTGGTGATATTCGTACTGCACTAACGCTAAAATTACTGTGCCATCTTCTCGCAGTTGATTTGGCACTAAAAGCAAAGTTGGCATGAACCAATTTGGCTCAGGCTGAAAGAATCTGTGGCATCCGTAATGTTCTAATGATTCCAGTTAGCTGCTATTATAGTCTTAGGATTGATCGCGAATACAGGTTTCCATCAGGTAATTCTCCACCTGGGTTCTCCAGTTCTTAGGAATTGCCCATCGCAGAATGCCCATTTATAAGTAGGTAGGGCATCAAACATATATATTTACACATATATAACACTAGTGTGAGTGACCCAGTTATTCCTCACGGTGCTTCACAGCTGTTAATCAGAAGTATCTGTGTGCTCTTTCTAATCCCAAGTTTTATATATAAATATTATTAAACAGGTACAGTTGTTGAGAGGATGGTAGATGGGACATAAGTCTCTATTTTGCTTGATTGACTTTTCTTATTACTCTGCTCTGCTTGAGTTCAAAGATTGCTGAAAGATCCAAAACATAATCATAACAGGAATGCTCGAAAGATATGTTTAATCTCCAACATTACCTGTTTATAATATTGAAAAGGATTTCACTGAAAGTCATTTTTATATGGTTTACGGCAAAATAATATTTTATAGAGAGCCTATGTAAATGTCCTATTTAGTATTCCGAAGAGGAACCGATGCTCTGTATACATTAAGAGGTCGATTACAATCTGTCATTAGATAATTATTGACACATTAGCGGCTGCTGATGAGCTATTGGCCATCATTATCATAGTTTTCCATTATGCATTTCTCATTTTAACTTCGAGCTTATGTTATACCAAAGATCACAAGCTGGAGAAGATATAACAACATATTAATGAATCCATGGAACTGGTTTTGAATTCACCATCAAAAATTATTTGATTAACTGTTTCATCAAACATCAATTTTCTAGTTGTTCAGATAAATGATACGCTGATATAATGTAGTGAAATCTGTAACACAACAAATATACTTGTGCATTTTTTCCAAATTAACTTATTTGCATAACCTTAAAGAAACATACATGTATATAAGTTTGAATTTAGAACACAACAGGTTAACAACCCAAATATCACCTATGATCATCCAATGCTCTATAAGACAGATCTTTTCAAGAACTATCCATTGCATATGTCGTTAAACTTGTAAGATGTCAGTAACAAAAACAAATGAAAGTCTGATTCTAAATTAATAATAACTGCAAAATTCTGTGGCAATACCAGCAGAAAAATAATTTGTGACATTTTTGGATTGTGAGTGTGTTGAAAACACTCTCTCAATACTGGCTGAAATACATAAAACATTATTGATCGAACACCAACAATGGATTGTGTTCAATCCCATAAAACTTTTAAATTGACAGAAGTAGTTTTGGTTGACCCTGATTTGGGCCTCCATAAATCAGTAGCAGCAGCATTCTGGGCAACGTCCTTTCTTATGTAGTCAAAAGTAAAAGAATGCATATGGGACAATTAAAGGAACACCATAGGATCAGGAACAGAAACATGTATTACTGACCCTATATTACTAAAAACATCATCTAGCCCCCCTGGATCCTCTTGCTCCACCTAAATATAGTAAAATCTAACTTTTGTTCAAGTCTACAGCTGCTGGTTCTGCCCCTGATCTGCCTGCTTAGATGACATCATCAGAAGCGATTCTCTGAACCCATCACAATGCTTTCCCAAAGGATTGGCTGAGATTGTCAAAGAGGCAAATTAGGGGCAGAGTTAGCACAAGCCAAACACAGCCCGGCCAATCAGCATCTCCTCATAGAGATGCATTGAATCAATACATCTCTATGAGGAAAGTTCAGCGTCTCCATGCAGAGGGCGTAGACACTTAATGGCAGTACTGCACACTATGCAGCACTTCCCCAGGAAACACCTCTAGTAGCCATCTGAGTAGTGGCCAGAGAAATCCAAAGGCTGTAATGTAAACACTGCATTTTCTCTGAAAAGACGGTGTTTACTGCAAAAAGTCTGAAGGGAGTGATTTTACTCACGAGAACAAATACAATAAGCTGTAGTTGTTCTGGGACTATAGTGTCCCTTTATTTGATACATTTCATACAGAAAATGGATAATCTGTTGGTTTTTATAGGTCGGCACACGTGACAGCAAATTGAACTGCTGGATATCATTATTCTGTGGATAGTGTATCTACAGTCTTGATTTTTTGATGTTATTGAAAGTATCAAGGTGTGAGCTAACATTTGTAAATTATGGCAGCAACTGAATGTGAGGTATAGTCGAGGGAGCCATTGGATGTTCCCATTCTATGTTATTTATTTGAACTAGAGACTGTGAAACAGCAATGTCGTTACATGCTTTCCTATGGGACACCTTACATTCCACAGGAGCATTTTGTGGCCAATGCAACTCAGGTACACTAACTAGCAAATATAATTTTTTTTAATTCTTTATTTACATTTTCATCAAGCTCAGACTATTTAACAGAGAACAAAAGGTGTCAAGACAGCTAAAAAAATACGGACAGCAGGTAAAATAATAGTATAAGCCTCACACAGGACCCGGGAGCAATGTCAATAGTGACCCTGTTGTTAAATCAAAAGTAAAGGGGAGAGTCCACAGGAAAGCAGGGAAGGAAGGAAGCGGAGAAACCAGACCAGAAGGTCTATGTGACCACGTGTCAGGTAAGACATGACAGAAAATAGTCATGAGTATTGACTTATGCAAGTGAGACTGTGCTAAAACATAGAAATCCCAAATCCCAGTATAGAATTTGTATAGTATACAGTATAGGATTTGTATAGTATATAATTTGTATAGTATAGGATTTGTATAGTATAGGATTTGTATAGTATATAGTATATGATTTGTATAGTATAAGATTTGTATAGTATATAGTATAGGATTTGTATAGTATAAGATTTGTATAGTTTATAGTATAGGATTTGTATAGTATATAGTATAGGATTTGTATAGTATAGGATTTGTATAGTATATAGTATAGGATTTGTATAGTATAGGATTTGTATAGTATAGGATTTGTATAGTATATAGTATATGATTTGTATAGTATATAGTATATGATTTGTATAGTATATAGTATATGATTTGTATAGTATATAGTATAGGATTTGTATAGTATATAGTATAGGATTTGTATAGTATAAGATTTGTATAGTATATAGTATAGGATTTGTATAGTATAAGATTTGTATAGTATATAGTATAGGATTTGTATAGTATATAGTATAGGATTTGTATAGTATAGGATTTGTATAGTATAGGATTTGTATAGTATATAGTATATGATTTGTATAGTATATAGTATATGATTTGTATAGTATATAGTATAGGATTTGTATAGTATAAGATTTGTATAGTATATAGTATAGGATTTGTATAGTATAAGATTTGTATAGTATATAGTATAGGATTTGTATAGTATAGGATTTGTATAGTATATAGTATAGGATTTGTATAGCATAGGATTTGTATAGTATATAGTATAGGATTTGTATAGTATATAGTATAGGATTAGTATATAGTATAGGATTTGTATAGTATATAGTATAGGATCTGTATAGTATACAGTATAGGATTTGTATAGTATATAGCATAGGATTTGTTTAGTATACAGTTGTGGGGATATTTATGGGATAATAATAGTAAACAGTTGAGAATTGCCCACTATTTCAATTCTGAGATCCCAAAGATCGTTATCGTGTAAGTGAAATGTATTCCATATAAATAAAATCACAATTTGTTATAAAAATAGATACAATTTATTGTGACAATATAAATAATAATAATATGTAACATGCGTGATAATAATCAATGAATATTTAGTATAACATAGTATGCAATACAATGGCAATACACATTCCACAGCAATTGTCAAACAATGGTTTATGATGGGCTTCTCAGAGACACTTTCTTTCACACAGCTTGCAGCATAAGGCCATAAAAACTTTTAGCTAACAGTTAGAATAACCCTTTCAATGATGGCTAGACCTCCTAGGTAATTAAGATCTATTCTCGTGTAATTTTAAATAAAATAACATTTATATCAGCTCATTAGTCATTTCCTGGAACCATAAAATAAGAGTAATCTACCATGTTCTATAACCAGAATTTTAACTTGCCTAAACAGATATTTTATCTTATTTTAGAGCAAATCAATACACCTGGATAAATATCATGATATGCTAACATGTAATATGTCACATTAATATATATAATTATTACTTTCCATCTGCAGAATAGAATGCTTAATTATATATTCTTTAGTAACTAAGATTTCTAAATATCGAAATCTGATCGTGATTTATCCAGTCATATATCATGCTATAGAAAATTTTAATTAATTTAGATTAATTAAATAAAAACAGTATAATAACCAGTTGAGTAGACATTCTCATCAGATATGCTCAGGTAGCTAAGTGTCAAGGAATGTTTCTTTCTCGCTCTGACTCTGCTTTTCTTTCTTAGCCTGCTTCCGACTCTTTGACTTTTCCCCCAGACTGCTCACTCCTTTGCTTCCTCTGCATTCCTCTTGCATTCCTTCCTCTTTCTTCCCTTTGTCTTAACTTTTAAAAGGAAAAATTCTCTGTTTGTCACTAGGTGATAGACCAATAGAAAACTGGAGGGGTGGTTACCTTCCAGATAGCAATTTAAGTATTTGGTCTATAGAGGGCAGTCTCGTCCCACCAAACATTCCTATCCAGGAAAGAGTTAACTTTTCCTGGTGGCTATTTTGACGTCATATACCTTATCTTTATAGTTGTCTATAACTTAAGTTTTCTGTCAGTTCAAGAGTTTCTTTGGGCTTTCTTCAGACTATGTGTCTGGCAAATTCTGCTATAATTTCTAATATGACAGTTATAACTAAGTATGACCCCTAAACTTACAATGGGACGTTATACAATATCGAAAGTAAAATTAGATTATTTAATCTTCTGTGTCACAAATGTCTGGGTTTAGAATTGATTATATTCCATTAGCATTTAGACAGTCTGTCCATCCCCCGTTCTCATCTCTTATCGACAGGTTTGTATATACTAAGCATTCCTTTAGCTCTGGCAAAGTGGTTAGTTTTACAGAAAGGATAGAAATCTTGTGTCTTTTGTTAGCTTGAGGATAACAAAATGGAGTCTGCTCTGTTCAGAATGATTTAGGCAATATACACTTTAATTTCTATCATAGCACAAAATGTCTGCCGATATAAATACCCTGACACAGTATATGATTTGTATAGTATATAGCATAGGATTTGTATAGTATATGATTTGTATAGTATATAGTATAGGATTTGTATAGTATAAGATTTGTATAGTATATAGTATACGATTTGTATAGTATAAGATTTGTATAGTATATAGTATAGGATTTGTATAGTATAGGATTTGTATAGTATATAGTATAGGATTTGTATAGTATAGGATTTGTATAGTATACAGTATAGGATTTGTATAGTATATAGTATAGAATTTGTATAGTTTATAGTATAGGATTTGTATAGTATAGGATTTGTATAGTATACAGTATAGGATTTGTATAGTATATAGTATAGGATTTGTATAGTATAGGATTTGTATAGTATAGGATTTGTATAGTATACAGTATAGGATTTGTATAGTATACAGTATAGGATTTGTATAGTATAGGATTTGTATAGTATACAGTATAGGAGTTGTATAGTATAGGATTTGTATAGTATATAGTATAGGATTTGTATAGTATACAGTATAGGATTTGTATAGTATATAGTATAGGATTTGTATAGTATAGGATTTGTATAGTATATAGTATAGGATTTGTATAGTATAGGATTTGTATAGTATATAGTATAGGATTTGTATAGTATATAGTATAGGATTTGTATAGTATACAGTATAGGATTTGTATAGTATAGGATTTGTATAGTATATAGTATAGGATTTGTATAGTATAGGATTTGTATAGTATAGGATTTGTATAGTATATAGTATAGGATTTGTATAGTATATAGTATATGATTTGTATAGTATACAGTATAGGATTTGTATAGTATAGGATTTGTATAGTATATAGTATAGGATTTGTATAGTATATAGTATAGGATTTGTATAGTATAGGATTTGTATAGTATATAGTATAGGATTTGTATAGTATAGGATTTGTATAGTATAGGATTTGTATAGTATAGGATTTGTATAGTATAGGATTTGTATAGTATATAGTATAGGATTTGTATAGTATATAGTATAGGATTTGTATAGTATAGGATTTGTATAGTATATAGTATAGGATTTGTATAGTATATAGTATAGGATTTGTACAGTATAGGATTTGTATAGTATATAGTATAGGATTTGTACAGTATAGGAGTTGTATAGTATATAGTATAGGATTTGTATAGTATAGGATTTGTACAGTATAGGAGTTGTATAGTATATAGTATAGGATTTGTATAGTATAGGAGTTGTATAGTATACGGTATAGGATTTGTATAGTATAGGATTTGTATAGTATATAGTATAGGAGTTGTATAGTATATAGTATAGGATTTGTATAGTATATAGTATAGGATTTGTATAGTATATAGTATAGGAGTTGTATAGTAGCTCCATATAATAATGGAGGTAAAGGTGGGAGGCAAGGTGACAAAATTAATTATTACAAAGTGAATAGCATTTGGGCTTAAAGTTGCTACAACACTAGTTTTTTTACAGAAGCACCAACTTTTTATGTAGTTTTATGAAAACGTATATTTATTTTTATATCTGCATGTATTTAGGAGCAACTCTAATTGTTTTCATTGGACTATGGTTAGGAAACACCCGTGCAATTAGTCGCATTTACTATATGGTTCATTTATTGCCTATAATTATTTAGGTTATAAGAATGAATGTGTACTTTATATTCTTTGACATGCAGGTCATGTTCGCACAAACGTGCTTAAAAATGGCTGAGGCAATTTTAAATAGCATATAATATGTTTATAGTATAATCATTAGGATACAGCTTTATTTCAGGTCAGATAGTTACGTTTTTAGATTCTGTATTCACACGGTTAAAAAAATGGATAGTGATGTGTTTTGATATCATCTAGTTAAGTGGCAGATTCTGTCGAGGCCACTACAAATATTCAAGAAGATCATATGACATCAGATAATGCCAAACAGATTTCCTGAAAATTCTGCTCTTTCTGAACTGAAAAAGCGTCTCGGAAATCGAAGCTACGATGATCCAGGAAAAGCAGCAGTTGTTGAGCATTTAGATTCAAATTAATTGCCAGGTGGCAATTCTACAAATACGGCTATCCTATTTGTTGCAGCCGCCTCTAATTCCCAGATGCACTAATCCTTTGCCTACTTTTAGGAGAGAGCTTTCTAAAAGCCTGTGTTGGCAACTGTGATATGGAAAGTGGAAGTTTGGAATATCACCAGTCACAGTCTGTTATGTATAGTGACCTTATTCATTGAACCTTTAACCCCTTAAGGACCAAACTTCTGGAATAAAAGGGAATCATGACGTGTCACACACGTCATGTGTCCTTAAGGGGTTAAAGACCAAAGTAGAACAGCAGTGCATTAAAACTGTTGTATCATTTATTTCGTTTTTTTTTTTTTTAAATTATCATCATTAGTAATACTATTTTTAAAGAAATAAGAATATTTGCAATCACTAAAATAAAATATCAAGTATTGTCATTTTATTTAAGGGAACCGAATTAATAAATAATAAAAAAAAACAAAAAACTATTTATTACATTATTTATCAATAACTCCTTGTTAACATTTAACCCCTTGAGAACGGAGGCAATTGTACACCAAAACCAAAACAACACCTAAAATGTATTTTATAATAAATAAATAAATATATAAACTGTTGAAAATGTTAATTCTGTTCAGCTGAAATCATAAGATTAACAGTCTTGTACATTGCAAGGACGCCAACGTCAAATACGTAGTTTTGCAGATGACCATTCTTATTGCCCCTCTTCTAAGAAGACACTACCCCTACACCCTCCTATTCTAAAAAGTATCCACCTAGTAATGCCACCTAGATAAGTTTAAGAGCAATTATTTGTTACATGCTTTCATCATGTTTCTTGCATAAGCTGTCCATGCTATTAGTTTATAGTTAGTAGTTGTTAGTATTTGATTGGTAGTTACTTCCAACCTGATACTCCTTTTTATTGCGTGTTATTATAAAACCTTTGTTTTGTTTCATAAAGAGTGGACATTTTCTAAACTGACTCCCTTGTATGTCTAGCAATTACTGTGAAGGACATGACTCGGTCTAGATAGAACTATAAAACCATGACAGATAATTCTGATAGTCACCCAGGACATGCCAGGTGTTCCAACAACTTTATATATATATGTATATAATTTTATTCTACGTGTATTTTGATATTATTCTATAGATAATTGAAAAAATATTAGCATAACATTTATTTGAAACACGAGATGCATAGGTAGTATATAAATATATCATAACACAGCAATGTTGTGTATAGATTGCTTTCAAACAACAGTTAAAGGGATTCTCCAGTGCCAGGAAAACATTTGTTTTCCTGGCACTGTAGGACCTTCTAGTGCCCCTCTACCTCCCACCCCCCATCCCAAGTTGCTGAAGGGGTTAAAACCCCTTCAGTGACTTACCGGAGTCCATGGCCGAACATCGGCGCTGGGTCAGGCTCTGCATATGCTCCTCCCCAGCCGACGTCATCCGGCGGGGGAGATCTACTGCGCATGCGCGGCCATCGGCGGGAGAGACCTAATGCGCATGTGTGGCAATGACCGCGCACACGCATTAGACCTCCCCACAGGAAAGCATTGAATAATGCTTTCAATGCTTTCCTATGGGGATTTCGGCGACGCTGGAGGTCCTCACATAGAGGTCCTCACACTTTTTGTGTTCTATGAACACGGAAGTCTCCTCTAGTGGCTGTCTAGTAGACAGCCACTAGAGGAGGACTTAACCCTGCAATGTTAATATTGCAGTTTATGAAAACTGTAATATTTACACTTGCAGGATTAAGGGTAGTGGGAGTTGGCACCCAGACCACTCCAATGGGCAGAAGTGGTCTGGGTGCCTGGAGTGTCCCTTTAAGTGCCTTTTTGTAGCACTCATTTTGAGCTCTGCAAATAGAGCATCAGACAGTCTGGGGCCACTAAGTTTGTCCCCTACTTACAGACAGGAGCCACATTAATCAAATGCTACCGGGGGTTCTCAATTACTAGCAGGGAAACAGACCCTGCTGGTAAAATACAGCATGACTGACATTTTTATAAATTTCCGTCAGAGATACATGACGGAATATTATCACATGCTAATCCTGCATTATTTTACTGTAGTTGACCCATACTGACATGGAATTCTTCATCTTTAGACTTCTAAATAAACTAAAACATCTTCAAGCTAAAGCAGCCAGCTTTGTAAGTAATTTTTGACCACCTTTTTGCCTGCTTCTGCCTCCTCTGCAGCTGGAAGCTCCTGCAAAACTGCAGAGTTTTCTGGCTGCCGAGGAGCTGGCGGTTTCCAGGAAGACCCATGGTCACCTCTCATACCATTCTCAAATGATATCGGTGAGCTGTAGTTGTGATAGTGCTCAGAGAGTTCCTTTAGGAAATGCATTTTGGTTGAAAATATTTTTAGTTGCTTTTTGGAGCCATAATTTATGATATACCAATGAAAGTACTGAACTAGATATAGATATGTAAGGTGCGCTCTGATTGACCATGCATAAATGGATGGAGTGAAAATTAATATTGGTCTACAGAATAGACAGATATGCTAAAAATGTGATAAGGATGCATATAACTCTGAATGGTTGGGAAGCAGTAACGGGGAGTAAACTGTCTAGATTGAAAGAGCAGGTGAATATTTAAAGGCCAGGCCTCCCATGAATACAGGCTAGTTATTGAATTGACATTTTCGTTTATCTTCTTTTCAGGCAATAATATACCCAGTTGAATTATGTGCCAAATATTTCATAAAGGAGGACTGATCCCCCATCAGTCATAATGGTTTAGCAATTAAGACTTTATGCTATGCAGTTTATATACAAACATAGATATATTTTGAAGGAGTATGATGTCTCCTTCAATAACATGTAACACACTAACATCTCATCAATGCAATACAAAAAATATTCAATGGAAAATTTTAATATATAGTAAATGTTTTTTCTTTTATCATTTTGCTAAATTTTCCTGGACACTTTATTTTTGAAAAAAAAATCCTAAATACTTTGTGAAAATTGTGAACCTGACGCATCATTTTCAAATAATACAATCTGAATAGCTATACATACAATGAACGTAACTAAATAAAATACAAAATAGCCATATATGCATGTCTTTGTGCAGATACATTGAAGGGAAGGTGTATTCTGCAATTATTGGTGAGTTAACTAGTTCTTTGCTTGTAGCCCTAATTCGTTCTATGCATACCTCCCAGTTCCCTATCACTGTGCAGACCAACTTGTGTCATACAGGGAGTGCAGAATTATTAGGCAAATGAGTATTTTGACCACATCATCCTCTTTATGCATGTTGTCTTACTCCAAGCTGTATAGGCTCGAAAGCCTGCTACCAATTAAGCATATTAGGTGATGTGCATCTCTGTAATGAGAAGGGGTGTGGTCTAATGACATCAACACCCTATATCAGGTGTGCATAAATATTAGGCAACTTCCTTTCCTTTGGCAAAATGGGTCAAAAGAAGGACTTGACAGGCTCAGAAAAGTCAAAAATAGTGAGATATCTTGCAGAGGGATGCAGCACTCTTAAAATTGCAAGCTTCTGAAGCGTGATCATCGAACAATCAAGCGTTTCATTCAAAATAGTCAACAGGGTCGCAAGAAGCGTGTGGAGAAACCAAGGCGCAAAATAACTGCCCATGAACTGAGAAAAGTCAAGCGTGCAGCTGCCAAGATGCCACTTGCCACCAGTTTGGCCATATTTCAGAGCTGCAACATCACTGGAGTGCCCAAAAGCATAAGGTGTGCAATACTCAGAGACATGGCCAAGGTAAGAAAGGCTGAAAGACGACCACCACTGAACAAGACACACAAGCTGAAACGTCAAGACTGGGCCAAGAAATATCTCAAGACTGATTTTTCTAAGGTTTTATGGACTGATGAAATGAGAGTGAGTCTTGATGGGCCAGATGGATGGATTGGTAAAGGGCAGAGAGCTCCAGTCCGACTCAGACGCCAGCAAGGTGGAGGTGGAGTACTGGTTTGGGCTGGTATCATCAAAGATGAGCTTGTGGGGCCTTTTCAGGTTGAGGATGGAGTCAAGCTCAACTCCCAGTCCTACTGCCAGTTTCTGGAAGACACCTTCTTCAAGCAGTGGTACAGGAAGAAGTCTGCATCCTTCAAGAAAAACATGATTTTCATGCAGGACAATGCTCCATCACACGCGTCCAAGTACTCCACAGCGTGGCTGGCAAGAAAGGGTATAAAAGAAGAAAATCTAATGACATGGCCTCCTTGTTCACCTGATCTGAACCCCATTGAGAACCTGTGGTCCATCATCAAATGTGAGATTTACAAGGAGGGAAAACAGTACACCTCTCTGAACAGTGTCTGGGAGGCTGTGGTTGCTGCTGCACGCAATGTTGATGGTGAACAGATCAAAACACTGACAGAATCCATGGATGGCAGGCTTTTGAGTGTCCTTGCAAAGAAAGGTGGCTATATTGGTCACTGATTTGTTTTTGTTACGTTTTTGAATGTCAGAAATGTATATTTGTGAATGTTGAGATGTTATATTTTCACTGGTAAAAATAAATAATTGAAATGGGTATATATTTGTTTTTTGTTAAGTTGCCTAATAATTATGCACAGTAATAGTCACCTGCACACACAGATATCCCCCTAAAATAGCTATAACTAAAAACAAACTAAAAACTACTTCCAAAAATATTCAGCTTTGATATTAATGAGTTTTTTGGGTTCATTGAGAACATGGTTGTTGTTCAATAATAAAATTAATCCTCAAAAATACAACGTGCCTAATAATTCTGCACTCCCTGTAGTTAGAACTCCATGTGTAGCCACATAAAAGCTATACTGTTAAAACGAGTACATTATTTAAGTGACACGAGTTCCTTTTGTTCAATTCTTGCAGTTCTAACTTTTCAGATTACTCCACATAATGCTGACTTTCTATACGATCATCAACTCATTATATCTCCTACCTACTGATTGGGACAGTGGAATTGTTGTTCCAACATCTGTTCTTTTACATATCATTAATTTAGTTCCTCATTATAAGCTACATTTCTGATCATTAAAAACAAAAAGGCACCTACAGTGCGTACTCTTGAGAAAATGTAAACTGTGCAAGAGTATTGCTTATACCTCTAACTGCTTAAAATGTACTGAGCGTTCCCACCAAAGGTAAAAGTATTTTTTATAAGAAAGTTCTCGTAAAGGTGACCTGTTTCTTATAAAATCTTTATTTTCTCATGCTTAGAACAATCAAACTAACAAAAGGCAGTGTCTCATACCTGGCTAATTATTGATAAGCTACAGGTGGACCATGATTGACAGGAGCAGACACAGGTAAAGTCCAGCCCCCAGTGCTGGAGACATGGCAAGGATAAGCTTCAGGCTCAAACAAGAACTGAAGTGACTCAGAGGAAGGAACACAGGCTTAGAACCACAAAGTACCTGGGCTCAAATCCCCTGTTGGGCATTTCTGGGGTGACGCTGTCACTGTGAGAAGACTGTAGTAATTAAAAAGTTTGTAGTGTTCCTTCCATGGCAACACTACACTACAACATTGTAGTGTTCCTTCCATTCCATTTAGCAAAGGAGAGCTAACTGAAGCTTGTAGCAAGAGCTTCTCATTCTCAGTAAAGAAAATAACTGTCATTAAATTCTAAATTAAACAGAATTTGCAATAAAGGAAGTGCAAACATTAGATGACTCATTTCAGGAAGTGTTTAGATATGTGTTTATTTAAATAACTTGTTCCAAGATGATAAGTTCTGTTAAATCACTGACATTTCCAATCTTTCAATATTGCAATTTAAGATATCGGGGTAAAATAAGAAATTAAACTTTAGATATACTGTTGTAAGTCAGATGCCTGGAGTTACATAGACAAAGTGATTTAACTCCTAAATCGCAGATAATTAAGCAGTGAGAATGAAGGGGCATGGTCTACACACCATAGCTGCTTCACTAAGCTAAAGTTGTTTTGGTGACTATAGTGTCCCTTTAAGATTTATTTATTTTTTCTTTTAGGAACTGGGGACTGGTTCAGGTAGGTACTAGTGGTTAGTCCACGGTGCCTAGGTAATTATAGGGACAGACTCAATTGAGTAACTGTGCTTTGTGTGTTTTTGGGAGAGATTGCCCACTTTAAATTTTTCCAGGTACTTTTTACCTCTTGATATATCTGCTCTGTATATATATATATGGTGGGGTAGCCCCTTGCTAGGGCTTGGACTAACAATTTAGTTGGTTTCCTTGTTTTGGGGAGCTGTTTATATATACCCAGACCACCCTGCAATATAGGTTTTTGGGTCACTCCCTGAAATTTGTTTTTTCTTACGTTACCTGTTTTTCCTATTATCCCTAGAATCATTAAAGGTAGGGCTTACTTTCCCTATTACTGTCACTGTCACTGTCACTGTCAAGGGTTATTCTCCAGCTGGGAGAGAGACACTGGGCACCTTTGGAGCTAATTCATCAGCGCCCTGCATTTTTCTGGGACTTTTGGATCAGCTCTCATTTTACTATTTATTTGTTCATACAATTTAAAAATTAAATGACAAACTATGATATACCCATTATATTTAGCTTTCTGTGTTTATGACAAGTTGGATAATAAAATGATACACAATACATAGCTTACTGTTTGTAGCTTTTATTTTAGATTATTAATTCTATAATTCTGTGTGTTATTGTCCTGAGCGCATAGGGAGTTTGACCTTTTCTTCCTATTATATTGTATATATCTACTCCCTCACTTGTATGTTAACGGATTCTGAATGGGAGATCAGGCATGCCATGGATTTAAATGATGATTATAGTTTGCCAATAATAGGATCATGAACATTTAACATTCTTTTAAAAATGTTGCACAATTTAGCCCTGTAATCGAATGGGGTTTCCTCAGAGACGTCTGGATCAATAAGTGCACATTTTAGTAAAATGATAAGACAGTCTGAAGTGTATTGCATTTGAAACTGCATAGCTGAAAGGTTGGGTTTTTTATGTTGGCAACAAAATATTCATGAACACATGCCTAGTAATAACTAGAAACAGCAATAAAATAGTTATAAAAGGTTGATTTTCACAAATTTACCACATGATGGTGGGGGGCCATTCTTAATCATGGCTGATGAATAAAATCTTTATTTTCATGAACAATATTACGTGTTGTGTAGAGTCCTTCCAAATGTTTTCCAATTAAAAAAAAAGAATGTTTAATAATTTGTTTATGCATTCCATTTCCTTTTCCTTTGGAATACATATTAATATTCCAGTCTCTGCAATGAGGACATTGATTAGCCAATCAATGTATTGGTAAAATGGCTAAATCCAACATGGAATGTTCCATATTAGTATAATGATGTTCTAGAACTGGGGTGATAACCTTCAGCTTTATTAGGTTACGACTGACATGGCTGATAATTATTTAGGAAAATGTTTACAGTATGTTGATCCAACAAAGCACAAAATAGAGTAGTATTCAAATAATTCAAATTTATTTAAATATTATACCAGTTTGGTCAAAACGTTGACCAGAGTTTGACCAGTTTGGTCAAAATGTTGAAAAATGGTTTGGCACAAAATAGTTGAATGGCACTAACAAACTTTTTGCACCATAAACACTTTAATACAACAAGGTATACTTGCATAACAGTAACAAATATATGCAGACTGTTTGTATTAGTAATTTTTCACATGACGTGAAGTACCACAAAGAAAAACAATTGCAAAAACAAACAAAATAAAACTACGACACAAAGTACACTAGTTAAATATATAGAAAGGAAAATAGGGATTACAATAGCACACATCTTACATACACCTTCTACATGTCAGGGTGGCAGTCCAAAGACCGTGACCCCTGTGCCTGATGTAGATGATGAGCGGAGTCTTCAGCATGGTAGACTGGCCCCCTGGTGTTGAGCACCAGCGTTTGTGCGGCCACATACCAACACCCAGTTGCAGCTTAGCAGATGTCAGAGCAGAAGTATGCTGAGATGTATCCAGTACTAGAAACAAGACAGGGCTAGAATAGGCACCAAACAAGAAAACAAGACAGAACCAGTAGAACCCAGAACCAGAGAAGGATAGAAAGCTAAACCCAGAACATGTACACAATACACAAGGGATACATTAACAGAATAGGGGCAGGACAGGACAGGACTGTACATGGACTGGGAATACAAAATACAACAAGACAAGATGTAATAGGCAAACCAAGAAGAGACAATACTAAGTACTATATATGTAAAACATTGGAGATTTAGACATACATAAATGGCCAAGATGTATGCAGCCGACCAACTGCGTCAAAGTCCTCCAATTAAGGTGGGTCCTATCTACCTAGATATGCATGGCTAAATAAAGAATAATAAAACACACACAGCACTTACTTGAAAGAAAAGAACAGATTACTTGTAGCATCTGCCTGCAGGAACCAACTGAAACAAAAAGGTACGGGTGTGGCAACATAAAACAAACATTTAAAGGAATCCAAGAGACTGGGAATTCCAGGAACGGAATACAGGAATGAACCCAGAAAACCCAGCATAAAGAAAACTAGACACAGAATAGAAAACCAGAAAAAACAAAACAAGAATTGTAAAAAGAGTACTGGATACCAGAAGCCATGGTCAGACATCAGAACAGAGCAGAGCAGTTCCTGACACTACAATGAAAATTAATATTATATTTGTGAATGTGGTGTTACTTTAATGATTATAAAATATTTTACAGTAAGATGACAACATTTATTATGTATTAATATTAGTTATTATTATAGATTAAGTGTTCTCCAAAACCACATATAAAAAAATATTTTTAACGTAGTTATTATTGTGTTATTGTAGTTATTTAGACTTGACAAATGTTCCCCCCATGAAAACACCCCAGAAATAATTTACTTAGTGCATTAGGTTGTGTCAGTTTTGCTTTTGAAGAGAAAAGGCATCCGGAAGATGCACAAAACCCTTCATTCAGATTTAAGCACTCTCTTCCAGTGTCAAGATTCCTTATTCATTATGAAGAGTCTTTGTTCAGTACTTGTTAAACTGTCATAATGACTATGAATGTTACACTCGGCGGGTGAATGAATACCTTTCAAGTGTCTTATGAGTTTATATATAGCGCATGTTTTACAGTTGTAAACCACCTAATTGGACACTTATTCGATTCATGCAGATTTAAGGAGAAATGCTTATTTAATTAGCTTTTAACATCAGTATTTTAGTGGCTAGAAGAAATATTCAAAATATTTCTTAAAAAGACTACCTGTAAAGACCTGTCCAGACTGTTCATGTGATAGATTCTGGACCTATTAAATGCATGAGATGGTGTGCTGAATTTTAGTAATACGGTAATTTTTTTTATAGTATCTCAGAAAAATCAGCTACTTTAGAAAGATCTTTGGGAGACATGAGAGACCACTGTATAGTACGTGGAGGATTGGAATATAGCGGACTGCTATACATATACACTGCTAAGACATAAGGCTGACAGATCAGACTTATAAAGAATGATTAACTAGTAAGGTCAGCATGAAGGAAACATGATCGCCAATCCCAGTACTGTCACTGTCAGAAGGAAATCACAGGTGCTGTTTAATCCATGTTTCCTTGACATACCCCAGATGTCCCTGGAAGTTTTAATAGTTTATATAAAGACTAACATGTTCCATTACATTATGAGGCCCAGTCTGATAAATAACATTGTAAGGGATTTTTATTTCTTGTAAAAGTTAGTATTTAATATAATTCTTGTGAAGTAATTCTGCATTTTTTCTATTCTTCTTAAAATATAGAAATATTAGCCATTTGATGTACACTGCTTATAAAATAAATTTCTAATGGTATTAATATGAATGATTAATCAAAACACACATCTTTGTATTTAAATAGTTAACACCTACTTGTCGTTTGTGTTATACATTGGGTAAAATGTATACATACTTTTAACATACAGAGAAGAAAAATCACAACAGTGAAAAATACCTAGTTTTGTGTGAATACTGCAAAACATAGTAAAGGGATACTCCAACCACCATGACCACTTCAGTGATTTAAAGTAGTCAGGGTGCCGGAGTTTGTACGTGCTTCGCTTTGAAATACTGCACATACAGAGTTTAACCCCTTTGCCACTGGAGGTGTAACTTCACCTCAGGCAAAATTATTGGGAGTCTTTTGCCAAATTTCTGGCCTGGCTAATATGAATTATGTGCAAATTTCCATGCACAATGTGCCATTCATAGGCTGAGAGCTACTGGATCGGTTTCTGGGTTCTCTGCAGAATCTTTAAGCGCATCACCAGAGCTGAAAGAAGTTTTAGAACATGACGATTTGCCCCATTACCTAAGGGCTGTGATGCTTCCAGTAACTCTTTAAATAATCAAGGAGACTATCAAATCCAAAGGTAGTGTTACACACACGTAATTTGCAAATGCATCGTAGAAAGGATCCTCAGTTCCTCAGAATGTGGTGCAATACAGGAAAAGCCTATTAGGATTAGTGGAGCATAATCAAATACAACATTTCGGCATCAAGCCTTAACCCCTTAAGGACACATGACATGTGTGACATGTCATGATTCCCTTTTATTCCAGAAGTTTGGTCCTTAAGGGGTTAAAGGAGCACTATAGGGTCAGGAACACAAACATGTATTCCTGACCCTATAGGGTTAAAACCACCATCTAGCCACCTTGGTCCCCTCATGCCTTCCTAAATATAGTAAAATCTTACTTGTATTCAAGTCTGGAGCTGCATACTTTGTCCCTGTTTCCTTTTGACATGCCCACTGCCTGATGACATAATCAGAAGTGGCAGCCTGATCCAATCACAATGCTTCCTCATAGGATTGGCTGAGACTGACAAAGAGTCAGATCAGGGGCAGAGCCAGCATGATTCAAACACAGCCCTGGCCAATCAACATCTCCTCATAGAGATGAATTGAATCAATGAATCTCTAAGAGGAAAGTTCAGTGGCTGCATTTTAGGCAGCCATGACCCAGGAAGGATCTCTAACAGCCATCTGAGGAGTGGCCGGTGAAGTTATCACTAGGCTGTAATGTAAACACTGCATTTTATGCTGAAACAAGCAGTGTTTACAGCAAAAAGCCTGAAGGTAATAAATGATTCTACTCACCAGAACAAATTCAATAAGCTGTAGTTGTTCTGGTGACTATAGTGTCCCTTTAATAGGAGTAATAATCAAGGGGTCTTTGGAGTAAGTAATAATCAAGGGGTCTGTTTATATTTACTAAATAACAAATTGCAGTGAAAACCAAGTTCAGAAATTAGGCAAAAATAGCTAATTTTCAATTTAATTTCCAATTCACTACAATTTGTTGTTTAGTGAATAAAATCCCACAGAGTTATTCCATAACCTTAACTGAAGGTAAGTTGTTGGGAAGTGAAAGTAAATTTTTAAGACAAATAAGAAAGTGCACTAATTACATGCAGCCTTTTTTCCCGAACTTCAAAAAAATTTAATACAAGCTAGAGCTGTGTACAAATCGCTCACCACCAGCTGCATCAAGTGTAATAAAATGTCTGGTAATCCATTGATGGATGTATTGATTTTTAATCAATCCCTGACAAATCGATTAGTTTGTCCATAGATTTACAGTCAATCGATTCGTTCATCACAGCCGGGAGGGAATTGTGAGAAGTCTAATGTAGACACAAATGTAAATTAGCCTTACGCCAAACTCACCAAAGTGATACATTCGCATCACACCCAAATGTGAAGAAAGAAACATATTAACCTCAAAGATGGTATTAGCCGAATAGTAGCTCAAAAACAGAAAAATAATGAAAATATATATATTGTAGTATTTCAATAACATTTTAAAAACATGCAAATCAATCAAAAACACACAACCCACTCCCAAATATTGTGCATAACAAAATAACTTTGATTTTGCCTTGGCCTACAAAAAACTTCTGCAAACTCTCTCCCATGATTTGGGTCTCGCAAATAGAAATTTTCTTGCCTAAATTTAAAAAGATTTTTTCAATCCAAACTGAAATGGCCATTCTGTGACTATCGCTGTGCTTTAGAATTTTTCTAGATCAATGGTTACATTTGACCACTCTGATTATAATTAACTGCATCATAACGTTTAGTGCATACGATGGACTGTGAAGTGTAAATTTTTGAGAATTCAGAGTAAATGTTTAATTTTATTACAAATAGCTGAACTGAAATTGATTAATTTTTTTCTTTTTACAATTTGAAAATGTTAAATCTCACTTTAATGAATAACTTTGTGTATGATTTATTATATAAGATATGCACAATATTAATTATGTCCAATAGAGGGCACCATTGAGTAGTGTAGCAGATCCTTAGATTCTGCTATGAAATATTAATCAATTTGAAACTAAACATTTCTCTATGACTGACAACTATAGAATGCAATTCCCCTGATAACTGTATCGTTCCTTCTGTTTATTTTTAAATCTCGATATTGCCAGCAAGAGTATAATGCTTTGCCAGAATCCAATTGTACACAACATCAATGCAATTCAAACTAAATGCTTATGTTCTTTTTTCCCCGATTTGCCTTCAAGTAAAAAAATGCTGGACTTCAAGTACTCAAAGCAGGTTGCGAATATGTAATTAATTTCAGTCTGATATATCAGAAGGTAACCAGCAGACATTGCACTTTTTTATTGAGGTCTCTAATGAGTGAAATAGGCTTTAATGGGTAACTTTTTCACTATGAGAATTTTTGACATGTAATAGCAACATTTTATCATAGAGGACTATATCTACTCCATATATCCAATCACAATCCTGGAGTACTCTTTGTTATAAAATTCTTTCTGAACCCACATTGTCCACTGTTAAAATATATACATAAAATAGACTGGTTTATACGTTTTTAACCAGTTTATTCCCCAAAATATCCACTATTCAGTCCTGGACTGATATCACTTCAACATACTGACATTACCTAAAACGTGTAGTCATTTAATATTTAACATTAACGCAGGGAGAATTCATTATTTGATCAATCAGTTCCATTGGCATTCTTATTGTTTAATTCATTGATTATCTACCTGTAACACATGAATGCTATATACTGCAGACAGTACTATTCATGTACTTCCCATCAGTTTATATCAGGGGTAGTCAACTTTTTTTTTTTAAGACAGGAGTTTTTTTTTTTTTTAATATGTTCTTAAATATATATATTTTTCCCTTTTTTCTATTATACCTTTTTGTTCTGTGTGTGTGTGTGTGTGACGGGCGCTGTGCTGTGTGTGTGTGAAGGGTGCTGTGTGTGTATGTGTATAGTGTGTGTATGTGTGTGTGTGTGTAAGGGGGTAGTGTGTGTGTGAGTGGGCAGTAGTATGTGTGTGAAGGGTGCAGTGTATGAAGGATGCAGTGTGTGAGTGTTGCTGTGTGTGTGTGTGAGGGTTGATGTGTGTCTGAGGGAGGGTTGTTGTGCGTGTGTGAAGGGGTGGAGTGTGTGAGGGGGGCAGTCAATGTGTTTTTGAGGGGTGTAGTGTGTTTTTGACGGGTGTAGTGTGTGTGTAAGGGAGTCAATCTGTGTGTGTGTGTGTATGTGTGTATGAGGTGGCAGTCTGTGTGTGTGTGTAATGGTGCATTATATGTGAGTGTGGAAGTGTAGTGTGTGTGATGGGTGTAGTGTGTGTTTGTGTGTGAAGGATGCATAGTCTATGCTGTGTGTAGGTGGGTGAGTTGTGAAAATCTATCTTAATGTCTCCCCCTCCCTTTTTATTACCTTTTACCAGAGAGGGGGAGAGGGCATAATTCTGCAAGCCCTGGTAGTCCAGTGATGGCATGTTCACTTTAGCATGCTGCAGGCTAAATCTCCTGTACTTCTGCGAGCACAGCACTGTATAGGATCATTGCCATGGTAACACATGGCAACGATCTGACCAGCCCGCTCGCGGGAGGAACACAGAGCCTCCCAGGCACTTTCCTCCCTCTGCTGGAAGTTCCAGTGGGCCAGTGAGGGAGATCGTTGATCTCCTCACCAGCCTGAGAGGGTTTACAGCAAGGCTGGCTCTGCATGGGCCAGCAGGGGAGATGAAAGGATTTCCCCTGCTGACCTTGGTCCACGGCCATCGAGGCCCACTGGGCATTTTTCTGCAGAACCCACAACCGCCCACCTGAAATCCCAAACTAGTGGGCAGTAGGGACCAGGTTGACTACTCATGGTTTATATAAATAACCAGGTTGTATGGTATCTGATAAAACTACTTCAAGACCTCACTCACTGAAAAAGTTGTTTCAAAATACTTATGGATACATTATCCAAACAGCAAGGTTTTTTTGTGACTTGGCAGCGGAAAAAAAAACCCTTGTCCTGTCTCCCCCTTGCCCTGTCTTGGTAATAGAAGGGGACCAAGGCTCTGTCCTTGGTCTCCTTCTATTTTCTCTTTATACTGCTTCTCTTGGCAAACTTATTACCTCATTTGTATTCCGGATATATCTCTCCTCCCCAGACCTCTCCCCTGCCGTCCTGCAACGTGTCACTGCTTGCCTTTCTTCCATCTCTGACTGGATGTCCTCCCGCATTCTGAAACTCAATCTCTCTAAAACTGAGCTCCTTGTCTTTCCTCCTGCTATTACTGCTATCCTGCTATTACTGATCCTCCTCTCCCTTCAAGTTAGTGGTATCCACATAAGTTCATCCTTGCAAGCGTGCTGTCTTGGCGTCATACTTGATTCTGGCCTCACCTTTGAGCCTCACATGCAGTATGTTGCCAAATCCTGTTGATTCCATCTTAAAAGCATAGCCCACATCCGCCCCTTTCTTACACAAGATGCTACCAAAGAGCTTGTCCATGCTCTACTGGACTATTGTAACCCTCTCCTAATTGATCTTCCAAAAAGCCGCACTGCCCCGCTAAAGTCTGTAATGAATGCTGCTGCCAGACTGATTTTCCTCTCTAGCCAGTCCTCTCACACCTCACCCCTCTGTCAGTCCTTACATTGGCTTCCTGTATCCTATAGGAGTCAATTCAAAGTGCTAACCCATACCTATAAAGCACTGAACAATTCTAGCCCCTCTTATATCTCATCACATAGGTATGCCCCTTCTCGGACTCTCCGCTTTGCCCGTGACCTTCTCCTGTCCGCTACTCGCACCCATATGGCCAACTCGCGCTTGCAGGACTTCTCACGGGCGGCTCCCTTCCTATGGAATAACCTGCCTACCCCCATCAGACTCACCCCTAGTCTTCAATCATTTAAGAAGTGCCTTAAAACCCATCTTTTTAGGAAAGCTTATGGCCTCCCAGACTAACCTCTACCTCACATACCTGTCTCTTGATCTCTCCTAAAGGGCAGCACTCTACTCTCTCCTCCAGCTCTGCTTCACTCCCACCTTATTTGATTGCTATTTCCTGTCCTAAAGTGTTTTATACCCCACCTGCTATAGACTGTAAGCTCGTTTGATCAGGGTCCTCTTCAACCTATCGTTCCTGTAAGTTTTCTTGTAATTGTCCTATTTATAGTTAAATCCCCCCTCTCATTATATTGTAAAGCGCTACAGAATCTGTTGGCGCTATATAAATGGCAATAATAATAATAATAATAATAATAAAAAAAGCTGACTTTATAGGTTTTAGAGCTACTACTTCTATATTAATGACAACATTTTACTTGGAAGCAAGGTTCTCTTTTCACCCTGTTACATATGTATTTTTTTTTCAACTTTACTTTATTGTTTATGAGATACATCATGTTTTAAGGGACACATATCGTGCATACGTATTGATGGACGGCACATGAAAAGTGTTGCCCTGTAGTATGTAGAATTCAGAAGGTGTATTAGATTAAGTAGTTAGGCAATGAAGAATCCTGCAGAATATACATTATACATACTTTGCAATACTTTTCATGCATTTTTTATAAATATGACTAAATTATATGTGTCCCTGAAAACAGGGTAGCTGTGGACATACAGGAAAAGCCTACAAGTTTATTTCAATTCCCCTAACAAAGCAATACTGATTATTCTTCTAATGCATTTATTATAATTTATACATTTTCATATTCGTTCAAAATGTTTGCAAATCTGCGAAGATAAATATACAGGCAAACCAACAAATACATAAAAAAAAGTCTCACAATCTGGCAATACAATGCATACTTAACTAAACATGATCTATATAGGGTGCATTATGATTTAAAAGTGGGATTTAACCCCTTAAGGACCAAACTTCTGGAATAAAAGGGAATCATGACATGTCACACATGTCATGTGTCCTTAAGGAGTTAAGAAAACTAAATTGATTGTACCCTTTGAGTGCAAACTCCCTTTTGTACGTGGAAGGTTTTGCACACATGGCTTTTGGGATTGGCGCATTCTGCTAACTCCTGAAGCAATGATTGCTTTTGCATTGACACTGTAAATGTCAATGTTGCATGTCCACATGCACTGCAAGAGTTAAGCAATCAGAGTTTATCCTGGTTTATCTATCAGAGTGAAGAGTGAAGCATGTATCCTACTGGTGCTAATTAAAGCATTAACTTGGTATGTTTGACAGTGTCATGAAGGGGAGTGGCATAGTAATTATCACATGAAGCCAGGGTAATTAGCATTTTCACAACTATGGTATCAAGAATACATGTTTGTATTCCTGACACTATAGTGTTCCTTTAGGCAAATTAAAGGAAAATTCTGGTCATCATAACAAATGCTATGATGCCAGGAGGCCCCAGGGTGGTCTCTTTCCTTTAAGGGGTTAAACCGCTCTCAAATGGTTTAACCCCAAAGGCTGCCTCCACCTCCAGGTCGCTCAACGGTATTCGGCTTCTGAATCGGAGTGTTAGGAAGTGCAGATTGACATCAGGCATGGGTGCCGCTGATTGGCTAGAGTAATCAGCTGACGCTCTAAGCCAGGGGTTCTCAACCCAATCCTCAAGGACCCCCGAAATGTCCAGGATTTAGGGATTACCCTGCTGTGTCTAATGTGTTTGGGGGGGAACAAACACTTTAGACCTAACAGGGTAATCTCTAAATCCTGGACTGGTAGGGGGTCCTTGAGGACTGGGTTGAGAACCCCTGCTCTAAGCTAAATGCTAGTTCCCAGTTGATAAAAATGTTTTACTTTCATGAATATGGAGCTAGTGATTGGCTTACAGCGCCAGCAAACCGCTCTAACCAATCAGCGGCACCCCTACCCCGTGGCACTCTGTGCTTCCTGACAATCAGTAAATAAAAGTGAACATATTAACACTGATATTTTTTTTTTTTTACCTGGGGAGATGAGAAGGTCCAGAGTTTCCCTTCCAGGCCCAGGTACCAAAGCCTTATGATGTGGTGTCCACAATGAAGTGGAGGGATCATTTCACTTGTCCTTCCTACTCCACTTAAGTGCCCCCTCCTGCGGATGCCAATACTTGTAGGATTATTCTGTTAATTGGTGAACTGCAGCATTTTCCTGGTTACTGAATTGCATTGGTGAAAGAGTTAAAAGAAAGTGTTTAAAGGGACACTATAGTCACCTGAACAACTACAGCTTAATGTAGTTGTTCAGGTGAGATACATAGCTCCCTGCAGGCAATTTAGTGCTTACATTGATTGATAGGAATACCTCCAGTGGCCATCACTCAGACGGCCACCAGAGGGACTTCATATCATGTATGGCTCTAAAAAGGCCATGTACTCGTCAGACGTATTAAAATCTGACGTGTGCAGGAGAGAGAAGGCACTGTGTGCATGCCTTCTCTCTCCTGCCTGTCAGCAGAGGAGAGGGGGCGGGCAAAGACCGTGAGCTGAGCTGTCAGTCAGCTCAGCTTGTGGCCGTGCACACTACGCGCATGCGCGGTAGTGCGGTTAGGACTTCATAAGGCGGCATGAATGCCACCCTATGAAGTATGTGCGCATGTGCGGCGAAGCCGCGCATGCGCACAAGGGAGCAATGACGCTTCCAAACGGAAGCGTCTGATTGCTCCCTGCTTGCGCCTGCCTATTTTGTCATTTTGACTAAATAGGGGGCGCGGTTTCACGAGGCTCCCAGCGCTGGAACCAGGTGAGTAAAAACGGCTGCCTGGAGAGTCCCTTTAACCCCCTGGAAATCAAAGTGTTACATGTAAACAGCATACATACTCTTGGGTTGTAGGTGTTTCTGATCCACCTGTATCCTACTGCTGATTGTTACATTTAACCCTTTACTTTCTGCGTTATGAAAGTGAAACCGGAGAACACATGGTTGCTTAAAAAAACAAAAACAAAAGAAAAAACACAGTAAAATCATTCAGTGCTAAGTTAGAGCTTGTTAGAGTTAACCGGGATCTACTGTGATAGAATGAATTGCATAGAATGATATTTCACTTGCCATCAAATACCCAATGTGCTGGATACGGGGGATTAAATCAATTTATGAACATTCTATCCAGATCCCGAACTATTGGTCTTGCCACGAAACCCCAGCTGTTGCGGCATAACTTTTCTCTGAGAGTAAAAAAAACCTGCTTGCAATATAAATCATGTGTCAGCGGGGATGGGTTACTGCATTGGCATGCAGATGGGGGTCACCCAGTCATTGTTCACATCACCAAAGATGCAGAACGTTCTTGGAAAGCGACCTGAGGAGATCAGTGAACAAACTTTGCTGGTGTAGAGAAAAATACTTTTTTATAGAAAGGGTTTTAAACTGAGAGACACCAAGTGAATGATTTGTATTTCTTGAGTAAAGTGTGTTTTGAAGCATTTTGATATGAAATCAGATGCACCGTAATTAGTACAGTTTTATTCTGTGTGCGTTTACAATGCTTACAGCACAGGAGTCATTGTCATTATTGTTAAAACCTTGAATGTAATCTTCAGTCTGATTTAGTGATTGTAGTACCAGGAGTGCACTGTAACTGTACCACTGAAAAAAGTCAAACACAGTTTGACAGCTTACCTAGCTCCTGCTGGGCATCTGCTCAGTGCCATCTGTATTCAGTATTCTCCGACAGTAGATGCCAGTTGTCAATAGAGCTAAACAAGACTACAACTATTGACTGAAAGTGTCAACTAAGTGCTTTCCGCTAATGAGCCCTGTATGGTCCTGCTCTGCGCTATAGAGTAATCCTGCTGGACAAGAAATGATGCAGCAGACTAGGCTGTGGTGCCAGGATGACCAGGGTAAGCTTTCAAACTGTGCTAAACCAGTACATGGGATAGGACATAGGACAGAGTACACTCCTGGCACCATAACCACTATATTGGTAAAACGGTTTAACTTCTTACCATGGGACAGAGTACACTTCTGGCACCATACCCATTACAGTGGTAAAACGGCTTGACTTATTACCATGCTACAGAGTACACTCCTGGAACCATACCCATTACAGTGGACTGTAGTGGCTATGGTGCTTGAGGTGTTCTTTTATGCCCTCCCTACTTTTACTAAAAAAAAAAAAATGCAAACTCTTCTGATTCATTGTGGCTTTTCAATGGTTATACTATAACCTCCAAAGCATAGTGTATAAATCCTTCTGAATATACCGTTTTTTTCTGTCTATAACACTGTTTTTTTTCTAAAATTGGGGGTCATCTTATACATGGAATGTCATTGCAGGGATTAAAAAAAAACACTTGTTCGCGGGGCCTGGCAGCCAACCAAGCTATTCGCATATGGCTGGAGCTTCTTCAAAAATCGAATTATTAAGCCACATACTTATGGTATGGTGCAATTTGGCCACAAAACTTGGCTATTCGCTGACAGAACACTCAGCTGTTGAGTTCACTGCTGCTTGGTTCCCGCGGGCATTGACTGTGTTGTACACCTCTGTGACCTGCTGACATACTTGAAGCAGAAGAGGTGATTCTCAGTGAATTTGATTGATTGTGTGCGCAGGTCTGGGAGGCCTTGCGCAACCGCATGCTTCCTCGCATCACTCTGGACCACTTCAAGACCTCACGGCTCTGTACTACAGGTAGACGCCACAGGGTGAGACCTTGCCTGGACATCCCTCGTAGGGACCCGGGCAGAGGGCATCATTGCCCTCAACAGCAGTCTAGGGAACCGGACGTGGCCAGACCTTGGGGGTGGCCTACCAAAGTGTGAGGGGGCCCAGGACTGGTGGGGGATCCTGATCAGCCAAACTGGACTTTGCTATAGATGTTTAAAATATGTATTTCTTGAATTTGGGCTAAAAACATAGGGGTCGTCTTATACATGGGGACGTCTTATACATCAAAAAATACAAATATATATATTTCATTAAGATCCCCCAAGTAGAAGTATACTGGACTTGGTGTTATGCCTCAGCACCTAACTGAGTTCAACAGAGAGTCCACTGACCACTATTAATAATATCAAATGTGTCCATAACTTGCTGAGACCTCTCTCATTGGAATTCTCTTAACCATTAACTTGCTAAAATTACCGTACAACAGCATTGTAAATAAATCTTGAGATTGTTTATTTGACAAGTTGAAACAGACGTGTTAGCGCACGCATGTTACTTTCAACCTAGAGCGATGATGAAAAGATTCCATAGGGAACACAAATAACATTACAACTTTCAAATCGAAAGTAAAGTAGAGCAAACCAGAATAGACGGGGCGAATGTTATTATCAATACTATGCTCCTCGAGCAACATCCACTTACATGTCAGAGTTAAGGATTTTGTACTTTTTCATGTTTTCTTTTTACTATTTTGTCAGTGTTTTGGATCTACATTGAGATCTGCCTTCTGCATATGACACATATCCCCTCGTATATTCAGAATGTTGATAAAATAAAGAAGAAATAGTTTGAGAAACTTAGAGATGCTATGCATTTAGCTTGAGTTTATGATTGATGCCTGATTATTTTTTTTTATGGAAGAAGCAATCTTATTTTAAGCACTAAAGATTAGCCTATGCCTGCGAGTTCTATGATGCTGTAAACAAGGTAGTTTTCAATTTTTCAGCAGAAGTATTAAATCATGATAATAATACTGTAGCCTAATGATCAGATCTAGATATGATGAGCTAGAATAAGGATTTTGCTAGTATGTGAGAGAAAAATACCCAGTGGGTGTATTTTTTTTAAAAATGTTTATTTTTTAAATGGTTTAACTCCTTTTTAGAGGGGTCTCCAGGAATGCAGTAATTGAGCACACTGTAGCTATTACACTGTTAAAGACGTTGTGCAGCATTGTTAGTTTCATATGAGACTTTGTGACGTGTCTCAGTTTCATAATTTGTTTTTGGGACAGGAGGGGTCATTTCTAAAGGGATACTATAGGCATCAAAACAACTTAAGCTTAGTGAAACAGTTTTGATGTCATCCCCCTGAAGTTTCACTGCTCAATTATCTGCCATTTAGGAGTTAAAACAGTATTGTGTTTATGCAGCCCTAGCCACACCTCCCCTGACTGTGACTGTGTGAGTGCACACTCCCCCCCCATTTTCAATCAGATGTTAACTTGCCTTAGAAGTTTTGATTTTCTACTGTGTAGGGTCTAGGAGGCTATTAACAGAGAAGGATATATACAATTCTAGATGTAGCAGACTGTGCAATACAGGAACCTAAAAAATCTAGGTTATGTTTCAGGAAGTGTTTAGGAAGGCTGTGCAAGTCACAAGCAGGGGAGGTGTGGCTAGGGTTGCATAAACAAAGGGATTTAACTCCTAAATGGCAGAGAATTGAGCAGGGAGACTGCAGAGGCATGAGCTATACACCAAAACCGTTTCATTAAGCTAAAGTGTCCAGGTGCTTATAGCATTCCTTAAGAATATTATTCCTTATAGTAATAAGATCTGGCAGATCTTAATTTGCCAAAGTGATCTTCTTTGGCAGTTATTGCATTCATGTAACTACCTGGATCCTACACCTGTTTGGTCATGCCAGACTCATAAATTACAATATGCTACCAGACAAAACCTTCTTTGTAGAATTCAGGTGGCCTTGTCCACCATACAGGACATAATAAGTGTCTTCCAAATAGTGATCTTTCTACTATCCAGGGAATATTGCCTAGCCCAGATATGTTTTGTGTGGCAACTGTGCAATCAACTTCCTCATTCGAGAACTGGTATGGTATTCCCAACAATTTCCAGGGATTGCAACATACATGTTGTGTCACTCCAGATTTACAACTGGTAAAATTGGTGTAACCACTGCCGATTTGTAAGACTTTGGATAAACAGGCCATGTAACATTGCTCCCCAACAAACCGTAACAGGAAACAAATATACCGTATTTATCGGCGTATAACACGCACAGGCGTATAACACGCACCTCATTTTTAGAAAGAAATTCCAGGAAATTTCCCCCCTCATCCCATAGTATTCCCCCCCCTCATCCCATAGTATTCCCCCCTCATCCCATAGTGTCCCCCCTTTCCATAGTATTCTCCCCCCTTTCCATAGTATTCTCCCCCCTCCCATAGTATTCCCCCCTCCTCCCATAGTATTCCCCCCCTCCTCCCATAGTATTCTCCCCCCTCCCCTCCCATAGTATTCTCCCCCCTCCCCTCCCATAGTATTCTCCCCCCTCCCCTCCCATAGTATTCTCCCCCCCTCCCCTCCCCTCCCATAGTATTCTCCCCCCCTCCCCTCCCATAGTATATAGTATTCTCCCCCCTCCCCTCCCATAGTATTCTCCCCCCCTCCCCTCGTATTCTCCCCCCCTCCCCTCCCATAGTATTCTCCCCCCCTCCCCTCCCATAGTATTCTCCCCCCCTCCCCTCCCATAGTATTCTCCCCTCTCCCCTCCCATAGTATTCTCCCCCCTCCCCTCCCATAGTGTACTTTCCTCCCCCTCCCCTCCCATAGTGTACTTTCCTCCTCCTCCCCTCCCATAGTGTACTTCCCCTCCTCCCCTCCCATAGTGTACTTTCCTCCCCCTCCCCTCCCATAGTGTACTTTCCTCCCCCTCCCCTCCCATAGTGTACTTTCCTCCCCCTCCCCTCCCATAGTGTACTTTCCTCCCCCTCCCCTCCCATAGTGTACTTTCCTCCCCCTCCCCTTCCCTCCCATAGTGTACTTTCCTCCCCTCCCATAATTACTTACCTGTCCTGAAGCGTGGGCCGGCTTCACACCGTGCACCGCGGAACAGGAACTTTAATTTAAGGTTCCGGTTTCCGGCGGGACTGAAAGGAAGTGTGCACACTATTGTGCACACTTCCTTTCAGTCCCGCCGGAAACCGGAACCTTAAATTAAAGTTCCTGTACCGCGGTGCGCGCTGTGAAGCCGGCCCACGCTTCAGGACAGGTAAGTAATTATGGGATATCGGCGTATAACACGCACCCACGATTTTTCCCCTATTTTCAGGGGAAAAAAGTGCGTGTTATACGCCGATAAATACGGTATATATATTTTTAAAGCCAACAGATAATATGTGGAACATTCTATGTATAATATAAAATATACACTGTGAATGGGATAATAGGGGTTATGCATAAAATTTAAATATCAAACTCTAAGTTAAAATAATTTAAAAGTAGAGAGAAACTGGGAACATATGTCTTTGTTACAACACAAATCTGACAAAAGGACCAATATATAGTAATAATATTTTACAATGCATCAAATCACTTGGTATATTAAACCATTGGGCATTCCTGGCACCAAAACCATGAGAATGTGCTATAGTGGTTATGGTGTTTTGAGTGTTCCTTTAAGAGTAGCCAACTATGTAAGATATCATTGAGGGATTTCACACATACTCTGATCAGTTACAGCATTAAAACCACCTGCCTAATATTGTGTAGGTCCCCCTTATGCTGCCAAAACAGCTCTGATGCAATGCGACATGGACTCCACAAGACCTCTGAAGGTGTATTGTAGTATCTGGCACCAAGACATTAGCAGCAAATCATTTAAGTCATGCAAGTTGTAAGTCGAGGCCTCCATGTTGGTTGGATTTGTTGTTCCAGCACATATCACAGATGTTCAGAGATCTGGATAATTTGAAGCAGGAGGCAACACCTTGAACTCTTTGTCTATATTCCTTAAACCATTCCTGAACAAATGTTGCAGTTTAGCATGGGGCATCATCCTGCTGAAAGAGGTAACTGCCATATGGTGGTAATTGGTTTTAAATAAAAGGTGGTCAGGTAAGTTAAGACTGACTGGCAATATGGTGGTTATCAATACAAGGTCTGCAGCAATCTCTAGGTATGTGGTGCATGTCAAAGTAATATCCTCACCCAAGGTTTTTCCAGCAGAACATTGTCTAGAGCATAACACTGCCTCAATTTGCCTGCCATCTTCCCATAGTGCATCCTGCTTCCATCTCTTCCCCAGGTAAAGGATGCACACGCACCCAGCCAACCACCAGACAACCTTCCTCTATTGCTTTATGGTGCAGTTGTGAAATTATGCATTGTGGGTTGTGATACCTTTCTATCATGGCCAGCATTACGTTTTTCCAGCAATTTGAGTTACTGTAGCTCTTCAGTGTGATCAGAGCAGATTGGTTAGTTTTCGCTCTCCATGGGCATCAATGAGACTTGTACCCCTATGACCGTGATGCTGTTGTTTTAGTGGGTGTCCTTCCTTGCACCACTTTTGGTAGGTAACCACTGCTTACCAGGGACTCCTCAAAAGACTTGCCATTTTGGTGATGCTCTGACCCAGTTGTCTAGCAATCACTATTTTTTTTGTGTGCAA
This sequence comes from Pelobates fuscus, assembly GCF_036172605.1. NCBI lineage: Eukaryota > Metazoa > Chordata > Amphibia > Anura > Pelobatidae > Pelobates > Pelobates fuscus. Next base: position 71,230,273 of record NC_086322.1, on the reverse strand, counting down.
ATTTTACATATGTAACATCACAGACAAAAACAGTTCAGAATTAGACATATAGACTTTGATTTACAATAGAAGGATATATAAACTGTTGGGTAAACTTCACACACACACAGAAACACAAATATCACAATTCAAAAGGACTGAGCGGATTAGGCGGGCCTAAACTATAATAATTAGGTTACTTCATAACTTTCCTGAATACAGTACCAAAGGGAAGAACTAGAGTGATCTTTATATATAAGGATACTCATAACAGAGAATGCAACAAGGTATATAGTTATATCAGATTATCTAGCCAAGGTGACCATTTCAAATTTTAAGTGGCTATCATTTTGAAAAGATTCCTTTCCATATTGTGTTGGTATTTAAGCTGAGTTAGCACTTGGGTCCAAGATGGAGTCTTTTTCTGTAGCCAATATCTTGATATTTCTATTTTTATGGCCATCATAAGTTGGATTATTAAATATCTATTTTGAGTTGAGAATCTTCTTAGATTAAAATGGAAAAGAGCAACCATTAAGTTATCGTCCAAATCTTCTCCCACTAAATCTGATATAACTCTAAATGCTTTATTCCATATAGGTCTTAAAAGCTTACATCCCCACCAGATATGTTTAGAGCTACCTTCAGCGCAAGTACACCTCCAACAAAGTTTGGAATTATCAAGGTTGATTCTATTTAGAATTTTTGGTACCCTATGCCATTGATGAAGAATGTTATAATGGAGCTCTATGATATTTAAACAATGCAATGATTTTTTAACTTCTTGAATTGATCTATACCACTGCTCTAACTCGATTGAAGACCCACTTTCTTGTTCCCAGTTTTTCCAGGCTTTTGGTTTAGACTCTTTTTCTTCCTCTCTCAATAATTCATACCAACTAGATATCGATTTATGATTAGTATTATTTTTAAATAGATCATTTAATTTTTTATTTATCCTAGTGTTGTCATAAAGCAGATGGTTGTCCAAAGAATTTTTGATTCTTAGGTATGTGAATAACTCTCTTGAATTTAGGTCAAGACTTAACTGAAGATATGAAAGAGGCCTTATTTTATTCAATTCTAATAAATCATCTATTTTAGTTGAACCAAATTTGATCCAATTACCTAAATTTAGGTTATTCATATAATATTCCATTGTCTTAATTGGACTATACTTAGAAATTTTATTTAAAAATGTGCTTTCTTTTCCTGTATTTTACCCAAGTTTCATAGATATCTTTTATGTATGAAGTTTCTATGTTGGAGATGAATTTTGCACTGGCCCCAACGTCAATCCATAACATATTAGAAAGATCTTTTGAATTACACAGAAAGGATTCCATTTTATACCAAGGCTCTTCTAATGAGGTTGGGCCCTGCCATCTCCACAGATGGTACAGCCTAGAGGCTTCGTAATATTTGATAAGATTTGGGACAGCCAGGCCACCCTTACTGGGCTTTTTCATTACATGTAAGATCGAGGTCCTTGACCTCTTATAATCCCATATGTAATTCAGAAATAATTTATGAATATGTCTAAGTTTAGTTATTGTTATAGATAAAGGGATCATTCTGAACAGGTATGACCAATGAGGTAGAATATATGATTTGATGATATTTATTCTTCCCAACTAGGAAATTCCTATGTTTCTCCACTCTTTGAGTAATTTATCACTGGTATCTTTTATAAGATTATCCACGTTTTTATCGATCATTTCTTTTAAGTTATAAGAGAAATGAATCCCAAGATATTTAAAACCTTGCGATGAAGGGATATTTAACTGATAATCTATTAATTGTCGTAAAATCTAAATTGATGGGCATAACTTGGGATTTACCAATATTTAATTTATAGTTTGAAACTCTAGCGTAGTCTTCCAACTCCCGAAACAAGGCCCCTAGTGAGAAATCCGGATCAGACAATGTTAATACTATGTCATCAGCATATAGGCTGATCTTAAATTCAGAATGGTTCAGAATAACTCCTTTAATTTGATAGTTGTTTCTTATGCTCACTGCAAGAGTCAAAATATATAAAAGCGGGGCCAGGGAATACCCCTGCTTGCTCCCGTTAGAAATTGTAAACCAATCTGCGGAGATGCCAGGGCCCAGCCATTATTGCAGTTTTAATGGAGCCAACAAATCCAAATTTGTCCAGAGTCTGGCTCATAAAACTCCAGCTGACCCTGTCAAACGCCTTCTCGGCATCCAGTGACAGGGCCAGCATAGGGATCTTGCTCCTTGTTACATAATCTATCAGGGCAGTCAATCTTCGAGTGTTATTACTTGGATCTCTATTCTGAACAAAACCTATTTGGTCATGATGAATTAAAGATGGAATCATTTATTTTAGTCTATTTGCAATGACAGCAGAGTAAATTTTAATATCTGAGTTTATAAGAGATATAGGCCGGTAAGTAGCCAGATTAGTTGGGTCCTTATCAGGTTTTAATATCGGTGTAATAATTCTTTCAAAGGGAGACCCGATTCTCTAATCTCGTTAAATGTATCTACTAGATGTTGCAATAGCTCATTTTTAAATTTCTTAAAAAAACAATTAGTATACCCGTCAGGACCTGGGGCTTTGCTCATCTTAAGCCTGTTAATTACCAGACTAACCTCAGATTCAGAGAAAGGTAAGTTTAACGCTTTCTGCTGGCCATCTGTAAGAGTTGGCAATTTAATCCCATCCAGATACTCAGACATATCTAATTCCTGGGGGCTGATGGAGAGATTATAAAGTTGTGCATAACATTTATTAAAGGCATTACCTATTGATTTTGGGTCTTTATAATTATGATCATCTACTATGATCTTTTCGACTCTCGATCCAGCTTTTCTATTTTTTTTGTCTATTGGAAAGCATTTTATCAGCTTTGTTGCTTTTATGGTACCAATTCTGATTTAGCTTTTGTAAAGCAAAATTCACTTTTGCCAATAAAATAGTATTGTTCTTCTTGGATATTTCTGATATTTGATGATCAAACTCCTTTGTAGGGGAGATTTTTTTTTTTTTATTTAAATGATAGAATTCAAGATAAAGTTGATTTAAAGATAGGCCTTGTTCCCTTCTTTTTCAGACCCCGGTTTAATTATATAACCCCTTATTACACTCTTAAAGGCACACCATAAGATTTAGCAATCACTATTTGATTCTTGTCAAAGTCATTTAGATCTTTTTGCTTGCCTATTTTACCTGCTGCCAACACATGAAGTTCAAGAGCTGACTGTTCACTCGCTTCCTAATACATATACCCAAAATCCACAAGGAGCTTAATAACCCTCTTCACTGGGGATGGCCATTTGTCTCAGATGTAGACTCTTTAATGTCACCTTTATTCCAACATAGAGACCCCCTGCATATCTTAAGGATACCAAGATACTATTACAGTATCTTATATATGTATGGTAGGCAATATTTGTGTAAATAAAATGAGACCACACAATAAACACAGACACTTATTACATGGTTATATAGTTACATAGGCTGAAAAGAGACATGCGTACATCAAGTTCAGCCTTCCTCACATCTGTTTTTTGCTGTTGATCCAAACACTGTTTAATTACTTTTCAATGAGTTTGGTCGTGGTTTTTATTGAAAGCTTAAGGGTCTTAAAACCATAATCTTATAACCATATAACCATATAACATAAACTTTAACCTTTCAAGACTTTTGCCTGGTCTGATGAATCATGTTTTCTTGTAGATCTGGTGGATTGCTGGGTGTGTGATGTAATTCCAGTAAAATACAAGTTTAGCAGGCTAAGATTGCCACAAGGCATATGTATGTATATGTGTTTGTAGTATCAGTTAGTTAATTACACGTAGCTAAGATACTGTTATCACTGTACTGACCAGGTGCAGGAATGTAAGAACTGGAATTACGCGTCCCTCTCCTTTGTATCAGATGAGCCACGTGGTTAGACCGGATGGATGAGTTTAGACTCTATTTATTAAATAGGTTAAGGGTATGTGTGGGTGTAGTTAATTGTGGGAGGAGCTACAGTGCTATATAAGGAATGTACTCTATGTATTCAGTACTCAGACTTTGCTGTATTTTGGTGACGCTAGTCCCTCTGAGTCCCGATCGGTGATCCAATAAAGAATCTCTTCCTTCCTGAAGAAACCTGTGTCCATCTCTCTGTGCTTGGCTTCCGTCAGTTTCTCCGGTATCATTTGGTGCATTGGCCGGGAAGCTCATCGTTCAACGGTAGCTGAGAGGCAGAGGCGTGAGACGGTCTATCTTTGCCCACGTTCTCTATGGCTGCACCCCTGAACTTCTGCGTGGACCTCCCTTCGTCTCGGCGCCACTGGTCTGTTGTCCAGGAGATCATCGGCCTCTACGTGAGAAGTGCTGGGGTGTCCCCGTCGATGAGTGTGAACTCAGGTTCAGGAACGAGGAGGTAAGACAACTGCTGTTTTAGACGGCAGGACCCACTAGGGGTATACCGATTGTGCGGTAGGCCCAAAGGGGTTTTGAATCTGTGTATCTGCCCCCTCTGTCGGAGGGAAGGAGCGAAGGCGCACCGCTCGATCGAACGCTCTTTAGTCAGACCGTTTGATTTGGTTAGTCAGGCGGGGTCCTGGTGTAAATAGCCCTAGCCGGACACCGGTGTCTTGTCTAGACTAGCGTTCTAGGGTGTATATTACGTTCGCTAGGTCGGAGGGACCGGGAGACTAAGCGGCGCCTGTGTAAATTCGGTTCGCTAGTTCTCATCCTATCTGGGCTAAGTGGGAAGGCGTGTAAATTTGGAACCCACTAGACTTTTGATAGTGCGACTAAGAGGCGCCTGTGTAAATTCGGTTCTCTAGCTCGCTATATATGTGGTGATTGGGCAGTGTGGCTAACCAAAACGGGTGTATATAGTTTTAGGTAGTCCATTCAAGGTACTGGCCAATAGTTTAGTTGGGAATTGTAAATGTGTTAACGATTGTTTTAGTAAAGTGTATATCTTGTTAGATAGCGCGAGCTCAGCCGTCTAGCGAGAGTGTTAATAGTGTGTTGCTGTATTATAGTGCACGGTACCATAACCCTGTATATTTACTGACATTATATAATAAGTACTAATTATTGTCGTCCATTGCATGTTTAACACCATAACCACTAATAATTGTATTGTGACCTTAACTTGTGCTTTGACCTATGCTAACCGTACTGTAACCGCTATTTGTAAAAGACGATGTTACTGGGGTGTGTTATAGACGGGTAATTCGTATATAGAGAATTATAGCGTGGGTGACTGTATAGTTACGCCAAAGGGCATAATATTGATTATATAGTGACTGGTGTAACAGCTGTGTGTGTACGGGAATTCCCTGAGTGTTTATTGTTATTGTGTACGTTTCACTTGGTAACCGTACCACGTGGTGCTGTTGCCAGAGGAAACGGGTGTGACTGTTGAATAGTACGCGTCTATAGTATTCGTTGTCGACGACGTTCCATTGTTAAGTATGGGTGCGTCGCAGTCAACGATTCCGGATCCCTTAGGATGTATGGTTAAGAATTTTAAAAAGGGATTCAAAGTTTGTGATTTTGGGGTAAAGATGTCTCCTGTACGTTTGGTCACTTTGTGTACTAGGGAGTGGCCTACTTTGGTTGCGGCATGGCCGCCACGTGGCAGTTTGGATCCAACTCTGGTACAGCGCTTACACGTGGCTGTATCGGGTAGGCCTGAACTTTACGGCCAGTTTCCTTATATTGACTGTTGGAGACAGGCCGTAAATGACTCGCCAAAATGGCTCCAGACATGCCACGAGGAGCAGTGTCGCCTCATGGTAGCTAGGACTTGCTCGTCCACTAGGACTGGTGTTAGGCCCATTTTGGACACGCCCCCTGAGTCCGAGATCCCTTTGCCGCCCCCTTACTTTCCGTTAAGAAGAAGTGACGCAAACGCAGGAAGTCCTGCACCCCTCCCCTCATTACCCTCATCCACTTCCGCTTCCTCCTCCAGTACAGGATCCACCCCCCCTCGTACTAAATCTCCCCTTCCGGAACCAGAATCCACCCCCATTAGAAACGAATATCCTGATTTGGCGCCACTTCAGACTTCCGGTCAAGCTTCATCTAGCTCGGCTCGAAGTGTTTTATTTACGACCTTTTCCCAAAACCGACCTCCCACATCCCCATACCCTATCTCTCCCCGACCGGAACCCATGACTGACGCCTCTCTACGTAGCCCCATCCAAACCCGACAGTTGACTGGTGCCCAACAATTAAAGCACTATCAGATGCCTCTTCGTCTGAATCCCGGGTCAGCTTATATCGATGCCGCAGGTCAAATGGCACACGCTGACCCAGTCTTCGTATATGTCCCATTTACCACAACCGATCTTTTAAACTGGAAGACCCATAATTCCTCGTATACTGAGAAACCACAAGCTATGACTGATCTGTTCACCTCAATAGTACAGACGCATAATCCGACATGGGCTGATTGCCAGCAGTTACTAATGACTTTATTTAACAATGAGGAAAGGACAAGAATAAATCAAGCAGCCATTAAAGCATTAGAGGATAGAGCCCGTGCTTTGAACCAAGCCAATCCAGCAGCATGGGCCGCGACACACTATCCCAACACCGATCCCGATTGGAACGTAAATGGTGCTGATATGGTTCAACTCAGAGCCTATAGAGACGCTATAATTGCTGGCATGAAAGCCGGAGGAAAGAAAGCCATTAACATGTCGAAGACAGTTGAGGTGATCCAGAAAAGCGATGAAGCGCCCAGTGTCTTTTATGACCGATTATTGGAGGCATACCGCTTGTATACCCCCTTTAATCCGGAAGACGCAGACAATTCCCGAATGGTTAACTCCGCCTTTGTCAGCCAAGCATACGGAGATATTAAGCGCAAGCTACAAAAGTTAGAAGGGTTTGCAGGTATGTCCATCACCCAACTAATGGAGGTAGCAAATAAGGTCTATATGAACAGGGATACAGAAAGTAAGAAAGAGGAAGAGCGCAAGATGCGTAAAAAGGCTGATATGCTAGCGGTAGCGATCGCAGGCGTAGATAAACGGGGCCCAGATAGAGGCAATAATAGATGGAGTAGGGAGCCTTTGAGTAGGGATCAATGCGTGTATTGCAAGGAAGAAGGGCATTGGAGGAACGAATGTCCGCAAAGAGAGCAGTACGAGAGAGACCAACCCAGGGCAGGCTACGGAAACTTTAGAGGTAGAGCGAGAGGTAGAGGAGGCCCCGGAGGGAGTAATGGTTATAGAGGGAGTAATGGGAACAGAGGAAGTGTTAGGGAAGACAGGTATATTCCAGCAGCGCAAAGGTCCCGCGATAGAGAAGGTAGGGACTTTGTAGGATTGGCTGACACTGTCATGGAGGACTATTGATACCGACCGGGCTCCATCCCCCTTGGTCGAGCGGAGCCTATGGTCGATGTATCAATAGGGGGGAAAAGGAGTGCGTTCATGATCGACACTGGTGCTGAACATTCAGTGGTGACTAATCTAGTTGCTCCTCCATCTGGAAGGACTATTACTGTGATAGGAGCAACTGGAAGAAGTGCTGAAAAACCGGTTCTTAAAAGTCGACTCTGTACATTGGGAGGCCACGTAGTAAAACACCAATTCCTTTATATGCCTGAATGTCCAGTCCAATTGCTGGGACGTGATATGCTATCAAAATTACAAGCGCAGATTACGTTCCTACCAAATGGAACAACATCCTTAAAGTTTAATGGACCTTCAGGTATTATGACTTTATCCGTACCAAAGGAAGAAGAGTGGCGACTTTATACAGTGTTGACTAGCCAAAACCCTAGGAGTGATGAGACATTGTTTAACATACCAGGAGTTTGGGCAGAGAACAACCCACCAGGACTGGCCCGCAATATTCCACCAATAAAAATTGAACTGAAACATGGGGTTTATCCAGTGAGCCTAAGACAATATCACATTCCGCAGAAGGCTAAGAAGAACATCCAATCCTATCTGGATAAGTTCATACGCGATAAAAGTAGCCGAAGTAACTCCGTGGATACATCACTCCAGGGTTAAACCAGCAGCAGTCGATTCTTGGCAAATTACAGCAGATCCAGAGAATCCCTGCAAGATCCGGTTGAAACGCACTACTCAGTCGGAGTAACGAGGAATTATTGTGGATTACAAATTTTATTGTTACAGGTGTGAGTGAGAAGGCCATAATAAAGCCTGTCCGCTTACCAACACATAGTGTATAAGCCAGGAAAGTCTCGAAGGGACACCTGTGAAGACGAGCAGAACTCCATTCCCTGCAGCCCTCACATCCTGGAAGCTGAGGTTCCATCGCACGGACGAAGACTGAGGATGACGGCGAAAGATGTGCTTTTGATTGTGTTTATTTATATGTGTTTTTATATTCAGGAAGGTAGAGGTACCGACACTCCTAGCTGTGAGGTATGCATTAAGACTACGAGAACAGGTAACCATATTTCCCAAACCCTAATTTGGCATTCACAATACGAATGTAAAGGAGAGGTATCAAGATGTAGATACCTAAATATAGACTATAGTGTGTGCCATTTAGGAGTAGGAGAACCTAAGTGCTTCAGTCCAGAGTATCAACCTCGTACAATTTGGTTGACTCTCAGGAATGGAGATCCTCAGGGGACCTTAATTAATAAGACGGTGTTAGAATCCGTACATTCTTCGGGTGTTCTGCTATTTGATGCATGTAAGGCGATATCAAGTGGTAGAAAACCGTGGAATGTATGTGGGGATCTTAGATGGGAGAGGACGTATGGGTCTAATGATAAATATATTTGTCCCAGTAGTAAAAATAAATATGTGAGTCCTAGATGCCCAAATAAAGACTATAACTTTTGTCCATATTGGTCTTGTGTGGGGTGGGCGACTTGGGGACAGACAGTAGATAAAGACATGATAGTGACTAAGTTGCCGACTAGCCCTTATTGTAAGTCTATGGAATGCAACCCAGTCCATATACTTATTAATAACCCCGACAAGTTCCTAGATAAGTATGGAAATTTATTTGGGTTTCAGATATACGGGACGGGTTTAGATCCTGGGACATTATTGTTTATAGGAATAGAGACTGATACGGTATCCTCCCAGACTCATCAAGTATACCATTCCTTTTATGAAGAGATGAGTATAGATAATAAGATCCCCCATAACGCTAAAAACCTGTTCATTGACCTAGCTGAAAGTATTGCCGGTAGTCTTAATGTTACCAACTGCTATGTGTGTGGAGGTACTAACATGGGAGACCAATGGCCTTGGGAAGCAAAGGAGGTAATGTCCGGTTCTGAGGCAGTTGACCAACTAATATCTACACAAGCCGATTATCATTTGAGTGTTAGAGGTAAATCTGAGTGGAGATTAAAGACCTCCATCATAGGTTATGTTTGCATAGCAAGGAAAGGAATAATGTATAATACTTCTGTAGGAGAATTAACTTGTCTAGGGCAAAAAGCTTATGATGATGATACTAAAAATACAACTTGGTGGTCGGCTTCAAATGTCTCAGAACCATCTAACCCGTTTGCTAGATATGCCAGTTTAAAGGATGTGTGGTTTGATTTATCCATCACATCTACCTGGAGAGCCCCAGCAAATTTGTACTGGATCTGTGGTAAGAAAGCCTATTCGGAGTTGCCACAGGACTGGGAAGGGGCATGTGTGTTGGGTATGCTCAAACCATCCTTCTTCTTGTTACCGATTGAAACAGGTGAGACTTTAGGTGTTAAAGTGTATGATGTGAATCATAGGAAGAAAAGGGGACCCTTAGAGATAGGCACCTGGGAAGATAATGAATGGCCTCCCCAGCGTATCATAGATTATTATGGGCCAGCCACGTGGGCAGAAGATGGTACCTTTGGTTATAGAACCCCAATTTATATGCTCAACCGTATTATAAGATTACAGGCGGTGGTTGAGATTATTACTAATGAGACCTCACAAGCACTCAATCTTCTAGCGAAGCATAATACCAGGATGAGGACAGCAGTGTACCAAAATAGATTAGCCTTGGATTACCTTTTGGCAGTAGAGGGAGGTGTATGTGGGAAGTTTAACCTGAGCAATTGCTGTCTTCAAATAGATGACGAAGGGCAAGCAATAGCTGAGCTTACTAGCCATATGGTTAAACTAGTGCATGTGCCTACTCAGGTATGGAAAGGGTACAATCCAAGTAGTTGGTTTGGTAGCTGGTATGAGTGGTTTGGAGGGCTTAAGGCAGTGGTAGGTGGAGTCCTACTGATTTTACTGTTGTGTCTACTCCTACCGTGTCTTATACCCTTAGTAGTTAGGTCTGTGCAAAGCCTGATAGGAAGTATAGCAGAGAGGAAGGCTGCTGCACAGATAATGGCGATATATAAGTATAAGGCTCTAGATCAAGGAGAACCAATGCAGGAAGATGAGTGTTAAAAGATTCACATCATAAGATAAGTCTGGTCTGGTTCATGGTAACCTGAGGTATATGCAAACCAAGGTTAAGTGATGCCTCAAGTAATTGTGAAATATCAGAGGCATCAAAGGGGGGAATGTGATGTAATTCCAGTAAAATACAAGTTTAGCAGGCTAAGATTGCCACAAGGCATATGTATGTATATGTGTTTGTAGTATCAGTTAGTTAATTACACGTAGCTAAGATACTGTTATCACTGTACTGACCAGGTGCAGGAATGTAAGAACTGGAATTACGCGTCCCTCTCCTTTGTATCAGATGAGCCACGTGGTTAGACCGGATGGATGAGTTTAGACTCTATTTATTAAATAGGTTAAGGGTATGTGTGGGTGTAGTTAATTGTGGGAGGAGCTACAGTGCTATATAAGGAATGTACTCTATGTATTCAGTACTCAGACTTTGCTGTATTTTGGTGACGCTAGTCCCTCTGAGTCCCGATCGGTGATCCAATAAAGAATCTCTTCCTTCCTGAAGAAACCTGTGTCCATCTCTCTGTGCTTGGCTTCCGTCAGTTTCTCCGGTATCAGGTGCATGTGCATCCTTTACCTGTAAAAAAGAGATGGCAGCAAGATGCACTATGGGAAGATGGCAGGCAAACGGAGGCAGTGTTATGCTCTGGGCAATGTTCTGCTGGGAAACACTGGGCATTCCTTACTGATGTTACTTTGACACGCACTTGTTGCAGAAATGCCTCTGCCACGTGTTCTTGGAGGGGCCTGCTTGCCAGCCTCCTGCCAAAAGACTAAAAACTATGTGAACAGACTTGGTTCATGGGATGTTATATTTGGTTTGGGAACCGAACAGGAACACGAACCAGAGACCACCCGAGAGCTTGTTAAGCCTACTTGAGAGTTTGTAACACATTTTTCACCGCAGTGTTCTAAGTGTTTGTCTAGTTGGCCACTGATAGCATGAACGTCCACAAGGTGGTGGCCATCTTGTTCCTGCGAACACAGGCAGCGGTGTTTGGTTGTCGAGTTCATGGAACTGTTTTTGGACACTGAAACTCCCGAACACCGCTGGACTTCCAGGATCGCCTGCGTTCATTCTACACAACTTAGAAGGGCCCGTTCGGTAGAAACGTTCCCATGAACAAGGTGAACAAGCTCCAAGGTAAGAACGTTGACCATGTTCGGTCAATGTCAATTTGTTCGGTTTTTAAACTACCGAACTAGACCGACCGCAAGCCCTGATTCTCTGGCACTGTTTTGGGCATGGGACCACGCGTGTGGTTGGTCAAATTATGACTTCCAGGAAATTTCTGAACCCCTGAACCGATCTGGGTGATTTTTAGATATGTTGGTCACCTAGATTGGGGCTTTCAGGGGATGTAACTTTTGTGCGGGGTTTGTGTGTTTAAAGGTATTTTTGGGGTTTTGTAAAAATGTATGTTTTCTGTGACTGGAGATAGTTGGGTTTAGTTTAGTTTAGTTCCTGACTCAATTATCTCTCAGGCACACTGGAGGGATTGACCTGTTCTGTATGGGAGTGTCCTGGACCCAAGAGCCAATGTAATTGTGTGTATGTTTTTACTCTCATGTCCAGGGGGGGGGGGGGGGGTGCCCCTTGCATGGGGACCTGCATATAAGGTCAATTGTGGCTGCCAATAAAGGTGTTCCAATTTCCCCTCAACACAGAGGCTCGTCTTGTGCTTGTAGGGGAATGCTATACCAGCTATAATACCTGCTCTTGGGATTGTTCTTTGGATTGCTATAATCACTAGCTCTTTGTAAGCTATACCTGCTATATTCTGTTGGAGGAGAGGTCTTCTCACTGGGAGCTGGATCCAGGAGTTTGGTCCAGAGTGAGAAGGGACGGCGAGAACCCAGCCAAACTGCAGCGGCTAAGGGGCTACGGTGCTTATGGTGTCTGGTGCAGTGCTTATGGTACTCGGCGACAGCTAGAAAGCAGCGATTGGCGGAGGCACCCAGTCTGCCACAGCACCACATACCTAGAAATTGCTGCAGACCTTAGAAAAATAGCAGCATAGAATGTGACGGCAGATAAGAACCATTCGGCCCATCTAGTCTGCCCAATTTTCTAATACTTTCATTAGTCCCTGGCCTTATCGTATAGTTAGAATAGCCTTATGCCTATCCTACGCATGCTTAAACTCCCTCACCACGTTAACCTCTACCACTTCAGCTGGAAGGCTATTCCATGCATCCACTACACTCTCAGTAAAGTAATAATAGTATTATTAACCACCATATTGCCAGTCAGTCTTAACTTACCTGACAGCCTTTTATTTAAAACCATTTACCACCATATCTTTCTTCAGAACTTGACCCTGGGGATGACATTTGCCCCAATGCTTCATAACATCACAACAATACAATTAAATAAAATTAAAGGGAGGAAGGGTGGGGTCCTTCCGTGCTGCTCATGCTTTAGTAAATTCTGACAGGATTGCAATTTCGACTTTCTCATTTGTTAATCCCAAATTGTTGACTATATTACCCATCAGAGAGGTATTTTCTGTGTGCTTTCACTTTTTTTGTAGTTTTTTAAATTTATTTTGTTGTGATTATTTAGTGATTGACTCAATTATCTATTTCTCTTTTTGTCTAGAAATTAAAATAGTCTGCACCAGGTGGAAGTGCAGACCATGTGCTCCACCACCTGGCCATCAGGTGATCATTTCCTAAATAGAACTTGTTGTCAGTTTTCATGGGGCATCATCATCCTCTGACACTCATCCCCCAGACCTCTGCTGCCTTATGAAAGTGCCATCCCCAGAGTACCTGTGATGTGGCAAACCTCTGGCCCACATACAGCGTATCCATTGTGGCATGTGTGCCATAGGTTCATTATCGCTGCCCGATAATCACTTAAGGTGATAATGTTATGTAACAATTGTCAGTGCTGTCAAACGTGTGTAATTGTGTATTGAGTGGTGAGCTCATGCACCAAATTAATTTAACATTTTAGTAAAAAATATAGAAAATACATAAAATATGTACATGTAAACCTACAAATTACAATGATATTGGCTTGGTGCCTTTAAGCTGAATATATGTTGTTATCATGGCAGAAAATGAGAAAATATTTTCTATTCTATGCTGTTTCCCAATGTTCTGTAATAGGAATGAGAAAAAAGAAGGAAAAATTGAAAATCTTGCAAAACACACACTATTTAATAATAAAAGAGAAATTCTCTTTCTGTCTGTGCTCATTGAATTCCTCTGATATTTTGTGCAAGTTTTAATTAGGGCAGCTGAAGACAAAGATAAGATTGGCAATTGACTTCGCATTACATGAATTACTCCTCTTAGCACAGTCGTTCCAAAAAAAAAATAATAAATAAATAAATTGAGATGTCCCTTTCATTTTAAAGCAATTGACTATAACAAAGCTGACAGTCACTAACCTAAATGTGAAATTAGTTTATGGAATGCTCATCCGAAGAACCTGTTTGCTGCAACCAGGGATGTCTGAACGATAGATCCCAAGCTATTGCAGAACTACAATGCTCATGATGCTTTGACAGCCCATTAAATAGCAAGGTATCATGGGAGTTGTAATTCAGTAGCTAGGGATCTAGATTTTGACCATCCCTGCTGTAGTGTGATGCAAATTAACCCCTTAAGGACCAAACTTCTGGAATAAAAGGGAATCATGACGTGTCACACACGTCATGTGTCCTTAAGGGGTTAAGCAGGGGTTAAAGTGCATGCAATCTCTCTCTCTCTCTCTCTCTCTCTCTCTCTCTCTCTCTCGATTTCTTGGATTTTTTAAAAATGTAATCTTGCTTTTTCTCCCACCCCATCTGCTTAATTTACAAAAGCTCATAAAATAACTTTGTTTTAACATTACATGCTCAATTTAGGAGCCACAGTTACATTCCTATTTAATAACTCCTGTTGTGTAGTGCTTAAGCTACACGTCGCACTCCCAAAATTAGCTCCGTAGAAATCAATAGGAACAGTACAGACAATTGCTATTTAATTGCTTTTACTGTGTCATTACATCCAATGCTAACTGAACTTTTTTTTCCATAACTTTATCTGTTACCATAGAGCTGGACTAAGCCCCCTCCCCCCCGTAATCTGCAATTACCTTATATTATTGGAATACTCATTTTGTGTGCTAAGAACTCTCTCTTACTCCTTTATTGCAGAACAGTGCAATGTTTTTGATCACCCGTAGCACTGCAAAGCTTGTTAAAAATTAAACCTCATAATTAAATACATTATAATAAATCATGTTGTTAGACTCCCTTTTAAAGTGGATCTGTTTTCATCTATTTTATTTTATTTTTTTATGAAGCTAAATTCTTTATTAAAATCCGCTAAACATCCCTTTTTTCATATCTTTCTTTACAAAGTTGGACTTCAGGCAAACTGGGGACAAAGTACAACTTTGAAAAAAGGTAAAATCAGGTCACACAAGAATTTAAATATAAATGCTCACTGTAGGTTAATGTTCACCTGCAGAAAGAACTGAACCTTTTTATTCTTCCAATCCTCCTTGCAATACCTTAAGGGACAATAAAGGCACACATGCCACTTCATCTCAATGAAGTGGTCTCGGTGCAATGGTCCTGCAGGTGGTGCTTGCTGCTCTTGTGCATTATTTACCCAATACTCCTCTACGAGCAGTCTTGGATTGGACCATTTTGGAGGAAGCCATGACTTAAGGAGAGGTAAGCAGTGGAAAAGGGTAAGTAAAACACTTTATTTTATTAACATTTATTGGAAAAAGGAGGAAGAACTCTACAATTAGATAGGGGACACTTTGGTGTTCTTTTACAACCTCCTCTAGGAGTCAGTCCATCAGTTTTTTCTCTTTCTTCCTGGAGATATATGGGAGTAAGGTAAAGAAGAGATTTAAGAGATAGTCCCCACAGACAAAAAAATGATCGAGGAGACAAAATCTCAAACAGTTTCTCTGAAACTGCTATGTTTGCATCTGCAGGGTTAATACCTGAGGGACCTGGCACCCAGACCACTTCATTTAGCTGAAGTGGTGTGGGTGACTATGGTGTCCCTTTAATAGATTCCCACAATGGCTGGAGACCTAACACATAACGTAATCCACATTTGTGGTACCAATAAAAATTCTCACAACTTTTAAATGAAATGCAGTATGTTAGCTTCTTATAGGTTTCTGAGGCAGAGTTCTGCAATAAGAATCCAAATCAGTGGCGAATCCCCATACCATACCCTGACTGGAATAGTATCAGAGATTTAGGCCACCATTAAGACACCATAAACATGCTTTGCATAAAGATGTCTCTCTAAAACAAGCTTTCACCCGATCAGGTTCACTAGATATATTAAAAAAGTATACGTAAGATCACACATTTGCATCGTATTCTGCAATATTCTCGAAGGGGAGAGGGTAGTATTAAATTGGGCATTAAACTATTCCTCAATCTTTGCCCTCACACCTTACTGCTTCGAGGCAGTCTCCATGTTGAAACAAAAATCTCTCTAGTAATAGACTTGATCAAAAAAGTTAAACAAAAAAAAGAGTTTTTAATCTGTGTATTCACAGACATTCCCGCTGTGTTCGATATTTGTCATAAATGATCGATGCAGAATGAGTCACATATTATTATAAGAATAACTATGGATACAGTAACTGTAGTTTTTTTTTTTTTTTTTAATTCTTTATTTTTGCAGTGCATATATTAATCACAGGCAGACAAACGGTACCCCAACGGCAATCCGTATGCAGGTTCAAGACATTAGTTACAGTGGGGAATAGATAAACAATGCACTTTTTTTTTTTCATAGATACATATGGTTTGACATCAGGTTGGAAATAAACTTGGCTTAGGAATAACTTGCAATATGACATGTTAAAATACTTATGCATTTAACTTCGCTAATCATGGAATGAGCACACGGTTACTCATAGTGAAAATACTTGTCGATGTACATTAGAGTGAATGAGCCTATAGTGCTTGATAAGTGTATAAGCTTGGAACAGAGAAGCAGAGTCAATAGTAAAGGCTGTGCTTCAGCGCATAATATGCTTAAAAATAAATGCTTATGATGTGCTTAAGGTAACCACCCCATGTTTACCCCGTGGTAGTCAGGTGAGAGTCTATGTCGGCACTCAGGAGTGTGCAGCGTAGTACGCTGTAGCGTGGGAAGATGCTTAGTTGGCTGCAGTATAGGTATGACCATAGGTGTGTGTAGCGGTAAGGTCACAAAGGTGAGCGTTTACAATAGTGGGATTCCATAGCTTATAGTGTTGCCCCATTTTTATATTAAATGGACATATATAAATCTGTCGTGGCTGCCCTACAGGTTATGTGGATAGTATGCTGCATCACGTGCTAGGTATGCAAGACCCTACTACTGTGTTTGCCTCTAGGTGACAATGCTGCATAACATGTTAGGGTTACAGGAGGAGATGACAAAGGGAATTCAGTCAAAATAGCATATGCATGGCAACATGACCCTTATCTGAGTTCAATCTGAGAGGCAGGTTGAGAGACCTCACTGGGTATTGTCAGGAAAGTCCTGCTGCTCCCCATCGGCAAGTTGTCAGGCAAGTCAGGTCTCCTGGGCTTGTGATTTTTCCTCCCTCCGCCTTGAGTGAAGATGTAGCTGAGTCCCGCTATAAGGGTGAGTCCGACGTATGCCACGCTGCCAGCCCTGGGCTCCGTATGAGCCAACCATCTGTGCCCACGGTCCCAGTTCCATAAGTGGCCGGTAACGGAATTCCTGGTTAGTGTGGTCAGTCCAGGTGCTGGGTTGCGGTTTGAGGAGTGACCTCTGGGGCTCAAGGCCCAGGAAGGCTGTCGTGGGGTCAGTCCCAGTCCTATGGTGCGGAGACCAGGCAGTACAGGCCTGCTTCGAGTGGTGCGGTGAGGGGGTTCCACTGCTCAATCACCTCGTGAGAGTGAGGTGCCCCTCTCTGCGTTGTTGCCTATGGAAGGTGAGTGCCGCCGTGCCCAGTATAGGCCTTAGTGTCGCCATGTTATAGGGGGCATGTGAGAGGCCGTCAAGCTGGAGTCCTCTTTTAAGGTGCCGTCTCTTGCTGGGCCAGCTTGAAGGTGGGTGCTTTGAAGGGGGGGCTGAGGTGGGTCGCTTCTTCAGCGCCTGGTTGCTGGTTTTGGCGGGTACCTTGTATTGGCTACAGGTTTTGCGCCGTCACCTTTGGTCTCCGCCATCTTGAATGCTGTGTCGAATCAGGGTGGCCTTGAAGCGGCGTCCTGGCTGGTCGGGGTTCGAGGGTGAGGACCGGGATCACCCCCCGGTCCAGAGGGGGGGGAACGGGGCCGTTTCCTCATGGGTCTGGCCCTTGGTTTGGTACCGATGGACGGGATAGTGGAGCAGCGGCCGTCTGCTCCACTCACCGCCGGAGAAGGCCTTGATTGCGCCAGTGAGGGTTCACCCCCCAGGGGACTGGAGCCCTTCTGGCCAGCCTCACCCTGGGTCTGGTACTCTCCACCCGATTGGAATTGCCGCTGCCGGTCGGTTTTATATGCCAAAATTCCAGTGTCATGCTTATATTTCCTTGTTGTTCCAGGAGCTGGTCTAACATGCGACCGTCCTGCTCGGCGGTCCGGCCCCGCCCCCCAGTAACTGTAGTTTTACATGTAATGACACTGGATATTCATAAAATACTGCATCCATGGCTGGTTAGTAATCATTGTACATTTGAAATCTAACAAACAAGGAACTGGACTGTCCAGTGACCACAAAGTATGTTAAAAATTAACTTTTAATAAGTATTTTGAACTTTAAATTTTAGTTAATTTTTAACATACTTTGTGGTCACTGGACAGTCCAGTTCCTTGTTTGTTATTTTGTTCTATGGGTTAACCCCTACCATTTCTGTCCAGTTATTTATAGCTTCATCCCACCGTTTGTATTTACATTTTTAAATCTGTCCCATTACAGGCGCCAATTTAGATACCTTTTGCATGTATTACACCATGCCTATTTTAACATATTTAATGGGACTCCAAGTGCTCAATAATTGACTTGAGACTTAAGAAATCGAGGTTCTCCTGAAAGCTCGTCATTCCAAAATTCTATTAGTCCAATAAAAAAGGAAACTGGAATATGGGCAAGCGACAATGGCCAAATAGGGATGGCTAGACAACTGGGTCAGAGCATCTCCAACATGGCAAGTTTTGTGGGGTGTTCCTAGTATGAAGTGGTTAGTACATACCAAACGTGGTGCAAGGAAGGTGCAAAATTAAAAAAAGAAAGGTATTTAACTCTTCAATGGCTGAGAAGTGAGCAGCGAGACGTGACTTATACGCCAAAACTGTTTGATTATGTTAAAGTTGTTTTGGAGACTATAGTACCCCTTAGATGACTCTACTAGTTAATATGTTAACTGTAAACTTTGCTTAATGCGACACTCCACTGCCCAAATAAAAATAAAGCAATACATCACTATTTAGTACATATACCAACCAAGAAGTAACAGGACCTGTTGTCTGAAAGTTAGCTGCAATGGGTCTAGGGCTTGTTTGTGCAAATTTTGACTAGCATATGTTTATATGACATATATGACATATATGTTTGTGAAAATTAAATATATTCAGGAAAAACATGCGTTGTTGGACATACAAATCTCCTTTAAATATATAGGGAGTTCACAGTTCACAACTGTGTATCGCAAATGCATGGACAACTACTGTCCCAGAATACAGTTCATTACATCATCAGCAAACCAAGATGAGCATAAATAGACAGGCATTGTCCATTACAGGGTTCTCCAAACTCTGGCTCTCCAGATGTTGCTGAACTAAAACTCCCATGATTTTCAAAGAATCATGGGATTTGTAGTTCAGCAGCATCTCGAGGGCCGCTCCACATTTAAGGAAAAAAAGGGATCCTTAAAACCAACAACGGAGAACTGTATTAGGGTTGGCATGGCAGAATCTAGGGAAGAGAGATCTGTACAAAGGTGGCCTTTAAGTGGTAGGTTGCTCTAGTCCCAGAGCATTCAAATTATGTCCAGTTTGTCGAGTAGGAATCTAAAAATGATTCTCTGTGACATACCTCCCATGCTGCCTGTCCATCAGGCAGGCTGGCCAACTGAAGGCAGGACATGTAGGAAGCACTGTTTCAGCCCTACCTGCACGGACCTAGTGCCCTAATTATGGCACAAGTGCATCTTATGATAAACTTGTGCTATGATTGTTGGGGACAGTTCCCTGGTGTCCCCAAAAGCAGGACGTAAGGGAACCAAGGTGGTATAGGACCCGATAATCAGGACTGTCTCATCAAATTTGAATGATTGGGAGGAATGCTTGGAAGCAGCTAGCTGATTCCCCTGACCTGTTTATAGAACCCACTTTTGTCCTGCCTGTGAGCATCATGAGGCTGCAATATAAAGAGTCTTCTCCACTAAGCTTGTATGTTGTTTTTGTTGTTACCAAAAATATTAGATCTTGTGGCCACCTTGCAAGTTCTTAAAATCCCTGATATATACATTTGTACAACTGTAAAGATAGTTCTTTTTTAGTTACAGTGTTCTTGCCCAGGATTCCCCATTAGTGCAATCTTTAGGAATTTCAGACGATCTGTGTAATCAAGAAAGAAACAGTCTAACACCAGTGTTCTTTGAGAAAACGTGCAGGTTCCTTTTTCAGCCTCTTAATGTTGACTCTTCGCAGGACTTTGTGTCATATTTATTGTGCACATACTCCAAGGTCAATACATTATGGGCCAGGGTATGTTGTGATTGGCTGGGAAATGAAATGATTGCATAGCTGTACAGTACCATTTTTCACGACAACCAGGCTCTCAGATTTACGATTTCTTCTGAAGTCTATGAAAAACAATAGTGTTGGTTACCTGAGCAACATTCAAGCACTCATGGAGGCACACAGCGATAACTCAGAGATTTTAGTAACCTTTCACTTACCCTTGATCTCAAGCAAAACGATTTAAAGGTTCAATCTAAGACCAGCACAAGCTTTAATTATTAGTTTCATGTGAGCTGAATTATTAAGCCCGTATTAGAGTTGCTACAAAACAAATCCACTTAACCATGAGTAGTTGAACATGTCTCATTTTCTCACTGAAATTATGTAACCCTTTACTGAAGGATGAGACAATGTAAAATCATTAGGTGGAAAATAATAATAATAATAATTTTCTGTTAAAATGTGCCAACAGAACAGTTAATTTAGAGGGTACATGTCATGGTACATACATGTTTAAATTAAATTTAAAGTACGTAAAATGTTATCCATGCCAGCAACAACAAATAAATGTGCAGTTTGTTCCTACCGGTTGGCTATGTTTGTCATCGTTTGCATGCATGTATCTGCACCCCAGAAATAAAGAATTTGAAAAGTACATAGACTATCAAGTATAAATTGTGCTAGCAGAATTGATAGCAACCATAGTTTGATAATGCATTTTATAATACATTTAAAAAAAATATGTTTCTCTGTTCTAACACAATGCCATGGCATTGAAGCCATTGTGACAAGGATGTATCCCCAATAATAGTTTCCCCATTTTGGGCAAAAGGATAAATATAGGTGGGTGTCATGCCGCCCACCGGGTCCGTTCCTGTCAGCGAGCAGCGTGGGTCCCGGTAGGCACGCATCGTTGCGGCGGCATTCCCACACACTAAAGGGAATGCTGCCGATCTCTTACCTGTTCTCGCCCGCACGGGTTCACCCATACTCAGCGGGCATGTCTCGATCCGGCGGCATTCCCACATGGTAAAGGGAATGCCGCCGATCACTCACCAGTGCTGGCTCCTCCTCTCTCAGCGGCCGGGTCTATATCATTAAAGACGCCGGCTGCTGCAACTGTGTTTAACTTAAGGGTTTTCTCTTTAACTCTTAAAGGGCCAGATCAATAAAAATTATGTGGGTGTGTTACACACACAAGCATGGTCACATGTTTCCCTACAGCCTATCAGGGAACATCTTAAGCTATTTAAATCTAGTTTGTCCATTTCTTGGTGCCCTATCGTGGTTTCCATATTGGTTATTCCTTGTATTGATTTCTTGTGTATCTGACCTTGGCTTCCCTTTTTGACTATACGATCTCTGTATTCCTTGACCTTTGGCTTGGCTCCTGACTTTTCTGATTTCTATATTCTTCGACCTGTGGCTTGTGCATCATCTGCTTTATTTCTACTTCTTGTCTTTACCCCGTCTTGTGTCCTTTTGCCTTTATACGTTAAATCCGGTCATTCTAAGGCCCGGTAATACATCTTAGGTATTTTCTCATCATCTACTTATCTTCTGCGTGTTGGGCATCTACAGTAATTCTGACAGTGGGATTGGGTGGTGGGTGTTACATATGTGTAACACACATGGTGCCCAGATCATGGTGGTGCCATGGGAAATTAAGAGGAAATAAGTGTTTAATGAACATTTCCTTATGCTATAAAATATCTAATATATATCACCATTATTCTCAATGTTATGGTTGAAAGTCAACCGGTTATGTAAAAATGTTTGACCTTGTTAGAGAGCCGCTTAGCTCGCTTCCAGAGTGATGCTAAAGTATTCTTATATGTTCAGAAATGCAGTAGAATAGTATTAAACTGTGGTTTTTGGTGACTTTTCCATCGAGTCCCAAGGAGAGGACACTGGAGAACAACATGAGCTATAGGTCCAAAATCTGGACTAACCCATCTGGCCAAAGGCACTTGAGAAGTATAGTGTTATAGTATGAGGGTTACCACTCTAATTGGTTAGGAATAAAAGAAGGTACATTGAGATATCTTGTAGACGTAATCCGAAGTAACATGGATTGTACCATAAATACATCGCTAGAACAGTGCTGTATTGAGTCAAACTCGAAATTCTCGAAATTCTCTAGCTCTAAATTCTTTTGAACACAGTGCAATTACAGTAACAATGATGCATAGCATTTTAAATTCAACTTACATACATATCGACTTGGATAGTTTAGCCAAAATTTGACTCGTTGGCGTCAGACATAATTTACTGTTTAATGAATAGATTTATTTTCCAAATTGCAAAAATCATTTGGGTTGCTTACAGTCTCCTTAACAATCTAATTAAAAAGGGTTTACTTAGAAAGTCTTAACTTAAAGTTCAAAGTCACATTTATAGACATATGATACGCATTAATACTTAAGCATATTAACTGAATTCTCTGTTGTTATGATGCTTACTGCTGTACCATATAATGGTTTCCAACTGTCCAGTGTGCAGGAAAAATGGAACCTTGAAAAGTATAGTATACCTTTTGTATATTCTAAAATCAGCCCTGTCTATCAGCTTGTGATCTCTAGTACTAAATACCAGTTGCAAAGAGAACTGCTAGTCTCATTTTTACATTAAATACTTAATATATAGCTACTATGGAGGTGATAGATGGGGTAGAGTACAATGTCTCGCCTAGCTTGAGAACATTGTGAATTATTAAGAAGGGCTGACATACTATTTCCTCCCATTACATAAAGGAAGCCATGCTATTGTGGAATAAGAGCTAACACTGAGTATAGAGTTAAGGAAGCACCTGAAAGCCCACAATCCTGAAAGAATCCATCCCCACTAGACCCAAAGGATGCCACACTTCTCTGACATGCAAGGTTGAAAACAGGAAGGGGGCTAAAACAGAGTGTATGTGTGTTATAGTGTGTACCTTAGTGTGTGGCATTGTGTGTCTAACAGTATGTATCTGTGTGTCTAGTGTCTAGCAGTGTGTATCTGTACTTGTGCTGTGTGTGTGGCACTGCATTGTGAGTATATATGTGTCTATGTAAGTAGCTGTGTCATGCCTCCAAGCTGTTCCACTTTCAGCAGTCCATGTATGGACAGTCCACATTTCACGTTATGTCCCACTGTTCCAATATAGTTCCCTGGTGATCTGCATCTGGGAACTGTCTCCAGAGAGCGCTGTGCTGAGAGTAGCAGAATGATTCAGAGTGCTGCAGCTGTGGCATGGTAGGAATGCTGTGTCCATATGGCAGTGTGTATCTGTGTGTATGGCAAGTTGTATCTGTGTGTCTATGTCTGTGTGTGTGACAGTGTGTATCTACTCTGATCAGCCACACCAATAAAACCATCTGCCTAATGTGAGTTCCCCTTCTGCTACCAAAACAGCTTTGATGCATCAAGGCAAGGACTTCACAAAACCGTTGAACTTGTCCTATGGTATCTGGTACCAAGACATTAGCATCAGATTCTTTAATTCATGCAAGTTGTGAGGTGGGGCCTTCATAGACTCAATCAGATTAAGATTTTGAGAATTTGGAGGCCAAGGCAATAACTTGAACTTTGTCATGTTCTTCAAATTCTAATTTTTGCAGGGTGCGTTCTACTGCTGAAAGAGGCCAATGCCATCAGGAAACACCATTGCCATGAAGAGGCAATACATGGTCTGCAACAATCTCAAGGTAAGTGGTAAGTGTCAAAGTGTCAGGGTGGTAGTCCGGTGCCCGGAACCCAGACACAGTGTCAAGGCGGCAGCGCGTGGACCGGGACCCAATATGCCTGATGTTAAGTGGGAGTCTTCAGCGTGGAGGTGGATTAGCAGGGTCTGGTGCAGGGTAACCGCACGCCCCCTGGTGTTGAGCACCAGCGTTTGTGCAGCCACATACCAAGACCCTGATTCAGCTTAAGCAGATAACAGGAACTAGAAGCTTGGAAATTAAGCAGACCTCCCAGGAGCTGAATGGGGAGGCTCTGCAGCAAGATTGTATGCAGTACTAGAAACAAGGAATGACTAGAGATAGACACCAAACATGAAAACAAGACAGAACTAATAGAACCCAGAACCAGAGAAGGATAGAAAGCTAAACCCAGAACATATACACAAGACATGAGGAAAACATGAACATAACATGGGCATGACTGGACAGGACTGTACATGGACTGGGTATACAAACTGAAACAAGACAAGATAACATAGGCAAGACAAGAGGAGAACTAACTAAGTACTACATATGGAAATCATGGGGATTTAGTCACACTATATGATCATACATTGCATAAGCCTGCCAACAACGCCAATGTACCCCATATCTGGCAGGTCCTACACTGCCTAATGTATGCTAAAACATCCTAAGTAGACATATATAGCACTTACCTGCAAGAAAGGGCAGAAGCTTTGAGCAGCTGCCTGCAGGACTCTGAAACAGAAAGGAATGATGGAAAACAAACGGGTGTGGCAACATAAAACAAACATTTAAAGGAAACCTGGAGACTGGGAAATCCAGGGACGAACTATAGGAATGAAACCAGAAATCCCAGCATAAAGAAAACCAGACATAGAATAGAAAACAAAAAACCAAGAAAAACCAAACAAGAGTACTGGATACCAGAAGCCAAGTCTAGACATCAGAGCAGAGCAAATCATGACACAAAGTAACATCCACATGAATGCCAGGACCCACGGTTTCCCAACAGAACATTGCCCAGAGCATAGTACTGCCTCTGTTGCCTTATTTCCATAGTGTATCCTGCTGCCATCTCTTCCCCAGGTGAACGACGCACATGCACCCAGCCACCCACCTAATCTCAATGAAAATGTGATACATTAGATCAGGTAACCTTGTTCTGTTGTTCCATAGTCCAGTTCTGATGCTCACATGTGCGTTGAAGGCACTTTCGGTGGTGGACAGGGGTCATAATAGGTACTCTGACCAGTCTGGAGCTATGCAGCCTCATGGGCAGTAAACTGTGATGCATGCTGTTTTCTGACACCTAACATTAAGTTTTTCAGCAATTTGTTCCACTCACACAGATTAGCTACTGTAGCTCAGATAGGCTAGCTTTTGCTCCCTGTAGGGGATAAAATCAGCTATACACGAAACCCTCTTAGTTAGATAGATATTTTGTCAGAGCCACACCCTCTTAGATAGACAGACAGGATCCTGGGAATCAGTCAAGAAGACAAGAGATGTGTTCTATAACCAATTCAAATTTAATTATACGTCAGTTGCATTTATACCCCATTTTCATGTCGGTGGGGGTCATGAGCATTTAATTACATAATATGTTTTTCACAAGTTATAAACAGCTGTTTCTAGTTATAATCTTTCGTTATATAACGCAATACACATTTGATTAAAATCAGATATTTACAAATACCGATATCTTGGACAATTAACAAGAACATTTCGAAATCAGTACTTTTCCGTAACTAGGATTTTATATAAATCCTATTTCTGAGAATCGGAGATAAAATGCCAAATGTATTCTTGGTTCAAATTAACCCTTATATGAACAGCTAGGATAGATAGCAAGATGGATATTCGTATCTACAATTCCCCTCTTAGATCATATCATGATTTATCTTACGGTAAATATCCATGGGAGGCCTGCGGCAGAGAAACAAAAGGAGGTATATTCAGACGTGCTAATCACGTCTGCGGGACTTTCATTATTTCTTCACCTCGATTTCCCCCATTTGCTCTGTGCCGTAGGTTTTCCCTTTAAGAGGAGTTCGAGCTGTCCCCAGCACCTCTCAAGCTTCTGTGGAATGTAAGCCCCCGTCTCTCCTGGTGCCGGCCGCACACTTGGGGACGATGCGCATCCCTCACGGCCACCGGTCCGCCGGAAGGACCGCATCTTCTTGATCCACAGGACTCGCAGCACCAGGGACTCGACTCCCCGAGGACCCCCACAGACTCGGTAAGTCCGGGCTGTCACTCCTTCGGCGGGCAGGTAGTCGGGGAATACAGTTAGTTGCTGGCGACATCTGTGGCCACATGTGCCGTACCTGCCAGCCTTTCTGAAGCAGTTAATAGTCCCCTTCATGCCTTCTTTCATTGCAGTGAGCTTGTATGCAAAACGGTCCTCACGGCTCTTCTACTGGCGGGCTCCTTTTCGGCAGCCTTTGCCAGTTCAGGAAGGCAGTCTGGGCCCAGCACGGGGAACTCCCGTCTCGGCGCGTATTGCCTCCATGAGACCGGATTTCCCCACCGGCCGGGGGGGGGGGGGAGCGGGGCCGTGCCCCGTTGCCTGGGTAAGTTGCATTTGTTTTTCTCTAAGTTGTCTGCGTCCAGGCGCGGAGGATCGGCATGTAATCTGACCGACTCATGGTCACTCGAGTCTGGTCTTGCGGCCGAGGGTAGGCCTTGAAAGTTCTTTACGGTGTTTACAGCCTTCTGTTAGGGTCTAATTGGTATCATTGTAAAGCTGGTGTTACCCTTTCCTTAATTTCAACGGGTAACCTGGTCTTCGTGCCTTCTGTGGGCGTTTCAGAGCCAGTTTAGTTTGTTTGGGCTGGGAGCCATGTTAGTCTGCTGCCATGCAGCTCGGTGGCCAGGCCCCGCCCCCTGTGCTGTCATATGTTGTGTAGTGAGAATAGTGGGATGGCCCAGAGTGATAGTAGTAGCAGTCTCAACAGCCATTGCACAAGCAGCCAGGGTCCTAAGACACGTTGGCATCCCCTGAACCGGAACAGGGACTACTTTGGAGAAAAATGCTACAGGACGCATACCACCTCCATGTTCCTGAGCACAGACCGCAGCCATGGTTTTACAGTTGTCCCTTGCATAAAGATGAAATGGTTTACAATAATTAGGCAGTCCTAAAGCTGGGGCCTGCATAATGCCTACCTTGAGTGCCACATATGCATCATCCATTTCAGGTGACCATCTGATATAATCTGGGCTGTCCCCTCTTACAGCCATTCTCAAAATTGAGTCATAGTATGAACATTCAGGTATCCACTGACGACAATAATTAATCATACCCAAGAAGGTGAGCAACTCCTTCTTTGTAACAGGTTTGGGTATCTTTTGTAGAGCTTCAATACGTTTGGAGCTGAGTGAGCGTGTACCTTGTTGTAACACAAATCCCAGATAGTCAACCTTTTCTGCACCTAATTGGATCTTATGCTTGGCTACCTTGTGGCCTTCCAATGCTAAATGTTTCAATAAGCTGACAGTGTCTTGTGTGCTGGCTTCCCAGTCACGACTGCACAGCAGTATATCATCAACATACTGCAGCAGGACGGAACCATGACTAGGGGTCCATGACTTAAGGGTTTGCTGGAGCACCAGTGAATAAACAGCCGGTGAATCCACATAGCCCTGGGGAAGGCGAGTCCAGGTGTACTGAACCCCCTCAAAAGCCATAAGTAGTTGTGTCTCTTGGTCAACAAGGACCGAGAAAAATGAATTACTTGAATTAAGTCAATGAGTCATTGAATTAAGTCAATGACTGTAAAATACTTAGCTTCATGAGGAATGGCTGTTATCAGAGTGTTAACATCAGAGACAATGGGGGCTATTGGGATAATTAGATTATTAATGGCCCTAAGGTCTTGAACAAATCTGTAGTCCTTGGTAGCCTTAGGGACCGGGTTAATGGGGGAGTTATAGGGGGAGACTACAGGCCTTAGTATACCCTGCTGAAGGAAGGACTGGATCATAGGTCTGATCCCATCCTTCTTCTCCTGTGACAGGGGATACTGTTTAATATAAATTGGGCTGACATTTGGGTGTAGTTTTGCTTTATAAGAGGTACAATTTACGTATCCTACATCTAGCTTGGACAAAGCCCATACAGAAGCAGGGACCTCATCCATATCCATCTGCAGGAAAATTCCCGAGGAGGGGGCAGTGAGGGAAACTGCCATGCCACCCTCAGGGGAAAAATCCACAGTTGTACCTAGTAGTATCCCTCCCTAGGAGATTACCAAGGCACCCTGGGATTAGGCTAAACTGTTGGCGTAGAGAAATAGGGGAGTTGGGTAATTTAATTTTCAAAGGGATAGTTTTGAAGGTTTTTGTTAACACTCCATTTATTCCCACAGAAGGTGTTGACTTTTCCCTTAAACCTCTATATACATCCATACATATGGTGGAACAGGTGGCACCCGTGTCTACAATAAAGGGCATATCCCTCCCATTTACATTGAGGACTATGAAGGGTTGTTCCATAAAACTAGAGGATAATACAGGAAAAGCTGGAGTGTTACCTTCTGGGCAGCCCTATGGCCATTGGATGTGATGGGTAGGGCCAGAAGGAGTATTGAGGCCAGAGGGGGCATTAGGGATAGGAGAGCGATGTTGTGGGGGTAGTGGGACTGCAGGGGTATCCGTGAGGGACCCTGGTAACCTGGGGTTTGTCCAGTCTGTGGTCTAATAGGGTTGTTGCACTCATTCCTCCAGTGTCCCTGCCCTCCACAGTTAAAACAATGTGTCCCTCTATTAATAAATGGTTGGGACCTATTTCCTCCACATCCTCTTCCCCTTGGGCTCCTGAATCCTCTTTGGTTTAATCTCCTATCACCTCCTTTCTCTTGCCTGATTAGGGTCACAATGCTGTAAACCCTGTGACTGATACAACATACTCTTTCCATCTTTACCTATAGCAAAACAACCTGCTGCTTCTCTCTCATGTATTTTCCGCAAAAATTTAACTGGAGTGAAAGTTGACCACTCTGAAATCAGCTGTTTAACTAGCAGTGAATATGCTGGAAGCATATTCCCAATGCAAGTCTGTATTTTTAAAGAACCCATACCACTCTCCTCTGAACCAAGTCCAGCTTCATATTTCCAACATTTATAAAACCTTTTAGTGAAATCTGTCCCTGTCTCCTTTGTGCCCTGTTTACAGGACAAAGCAGTGGAGAAAGACTGCTTGTCTTTCCACAATCTTATCATCTCTGTTTTCACTTCAGCCCACATAATGTCTCTCCCTTTTTCCGTGGCCAATGGATAAATACTCACTGTGGTTCCATCAAGTGGGACACTCACAGTGGGCACTCTATTCCATTCCCACCCAGATTCTGAGTCATAATCTAATAATCCATCAATAATTAACTTTATGTCAATCTGTGTCATATTTTGTCCTTGGCACATTCTCTTCAAATACATAATACATGCAGAGGGATTCGTTCTAGGATTTGAAGCTCCCTTAATTATGTCCTTTAATTCTCCTGGGGTTAAAGGTTTCAAAATTAATTGATCTCCTACAGTCAGAAAAGGATATGTCTGCAGTGTGTCTAACTCATCAAGTTATTCTTCCTCATCTTCCCCATCATCATCTTTATCTGTTCTTTTAATACCAAGTCCCATCTTTTTATTATACCTAGTTTGGATACCCTTAGGGGACCTTCGCTGGATTTGTTTAATCTTCTCATCTTGGGGAGAGATAGAAAGGGAGCTTAATGGGGCAGTGGTTACCCCCTGTGATCCAACTGCTATAGCAAGAACCAAATCATCATCATCTTTAGGTGGCAGGCTAGGATATACTGGGCTATAGTATGGAGTGTAATTAGGAGGGGGCAGTGATTTGCAGCTATCAACAACAGTCTCTTTAGTTTTCTTTGAATTCTTTTTTATCCTTTTCCCCTCTTGGGAAACAGGGTACTAATGAGGTGCAATCTTAAGCCAATTCTCACCCCCCTGTCTCATGTATTCCTTGTCCCATCCTGGATCTCCCTCATACCAAGGAAAAGATTTCTTATCTCCCAAACATAATCCCTTAACCATACTCAGAAAATAATCATCATTAACCCCGTCTTTAGGGAAGGGAGTTTCACTACCCTGTCCTTGTGTCCACCCTGACATATTGTCCACCCAAGGATCCACTAAATAATCCTCCAGCTCACCAATTCTAGCAACATACTGTTTGTAAGTCTCCCCTGGATTAGGGCGAGGGTATTTTTTAAACTGGGAAGTACCCATTTCAAACTCAATGAGAATTGGATTTGGAATAGCTGATTATTCAGTGGTTAAATAACAAAACTGTTACTTCTCCACGAGCTGTAGTGCTTAAAATCAGAAATTCCAATCCCTTACAAAAAGCACAAAAGCCAACAGATATATCGCAAGCAAGCAAAACAGAGGTTGCAGGACAGCCAAAATACCCATTAGGTGGCAGGCTAGGATATACTGGGCTATAGTATGGAGTGTAATTAGGAGGGGGCAGTGATTTGTAGCTATCAACAACAGTCTCTTTAGTTTTCTTTGAATTCTTTTTTATCCTTTTCCCCTCTTGGGAAACAGGGTACTAATGAGGTGCAATTTTAAGCCAATTCTCACCCCCCTGTCTCATGTATTCCTTGTCCCATCCTGGATCTCCCTCATACCAAGGAAAAGATTTCTTATCTCCCAAACATAATCCCTTAACCATACTCAGAAAATAATCATCATTAACCCCGTCTTTAGGGAAGGGAGTTTCACTACCCTGTCCTTGTATCCACCCTGACATATTGTCCACCCAAGGATCCAATAAATAATCCCCCAGCTCACCAATTCTAGCAACATACTGTTTGTAAGTCTCCCCTGGATTAGGGCGAGGGTATTTTTTAGACTGGGAAGTACCCATTTCAAACTCAATGAGAATTGGATTTGGAATAGCTGATTATTCAGTGGTTAAAGAACAAAACTGTTACTTCTCCACGAGCTGTAGTGCTTAAAACCAGAAATTCCAATCCCTTACAAAAAGCACAAAAGCCAACAGATATATCGCAAGCAAGCAAAACAGAGGTTGCAGGACAGCCAAAATACCCATCAAGTACAGAGTTTAAAACAATTCCAATTTTTTTTTCTCTTTGCTAAACCATTACAGTTTGCAAAAGTTACATGTACATAAACTACAACGCAGTCTGCCAAAGACTGAACATCTGTTTTACAACCTACGAAAGGCAACCTCTTCCAAAGAGGGATCTTGGGACGTCTCCCAAACACAGTTATGTACACTCATCTCCTACTCAAGGAGTGAAACTATATAAAATCTCAAAAGTGAAATTTCCCTTTAAATAAAAACATAGATATGCAATGTGTGAAGGATGGAAAAAGACAAGTAAAAGAATCAAGTCAAATAGACATTTTTTAATACTTTTACCTTATCTTTCTCGCTCCTTCAATTGCACCCCACTTCTGGTACCAAATTGTAGGGGATAAAATCAGCTATACACAAAACCCTCTTAGTTAGATGGATATTTTGTCGGATCCACACCCTCTTAGATAGACAGACAAGATCCTGGGAATCAGTCAAGAAGACAAGAAATGTGTTCTATAACCAATTCAAATTTAATTATACGTCAGTTGCATTTATACCCCATTTTCATGTCGGTGGGGGTCATGAACATTTTATTACATAATATGATTTTCACAAGTTATAAACAGCTATTTCTAGTTATAATCGTTCGTTATATAACGCATTACACATTTGATTAAAACCAGATATTTACAAATACCGATATCTTGGACAATTAACAAGAACATTTTGAAATCAGTACTTTTCCGTAACTAGGATTTTATATAAATCCTATTTCCGAGAATCGGAGATAAAATGTCAAATTTATTCTTGGTTCAAATTAACCCTTATATGAACAGCTAGGATAGATAGCAAAATGGATATTCGTATCTACACTCCCTATGTGTATCAGTAAGCTTTTGACACCCATGACCCTGGCTTAATGGTTGTCCTTCCTTGCACCACTTTTAGTAGGTACTAACCACTGCATACCAGGAAGATTCCACAAGTATGTTTTGGAGATGCTCTGATCCAGTCACCTACCCATCACTATTTGGCCCTTGTCAAAGTTACACATTTCGTTTCGCTTGTAAATTTTTCCTGCTTCAAACACATGAAATTGAAGATCTGACTGTTAACTTGCTGCCTAATTTATACCACCCCATGACAGGTGTAATTGTAACAATATAATCCATGCTATTCACTTCACCTGTCAGTGGTATTAATGTTGTGGCTGATCAGTGTATATGTTTGTGTGTGTATCTATGCGTCTATCTGTGTGTCTTGGAGCATTTATTGGGAAAACCTGGACAGTGGTTGCTGTTCTGCTGGCAGCCTTGAGAAGAGGGATATAATTGATGTCAATGACATGCCCCCAAGCTTGCCCTTTCCTTACCCCTTGCGTTCAAAGTGTGGATGCTAATTTTTAGGTCATGTGCTTGTATGATATAACCTATTGAGTAAAGGTTTTAGCATAACTTCTGTACAAGTAAATCTATGAAAATATTGCATTAATAAAAGAAGCTGGTATTTTTCTAATACTTGTAATATATTGCTTGCGTTCTGAACAAAGTGATCTTGGGTGTGCTTGTATAAAGCATTAAGATTCATTATTGATGTAGAATGTTAATTTTTGAGTTTCATTACTGTGAAGGTTGGACAAAGAAATTCTAGGGAGTCAAATGTCCACACTCACCAGGGGATTCGGTTGAAAATGGCTTTTAAAGATCAGACTGAGAAAAAGCATGACAATTAATTAAAAAAAAAAAGGTTATCCAGATCATAAACTTGTTCAAAGAAAAAAATCAGCGCAGAATTTTGAAAACCAAAGAAAATAAAAAGTAACCTGCGCTCTCTCCTTAATCCCTATGTATATTTAGACAAATGGAGGTCATTTAGCTGCTCCAATGGCCATTGGAGGGAATGCCCGCCTGCCAACGTCAAGGCAGACCCCCCTAAGCGGGTCCTAACACTGACGCTTCAGCCTGCTTCCTTGAGCTTCTGGCA
Organism: Pelobates fuscus; assembly: GCF_036172605.1. Classification (NCBI taxonomy): domain Eukaryota; kingdom Metazoa; phylum Chordata; class Amphibia; order Anura; family Pelobatidae; genus Pelobates; species Pelobates fuscus. Next base: position 71,197,502 of record NC_086322.1, on the reverse strand, counting down.
AAGATTTTTGACAGAATTTTGAAAGGGGCAGTTTGCTGAAGACAGAATGTGATTCATTCACTAAACTTGGATTTAAGGAGAATTCTGTCAAAAAGACAGAACTGGAAGATAGTTGTAAAATCTTTTATTTTGGACTAAAATGGCTCATTTTACCAGAATATTCTAAAGAAAATAGAGCTGGCTGGTAAGCATCAAAATTTTCACTGCACACTCATTAGGGGTAATGCCTGGCAAGATGCTATATGGGGAGAATTAACTTTACTCTATACCACATCACGTGACTGCTGTATGTAGTGATACTAACAGCTTTCTGTTTCTTGGACTAAAGCTGCTGCCAATGTGTACAAACAAAATGGCAAAGTCATTCTAATCAAACACAGATCAGCACTGCTCATGGCACATCTATCTGTTACATCATTCTACCGGGAAGCAGAACTAATATTTTTTTTGGGGGGGGGGGTTAAACTGAGCTCCGTGTAGTTGTTTTGTGTAAGGGACATGGGGATGGGAATAAATGGGTAGAAAGGACATGGGATAGCAACTGGTGGCATACTAAGGCATCTTATATAAGATATAAGGAAGCCAATAATGCATGACAAAGGGTGTTTAGATGGGCCGAACTAGAAAATGAGAAAGTAATAGCCAAAGAGAGCAAAACCAACCCACAAGTTTTTTTAAGTACATACATAAAAAAATGCATATAATTGCTGCAGAAAACTTGCAGAAAAATTGTTATTGGATGACTCAAGGCAAGGTGCTGCAGCAACTAAAGAAAGATAATGTAAACAAAACCCCAGGACCTCACAGTAGTCACCCATGAGTACTTAAGGAGCTAAATATGGAAATAAGTAAACATCTGGTTTTAATCTTTCAGGATTCTTTTCTTTAAGGAATTGTACCAGAGGATTGGGTGTGGTTCTTAGATTCAAAAAGGGTTAAAATGTTTGGCCTGGAAATTATAGACCTGTGAGCTTATCTTCTGTGGGTGTTTATTGTAGGTTATTTAAAGGGTTATTAAGGGATAATATTCAGGAATCAATTGGGAAAAACATTGTAACTAGAAATAATCATTATTTTTTTATGAAAAATAGATCATATCAAACTAATTGCATTCTACGAAGAAGTAAGTAGAGGTATAGATCAGGATTTTAACGTGGATGTGATCTTACACCCTAAACAGTTGTGAATAAGGAAAACCAAAACATGAGACGCTTTTGGGAATTGTTATAAACAATAAACTAGGAAATAATGTGCAGTTGCTAAGGCCAGTAACGTATTGTCATATATAAAAAGGCGCATTAATTCTCGGGATGAAAATTTTGCCTCTTTAAAAATCAATGGTAAGACCACACTTTGAATATGCTGTGCCATGTAAGGCACCTGTTCTAAAGAAAAATATTATGGCACTAAAAAAAAGTGCAGAGGCAGGCTATAAAATTAATAAAAGGACTGTAACATTTTAGTTATGTTTAACACATTTAAATCTGTTTAGTTTCTAAAAATGGCTCGGCTTAGAGGGTATATGATAGCATTATACAAATATATTGAGTTTCAACACAAACTATTGTCTGGAAACCCATTGCTAAACAGGACTTTACAATCGACACAATGTCATGCATTTAGACTGGAAGTAAGGAGATTTTGTCCAAGGCAAAGGTTTTTACAGTAAGAACAATAAGAATGGAATTCTCTGTCTGAAGATGTGATTTTATCAGAGAATATACATGTTTACACAGCAACTGGATAAATATTTGCAAAAACACAATATTCAGCGATATCATTTTTAATTTGTGGGGTAACAGCTTCTTGATCCAAGGAGATATCTGACTGCCATTCTGAAAGAAAGAAAGAAAGAAAGAATGTCCCAATTCCGAATTTGTTGAAGTACAGTGACGCTACAGACTGAAAGTCGCATGATTCTGTAAGTATCCCTTCCTGTAGAGCGCAAAGCATCAGTGGAGCTGATGTTCTACCTCATGGGTCCTCAAACTCCGGCCCCCCAGATGTTGCTGAACTACAACTCCCATGATTCTTTGAATAACATAGATAGCCAGAGAATCATGGTAGTTGTAGTTTAGAAACATCTAGGGGGCCGGAGTTTGAGGACCCCTGTTCTACCTGATCGGTAGGGCTACCTGTCGCCCACTATTGTCTTAAAGACGTGAGCCACTTGAAAGCCGCAAAAGTGCACATGCAAGACTCGTAGAGTTGGGAGTTTGTTTCTGATCTGTAAAAGTTTGTAATATAGGTATTCATGAGAATGGTTTCAAATAAAACAGTCTGACAATCCAATTATTGAAATTCTTGGTATATATCTATTTGCACAGAACATTATGATGTGGGTGAACTTTTAGTGACTGCTTTCCTTTTGGTCATTTTAAGGCGGTAGTATTTGCAATTTGTTTACTTAATTTCAAACAAGGTTATTTTGTGGGTTTCTGCTGTAAAGGCTGACTAGATATTTATAAAGCATTTTGCTTTTAGTGCACATTTACATGAGAAGTGGGCTGCTGGTGTTCCATTTGAATATGTATATCATTTTCCAGCTTGCATTCTAGGGCTTGATTTGTGATGAAATGTGTGTCCTCATTTGATATATCTTTCAGCGAGAGTTTAGTTAATGCCTTGTTTATCTCATGAAGAAAACACAAGCTTCAAGCTATTGCCGACTGCTTGGAAATATCTGAATTTGCTGTAAACATGCAGTATGTAAATGTGAAATAAAAACACTTGCAGTCATTATTTTATATTTTATTTGATATCAAAGAATATAACTAATGGTCAGAAAGTATGGTGTAAAAGTTCACTTAGTTCCAAATATCAAGAAATTAACTATATACGTGTGCAATTCTGGTATAGAACTCCTGTGTTCTTACATCAGATCTTGTAAGTTCCGTCAACCTGCTGAAGGTGCCTGGAGGGGACAGTTAGACAACTTTTGGTGGGCATGCTCTCGTATAGTCCTGTTTTATTTTTTGGGGGGTATGGTGAGGGGCGTGATCACTGAAGTGCTGTGTACCCAGCCACCCTTTGAATTGGAACATGTGCTTCTACATGTGACACCGCTACACATAAGCAAATACAATCTACAGAGAAAATTACAGAAAGAAAGTCAATAGCATAATGCTGTGTGATACCAAACAAATAGGAGTGTGAATATATTGCACTAAATTGATAGTAGGCACATCAAAACTGTACGACAGATGTGGGGAAAAAAAGAGACATCCACATAGTGTAGCAGTAAAAACAATGTAGAGTCTCACTAGTGTTTTGATTTTGATTGTTTATTATTTATTTGTTTTATCATATTACCTGCTTTCATGCTTTCCTGCTTTTAATTCAGCTGTTTTTGTGAGGGCAATACCAATAATATCGTCTACATTGCTTTTACTGCTACAATATGTGGATGTCTTTCCTTTTCCAAACATGTTTTGACTTGGAAGAAAGAAGATTTCTTTGATACATTTGTCATACAGTTTTGATGTGCCTACTATCAATTTAATTTTGTGAGTGCAATATTTTGCTAGTAGTTCAATTAATTTTCTTGCATAATATAACTGAGTCTTGCGAGATTCATCATGGGTAACTGATGGTGGTGGTGCTTTGACAGTTACTGGTGTGAGATTTAAGGTTATGATTGAAAATTGTTTATGTCCTGTAGTGGAAAATAGTCCTGAAATGTGGTTTCAACAAGATGAAGCTCCTGCCCATACTGCCTGGGCCACAATGGACCTCCTGAGACAGTTGTTCAGAGATCAGATAATTTCATGAAATTCCCAGGTTCATTGGCCACCACTATCGACAGACCTTTCAGCTCCCGAATACATCCTGTAGGGATGAACAAATTGCGTATGCTTAAGCAGCTCAAGAAGAATATCTGTCAATGTCATAACTTGCAACTGACAACACTTGACATATGTGTCAATATATATTGATTCCTACCTGTTGAAACATATAATTAATAGTTTAACTTTTAAGGGATCACTTCAGGACTGTGGTACGCAGGTTTACCTGCATGGCATCATTATCGAGTTACTCTTTCTCTCTGTAGATCCTGCAAATCTCCAAATAATGCAGTCTTTATAATGCAGGATGCAAACAAAACATTGTTAATGCATTTGTTTTCACCTCTCTCCACTCATCAATCTTACTTGTAGGCAGTCTGCCACTTTACAGTTCGTAATGAGTGATATTGCCAAGTCCATAATTTTTAGCCATTGCTCTTTTAAAAACGTCAAGCCTTTGCCCGTCCCAGCATTAATTCTTGTTTACTTCGGATTGAATTCAAAGTCCTGCTACCCCAACAAAACTTTCCACATTTTTACATTATCCCTCTCCATCTCTTTATCTGCCGTTACTGTGCCTGTAATGTAGGTAACAGGGTGAAGGGTGAATGGGATTAGTTGTGAAAGCTGTCGGCCAGAAAGTGTCTCAATTATCCTTTTCTTTACCTTTTCTGGCTTTCATAAATCTGCAGCTTTTTGTGTACCGGTTTTATAACCAGGAGACTTTGAGACTGTAATAAATGTCTTTCAGATTTATCCTTCAAACAGCTTCTTTTTTTTTTTTTTTGCAGTGAGAGATGGAATAAAAAAAAAATAAACAACAACATATCAGAGAAGTAAAATGTATTAAACTATTAAACAACATGGATTTAATGCTAAATTTAATCATAATCACATAAAATGGATATGCATAGGGTCACATAGTGTCACAGAACATTCTAAATGTAACAGAAACCACTGGAATGGAATGAGAGTGCACAAATGATGTTATACAACCATCTTTAACATAAAAGGCAGTAAGATAAAACATTAAAATGCCAAGAATAACAATGAATATGTCTACGAGATTGGCTACTCTTCTATCTAGAAATAAAGTAACAAAATAATAAGAGAAACCATAAAGGAACACATAAAACATTGAAAATATACCTCTGTTGAGAATATACAAATGAGCACACTACTGTAAAGAATATACAAATCAACATACTTTTGTTAAGCATATATAAAAACGTGTGTGTGTGTATATATATACATTTAGAATGCGGAATTAAAAATGTTTCGATTTAATCACAATGTCTACTCGCAACCATATGCAAATGTAACTTTTAGTCACCTGGGATGTATTGACAGGGTCCTTAAAACCCTAAGTGAAATCTCCAACATATTCTGGAGATAGCCACGGAAGACATTGGTTTAAGAAAATGAGCTGCAGGAACTTGTTGTTAAAATGTACAGATTATGGAAGTCTTTAACAAGAAATGAATGAATGACGGGTATTGCCAAGGTATTACAAGATCAGGATGTCCTTCCACAATTGATATATGGATAATGAGAAATCATATTCAAGACGCAAGCAAAGCTACAGAAAGTTTGCTGGGAGAAAGTTTAAAGCAAGTGAAAACCACATAGCAATGATTAT